>NC_140590.1:991109314-992429633 GCF_964204655.1 Triturus cristatus
GACTGATTACGAGTTCGGTAGTCTATCGGACTGCCAAATCCTTGGTGGAGGTGCAATGGCAGTCAGGGACTGCTGAACCAGTGGTCTGACCACTGTATTACATGTCCGGCGGATTTGGGAGTGCCGCAACCACCAGGGAACCGCGTTCCATTGTGGTTAGTCTATCGGACTGCCAAATCCTTGGTGGAGGTGCAATGGCAGTCAGGGACTGCTGCACCAGTGGTCTGACCACTGTATTACATGTCCGGCGGATTTGGGAGTGCCGCAACCACCAGGGAACCGCGTTCCCTTGTGGTGGCTGTGGTCTTGGGCAGCAATATGCTTCCTGGTGCCACTGCAGCACCGCCAAACATATTCTGAGTTTCCCCATCGCCAGCCTTTTCATGCCGGTGAGCCTTCCATGAAAAGGCTGGCAGTGGGGCAAGAAAGAGGGCCCTACAGGGACCCCTGTTGCCCCTGTACACTGAAATGCATGCAGGGAGGCACTAAACAGTCCATGCGGTGCAAGAACTTGTTTTGACGTTCCAATTGCAGTGCCTTTTTCAAAAGTATGACCGTGGGAACACCAAAGGACTACCCACCAGAGCAGGAGAAAACTTCTATTCTAGAAGGCGCCCGACGGTCGACTTTGGCGGTGCAGGAGGAGGGAGATGGCGTGCCGCCCCGCTTCAGCACCACCAAAGTTGTATTCAGCCCCTTAATGTTAACATGTCCCAACAGTGGCTAAACCCCGAAGTTATATTTCACTGAGGTAGGCGTAGCTGTCTGATGTAGAAAACTAGAATATAGATAAAAAAAACTAATACTGTATCTCGGGAATGGGACTAGCTAGCGAGATCATTTAACACCACTTTTTAAAAGGGAAGGAAAATCCAATTCAATGGGAAGTCATATTTTTGATAAATAGTAAGGAAAATGTACTTTTGGAAAGTTACCTTTTCCCTGCCAGAAGCTTCTGCAGCTCCAATTGAATTTGTTTTCTCACTTCTAATAGTTGGAAATTTGCACTTAAAAAGGTGTGAAAACTGCTGCCAGTGCAGAGAACAAAGGCCTGAGGCGGGGAAGTATTATTGTTCTCTTGACAGGATAGCAAGTGGGGTTGGGCCCAGTAACTGGATTAACTTCAAAGAAGCCTCCATAGTCACAGGTAAATGTTAGCTGGTACATTGGCAGGGCCTTTCCTCCCAGCTAGACAGGCTCTAATCACGGTGACACTACTGTTTGGGTACTGCCTGACACCATGTGAGTTTCTGTGTGCATCTCCTGAGGTCCTGGGAGTCTTTTGAAGTGTACTATTATGTTAGATGGGGACTTAAATGACTGAAGCCAGAAGGTAAAATGTTCAACCAGGACACTCCTGGTTGGTGCATCTGACTCCCGCTCCATCAAAGTCAGCTTCAAATTGCACCTAGGCCCTGGTCTACAGGGACCATTGACTATCTTTGGCACTTTATGCTTCTTGGCGCTATTCCTACTTTAAACTTGAAAACTTCATATTCCGGTTCCCCTTATTGTTTTTTTCATTTTGGTGTCATTTTGTTTATTAAATTGTAATCTATTTTTCTAATACGGTTTGGGGTTTTAATTGTTTTGCATTTCAACGTTATCACTGCTTTGGTACTGCTTAAATACTTGTCACATTTTCCTAAATTAAGGCTGTCTGTACTGTGCCGTAGCTACCAAGGGGTTGAGCTCAGGCTAATTTGGTGACTTTCAGAGTTCACCCTGGCAAAGGTTGTGATTATTCCTAGAGGTGGGTAGTCACCCATCCCAATAAATAATCCAATTTTGTACAGTAACACAAATATTTCCTTCAGAATATGTAATTCTCTCAACCTTTTTATGACCCCGGTAAGGTAAAATTCATCCACCTTGCGTGAAAGTGGACTATTAGTTGGAGTGTATGGTAGTCCACCATGAGTAATAATGCTACTATTCTTGTTAGGTCTAGTAAACATTTCAGTAATTTAAACCTGAGCTCAAGTCCTGGTACCTATGGCACAGAGCTTAACTTAGGAAAATGATAAAACATTTAGAAGTATCAAAATAGTCAAAACGTCAAAAATGGAACAAACTACAAATCTGACTCCAATTTATACGAATAGGGAAAATCTAATTAACAAAATGACTCCAAAATGATAGAACTCCAATAAAGGGATACAGAGATATGATTCTTTAAAGTTTAAAATAACAATAGCACTAAAAACCATAAAGTATTTTCTGATGTAGAAGGCAAAAATCGTCAGGAGAGCAAGGTAGAAGTCTATGGATAGGAAAAACTCCATGAGGCCAGATAGCCGTCAGACAAGGTAAGGTGAAGGCATTAACTTTTGGTGGGAAAGCTCAGAGAGGGAGAAATTCAAAGTTCACGCCCAAGAGATCTTGCTCGCTAGCTGGATACTTTTGGTGCCTTCAATTGGTCAAGTTTTCTATCTTTAAACTTAGTCACTTTTTCAGAGCTTGGGTTCCTCCAGTGAGGCAAGTATTCAAAAAGTAGCTGAACAGAGTTCCACAATGCTAGATGCACTCTTTGCCATGTTTGTCTGAAATTGATTTGCTTCCATGGAATGCTTCTGAAGAAAGAGGGTCAGCTAACCGACCCTTGGAATCCACTTCTCTGTCCTGAGTATAAGTGGGAGCAGGTCTGGCCCTTCAATTCTCCTCAGTGGTCTTCACAACAGGTGCTGGTATTTTTCTGTCTTCCACAGGTCCAGTAGTGCTCTAAAAAAGGTACACCCCAGGGTGCCACATTTATGCTTGTCAATAGCTTGTGGGTGGGAGACACTACTGACCACTCACTGACCAAAAAGCAAAATGTTCCAAGGGTAACCCTACCCACTTTTACAGCAATTCCTGTTTGCCTTTCAGTTAATAATACCACACTGCATCTCTTTAACTAAATCCAGCATGGCAGAACCCTCCTCCTTCTGTGCCCACACCCAGAGGTGTGGTCATGATCATGCGCAGTCCCTTTCTCCTTGGTGACCCTAAACTAATTCTGAGGGCAGCTCCTCTCCCACTACTATTGGTACCTGTCTGACTAATAAGACTAAGTAGGGGGTTGGTGTAGGTTTTAGCCACATCTGCCTGTGACAGGGGAGGTCTCTTTGAAGTTAATCAAGTTCCTAAATCCAGACCACAGGCCATTATATCAAGAGATTAACAACACCTTCCAATACGCATTGCCTTTACCTCAATTCTGGGAGCACGTTCCCAAATCATCAGGCCTGGATGACAGCTGTAGCTCATACAAATGGGCCTCCCACTGGGACAAAGTATATTCCTTAAAGGACCTTTTCTACAATAGTTATTACAAATTTGATTTTACAAATAAATCGGATTTGAAATAACTATTAAAAGCGTCATTGTATTATATTTGTTGGTGTTTCCCCACCGAAATAAGCTTTATTAAAAATGTAATAAGGTGATATAGTGCTTTCTTGTATAACACACAGCCTTGCTACAGTGAAAATAGCTTTTGAGACATTTTCACTTTAAGGACACATGTAACATCACATTTTTACATATTCTATTATTCACCATGCACCCTGCGCTAGGGCTTATAAAATTATAAGGCCTACACAGGGGTGACTTAATATTTTTTAAATGGAAGATTTTGACCTGACACGAGGGTTTAGTTTGATGAGGTGAATTGCCATTTTAAAACTGCCACTACCAGGCTACAGCAGTAGGCATGGACACATGTTTCACATTGTCACTGTGGTGGCACATCAGGTGCTGCAGACCACAAGTGACATTCAACTTACAGGTCTTGGGAACACTTTCTAATATATACTGGGGACTTATAAATAAGTTCAATATTTCAGCTAGTACTATAACCAATTTCAACATGTTTTAGGGATCAGAGCACATGCAAGGGGGCCTGATTAGCAGAGTCCCAGTGCACACGGTACTAGCACCAGGAGCATCAGTCTACAACCAAGGGGGCTGATCATGCAAAAAAAAGCATTTCCCTCCATACCTCGTCTGTGCTCAAATTTTATTCAGATCAGTTTGACTTTCAAATCATAACTGTCACTCCTTGTATCCATAATTCAAGCATGTTACATGTGATTTCAGTGTCCAAATTAGAATTGAACAGATCATATGGAAGCTCTGTATTGCTTCAGCAGACCTTAGTTCCTTAACAACTGAAAAGGGTCTTTTAATCTCATCATCATTGCTTGACTCCCCCCAAAAAATAAATGACATAATTCAGCTAATAACCTATCATGGCCTCCCCAGGATAAATACAAGAAACAGGGCTTGTTATCCTAAAAACATCTATAAATATACACCTGCAACTACAACATGTTTTTGGCGCTTCCAACAAGGTTGATCATTTATGGTGTCTAAATTCAGATTGCCTTTATTTTTATATCAAGTTGACCAATATTTCTGGTGTGATACCTTTATTCAGAATCCAGTTTACTTGCGTTGACTGCCTCGGTAATGCATGCCCTAGGCGATCAACTTTCCCCTCATTCCATGTATATATATTATTAAGGCTATTACTGTTAGTGCATTGGTGCATTGCCATATGGGAATGTACATGCACAAATTGTAATTGGATTATTTGTAATTTTATATTTGTTTCTATTCTTTTATCTCTTTTTTTGTTACTATGCAACTCCTTCTAATATGATATTTACTTTCATTACCATTTGAAAGGCCTTTCGCTCTCTTAGGCTGTTCTCTTTCTCGCCCCTCTCTTGGTTGGGCACTAATTATTCTCTCTTTTACTGACAGAGATTTTCTCATCTGCCACGCCTGCTCCCATGCACCTTCATCCACTAGTGCTTACTGTTCGTGGAGGAGAATAGATTCTTTCCCACCTGATACCCTTTCAATGGGCTTCATGTTTTGCACCATGGCTTGCCTCTTTACATAGGTGATGCAGTACTTATGACCGGGGTAAAACTAAAAACATAGAAACAGCACAGGCCTGCACTTTTCAATTAAAATCTCCCCAGGTTGGGGCATGGCCCAGGTAGTAGGTGCATTATTTCTAAAAGGGAGAAGGTGTGTGGTCCCCTCCCTTACCATTTAATGGCCTTGAGAACCCTCATCTCCCAGGGCCTCTGTAATTATATATATTTTTGAAGGGGAGCAAATCTTGCAGCCCGCTACCTAAGCCATTCCATTACCCTGGGGACCCTATCCCCCAGGGCATGACATATTTTTTATTTGGGGAAGGTGTGTGGACCCTCCTCCCCAATGTCATGGAATGGCTCTGAGGACGCCATCACCTTGAACCAAACTTCACCCGGTGCCCAGGGACCCATCCCCTAGACACTATCTACTTCCCAGGCAAGGAGAGCACGAGGAGGGAAGAAAAATCTAAGTCCCTGCCTGACCCTCTCCCAGCCAGGGGACATAGGGTTGCTCCCGCCTGGCAGGAGCAGAAACAAAAGCTGCTACTGCCAGGTTGGAGCAAACAAATGAAGCCAGCTCAAGCCAGCATCCCGGATGGGTGTTGGCAGGAGAGCTTGCAGGGCAGTGAGTCCATTGGACTCCCCCTACAGCCTCCATGGACTTTATTTCTTGTGGGTTGCATGAGTGAGACTAGGGCACCCACTTGATATAAAAAGAATTGCCAGTCTTTGCAGCTCCTAAGATGGGTACTGGATGAGGACCTGGCAAACCCGGGGTTTAGGAGGATCATGGGCCTCCCCCTGCTACCCCCAATGTTTTCAGTTTGTTGGGTGCCCCAGGTGGGATGGGGACACACAAATATATATGGATTAAAAATAAAAGGCACAAATGTAAAATGAGTGGTTTTGCTACTAATTTCACATCCACAATTACTGCCCTGCCAGGGTGTTTTTGTACATTTTCATTCCTTTAGTGAGGAAGAAGGGTCAGACTACAGAACATTTTATGTCAAGGAAGACATCTCACTCATGTAAAAATGTAAATCATTGCATACAAACCACAATCTATGTGTAAAAGAAGTATTTATTGCACATTTTATAGAAACGAATAAAATGGGCATTAACGCTGCAGTGCCAAAGTAGCCGGCAATTAGAATGCTATGTCAAAAGAATATGTTACTCAGAAGTCTTATTTCACAAAGAGAGCAAATATAACTGCAAGTAATTTAAGAAAGCAATGTCGTCAGAATTTATCTTATTGAAACCTAATTATGAAAAACACCTACTATAGTTAGAAAACTATAAAGAAAAAAAATTAAGGATCAGAGTAGAGCCCATCTGGCCATGCTGTCTGATGTGAAAACTATTTCCAGTGACATTCTGGTATCAGCATTATACTAGACAGCTCCTTATAGATAAAATTGTTAAACTACATTGTATAATTAATCTGTAAATACATTTATAAATAACGTTTCAATTAATCCATAAAACCACTGGTCCTGCTGAGAGACTTAAACCATGTGTCCAGCAATGAAACTAGAAATGTTTACATACAGCTCTGTACTAATGCCCTGATCCAATCTCCTAATTTGGTGAGGGCATATATAATTTGTATTCTTTATGTTATTATCATTGTTAAATTGCTACATGAAATATAAATGTATTCCAAAGGTATCATGGCATTTGTGTATTCATTTTCTGTAACAAATGTTTTCATTGAACTACTGATATTTCCACATACTCCTGCCTACATTTGGTTGCTGTCAAGGCTGAAGGATTAACAAAAAAAGCGAAAAACCCAAATTTAGTAAAATGCCTCCCCACTGCTCTCCACCTTCTGCCAACAAATTTAATATAGTACAGAGATCCAAAGGAGCACATTACCAGCAGTCAATATGGGTGGCATGCTGTGGGGCCCTTTGGAAGGAATGGCTGGTTCTCCTCAGACAGTTTCCCCTTCTACCCCTCCACCACATTCCAGGTAGTCTGTGTAGTTAGTCTCAGCCCCGTGAAACATTTGGGCAAGAACGGGCCATATGTACGAGACTTATGTTTTGCGATTTCCAAATAGTGAATCTCTAGAAATCTCTATTAGGAAATCGCAAAATGAGATGTATGTAACAGTGGATTCCTCAAATAGCGATTTCTACAGGTTCACATTTGCAAATAGGAAATCGCTATTTAGTAAATCGCAAAATTGCAATTTCCTAATAAAAAAACTGCAAATTGGGAAAAGTCAAATTTTCAATGTAGAATGATGATGTCGGACCAGAAAGTTTACAAATACAGGGATTGGCCACAACCCTGAAGCTAGCAAGGTGTGGAAGGAAGGAGTGCTCTAGGGTCACTACCTGAAGTTGTTTGTGGCAATTTCTGTACAACATCATGTCCAAGGAAGATGGGGACAAAAATTCTGGCTGCAGGAAGAGGAATGTCAAAATTTCTTAGAAGGAGTTGGAGCTTCTAACAGAAAAATGTGTGGCACACATGGACCAGCTCTTTGGAAAGGCATAATTTACTGTTCCAGAATCCCAGAAGACCAAGATATGGAAGAGCATCCTGGAGGAGTTGAACTCCCTTGGTGTGACCCAGAGGACCAGACCTGAGATCAGGAAATGCTGGTATGATCTAAGATCCCACACAAAGGAGAAGGTAGCCAGCAGGATGGCTTAGGATTGTGGACCCTCCAAACACCCTCCGCCCCCTCCACAGGAGACATTCATCTTGGGTGGGGACACTGGAACTAGAAGTGTGATGGGTGTGTCATACATTGACACCTCCAATCCTGCAGGCATCAGCCAGGGTAACTCCACTCCCCTTTACTTACTTAACATAATATAATGTTTGCAAGTCCCCAAAGAAATTAACACAGCATAATTAACTTCATTGTCATGCTTGCCCTACCTTGGTAATGCATCATGGGAGCTGATTAACACCAAAGTTGCATGCTGTACTGTGTTCTGATGACTACACTACGCATATCTGTGCATCACAAACATGTCACAAATACATGATGCACAGTTACAACAATGTAGTGAAAAGACATTAACCATTGATTACACTAACTATAGATGTGCATTTCCACAGATCACATCCATGATGTGTCAGAAACAATTGAGGCTCAAGAATCTACTGACACACATGAGGAAATGGAGGACAGCAAATTACCAACTGCTATGCCCATCACTCCAACTCCAACTGCTGGGAGAGCAATTGTTACACCACTACCAGACTTTGTGGACAGTGATAAGGGACAATCGCAAAGCAGGGACACAACAACATATTTGGACAGAACACACAGACAGAGTAGGGGCCAACCAGCAACAGCCAACAATAAGACTGTGTCAGAAAACATGGCAAAGAGTTTTCCTGTGTTTGGTGGCCTAAGGAAGTCATCATCTCTGTACAGCGACTGCAAACCTAACAAATCAGGACTGTCAATATGCATCTGCTGGGAAAGCGAAGAGCGATGTAGCAAATACAGAAAGGACAAGACTTTTGGATTGCTGCCATGGAGAAGGAACACGCTGTGTAGAGAAAGAGGCATGCTTTGATGCCTTCACCCATTCTATAACCCGATTAGCAGTAGCCACAACAACTCTAACAATGAGAACTGTAAATATACATACACTGCTGTCAGGATGTTGCAACTGGGCTAGTTCAAGTGACCACAGCCCTTGAAAACATACAGTCCTACAACCTCTGTGTCCCCAACATTCTGTCCCACCTGAGAATGAAGTGGAATCTAGCCTCAGTGGCACATTTATGCAGTAGGAATGCAGCACCAGGCATACACACCGTAACACTTCTGGGTCTGACATGTCCGACACTACTAGAGGCCGTGTTCCTGACAAGGCACCCAACCCCAGAGGCCAGAAGAAGTGAATCCTCTAAACACTCAGAGTCATGAGTCTACTATTTTTTGTTTGCAAATGCATACGTCGTTGCCTAATTGACACAATGTTACATCCGCAACGGATACTGTTGATTGAGGAGAGGTACATTATTGTCACAACCTGAATAAAAGGTGATCTTTTAGTTATGCACCATCCATTACCATCATGTGTGTTTCTTAGATGTTGTAATCACTCTTACCTCAAAAATAGACGTTGGTGATCTTTGCAGCATGTGTCCCTATCTGCTGCACCTGAAGTGGTGGCAATTCATCATACGAGTCAGATGAGTCAGATTCGACCTCAATGATGACACTGTACAGAACCTTTCTCATAGCGATATTGTGTAGTATGGCACATGTGGAGAAGATCTTACAGCACGTCTCAGGTCTGTACAGCAGTGCTTCACTGTTCTTGTGGAGGTAGCGGACCCTGGACTTCAGTATTGCAAAGGTCCTCTCAATGCTGGAGTGCATTGTCCTGTGTGCCCTATTGCAGTGCCTTTCACTATTGTCCTTGTAGTCAGGTATGGTGTGAGTGTCCAGAGATGCAAGACATATACACTGTCTCCTTAAGAGCACGAGAAGAAAAACCATTAGGTCACATTACACAAACAGTTCTGGCCACTTGTTTATTGACTCAGCAATTCTCTTAACTCGTAAATAAAACCATTGTCAAATTCACCCTGTGACAGTCCATTTTGTATTCCACTTTGGCGGAACATCAAGGAGTCACAGGTGCTGCCTGGGCATCTGGCCAAAAGGTCTGGTATGATACAGGAGGCATCACACACTACCTGCACATTGAGTGAATGTGAGCTTTTCCTGTTTGATGGTAATTGCATTTCCAAAATGGCAATTTTTAGACTATTTGCAATTAGGAAATACTTTGTTCATGCAGTTAGCAATTCGCTATTTGGAAATCCCTATTAGCGATTTCTTATTTAGCGATTTCCAAAATGTGATTTCTACTTTATAGAAAACTAAATTTGCACCACCGCAAATGCCTTTCATATGTAGCGAAATGGCATTTTGCATTTCCAAATGGCCCGAAATTGCAATTTTCACCATTAGGAAATGCAAAATGCCTTCGCACATGTGGCCCACGGTGTCTTGACTTCTGTAAATAGAAGTACCAGGCAGGGTCCTCGCAAGTCTCAAATTCTCTCCATGTTTTGTCTGGGGTAATGGAACTCCTCTCCATGTCTACAATGTCCCATATTCGGTGCAAACAATTCTGATGTGTCTGTGGATTACTGTCTCCCCATCCCGTCAAGAGCGCCTGCTTTGCTACGCAGAACAGTATAGCAATCATATCGATCCTTTGGTGCTCTCAGAGGAAAGCTACTACTATCGGCTACATATTTCGGAAGCCTACTAAGAGGGCAGCCAAACATCTCATCAATGTCGTCCAGCACGTCCTCTGAGTATTTACCAAGTTTGGGAGTGTGCCATAAGAGGTGTACCAAAGTACCCACAACCTCACATGCCCCACCTACACTATTCTGTTGTTCTGTTTTAGATCGATCCCACTTATGAAGTCTTGCTGAATTGTAGTGCCAGTAGGTTGCTATCTTAGTGATAGTCCCCTTAGTGGACCCTATTGTCTTGGCACTTTGAAAGATGTCTGATCATTCTTTTGTTGTCATTGTCTTTCCCATGTCTGCCTCCCATCTCCTTTGCCCTGTTTTCTCAGGGTCTCAAGAGTGGACGAGTGTGCATATATATCAGAGAGTGTACGTTTGCCCCATTCTTTTGTTATGATCCAATAATTGAAGTGCTGCAAATGCCTGGCTGGCTGCTTGTTTAACCAATGTGTGTATCACCCAATGTTGAATATGGGAATATCTGAACCTCTCATCCTCCGGCACCCCATAGTCGGCTATGAAATGCATAAATGATTTCATTCCCTCTCTTTTAAATAGATCTCCTATTGTTATGCGTCCACCTTTCTACTGTCTCTCAAAGTTCTTGCACTGAATACCAGGTGTAAAATTAGAGTTACCCCATATGGCTGTGATAGAGGAGGGGCTCATCACTAGGCCCTGTTTCACAACCACTGTATCTCATGCTGCCACAGTTGCTCTCATAACTGATGAGGAATATAGATCCCAAGGCCTATGCTTTTTGAGGAGACAGAGTGTTTTTCATACCCTGGTTCCCACTATCGCTTGATCCCTATAGAGCCAGTGCTTCACTTTCATCGCATGTATTTTAACTGGGCTGCGTTATGATAGTAGGCTACATTATGTAAGCCTAAGACCCCCTCCTCTACCGGCCGATTAATGAATAGCTGTGGTATTTTGTGCAAAGCGCCCCTAGAAGCACCAGTGGAAGGGATTGTATCACAAAGAGAAATCGTGGGAATGTCTGTGGTCACTTTGACAGCTTTAATCCTGAGGGGCCATGTCAGCCCTGTGCTGTGCCAAGTTTGTTAGTCTGTGGACAGTTGGGGTTTCATTTACGGGGATTGGCATAGGGCAGCTTCTTGCTGCACTGCCCTATGCCAATGTGAAAGAGCAGAAATGCACCATATTTATGGAGTACGGTGCATTCCTGTCCTTTTCCTTTGTGCTGGCACACAATTTACTGCCGAGCCTCAATGTAGGCACTCCTGCACCAGGATACAAGGGTGCCACTGTTGAACTCCGGATTGTTTTGGGCACAAAGGGGCACCTTCCTGCAGAAAAACAATCAAGAGAGGCGTTTTCCTCTTTCTACGTGTGCTGCAGAATGTTAAAAATGAGGAGAAATAAATATTTTTCCTCATTACGCCTGCTCTGGGGAGGTGTAAGGTTTGGGTGCTGCCTCAGGTTTAAGTGATTAAGTAAATCTGGGGAAGTGTCAAAATCCATGGATGTTGCATGGGTTTAATCCACTGCCATGCCCATGGAACCCCATCTTGGCACAGAGTAAGACAAAGCAGCAACTTGTGCTGCTTTGTCTTACTTCATATCTATGATGCCCTTCAAAGCCACACACAGTGGCCTCATAGGTATGATTGAGAGGTGTGCACTTCCAGAGCGTCAACAAAAGTGATGCTCCCGCGACACAGGCCTCTCAGAAACCAGCCCCCTGGTGTATAAGGTCAGCATAATTATCCTCTGGAGTGCTCATTGACTAATGTGTTATTTGTTACCCTTAGGTACCGCAGGTAGTATTTGCCACTGGATGTCCAGCTGTCTTTGTAATCAGTCTTTTATCCTGGATGGTATGGCCATACTCAGTAGCCTGGATATTTGCACATTGATTTTAAAACCGGAAACTTCTCCAAACAGCTGCAGGATACAACTGTCACTGGGATGGAGAGTTAAGGCTCTGACATTGTCAGTGTACAAACATGTTTTGCGTTCTTCTCCTCCCAGTATCACCCCTTGTACAGTAGGAGCGCTACTTCTCATTGTGGCAATAGGTTCCATGTAAAGAGCAAAGAGTAAGGGTAACAGGGGGAAACCCTGCCTCTCCCCGATGCAGACCTCGAAAGGCTCTTTGAAAGTGCCATTTATCTTTATTTTAGCTTGGGGGTGATGATATTTGCTAAAATCCCACATGAGGAATTTTTTTCCAAAGTCCATGTATTGTAGTGTGTGCACAAGAAATGGCCAGCTGCAAACCTTTTTTGCATCAATAGAGAAGAGTGCTGATGACTGGCCAGATCTAGTCACTTCATCTATCAAATGTGAGATGCGTCTGGTGTTGACTGAGCAATTCCTCCCAGTAACGGACCCTGTCTCAACTGGTTTCACCAAACTCTGCATCTGTATGCTAAGTCAAATTGCCAGGATCCCAGTCCCCAGTTTAGCACCACTATGTAAGATCGGTCTATAAAACGCGCAATTCTGTGCGTCTTTACCTGGCTTAGGGAGAACTGTAGCAATGGTGCATGCATTGTTGGTGTCTCCACTTCCACTGTCCTACCTTCGTTGAACAACCTTGGTAGAAGAGGTACAACAGACTGGCAGAAGGTTATATCAGTGAGGGCTGCAAAGCTGTCAGGCCGAGGGAATTTCAGCAATTTAGGTTTTGCATTGTCTGTTATTACTTCTTCTGTAGTAATCTGGGCGTCTAAACACTTCAATTGTGTCGCAAATAATTTTGGAAGGGGTAGCTGATCTTAAAAAGCATTCAATGTCCTGCTCTGAGATGTGTTCAGCTGAATGAAGAAATGTATAGAATTCTCTAAATTGTTGTATATCTGAGTAATTAACAACCCCTGATTCTTATATAGTATTTATTTCTGTGATGATTTTTCATGACTTTGGCTCTAGGTTTGCAGGCAAATAGCCTCCCAGCCATGTTCCCCTGTTTGTAACACTTCTGTTTGAGTTGGAGAACAGCGTATTCCGCTTGATCTGTGTCTATTGCCTTTGATTGTGTCCTAATGGTTGTTAATTTTCTCCAGGTTTTCTGTGAACCTTTTTTGGTGCTCCCCTCCAAATTCACGAACCTGATCTTCTAGTTCCTGGTGTTCCTCCTCTCTCTCCTTATTATTCGTGGCTGCCATTGAGGTTAATATGCATTGTGTCACTGCTTTTATAGTTTCCCATACTAAGTGTGGACCTGTGTTTTCCTTATAATTCTACTGTGAAAATAAGGTAATGGTCTTTTGGATTTGCTGGACATCACTTCTGGTATATTGTAAGCAATTCCATGGGCATCAAGAATTGGCTGGCCTTGAGATTTTAGAGATTTACAGAGTATCTCCTACCGGTGGGGGGTCTACCGGTGAGTGCACTACAATCTCAGCTGCTGTTATCTTACTCAAGACCGATTATGGCCCTAGGAAGTAGACTAATCTGGCAAATGTTTTATATGATGCTGAAAAGGGAGTAAAATATCTGGAATGGGGGTGTTTCACATGCCATATATCTTCAATGCCTGCTTGTTGTACATAAATAGACATAAAACTCCTACGATTACAAAGTCCCTGCATCGAGTTTCAGTATATTTTGGGGTGTTGATTTAAAGAATCTCTCGTGCCCCTTATATGGGGCATATTTTGGGGCTACTGTGAAGGTGTGATCATCAAGGGTAAGTCTTAGAACCAGTACCCTCCGACTAATATCTGCAATATTCTCCCTAACTCCTCCTTTGAAGGACTTGGCTATCAGGACAGTCACCCCTACTTGTGTTTTTAGAACCAGAGGAGAAGAATTACTGTGGAAACCGGTTCAGAGGTAGTCTATAGTTCAGCAGCTATGAGCATAACACATACCAACAGAGACAGGCTTAGTATCTTAATTGCCAGACCTAATCACCTTCCCCTCCAAACACATCACTGACCTACCTACTCAACTTGTTGCTTCTATTGGGTGTGATTCCAAATATTCCATATTCAGTTCTCTTTCAGGGAATCTTCCAGAGAATTAAAATAAAACCTTTAGCTGCTGCCCTATCTCGAATGCATTGAACCGCAGCAAACTTCCTGATTCTAATACAAACATGGTCACCAATGGGATCAATGAGAAACATCCACAGACTGTTCTTTTTAATATCTACATGCATGCCTCAAACCAAAGGAATCAGCTGCTATCATTTGTAACTTCAAATGGACACAAACAATACAATGATTGCCATTTATGTGTGTGGTGTATAACTGCATCGGCTTGCCCTACTTTGACCACATCTAATTACAGTTAATGCTGAATAGCTCTGCAATTGAAGTTATTGTTTTTGAATGGTAACAAATTCACATTAGCGTTCACCGATCAATATGTCTGAAGTAGCAAACGTTGTGCTTAAAAAAAGAAAAGCACTTAGGTTAATTGTGGATTTCTTGTTTCTCTTACCAGATAAATGTTAAGATCGAAGGCATAAACAATCAATCACATATGCTCACAAAAGTCCTCTTGCTTTTCTAGTCCCACCACAATGCTGAGCTCATATGATCAGCAATCGGGGCACACCTGAACTATTAGAATGTTCTATACTTTGAATTGTGCAACAACCAGGCCTATTAACCCCAGAGAATACTGACCAATTATTCAGACTACACCACTAAGAAAACGTCCCAACTCAATCATCATGGCATCTCTTATTTTTCTACAATTAAAATACCTGGTTAGGTTTTTAGCTACGTAAAATAAGCACAAGGAACTACTGGGGAAACTACCGACCCATCATCTCTGTGAGATATACCCTATCTTACAGCGTGCAGTCATTCCCTCATAAACGTCTAATCCAAAAATAAATTGGAAAACATGGAGACCGATCTACTATATTGTTAGGTTCACAGACCTGGATCTTCTACACTTTCCTCTGCATGCCTTCATCTCCAATTCACAGCACTTGAGAAATCTAGTACCAAACTTGTTGTTCTTGTGTTTTACTGTACAGTAGTGGTTATAATGTGTGAGCTTTAACCAACCACCTGCATAAAGTGTTTCTCAAAGTTAAATTTTTTTTAAATGTTGCTTTTCCGCTCAACTCTTGAAATCTACTTTCATCAGTGAATTAGATTTTTAAGACAAGTGGAAACTAAATTTGAATGGACATTCTACTACTTTCCCTGATAAAGATACCCAAAAATGCTTTTTACATATCCATGCCTGCTGATGGAAAATGTAGCTTTACCGGCACAATTACAACTTTTTACAACTGTTTGCTGTGAGAACATACTTTCATTTTATATGTCGCATGCCCCACTTTTATCTATTAGGTACCCATCCCTTCGAGATCAAAAATTATATTTATGGGTGAATTAGCTGATATATAAAAGTAGTTTTACTACGTGGTAAAGCATTTTGCCCTACCATTTTCTCTGCTGTGTCTGTAAAACTGTAGCCCAGATAGAGCATAATGATTAGAACCATAAAACTAGTCACATGTATGAATGCTGTTAGCACATTCTGCCCACATATGGCACTCAATTAAATGCCACTGGTACATTTTGTGTATCGACTGTTGATGTGCAACCAATTAAAAAGTAGAGTTTTAAGTGCAGGCACACCACACATAGTGTCACTGAATGTCCATGTATGGAGCTATCATATGCTTTTAACGATTTGTGTATCAGGTGTAAATTATGTTTGCATAAATTACACATTTTTACAGACCTGATTCAGTCTTGCTTTGAGAAAAATCTTTGTGGAACAGGCCGAAGAGTCTTGCTTTTTCCGCTTTCTTGAACGTCAAAAAATTATCCTCTGAGGTTTTAAAGTGTCTTTCCGGAATCGAATACCACTGCCTCAAAAAGGCAGTAATTATAATATGCGTCAGGCAAGTTAAATGTTAATATTTTTGTAGCTACCTGTGTTGGCAGAAAATCAGCAAAATCCACGAAAACAATCTAAAAAAAAAATTGCTCCATGACCTTTTCTTGGCCTCTAAGGAAAACTGCAAGGTGTGTTATTTTTGAGTTCATAAAAGCACAGTATGTTCATCAGCGTGACCTGCATGTCCCTATCATGGGAGCTGCTTGCTCGCGCCTCCTCATAAATCCAGCTGTCCTCTCTTCACGTTCTCAGTGAACTATGCCAGGCTCGCATACCAGTCTATGCACATGTTTTGGTAATGAAGTTTGCTTTTCGGGTCAATACTTCATCGTGCACTCCATCTTCGAATCCATACCATCTTTCTTCATAAATTAAAGTGCTCTCCGTGGGAAATGACAAATTGCTATCTCCCACCAAGATGACAAAAACAATTTCTGGCATTGTTATGTTGTGCAAACTGCGTGAAACTGGGCCTTGCCAAGATTTCCCAGCACTCTGAATTAAGTGACTCAAGCTGTGAACTTTTAATGCATCTTTGGCAACCCTGGCCCTTTCAAGCTATGCATGCTAGGGTGCCTGGTTTATGTCAATTCAACATTTTCGTGCTGGAGGCATACCTACCGTTGATAGCCACTGTGGTTCCCCTGCAGCAATACTATGCCGTCTTCAGCAGCCTGAATTTCATGCAGTACGTTAGGATACACTCTAAGCAAAGTGCGGTTTATTTGTCAACTCTTAAAACACAAAAAAGCCAGTAATTAAAAAGCATGAATGGAGAACCTTTTTTGATTTAAGTAGTCCAATTTTTGAAGACATAGATGGCTGTACCGCAGAATGCAGCACACATGAAAAGAGAAAGTAACAAGGAGCTATTTCTCCTCATTACACCAGCCTCACATACGTACACGATTTTGGCACAAATCCAGGTTTATTGACTTTAGTAAATACGGGTTAGGATCAAAATACTTGGGTAGATGCATAAGAATGGCCATGCTCCACCCAAAAAAAGCTCCCGACTCAAAGCAATGCAAAGCAGCTCTATAGGATGTTTTGATTTACTTTTTCCTTACAATGCCATACACAACATTGCAAATTGGGCTTTGTGAGGACTTGCACATCCCAAAATAGATTTTGCATACAGGTTGCACTACAAAGGTGACTCAACGACAATGGACAATCTTAGTAAATCTGGGCCTAACAGTTGAGCAACTAGCAACACTCCTTTACAGCAATCAATACATTTCTGGAAGAAGTAATGTAATATCCCCATCACCCATCAACACAAGAGGTAGCATCACTGGATCTCCAATCACCCACCTACAGAGGAAGTGATATCACTAAATTTCCCATCATAAATCTGGACAGAAAGTAACATTACTGGTTTTCCAGCCAAACCCCTCTTTAAAAGAAGAAGCCAAACAAAAGGACTTCATTTCTTGACACTCATTAACACAGGAAGTGACATCACAGGATCTCCCATCATCCACCTACACAGGAAGTGACATCACTAAATTTCCTATCCTTCATCTGGACCGGAAGTAACAATAGTGGTTTTGCCACAAAACCTGTCTTTAAAAAGAAGACGCCAAGCAAGAGGACCTTCCCATCACCCCTCAGCACAGGAAATGGCATCACAACACCCTGCTCTCCTCCCCCTCCCAAGACCTACTTAGTGGCAGCTGCAACATGGACGTGCAGTGAACGCACACAGCGGGCACGCTGCTGGCACTCCCAAGGCATACCAAATATAAACCCGTCTGCGCCCATCTGTGCCTGGACCGCACCCAGTGCCAGGAACCCTGGTCTTATCACCACCTCGCAATACTCTGCAGCACTCCTTAGGTTGCTACATCCCGGATGTTGTTCCGTCAGCTGCTCCCATGCACACAACTCACACCACAGTAGGAGCTTTCACCTGCACCCACTGCTGGTTCTCCAGCAGCCACACACCCACAACCCCCATCCAAATACTAACAACACCCTCAAGAACTCTCCCAACACCCACTCTTATGCATGCTTCCCAACACATGATCATTCAACAAACACGCAACCTTCCGAGTAGCGACGCACCCGTCATCCTCTTTTTCACAGAGAACTGGTTAACCCATCATCAGCTCCCGACATCGACACAGCAATCCCAGCAGGCTATAAATCACTCAACAGGACCGCCTTCACAAGCCAGGAAGAGGACTCACTATAATCTACAAGGAATTCATCAAATGCGCACCATCCATAGAGAACGCCACCCCATTCATGGAAAACCTGCACTTCAAACTTCAAATCTCATAAAACTTCACCCTGACAGGAACCCTGCCTACCGACCACCCGGACCATGAGCCACATTTACCAACCTCATCACCAACTCCATCACTCCACTCACTATCGTCTCCAGAGCCAACATTCTCCTCAGTGACCTCAACTTTCACCTGGATTCCAAAACAACCCCTGCTCTAAAGCACTGTTCGAAAGCTTGAGCAACATCAGACTTACCCAGCTTGTCACAGAACACAATTGGACCCCATTTTCACCACAAGTCACAGAATCAAATACAACTCCACCACACCACTCACATGGACCGACCACTCCATCATCCATTTCCATATCAACAAAGCTCAAGATCACACCCCTACCAGTTTCAGAATTCAAAGCCGCAGCTGGAGAAAAATCATAAAAGCAGAGTGGCTCTGCACCCTTAGCACGGATCAACCTAGCCCTGCAGGAAACTTCAACAAGGACATAAACACTTTCAACAACTGGACCAAGAACTGTTTTGGTTTCCCCGTACCCAAACCCAACAAGCATAGAAGATCATACATGCAGGCCAGCTGGTACACACTCTGAGACACCAAACACTGTAAACAGCTAGAAAGGAAATGGAGAGGCAGCCATGATACAAGTGACAGAACTAACTACAAGCTTGCACTCAGATGCTATCACCAGCAAATGAGACACCAACAAAAAAGAACTAGAGGAACACATCAAAAGAAGCTCCAACTGCTGCAAGATTTTCTCGATTGTTAAGGATTTCACCTCGCCCTTAGTCACTGTTACCAACATTGCTGCATCCCAACAACTCCGCGACAACCTGCCAAACGTCTTCCACAGCAAATTTGCAAACATCTACAGTAACTTTGCACACCAACCCAATCCCAGAGAACTCATTGCTAGTCTACCCACCACCAAACAAGACAGCCACCTGACTGAATGGACATCCCTCAACAGAAACGACAAAGCAGCAATCATATGGACCATCCACTCAGGGAACTCAACAGATCCGTATCCCTACCACGTCTACTACCTGGGAACATCACCAATTAGCACCACCCTCAACCACATCTTCAACATCTCCTTCATGTCTGCTACTTTTCCTGGATGAATGGAAACTTCCAGAAATCACTCCCTCCTCAAGAAGCCCACAACCGACCTGAAACAGCTTTGCAACTTCTGACCCATACTAATTCTTCCATATCCATCCAAATTGATTGAGAAGATCATCAGGAAACAACTCACAACCCACCTTGAATCTCACCATCTTCTAGACAACACTCAATCCGGATACAGAAAGAACCACAGAACTGAAACAGCAATCATTGCACCAACCAATGACATTCATATCATCCTGGCCCAAGGAGAAACAGTGACCCTCATTTTGCTGGACCTCTCTGCTGCCTTCAATACTGCATTCCACAACCCTCTCATAAGAAGACTCCACGAGATTGGCATGCAAGGATCTGTTCTCAAAAGTATGTGTTCCTTCCTCACTGGAAGAACCCAAAGGGTTAGGTTGCCACCCTTCACATCAGAGACCAATAAATTGATATACGGAGCCCAACAGGGATCATCCTTCAGCATCACCCATTTGAATACATATATGACACCACTTGCTGACATCATCCAAGCACAAGACATCTCCAATGCCGATGACACACAACTCATCCTCTCCCTGACGGACATTACAACTACTGCCAGCCTCACCAACCGCATGACCGTTGTAACAGACTGGATGAGCACCAAATGCCTGCAGGTCAACTCTAACAAGACAGACGTACTGGTCTTCAGCAACAAGGCCCCCTATTGGATTCCACCTGGTGGCCATCAGGACCAACACCTACACCCAGAGACCATGCAAGAAGTCTATCGATCACCCTAGACAACAAGCTCAACATGATGGCTCAAGTCAATGTAGTATGCACTTCCTGCTTCCACATCCTACGCATGCTGCAAAAAGTCTCAAAATGTTTGCTTCAGAACACTAGACAGACTGTCACATAAGCAGGCTGAACTATGGCAACACTCCCTATGCCAGAATCTCTTAAAAAACTCTTACATAGACTCCAGACCATCTAGAACCCCACTGAAAGACTCATCCTCAACCTCCCACACCAAACCCACACCACACCACACGTCAGGAAGCTTTACTGGATCCCCATTCACAAGCGCAGTCAATTAAAGCTTGTCAAACACACATACAAAGCCCTACACAACAGAGGACCAAAATACCTGATCATCCACATCCACTTTCACCAACCCAAAAGACACCTACACTCTGAATCACTTGCTCTCATACACATTCCCTGCATCTGCAAAATCAAAACTAGAGGCCACTCTTTCTCCTACATTCCACCCAAGACATGGAATGACCTCCCTCCAGAGGCGTAGCTAGAGCTTGTGGCGCCCGGGGCTATCCCTCAGATTGCCGCCCCTGGGGGAGGGGCTTGCTGGGGAAAAAGGCAAGCACTTGAAAGAGGACCGAGAGACACGTAGTATCGCCGCTAATAGTTACCTCGATCATGCAAGTTACATGCACATACATGACACGGTCCAAGGCTACACAGTTGAATACACCGGTGACTGGCAGTACAAAAGAGAACACACAGACTGCATGATCTATCTGGGGACTCAGAAAAACCGCATTTGACATCCATCAGAGAGCTGCGTGAACAATTACCTGGTAATCCCTTCAGCACAATGCAAACATGCACATACATGACACTGTTCAGGGATCCATCATCTACAGCTGACATTAAATGACCATTCATCATGGTCCCCCCATTAAAGCAGTGCACTTTGTGATCTGCATGGTACATGTTCTTTGCAGCAGGCATTTTAACCCTCTGTGCTACCTTTCCAGGAGTCAACCCTTCCACGAGACAAAACTGGGATCTCTCTCTAGGAAGAACATGAATCACCGAAGTTATCATGACATTTTTATTGTTTCTGAAAAGTGCTGGAGGCCAGGAAGGTGGCAGCAAGTTTTTTTAAAACCATAATATACTTGCAAACACTACGCACCCACCCGAAATAGGTACCTAGTGCGGTCACACCGTTTGCACCGCCCTAACCTGCTCAAGGTTCATGTGACCTCAGTGACAGAGTCACAGTGAGTGGATCACTGTTGCTCTAGGGTGTGCTGCTTCGTAGGCCTCCCTGCAAGACTGGAGATGAACTTCAGTATGGATTGTGGTGGACAGGCCTTCAAGGTTAACTCACAATTGACACCACTAGGGTACACCTGGTTGTGCTAAGACATCAAGCCTTCTAAGGTCTAGTGGAGCCTTGTAAGGTCTAGCATGGGAATATGCTCCCTCAGTAGAGTGGTCTGGTGGACTGGTCATGAAGGCTGAACCCAGTTCCCCAGTTCCAAATTCGACAGCTTCTGCCATGGTGCCACATCCTCTCCCCCACTGAACACTATACTGCCCCACTGAGAGAAACTCACACTGCCTTCAGCTACAACCTAATTGTGCCCGCTATGAGCACTTGGATGTGGCTCAATTCAAATTATGCACTTGATAAGAGTAATATGCTGCCTAAAAAAAAAAGTAAAAGCAAATACTCATAGGGAATGCAAGATTAAGTAAAGCATGTCGAATGTAAGCAGAAACAACATGGTTACCTTAACGATCTCTCACTCACTATTCAGAAATTAGCAAGTGGTTTTAACTGAAAAGTTAAGGACATGACTACAGGGACCTGAAGGGAACCGTTTCAATGTCCATTGCTAATATCCTTAATAAACGTAAGCAGTATGGTTTAAAAAGGCCACATCCATAAACAGAGCCATGGTACGCATTTTGTTTTCCAATCCACCCATCAACCAGGTATTGCAGTACCTCCAGGAATGCTGCACTTCCCCACCTGGGGACAACAATGCTGTTCAAAGAAAGATGAGAAAACAAAAGTAGCGCTTCACTGCAAAGTCTGTAAAGTGAGGCTGATGTGTTTGGATGTGAATAAAACCAATCTGGCCACTTTGCAACCACTCTGTCTTGCTTTATTTAGTTATGTCTTTATTTTTCATATTTAAAACCATCTATTTCTCTCTATCCCGCTGCACTTTGGAATAGAAAAATGTCAGAAAAAGGGCATTTCCCGCACAAGTGTTTTTCTTTTTTGGATCCATTTCACAGGGAAGCAACTAAATGAAAGAAGGAAAGAGGTTGTGAACCGTTTCTTCAAGTTACGGTTTTCAGTAAGTGAGGAGCAAGACAGAAAGAGAGGGAATAATAGGAAGAGGGGGACAGCTGCCAGCACAAAAAAAAGGAGAACATCGCCTGAGTCTTATTCCTTCTCTGCCCGTTCCCGAACGTCCACAAAAGCAAGCCGCGCCTTATCTGAATGCCTTTGTCCGCCCCGAAAATAGTACCCCCCCCAGCTACGCCACTGCCTCCCTCAACACATCAGAGCCTCCTTCTCACTTCTTGAGTTCTGCAAGAAGCTGAAGGCTTCATATAAGCACCCTGCGGACTGCAACCTACACACCTGTCCAAGTGCCTGGATACCTTCTTGGGTGATTAGTGTGCTATATGAATCAATATGACATAACAATAGTGCAAAGAAACACTGGAGAAGGAGTAGTTAAAAGACAAAGTTTGAGCACTCATAAGACATTATTGAAAAAGTTAGAGAGATTTTAACAGCTAGGTAAAAGAAATTGAGAGGTAAGTAGAAAAGGGCAATGTAGAGTACAAGAAACATGCCATTGCAATGGCGAGAGACAGCGCACAGGGGGAGAACAATGGAAATACGAAATCTAAAAAGAGGAGGGTTCAAAATTCGGATAACGCTTTAAAAGAAAGATTTTCAGATACATGTGAAAAATCAGGAGGCCTTCTTCACATATCATCAATCCTTGAAGGAAGTATCAGAGTAACTGTTCAGCTCTAAAGAAAGACTGAGACGTGGCTGACTTCATTTTCAGTTTTTAAATGTTAATCTTTAATGTCCATTGCTCCCTAATTGCTTTTTGATTAATTTTATTTTTAAGGGAGAGAGAAAGCACTTAGCCCATAGATTTGAAATCGATGAAGGACACTATGATGAATGTGATTGATTTGAGACACTGCTAGTCACTGGTGATTTTCTTACTTCTATATGGATGTTGGAAAATGACCCTCTCTGAGGGGTCTTCACAAACTTTTTGCCTTCCTCTGCCTCTTTGTGCTGAACCCTTTTTCTTGGTTTTGGACTTGGCCCTTTTTGCAGGGTCATCCCTAAACATTTTGCCTTCCTCCTAGCCTTTTTTCTGACATGGTGTTGGTGGTTTTAGGACTCTGGTCACTTTAGCACTGCTGTCCTGTATAACATGCGTGTGCTCTCTGTGATAAACATGGTAAGATTGGCCTACACCTGTTTGGCCTATTTAATTTACCTGCCAGTCCCTTGTAAAGTGGTATCTCATATACCCAGAGCTGGTAAATTAAATGCTACTGGTGGGCTCACAGCGCTGATTGCGCCATCCACCAAAGTAGCCTTTCAAACCTGTTTCAGGCCTCTGCCATTGCAGAGCCTGTGCGTGCAGTGTAACTGCCACTGTGATGTGGCACCTAAAGTGTGTGCCATGTCTGTGACCCTGTTTTACTACATGTCACCCCTAAGGTAGGCCCTAGCTAGCCCTATGTGCAGGGTGTGTTGTTGGTAAAAGGTAGGACATGTACCTTAAGTGTGTGACATGTCCTGGTAGTGACAAACAGCCATTTTTGGTTTCTCACTACTGTGAGGCTGCTCTCCCATAGGAATGCATTGGGGATTCCCTGATAGGTGTTTCAGTGGTTATTCCTGATATGAGTGGAGCAGCGTGGTCAAGTTTGGTATGTTTGGAATAGGAATAATAAATACTGCGCAATGGTGTGCACAGATTTATTTTAACTATTTTAGAAATGCCACTTTTAGAAGCTGGCATTTCTGTGTGCTATGTGTCTGACTGCCTGATGTGGATTGTATGTCTGGCTTTGGAGTGACAGGGGCTGGTGAGGTGTGTATGGCTCCAGGAGGGGCAGGGTAAGTCAGCGCTAGGCTGAATAGGGCATCTGCATTTGGAGTAGTGGGAGGAATAGTCCCCTTACCCTGAATAGCCTGTGCCTGCCTATGTGAATGCTGGCTCCGCCCCCCTGTGGTGTGTCTGTTGACAGGCTCCCACTTGACAAAGGGGAAGAGGAGCCTTGTCAACAAAGTGCTCCAAAACCCTCCAGAACGTTTAGGCTGGTTCTCCCAAGCCCTGTGCCAGGGCAGACAGAGCAAATGTGGATATAAATATTGGGGCTGTGACCCCATGAAAGTGTTGTGCTTTGTGCTTTCAGGCAATTTTCTGCTGCTGGGCCCCAGGAGGAACCACCACGAGGGACTGCCTCCCTGCTGGAGGGCCCTGTGTACTGGCCTGCCTGGGCCCAGCTGTGTTCCCTGGACCTTGAGGACTTTAGCGCCTAGAGAGCGCTTACTCTTTATTTTCAGGAGAAGAGGAGTGCCTGGCCTCTGCAGCACACTCCGGTTCTACTCCATTCTGAACCCATGTGGTTCCCTCTGTCAAAGATCCCAGGACCAACTATGCTACCCCACTGGTACCCCATAGTTGTCCTCGGCCAGGACCAGGCACTAGGCCATCCAGATGTCTTTGGCCCTTGCCATCTTGCAGAGTGGGGGGCGGTAGCCCCAGGCACAAAGTACCGATTCTCCACTATACCCCTCATCAGGGCAGTTCTAAACTGCCACTGATACTCCTGCCAAGGGTCCACACCCTCAGGCTGCCCAGAAGTCATGGGGGAGGCTCTCCTCCTCCTACCTCTCCTTCTAGGGTTCTGCACTCTCCTCCTTGAAGAGGCACCCTCAGAACACAACTCTGCCACCAGTTCAGGACCTCTCTCCAACAACTGGTCTCCCAACCTAGGGTCTAAACCCTCAGGTTGCACCGGGGTCAGAGGTGAGGACTCCCCCCTCTGCACCCCTTCCAGAGTGCTGCACCCTCCCAACTGGAGTTGTACCCCTGGAAGCCGAACCGGTCATGACACTGGTCTTTCCCTCTAGGTCAGGCAGATCCTGAACCTGGCCTCCCAACCTTGGGGCTGAACCCCTCAGCTGAGCACTTGTCTGGCATGCCAGGACTTCTGGGGACTCACTCATACAGTATCCACCCGGTCAGGACACTGATTACAAATGTCCTTCCCTCCAGGTCAGGCCGAACCTGAACCTGGCCTCCCAGCCCAGGCACTAAACCCTGCGGTTGAACACTTGCCTGGCACACCTGGACTCACACAGTATCCCCCCGAGGGTAACACATTACTCATGTGTCGTGTGACAGTCTGCCTAGCACAGATCTCCCAACCCCTGTCCATCTGACAGTGCTTGAAGATCCCCCAGGACAGAAGTGGTGTCACCATGGTCACTCCTAGGATACTCAGCCCTTCTGGCTGGTCCATGACCCACTGGTTCTCCCAACTGGAGTGGCACCGCCAGACACCAGAACTACTGGAGCTCCATTTACATATGCTCCAGGTACTCCTGACACTAGGAGATCCCCCTCAAATGGCCTACTAACACAGCCAAGGCCCCAAACTGGTGTTCCCTTAGGGAACCCTCCAGGCCCTGAGACTGGGTTTCGGGCACCTTGGGACACACAGTCCCACACTCACTCCTTCTCCACTGAGACTGGACATGAGCCCCTACACCCTTCCCACTATACCGGGACCTAGCTGGGCTACTCTGAACCTCTTCCACCACACAGGACCGAAAGATACCTGAGCCACTCCTTTTGGGATCACTCCCCAATCTGTCACACAGCCAGAGGTCTGCCTTACGTGCAAGCTCCCTAGGATCAGAGAACTCACACTCCAACAGATGTTGACGTAAGCCCGGAAAACAATTACTGAACATGTGCTCTCTGACAACCAGATTGAACAGCCATTCAAAATCATTTGTCGTGCTACTCATCACCCAACCTTTCAGTGAATCACAACATTCATCGACAAACTCCCCCCAAGACTGGTGGGACAGTTTCCTACTGCCCCTGAACCTCTACCTATATCCTTCAGGTATGACACCCTCTTCCTAGGAACTATGTACCATGCTCTGGGATCTGGGAGTGGAACTTCCTGCACTGGTCTACATATTGCTGCCACCACTGGACCCCACACTCACTGGTGAATCCAGACAACTAAAACTGCACTCCAGAGCTAGTTTTTCTCTGGCGAAGGCCCTCTCTGCCTCCGCCATCCTCTCTTGCGCTAAGAGCCTCTCAATCTCTAACTTTTTGTCCTCAAGGGCCAACTCCTTGAGTCTCAACTCTTGGGCCCACAAGGCTTTTTACTCCTCCAAACCCAGCCACGCTATCTCCGTAGCATACTCCGACTGGAGCATGTCTAAAGCCAGCTGATGCTTCCTTTCTTCCTTACTATTCACCCACTCCTCTGGGGACAGGGAAAGGGATGGGGCACTGCCCCCGGCACTGGACCCAGCTAGGGACTCTCTATCTATGGGGTCCTTACTATCTACTGGTGTCCCTGCCCTGTCATTTTCTTCCTCTGTTTCAGACTCTTCAGGGCCACCCTCAAACCCACTGCCCTCTTGGTGTGCGGCTTGGGCCCTCTCCCACTCAGAGTCCTGAGTCTGGCATGGGGATTCCCCTGAACGACGCCCACCCCGCTGTTTAATGCCTCGTTAGGCGGGAGCCCAGCCCGCACTGGAGCCTGGTGGTGGCGGGAGTCTGCCCTGCTTTTTGTACCTTTATTGCAGCGGGTGCCACCCTGCATTGTGTGCTTTGTGGGAGCCCACCCCACCTCGCTGCCGATTTATATAGCGGGTGCCTACCCCACATGTATGCTCCTGTTGGCGGGTGCCCACCCCACACTTGTGAGGAGAAGGGGAGCCGCCGCTGCGAGCGGCAAAACCGGAAGTCAGGCACCTCCGCCTGACTGTAGGCATGATGGACTGCCAGAAGAGTGAGAGAGGTGCCCTCCGGGCACCCCAGACACCGAGACGTCCAGTAGAGGCCACGGAAGTGAGTGCATGCCTGTGCGGGGCTCCCGTGAGGAGAGAAAGAGCCCCACACCTTCACTGACGACCAGCCAGGGAGAGCCCCAGTGAGTGAGGTGAGAGGAGAAGAGCCGGCCGGAGCCTTGAGAGCTCCCAGGGCCCAGCGTGAAGGAGCGGAGACCATGAAGGAGCCCCGGTGAGTGGGGCTCACATGTTGCACAGTGGGTGCATGGTGAAGCGCACCAGACGAAGCTCATAGACAGAGCTCCTTGAGGCACCGTGAGTGCCAGTGTTGTTTATTTCCTTCACTCAGCTACACCGCAGATACAGGCAGCTGCACCGAGGGGACCAATTGTTTGTAAAAGTCCCAGTGGGGGTACTCAAGAGGCACAGTGGTGCCAGGGCTCATTTTCACAGCTGCCCGCTGGACAGTGGGCAGCTGCAACGTTGGGGGCCAATTTGCTTGTTGAGTCCCAGTGGGGACCCAGGAAGCACAGAAGTGCCATGTCCTTCTTTGTGCCAATCCCAGCTGCCCTGCGAGAGTGCAGGCAGCTGCTACTAGGGGGCTATTTCTTTTTAGATGAAGAAGGGGTGAGTTGCACCCCACGTCCCAGCGCATTTGCACAATTTGGTTTCGCTGCCGAGGCAGCCAGGGGGCCATTTGAACAGCCCCACTAGAAGCCCTGACATTTTGGACATAGGGCATTTGAGCCTCAGTGACAGGCCAGTTGGCCTGGGGTCAGTTATGTGTTTAGGCATAATAGGTTTATTCCTAATATGGTACATGCCTAATGATTATGTTTATGCTTGTGATGCCTAATGTCTTCCTATGATGTTTAGGATGATGTCTCATTGTCAGTGAAATTGCTCTCCCTCCCTCGCAGCTCCACGATTAAGTGAGGTCTTCCCCCAAGCCCCTGCATTCTTGAGTGTTGGTGTTCGAGGCCCTCCTCCACCCGCAGGTTTCACCTGCGCCTCATCCATGGTGGTCCAGTGGACCTCTGTCTCCATTCTCTTGCTCCACTTTTTCTCTCCTTTTCACTTGTTTTTTCCCTCACTTCTATCGCCCCCTTCACTCTCCTTCTGGGTCTTTCCTCCGTTTTTCACTCGTTTTTTACCTTCATATCAATCTCCCCCTTTCACTCTCCTGTGTCCTCTGTTTCTTTCCTCCACTCTTTCTTGCACTTTTGCTGCCTTATTTGCACTTTTCTTTCTCTTTTTGCCATTTTCCTTTTGCAGCCCGTTTTCCCCACCGCTGCTGCCCTTGCCGCCCCTCCCCCCAGCACGACCAGTGCGACCGGCCCAATCCAGCTCCCCTCCCCGCCTCCCAGCTGTCCAGCCCTCCCCGACCCCTACTTAATGGCGGCCGCTGCGCTGCCTCACAGTGGCCATGCTTCCGGGGCGCCAAAGGCAAGCTGGTCTGCGCCCGTCCACGACCCGACTGCGACCAGCGCCAGGAACCCTGGATCTCTGCACCGCCAACGCTACGACCCAGCGGCACTCCATGCTCTCAATCCAGGTCACAGCAACAACTGCAAGCTAGCATCACCAGCCGACACCCACAGACCTTTCAGCTGTCACAGCTGCTGGCACACCTGCAGCACCGCCAAGACCACTGACCCAGCGCAATCTGCCCGCGAGAACACAACCGAACCGAAGACCCTGCAACATCCTATCCCTCCACAGACACGCCACTGAATTCTGGGACCTCCTCGACAGCACTACCCCGGACGTAGGATTCTTTACCGAAACCTGGACCAACACCACCTCGGGACTGAACATCACCATTGCCATTCTCCAAGGATACAAGATCTCCAGGAAGGACCGCCCCACCCACCCGGGAGGAGGAATTGCCATCGTCCACAAAATCATCCTCCGCCTGAGCACACTTCCCGACGAGCCCACAGACCTGATGGAACACCTTCACTTCAAGATACTGGCCAGCCCAACCTCCACCCTCCGAGGAACCCTCATCTACCGACCCCCTGTACGACGCGGACTTTTCACCAACTCCATCACGGACATCATCTCGCCGCATGACATCGCGTCCACCAACTACACCCTACTGGGAGACCTCAACTTCCACCTTGACAACCAACTGGTCCCTAGCACGACATCCCTCCTGGACAACCTCCATAACATTGGACTCCACAAGATCATGACCGAACCCACGCACTCAGCATGACACACCCTCGACCCCCTCTTCACAACAGGAAACTCCATCACCATCAGCCACACCGCCGAACTCCCATGGACTGACCATCGATGCGTCCACATCACCTTCAGAACACCCACCATCCACAGACACCAGCACTTGCTCCCACGAAGAAACTGGACCAGAATCACAGACGACCAGCTAACCTCATCACTCAGCAACTCCACCTCAACCATCGTAGAAAACGACGACGCCAACACTGCAGACCGAACCATGCACAGATGGATCTCCGACAGCGCCAACACCATAGCCCCCCTCAAGAAAAACAACAACACCGACGCCAAGAAAGCTAGATGGTTCACCACCGAACTTCGAGAGTCCAGACGCACATGCCGGCTGCCTCAAAAAGGCCTGGAGGAAAACCAAATGCACAGAAGCCCACAACAACTTCAGAGCCGCCACCAACGCCCACCACCAACTCATCAGAAAAACGATAAAAAAAGCAATTGAACAGAGAATCTCCACTCATGCACACAACAGCAATGAATTCTTCAATATCATTAGGAGTTCGCCCAACCCACCAGCGAGTCAACTGACATCCCTGCCTCACAAGACCTGCGACAAACTCAGCACCTTTTTCCACCACAAAATCAAGTGCATCTACGACAACTGCGACAAAGACAACCAACACACTGAACCCTCACCAACCACCCCCGACACCCTGAAGCCAGCGATCGACAACTGGACAGCCCCCTCCACTGAAGACACACTGAAGACGATGAAGTCAATCCACTACGGGGCCCCCACGGACCCCTGCCCCACCACATTTTCAACAGAGCCGCCAACACCATTCCACCCATGCTCTGCCACACCAGCAATCGCTCCCTGGCAACCGCCTTGTTCCCTGACGACTGGAAACACGCTGAGATCAACCCCCGCCTGAAGAAACCCTTGGCGGACCCCACCGACCTCAAAAACTACAGACCCATCTCCCTGCTCCTGTTCCCAGCGAAAGTCATCGAGAAAGCCATCAACAGCCAACTCACCACATTCATCGAAGAGCACAACATCCTCGACTCCTCCCAATCCGGCTTCAGAAAAAAACACAGTACGGAAACCGCCCTCCTCGCCGCAACAGACGACATCCGTACCTTACTGGACAAAGGAGAAACAGCAGCCCTCATCCTCCTCGACCTCTCAGCGGCGTTCAACACAGTCTCTCACCGCACCCTAATACGCAGACTCCACGAAGCAGGGATCCAAGACAAGGCCCTCGACTGGATCCGCTCCTTCCTCTTCGGCAGAACACAGCAGGTCAGACTCCCCCCTTTCCTCTCGGACCCTACACCTACCACCTGCTGAGTCCTCCAGGGGTCCTCCCTCAGCCCAGTGCTCTTCAGCGTCTACATGGCTCCGCTCGCCCCCATCGTGAGAACCTATGGACTCAACATTGTGTCATACGCAGACGACACCCAACTCATCCTCTCCCTATCCAATGAACCCAACACTGCCAGGCACAACTTTCGAGAAGGCATGGAAGCCGTCGCCAAATGTATGAAAAACAGCTACCTACAATTAAACACCAACAAAATGGAAGTACTCATCATGGGCCCAAACCCAGATGCCTGGAATGACACCTGGTGGCCCCCCGCCCTCAGAAGCCCGCCCACCCCCACGGACCACACACGCAACCTGAGAATCATCCTGGACTCAGAGCTCAAAATGGTTCGCCACATCAGCTCCGTCTTGTACTCCTGCTTCCACACCCTCTGCCTCCTACGTAAGACCTTCAAATGGATCCCCCTCAAACACAAAAAGACCGTCACTCACGCCATGGTCACCAGCAGGCTCGACTACAGCAATGCACTCTATGCCGGAATAAACAAAAACCTCACCCGCAAGCTACAGAACATTCAAAACGCCGCTGCAAAGCTGGTCCTCAACCTGCCAAGACACTGCCACATCTCCCAGCACCTGCGAACACTCCACTGGCTTCCCATCGAAGCTAGAGTCACCTTCAAGATGCTGACCCACGCTCACAAGGCCCTCCACGATACCGGACCAGCATACCTGAATAGCCAACTCAAATTCCACGCACCAAAAAGGACCCTACGATCAGCCCAGCTCTCCTACGCCATGGTCCCCCACACCAGAAAGACCAGATCGAGAGGCCGCTCCGTCTCCTTCTGTGCGGCCAGAGCCTGGAACGACCTTCCACTCCACATCAGACAGAGAACATCGCTGCCCATCTTCACAAGAAGCCTCAAAACCTGGCTCTTCGACAGACCCCCCTCCTTGATGGACTGGAACCTGCGAACCCCCCCACACCTCCCAGCGCCTTGAGACCCTTACGGGTGAGTAGTGGCGCTTCACAAACACCTGATTTGATTTTGATTTGCCTATTGCGTAATGTGTTTATGCTAATAAGGTTTGGGCCTAATGTGTTTAATGCCTAATGTGATAATACTGAGGTCATTATTGTGCCAGTAGGTACTGGTTGTGTTTTACATTTGCTACTTGTGCTTTGCGATGGTTCTGATATTGGCCCGATTGGCCCTGTCCTGTATATAGTGTACATTGTGTGATTATGATTCTAATGTGTTTTGGATAATGCAAAGGCTATTTTTATATAACCTTGTGTGGAGTTTCTTTTGTGGTCTGCCTAGTGTGTTGCTGCCAGGCTTAGGCGCATGTCCTAGCCAACCAGAAATCCAATTTCTAACAGTTTTAGCATCAGGACTCTGAGCACTTTACCACTGCTAATTAGTTCTAAAAGTGTGTGTGCTTCTTCCCTACACATGTGTGTAATTGGTGCATACCTGATTGACCTTTTCAATTTACTCATGAGTCACTTGTAAGGTGGTATACCATATACCCAGGGCCTGTAAGTTATTTTCTACTAGTGGACTGCAACACTGATTGTGCTACCCACATAAGTAGCCTTTCAAACCTGTCTCAGGCCTGCCACTGCAGTGCCTGTTTGTGCAGTTTACTGTCACTTCGACTTGCTCTTTAAATCTACTTCCCAAGCTTTAAACTCCCCTTTCATTACATATAAGTCACCACTTAAGTAGGCCCTAAGTAACCCTAAGGGCAGGGTGCCATGTAAGTAAAAGGTGGGACATATGTGTTTTATCTTTACATGTACCGGCAGTGACGTATTATCAAAATTTATTTTTCAATACTCTGAGGCCTATCCCTCTCATAGGCTAGCTTTGTAAATTCTTTAATACCCTTTTAAGCTGTAATTCATGATCAGAGAGGAGAAGCGCTTTCATGTTTCATATCTTTGAAATGGTAATGACAAATCCTCCTTACTGGTGATGTTGGACTTAATATTAATGCTTTAGAAATGCCACTTTAAGAAAGTGGATATTTCTCTGCTCTTAACATTGCTCTGTGGGCCTGCAAACTGTCTCCAATACACATCTGGGATGGGTGACAGCTACAATTTGTGCATTCCCTCTAGACAGCCACAAACACAAGAGGGGTGGGTGTGACAGAGGACTCATTTACATTCATCTGGATTCTGATAGCCTTCCTGGGCAGGAACGGGGAAAGAGAGCTGACACTTAAATTTGAATAGGCTGTGTCCTTTCCCCACACAAAAGACTGATTACCCCCACATATAACCTGGCAGACAGGGTTGGGATGAAAGGGGACCTGTGCACTTCAAGGAGCTGCTTTGAAGTCACCCCCACATCAAAGACACATTTGGGTATACGTACTGGGACTCTGATCCCACCAAATCAGTCCACTACTGGATCTGGGAAGAATTCTGCTTTAGTAATGACTGCTGTACTGTAAGGATTGCCACTTTGCCTTGACTGACTGTTCTGAGGAACAGCTTCTTTGTTTTGCTAAGCTGCCCTGCTGCCTGCTGATTTCTGCCCTGCAGAGGACATAGACTGGACCCATATCACTTGCATCCAGAATGACTCAAAGGGTTTGCTGGCTTACCTCCTGTTTTCTTGTGTCTCAGGGACACAAAAGGCTTCCTACAGTCCTGCTGGTGCTGGACTGGACTCTGCCATCTGTGAGTCCTACCCTTGCCTGCAGCTTTTTTCACATCGAAGTCAATGCAGCAGTGACCTTGCGCCGATTCGAACCAACACATCTCCTTCAATCCTGAAGCAGCGGCTGCTCGGCGACTAGCGATTCTACAGCCTGCGTGGTTCAACGCCGACAGACAGTGCAGCCAAACATCTGCAAAGTGCTTGCATCGCAAAGGGGGAAGCATCCTTTACCCAGCAGGCAGAACCGTGACCTGCCTTTGCTCTGCAGTCACTACCCGACTGTGACGTTACCATGCGATCCTTTACCACACAAGTCATTACAATGACTTGCTTTAGAGGTGCATTTTTGGACTGGTGTTGGATTTGAAGTCCACCACCTGCCCTACTGATACACTGGGTGGAGTTGGAATTGTAATGGCTTGCATTTTAAAGGAATGCTTATTAATTTTGCAGGCGGAGTAAAGACATGTGTTGGAAATGCATGCAGGTTCTGTCATACATCCTCACAAAGGGGTGCAACACTGAAGCTTACATTGATTGTGAGGATCGTTGCTGATGCTCACCTTCATCTGTGAATTGACGATGACACGATCCTCCTTGACTCTTCGCCTCGAGTCTTCAACGTTGACGCTTTGCTCCATCCCAGGTACTTTGTCAGAGGGGCCTGTCTGAGTGATGTAACCTGCCGGCCCTCAATCACAGTCGGCATTAACTTTGGATTTATCCTGGTCCCTCACGACCTAAAGTAAACTTTTACCACTATTGACGTCTAAGCACTGTTTTTTCATTTAAGTTAAGCCTGACAGCCCTCCGCCAAGCTACCAGAGGGTGAGCACAGGTTAATTTAAAGCGTGTATCTAGCTTACACTGACTATGATTGGAGTCTCTACTTGGACAGGATGCATACCTCTACCAACTTGAGACCCAGTTTTTAACAGTAGAGGATTGTGCTGAGTGAAAAAAACATTAATTTAATAACTCCATTTAAGATGGTATTTCTACTGTCAACATAGAGAACTACAGGATCTTGAATCATCAAGTTGAATACTGTCAAGGTTAGGAAAGGTTTTAATTTTTTAGTGAGTGTTAGAAATGGGGGTTCTGGTTGACTAGAGAATGCACCTAAGCCAAGCAGAACCTGACACTCTAGTCAGGGAAAGTAGGTTACACACTGAAGATAACCCCTGCTCACTCCCTTGGTAGTGTAGCACAGAGGAGTCAGGCTTATCCCAGAAGCAATGTGTAAAGTATTTGTATACACACACACACACACACACAGTAACAATGTCAAAACACTACAGAAGGACAGCACACAAGTTTAGATCAATAGCCAATATTTATCAGAATAAAACAACCAAAACAACACAATTCCAAAATACGCAAATCAAGATATCACTTTTGCAAAGATCACTTAAAAGTATGGCTGTTAGAAATCAAAAGCTCCAACTTGGGCTATCTGGTCATTGTGACAGGTACATGAAAAGCGTGTGCTGGCTGCGGAGTCACACAGATCCGAGTTACAGTACCTTGGAAACGAAGAAAACAAAGACATTGTACAGCGTCGGGAAGGTGAGGAGTTGCTGGGCAGGTGCTGCATTGGTTTGGTACTGCCAGAGTGAAGGTGATGCGTTGGTTCTTTACTGCTAGGCAGGGGAGGCGATGAGTCGGTTCCTTACTGTGCAGGGGAGTTGATACAGCATTGGCAGCGATGCATTAGTTCCTTACAACAGTGCGGGCCAATGAGTTTGGCAGGTCACACACATCAGTTATCGTCTACACAGTATCCAGGGTGAAACACTGGCATTGACAGGTGTCAAGGCTGTGGTGTAAGTCGGAGCAGTGCTTTGTGTCCTTATCAATAGATGCCCTTGGCTCCGGCACAGGCAGCGTCATCGTTGATGGCTTCAGGGTTGCTTTTCTTGGGTTGTAGCACCAACCAAATGATTCCAACGGCCTAGAAACTGGATTTGACACCACTTGGCCATCATGTCTCCCAGGAGAGATGTTCAAGTGCTGTTAGCAAGATGCAGGCGAAGTCTTTGATGGCTCTGAGGCTTCTTAACAGGAGGAAAGCACACACACGCCCTTGGAGAACCTTGGAAGCAGGATCTAGAAAGCAAAGTCCAGTCCTTTCATTCCCAGGACAGAAGCAGCATATGTGTTTTTAAATTGTGAGTCAAACATCAATTTTCTATTAGCTCCCAATAGGAAGATGCACTTATACAATGTTACAAGGCACATGTTTACCTAGGGCCTACATTAAGGGTGTCTTACATCTAAAAAAATGAAGGTTTGGGGCTGGCAAATGGATGCATTTGCCAGGCCAAAATGGTAGTTTAAAACTGCACACACAGACACCGCAGCGATCGGTCTGACACATGTTTGCAGGGCTACTCATGTGGGTGGTGCAATCAGTAACGCAGGCCCACTAGTAGAATTTGATTTGCAGGCCCTGAGCACATGAAGTGCACTATACCATGGAATTATTAGCAATTCAAATATGCCAATCATGGAGAATCCAATTACAATTACATTTTAGGGAGAGAGCAGATGCACTTTAGCTCTTGTTGGCAATGGTAAAATGCCCAGTGTCCTAAAGCCAGCAAAAAGAAGGTCAGAAAAAAAGGAGGATGAACGCAAAAAGTGTGGGGATAACCCTACAAAAAGGGCCAGGACCATCAGTGAGGAAGGACACTCCTGTTGATTTTACCACACTGTTGATTTTTACTAACAATTATGGGAAAGTGTAAAGCCAAACCGAAAGACTCTGCCTTCTTTATTGAACAATGTGTTTATTTTTCCATTCAATAGCTAGTACCTGCCAATATTTGGATTTTGTGTATCTTTATAGAATATTAGATTTCATTTCTGATTGTTTAATAGTTGACATCCAACCTTGCAACTATAGAAGACAGAACTCCAAAAAGTTGATATTTAGGAGAGTTACTGCCATAGGAATATTGATTAAATGAAACTCCATCCTCTTCTTTCATAATTCTCAACAACATATGAACAATAATTGGTCCTTGAGGTGCTCCGTAAGTGATTGTTGTTGAGTTTAAGAAATATTTATCCACTCTATGATTCTATGTTTTGGGGATTTTAGAAGAATCAGGCAACCAACTTTGAATTGTACTCTTGGAATACAAAGAGGTCTTGTGGGTCCAGAGGAGCCTCTGATGATCAATATTATTAAAGACCACTGATAAACTGACAAAGATGAGATGACTGGTATCCCTATTGCCCAATATGTCCAGTGGCACATTTTTAAAGTTGCTGTTTCTGTGATGTTACTGAAGTCAGCCAGTTAAAGGGCCTAGAAATGTATTCTTGGTAATATGAGCTGGAAGGTGTTTTGATAGTCATTTCTTTATGGCTTGGAACATCCATGTGAGAATGGTGACAGGTCTGTAACTTGAGAGTTCAAATGGATCAGCTAAACATATTTCTAGAAGCGGCATTACTAGACCAATTTGTAATGACTCTGGAAAAGAAACTTTGATTTGGAGATGCATTCATCTCGTTGAAATTCTTTCTCTAATTTACAATTATGTCCATATTTTCGTTCAATGGGAGAAGAGATGGTTGGTTATCCAGTTTATTGCTAGTAGTTCTGCACATGGAATTTCTCAGTGCATCCATTATGAATAGAAAGAATCCCTGATATTAATTTCATTGGCATTAGATTGAAATAAACAACTGCATACTAATGATTAGAGGTCTACTATTTAGCTTTGTTCAGAGAGTCATACTTTATTCCTTTTAGATAACAAGCATTGCAAATTATGCCATTGCATTTGTTTTTTAACTTGCATCTTTAAGAGATGATAGGGATTGAGGAGGTCTTTACAAAACTCCTTACATTTCTAGTTTCAGCTTGCTCAATTTCCCGCTTTTGATGTAGAAATTCAAATTTTCTATGGTCTGATTTTGTTAATGATGTTATAATGATCTTATCAAAGTTTGTAAATGAGGCATAAATGTTGTTGGAAAGGTGTAGATTGGCCTAGACAGTGTCAATTGCTAGAGTAAGCGTATCTTCAGATAGAGCACTTAGTGATCACCTTCTGATTGAATTGAGTTGGTTTGGTTTACTTTAAGGCCAGCGTGCCAGAAAATGGCTCTGCTTGAGTAGCAGTTCCAGGCCAGTTTTAAAGTTTCAAATGATGCTAATCAAGACATTTTGTTATTCTTTCAATTTGAGAGACATATGGTGGACAACTCCAATGCTACCTCCTGGGCAATTATCTGTTCAGTTAAAGTGATTATAAATCTAAGGTGTTATTAGAATATCCATGGTGCCATGGAAAGGGTTGTTCGGCCATGTTTTGGTGAGGAAGAGAAAGTCTTAATGTATTTCTGCATTTTTTATTCAATTATTGTGAGGTGCATTTGCTAATGTGCTGTCATTTTTTCCACAATTACAAATGTAAACTGTATGAATTGTTCCAGGGTTATATTTTGGCTCTCTGTGTACAGATTCAAGGGTAATACTGTTGATGTCTATTGGAAGTTTGTTGCGTTTGTTTTCATGTCAGCTGAGTAGGAGTGGTCTTGATGCTGCATGTGAACAATTATAATTCAAATGAGACCTGTTACAATGTAAGTTCAGATATACGGAGTTAGGTTTGATATAGGTTTCTTGCTCTAGAAGAAGATTTTTGTTACCAAGTTGTTAAAATTATTTTGGGATTCTATCAGTATCTTAGTCTCATTGTCACACTTATATGGTTGTCTTTGTTGGAGCGCAATGAAAGCCGACATCAATGTTTAGATGTCATAGTTATCCAGCTAGAATGGTGTTTCACAGTAGAGGTGGATGCAGTTTATAGATGTTGCTGCCAGAGTAACAGTTTAATATCTATGACCTTAATTTAGCTATTTACTAATACATATGACTCTAACATGCCTACTGCACTTGAATATGTGGAGGTGGAGTTAGAACTACAGCAGACTGAAACTGCCAAGGAGAATGGATATTTGTCCAGAGGCAATTTCTGAAAACTCGTAGGGAATAAATCATACTGACCATGTTTTAGGTGACAGTTCCTTGAATTTATTCACTGAGAAATAGGTGTGGCCTGAGAAGTGGTAAATGTAGAACTGATGCTTCTTTAGCTACTTTGATGCAGAATATGAGCATCAGTTTACCAATAATACTCAGTAAGCACAACATTGCTAGTACCCATAGAGTGAACTACAGTATATTTAATAAATGCTTTTCAATTGATGATTGGGTCAGCACATAGAATCCACACATCAGAGGTTTAAAAATATTTTAACAATTTCCAAATGTATTGAGGTGTGCGAGTATATCGTGGGTCAATCACCACAATCCGCTTGTTGGATCAGCCAACGGTCCGCTCACATGCACTAAGTTGTGCAAAAGAGGACCTTCATTAGCATTCATAATCGTGATTTGAAAAACCAATTAAGTTGGAGAACGCATAACGCATACTGGGCTGTACGAAACAAGATGACTGCAGAGGGTCATGGGGGTTTGCAAAATAAACCACCTAATGTACAAGAAACAATCGGAATTAGAGAAAAAATGAATAGAATTCAGAGATATATATGCAAACATTAATGGAGAGACACTATATTGTTCAACTAGAATAGGTCAAATACCTAGGACATAACCACAATGATTGTGCCCTGAAGAAGTTCTTGATGAACAGGCTGCATTGGCTACAGGCTTCAAGCAAGTGTACACATTGCCACAAATAATCGTATTATCCATGAAGAAATAAAGAATATGCAATACACTAAATAGATAGATGATGTACATCACTTGATGGAACTACAGTTCATTTTTGGGATTATTAATGCGAAGACTAATGAGCGTCCCGAGCATCTTTTACATAATTATGTTTGGTTAATAAAAATAGGACTTTCCATCATTAATAGGAATTTTCTGACATGACAGAGACACAAATCTTCTACTTTCCAGCATAGTAATAAAATGTAATTCTGATTGAATAATCTATTTGCAATAAAATATACTAAAAGGGGAATCCCTCAGCCAGTCTGTTCAGTTGGTGATACGTTCCTTCTTCATGCTTTCCCAGGGTGCACTGGTTCCACGGTTGTCAGTCGAATAAGAAATGACCTGAAAAATGTCCCATCTAGCCTGGAACATAATTAAACTAAAGCATTTAGCCACTGTGAAAATAATTCAGGAGCTGAGAAACTCAGTGTGTGAAAGAAAAGAAGGACACTTGTGGGACACCCCCGCGCCGCACGGCCACCTGCTGCTGCGTGTGCTCCTCTGCCCTGCCTAGCTGCCTCGCTGCCTGTCGCGCTGCCGCTGACCACGCCCCCTCCTCCGAGAGGCGCGGTCCGTGCCTGCCTGCCGGCTGATCGTTTTGGTGCTATCTGTATTCCCCTGACTGTGTGACTTTGTGTTTTTTCTTTTCATTGTAACCGTGCCCGTGTTTTTGTTATAATTTTCTGGTAACTGTGCCCGTGTTTCGCTGTCTCCTCCCTGTCTGCCCGCCTACCTCGCCGAGCCCCGTTCACCCTCCCCGCTTCCCGCCACCGCCGCTTAGCCCCGCCCCTTTTCCTTCTGTATCCCTCCCCGCTCCCGCCTCCCAGCTGCCCCGCCCACCCGCGCACTTGGCCTTATATGGCGACCGTGCGACGCAGGTGAGTGTGACCCACTTGTGGGACACCCCCGCGCCGCACGGCCACCAGCTGCTGCGTGTGCTCCTCTGCCCTGCCTAGCTGCCTCGCTGCCTGTCGCGCTGCCGCTGACCACGCCCCCTCCTCCGAGAGGCGCGGTCCGTGCCTGCCTGCCGGCTGATCGTTTTGGTGCTATCTGTATTCCCCTGACTGTGTGACTTTGTGTTTTTTCTTTTCATTGTAACCGTGCCCGAGTTTTTGTTATAATTTTCTGGTAACTGTGCCCGTGTTTCGCTGTCTCCTCCCTGTCTGCCCGCCTACCTCGCCGAGCCCCGCTCACCCTCCCCGCTTCCCGCCACCGCCGCTTAGCCCCGCCCCTTTTCCTTCTGTATCCCTCCCCGCTCCCGCCTCCCAGCTGCCCCGCCCACCCGCGCACTTGGCCTTATATGGCGACCGTGCGACGCAGGTGAGTGTGACCCACTTGTGGGACACCCCCGCGCCGTACGGCCACCAGCTGCTGCGTGTGCTCCTCTGCCCTGCCTAGCTGCCTCGCTGCCTGTCGCGCTGCCGCTGACCACGCCCCCTCCTCCGAGAGGCGCGGTTCGTGCCTGCCTGCCGGCTGATCGTTTTGGTGCTATCTGTATTCCCCTGACTGTGTGACTTTGTGTTTTTTCTTTTCATTGTAACCGTGCCCGTGTTTTTATTATAATTTTCTGGTAACTGTGCCCGTGTTTCGCTGTCTCCTCCCTGTCTGCCCGCCTACCTCGCCGAGCCCCGCTCACCCTCCCCGCTTCCCGCCACCGCCGCTTAGCCCCGCCCCTTTTCCTTCTGTATCCCTCCCCGCTCCCGCCTCCCAGCTGCCCCGCCCACCCGCGCACTTGGCCTTATATGGTGACCGTGCGACGCAGGTGAGTGTGACCCACTTGTGGGACACCCCCGCGCCGCACGGCCACCAGCTGCTGCGTGTGCTCCTCTGCCCTGCCTAGCTGCCTCGCTGCCTGTCGCGCTGCCGCTGACCACGCCCCCTCCTCCGAGAGGCGCGGTCCGTGCCTGCCTGCCGGCTGATCGTTTTGGTGCTATCTGTATTCCCCTGACTGTGTGACTTTGTGTTTTTTCTTTTCATTGTAACCGTGCCCGTGTTTTTGTTATAATTTTCTGGTAACTGTGCCCGTGTTTCGCTGTCTCCTCCCTGTCTGCCTGCCTACCTCGCCGAGCCCCGCTCACCCTCCCCGCTTCCCGCCACCGCCGCTTAGCCCCGCCCCTTTTCCTTCTGTATCCCTCCCCGCTCCCGCCTCCCAGCTGCCCCGCCCACCCGCGCACTTCGCCTTATATGGCAACCGTGCGAACGCGCAGCGGTCACGGCGCGCCGATTGTGCGCCGAAGGCGCGCCAAAGGTAAGCCCGTCTGTGCCCGTCCGCGACCGGATCGCGACCAGCGCCAGGACCCCTGGCCCACGAAGACCCCGACCTACCCGCCTGACGTACTCCACCGCCACCCTCATCGCACTCAACACCGGCCGACTCCCAGACTGCCACCAAGCCACACCACGACTCACCCACGGACCTTTCAGCTGCCACGCCTGCAAGTTCTCCTGCATCCGGACCTGCCCCGCACCAGCAGTCGCCAAGCCAAACACCAGCAGCACCCACCTCAAGTGCATCCTGCTCAACACCCGCTCCGTCCACAGACACGCCGTGGAACTCTGGAACCTCCTAGACGCCACAGCCCCTGACGTTGCCTTCCTCACGGAGACCTGGATGAACGCCTCTTCAGCTCCCGACATCGCCATCGCCATCCTGGAGGGCTACAAGATCGTCCGGAGGGACCGCAACGCCAACCAGATGGGAGGAGGCATCGCCATCATCCACAGGAACACCATCCGTCTCACGACCAGCACCGACAACTCCCTGACCACCGCCGAACACCTGCACTTCCAGATCCACACCGACCCAAACACCACCCTCAGAGGCACCCTGATCTACCGACCCCCGGGACCACGCACACAATTCAGCGAGGACATCGCCGACTTCGTCAGCCCGCATGCCCTCCCCTCCGCCGACTACATCCTCCTGGGGGACCTCAACTTCCACCTGGAGAACAACAACGACCGCAACACCAGCACCCTGCTCGACAACCTCGCCAATCTTGGACTCAAGCAGCTGGTATCCACCCCCACCCACCTCGCCGGACACACACTCAACGCCGTCTTCTCATCCTGCAAAGACATCGTCTTCAGCCACGCCACAGAGCTTCAATGGACGGACCACAGCTGCGTCCACTTCACCTTCAAGAGAACGACGACCCACCACCACCAGCAACAGGCCGCCCGCAGAAGCTGGAACAAGATCACAGCAGACCAGCTCGCCACCTCCCTGAGCCAGCACCCCCCTGCCAGCTCAGCGAACCCCAGCCAGGCCGCCAACAACCTCACACAGTGGATCAGCAACTGCGCGGACGAACTCGCCCCGCTGAGGACCCCGCCCAGCAGACCCGGCAGCAAGAAAGCCCCGTGGTTCACCGACGAACTCAAGAGCTCCAAGAAGAACTGCCGAGCCCTCGAGAAAGTCTGGAGAAGGGATCCCACACCGGACAACAGGAACACCTTCAAGCTGGCCACCCGGAAACACCACCAGCTGATCCGCGCCGCCAAGAAAACTGCTTTCAAGGACCGGCTGGACAACAACGCACACAACTGCAAGGAACTCTTCAACATCGTGAAAGAGCTCTCCAACCCCAGCGCAGAAAACAACGACATCACCCCATCGCAAGACCTCTGCAACTCCCTCGCCTCATACTTCCACAACAAGATCGCGGACATACACAACAGCTTCAGCAACCAACCAACGCACACCAAGACCGAACAACCACCCCTCACCACCACCCTCCAAGCCTGGACTCCGATCAGCACCGAAGACACCATCCGCACGATGAACTCCATCCACTCCGGATCACCGACCGACCCCTGCCCTCATCACGTCTTCAACAAGGCTGACGCTGTCATCGCACCCCACCTGCGAGACATCATCAACACATCCTTCGACACCGCCACCTTCCCTGAGAGCTGGAAGCACGCCGAACTCAGCGCGCTACTCAAGAAACCCACAGCGGACCCCACCGAACTCAAGAACTACCGCCCCATCTCGCTCCTCCCGTTTCCAGCCAAAGTCATCGAGAAGACCATCAACAAGCAGATGGCCGCCTTCCTCGAAACGAATGGATCCCTCGACCCCTCACAGTCCGGCTTCCGAGCCAATCACAGCACCGAGACCGCCCTCATCGCCGCCACCGATGACATTCGAGCCCTGATGGACAACGGAGAAACAGCGGCCCTCATCCTCCTAGACCTCTCCGCAGCATTCGACACTGTCTGCCACCGCACCCTAGTACAGCGCCTCAGCAACGTCGGAATCCAGGACAAGGCGCTGGAATGGATCATCTCCTTCCTCGACGGAAGAACACAGAGAGTCCGTCTACCACCGTACAAGTCAGAGGCCACCGATGTCATCTGCGGCGTCCCTCAAGGATCCTCGCTGAGCCCCACCCTCTTCAACGTCTACATGAGCCCCCTCGCAGCCATCGCACGGCAGCACAACCTCAACATAATCTCCTACGCCGACGACACCCAGCTGATCCTCTCCCTGACCAACGACCCCGCCGCCGCCAGAGCCAACCTACACGAAGGGATGAAGGACGTAGCCGAGTGGATGACGACCAGCCGCCTGAAGCTGAACTCGGACAAGACGGAGGTCCTCATCCTGGGCTCCTCACCCTCCGCCTGGGACGACTCCTGGTGGCCTCCCGCCCTGGGCACCGCACTCAAACCGACAGACCATGCACGCAACCTGGGCTTCATCCTGGACTCCTCCCTCTCCATGACCAGGCAAGTCAACGCCGTCTCCTCGGCGTGCTTCAACATCCTACGCATGCTACGGAAGATCTTCTGGTGGATCCCCACCGAGACCAGGAGGACCGTCACCCAGGCCCTCGTCACCAGCCGACTGGACTACGGCAACGCCCTCTACGCCGGTACCACCGCCAAGCTCCAGAAGAGACTCCAGCGGATCCAGAACGCCTCAGCCAGACTCATCCTCGACATCCCACGAACCAGCCACATCTCCGGACATCTGAGAGACCTTCACTGGCTCCCCGTCAACAAAAGAATCACCTTCCGCCTCCTCACCCACGCACACAAAGCCCTACACGACCAAGGCCCGAGCTACCTCAACAGCCGAGTCAACTTCTACGCTCCCAAACGCCACCTCCGATCAGCCAACCTCGCCCTCGCCGCCGTCCCCCGCATCCGAAGAGCGACTACAGGAGGAAGGTCCTTCTCCTACCTGGCCGCCAAGACCTGGAACTCCCTCCCGACCGACCTGCGCCTGACCAAAGACCACCTCTCCTTCAGGAAGAAGCTGAAGACATGGCTGTTCGAGCAGTAGCGGCACCCCCCCACCCCAGCGCCTTGAGACCCTACGGGTATGTAGTGCGCTCTATAAATGTCACTGATTGATTGATTGATTGATTGATTGATTGATACTTAATATTGCTCTATAGATTCTACCTATTGCTCAATAGCTTTATAAACCTTTGACATGAAAGCATGTTACATCATGTTGCACCAGATGACAATCATATTGATAGCCAAGTTGATATATTGGAAGCGAATTAGAGAAAGCACAATGCGAAACTTTGTATTAGGTATACTATTCTATATTGTAATTCTTTTTAGTGCTGAATTGAGAACAGAGTACGTCTGCCACCATTTACGGCTAAATAAAAAGGAACACTCGCTTATAATGTTGTTGGACCTCTCTATTCTGGACCAAGGGAATCTCTCCTCCTTGTGGCAATAGGAGGGACCTCATACTGATCATCAAATGCACTATAGTCCCTTAGTCCCAGATACTAAATCGGGTTATTAGTTGAGAGGGGTGGAAGCTACACTCAAAAGAAACACAGTCCTTGTCAGGGTGAACCACAAAAGTCACTAAAGTAACCTTTGATTAACCCTGTGTTAGCTTGGCACAATAACAGGCTTAACTTAGAGGCAGTGTGTAAACACTTTATGCAGCACATAAACAGTAATTGTAAAAACATGGTGTATTGGTTGGGGGGTGTGCAAGCCTCATTCAGGCAACAAGCCCAGTCCTTGTCAGGGTGAGCTACAAAAGTCTCAAAATTAACCTATATTTAACCCCCTTGGAGCTTGGCACAAAGGCAGTCAGGCCTAACTTAGAAGCAATGTGTAAAGTAAGTATGCAGGACATAAACAATAATAGAGCAAAAACACAACACAAGAAAAATCCTAAATAAATTTAGAAAAATAGTGTAAATGGTAATAAATAAAATGATACCAGAATGACAAAAATGCGCTCTATAGAATCAAAGAATAAAATGTAAAGTATATACAGCACCTAAACGCACAAAGCACTACTTACAGTAATCTGGTCTTGCTAGAACAAGGACATTTTCAATTTCAGGCAAACTGCTATTGAAGGTGGGTGGGATACAGGGACCAAGTTAGTTCAGCTGTAGCGCAAAGAGTCGGGTTCACCTTTGGCAGTCATTGTGGGCGTCAGAGTTGTGGTGCAAAAGCACACGTTTGCAGTCACAAAGAGTCCAAAACATCAAGATTTTACCTTTCTGCACAGGAGGGGCTCTTCTGATGCCATTCATGGATTCAGGACCTGGGGAGGCACCTTTCAGGGATAAGAATTTCACTCCATCAGAGGACAGCAGGTCCAATTGTATGTCCAGCCAGCTCCAGTGCAGCAGGTCAGATGGGCAGTTGCAGAGGCCTCTGCAGCTTATTGTGTCCCTGTAGCTCAGACAGGTCGGCCAACTGATGCTTGGAGTCACTCATATTAGCCTGGATTGAAAGGAGCAGGTTCAGTTTTCCTTCTCAGAGCACAAAAAAGTCTCCAACCAGCAGTGCAGCCCCCTGGAATCAAGGCAGTCTTCAAACAGCAGGGCACTACTCTGATAGCAGTGGGGCATTCCTCTGGGAGCAAGGCAGGCCTCAATCAGCAGGGCAGTCTTCTGGGGAGAAAGGAAGTCCTTTTTCTGTAATGTCCACATGTCCGGGAGTGTTCTGAAGAGTGGCTCTGGAGGTCCAATATTTATACCTGGTTCCAGCCTTTGAAGTGTGGGGTATTCCCTATACTACCCACACATCTGGTTTTGGAAAGTTCTTCTATTCCCTGTCAAGGCTCCAATAAGTCTGGAGTGATGAAATACTAGTGTCAGGTTCCTTTGTGGATGCTTGAGGCAAGCCCTATGAAGTGTAAGTGTGTCAAGGCACAGCTCTGCCCTCAGCCATCCTGGGAGGATGGACCATCCTGTCTGGATGGTGCATCTTGCCCACCCCTAGTCCTCCTTTGTGTTAATCTCTGAAAGAAATACACAAACCTCAACAGCAGAGCCATTCACAGTGACCCAGGGCACTGGCAGAAGGCACAAATAGGATAAGAAAATGCAAATTTTTGAGCAGTGGTATTCTCAGAATTGTGACGTATATCCAACTTCACCATTAAAGAGGCTTTTAAATTGCAATTCATTTGACTGTAAACGGCATATCTATCAGTTCCCAATCCAAAGTTAGCACTTGTTAAATGTAATAAATTAACCCAGTGTTAGTCAATTGGCGAGATAGGCCTTACAACACTAAAAAACAACTTTAGTTGGTTTTCACTGTCACTACATTTAAAACTTAAGTACATATGTCCTACTTTTTTTGTTACAATGCAGCCTACCTTATGAACCTTTAGGGCCTACTTTATGGGTGGCTTATAAGTATTAAAAAGGAAGGCTGAGGCCCTGCAAAAGGATTATTTTGCCAGGTCGAAATGGCGGTTTAAAAGTGCACAGACAGTGCAGTGTGTTTAAAGGGCTACTTAAGTGGGTGGCATAATGAATGCTGCAGGCCCACTAGTAGCATTACATTTACATGCCCTCAGTATATGTAGTACCATTGACTAGGGGCTTAAAAGTAAATTAAATATGTCAATTAGGAGTAAGCCAATTTTAACATGTTTGAAGTAGAGAGAGTACAATCAAATTAGCACTGGTTAGCAGTGGTAAAGTACACAGGGTTCTAATGCCAACAAATAAAAATTTCCCAACACAAGACAAAAATCAGGTGGTGACCCTGCAAAAGGTGCCTAGTCCACCAGTAATAAAGTAAAAGCACAACACAAGTATAATCACAAATCAGTAGAACACGAGATATGAGTTTTCAAAGTTGTATAGGAAAATAGCTCCAATAAGCATAAAGCACCACTCGTTATCTGGTTGTGCTGGACAGGGAAAAATTCAAAAGTTCAAGCCATCTGTAATGGAATGTGGGTATGATACAGGGACGGAGTTTGTCCAGCTGGAAAGTTACCTTCTCAAGTCCAAATGAAGAGTGCGTTGGCGGGGGCACAAGGACATCTTTGTTGCTGGGAGAAGCAGGCCAGATATTGAGGACGGTTGCTGCTGTAGCGGAAAGAGCGGGTCATTGCTGGAGGTTTGCATTTTCGGTGGATGCGGGCAGTCACTGTCAGTGTAAAGTGTAGGTCCAGCTGATGTTTTGCATTAGAAGTCATCACAGTTAGTTGATTCTCGGCTTGAAGACGTCACTTTGCTGTAGCGAGGAGTCCAAAACGTCTGCATCTTCGCCTTTTCTTTAGGAGGAGAATATCCTAACAAACTGTCTAGGGTGACAAAGGCAAGGACAGGCTTTGTCTCAGGTTCCTTTATGTGTGTTGCAGGCAGAGCACTCTAAAGTGTAATCAGGGAAGGGCACAACTCCTCTGTCTCGAAAGAATACACAATCCTCAATGGGAGAGCCATTCACCGTCATGTGACTCGGGACACTGGCAGAAAGGCACAGTTGGTTTGGGCAGAAAAGTGCCAACTTTCTAAAAGTTGCATTTTACAGAATTGCAACTTAAAATCAGACTTTTCCAGTAAGGAGGTTTTTAAATTACAATTCATTTGAGTGGAAACAGCATTTCTAAGTCTGGGCCCAAACTAAAGTTAACACTTATTACGTGCACTAAGGTAACCCATTGCTAGTCTATGGGAGAGGATATCCTTCCAACAGTGAAAAATGACTTTAGGAGAACACGTAAAACTTAACCCCACATGTCCTACTTTTTAAATACCATGCACCCACCATAGGTGTGGTTATTGCTTATCTTAAGGGTGGCGTATAAGTATTAAAAAGGAAGCTGTAGGCATGGCAAAAGGTTTATTTGGCAAGGTCAAATTGGCAGTTTGAAACTGCACTACAGGCTGAAGTGGCAGGCTTGAGACAAGTTTTACAGTGCTACTTTAGAGGGTGGAACAATGTGTGGTGTATCCCACTTGTAGCATTTAATTTAGAGGCCTTGAGGTCCTAAGTAAATTAAATATGCCAATAAAGTGTATGCCAATTTTACCACGTTCAAAGTAGAAAGAACAAGCACTTTGCCAATTGTTAGCGAGGTGAAGTGCATAGAAGCCTAATGCCAACAAAAATGAATTCAGCAGAAATCGAGTGAAGGCAAAATGTCTAGGTGATTACCTCACCAAGGATGTGAAGTCTAGCATGAATTATGAGAATAAACATGGACCGATTCACTATATGCCCTTTACAAGCTTGCCCATCAACACCCATCTCAGAGAGGATTAGGCCTTCTCCACTGATGTAAATTGAACAAGGCTATATCATTTTCTTTTTCTTTCACAACTGTGTCTACAAATAAAGGTACATTTGGACCTCCTTTTGTAAATATCCATTGTTTTAATGTCCGATCACATTTTGTGAGATGACCTTTACATCCCTACTGTACAATAATTCAATTTCTATTCCCAAGAGCAATGGACAGTTTTAGATTTGTTTCTGCTCTTTGTCAAATAATAAAGCTCTGACATTAAATGCTGTTGAGATGTAATGCTTGGATATCAGATATGTTTCAAAGTAAGCCCAAGCACAAACACACAATAAAACTTGAAAATAAAGATTTTAAGGGCAAAGCATAATTACCTTGTCAGCTGAAAAGCATGTCTAGGACAAAATGCACATCCAAGAGAGCTGGATATTTTTAGGGAGGGTGATTAAAAAATTAATGCTGGACAAAAGGCCATACTACAGTTGATTCTTACTGGCTGACCTAACCTAAATAGCAAGATATTCTGTGATACATAGAGGTCAGAAAAAACAGGTGAGGTCTGAAGCTGTATGTCATTATCTATGGCCTATGTGTCTTTAAGACACTCCACAATCTTCCTCATTCTCATGTGGGGCTGCTTGAATCCAATAAGTGCATGAATGTTCTGTTTTGGATGCCATAAAATTCTGTGAGACACAGGCATCAAATCTGGAAAATCGGAAAGCCTCATTAAGAGGGCGTTACTGTATTTCTTTTTTTGCAAAAACAATTTTTATTGCATTTTTCAGGTACAATTACCTTTCGTTAATTACCATCATGCCGAGGGACATATCCGACTTCCAGAAATCAATGTGTTATATGATCTAAGTCGCTGCCATCCAGATATTCTTTACCCATCAGCACTCCTATATGCATATACACCCTTCCCCCCCATGTCAGTGTGCCATAATGCAAGGTATAAGGATGGTTCTCTCTTTTTAAGTTGCTGTGTTGTTGTTCGTGGGCTACTCCCCACTTCAATAATCAGATTCAGTTCTGTAAGGAAAAGTGATGTACTCGTTTCATCGCTTGTGTTCTACCTGGTACATCTCTATCACTGCGCTTCCGCAGGTTGCTCCACTGTATCATCGTCCTCAACTTCATCCGTTCCCCACCCTTGGAGCTCAACCACTAGTGCCTCCCATGTACGTGCCATGTCCAGCGCCTTTTCATCGTTCCCCCGCAATGCTAACTGTAGCCTGAACATGCCCTCACTACGGGGGGCGTTACTGTAATCTCCAAAAAAGGGACATAATCCGGTTCATTATTGTCAGTCTGTGAAATTTAGTCTGAAATGAGGAGATCATCACAAATGTTAGAAATCAATTTATCTAAGATGAATTGTGTAGCAAAATATCCATGAAAATTGTTGCTGAATACAAATCTCCAACCAAAGAGCTGTGAGAGCCTGAGACGTTTTAAGGCGTGCAAATTGGGCCCCAGCTTTTAAGGCCCCCTCCACTTAAGCTTTTGGTGAAGTGCCAGATTGACTAGATTTTTAAAACAGCCTATTTGTTCACTTACTTTCGACAGTGCACGCTATCCAGCCAGCCTGCCCCGGACTGAGAGAGGATGGAGTTAAAAACAAATACCTGTTTGATCTGGCCATATTCAGCAAGCTCTCTAACCCTTTTAAGTGCATTAGCCCAGCCCAAGTATACAAGCCTTTGCCTTTATTCAGCATATGCCACTTATGTAAAGCAAAGATAGGCATTGTATGCTCCCTCTATGACTGTGTCATCCTTGTGGAGCTGCTGCTAGCAGGTTCAATTACAGCCTGCTGCCTGCTGAGTCCTAATACCTGTCATGCTCAGCACAGAAAGTGCTGTAAGCGAAAGTACCCTTCAGCACGGTATGTCCAATTTCTGATGACAAACTAGCTACAACACACATAGGGGCATATGTACAAGGGAATGGCGGAGCATGGTGTTAAGCACAAAATGCTACGGCCACACTGTGCCATTCCCGAAAAGTCAGTGATGCCCTGTATTTACAAAGATACAGGGCACCCTTGCGTTTTCCCTAGCTCTGACGCTAAAGTAAACTGCCTGCATTGAGGGAAGGATTGTTTATGTACAGGAACGTGTCCCTTCCGGCACATAAGCAACCACAATTGGTGATTTGTAACTTCTATGTGTGCTGCATTGTGCAGCACACATAGGAGTTGCAAATCGTCCTTTTTGTAATGATTGTTCATATGCAGAAAGGGCACCTTCCTGTACCTAAACAATTATTCATGGTGTTTTGCTGTTTTGTATGCGTGCTGTACATTGCAGCACACATAGAAACAGCAACAAACGATGAGAAAAGAAGCATTTCTCCTCGTTTCACCATGTTAAGACCAGGTTTTCCCTGGTCTCAATTTAGGCACTGCCTTCGATTTACGCCACCCTTGTAAAATCAATGGGTGTTTCGGTGGAACACCCACTGCAACAACCCATTGCCTACCCCTTTCACGCTAAGTATAGCGTGAAAGGGTGCCTTATTTACAAGGCAGCATTAAGCCATGGTAAGTTGCTCAAAGCCGCCTTTTAAATTCGGCAAAGCCCCTATCACCACAGGAACGTCATTAAAAGGGACATTCCTGTGGCGAAAGGGGCTTGTAAATATGCCCCATAGTGAGTAGAAGGCTTTGTCAGACCACTAGTCGTGGCAGGTAGGCTGCATGCCAACGTGCAGCGTAGAGCAACTTTATTTGCTCCTGCCTTGACTTTTCATGTGAGGCAGCTGCTGGGCTGGTGCGATTACAGTTTGGTGCCACCTGACTTGGAGTCCCTGTTCCTCACGGAGCAGGGCCTTAAGAGCAGTAAACCATAAAAAGTACCCTCCATTCCCAGCTTTTGAAGAACCAGTCCACTTCACCACATGCAGCAGGCTTGTTCAGGCTGTTAGCCTTTCTTTTTTTCTGGTTCTGAGAGAGACTGTTTACTCACAGTCGGTGGCCAGATGTAAGGAAAGGGTTGCCAATGGATGCTGGAGGCATAAATGCGTCTAAAATGGCAAACAAAATCAGAGTTTTTCAAAGAAGGGGGACCCAAATTATGTGTGGCTCAGGGCCCCAAATCCTTAAAATGCCCCAGGTGAGAGCCAGAGTTTGAAATAAGACACAAATATGTTGATGGAATCACGCTTTGGATAGGTGCCAGAGAAAATGTGGTTCCTGAAACTTGACTCGTGCATAGTTTAGTGTCTGCAATATGTGAAGCATCTAGAGTTACATTGTATTCAGCAGCCCCAGTAGATAGTCTGCATGAACTGAAATTAGATGCTTCTGACAAAAAAAATCAAAAAACATTCTGGCAACTCTGCAAAGGACTTGAATATAGTTCCACCCAGACTATTCAAATTTCTTATCACTGTTGATGTGTTAATGTATGATAACATGGGACAGTGAGGTTCGCTTTTGTAAATCCAATGAAAAAATACACTGGGAAGCAGACTTAAATAAATGATGTGTAAAATGTAGTACTGCAGAGACCAAATTCTTGTAGCCAAGAACTTACCACACCATGGTCTCCAACTAGTAGTGCTTGCACCTTAATCTGAGACTAAGGGCCTGATTCAGAGTTTGATGGATGGGTTCTCTGACCCAAACTTATCGGATCTTCTGTCTGCCTTATCAGAAGTGCCTTCTTTGCAGGGTCACCACCAAACGTTTGGCATTCCTCTTCCTCTTTTTTGTGGAAATTATTTTTGCTGGCCTCAGGACTGCTAACTAGTGCTAAAGTGCATGTGTTATTACCTCTAAACATAGTAATATTGGTTCATCTTCGATTGACATTTAATTTACTTATAATTCTCTAGTAAAGTGCACAACATGTGCCCAAGGACTGTCAACTGAATGCTGTTTATGGGCCTGCAGCACTCGTTGTGTCACCCACTGAAGTAGTCCTCTAACCATGGCTTGGGCCTGCCACTGCAGAGCCTGTGTGTGCAGTTTACACTGTCATTCAGACCTGGCAAGATAAACCTCTTACCAGGCCCCAATTGTCCCTTTTGAAACATATAGTTCATACCTAGACAACCCAGAGGGCAGAGTGCCATGTATTTAAAAGGCAGGGCATGAAACTTCAATTAACCTTCAAGTCTGGGTAGTGAAAAACTTTCTAATTCGTTTTTCACTACTGCAAGGCATATCTCTCCCAAATAATAACATTGGGATTACCTTATTACATTTTTAAGTGCAATTCCCAATTGTGAAGAGGTAGACTTTTCGAGTTTGGGGTCTCTGGTGTCACAATTTAAAATTCAAACTTATGGTGAAGTCGGATTTTAATTGCAAATTTTGAAAAAGCTAGTATTTTCTTACTTTAGCCATTCGGTGCCTGCTGCCTGTCTCTGATCACATGTGTAGTATGGGGACAGTTGGGCTTTGTGTGTTCCTCCTAAACAGCCACATGCAATAGGAGCTTAGGTATGGCTTTATGAACAATCCTGACATCATGGGAAGGAGGAGCTAGCCAGAGCCTAAATTACACCTGAATAGGCTGTTTCCTGACCCACACAAAAGCTGCATACCCACTGTAGTGAGTTTGGATCCAGGGCAGGAAGGGAAGATGTCCGTGCACTTCAAATGCATGTCTTTAAAGTCTGCCCTACTTCAAAGGCAGAACTGGGTAAAAGTACTGGACCTCTGACACCAACACTTCAGTAAACATCTGGATCTGTGAAGACTCTTCCAGGAAGAAGGACTGCTGTGCTGCTGAAGGACTGACATTCTGCTGGACTGCTGCTCTGCTGGACTCCTGCCTTGCTGTGCTGCCTTGCTGCCTACTGTTCCTCTCCCTGGGTGAGAAGACTGGGCCTGCATCACTTGAACCCAGTGTGACCCCAAGGGCTAGCTGGCTGGCCTCCTGATCTGAAGTTTCGGGGACAGAGAAGACTTCCAACAACCCTGATTTTGCACCAGGACTCTGCCATCTGTGAGTATGCCCAGCCAAGTGTTGCCACCCCAGTCCTGGACCCTTGGAAGTGGGCCTAAGGTGCTTGTTCCAGTGAAACTGATGCATCCACAGTCGAACAGAAGAATCGCTGCTGCTTCCCGGATCAAAACCAAAGCATCCCCTCTACTGGGAGGATCAGAAACAGTGCATCACCTCCGTTGCAGGATTGGCATCGACACATCACCTTCAGAACCACCGTGGAGCAATGCACTTCCTGGTGAAAGGACATTAAGGCTGCAGTCGACGAAAATGCCAAGTCTCCCCATTGCAGCTCAGTGGTCATCAGAGCTGACACATCGCATGGCTGCTGCGTGGGACAGAACCGGTGCATCGTCACTACTGTGTGGATTGGCACGGATGCATCGCCTCAACTGTACCACGCATCCTCAGCGTTGACACACCCTGGATGAAGGTACTTTTGTTCAGCAGGCCTCACTGGGTCACTGTATACAGCCCGCGCTCCTTCGCGGTTAACCTAAACTTTTGACTTTGTGCTTGTCCGACGTGACCAGATATCCTGAACAGCACTTTTTGCTTCTAGCTGCTATTTCCACCCAAAAACTTTGAAATTCAATATTTCAAGTTCTACTTATTAGATTGTTGTCGTTTTGCTGTTGTTTTGTTTGTTAAAACAATCTATATTTGTCTTACCTGGTGTGGATTATTTTTGTGTGGTGTATTCCACTCTATAACTGTTTGAAGTGTTGCACAAATACTTTATACATTGCATCTAAGTTAAGCCTGACTGCTCTGTGCCAAGCGACAAGAGGGTGAGCACAGGTCAAGTTAGGCTTTGCCTGCTTCTCACCCTGACTAGGATTGTGGTTGCTGCTTGACTAGGGCTCATACTCCAGTCAACCTACAACCCAATTTCTAACAATCATTATCTGAGAGGGAGATATCATGCCCATCTTGAAATTGTGTTAAACGATTGATCAATTCAAACTCTCACAGATTGATCACCAGACTTCTTTTTAGTTTTTTCAATATAAATGAAAAAGCAACGGTTTAAAAACTTTGGGGTTTGGAGCAGTAAAATCTATAGACCTTTGTCTTGAAAGTATTGTACATCATGCTGCACCAGAGGACAATCATATTCAGAGAAATAATAGCCAGGTTCATGTTTGCATGGAACTTAAGAAAACTCAATGTGGAAACCTTCTATCAGGTGTTAAATTCAAGGGTCTGGTAATGTTCTGTTATTACTGAACTAAGAACATAGCAATTGTGCTACCATTTCGTGGTAAAAATCAATGGAATAATTATTTGTAATGCTGTTGCGTTTGTCTTTGTATTCAGGACCAGAGAAATCAATACTTCTTGTGAAAATAAGCCTGCACACTGATCCTTCGAATAAAAAGAGCCCCATAACCCAAGAGACCAGGACCATCTACTGCAGCATACCTGGCCATATTCACTGTGACATTTAAAAGCCGGTTCATTATCTCGGATCACAGAGAGGATTGGACTTTGTCCAGTGATGCACTGTGGACAAGGCCACATATTTTTCCTTTTACTTCACAAGTTTATTTCTAAATAAAAGTACCTGGACATCTGGCCCTACATCTGTAGATATCTATTGTTTTAATTTCAGATCCCATTATATGGGTTGGCCTTTACAATGGCTACATTTAGGTTCCTCAAGAGCAAGTCTCAAGCATGTGAAGCTTCACAGTTCTTGCTTCAACCCGGAGTTTTATATAGCGTGAACTTGACCCGAAATTATCAGGTATCAGAGCGCTTTACATGAGCACCAGTTACTTTACACAAGGACACATTCATTTTTGTTAGGGAGATTAAGTGATTTGCCCAGAATCACAGGATATTGAGCGTCATTGCCGAGACTTGAACCCGGTACCCCAGATTTGAGATTGAGATCGACATATCTAGCCCGTTCCTCCACATCCTCTCCCTGGTTAAATTAGTAGTCCTTCTCTGGCAAATCCAGACCCATAGGGAGAGGCACCACCAAGCAAGAATATTATTGCAGCATGAAGACGATACTTATTTTCTTTCTAAGATTTCTGACATACCTGGTGGCCAACAACATTGGATAGACCATGGGAATTCAAATTACATTGCCCTTACAATGATTATGGACAAGACACTACTCACTTCGGGGCATATTATCAAGAAACAGCGTTAAAATTATTGCCGCTTTAGCGGTAGAAAACCGCCGCTAAAGCGGCGATAATGGGCTTGATAATATGCCATAGAAGCCCAAGTTCCGGTGTGAACATGGGCGTCTATGGGAATTCTCTGCGGCATATTATCAAGACCATTATCATCGCTTTAGCGGCGGTTTTCTGACGCTAAAGCGGCGATAATTTTAACGCAGTGCTTGATAATATGTCCCCCAAATTTGTCAGTGAGGAGGCTTTTGCTCATTCTGTTTCTGAGTTGTGCTCTGCGGTGTAAATTAGGCACTATCGCAGAGAAAATTAGTATTAATTGAATGCACTCTAAACAGTGCAAGTTAATAAAAGTGGGCTAAACTCGCACTGTGCCTGTGCTACTGTTCAAGATATGGAACCGGGTCTACAAACAGGCAGCCCACAAATAGCGGTTGTAAATTGAATGTCAACGTTTTGCAACATACCCATAACTTTGCGATGTAACCTATTAACTAACAGATCACATTAAAACTCCCATTCTCAGGGGTCACAGAATGACTTCCCTTATGAATGTTAATTAGGAAAATGGCAATTTGTGCCCTCTTGTGACTGGCTGCAAACGCATTTATGGTAGTATCCTTAAAAACAGCCTGCCTGCTTTTCCATTCCCAAATGGGAAACATTATTTTGAATTAACCTGTGTTTCTTTAAGTAAAAGGTGCTGCTTTAAAAATATGTTTACTACTTGGGAAGATTCCAGATGGAACAATCTTATCTCCTGGACAACTGCCGACTCCTCCCAAAGTTGCTTGACATGCACTAAAGGCAAGCCCATCTGCGCCCGTCCGCGACCGAACGGGACCAGGGCCCAGCCATTCTGCCCATTTCCTCTCATATTCCTCTGGGGAGTTACGTGCTCTCCATCATAACTGGTCCGCTACGCCACGATTAAAACAAAAGCTCTCCTCCTGTGGAATCCTATCCTCCTGTCATACTCTGCCTTCACTCCCCCGTCCAGAGAGGGCCTTCTTGTCCCCCGTCAGCTATTCTTAACCCTCCCCACCCCACCAAACTGGCACTGAAGTTTTATTATCTGAATACGCGGTCTTTACCAAAACATCAATCAGAAATCTTCTATCTTCTTGATTCTCAAAAACCCGATGTTCTTCTTCTCTCTGAAACCTGGCTCACGGATGATTCTCTACCAGATATCCTGGCCGCTATCCCTACGGGGTATTATATATTACAGACCAATAGACTCTCTGGGCAATCTGGAGGTGGTGTGGTTGCTATTATCCATCACCAGTTACAGTTTACTGCTCTAACTGTCACCACTATTCCCTCTGTTGAGAGCCTTGTTATTAAACTTGAGTCCTCTCATGCCCCTCTTATCTGCGCCCTGTTCTATCGGCCTCCCCATTCCATGCCCTCCTTTCCTCAGTTAGTGGGAGATCTAATCTCCCAACTAATTATAAACAACTCCAAATTAATGATAAATGGCGATTTCAATTATTGGCCCTCTGACCCTAATGAAACACCCTATTCCCGAGAATTTACAGACCTTCTCTCGGGTTTCAACTGTATTCAGCATGTCCGCACTGCCACTCACACCAAAGGGCACCTTCTGGACCAGCTCTGGACAGCCAATCTGTCCATCTCTTCCTTATCCGTCTCCCCATGTTCTTGGTCCGACCACTATTCTATCCAATTCTCTCTGGACCTGCCCCGGCCAGCTAAACCCTTAATATCGGAAAAAGTTTTAACCAGGAACTGGAACCGGGCAAATAAAGACGAGTTCTGCTCCTTACTCTCCACCTCTCTGCCCATGGAAGCTGATTGTCTTAATGCTCAAGCAATTGCCATCAATAACTGGCTATGTGCAGCCAGTAATATTGTTGCCCCTTGTAAATTTCCCATAATCATGCGGCCCCATGACGCCCAGCGGTGGTTTACAGAGGACCTCAGACTAAAAAAACTTCTCCTTAGACAAACAGAACGAAGGTGGAGACGAAATTACTCTACAGACACAAAAGACATCTTCACTAAGCTCCTAACTGAATATAAAAAAGCCATTATCGCGGCTAAATCCTCATATTTTTCATCAAAAATTACGAGCTCGACCACCAAAACCAAAGACATCTTCTCCATCGTTAATGAATTATCACTACCTGATAGAGTAACTGTCAAACCAGCACCCACCCAGTACCTTTGTGACGCCCTTAACGACTTTTTCATCCAGAAAATTTCCATTATCAAAAAGAGTATTCCTCCGATCCCCACTCCCTCTGTCCTGGGGACTTCGCCCAAAAACACGCAACTATTTGACCAAATACCTCTGATCTCCAAAGAAGACTTTTTCATACTTTAAAAAAAGGTTAGTTCCGGTTCCCCTTCAGATCCCTGCCCTCCCCTCTTTCTCCAAGAAGCCTTTCTCTCCTGCCCCGATCCCCCACTTGCGCTCCTCAACAACTCACTAAAAACAGGTGTTGTCCCTGATTCCTTTAAAGTAGCAGAGGTCATTCCCATTTTGAAGAAACCTCATGCTGATCCCACCACCCTCACTAATTATCGCCCCATTTCCCTCCTACCTTACTTGAGCAAGATCTTGGAAGCCCATGTTACGCAATGCCTTAGCTCCTTTATCGAACTCTCGTCTTTTCTTGACCCCCAACAGGCCGGTTTTAGGCCTGCACATTCTACTGAGCTGTCATACTTGCTGTTATGGATGAGCTCCGTAGGGGGGCCGATAACAATCTCTCCCAAGCCCTTGTCCTTTTGGATCTCTCGGCCGCCTTTGACACGGTCGATCATAAACTTTTGATCGACCGTGTCAGGGATGCGGGCATTCAGGGCACGGCCTTAAAATGGATCTCCTCTTTTTTGGGGAGCCGTTCGCAGGCCGTTCGCCTTGACGCCTTCTCCGCCAAAAGGACCACTCTAACCTGCGGTGTGCCACAGGGCTCTTCTCTCTCTCCTCTTCTATTCAATCTGTACATGGTTCCTTTAATCCACTCTCTTCGCAACTTTGAGGTAGTCTGCTTCAATTATGCGGACGACCTTCAACTTGTGTTCGACATTAACTCCTCCCGCACGTCTATTTCTAGCTTTCAGGCCACTCTATGTTTCATCAGGGACTGGATGAACGCCAGCCAACTCAAGCTCAATCCAGATAAGACCGAGCTGGTTTTGACCGGCTCTTCCAATCCCTGGAACAATAATTTCTGGCCCCCCTCGTTAGGAAATCCTCCTTTACCTACCAAGTCAGTTAAAAGCCTTGGAGTAATAATCAGTAATGACTTGTCCATGAAGCCTCAGATCGGTGCAGTTACATCCTCATGCTTTTTCCATCTCCGCTGAATTCGCAAGATCTCAAGATTTCTCACCATCGAGGCCCTCACTGTGGTTCTCATGGCCTTAGTCATTTCTCTGATAGATTATGCCAACTCCCTCTATGTTGGCATTCCTGTCTATCAACTCCATCGCCTTCAACTGGTCCAGAATCAGGCCGCGCGACTCATTGTTCATCAACCACGCACTCAACACGTCCGCCCCTTGCTGAAACATCTTCATTGGCTTCCAGTAGCCAAACGCTGCTTGTTTAAATTGGGCTGTACTATTTCTAAAGCCCTAGCAGGTCGGGGGCCTGCTTTCATCTCCTCCTTAAACTCTCGTTACACCCCGACTCGTGCTCTTCGTTCGTCTCATGCCAACTTTCTCACCACCTTTCGCTTTAACCGGAAAAAACACGGCGGACTCAGTTTTTCCTTTTTGGCACCTCAAATGTGGAATTCCCTTCCCTTGGAACTTAGACTTGAAACATCTTTGCCACACTTCAGATCCCTCCTCAAAACCCTTTTATTCACGCAAGCTTACCTATAACCTCCTGATTTAGTACGTCATTGCTGTAGCGCCATGAAACCGCTGGGTGTACGTGCGCTTTATAAATAAATTTAACATAACATAACATCATCGCAATGGGGAAAATGTCCACCTGGGAGAGTTTCCCTTCTGCAAACTAACTTTTCAATGGTTTGCTACTAGAAAGATAGCCACAAACAATTGATGCATCTCATTGCAAATAGGACGGGGCATCCCTTCCATGCACCATTCCAATTGCAATTTAAGAGTCACAAAACCCCTCTTTATCCAGAAAGGCTTTTCCAAATGGCAAAAGGGGTTTACTATATTTAATTAAATCCCTTTTGCGGTCTCAAAGTTCTTAATTTTGTGAATTGCAGGGTTTTCGTCTGAAAAAGGGCTTTGTACGTCAAGCCCTAATTTCAAAACTACTTGTAAAAACTGTGATGTGAAACTGCCAGATTAACAAGAGCATCCCATCGTTTACATTTCTTTCCTCACCTGATTCTACCTTTATACTTTAAAAACAACCTAACTTGTTCTTATTTAAATTTGGGATACTTTTACTCTCATTTTAAAATGCAAAAGATTGTTTAGCACGGCTACACGTACTTTCAGCATGAAATAATTTGTCAGCTAATTGGCTTCTGAAGAAAGGATTTTTCTTATTTTAATGACTTTCCAACACTTCGGTGTGCTAGCCTTCTTGTTTACTCTGTTATAAACTGTAAAATTATTCTTCAGTAGTGAATTCTGTAAATGTTCTGCAGTTAAAGTGTAAAGCCCCTAAAGTAACATTAATATGTATTAGCATTAAAAGCCTTAGACTTGCTTTTAGTGAGTGTTTGCCAATATATAGCCTTGCAGGCTGTATTAATTCAGTTGAAGAAAATACCGCACAGTTTCTTATTGGGTGTGCAATTTTTGCTAACTGCAGCAGAAATTCTCTACATGCTCAATATATAGATTAGCTATGCAAAGGGTAAGAAATGGTGCAGTCTGCCTATTATAGTGAAGCTTGTATGCAGTAATCAGTTAAAGAGTTTGCTTGGGAGTGAACTAAGTGTTGCCAGTCTATGGTTTCCATAAAAGCAGTATTTGCCTGCCAGCCAAAAGCATAGGGGGTCCAGTAATATATGTTCTGGAGTGATATAATTTACAGGAACACATACCCTGCAAGCACATGTTCCTTTAGGTGCAAGAAGGATTAGAACAGTTCGAGATGTGGAAGGCAATAACTGAATAACTGAAGGCAGAGTTGTGATTGCTTCTTGAGAAAGGGAGTAGCAAGGGTCAGTGAAGGGTGCATTGGTTACTATGGACTTCAAAACTTTCAGAAATGTGATCAGTATTAGCCAGCATCATGTTTCCAGGACTTTTAGTTGCATGCTGTAGTTTAGTTGCTAAGACTAAGAACCTACCATCAGCTTGGTGGGAAGGGGGAGTGTTGTAACATTTAAGGAGTCTTCATTCGATTAAATGTACTTTTTTCGATCCATTTAAAACACAGATCATAAAAGTACAAGTCAAGTTAAAATAACAATTCAAGACAATCACATTACCAATTACAGAGATAAGATTATACGACTGAATTAACCTTTTGCTACGTCTAAGGGTCTCCTATAGCCCAAACTCTTCTGTCCCGTACTGACCCACACAAAAAAAGCCTCACAGTAGGCAAGAATAGATAAAACAGTTATAGGGTAATTCCTAGCCAAAGCATCTTTAAAATGTGATAAAAACAACACAACCGCTCACGTTAAAAAACCTTAAAAGCAAAAGGTGATTGTCCCATTAAGAACACAGACTTAAATAATAAAACAATAGACCCCCCCCAAGAGACACCTTCCAATTACATTAATGATATGCAGCACAAATAATTCAACGTCAGTTAGTAAATGACTGGTTCTTCATTCAATGAAGCTGTAACATTTCTTGAATTTCCCTTGTCGTTAGCAAAGTCCACCCTCAGGATTGTTGTGGGATGAAAGGATCCACTACTTCATTGGTAAATGATGAGGCCATGCGCTGGTCGACGCCCAGAAACCTCAAGTTTCAATAGTACTGGATAATTCAGTGCTGGCCTGGGAACATACAGATGACTGCTCGAAGACCTAATGTTATTGATAACATGACGTTGGCTTTGCAGTGGTTGAGTTTCAGTTCATTTCTTTCCAGCAGAATGACATTTCTTGATACATTTTCAAAGGTACCAAAAAGTATCTTGGTTCAAGGGTAGAAATGTTTTTCATCCGCATGTTATCGATGTAACACAATACTTTAACCCCTTAAGTGCCCGCCCCTTTCCCCGCCCTGTGCCGGCCGTTGCATTAGCGGGCGGGGTTTATGACGAGCTGGTCTCGTCATGGGCACAGCGCAACCGCGGCCCATGACGAGACCAGCTCGTCATGGGCATTGAAGAGGTTAAGAATGAGCATGAAAGTGAGTAAGCAATAAGAATGTAAACAAAATCATGCAATCACTGAAAGTAAATTGGAGCTCTATTTTGCCCCTTTAACTCCTGGAGTCCCTAGGAAAAAAGGAAAATTGGCAAATATTGTCACAGTTTGAATTCTGTGGACTGTAAAAACATTATTTTAATATTCAACAAATATATACGAGTGAGCTGACAGTAGGTACACCCTAGATAATGTGTTAACCAAAACCTGGCCTGCATTTAATTTTGGCTGCCTAAATGCCCTCCTCTTTCCCTAGAGCTACATGTTGTGATGTGCTATACCCTCGCCAAGCACATGAATGGCCCTGTGAGCATATTGACATGGAGTTCGACACTGTAATTGATGTTATTTGTTGTTGTAAGAAATTGGGTTATTGGTTGAGGGGGGGTGAAACTCGTCTCAAGCAGCAGCCACAATCCCTGTCAGGGTGAAGTCTCAAGTAAACCCCAATTTAACCTATGCTCAACCCCGAAAACACAACACATGAAAAATCCCAGAACCAAAAAACAAAAAGTGCCAACTGTGGATATCTGGTTGTTTGTGCTAGACTAGGACAAAGTCACAACCTCATGCTGACCATGATGGAGGGCGGGCTGGATACAGGGACCCTGCTAGATCAATGATCAAGAGTACATTAAATCGTGGTTCCAAAGAGCTGCAAAGTCCAGCTTTGAGGATACATCGCGTAGCCGAGGAGATGTGAGGTCTTGGTCAAAGATGTGATCCAGCGCGAGACTTGGGAAAAAGGAGTAAAACATACAGATATCCTCTCTGCGTCGCAGACCCGTCGTCACGCTAACTCACTCATACATGCAGTCATTGGTGGAGCCCATAACACCAACACTCACAAGTCACCATTCACGAGTCTGCACACAGGAGGTATGAATGATTCAAGCGCTGGACATGTGGGGGTACCTTATAAACTGTAGGGAAGATACAGTTATTTTATAGAATATACATTAGCATCGCCACCTATAGATTCCTAATCCTAAACATCAAGGCACTCCACCACTCGGTCGACGGACCAATTAGTTGGATTGGTTGATGGTGATTTAGAACCAGCTAAAACACATTAAAGACTTAGAATCTTTTACTCTCTTCATTGAATAACCGCAAACTCATAAATTCTGTTAATCAATAATTGTTTATCTAAATATTATTTCATTTAGTCTCAACATTTATAATTAATCAAAGTTTAGAAATTTAGTCAATTAATACAGATTGCTGGACATTTATATGTATATATCCTGGCTATCTGGATTTTTCTCTAGTTCATTTGGCTCTGCATAACCGAATTTTAGCCGTCAATTGTCCCAATAAAGCAGGCCAAAGCTATAGGTCCAAAAGTTCTTTGCTCAGCACGCTACAGTCCCAAAGATCTCAAAAGGACCAGAAATCATGCAAGCATCTGTCATCGATAGGTTTGCGGTCATAGAGCAAAAAGGCAGCATCAGCATCTCAGATCAGATTCGAGCAGCAGTCAAGAGGTCCAGACTCCTCCCTATTCTACTACCCTTTTTATAATGAAATTTGGGATAACATGAAACATTTTTAGGTGAAAAAGGATTTTGGTTGGCTGGTGGGAAATCGTCCGATTAATTCTCATTAAGTTCCCATGAATTTTGCTGGTTGACTTCCGTGGCACATTCTGTCCTTATGCAACAATGTTTAAGGTTTGCTTGTATATTCCAATTGTTCATTTAAAACAGTTTTTACTGACTGAATTTGGCAGTCCACCAAGATCCGATCCTTGACCGAGGACATGGTGAGCAGAGTTCGTCAGGAAGTTCACAGAGCCATCTGAGTCTGCGCAATAGACATAGCGCTCACGGGACGGTGGCCACGTCTGAACTCCATTACGAGCGCCATTTTTAGGCAGGCCGCAAATGCCAACTTAAGCGAAACAAACACAAAAGAATAATTAATACAAAGAAATGAATATTCTAATGTTAAACGCTCACAAATCCCTTAATTTATTAGTATTTTCCTAGCATATAGCGACATTTAAAGCAATAATATTTACCTTTACGGTCCTCCACGGGAATGCAAATGTCACAAAAGCAACATAAATCATGCAATTTCTATTACCACATGTACTACTATTAATATGCGTACAGATTTTAGTTATTAGAGTTATTTTTCCATGCCAATAGCAGTTTCTCACGTGTAATTGGTGTATGTAAATGGTTGATTAGTTTTCACACTGCACTCAGTTAATAAAATTATAATTAGTAGATTACGTCATTAGTGTTTTCATGCAAAATAGAGGAGATATACATAATTTTGCTCTACCTGCTCCATCAATCCCCCCTTTGGTGATTTTTAACATCACCACATTACCTAAAATGTTGTAAATTTTGTAAAAGAAATGAATTCAGTTCTCTTAATATTTTGTTAGATCACATTACTGTTTCACCTGTCTCTTCTTCTCTTGTCTTTTTATACATATTCTCTTTCCACTCTTCTAATTCTACCTCTTCAAATTCTCTTTCTCTTCTCTCTTTCTCTCTTTTCTTCATAGTTTCTCTTTTTATGTTATTTTGTATTTTCTTTCTTTTGCTACATAAACACCCTAGTCTCAGAATTAATACAAAAAATATCACACATGTTAATGGAAATAAGATCTTACCTATAAAGGTACTACCTAGTTTTAATAGAAAGTCTTTAATAGAAGAAAACCTTTTTCCAATCTTTTCCCACACACCTTCAACCTCCAGTGGTGCAATCTCCTCATGCAAATCAGTTATATTCTTTATGTATGTCTTTAGATCTTGACTTTCGTCAGGAATGTAAGTACAACAATGTTGGACCTTCAGCATTCCACAGACTCCACCCTCTTTTGCCAAAATTATATCAAGGGCAAGTCGATTTTGCATTACCATGGCTCGCATGGCAACCATTTCGGTGTTTACCAATAAAAATCCTCCAGCAGTGCTTGTTGACAAGTGATCCACTACTGTTGATAACTTTCTAATTTTGTGTGCTTTCAGAGATATTCCAACTGCTGGTATCAGTGCTCCAAAAATGTCTCCTACAATTTCTGACCAAGATTCTCTTCTTCTACGTGTTAGTTGTCTACCTATCTCATGTGCACCATCTTGTCCTCTTCCCACATGAAATATCTTTGGGAAAACCAAGCCTAGATAACATGTGCCATACCAATGGTCTGGTAATCGATAATAAGCTTTGTTCCCGCAGATAAAATATAATCCAGGAAATACCGGATAATTTTCACCTTTAAATCCCCATCCACCCATGATTCTATAAGTATCATGGCAATCACTTGTACCTACGAAATATTTATCATATGCAGTTAGATTTCTTCTAATACATAACTTTCCTTTCTGGGACCAATCTAAAGCCATTGTTAGACAAGCTTCTCCTTTCAAATGTTTTTCTCTTTCAACATCCCAAACCGTCTTTTCTTCTTTTCCCTCAGGTACCTTCTTTTGCATTTTTAGTCTCATCTCTTCTACCATATCTAAGAACGTCTTCTCCTCTCTTTTCAGACTGCAAGTTAAATTGTTTCTAAATATTTACTCTAATGTTAATTCTTTAGTTTCTAAGAAAAATTCACCTAACACTTTAGCAGGTTTTACTTTATTCAATTTATTGACTACAGGTACTTGTGAAAATATGTTATCTACATCTGAAAAATAATATTCTAGTTTCCCTATTTTGTAAAACAGACTTGCTAATACGCTACATGTTATTCCATATGTTACTGGGAGGTAATGGTAAGTCACTCCCTCAGATACTGATGCAGGTACCTGCATGCAGACATAACAATCTCTCACGGTCTCCAGTGATGGACCTATCTTTATGTAAGTAATTTTTATCTATTTTAGTCGGATAAATCTTCTGAATCTTTTCTATATTAGTCTGATTCCCACTATGACCTTCTATTGTTTCTAATGTAACCTTAAATGGGACCATTAAAGCTAACGCACTCCACAGAAGCATTAGTAATCCTGTACAACAACAGCACATTTTAAACCATCTTCTAAGGAACACACATCTAGATTTTCTACTTTCTGTGTTTCCCATTTCGAAAAATGATCAGTGTCTTTTGACTTTGCCTCTTCTACTTAACAACTAGTTTTGTCTAACCCAAGGCTCTAAGCACCTACATGGTTCTTTCAGTTTATGTCTCTTCCGGTAAAATTTCAAGTTTCTCCCTTTTAGAACATTTTTGTCTCTTCAGTTTGGCATTTGATCGTCTTTCACTTTCCTTTCACAATCTTGATTCAGAATTTCCTAAACATCCGTTTCTTCCCTGATGTCGGACAAGATAACTCTCAGGATTTCCGATTCTTCCTGTTCCTCAACCACTCCCGGTATAGTATAGTCACCTTTAGATCACTTTGACTGTCGACTTCTTCTCGTACTTCAGGAAGTGCCACATATGACCATTCTGGTGACTTATACTTCTGATTGGTTTTTCTAGTCCTTTGGCTTCCCTCTGATGGTGTCGGTTCAATGTCCTTTGTTTTCACTTGGGTAGATACCTCATTCACTTGTTCAGCTCTGGATGAATTTACTCTTGTCAATCTGTATCTCAATCTCTTTATTTTGTTTGGCCAAATTTCATCCTTTGCTGGCCTTTTTTGCTTACTTCCCTTTTCCTTTCTTTCAGTTCTCCATGCTCTTTTCCTCAGAACTCGACATTCTGGTACTTCTTCGTCACTGTCTTCTGATTCAGTTCCGACTTGATTTTTACTTTCAGTAGTCTTTCTTTCCACCACTTCCTTTTTCTTACCTACTTCTGTCCCTCCTCATGGTTCTTCCACACAATCTTCCTGCTGACTAGCTGTCCCTTCTTCTACCTGGATGTATGGTTTCCCTACATCTCCTCGGGGGTCTTCCGCGACAATCTTTCCCTTTCTCTCTGTATCTGATACCTTACCATCTACTTCTGTTATTTCAGGTGGAATTTCTCTTAACCTTTTATCCGGAAAATCTTTATCAAGAATTTCTTTTATTGTCTCTTCACTGTTTTTATTTTCTCTTGTATGTGCTTGTGCTGATTCAGTGTCTGATTCTGAGCTGGTGTCAGAAATCTGCAATTTTCTACTTAATGGAAGATTCTCTGGTGCAACGGCCAAACTTGGTTCTGACTCCCCCCTTTCAGGAGTTTGTCTTGTTCTTGTTTCTTCCGTATCTGATTCAGAACTTGTATCAGATTCTTCAAAGTGTTCTGCTTCTTTATTATCCACTGGATTTGGAATTTGCAGGGTATGACTAGCGTGAATCCAGTTCTTCACTCCTGCATTTTTTACGGCTGTCGTCGTAGTCAAAATCACCTGTCGTGGTTTTTCCCAACGTGGGACCAAACAATTCCTTCCTCTATGTACTTTTATTCTCACCCAATCACCTGGGCTCAGATCATGAGCTGGCTTCTTTTCAAGAGTGGTGACATCCTATCCAAGCTGATGAAACACAGAATGAACGGAATCAGCCAACCCCTTGCAGTGATCCAACACCAAGTCATCAGATATAGGCAATAGCTTGTTGACTGGTATGAAAACATGTCTCATTGCTCTCCCCATCACGATTTTGTGGGGACTCAAGCCTGTGCTCCTATATGGAATAGATATAATAGTCATGAGTACTAGAGGCAAGACAACAGGCCATTTCAAACCTGTGGCTAAACACATTTTTCCCAGTCTGTTTTTAATGGTGCCATTCACTTGTTCCACCACACCAGAAGCCTCTGGGCAATAGGCATAATGTAGTTTTTGTTGTACATTCAATGCTTCACAAATTAATTTCATGATTTCATTATGAAAATGTTTTCCTCTATCTGACTCAATCGTGACTGGAAAACCGAATCTAGGAATGAACTCTCTCAATAGTAGCTTGGCTACTGTGATTCCATCACTTCGTCTAGTTGGGTATGCTTCCACCCATTGAGAAAAGAAACAAACCATCACTAGAACATACCTCAACCTGTTGCAAGGGGGCATTTCAATGAAGTCAATCTGCATTCTAGTGAAAGGCCCTCCTTCTCGACCTATCATTCCCAGACTTACCACTGTTTTTCTTCCAGGATTGAGCTGCTGACATATAAGGCATCTTTGACAAAGGCTTTCAGCTACAAGTCTAAATTTGGCATTATACCATGTCTGTTTGAAAAGTCTGATCATGGCATCTCTCTCTACATGTGCTTGTCCATGATACATCTGTGCCATGGTAGAAACCATGCTATCAGGCATGACTGGTCTTCAATCCCGATAAACCCACACATGATGTGTTTCCCTTGGTGCACATCCCGCTTTTACCCACTGTCTCATTTCCACATCTCCTGCTTCTTCCTGCAATTGTTTCACTTCCTCCCATGTATTCACAGTGTTAGTAAACAACAAGGGACGTGAATTAATTTCTTTTTCTTTCCTGCGATTCACAGAGTTCTGATTACGAGCACAATACTGAGCCATTTTGTTGGCAAATTGGTTGCCAGCTGAGATATAATCATTGGATTTAGTATGCGCAGCACATTTCACCACCGCTAACTGTTTAGGCAGCTGTTTCGCCTAAAGCAATTTTCCAACCACTTCAGCATTCCTTATAGGAGTTCCACTCGAAGTCAAAAACCCTCTTTGTGACCAAATTTGCCCAAAGTCATGCACTACACCGAAGCCCTACTGGCTATCGGTTATCACAGTCACTCTCACAATCTTTCCCAACTTGCATGCTCTTGTTAATGCAAAAAGTTCAGCAACCTGGGCTGATGTTACTCCTTTCAGACAGGATGCTTCCAGTACAGCTGCTATCATACATACTGCATTCGCTGCACACAGAATTCCTTCATGTGTTCTCAAGCATGAGCCATCCACAAACATCACACTGTCACTTTCTATCAAAGGTACATCTTTTATATCAGGACGTGGTTTGGTACAGAAATGAAGCACTTCCAAACAATCATGATCCACATCATCTCTGACTTCCACATTCTCATCATCAGGTAACAATGTTGAAGGGTTCACATTCAGACATCTCACAAGGCTCACATTCGTTGCACCTACGATGACTTTCTCATATTTAGTCAGTCGTCTATGTGTCATGAACTGAGAGCGGCTCCTTGTTAAAAGGATTGCCACATCATGAGGTACAAACACTCTCACAGGATATCCCATCACAATTCCTTCACTCTGTTCCAGTCTCTTACAAGTAGCTGCTACAGCTTTCAGACAACCAGGTAATGCTACTGCTACAGGGTCCAACATAGCTGAAAAATATGCAATCGGTCTCCGTAATTTTCTGTGTTTCTGTATTAACACAGAAAGTGCACATCCATTCCTTTCGCTGCAATAAAGTTCAAATTCATTCTCATAGTCTGGCATGCCCAGTGCTGGTGCTTCACACAAACTATCTCTCAATTGTTTAAAAGCCTGCAACTCTTCTTTATTTAATTCAATGGGATCTTTTACATCACTCCTTGTCAAGCGTACCAAAGGTTTTGCAATCAAGGAGAAATTACTTATCCATGGCGACAATATCCGACCATTCCAAGAAACATTCTCACTTCTCTTTGGGTCATTGGAGCTCTCATTCCTTTTATTATCTTGATTCTATCTGCAGTTACTTTTCTCAATCCTTTTTCGATTTTGTGGCCTTAATATTGCACTTATTTCTGACAGAATTGCATTTTCGATGGGGATACTTTAATTCCTCCATCTGCCTAATGATTCAGCAATGCAATGGTATTCACTACAGAAGCTTCTTGAGTTCTTGACGCCACAAGCAGGTCGTCAATATATTGGACCAGTACCGAACATTCAGGCATTTTTAAATGTTCTAAGGACTTTTTCAATATCTGATTAAATATTGAGGGGCTCTCTGTACCCCCCTGTGGGATTCGGCACCATGCCAAAATACGTTCGCCAAACCGGAACGCAAAAATCTGTTGGCTGTCAGGGTGCAATGAAAGGAAAAGAAAGCAAGACGCAAATCAATCACTTTGAACCATTCTGCGTCATGAGGAATCTGATACAAAATTACAGATGGATTTGGTACAATGGGACAACATGATACAACTCTTTTATTTATTTTTCTCAGGTCTTGTACTATTCTAAAAGTTCCATTAGGCTTTTTCAGACCCATAATTGGTGAATTACATGGACTGCTCATTATTTCTCTCAAAATTACTTGCTTAATCATTTTCTCTATTAAAGGAGTGACTCCTGCAATTATCTCGGTTGTCAATTTGTACTGTGGAATATTTGGATAACTTACTCCTTTTTTTACAGCAATTTTTACGGGATCTACATTTTTCATTAATCCCACATCCTGTGAAATCCCATACCTCCGTTTTTACTGTCTTTTTCAATTCTTGAGGCAATTCCTTGGGGTCAAATACAGCAAATGCCTCTGTAATTTCAGGTTCCATATTAGCTATTGTCATTTTGTACAGTACGTCCTCATCAGGGGTTTCAAAAGCTATTCCATCAGGAGTACAGAATATTGTGCAATTCATTTTGCACAGCAAATCTCTTCCTAACAAATTTACAGGGCTTGAATCGCACACGACAAAGTGGTGCATTTCAGAATATTTCCCTATGTTAACTTTGACTGGTTCAGTGAGATACGTTCTTATCTGTCTGTTGGATACTCCAACTACTTGGATTGTCTCATCCGAGAGAGAAACATTTTTAACATCAGCTGACCTAACAGTTGAACGAGTAGCACCAGTATCTACTAGGGAAGTAATGTTTTCATCATTTACATTTCCATCCACAAAAGGGCCTGTCTGGTCTACTTCTAGAGTTGCGCCAAGTACACACTCTTCTTCCTCCCCTCGGCACCGTCAATAGCTTTCTTCTGACTCACTCTCATCGCGTTGTAGCCAATACTGCGAAACAGCACTAGCGTGCGGCAGGTTAGTTACCTGTTCTTCATTGTAGAATCCTTTCTCATTACTGTATTTCTGAGGATTTACGCTCTGTGGTAAAGGCGGTTTTGGCACCTGACTCTGTTGGGCAAAAACCTGCTGCTGTCGCTGCGGTTGAAAACTCACCTCATTCTGCACCTGTGGATTCAATGATGCATTATCACCATTAGCACTTGGGGGAAATTTACACTCGGTTCTCCAATGCCCTATTCTTCCGCAATTATGACATGGACATTTCTTTTTAGCTTCATCTAGGCTAATCTGTCCTTTCCCTTTCCCATGGTTGTGTTTTTGTCTCATGTTCGTACCATTTGCTTGTTCCATTAATTGAGCTTCCTGTCTCTCTGCCACTTTTACTTGAGCCCACATGGCCTTTTCTTTTAATTTACGGTGCTTTGCTTCAATCTCATCACTAAAATATTTAGCATGTCTCAGTACTTCATCTATCTTTTTATTTTGCCAATCTACAGTATGCTGTTTAATCATTTCACTTACTTCAGGACGCAATCCATACACAAAACGATATACAAAATGACTCAAATCCTTCTCACTTAAATTCTCATCACCACTGTATTGCTTAAAAGCCCTCTATCAACCTCTCGTAATATGCGTGTACGGACTCTTTTACTTCTTGATGAGTTCTATCGATTTTTACCCAATCAGTTTCTTTAGGAGGCACTTTATATTTCAGAAAGGTGACTACTTGCTCATATTTTCTCATTACTTCTGGATCAGGGGCACCTGTTTTTGAATCTCTAGGGTATTCTTGAGTAGGCCAACCTATCGTAATCTTACATTCTGTCCATAAGTCTGCTGGTACAATTATATTAAATAAACTATTTAAATCAATCCATAGTACTTTTGATAATTTTACAAATCTGTCTACCTGCCTATACCACTCCACTGGCTTCTCGCACAGTCGAGGAAAGTCATTGGTGAATGATAAAATGTCTTGTCTGGTCCAGGGGACATGTACATAGCCTCCACCTGGAATCTCCCTCATGGGACACTCAGTTACCACCTTTTCTTTTTCTCTTACTGGGAAAGCTGCAAACTTTTCAATGTCCTTTTCAGAAAAGTCTACCATGTATGGTTTTTGTAATGACTTTACCTTTTCAAAGTCGATACCCATTTCACTTGCCACTTCTTCTAGTCTTTCATGTAAATTTCTTGCTCTCCATGTTATACTTTTGCATAAAAACATCAATTTTTCATCTTGATAGGCTTTTAACTTTTCTGTGGGAATGGTTCCTACTATTAATTCTTCTAAAACTATTTTTAATTTTGATACATCTAAAGGACGAGGTTCAGCATCTTTTTGCTGTAAACTCCTTAACCATTCACTTAATTCTTCGGAAGTAGGACCTACAGGATTTGTTTTATTTCTTGTTGGTTCTAAACTTTTTGGTGACCCTGGTACTGATTCTGTCGTCATTATTTTGCTCTATTCACTAGACTCTGATTTACAGTCAAATTTTTGTACTTTGTTCGGAAATACCTACTACTTGTCCCCATTGATTTTCTCTGGAATCTCTTCTTTGTATTTGATTTTCTTTATTACTGTTGTAAGGAATCGTCAGACAATGCTCACTATTCTTTTGTTTATCAAAAATGGGTATTACAGGTCCTATTGTTACAGGAACAGTTACAGCTTCCATGTTTTTAGTCAATTCCTTAATCTTTTCAGTTAATTCTAAATTAATCCTTGCTAATTCTGCTGAATTCTCATAAGCCATTTTACCAGTTTGTATATTTTCTGTTTCTCTAAAGGGATTATTTCTTCCAACGTCATGTGGTGGTGTCTCAAATTTCATATTTTGTGGTGATTCTTTTACTGGGGCACTTGGTGTCAATAATGTGGAATCTTGTTGATAAGGGGGTGGATATTTATAAAGCATGTCCTCAGGAACATCATCCTCCAACTCATGCACACCATACTTATACTCTACTGGTCCTGTATTGTTTCTTTTCTCCGTACATGTTCTACTACTAGTCTCTTCAGCACTTCTCATAGGAAACATACTATCAGTCATATTTGCACTTCGCCATCTCCTCATTCTATCATCATGATTCTCTTGTCCTTACGACCTACCAAACATATATTTGTACCTTCCGCCACTCCGCTGCCGTTCTCTGTCATACATCTCGTCTTCCCATTCTGTCAATGCTTCAAACTGAGTAGGTCTAGGTCTCAGTTCTAGTTTCATCATTCTTTCTCTCAAGTTCCTCAATACCGCTAAATTGAATGAACCATGTTCTGAAAATGCTAAAACTCCATCATCTTTTGTATACTTTGCCCAATTATCCAACCAAATACATGTATGATATCCATATTTCGCAACCATGAAGGATGCGGGCAATTTTGGTGGAGGAAGCAACTGTCCCCCTCTAGTCACAATCGGTTTGTCCTTTTTAAATAAATTCTTGATCTTTCTAAACCAGGTCTTTTTATCTTTTTCTGTTGGATTGTAATACATCATTTTCTCTTTTTAGTATTACTAGATTTCTCTTACGACTATTCTGTTGTTTTAACCAATCGTAGCGCGACTTACAATAACGCACCAATCCGGAGCGTCTATGTCACTTCTGTAATTCTCCAATCCCAGCGCGACTCACACCAATGCACCAATCCGGAGCGTCTCCGTCACCCTATAATTCTCCACTCCTAGCGCAGCGTACACTAACACACCAATCAGGAGCGTCTACGTTGTTTTACAGCTGGCCAATACCAGCGTGGTCTTTCTGACATCAGCTTTTCTCGCTACTCCTACTTCTGCTGACCCCTCCTTTACAAAATTTATCGGCAAACTTTCTTACGTTCTTTCTGACTCACAAATCTGTTAGTAACGACATAAAAACGCCAGCATTATCTGTTATGGTCAAGTATAGTCTTGACCTTTTTCACAAGAATTCCGTCTTTCCCGAGAGCAGCGCTACAATATGCCCTACTACGTAATCATTACATCCGTCGATAAAGTAGTACTTCCCTCTACCTTACCCTTCTAACAAGCATTAGCTAACTGTTTCTCTAGAATTAAGACACCTATTGGAGACGCTCTGCTCCTGAGAAATAAAACCAGAGTTTCACAATTAACCTGAATGGTATTTCATTCACACACTTTCATACGGAAAAAATGTAGTTCACTCACACAGAATCCTGTCTTTACCGAGAGCAGCACAGCAATCTGCCCTACTACAGAATTATTTCATTTGTTAATAAAGCAGCACTTCCCTCTACTTTATCCTTATTACAAGCTTAGGCAACACCTATTACCTTTCCAGTGATAAGCGTAATCAGAGTTCACGTGGACTCTTGGTACTTAAGACCAAAATTTCACAGGTGGCCTTCGCTACCCATACATCTCTTTCATACAGAAAAGTCCCTAACAGTAACACACGACGATGTTACCAAATCGATCCCAGACAATGCGTTGTGCAACTTCAATCATCACACGTTTTCCCCATGTACCTACATGGTAACAATAATTCCCTCTTTCCCGAGAGCAGCGCTTACCTCTGCCCTACTACGGAATAATTACAAGGCATCCGACTTCCTACACCCCAGAAGTCTTCAAAAACAACATAGAACTCAACGCGACTCAACATAGAGTGTTAATACATAAACCAATACTCATCCAAACATCCACAATCAATAAGCAAAAATAGAAAATCAATAAGCAATAATCAAATCTATAAGCAATAATCACCAAACCAATGCACTAAACCATCATTCTGCTACCATAAAAACTGATCCAGAGTGAGACTGGGGAAAAAGGAGTAAAATATACAGATATCCTCCCTGCGTCGCAGAACCCGTCGTCACTCTAACTCACTCATACATGCAGTCATTGGTGGGGCCCATAACACCAACACTCACAAGTCACCATTCACGAGTCTGCACACAGGAGGGATGAATGATTCAAGCGCTGGACATGTGGGGGGTACCTTATAACCTACAGGGAAGAAAAAGTTATTTGACAGAATATACATTAGCATCCGCCACCTATAGATTCCTAATCCTAAACATCAAGGCACTCCACCACTCGGTCGACGGACCAATTAGTTGGATTGGTTGATGGTGATTTAGAACCAGCCAAAACACATTTAAGACTTAGAATCTTTTACTGTCTTCATTGAATAACCACACACTCATAAATTCTGTCAATCAATAATTGTTTATCTAAATATTATTTCATTTAGTCTCAACATTTATAATTAATCAAAGTTTGGAAATTTAGTCAATTGATACAGATTGCTGGACATTTATATTTACCTATTCTGGCTATCTGGATTTTTCTCTAGTTCATTTGGCTCTGCATAACCAAATTTTAGCCGTCAATTGTTCCAATAAAGCAGGCCAAAGCTATAGGTCCAAAAGTTCTTTGTTCAGCACGCTACAGTCCCAAAGATCTCAAAAGGACCAGAAATCGTGCAAGCATCTGTCATCAATAGGTTTGCGGTCATAGAGCAAAAAGGCAGCATCAGCATCTCAGATCATATCCGAGCAGCAGTCCAGAGGTCCAGACTCCTCCCTATTCTACTACCCTTTTTATAATGAAATTTGGGATAACATGAAACATTTTTAGGCGAAAAAGGATTTTGATTGGCTGGTGGGGAATCGTCCGATTAATTCTCATTAAGTTCCCATGAATTTTGCTGGTTCACTTCCGTGGCACAATCTGTCCTTATGCTACAATGTTTAAGGTTTGCTTGTATATTCCAATTGTTCATTTAAATAGTTTTTACTGGGGAGGAGCCTAGCGCGCAACCAAGATGGCCGCGTAGGTGCGAGGCTCCCGAGGACCTCCGCGACCTCCTGAATTAATCCTGGCGATATCCTGTCCTTGTTGAGGGGACTGTATCGGTGAACCCGAGCTGAGGCGCCACCCGTTTTTTGGGCTCGAATCGGACCCCGAACACCGGAGGGAGCATCGATTGAAGGTTGCGGCCTTCTCCTCGCCGGCCCCCCGGATTGGAGTAGTGGGGCGATCCGGGGACGAAGTGAATAACAGCGGCGAGCGGGGCTGGGCGACTCGCGTACCCCGCACTTTCACTTTCGCTTTTGCGACCTCCTTGCCTCAGGCGGGGTCGGGCTGCGGAGCGGGGTGCGGTGGTGTTGCCTTGTCCAGGTGCCCGGCTGACCCGCCGGCGGTGGGTTGACCCGCGGCCCGGTGGTCGCCCCCGCCCCCCCCCCTGACACCCGTGATTTGGTGTGGCGGCCCGTTTGGAGATCTTGGCACGACGGTGGAAGGGCCAGCATGTCCACCAAACAAGATGGCGACCGGGCGAAGATGAAGACAACCCGCCGTGGCACGGCGCACCAGGCCAATAGTATGGATCGCTATACGCTCCAGAAGGGTTCTCCGGAGACATCGCGGTCATCCCTGGTGGGCCCGACGGAGGCGCCTGCCCAACCGGTGGATCTGACCCTCCGGGACGTCATGGGCGCCATCGCAGAGATGAAGGCCTCAGTGGACCAGCGTTTCGATACCTTGGCGCAAAAAATTGACTCAGTCCTGGTGGATGTGGGCCTTGTGAGGGCAGACTTGTCAAAAACGAACGACCGAGTTGACTCCCTGGCCCACACCACAACGAGCCTCACTACGGACGTGGTGGCCCTCCAGAAGGAGGTGCGCCGGCTTGGCCAGGCGAGCGCCCTGATGGACCGGCGATTGGAGGATTCCGAGGGTCGGGCCCGGAGGAACAATGTTCGCATTATTGGTGTGCCGGAGGGCCGAGAGGCGGAGGCGGCAGATCTCTTCGTGGAAGAACTGATCCTGACCCATCTCCAGCCCCGGGGGCTGAGTAAGCTTTTTGCGGTGGAGCGTGCCCACCGGGTCCCTGGGGGCCGCCCTAAGACCGGTGCCCCGCCGCGGCCTATTATTGCCCGGATTTTTAATTTCCGGGACAGAGACGCCATCCTCCAGACCTCCAGGCAACAGGGACCGGTCAGGCTGGACAACATGGATGTACACTTCTACCCAGACTTTACTCCGGCGGTCCAGAAGCAGCGACAGAGCTTTCTTGGTATTAAACGTCGCCTAAGGGACCTAAACCTCAAGTACTCAATGCTCTTTCCGGCTAAGCTGAGGGTGGAGGTGGATGGCCGTACGCACTTCTTCGACCGGCCCGAGGTGGCTGGGGACTGGTTAGATACTTTGCCGGGAGATCGGGGTGGGGGGGGCGCGGCTGGCGGGGAGGGCCCGCCGGATCAGAATTGAGGGGTGACTGTATAGGCCTTGCTCTGGATATTGTTCCTTTACTATATATTGCTTTCGTATGTTCCCCTCCCATGGAGGTCGGGTGGGGTCTGCTGGGGGCTTCCCTCCTCCTCGGGGGGACTAGTTAGTACTTAGCTATGGGGCGACAGGCACACTGCACTTTGGGGGGGCTGTCTGGGCTCATGCAGGGGTGCAGGGAGGGGGGAGTTCTGTTGGGACTGGGGGGTGGGGGGGGTGTGTTGTTTGTTCGCACCGCAAGGCAAACCCGCAACTGTTTTGTTGTTTTTAAGATGCTCGGTGGGGGGCGACCGATTGTTTTGACTTATGATGGGGGGTAGGGATTTGATTGTGTTGTCATGGAATGTTAACGGCCTGGGGGATAGGATTAAGCGTGGTGTGGTCCTGCAGTATTTAAAACGTATTTCTCCAGATGTTGTCTTCCTGCAGGAGACACACCTTATAGGTAACACCTTTCATGCAATGAATCGGCGGGGATATCGTTTGGCGGCCCACTCCGGCTTCACTTCGGGCTCGCGGGGGGTGGGTATTATGGTCAAGAACTCGCTCCCGTTGGAGATTGACGAGGTGCGCCATGATGAGAGGGGACGTTACACTGTTCTGGTGGGACGAATGGAGGGTAGAGTGTTTATCTTTATATCAGTGTACGTCCCGCCTGGGTTACAAGCCACTACATTTGCGGACCTGGGGCGCCTCCTTCTGGACCTTCCGGGTGGCCTGTTGGTGGTTGGAGGGGACTTTAACGCGGTTGCCTCTGGGTCTATGGATCGCCATCCCCCTAGGGACCTCCCCCGGGCACAGGCGTGGCTGCCCGGCCTTTTAGACACGCTGGGCCTGGTGGATTGCTGGCGCTTAAAGCATCCCGTATTGCAACAGTACACCTTCCACTCGGGGGCCCATGGTAGCCTCTCGCGGCTTGATTACATCCTTGTCCCGGCGGCCCAGGCAGGGAGGGTGGGGGAGGTGCGCCATTTGGCACGGGGTATCTCAGACCACTCCCCATTGCTGTTGCATTTCGATGTCTTCCCGAGGGGGGATGGCAGAGTGGCCCCGATCAATGCATGGTATTTGCGCGACCCCACCATTCGTGCCGACTTGATCAACTCCTTACAGCGCTATTTCGATGAGAATGTGGGGTCGGTCCCGTCTGCCATCTCCCTGTGGGAGGCTTTCAAGGTGGTTCTTAGAGGGGAGGCCCTCTCCTTTATTTCCAATGCCCGGCGGCGCGAGCGGGAGGAGGTGACCCGGGTTGAGGCCGAGATTGCAGAACTGGAGGGTGACCTGGGGAGCGGGGTAACAGACGCCAAGTTGCATGTTTTGCACTTAAAGCAGGCGGCCTATCGGGCCCTCGTCACGGAGGCGGCCAGGGGCCTCAGTAGAGAGCAGCAGGGGCGATTGTATGATGTGGGTGACAAGGCTGGCAAATTGATTGCGTGGTTGGACAAGAGGGAAAGAGCGAGCCGCGTGGTGCCTTTGATTGAGAGCGTGGATGGTGTGTGCGTCACTGAGCCGGAAGCCATTGTCTCCTGCTTCGCGGATTATTTCCGCGAAGTCTACTCCCCGGTTTCTCCCTGCTCGGAGGAAGATTCCCATGCCTTGCTTCGGGACATCGCACTGCCCTCCCTTACGGTGGAGGACAGGGATTCGCTGGATGCCCCGCCCACCTCGGACGAAATTGCCTCGGCTATTCGCTCGGTTGCATCCGGCAAGGCCATGGGCCCCAATGGTATTCCCATTGAGCTATACAAGCTACGCCCGGATGTGTTGGCGCCCCACCTGCGCGCGATGTTCCTTGCGGCCCACTCGCAGGGCTCCCTCCCGCCGGACCAGCGTCTGGCTACAATTGTGGTGATCCATAAGGAGGGGAAGCCCCGTGAGCGGGTCACATCCTATAGGCCGATTTCGCTTCTGAACGCGGAGCCCAAAATCCTTGCCAAGGTGTTGGCCAACCGGTTGGTTGGCGTGGTGGGCGATTTGGTCCACCAAGACCAATCGGGCTTTATACCACACCGCAACACGGCGCTTAATCTGCGGCGCTTACACGGGGTGCTCGCGCGTGTCCCATTTGTGCGGGAGCCGGCCATCTTGGCGTCCTTGGACGCCACCGTGGCGTTTGATACGCTCGAATGGCCATATATTTGGGCGATGCTGGCGAAGTTTGGGTTCGGCCCGGGTTTCGTCAGCTGGGTCAAATTGCTATATTCGGGCCCGTTGGCGCAGGTGGTGGTGAATGGGCGAGTATCTGCCCCATTCGCGCTGGGGCGGGGCACGCGACAGGGTTGTCCCCTGTCGCCTCTCCTGTTCGCCCTGGCCATGGAGCCCCTGGCGGAGTGGTTGCGGTGGCACCCTTCTATCCGTGGTCTCCGCTGGACCCCCGAGCATGAGGACCGCGTGTCCCTCTATGCTGACGATATCCTTTTGTATTTCGCCTCCCCGCGCAAGTCACTGATCGTCCTGGTTGATGTTTTGCGCTCCTTCGGTCGCAACTCAGGCCTGGTCATCAACTGGGCGAAATCCTGTGTCTATGTGCTCTCCGGGGAGGCCCCGGTCTTGCCACGGGACTGTCCGATCCAGATTGCCTCCCAGGGTTTCCGGTACCTGGGTATATATATCACTCTTGACCCGGAGGCCCGCTATGAGCGGAACTTGCTGCCCCCCCTCCAGCGTCTGAGGGAGGACGTGGTGCGCTGGCGGCGTCTGCCGCTCTCCCCGCTCGGCCGAGCGGCCTTATTTAAAATGATGTCCCTGCCGCGCTTCCTCTACGCCCTCCAGAATACCATGGACCTGGTCCCGGCACGCTACTTTCGCGAGGTGGAGGGCCTCCAGCGGCGCCTGTTCTGGGACGGGAGGCCGCGTATTGCTCTGGCTAAATTGACGCTCCCGTGGTACGATGGAGGGGTCGCCCTCCCGGACATCAAACGGTATTACTGGGCCTCCCAACTAGCTGCAATTAATCATGGCCTTTACGGGCCCGCCTTGAACCCGGCATTTGAGATGGATAGGACGCTTCTGCCCGGTGGCGATTATAATCGAGCGCTCTACTCTGGCGCGCCCGACTCCCGTTTGACGGGACCGACGCGTGTCATGGTGCGTGTCTGGCACGCGGCTAATGCAGCTATGGGGTGGAAGGACCGTTTGACCCGAGCGTCTCCGCTGTATGCATCTGAGAGGTTGGGCTCCCTGTGGACGTCGAAGGGCTTCGAGAAGTGGGACACGATCGGAATCAGCACGGTGGGAGATCTCTGGACGAGGGGGGGATTCAAAACTTTTGAGACGCTGCAGGCGGAGTTTCAGCTGCAGGGCAGTGAGTACTTTCGGTACCTACAGGTCCGCCATGCGCTGGGCTCCGTCTTCCCGGATGTTGCATCCATTCCGGAGTCTTCCCCCCTGGAGGACAGAGTGCTAGATGGCCATGTCCCGGACAGCACGATCTCCCTCATATACAAAAAATTGATTAACGATAGATCGTGTCTGCTGACTAGTCTCCGCGAGGCTTGGGTTGCCGACGGGCTGGAGCTGGACGACGAGGATTGGATCTCCGCGGTGGCCTCTCCGAAAGAGGTGGCCATCCCGGCTCGCCTTCGTTTCGTCCAGCTCAAGATCCTTCACCGGGTCTACGTGACGGGGCCAAGGCTTTTACGTATGGGTTTTGCCGGTGATGGAATGTGTAAGCGTGGCTGTGGTGCGTTGGCGACTTTCATGCATATACTGTGGGAGTGCCCGAGGGTGGAGCGATTCTGGCGTGGTGTGCATGAGGTTTTACGAATGGTTACGCGTGTCGCGCTGCTGCCTGAAGCGAGGAGATGCTTGCTGAATGTCTGGGAACCAAATGACTACTCGGTCCCGCAGGCGCGGTGGGTGACTTTGGGATACATGATAGCCAAGCGTGATATTGCCCAATTGTGGGGATCCCAGAGGCCCCCTGCGGTGTCGGCCTGGAAAGAGCATATGGATTGGTGTATGTTTCGTGAAAAGGTGGTGTATGTGGCGAGGGGTAAGCCTGGGGCGTGGATGAAACTCTGGGGCCCCTGGAACGCCTACCGCGGGGGTATTTGTGAGCCGCCGCTGCTACCGGCGGCCTCGCCGGCTCCGTCTCCCTAGATGGCGCCCCTCCCTTGGCCGCGGGCGCGCGGTCCCCCAGTCCCTGATCTACTCCCGTCCCCCTCTTTAGAATTTTGCTGCTGGTTTGGATCCCCCACTTATGGAGCACGTGTTGTCACTTTGGATCGAGGGTTGCCTTGCGGTTGTGGTTTGTTTACGTTGTTTTGCTTTAAGAAAATGGAACCGTACTGTGGGCATGGAGCTGTGAGGCCTGCACCATTGATCACTCCTGTCTTCCTACTGTGCACCGCTGAGAAAGTTTTTTGCTGTATGTATGTAATATGCTTTTGATGCTCTAGCGGCCGGCCGTGTGGTTGTAGGCCCATACCTGTAACTTCTATAAACTGCAATAAACGGTTTCAAAAAAAAAAACAAAAAAAAAAAAAAATAAATAGTTTTTACTGACTAAATTTGGCAGTCCACCAAGATCCTATCCTTGACCGAGGACATGGTGGGCAAAGTTCGTCAGGAAGTTCACGGAGCCATCCGAGTCTGCACAGTAGACATAGTGCTCACGAGACGGTGGCCACTTCTGAACTCCATTACGAGCGCCATTTTTAGGTAGGCCGCAAATGCCAACTTAAGCGAAACAAACACAAAAGAACAATTAATACAAAGAAATGAAGATTCTAATGTTAAACCCTCACTAATCCCTTTATTTATTAGTATTTTCCTAGCATATAGCGACATTTAAAGCAATATTATTTACCTTTACGGTCCTCCACGGGAATGCAAATGTCACAAAAGCAACATAAATCATGCGATTTCTATTACCACATGTATTACTATTAATATGTGTACAGATTTTAGTTATTTGAGTTATTTTGCCATGCCAATAGCAGTTTCCCACGTGTAATTGGTGTATGTAAATGGTTGATTAGTTTTCACACTGCACTCAGTTAATAAAATTATAATTAGTAGATTATGTATTTAGTGTTTTCATGCAAAATAGAGGAGGTATACATAATTTTGCTCTATCTGCTCCATCAGATGCATTACACAGTGTCAGTTCCAAGGAGCTACAAGTCTGTGATGTGAGGTCCTGCATTGTTGATGAGGAGCCCTTCCACGAAGGGGCTGGTGAAGCAAAGTCCTGCATCGAGGATGCGTTACATATTGTTTTGGAAGATTTTGCGGGGCTTGCAATGTAGAGTTCTCCATCATCGTGAAGGATGCCATCAACGAGAGACTTGTATTGCCAGGACTTGCAGCAGGGATGCATCACAGAGTGGTGGATCCGGTGGGGCTGCGATGTGAAGGTTCTGCGTCCGGAGAGTCCATACGGCAGAGGCGATGCATCTGTCCGGCTCAGGGCTGTGCCCCACAACAGAGGAGATGCATTGGTTCTGATTTGAAGGCACAACACCTTCAAGCCCACTTCCATGAGCCTATAACTGGGGTGGCACAACTTGGCAGGGTAGGACTCACCAATTGCAGAGTCCAGGTGATGAGTTTAAGGTTATTGGAGCTTTCTGTCCCTTGGGCTCTAGTCAGGAGGCCAGCCAACTAGTCCTTGGAGACACTCTGGGTTCCTGGGTTTAACAGATGCAGGTACAGTCCTACTCACCCAGGAAAGAGAGCAGCACATTGCAGGTCATTACAGCACAGAAGCATTCCAACAGAGCAGCAGTTCAGATGAGTGGCAGTCCAGTCAGCAGCACAGCTGTTCTTCTTCTTTGGCAGAGCCCACAGGTCCAGAAGAGTACTGAAGCACTGAGGTTCGAGCTCCAAAATGTATACCAGGTGCCTGCTTTGAAGCTGATGAAGCTTTTAGAGGGTTCTGCCCCCACTGAGGTACCAGGCATCCCCTTCCTCCCTGGCCTGGCTCTAGCTTGTCTGGGGTCACAATTGACATGTGATAATTTCTTTGTGAAAATGCCCAGGCCGTACCTTTATGATGTGTGAGTGTACTGGGTGTCAGCTCCTCCCCCTTGTTATCTCAGAGTGTACCATCCTCCCAACACCTAACTGCCCTTTGCCTAACTGTCTGGGAGCAATACACAAAGGCCAACTGATAGTTACACCCTAGTGATGTGACCCAGGAAGAGGCTGGAGGCACCAAATAATTGGGACAAGAAAATGGCAACTTTCTAAAAGTGTGTAGTAATCTATAGGAGCTAGCTACACTGATAACGCTCATGTTGTGTGTGTCTCAGGAAAACATATTCGTTTTTATGAAGGCCCTCACCCACCAACCTGGTTGGTGGCATGCTTCATCATCGGGCCCCACCCGAGGCACCGAGTGTGCCTCAGGTGTGCTGTAGGGTGTTGATTGGGTCCTCTTTGAGGCGTTTGTAATTGCGGTCATCGCAGTGTAATCTGTAGCATTCTGAAGTGTAATCTTGTTTGTTCTGGAACACTATGCCGCCTCCTTTGTCTGCGGGCTTGATGGTTATATGTGGATTTTCTTGTAATTTCCGTAGGGCGTCCCTTTCTTTTTGTGAGAAGTTGTTGAATGTCTCTGGTTGTCTCAGTTTCTCTACATCATTGTAAACTGCTTGTTCAAAGGTAGAAACTTCTACTGGGATGCTAGATGGTGGGGGAGTGAAAGTGGATTTGGGTCTGAGACCAGTTTCGTTCATGTTTGTCATGTTGTCTGATGGTTGTTGTTTTTCGAAAAAAGCTTTGAGCTTGAGTTTCCGGAAAAATTCAGCTAACTCCATGTGCGGATGGAATTTGTCCACTCGTCTCGTGGGGACGAAAGAGAGTCCTTTGTTCAGGACCATTTCTTTTGTTGTCATCAGGGGGAAAGAGGGCAGGTTGAATACAAGGGATGTTGGTTGTTGATGTTTCGCTAGCGGTGTCCGCTCGGTCCCGGTTGTGGTTCCTTCATCTTGTTCCTTGTGTTGGCGCTCACCAGACCGTCTTCTTCTGCCCAGTGCACTTGCTGCTGGTTCCTTCTGCGGCCCCTGGATCTTCTGCCCCGGCCTAAAAAAGGTGGCCTGTGGTTCTGGGCGAAGTAGGATTGGGGTACTTGGTGGTATAAGGGAGGCCATCCATGGTATGTTCCTCACTCTCCTTTGTGATTGACACTATTAACTTTCTAAAAGTGTCATTTTCAAAATTGTGATAAAAATCGGACTTTACCATTAAAGAGAGTTTTTAATTACAATTCTTTAGACACCAAACTCAACTGTCCACCTGTTCTCAAATAGCAGTTAAGGCTTATTAAATGTAATAAGGTAACACCAATGTAATCCTATGGGAGAGGTATGCCTTGTAATAATAAAAAATTACTTTTGGAGTTTTTCACTACCAGGACATGTACATCTTCAAAGTACATGTCCTACTTTTTAAAGTACAGAACTCAGGAGGGACCGAGACACCGACGGAGAGGGCGGGTTCTCCCATACCTGAGTTGGTTACCGGGTGAGGTGAGGTCAGAATCTCACACAAGTCAGGAGTGAAGTGCACCCTACTTGTCCAGAGATCTTACCACATCAGGTTGTATTGTTTGACAACTTGTTTTATGTATTTTCTTTTCATCACAATTTTGCAGTAGCTATTACAACCTCTGGTCCTGAAGAAAGCCGGGAACGCAATCCCTTCAGGCTGAAACTAGTTGACCTATTTGAGATGCAACCTATTTGCTAAAAGTTGCCGCTACACCTTTTAATTGGATTGGTAGAGAGATGTGTATTAAAATTCTTGTTTCTCCCTCCCAAATCCCTTTTTAATCCTCACTCACTTGCACTGCGATATTATTGTCCATCACACGAGACACGAACGGCCACCCTTGGTCGATTTCTCTTTCTGGCTTTAACTTTACTGTCCAGTTTTGATCTTTGCTACTCAATTTGCCTCTAGGCTTAGAGGAGTAGTAGCAAGAGTCAAGGATGACCAAGTGATGACACTGGCCTCTCTTGGCAGTTGATGGAAATTTTATCGAACTATTTCTGTTTCTTTTATCTACACTCTCACACTTGTTTGTAGGTTTTAGAATCAGTAAACTCTTTGTGTGTTATTAGGCATTAGTTCTTGTCTTTTCACATTTGCTTTTCTCTTTTGACCACCAGTTCATCTATGATTTCTACATTTAACGATATTGGGGATTTGAACTGTAGATTGGTCGGTAAACTGTTCCCTTAGACCCTTCTTCTTCCTTCTGGGAGATACCTTTGATCTACTTTTTAAATACACTGCACCATGCCCTCTGGGCTGTTCAAGGTCCACCCTAGCGGTGACTTAGATAAATTAAAAAGGAAGGTTTATGCTCTGCAAATATTTATATTGCCAGATTGAAATGGCAGTTTCAACTGCACATGCAGGCTGCAATGGAAGACCTGAGACATGTTTAAAGGGCTACTGAAGTTGGCTGCACAATCAGTGCTGCAGGCCCATTAGTAGCATTTAATTTACAGGTCCTAAGTATAGACAGTAGAACTTTACTGTTGACTTACAGGTAAATTAAATATATCAATTGAGTTTAATCCTTTTGTTTACCATGTTTAAGGAAAGATGCATGCACTTTAGCATTAGTTAACAGCGGTAAAGTGTGCACAGTCCTAAAGCCAAAAACAACAGGTTTAGAAAAAAGGAGGGTGAAGACAAAAATTTCAGGGATGACCCTGCAGACAGGGCCAAGTCCCAAAGTTGAGGAAAATCATCTTGAAAAATCCTGAATCAACCCTGTTGAGCATGAGAATGTAAATCAACTGGCACTAAGCCTTAAATCCAATAAATGGTGTATCCACTCGCAGCAATGATAACATGAGCTGAGAGCTTAAAAACCTAGTTTATAAAAGTAATTTAAATTTGAACCCCATATCTGTACGTAAAGCAAAGCAATTGGGGAGAGGAGTTGGCCTAACGGCTAGGGCGCTCGACCTCAGACCTGGGGAACTGGGTTCGAGTCTCGGTAGTGACGCTGAACATCCTGTGATTCTGGGCAAATCACTTAATCTCCCCGTGCCTAAGAAAAAATGAATGTGTGTCCTCATGTAACGTAACTGGTGCTTTGTAAAGCGCTCTGATACCTGATTGGATTCGGGTCAAGTTTGTGCTATATAAAACTCTGCAAAAAAAAAAAACTGCATACATATGCCATTAAATGATAACCATGAAATTAAAAAATGTCCACAAGCAAAGTTTCTGCTCACATAGATGTCCTGGTTAGCTCTTCCGTAAGATGTGAAATCAAGCGAACACAAATTAATGAAATATTGTCAGGATTTATAAGATCTGAGAGATGGTGGGATAAACATTTAATGGATTCTAGCCTTAAAGTCGCAAAGCAAATGCAAGATGTCAGTTGGAGGTACTTTCCAGGAAGAACGACGTCTGTAGAGTTACACAACAGTGCAGCAGATATATATTTTCACCTACTTATCAATGGACCAATCATCCTGACTATGAAATCTGAACATGGAAATTGCGGGTAAAAACTAGCACAAGCCTGATTATTTTGTACGAACAATAAACAATTTGTTGTAAAAAATAAGGGGCTGATCTGCAGTTTGGCAGACAGGATATTCTGACACAAGTGTAATGGATTTAAAGAGACCATAAAGAAAGGAACGGAGACACCGCTGGCAAGATCTCTCGGATTTATAAGGACCCAAGCAATGCATCCGACTGAGCGGCAGGCACAGCACCAACTGCCTGTCAGTTCATCCACACACACCTACATTCTAATTCCATGTTACATTCTACTCCCTTAAAGAACAAGACCCACCACATGTCCCCTCTATATAACACAAAAACATTCCCAACAAATCAAAATAAACACCCCCAGTGACCCAATACCTAATAATAAGTTGAATGCTTAAAAGGAAAGAAATATAAATCTATACTCAATGACACCCACCCAAAATTCTGTAAGGCAGAACAGACTAAACATAATCACCTAATTTGACTGGAGGTCTCCTTTCCCTTGGTGTTCTCATCACTCTCACATAATGAGATTCAGACCTTTCCAAAGATCCTTTACTCACAGCTTTGACACCCGATCTCATCAAACCATAAAAAACCCATGTCTCTGAAGAGACAACTTCTCTTTATTCCACCACTTACCATCCACAAGCATGACTACAACGTCCTTGACCTGAATGACCTTCCTAGAGTGCATAAACCTAGACTGAGCTTTGATTAAAAAGCAGGTAGTCAAACCCTAACCAACATCAACAATGCATGTATACCTCTAACCCTCGAAACATAACCATACTTCTTCTGTGTTTCTTCACACTTATCTTTCACCAACGGCAACACCTTCTCCACCACACATTTAGGGGTTGGGGGAATTTAATTTTGCTTGTGAAATTGCCTGAATATTGTTCATTCCAGTTTACTCTTTAACTTGGAGTTCTGGCCCAAATTCTGCCAGTCTCCACACGGTGGAATTGTGCTTCTGTTCAAGCAACATGATGACAACAGGAACAACACGAGGTTCCAGCAAGTTGAGCTGGCGACGGTGAGCAAGATTTGGCATTCCCTAGCGCCACAGAGGCTTCAATTTCCTCTTCCTTCCCGAAGGGTCATCCCAGTGATTTGTCCATCACTTGGTCATGTTTCATTTCAATTTTGATGGAATAGGATTGCTCTCTTCTTTGTCTGCAATATACCATTTGATTTTCAAGGATTTTATGTTGAGGAGCCAATTAGGTTAAAGAACTTTTGGATGAGTTTAATGTTTGATGGAGGGCATGCACCAGTAGTATTTTACCTTTAGTGTTTTTTCTTCCATTTTTATTTCTATTTTCCTCTGGCCTGTACTCACTGCCTACTGTAGGTCATAGGTGCACACCAACAAAGATTTGTTTAAGGATTATTCAATTTTTCACTAGCCAGGCCTGCACCCACCACATGCCATAGGCCATAGGCGTACACCAGCAATATTTTATTTACAAATTATTCAATTTTACCCAGACCTGGCTTGCACTGACCACCTAGGGTGTTGAAGTGAGCTAAAGAACGATGATGGTTTCAACACAGATCTGTGACACGGGGTAAATGTCTGAAAAGTTTCAGCCTCCGTCCATCATCTCCTTGTGTTCCCTTTGTTCAGTCTAGGTTAGCAGGGTATGCCCAGACGAGGGTCCCTTGCTCACTTTGCCACTGTATTCAAGCTAGCCTGGCTGATTAGGGTTGCTATCCCGAAACCGGCCCAAGGATGCTTGTTTCCGGTCCAGGGAAGTCCTGGCTTGGTAGTTTGGGGTTGACTGTTCCCATGAGGAAGAGGGTCAAGACTGATTTGCAAATGGCTGGATCTGAACTGAGGTGGCAAAGTGAGATAAAGAACAATGATGGATTCAACCCAGATCTGTGACTAGGGGTCAGTGTCTGAAAAGTTTCAACACTCCGTCCATCATCTCCTTGTGTTTGCTTTGTTTGCCCTAAGTTGGCAGGGTAGGCAGAGACTTGTGTCAATTGCTCACTGTGCCACTGTATTCAAACTAGCCTGGCTGATGAGGGGTGTTACCCTGAAACCGGTCCCAGGATGCTTGTCTCCAGTCCATGGAGGACCTGGCTTCGCAGTTTGGGCTAGACTTTTCCCATGAGTATTGGAGTCAAAACTGATTTGCATATGACTGGGTCTGAAATGGGGTGGTTAAGTGAGCTAAAGAACGATGATGGTTCCAACCCAGATCTGTGACTGGGAGTATGTGTCTAAATTGTTTCAATGCTCCATCCATCATCTCCTTGTGTTTGCTTTGTTCACCCTAACTTGGCAGGATATGCCTAGACGTGGGTCCCTTTCTCACTTTGCCACTGGATTCAAGCTAGCTTGGCTGATGAGGGGTGTTACCCTGAAACCGGTCCCAGGATGCTTATTTCAGATCCAGGGAAGACCTGGCTTGGCAGTTGAGGGTGGACTGTTTCCATGAGGAAGAGGGTTAAGGCTTATTTGCATATGGCTGGGTCTGAACTGAGGTGACGAAGCGAGATAAAGAACGATGATGGATTGAACCAAGATCTGTCACTGGGGGCAAGTGTCTAAATAGTTTCAACGCTCCGTCCATCATCTCCTTGTGTTTGCTTTGTTCAGCCTAAGTTGGCAGGGTATGACCTGAGATGTGTCCCTTGCTCACTTTGCCACTGGATTCAAGCTAGCCTGGCTGATGTAGCGGGGGTTTACCTCAAAACTGGTCCCAGGATGTTCATTTCCGATTTAGGGGAGACCTGGCTTTGCAGTTTAGGGTGGGCTGTTTCCATGAGGAACGGAGTCAAGACTGATTTGTCTATGGTTGGGACTCAAATTGGGTGGCGAAGTGAGCTAAAGAATGATAATGGATTCAACCCAGATCTGTGACACGGGGTGAATGTCTGAAAAGTTTCCGCCTCCGTCCATCTTCTCCTTGTGTTCTCTTTGTTCACCTAAGGTTGGCAGGGTACGCCCAGACGAGGGTCCCTTGCTCACTTAGCCATTGTATTCAAGCTGGCACGGCTGATTAGGGTTGCTATCCCCAAACTGGTACAAGGATGCTTGTTTCCGGTCCAGGGAAAACCTGGCTTGGTAGTTTGGGGTTGACTGTTCCCATGAGTACGAGGGTCAAGACTGATTTGCAAATGGCTGGGTCTGAACTGAGGTGGCGAAGTAAGATAAAGAACAATGATAGATTCAACCCAGATCTGGGACTGGGGGTCAGTGTCTGAAAAGTTTCAACACTCCGTCCATCATCTCCTTGTGCTTATTTTGTTTGCCCTAAGTTGGCAGGGTATGCCCAGACTTGTGTCACTTGCTCACTGTGCCACTGTATTCAAGCTAGCCTGGCTGATGAGGGATGTTACCCCAAAACCAGTCCCAGGATGCTTGTCTCCGGTCCAGGGAGGACCTGGCTTCGCAGTTTGGGCGAAACTTTTCCCAAGAAGAACAGGGTCAAGACTAATTTGCATATGGCTGGGTCTGAACAGGCGTGGCAAAGTGAGCTAAAGAACTATGATGGATTCAAGCTAAACATGTGGGTGAGTGTCTGAAAAGTTTCAGTACTCCGTCCATCATCTCCTCGGGTTTGCTTTGTACGCCCTAAGTTGGCAGGGTATGCCCAGACGTGGGTCCCTTTCTCACTTTCCCACTGGATTCAAGCTAGCTTGGCTGATGAGGGGTGTTACCCTGCAACCAGTCCCAGGAGGCTTGTTTCCTGTCCAGGGAAGACATGGCTTGGCAGCTTGTGTTGGACTGTTCCCATGAGGAACAGGGTCAAGACTGATTTGCATTTGGCTGGGTCTTAACTTGGGTGGCGAAGTGAGCTAAAGAAGAATGATGGACTCAACCCAGATCTGTGTCTGGGGGCGAGTGTCTGAAAAGTTTCAGTGCTTCGTCCATCATCTCCCTGTGTTTGCTTTGCACCGACCACCTGCCATAGGCGCACACCAGCAATAATGTTATTAAGAATTACTCTATTTCCCCCCGTATGCCCTGCCTGCCACAGGTATCTCATAGGCCTTAGAGGCACATAAAATACAGATTTAATCTGTATGTTATTGGCTTGGAATGGATGCACTATTGTTCAAAATTTGTGACGTGACCTCATCAAATTATATTGTCTGTAGATTCAAACTGCAAATGCCACATTTCACTGATTATTTTTCTTGTTTGTTTGCTTTTTGGTGCACAAGCAACATCATCACGCACAGTGCAGCCAGACAGAAAGCCGTCAGCGACGCACACCAGCTGAGTCCTCCTCTGCTTCTGTTTGTGCAGCTAAGTGGTAATTACCAGAGCTAAGAACGGACTTAAAGATGGCCTCAAAGAAGGGTGTTCCTCCCAACACAGTAGCTAGTGAGCAGGAGAAGAAGAAGAACTTTGCTACCATTGTTGTGCAGGCCTCTGTCTTTTTCAGGAAAATTGGTATACCTTCTGTGCCCTCCTCTGGTCAGCAAACAGATGGGAGAAGCACTCATGCATCATTAAAAGCACAGACCCAACCTAAGGCTAAGCCCTAGCCCTTGTCTTGTCTTGTCACGTGGTCAGGATAGGAAGGGTAAGAAACACCAGTATCTCTGGGTGTCCTGGTCCCAAACAGCTATGTCCCAGGGGTGGGCACCCTGGGACACAGCAGGAGCCAGCTCTGGCGGGTGGCAGTTCCCAGGGCCACATATGGCTCTCGGAGGGGGATCAAGCACCCCCCTACTTTGTTGTTCATGGGCCAGTAACCGGGGAGGCGATAGACCATATAGAGGACTGCTACTACTACTACTATTTACTAAGTATGGTCAATATAATGAGTTGGTCAAATTTAACATCTGCTATTGAAAGAGCTATGAAACAACTAAAATGTGCTAGCTAACACTACATAAGAAAGAAACATGCTAGTAGTAGTAAGATTAGGGACAGCAGTAGAAAACATGATGGTATTTGTGAAAACAGTAGTATTGCTAAGTTGTAGTACTAAGAGTAGCAGTAATAGTACCAGTGGTACTGGTAAAAGTAGTAGTATCACTATTAAAATAGTGCTGATTATAATTACAGATATTTATAGTTTTAACAGAACTGGTAAAGGTTAACAATGATCAAGAGCAATACGACTATCGCTTTTACTACTACTACCACTACTAATAACAGATCGGACAATATTATTATTCCATAATTTTTACTCAGAAGTTGCCTTTAAAAAAAAGTGCAGCTGGAAAGAACTTAAACAATATTTAAACACCTTTTAAAGCAATTTCGCAAAATACATTATCCCTATTGATTTGTTATGTTTGCTTTAATTACACTTTGCAATGCATCCGTAAAGGACAAATCAAAATTGCAGTTTTAAATGGTAAAACCTTTCACCTTTTCATTACATGCTTCAGTGACTACAAGAATTGCCAACTTGGATAGCTAGTTTACAAAGCCCTAAACTGAAAAACACTGTTACCATGTATTATGCATGTGTAATACTTTTATTGAATTTCAAGCATTACTGTGTCCTTTTCATTTTAAATAGGTCAGAGGAAACAAATGTGATATTTAGTTATGTGAAAGAGACCTTCAGCTAAAGGAAAAAAATAGATTCAATAGGCAAAGGCATATAACAGCGAGGCTATCAACGCAGCTCTGCTGTTCTTATGAAAACCACATGTGCCTAAAAACAGTAATGTATTAGTGCAATATTGACAATGCATTTAATTTACTCAAACAGGACCGCAAATATAAATATGATAAGTCGGAGATATTAAAAGCAATTCTTATTGACACACTTCATGCATTGAAAGTTCCTTTGACAGTCATTGACTAGGAACTAAAAGGCCGAAACTAAAAAGCACGTGAGGTGCCTCCTTCTCAAAGACAGTTTACTCCTGTGGTGCTGTTTAACATTCGTTTATATGATTTTGTCAGTTTGGCCCCAAAGTATCGAAAATGGGAATAAAATAGGAATATTTGGGTCATATGTATAAACAACTAGTGCAAATTGAAAGGACGGGGTCCTTTTTTTGAACTTTTTCTAATATGACATTGCCCACATTTCGGGGCAAATTCACAAAGAAATATATTAGCATGTTAAAAAGGTATTCCTGTAGGACTACTTCCCATACTAATCAATGATTTAGGGAATCTGCTCCTGTCTGTGAGACACTGGAGCACTGGAGAATTGTTCTTGGTTAAAAATTGTGGATATTCAAGAAAAAGTAATAAGATTACTGCCAGCAAAAATGTATGGTTACAACCTGTTTTAAGCACTGCCAATTAAACAAGTAGGCAAGGCAGGCCCTGATTAAAATCTTCTCTGCTGGGTTTATATCAGTGGTACATGAGTGTCAGTGGTAAATACATTATACCTGGCAAACCAGCCACAGAATTTTTTTTTGCCCACATTGATGGAATTCACTGTACAAATAATATATGCACTGGGCGATCCTTAAGATAAATAAAATTAATGACCAGATTCCACATTAAGAAGCACTTAGTGGGTTCTGTCACTAAACACTCCAACAATTATGTGAGAGTGTTTTATCATGCAGGCAAATGAGAAATATTCTCTTAAAACAGCCTACTCAGCGTTTGGACTTATCCAAGCCCCATGTCTCAACTTCATATGAAACTGGGCTTCCTACTTTCCGTGAAAAATCTTATCAACATAAACTGAGACCATAGTTATGTGCCATCCTCAGGATGGCACTAGCTGCAGCTCAGAATTCTTCTAATTGTACTTTGAATATGGATGTTCAATTTAGGATTTGTGTCAATTGTTAACTCAGGTATTTACGGGAGTCAACTTCCAGTTTTTTTGTCATTTATTAAGGGTGGGCGTAGTTCGCGAAGTAGCACTTCGCGAAGCTACGCAAAGTGAAGTTCGCACTACGCGAGCTACGCGTAGCACTTCGCGAACTGCGTAGTAACATGTTCGCACTGTGCAAGATGTTGTTTTCAATGATTGCACAGTGCGAACAAGCAACCGGCACTGTGCAATCATTGAAAATGGCATCTTGCACAGTGCGAGCTGTAGTTTTCTGCAGCTCGAGTAGATTTTTACTCGAGCGGCAGCTTTCTCAACGCGAACTGGTAGTTTCTCATCGCGAGCGGTCGCGAGCATACGCGACCCCTCGCAATGAGAAACCTGACCTCCTCGCGTTGGGAATCTCGCCGGGAGGTTTATTTTCCATGCTCGCGATCGCGAACAAGGAAAAAGTCTCGCCGGGATGTCATTTTGCTTGCTCGCGGTCGCCAACTTGACGTTGAGGACCGCGAGCAAGCAAAAAATGACCGCAGCACTACGCAACGCTACGCGTGTTCGCACTGTGCTACGTGCAGTTCGCGTAGTGCGAAGTAGCGCGAACTTCGCAAACTACGCGAGCGTAGCGTAGTGCTTCGCCCAGGCCTATCATTTATGAAGAATAAATACATTTTCTTTGAAGTTTTATGATCATCTTTGCTTTTCAAGTATGAATGTTTAGGTTGTTTACTTTATAGTATCTTACCACTCCTCTGAGTAGTGCATGCAGAGTAGACGATTGGTGATCTCTTCAGAGATTTGTAAAAGTATATCTGATGACCAATCTGGGTCAGAAAGAAACACCCCTGGTGGTATGATATTGGAGCTGGTGACCAACCCTGAGGATTTTCACTGTGATGATTCCTGTTAGGCGTTATTTAGAGGGGTTGCATGTTGTTCGGCAGTCTATTTTTCGACACATTTGTAATTCTATAATTGCATGCATGATGGCTGCTAGTTCATGTGCACTTGAATAGGCCTCTGTGGTTATGGTGTCAAGCAAATATAAAGCTGGTGGGCCCTACTGGTTCATTTGGAAAGGTTATGCTTGATTCCATGGCTTTAATCTGTTTATTTTAAAACATTATGACAAAGCCAGTTTGCCTGATTTGCTCAATGTGAAATGAATATGTTAAAAGCCATATGCTTTTAAGAATGGATTGTTATTGCACTGTGCTAAAGCCTGCAGGGAGATATTTTGTTACAAGGAATCTCATAGATTACTGTAGTGGCTTGGTGTTGGTGGCCCATCCAAACAAAACATGGGTACAGAAGATTTGCACTACCATAATCAATATTAGGTTCTATTAAGAGGGTTTTATATTGTTATGATTATTGTAATTTGTACATATTTGTAATTTTAATATAGTATACCTGATGAGTGCCTTGTGGAAAGCTTATGCCCAAAACTGGGACTCCCCTTGCTGCCTCCAATGTTACGGTGGATGTGGGTGCCTGGGGTGGGCACCAGGGCACCCACTTAAAAATGTTTTTTTTAAAAAAAGGATGGATCATGCCATAGTGGTGACTAGGTAGTCAGCCAGAGCCACAGGGGCCCAGAGGCTCCCCCTCAGCAGCCCGGGTACACATTTTGTGGGTTACCTGGGTAGGCACCACGGCACCCAAAACATTTTAAAGAAAATAATAATAAATGGGCGTCAGGAGCCGTTTATTCATCATTCTGTGCTCTGGCAAGGAGCGCCCTATAATGTCCTAGGAATTTCCTAAAGAAGATATTTTCTTGTTGGTGATGCCTCTAAAAGGGGTAGGGGCATCACCATTTTTCTTTTATGTTATGTGGGAGAACAGCAGCCCACGCAATTTGAGTCTTTGACAAATCCAGTACGTCTGCATAACTTAAAATGACATTTAGTATATTGTTACATGACATAGCCAGCATGTACAGTGGCAGGAAATTGGGCACAGGATCTGCCTGAAAGCCAGGCCCTGTACTAAATTTAACGATACCTACAGCAGAAGGCTGTGTATGGCAGGGGGTTTGGAGCCAAAGGGGGGATTGGATGCAGGGCCTGACCAAGGGCATGGTTAAAATGACTTTATAGTTAGGGATTGAAATAATATTATACTTGTAACTGCTACTCGTTCCCTAGTAACTATGGGCCACATGCATCAAGCTATTTTGCGATCACAAACAGTGCGAAAAGCAAAAATCGTCCGTTTGCGATTGTAAAATAGCCATAAGCAATGCATCAATCAAATTTGCAGAATCACCCTCATAATCACAAAAATAGCGATTACCTATTTACTGAATCCCAAATAGCGAATCCATATTGGCGAATCGCTAATTGGTAATCGCAAACCTATGCCTGAAAAATTCGCAAATTGCTAATCAGCTGGGAATCGCAAATTGCATTGGCAAAATAGCACCAAATGAAATCAGGTATAACCATTTCAAAAGCAACAAATCAGGTGGTAACCATTGGCAAACTATTTAAGCAGGCCCAGAGGGCCCAAGACTGTTTCACAATGGCAGCGCTCTACATCATGGCGAGGAGTATGAGGCTACTAGCAGCAGCACAGAGAAGGAGGATACAGGGGCACATTTGTAGAGTGGAGGATGAGGCTACGAGCAGCAGCACAGAGAAGAAGGAGAATACAGGAGAGCATTTTTAGAGTGCGTGTTACGTTGTTGGGGCAGACAGAAGAAGAGATATATGACAAATATAGGTTGAATGCAGACATGATCTATGACCTCATAACTGAATTAGATCCCCAATTGCAGCGTCAAACTCGCAGGACACATGCCATCCCCACTCATGTGTAGGTCCTATGTTCACTGCACCTCCTAGCATCTGGTAGCTTCAAGGGAGTAATAGCTGCAACTGGAGGTGTTTCCCAAAGTGCCCAATCACGCTTTTTCAACTCATTCCTTGACGTCATGTTGCAGAGGGTACACCACCACATAGGGTTTCCCACAACACCGCAGGAATTGCAGCAAACCAAATATGATTTCTATCAGGTAGCCTATTTTCCCCACGTAATTGGTTGCATTAATGGGACACATGTAGCCATTTGTCCACCCTCAGTGAATGAGTACATTTACAGGAACAGGAAATCATACCATTCATTGAACATACAAGCCATCTGCATTTCCAAACACATCGTCACAGACATAGTGGCTAGTTACCCTCGCAGTACACATGATTCCTCCATCTTCAGACACAGTAGCATACACTCTCGTCTCCTTGGGGGTGAATTTAGTGAAGTATACCTGCTTGTTAAACATGTGTAATACTTTCTTGCAGACTCTTTGGCCATGGTGACACATAACAGTGAGTAATCTGTTATACACCCTGTAGGTGACAGCGCACACGCTGTGCGCTCCTTCATACTGATGCCATACCTAAATCCAAGTACCCCAAGTGGGCAGCGATATAAAGAGGTGCATATTTCCACCACAACGTGATTGAGAGGATATTTGGGTTACTTAAATGTAGGTTCTGCTGCCTCCACAAAACTGGTGATGCATTGCAGTACAGGCCAGATACCTCTGCAAAATTGTGGCCATTTGTGCCATGTTGCACAACATTGCAGCTTCTAGAGGCATACTCCTGGAACTCTGACAGCGAGACTGAGGAAGATAATCAGCCAGGGCAACCACCACAAGCAGCACACGGGCCGGGCACAGCAGAGAGGAGACAGAGACGTGCAGAAATCAGAATTTGTTTTAATAGTGGGTAAGGATGAGATGACACACTTCATGCTCAACTTTTTTAATAAACAAAATGTGATAGAGTGAATGTACACATACCAGGGGCAGACTTGCATTGTGGTAGAATAAATTAAACAACATGACATTGCCATGGTACTTGAATGTCAGCCCAGACAATTTGCATCATGTGGTTACCTCACCAGATTTAACTTTGTCCCTCATACTACTTCCTGTGGCCAAGCACTCCCCTGGGCCTTTCTGTGGGCTCTGCCACATCCCTTGTGGAGCATTCGGAGGCAGTGGTGCTCCTAGTACTTGGCCTCCTGCATGTGGTAACTCTTGCCAGGAGACTACTTAGGATGGTGGCCTCCTCCCTCCCCCCCCACTCAGTACATTGTTACCACCAACTGCAGCAGTCTGCAATTGCTCCACGGCATTAGGGACCTGTATACGTCCCCTGACCACATCCCCACAGTAATGGGTCATCTCCACCTGCATCCCCCACAGTACGAGGGGGCAGCTGAGGGGACAGCTGAGCTGTGGTTGTGCTCAGGTGCTTTGTGGCCCTAGTGTACCCATCTAAGCACAATATCAAGTGATGATGCCTTTTCCGTTATGATACCTGGTCGTCCTGCATCTCCCTGCACAACTCATGGATGGCTTGGCTGACATTAGAAAAATTGTCATTTGTGGCCCTCTGTCCTTCCACCACTGCAGTGGTGAGCTCCTTCATGCAGTCCCTTATTTCTGCCCTGGTTGTGGCCAATATACTGAGTTGGGCCTGCATTAAGTGCATGTTCTTACATTGTAGGCGCTGCACCTTCAACATCTGTCCCTCCAGATCACCCCAGACAGCAGACCCATCATCTTCTGCAGGGCCCATGTGAGCCCTTGTCCTGCGCCTCCAGAAATAGGAGTTTCTGCACTGTTTCGGTACCTCTGCTCTTGGTGTGGGGGTATGCCCGGCCTGTGATGTGTGAGGGGCAGGTTGGCTCTTATTTTTAATTTCAAAGGCTGGCAGTGCTGGCACTGTGGTCCTTCATCTTGTGGATAAAGGTATTGGTGTTGCTGGTGCCACTTGTGTCTCCTCTTCTGACTGGGCCTGAGTATGCTGGGTGTCACGGCCTTCACCACCGTCAGACTCCTGCGCAGCTTCATCTGTGATGTTAAACAGTGCAAGTTCAGTAATTTTGATGGACATGCATGTCACATTGCGCATGGCATTGTTTAATAAAGTTATTTATTTACACACGATGTCTAGTTTATTCACTTGCTTGTTGTACTTTGATGCACTAATTCTGTTTTGATCCCTCCTTGCCTTTCCTATTGTAGTTGCTGTCTGCTAATACCATTGCTGTATGCTAATACCATAATGCATTTGGGTGTGGCAAGTAAAATGTGGACTGGAGACAGATTTGCTAAACTTAGCCTGATCTACTTAGAGGGGAGATTTTTTAGATTTAGCAATGAATGATAATTTGCATGCATCTTACCTTGTAAAGTACAGGCCTGTGCCGAGGTGTCTATCTGTGTGACACCCACTACTGCTTCCAGCTGAAGTGTTGACTCCACCATGGCCTCCAGGGGTGTGTTGGCAGTTTGGGTTGATGATCCCCCTCCTGTCTTCTTGGCATTCGGAAGCCTGGCGGCAACCCTTTCCTTGCACCACTCCACAGGCCATACCAGCGCTTGCTGTGATCCCCACAGCATTGATCCTGGATTGGATTCCAAGCCATATTTTTATTTTCTCCGACTCAGGGACCTGGAGTGACTGCTTGCCAAACAGTTTGTCATGGCTCTGGACATTTTCCTCAATGAGAACTTCAAGTTCTTTGTCGCTGAATACCAGCTTCCTCTTTCACCTCTTTCACCTCTTCTGCACTCTTCTCACTTGTTCCATAAGCCATGCTAGTGTCCTTGCACAGGTTCTGGTCTCCAAAATGCTTCCTTCTGCTCTACTCCTGCAGTCTGCCTCCTCCTCTGTCTCTCTCAGTACACAGATGTGAGTATTTCCTGCATCATTTCCTGGTTTTGATGCCATCATGCTGCATAGATAACTATGATTTGCTATTTGCGATTCAATAATTGCAGATTTGTTTTTTGGGAATTCGCTATTAGCGATAGCGATTTTTATCTATTCGCAAATTTTTAGCACTTTTTCGATGCATGGCCTTTTGCAATTACCAAATAGTGACTCCTTAAAAATCGGTATTTGGTAATCGCAAAAGGGGACTTTGATGTATGTGCCCCTATAACTCGTACCTTTGCCATGCACTGCTAAATACCTCAGATATTTCATCACTAATAACATGTTCTACAACATCATTGAGAATATCACTGCAACATTTGAAAAGACATCCTTGTGCATTGCCATGCAGGGTTACTTTAGGGCACGAGTTATAGATACTTGAGATAACTGTAAGTGGTGAATTTCAGTGGTTTTGTTCATTTAAAATAGTATATTTTTGCTACACTGACATTTTCACCTAACTATAACCTCCTTTTAATCTTTGTTTTTTTATTGAATTCTAAGGGGTTTTTTTGGAATGAGAAATAGTGAAGTAGGATAGTATTACTTTAAAGTCACTTTAACCTTTGTCTTTATGTGCATTATGGACATTGGAGTCCTGGAGTGAACAATATTGTGAGACTCTACACCGTAAAAATCAAAAATTATGAGGTGACTGTTCAACCCCAAAATAATAACAACAGTACTTTTAATCATGAAATATAAACACATTAATATTGGATGTACATTTTCACTGTTTCTCTGAACAGATGCTGCATCAAGTGTTAATTTATAACGTTTTATTAGCTTAAGTCTTTCTTTACGGTCTTTGAAGTCATGTGTAAAAAGTCAAACAATCAGCTGCCTGTTATTTACCATATGATTAAGACCTATGCAGGTCGAAATGTGCAGTGGTGGTGTCTTTCGCTGACAATAAATGAATGATGAAATGAAGATTGGTTTGTGGGCTTGCTTCACTGTGCTGAGGATTAGCTTGTGGTTTCTTTTGGGATATTTAAAGTGGTGACACATGCTGCACAAACCCCGACCCGAGAAGCAGGGACTCCAATATGGCATCAAGTTCAGTGTAAATGTATATATATATATATATATATATATATATATATATATATATATATATATATATATATATATATATATATGTAAAAGAACACCTCCGTAGAAAGGGTTCCTCCAACCCTGCAGGGGGCTTCGGCCGTAGGGGAACAGAGAGCCCTGTGAGTCAAATAGTATCACAAGAAAATGCACATGGCCAACTTTTGGTTGCCAACGACCTGGCTTTAATGCAAGACCTTCAGGAATTGAGACATGAGGGTTCCAGAGTGGATACAATGGAAGAACATCTAACCCTGAATGTGCCGGGTCACACTAAATTTAAACCCAAATCTACCTACACGCCTTTGATGCTGCACGATAACATCGATATATTTCATGAACTATCAATTACAGGGATTAAAAATTTTTATTCATCTACCCTTCGTGAAAAATTTAAATACACAGCACGCAACAATTGCTACTTCCAACTGGTTAGCAAGTTACAAGCTGACAACAACATCATTGTTCGTCAATCTGACAAGGGGGGCAATGTGGTGCTCTGGCCTAAAGATCTATATCTGGAGGAAGCCCACAGTCAACTCAATGACCCCCTTTGTTACAAACGCTGTGATGCAATTTCAGTGAAGGCAGCTAGAACTGAGTTTTATTCCCACCTTGTTGCCTGGCGGAGCACAGGATTACTTAGTCAAGACGAGTTGAAATATCTGAAAAATGACTTTCCAGTAACTCCTGTTATGTATTTTATTCCAAAGATACATAAGAATTCTGAGAAGCCTCCAGGCAGGCCAATCATCTCGGCGCGAGGTGGACTTTGTGAGAATACCTCTGTATATATAGATGCCTTTTTGCAGGAACATGTTAAGACTTTGCCATCCTATGTGCAGGATACAAGTGATTTCTTAAGGAAAATAGCAGGGATTGATTGGGATCCATCTTTTTGGTTGGTTACATTAGATGTAACCTCCCTCTACACCAGCATTTATCATTCTGACGGTGTAAAAGCAGTCCAGCACTACTTGGGAACCCGACCTCTTCATATGGTCAACCATAACAAAATGTTGCTAGCCATGCTTTCCTATTGCCTGCACAATAACTTCTTTATGTTTGGCAATCAATTCTATCAGCAAGTCAGAGGTGTGGCCATGGGGGCCAGCTTTTCTCCCAGTTATGCCTGTCTTCACATGGGCTACTGGGAGGAGCTGGTCCTCTATGGTCAACATCTTGATACTCTGTCTGAACATGTAATCCATTGGTATCGTTTTATAGATGACATTTTCATGGTTTGGCGTGGCACTAAACAGCAGATCCTTGATTTTATCGAGGTTATTAATTCCAATTCCCTCAATCTCGGCTTCACCTCAGACATCAGTCAAGACAGGGTGTTCTTTTTGGATGTTGAAATCTTTATTAACCTTGGTAAACTCTACACTCGCCTCTTTAGGAAACCGACCGCAGGTAATACGGTTCTCCATGCTGCAAGTCACCATCCTGTGCATCTCATTCGCAGCATTCCCTACGGGGAGATGCTGCGTATTAGGCGCATCTGCAGCACGGAGTCTGATTGCCTGGCGGAACAAAATTTAAGTAAAGCTCGTTTCCTAGCTAGGGGTTACTCTGCTTCAACGATTGACAATGCCATTCGAAAGGCTAATTGTTTAACTAGAGAGGAGACTCTAATCAATAAGGGATTAACTGCCACACTAGTTCGCACCAGGGAACCAGTTAGACTGATTTGGACATACAATCGTCAACACCAAGCACTCAGAAAAATTCTGAGGAAGAATTGGAGCTTGGTTTGTAATGACCCTGTCATTGGGGATCTAATGGCAGCCAGTCCAAACATCACTTTCAGGAAAGCTCGTTCTATGAGCGATGCTTTAGTTAAATCTAGTCCTGAATTAGCTTCTAACGCAACCTGGATGCAGTTTTGCAAAGGTTTCAAAAGATGCCCGAACTGCAAAGCGTGTAGACAGGGAGTCAATAAGACGCAGTACACAATTCCGTTCTGCGAGATGCCTCGTTTCATCACAAAACCACTCACATGCAAAACCGAGTACGCGGTTTACGTGCTGGAGTGTCCGTGTGGCCTGCAATATGTGGGTAGCACCAAGTTGCAGGTCCACAAACGGATACTCCAGCACATGCGGGCAATCAGTGGTAACGATGCGTCTTACCCGGTGGCACGCCATTTCAAAGAACTACACAACAACAAAAGTGAATTATTAAAGTTCTTTGTTATTGATGCAGTGCTCCCATTAGGACGAGGTGGAAACAGAGAAGCACTACTCCGTGCCCTAGAAACGAGATACATCCTCGAGTTAGACACCAAGTCACCGCAGGGTCTCAATGCCAGTGAAGATTTCTTCACTTGTCTGTGAATTCGGTTGGATTAATTTTCATCCCCTATGTGTTAGGTTGTTTTGCGTGTTGGTCACACCTCCTCTACCCACTGTAGGTTTTAAACACAGTATAGATGACACATTTTTAGATATACTCTGAGTACTATATGTTTTCTCTGCATCTAGACATATTTTGACACTTGTTATTAATTTGGGTTAAAGCTTGGATTGAGAAGGGAACTAAGGCTCCTGTATATGCAATATACAGTAACCTTACACATTAGATTATGACTCGTAGGCGGCACTGCGTCTTTAAGACAGGCTTAAGTAATTGTGCAAGTCATCCTGGCCGATAAATCAGTGTTTGGATTGCCAGGGGCATCTATTTGTCAATTGTTGAAGTACACCCACTGGGGTTTCATTCCTAACGATTTACATCAGATGCATGCTGTGTATTCATAGGAAAGCATAGGTATTAGAGTTAGTTACAACCAACTTTATTGCTTTCAGTTATTTGTGCACGCAATTAAAAACAACACACATGTTCACATAAAAATATGTTGATTTAAAACAATGTTGTTTTTTCAATATCAATTACTTGCCAGTCTTGTGGAAATGATTTTATCATATAAATTATTTTTTTTATCTAATGAAATTTGCACTTTAGCACTTTTAAATTGTTTAACGCAGTTGCTTTTGATGCCATTGCCCCGCTCTTGTCCATGCTCCAATGTGTATATAACCTCTCTATGTCTATTGATGCAGCGTTTGAATTAGCCAATGGTGTCATCTTATCAATTAGCATTGTGCACTTTAAAATGCGGGATCACAACTCCCATGGCGTCATGTGATCAAGGCCTCTGGGAAGGCTGAAACGCGTCATGCAGGCGGTGCTGTGAATTTAATAAAGAAAATCAACTCACTCGCTATCAGGGTCGGTCTCCGTTTGTTCCCGCTCTCCTCTTGGATTGTTGGCGTGCAGGTGTGCTCCAGGCGGAATCGTGTCATATATATATATATATATATATATATATATATATATATATGTAAAAGAACACCTCCGTAGAAAGGGTTCCTCCAACCCTGCAGGGGGCTTCGGCCGTAGGGGAACAGAGAGCCCTGTGAGTCAAATAGTATCACAAGAAAATGCACATGGCCAACTTCTGAGCTAACCAAGCTATAACTTATGCCCCCACAAATGCACTGCTTATGACCCCACATATTACATCACTCATGACACAATCAGTGACATCACTGATGACATCATCAAGTGATTGTGAGGGTTTTCTAAATGTTTTTGTGTGTTAAACGTATATACTAAGGTACCACAAAAGTTACATTAGTATTCTTTGTGTGCCACTCAATAGTGATTCTTTTTCATAACATAGTTTATGTGAGTCACTGTGTGACTCTGTGTATCTATGTGTGAGTGGGTGTGTCAGTGACTATATGGGTGAGTGAGTGGGTATCTGAAAGACTGTATAAGTGAGTGTTTGGTTAAGTGGATTGGCATGTGAGTGGCTGTATGGAAGTATAAGTGTCTGCGGTATTGGCTGTATGGGTGAGTAAGTGGCTATGGGAGTGGTTGTATGGATGTATGAATGGGTATGTAAGTAGCTGTGTGGGTGTGTACGTGAGTGTGTGAGTAGCTGTATGGATGAGTGAGTTTCTCTGTTGAGAGGCTGTACGGGTGAGTGAGTGAGTGTGTAAGTGGCCATATAAGTGTGCAACTGGCTGTGCCAGCAGCTCCATGGGTGAGTGTGTGGCTGTATGAGTGGCTGTTCGGGTGAGTGACTGGGTATGCGAGTGGCTGTGTGAACGGCTGTATGAGAGGGTACATAGAAAGTGAGTGGGTGTGTGAGTGGTTCTGTAGATGATGTCATCAGTGATGCCATCAGTGATGTAATTTCAGATATCAACAGTGATATCATCTGTGATGTTACTGACTATGTCATGAGTGATGTAATATGTGAGGTCATAAGCAGTGCATTCCGGAGACGTAGTTAGAGTTAGCCCAGGTAACTATAACTGCTGAATTTCACTGGTTTTGTGCAAGGGAAATCTGATCCTAATTATAACGTCCCTGCAACCTTTGTTTTTTTCAGTGAATTTTTAAGGTATTTTTAATTCCATTTCCTAACTATAATGTCCATGTAACCTTTGGATTTTTTCATTGGATTTCTATGTTTTTAAAATTCTTTTTCTTATCTGTAACATTCCTTTAACCTTTGGTTTTTTAAGTGAATTTGTAAGTTTTTTTAAATGTTATTTCCTAACTGTAACCACTAACCTTTTCCAGTGAGTGTGTGAGTGAGTGCATGAGTGTCTTAGTTGGTGTATGAGTGTCTGAGTAGGCTGGTCAGTGGGTATGAGCGAGTATGAGTGAGGCTGTAAGTGAGTATATGAGTGTCTGAGTGGGTCTGTGAATGGGTGTGTGAGTCTCTGAGAAGGTCTGTGTCTGTGCATGAGTCTCTGATGTGTGAAAGGGTGAGAGAGAGTATGAGTGATTCTGTAAGTGGGTGCATGAGTGTCTGAATGTGTCTGTGAGTCGGGTGTATGTTTCTGAGTTCATCTCTGAGTGGGTGCATGAGTGAACGGGTCTGTAAGTGGCTGTGAACGTGTGTGAGTTGTTCTGTGAGCTGGCGCATGAGTGCCTGAGTGGGTTATGCTTATTATCTGCTCATTTTCTGTAGGCCTCAGCAGAGTTTGCAGAGCTTCACTCCATAGAATTCCATGGAGTTTCAAAAATTGGCAGAGTATTGCTCAGCCACCCCTAATAAATTCCCCTTGGCTGTCGTGGTTCATTGGGGGCCAAGAACCCCTATTGTTGTCACTAGTAAGTCCTCTACAGTGTGATTGCTGTCATTGGAGTCCCCATCTCCTCTCTCAACCACTCTGCAAAAGAGCCCGTTGGTGCACTACTGGTTGGGGGGTAAAAAGCCCTTGGCTGCTGTGGGTTGTTTTGATCCAAGAACCCCTATGGGTGCCATAAGTAAGTCCCCCAACACTGGGATTGCTGTGACCTCATCGGATGGTCCGTCCCCTCTCTCAGCAACTCTGCAAATGCACCTCCTGGCACTCTGTAGGTTGGGGGATGAACTCCCCTGGGCTGCTGAGGGTCATTGGGGCCAAGAACCCCTATAGTTCCAACAAATAAGTCCCCCACAGAGGAATTGCTGAGACCTCATCATAGGCCCCTTTGGCTTCTGAGGCTCGTTCGAGGGCCAAGAACTCCTGTTGTTGCCACAAGTAAGTCCCCCAAAGCGGTATTGCCAAGATCTTGTTGGAGGCCCTTCCCCTTTCTCAACCAGTCTGCAAAGGGGCCTCCAGCACCACTACTGGTTGGGGAATGAAGTCCCCTTGGCTGCTGCGGGTCATTGGGGGCCAAGAACTATTGTTGTCACAAGTAAGTCCCCTAAAGTGGAACTGGTGAGACCTCATCAGACACCCCACCCCCTCCCTTAACTGCGCTATGAAGGGGCATTCTGGCGCACTACCAGTTGGGAGATGAGCTCCACTTTGCTGTCTACTCCTTTCATTTAGTAGGGTCTGCCCCTGGGAGGGTTGGCGGTCCCGGGAGGCCGAGAACAGCCCGGGAGAGGACCGCACTGCCCCCTCCTATTTTAAAATGACAATTGGCCCCAGGAAGGTGGTGGTCCCCAGGGTTTGGGGGTCTGTGAGGCTCCCCCTTAACAAATAAATTAGCCCTGGGGTGGTGGTTTGCAGGGCATGGGGGGTCCACTAGGCCCTCCATTTCTTTTCTGTAAGCCCTGTGGAGGTGATCATCCCTGGAGCATAGGCGGGTCCTCAAAACCCTGATCGATTTACTCCACTTATGGCCGCATGCATCAGGGACCTGGCCCACCCAAGGGTTCAATATTAGAGAAGCCCAGAAGGCCATGCTTCTTTTTTCAAACATTTTTGGTGGGATCCGTGGATCCAGCGCAGCTCCTGCTGAAAATGTTAATCTTTTTTTATGCCCTGCATGGTCCCTGTGGGACCACCCCCCAAGAGGCCTAGGGGGGTCAGGGTATTCCTACCCTGCCCCTTCTTTTATTTTGCCTTTCTTTGGGACTGGGTTCAAGCTGAATCACTAAATGGATGCCAACACTCCTGGTTTGAAGTGTTGGCAGCCAATCAGATCTCAGAATGAGATCAGGAGGGTTTGCATCCCAACCTATATATACAAATTTGAATTTCTTTTAATAACTCCACAACTACTGAACAGATTTACACCAAATCACAAAAAGGCACTTTCCTTGGCCAGTATCTACCTTTGTGGCAAATTATATATATATATCCACCTAAACTTGAGAACTTCCCAGAGTTCTCTGCTTCTTTTTTGCATAATTTATTTGTCACTCTATGCCTAAAAGGGTATTTTTTTTACTTATACTGGGTGCTCCCTTGTGTCTGGACAAAGCTATACCTCTCTGAAGAGCTCTAATTAGAGCGAAACCCTGTGTCAGGGGTTGCTTTTACTCATTTCAGGTTGGCTTGGTTGGTATTTTACCAATTCAAAGCTGTTATACTGTGCCTAGAGTGGTAAATGGCTTTTGTCATTTTACAGCTTGGCAAGGACAGCACTGTGCTAGTTCTATGCTCAAAGATTTCGCTGTAGAAATGGCAAAAGACTTTGTCCTTTTCTATCTCGGCGTGGATGGCACTGTGCTAATCCTATGCTTAAAGACTTTGATAGAAAAACAGACATTTGAGGTGAGCAGATCTAGAGTGTCGCTGGGGTTGAAAGTGCTCTCTACAGGAGTTGCTTTCCACCTAAACTTGAGAACTACCCAGAGTTCTCTGCTTCTTTTTTGTATATATATATATATATTCACTGAAAAAACCATAGGTTTCAGGGGTGTTATAGTTAGCTGGACTTTTCACTTGTACAAAACCATTGAAATTCCCCCGTTATAGTTAGTTCAGCTAACTATAACTCGCGCGCCCGCAATGCACTGCTGATGACGTCACATATTACATCACTCATGACATGGTCAGTGACATCACTCATGACATCACTGATGACATCTCAAATGACATCACTGATGACATCATCCAGTGAATGTGTGTTTTTCTGAAAATTAAATATGTTTTATATATGTATATCTCAAGGTCGATGGAAGAATAAATGGGTATATAAGTGTCTAAATGGATGATTTGTTTTTGAAAAAATTGATTGTGTAACTGACTGATTAAGTGTATCATAGTGAATACATGGCTTAGTGAGTAATGTTTAAATATGTAAATATCTGTATCAGTCTCTCACTTTGTGTATAAGTGGCTGCATGGGTTGGTGAGTAGCTACATGGGTGTCTATATAGGTTATTAGTTGGTTTTTTGAGTATCAGTCTGAGTGTCTGCATGGTTCGGTGGGGGGTATTACGTAGTGCATAGGTGCATGAATGAGTGACTCACTGTTTGTATGGGTTGAACACAGCATGTGTGCAGGACTGTATGGGTGGATGAGTGTGTGTATGGGTGTGTTAGTGAGTGAATGACTGTCTCAATAGTGTCTTTATGAGTAACTACATATGTTTTAAACTAGTATATGTGACTATTGGTGTATATATGTGAGTATATGTGAGAGTGAGAGATTGAAAGAGTTCCTGTATGAATAAGTATGTGTTTCTATAAGTGATTGTTTAAAAGACTAAGTATGTGTAAGTTTCCGTAGAAGTAAGTATGGTGGTGTGTGTATAACTGTATATGCAAGTAAATGTATGTTTGATTCTTTATTAGCATGAGTGACTATGTGTGTGAGTAACTCTATGGATGAGTGGCATTGTGTAACAGGATGTATAGGTGTATGAGTACATATGATGAGTGAGTACATGTATGAGTGACTGTATAGGACTGTTGGTGAATGAGTGGATGTGTATGTGGATCTTAGAATTACTGAAGAGGTTGTTGTAACTGGTATTGGTATGTCCATTGTTTTGAACATTTTAGTCTCTATTTTTGAATGTGTGTATTGAAGGTTATATTAGGGTGAGAGGAGGTCTGCCACTCTATCACAAGGATGATGTCATCAGTGATGTCATCAGTGATGTCATTTGAGATGTCATCAGTGATGTCATGAGTGATGTCACTGACCATGTCATGAGTGATGTAATATGTGACGTCATCAGCAGTGCATTGCGGGCGCGCGAGTTATAGTTAGCTGAACTAACTATAACGGGGGAATTTCAATGGTTTTGTACAAGTGAAAAGTCCAGCTAACTATAACACCCCTGAAACCTATGGTTTTTTCAGTAAATTTCTGAGGTTTTTTAAATGCTAATTCCTAACTATAACGTGCCTGAAACCTATGGTTTTTTTCTGTGAATTTCAAAGGTTTTTTAAATGCTAATTTCTAACTATGCCTACAGAGATAGGACATGTGAAGAAAGAAGAAAAAATGCACAGAAAGAAACAAAAGAAGTGCAGAAAGAAGCAACAGAAGTCCTCAAATACGAAGATAAGTGCAGGAAGAAGGATAACGAGCAGAAAGAAGCCTTGTTGCAAAATCATCCTGTACCCTCAACTTTTTCAGACGGATACTGGTGGTAACTGAGTCTGACTAACCAGTCCTAGAGCCAGTGCTATGTTAAAAGACACTTAGAATACAGTGAAAACACCTACATACACTAGGGAACATTATGCGTTGGGGTCCCCCTGTGATTAGCATGACCTCCTCTGTAAGCCCCTAGTATATAATAGGGCATGGGGATTAAAACTACCTCTTAAAACAGGCCACAGGGCGTTTTTGCACACGTTAACTCAGGCCCTGTCCCCTCCATTCACCACTGTGTAAACACGCCCTGTGTCCATTTTTAGTTGGGAGATTAAGTTCATTTGAATCCTGAGGGTCCCTAGGGTCCAACTAGCCCACTAGGTACCTCCAGTAAGTGCCACAGAGCTGCGTTGCAGAGAGGTGTAAAAAGTGGCACGGCCTGGACCACCTCTCTGCAATGCAGCTCAGTGGCGCTTACTGGAAGCACTTGGTGGGCTAGTTAGCCCCCAGGGGCCCTCAGTATTGAAGGGAAATTATATCCCCAATTTAAAACGTGCCATAGTGCGTATTTGCACACGTCACCTCAGGCCCCGTCCCCTCCCTTCACCACTGTGTAAACGCGCCCTGTGGCTGTTCTAAGTTGAGAGATTAAGTCCCCTTGAATCCTAAGGGTCCCTAGGGTCAAACTAGACCACTAGGTACCTCCAGTAAGCGCCACAGAGCTGCGTTGCAGAGAGGTGTAAAAAGGGGCTTGGCCTCAGAACACCTGGCTGCAGCGCAGCTCCCTGGCGCATACTGGAGATGCCTGTTGGGGGCGCGTTTGCAGAGTGCTGCACGGAGGGGGCATGGCCTCCGGCACGATGCCAGTCTTTTATTTATTTTAGTTTTTTAAGAAAGGGGGCTGTTTGGTTCCCCTTCTTATTCTAATTTATTGGCCCTGATGACCCCATCCCCCAGGGCCAGTCTCCTAATTATATTTTTTTGACCCCAATCCCCAGGGCCGGCCACTGTTTTTTATTATTTTTAAAAAATATATATTCATAGACACACCTAGGACATGCTGGACAAACCGTACGTACCGATCACCATGACGATTTGCGTGATATTCATTAAAAGGCGACTATGCATGCAATGAATCCACGTGGAATGTATTTACACCACTAGTGAAGCTCTGACATGTCTGATGCCCTACCGTGCCTAATCCTGGTAGACACCCTTGTCGTTTATTTATACAAACATGGGTAGCTATTGACGGGCACATTTAATACACATGCACACCAAGCCATTCAAAGGGGATTCGACAAAAATTCGACCAAAACTATGCAAGAAACCCCCCTCACGGTTAATAAAACACACATCCACTGCCGGATTTGTAATACTTTTTATTTTACTCTCTGGAAAGGGGACGAACATCACTTGAGAGTCACAGCGTGCTCCTGACAGAGCCCAATGCTGTGTTACACCCACCATTGCTTGCCGAGTGCCACACACCTCTGTGTTGTATTCCACTAGCTAGTGCATATGCTATGACACTCTCTAGCCCATGTGCACTGTAACACCACCCCGTGAATATGTCATGCCACACTTGTCTTCGCACGGGTTATATTGCCCCATCTAACGTGCCTTTCTCGATGCCTATGTTATAACGCACAGTGCTATGCCATACATATTACAATCTGGGATCCATATCTTTGTCACAGTGCATATGCAACGTTACACTCCCCAGCACATATTTTATATTACAACTTTAGAGACTAGTTAGGTTACACAACACTGCCCTGTGCATATTACACTCCAAGGCGCATATCGCATAGCACGCGCTAGTGCCTGTGCTATCTCGCGCTCTCCAATGAATCTGTCATTGCGCACAATGTATTGCATATTATATTTCACGCCCGGTTCATCTTATATCACACTTTTTGGTGCATAGTTTATACCATACACTATATCTAGTTTTCATTTTCAATCGTGCTCTCAGGACTATGTTCTATATAACACTGTGTTCACCTACCCTTTTCACGGGCATTACATTTTGCGATAGGGGGTGGAGGGTCAGGGGGTGTTTCTGCCAAGTGAGCCCGGAGTCACAGTCACAAACGTCCTCTTCTTCCTGAATAAAAGTGAGATTATGCTGCATACTTGTTCATATTTTAAGTAGTTCGCACAGACACAATGTTTTAAAAACAATAAAGTTCCTAATACCCGCCTTCTCTGAACAGTTAGCTTGCTGCCCCATCCCCTTCCTCCCTATCCTCTGTTGTGTGAATCCATGGACTAGCCTCCTCCCTCCTGCCATGCATGGTCTGATGTGCTGCCACTGCCCTCAATTTAGTATGATGTACCAGTCCACTCCTCCTGCCCTCCATTGCCCAATTCTATGCCCCATCATTGACCTCCTGCTTAAACTCTGTGCTTAGCTTGCTGCCCCTATTCTCCTTCCCCCTGCCCTCCGATGTCTTTGTGCATGCCCCTGCTCCATCCTTTTTGCCCACCATGTCCCATGGACCTGCCTCTCCTATCTACTCTGAGTGTTCTGTTGAGCTGCCACTCCCCTCCCACCTGCCTAGCATTGTCAGATGACTGTAACCTGTCCCTGCCACCTCCACCCTGCCTGTCCACATGCCATGCCCCTATCCTCTTCCTCCTGTCCTACATGGTCCATTGTACTGCCACACCCTTCTGCCCTCCCTGGTCTGTTGTGCTGCAACTGCTCCTCCTGCCTGCCCCGTGTGGTCTGTTGTGAGGTCCCTTCCCCTGAACTTTCTTGTCTGTGCACAGGTCCTGACCCTCCCTTCTATCCTCCATCGTCCTTTGTGCATGCCCCTCCACCCTCCTTCTTGCCCATCATAGCCATTGTGCTGCCACTAGCCCTCCCACTTGCCATGCATCGTCTTCTGTGCTGCCATGGACCCTCTCACCTTCCCTGTGTGGTCAGTTAGCTGCCCCTGACCCCCTCCCACCTTCCCTCCATGGTCTGTGTGTATGCCATCACAGTCTCACTGTTGCTCTTCATGGTGTGTCTTGCTTCTAGTGCCCATCCTGCCTGACCTCCATGGCTATCTTGCTGCTCCTGCCCTGCCCCCTTGCCCCCAGCCCTACTCCCTCCCTCCTGGCTTGTCTGTTCCATTGTAATGCCCCTGATCCGTCCCTCCTGCCCTTTGTGGTCTGTTATGCTGCAGCTTTCTCTCCTGTCTGTCCATTATGGTCAGCTAGCTACCATTGCCTCTTGCCCCTCTGTTCTCTGTTGTCCATGTGCATGGTCCTGTCCCCTCCCTCTTGCTTTCTATGGATTGTTGTGCTGCACTCCCGTCCTGCATGCCCTGTGTGGTGTATTGTGCTGCTGCAAACCCTGATGCCTGCCCTGCAGGGTCAGTTTGGTGCACCTCTCCATGTCCCTCCTGTCCTCTGTTATCCAAGTCCATGTCCCTATCCCATTTCCTTCCATGATCCAATGTACCATACTTGCGAACATTTTGAACTTGGTAAGAGGGAGATTTTGAAAAAAAACTGGGGTATTGATTTTCCCCTTTGAGTTACATTGAAAAAGAGGATATTGTAGACAGGAGACAGATCAAATAAAGCCCATTTGAGCTTAAAAACATTGGACGTTTCCTGGCTGAATCGGGTCTGTTGGCATGTATGGTTGTACTACCATTGCCTCTTCCTTCTGCCCACAATGGTCTATTACATTGCCACAGCCTTGAAGGAGGGTAGATTTTGTATCACAGGGGGCCCCTGGCCCGTTCTGTCCACACCTGAAGTATGAGACCCTTGTCCTTGCCCTGCCAGCTGCATTTGTAGGCCGTATTAAATTGACCAGCGGGTCCTGTGTTGCTATATAATTATCCTGAGACATCCTTACCACTCAGCCAGCATAAAACCCCTGTGTAGGCCCTTCTGTTCAATATGTAGGCCTCTTTGTTGAATTGACCATAGCTCTGCAATTTTAGTGTATAGCAGTCTGAAGGCAGGTCTGCGAGGCCTTCTGATCCAAACTAGTAGCCCCCACCCTACCCGAGTGCTCCGTGCTCGGTATCAAAGTTCAACATCCCCCTGAAGCTGTCGACATACAGTAGGCTGCATCCTGGACTGGTACTTGCTTCCTGGGCAGGTTTGCCGCTTTTAAGGAAGTGGCAACCGCAGAGCGTCAAGTTAGGAGAACTGAGGAGATTTTATACATGAATATATTGAATTCCCGTACAATACCCATTATTTTCTGCTTGCTCTATGGAACTTACGATAAGCGATTGGCCTGAGAGACTGACCTTTTCACCCAGTCCATTGTCAGCATTAAGTGGGTAAATGACGAAATGTCTGGTAAAATCTGCAGACGAAGCTTTTGGGTAGCATACGTAGGTAGATGTAGCGTGCAAAGGAGCCCACAAAATGATATAAAAAGGGAGCACCCACAGATATCGACGGACTACCTCGCCGTCTGTATGTAGGTTAACAGGCAGTGCAGGTTTTCCCCAAGAGCTGGGAGCTCTTGTCTTCCTTTGCTTAAAATGTCTTGCTCTGCTTTGCTTGAAGTATCTTATTCTATTTTACCTATATGAAATGTCATGTTATGTTTAACCATTGTTCTCTTTACTTTTGCATTTAAAAGATTTTGTATTGTAATTGCAGGAATGCTTGCTCCAAGAGTAAACGTGAGTGTTCCTAGGTAACATTTTCCTTGGTGTAACTTGTTTCTCATGATGCATTTATAGATGTGTTTTCTCTCTCTCTCTGTCAGTACATTAATTGAGATACAGAGAATATTATGACAGCTGTATGATTATCTGGATTCTGTATTTTGTACTTTATGTCTCTATTCTGCGGTTTCTTTGAAGTTGCATCTTCTCATTAAACTGCCATTGTATTCTGCCTCCAATTCCATGTCTCATATGTCTGTTTTCTTCATTTTTGGAGCAAGCGTTCCTAGGCACCCCGGCTCAAATTAAGGTGCCCCTTTTGTCCCTGACTCACTCTCCTGCTCAGTTCTGTGGTGGCTCCCGGGGATCTGGGGACCGCCCCTAGCTTCCTTGACCCGTAATAGATCTTCCCTCCAACAGCCTCTCTTGCAAGTCCTGTATTGTTGGTTTGTTGCCCCTGCCCCCCTTTCCACTGCCCTCCATAGTCTGTTGTGCTTCCACGGCCCTTCCTGCCTGCTCAGTGTGGTTAAATTGTTGCCTTTGCACCCTCCTACCTGCCTTCAATTTTCAGATCCGTGCCCCTGGCCTCTGCCTCTCAACAGTATCCTAATGAACAACTAGATTGCTAACATTCTATATTTATTACAAAAGTGTGGAACGCCTGACATCATCTTGATGTAATCAAAACTGTAATACCTAGAGCATTTCCTTTAGAAATTACATATATGAGAGGGTCTTATTGGCATCAAAATTATGGTTGGTGCTCTAAAAGACTAAAATAAGGACATATTTTCTGAGTTTTCAAATAGCGACAAAGCACTTTTAAATTATTTGTTATCTTTATGTTTTTTTATCCAGTTGACCACTTGATTAAATGTTGCACTTAGGGGAGAGGATGTGGTGTTACTTCCAGAACTGCAGACTTTGCAACTGGGGAACCAGGTTGCAGTTTCTGCTTCAGCTCGACATTCTGTGATTCTGGTCAAATCACTTAGTCTCCCCATGTCTACAACCAAAATGAATTTGTTCTTGTGTGATGTAACCAATGCTCATGTAAAGCACTCCAATACCTGACAAGTCTGCACTATATAACACTGCAAAAACACAAAATAATAAGTGTTTTGCACACTTCTGTCATTGGGCTATATTTGGGCTACATCTGGGTGATTTTGGGCTACATTTGGGCTCTTTTGTCTCCGGTGGCCATCTTGGGAGATTTATTTGTTATGAAGTTTCCTAATTTCCTCATGTACTGCAGTCTCCTCAGTAGGAAATGCTTTCAGTTTTTTACTTTGATTCCATCATGAAGGTATTCAGATATGTCACACATTTGCCATAAATTCTGAATGTTAGCACTCTAGTTGCTCATTAGATCACTGTAGTAAAACTACTGCACCATGGAAGTCTGCTCCTGGTATTAAAAGTGCATGTTTCAGTCTGCATGTCAGAATTTTTTAATGAAATAGAAGAGGATTTGAGAAGTCACTCAAAATGTGCCCTCATTTTCTTTCTTCAGCATTAATCATAATTTCTATGGCAAAATGAACCTCCTCATTGTGTTCCTTTTTAAATTAAATGTTTTAAGTGTTACCAGTTTATTCCAATCAAGATGGCTTCAGGTGTGCCATACTTTTGTCATAATGAAGACAGTAAGCGCTCTAGTTGTTTTTAAGAACATTCTGGGACATTCTGTCATTGGGCTATACTTGGGCTACATCTGGGTGATATTTGGGCTACATTTGGGCTCTTTTGTCTCTGGTGGCCATCTTGGGAGACTTATTTGTTATGAAGTTTCCTAATTTCCTCATTTACTGCAGTCTCCTCAGTAGGAAATACTTTCAGTTTTTTACTTTGATTCCATCAAGAAGGCATTCAGATGTGTCACACATTTGCCATAAATTCAGAATGTTAGCACTCTTTTTGCTCATTAGATCACTGTAGTAAAGCTACTGCTCACCAGGGAAAACTGCTGCTGGTATTGAAAGTGCATGTTTCAGTCTGCATGTCAGAATTTTTTAATGAAATAGAAGAGGATTTGAGAAGTCACTCAAAATGTGCCCTAATTTTTCTTTCTGCAGCACTAATCATACTTTTTATGGAAAAATGAACCCCCTCATTTTGTTCCTTTTTAAATTAAATGTTTTAAGAGTTACCACTTTAATCCAAGCAAGATGGCTTCAGGTGTGCCATACGTTTATCATAAGTAGGACTGTTAGCGCTCTAGTAGTTCTTTGGAACACTCTGGGAAGCTGCAGTAGAACACAAAGGAATCAACTGACAGTCTCTGCCCTTGTTGGATGTACATGTTTTACTGAGAATGTCAGACTTCATTCTCACATGACTGAGAAAGATAATGTGAATTTACAGAAAATAAGCTCTCAGTTTAGCCTATAGATCACCTTCCAAACCTCTGTGGTAAAAGCATGAGAAAATATTTTTCTCTCAATCATGATATCCCAGCAGAAGGCTTTTTCACATGGTGAAATCACCTTAGAACATACCACAATTCCTAAAATGAGTATGGTACCATCAACAAATGATTTATAATGTAACTAAAGTCTTAAAACCTTCTATTAACTGCAATGCTTTTTAATGAGGTGCTATCATGTATATTGGTCCCAAGATGGCTGCCAACACTTCTTGGATGAAGTGCTGACAGCCAATCAGATCTCAGGATGAGATGTGTGGTTAGGCTCCGCCCACATATATATATGCTTTTAAATGCTATTTTCTCAGGAAATACTGAACAGATTTACACCAGACCTGCAAAAGGCACTTCCTTGACCTTATGGCTACCTCTCTGCCAATTTTCAAGTAATTCTGTTCAGCCGTTCGGGCTGTAGCTGTGTCTAAAGGTCCTATGGAAAAATGCATGGGGAAAACGCGTTTTGGGACCCCCCTTTTTTCTCGGCCCCTGCTTGACGAATCCCCCCGAGACTTTCAGAGTAGGAGCGGAGCGGAGCGCCCCACCTATTTTGAAAATTTCGCGAGGATTCGTCGACCGGCGCCAAAGTTATTCCAAATAGAATGTTGCGGATTTCCTATGGAAACAGGGTCCTAACTATAACTACCTACTGGCGACCGCCAGTAGGTAATATATATATATATATATATATATATATATATATATATATATATATATATATATATATATATATATATATATATATATACATATATTACCTACTGGCAGAACGAACTGCGTTAACTGGGCGCGCACGCCACGAATGGCGTAAAGTAAGTTAGCATTTAAAAAACCGTACAAATTCACTGAAAAAACCATAGGTTTCACACACGTTATAGTTAGGAATTAGCATTTAAAAAACCTTGCAAATTCACTGAAAAAACCATAGGTTTCACACATGTTATAGTTAGCTGTACATTTTACTGATAAAAAAACAATGAAATTCCCCTGTTATAGTTACTGTAGGCAACTATAACTCACGCGACCGTAATCCTCTGCTGATGACATATGTGTCTTTATGAAAAAAAAATATTTGTAATATATGTATAGCTAAAATGTAATGGAAGAAGACATGGGCAAATAAGTGTCTAAATACAGTATTAGCATCAGCAGAGGATTACGGTCGCGTGAGTTATAGTTGCCTACAGTAACTATAACGGGGGAATTTCATTGGTTTTTTATCAGTAAAATGTACAGCTAACTATAACATGTGTGAAACCTATGGTTTTTTCAGTGAATATATATATATATATATATTCCAAAGCAACAAAGTTGAGTATCGTACGCTCTCAGGATAAGAGGCAGGACAACAGTCTGATTAATCCAAGTTTAATCCACAACGCGTTTCGACTGCTGACAGTCTTGGTCATGTGAAACAAACACACGAGAAATAGTAGCTAATAAAGTTATGCACGAGTACAATACATAAACATAGAAAAAGGACATGTCAGTGTCTGTGGCGGCCTTGATGTAGCAGTATAGAAATCATAGTTAAATGCAAAGGGTAATGAATTTCCCTATAATGTGCACAGATAATATACACGTACTAATAAGGCATAGAAGGTAATCTGGCAGATGAAACATGATTGTAATAATAGCTCAAGTCCCGATTGCGTTGTATCAAAACTTGATAACGTAGCAAGTGAAGCACGCAGGACTAGACCATATCCACAAACGAAGAAGGACATGTAAGTACAGATGGCGGCCATGTTGTGAGAGTAAAAATCAATGCTAAATGCATAGGTAAATCGGTAACCCAATTCTGTACAACAAAAATATGCAACTAATCCCAATGCATAAAGGTGCTAGAAAAAGGCATAAAAAGAGGCTAATCAGGCAAAAATAGCCCAGTTATACTGTTCGTATAGGTCCAGCTTTACAATATAACAGTGTCTCTCTGACTTACGAGTGAAACACACAGGGTAAATAATATCCCATAATGTGTGTACGAAAGGAGAACAATAAAACGATGCCCAAATGCGCAAGTTTTACAAAATAAACAACATAATGTTATAAGCACTAATAACATCGCAGGACACACTCCAACAAGAACTATTAATGGATGCTTAGATGGTATACAGAACTATTGTCAATCTCTCTAGTAGACTAATGTCTGATGTAGAAAAACTGACTTTGTGTTTGGGACTCTCTTTTTGCCCCTCCTCTTCTTTTAATTATACAAATACTTGGATTGATGTTTTTAAGTTTGTGAGAAAGCTCAAACTAAGGAAATGGCATACTTTAAAAAGCTAGAAACATCAGTGACAGAGGTAATGACAGCCATCTCCAGATTAGTGATGTAGACACCCTCATTACTCTAGCCGAATTGGAACAAAATATAGGCAAAAGTAGTGATCTTGTTAATGACAAACAAACACTCGAAGCCATGAATTTAGAACATGACGTGGCGGCACGTACTGATTTTAAGGTCAGGTCTACTTTTGTACCTCTACTGCCACATGATAACATCGACATTGTACTGTACTGTTAAAGCACTTAGAGACTTCAAATTCAAAGCCAGTAAACAGCGTAGATACACCAACAATAATCTTTCTCACTCACAGAGACATTAATGAGGACCCCAACATTGTCATCCATCCAGCGGACAAGGGTGGCAATGTGGTTATCCTCAATAGGGACAACTTCATCAGTGAGGCCTCTAGACAACTCGAGGATAACAGATTTTACATACACGTCACCCACGCAACATACAATGAGAGTATCATTGAAATTTGGGACAAATTGACAACTTGGAGAGTTAAGGGTCTTCTGGTGTGGGAGGAGTTTTGCTATTTGAAGAACGATCACCTCATACTCCCTATCCTATACCTCCTACCCAAACTGCATAAAGATGCTGTGAGACCACCAGGGCACCCCATTGTGTCCTCAATAGGGAGCGTCACTGAACATATTACTAAATATGTCGATTATTTTTTGAGGGATTTTGTGATTCAATTACCTAGCTACATAAGGGACATGAAAGATTTCCTGTGTCAAATTGAAAACTAAACCTGGAATCATGATTATTTTATGATTGTCCTTGATGTTCAGTCCCTTTGTACTATCATCAATCACCAGCAAGGACTAGATGCTTGTGATCATTTTTTACAAAAAAGATCATTAAGGTACCATGAACACAGCAAACTGATCATTGAAATGACCGACTTCTGCCTCAAGAATAACATCTTTGCCGTTAATGGCGCCCTCTATAGGCAGATCACAGGTACTGCGATAGGTTCTTGCTTCGCTCCCAGTTTTGCCAACCTGTTCATGGGCTACTGGGAGGAGGAGATCTTCGCTAGCAGCACTCTCGAGAATGACCTCCAGAAAGTCATCATGTGGCTACGCTGCATTGATGACCTTTTCATCATCTGGAGGGTATCTAGAGATGAGGCTCAAGACTTCATTACGAAGTTGAACACCAATAAGTACAACATCTTCCTCTCTGGTAGAATTTAATCAACTAAAGTAGAATATCTTGATGTTTGCCTTACTACAAAAGAAGGGAAAGTATGTACTTCTCTTTTTCGTAAGGCAACGACAGGTAACAGTGCCCTACATGCCCTCAGCAGCCACCCAGAGGCACTCAAGTGGAGTATACTGTATGGAGAACTGCTGAGGGCGAAAAGGAATTGTAACAATGCTGCTGTCTATGTGAAAGAAAGTGAGATCATCATCAGTAGGTTCAAAACCAGAGATTATCCTAATTGGGTCTTGAAGAAAGCCAAGGAGAGGGAGGCGGGAGCTGAGAGAACCCAGGCCCTACAGGATAGAACTAGTACGGAAACTGAATCTGGGATGGATAATACACGGTTAATTCTTACCTACAATTCTGATTCACAGAACATCAAACGTATCCTAGCTAGGTACTGGGACATTCTGAAGAGTGATGGTACCATAGGTAACAGTATGACAGAGAGACCCAATGTGACATATCGACTGGACAGAAACATCCGAGATCTGGTAGTTAAGAATGATATCACCAACTACCCTAATACTGCTAGTCTTGGCCTCATAGGGTTTTTCCCCTGCGGCCACTGTAAAACATGCAGGCACAGTAAATTCAGAGGGAGGATTGGGGAGTCGAAAGGAAAATCACCCAATTCCTCACATGCAGCACTACCTTTGTGATATATGCTATTGAATGCAGTTGTAAGCTTTGGTATATTGGGAGCACCACATGTGCGGCTAAGAAAAGGATCCTGGAACCTCTTAAGGCGATCAACAACAATGATCCCATGTATCCTGTGGCACGCCATTTTCATGACAAACATTTCTCCAATATAGCAGAATTAAGCTACATGATCCTCGAACAAATTCCTAAGAATCCGAGGGGAGGACACAGGGTGCTCACTCTTAGACAACATAAATCGAAATACATTATTGAGTTCCAAACTAAACATCCAGGAGGGCTTAATATGGACCAGGAACTTGCAATACACCTCAGGGGAAGATGTTAGATGCCCAGTGTTTCTCTGTTCTCACCTACTTTAGGAATGTTTTGCTCCTTTCAGAATTTCTAGGCTACTGGATTTTAATTAATTTATCCACTTCCTCCCCCGTCTGTGGGGGTTCAGAGTTTATGTTTAAGACTTACCTAGTGAGTCTTGTTAGATATTTTGTTATATGTTGTTCAACACTTGTTTTTAACCTTCTTTTTCCTCTTTTTTTATCTTTTGCAGACGAAAAGGAAGGGGTCCACTCACTGGTATTCACCTACATGGGCAACCTACCCTTTTCATCGTTTGCTTATCCGGCACCTCACCTTTCACCTTTGGAATTTCACTTGAATAGCTGTTTTTGGTTGCAAATTAATGTTGTAACACAAGACATTTTGACTCTTATCCCATGTACTGTGTGTGATTGGGTACATCAGCTAGGGCTTGACATTTGTTTACATATTTTTTTTTTTTTTACATTTGTTATGACTGTCATGCTATACAAATTACCCTAATACTATGATATAGGATATGAGATCCATATGGGGGTGATTGGAAATGGCACTGGTTACTAGATTCTACGAGTGCAGGTCTTGTATTTTGACCTGATGGGGAACAACTTTGCATATGTATTCTACATGGGATATATGATGCTTTGTGGAATAACAGTTGTTGATACATTAGCTACATTCACTAGCCCTGTGTATATAGTCAAGTACATTTTGACCTGTTTTTAATGCGTCTAGTGGATAGAATTGTCACCGCGACAGTAATTTGTATTTTACTGCTTTTTCCACAATAGACCTCTGTGACATTGTTGAGCACCAAGCATCTAACTCTGTATAGTTGCATTGTATAATCATATCGCATTTGGGATTAGTGCATATAACATTCTCTTGTTTATATTCTAAAACAAGCGCATTTGGGCATCGGTATTGTTCTCCTTTTGTACACACATTATGGGATATTAATTACCCTGTGTGTTTCACTCGTAAGTCAGAGAGACACTGTTATATTGTAAAGCTGGACCTATACTAACAGTATAACTAGGCTATTTTTGCTTGATTAGCCTCGTTTTATGCCTCTTTCTAGCACCTTTACGCATTGGGATTAGTTGCATTTTTTTGTTGTACAGAATTGGGCTACCGATTTACCTATGCATTTAGCATTGATTTTTACCCTCACAACATGGCCGCCATTGGTACTTACATGTCCTTCTTTGTTTGTGGATATGGTCCTGCGTGCTTCACTTGTTGCGTAATCAAGTTTTGATACAACGCAATTGGGACTTGCGCTATTATTACAATCATGTTTCATCTGCCAGATTACTTTCTATGCCTTATTAGTACGTGTATATTATCTGTGCACATTATTGGGAAATTCATTACCCTTTGCATTTAACTATGATTTCTATACTGCTACATCATGGCCGCCAGAGACACTGACATGTCCTTTTTCTATGTTTATGTATTGTACTCTTGCATAACTTTATTAGCTACTATTTCTTGTGTGTTCGTTTCACATGATCAAGACTGTCAGCAGTCGAAACGCATTGTGGATTAAACTTGGATTAATCAGACTGTTGTCCTGCTTCTTATCCTGAGAGCATACGATACTCAACTTTGTTGCTTTGGAATACGTCTGCCGCACGCTCCACCGGCGTGTACGCCACCCTTCTAGGGTCCCAGCACTTCGGAAGGAGTTACAGAGTTTTTGTGGATATATATATATATATATATATTTATATATATCCGGCTCCAAGAACCATCTCTCCCATCCGAGAAAAAAAGCAGCAGCACTCACGGGTTTCGATTGTTGGACAGTTTATTACGTAGCGCTTCACAGACGCTTTTCGGGTTCTCCCTTCGTCAGTGTGTTACAATTTGCATAGCGCGGCGCCATTTTTTAAATATCACATTTCCGGGGAAGTGCGAGCAAAGATGGACAATTCCGCCTCTAAGTTTGGGCGCCATTTTAGAGTGTGCAAAGGCAGCATTAAACATATGCGTGATATTTACAATTGTACTGTATACGCATTAATGAACATTTCATTATCGTGGTCAATATCAAAGAGTTTGGGCGCCATCTTAAAATGTGCAAAGACAGCGTTAAACATATGCATGATATTTACAATTGTACTATATACACATTAATGCACATTTCATTATCGTGATCAGTATCAAATAGCAGATATTATAGCATGTCGATATTTTTTACATACTATCATGCATTTCTTGATTTCATAATTGATATTGACTCAAGCTTCTTGCACCTTATTTTTACATATCTTGCCGTGGATCGGCTAATGGCGGTTCCCCTCTACTAAACTGCAGTTGGATTTCTTCATTCTGCTTGTATTCCTTTAATTTATCATGCATATGTTCTTGACTGGTATTGTGTTCTATTGTGGTTGTGGCAGAGAGTGAATGGAAGAATGCATCAGTGGATGGATGAATGGATACTTGAGTGCAAAGATGAGTGAATGCATGTATGTTTGATTACTTACTGAGTGCCTAAACCCTTCAATGACACAAAAGACAATCTCATTCCTAAGTGAGTCCTACTGGCATTGCCAATACGTTTTTGTTACCAAATCTATGTATAAAAAAGCAAGGCTTTCCCTAATGTGTTTGAGCCAGGTATTTAAAAAATGGGTTATGTTTTGTTTTATGTTTACTATGTATTACAAGCTTGATTAGAGTTTTATTGTACAATATATCTTCAATACTTCCAAGCAGGCACTATTGCGTTACATGGGTGTACACTATGTTAAGATATTGATATTTTATCACAATCCATGAATTTATCTATAGGTATGTGTGTAAGTACATATATATTAAGGGTGGGCGGAGTGCCACTTCATGTAATTCCAAGGAGTTTGCTAAAAACCCAGTGGAATTCCGCTCCGCTCCGCTTTGCTCTGCCCCTGCCACCTGACCTGACCCACCCCAAGGCTGCCGCAGGCTTACCTGGTCACAGAACCGCGATTCTCTGCTTCCATGCCCTGCCCCGGCTGTCCTCCTCCACCTGGCTGTCTACGTTTCCACTCCAGGCTCGCTCCCAGGCAAAACAAAACTCCTATGTTCTACGTCTTGGGAAAACTGCGCATGTGCTCGTTTTACCTGGGAGCAAGCCTGAGCAGAGTGCAGAGTCACGAAAAATCCACGTAATCCGTCTGCGGAGTTGAAAGCAACCAGGAGGGACACAGTGGGAGCACCAAGAAAGTTCATTTATTACAGCAAAATTGGCATGACGCGTTTCAGCGGGTATGCCTTTATCAAATGCCTAACACATCGGTAATTCACACCAACCCATTTTTTAAATGTTCTATGATTCTCCCATTGGTGGAAGTCCAGCTGGGCCGGATTAGTAGTAGAAACCTCACTGCAGCCTTCCTTGACAGACTACAGTTCTCAGAAAGAACCATCCTGGCTAGCTAGGTAAATGTTTCACCTCTGCCTCTTTGAATCTCGTAGTGAGTGCTGGTATTTTAACAAAGTGTAGTTGCGTGAATGTTAAAATTAATCCCGGTGTCTCTGCAACAACGAATCTTGTTCTTGGCCTCCATACGTCCAGCCACATTAACCCATGTCCAGCATAACCAGAGACCATGATGCAATGATCTAGTCTCTCCGTGTAGTCACTGACTGTGTGTTCACAGCAGTACCTTGCTTTCTTCGGAAGTGGTTGTCCAGAGTAAATCTAATCCCTTGGATGCACGTCATTAGCTGTTGCCCATGAAAACTCCGGACACTTGTCATATATATTCAGGGTAGGCGGAGTTGGCAGAGTGCCATTTCACGGAATTCCACGGAGTTGGCTAAAAACTCAGTGGAATTCCACTCCGCTCCGCCCCCCTGCCATCTGACCTGACCCACCCCGAGGTGGCCGCAGGCTTACCTGGTCACGGAGCCACAATTCTCCACTTCCGTGCCATGCCCTGGCTGTCCTCCTCCTCCTGGCCCTCTCCATTTCCACTCCAGGCTTGCTCCCAGGCAAAATGAAACTCCTATGTTCTACGTCTTGGGAGAACTGAGTATGCGCTCGTTTTGCTTGGGAGCGAGTCTGGGGTGGCGACACAGGAAGAGGACAGCCGGGGCAGGGCACAGAAGCACCGTGACCAGGTAAGCCTGCGGCAGCCCTCGGAGTGGATAGCACTGAGGCAGGGCAATCTCCGCTACGCCACAGAGCCGTTATGTTAACATGTCCATTCTATCACAATGATAGGATCTTGACACCAGCTTTGTATTTGAATATACTTGAATCTAGATATCTGTTGGTTCGTTAGCTGATTACAAGTATCCCAGCTTATTAATTGTGCTTCAGGCAAAATGTGATTCCATCTGGTCAGGCCTGCCTCTTTCAGTGGTCTGGCTAGAATGTCTTTAGCCCAACCCGGTGAACCTGGTGAGTCCCAGATGGGAGCCATGGAGCTATAATAAGGTATCTTCAAGGCCTTTCTGACCCTGTACCAAGTCTCTGCCAGGCCATTCAGGATCTTCAGCCTGACTTTCTTAAAGTATTTGGGGTCAGAATACTTAAACAAAAAGCCCTGGCTGGTTCCAGATTCCACACTTGCCATAACATCAAACATCCTTCCAAGTTCCGATATTGTGGGAGTATTAAAGAGCATCTTTCCATTTTTTAATAGAAATGCCCATGAATAAAATTGTAAATCTGGCAAAGCTAAGCCACCTTTATCCACCCTCCGTCTCAGCTTCTTCCAGGCTATTCTTGGGCCTTTACTTGCCCAGATAAAAGAATTTATTTGACCCTGCAGTTTTTTAAGAGCTCCTTTATCAAATGGTAGGGGGACGGCGTCAAACAAAAAAGATAATTTTGGGAGCACCATCATTTTTATTAGATTAACACGGCCAAGCAAAGTAAGTTGTAGGTGTGCCCAGATTTTTAAAAGCCCATTAATCTCTTTCCTTGCCTTCTCAAATCTTATTTTTGTTAGTTTGGAAAGATCTTGCGGGATCAGAACACCCAAATATCTCATTACCTCCTTTTGACCTCCTTCTCCTCCTTGTAAGTTCCAGGACATAATTTCCGTCTTACTTCTATTTACATTGTAGCCCGATGCCTTCCCAAAATCCCTTGTTAATGTGTTGATATTACCCATAGTTTTATGCAAGTTGGTAGTGTAGATGAGAATGTCGTCCGCGTAGAGGCCCAGTTTCTTATTCCAGCCTTGGAAATGAAAAGGTATGATCTCAGGATCTTCCCTGATTCTTCTGGCCAGGGGCTCTATATACAGATTAAACAAAAGCGGTGATAGAGGACACCCCTGTCGTGTACCTCTACTAATAAAAATTGGATCTGTTAAAGAATCATTGACCAACAATCTGGCTTTTGGATGGCTATATATGGCTCCCAATATTCTACAAAAATTTGGACCCAGGTTAGCTGACCTTGCTGCTGCTTGTAGAAAGGGCCAGTTAACTAGATCAAAAGCCTTGGTGGCATCCAAAGCAATTACGGCCAATGGGAGCTCGTAGGTGGTTGCAAGGTCTATTGAACCTATTAGTGAGTGAGTTAGTTCCTTTAGGAACCTTCCACGAATAAATCCTTTCTGGTCCGTGTGGATCAGCTCTGCCATAGGACCATTCAATCTATCGGCCAATGATGCACTTATAAAAGAAGCAACTATTAAAAAGGAGCTGGCTCTGATTTATTGGCTGATGGTTGAATTGGAAGATGGAGCTTTCACTCTCCCAACAGAGCTATGGGGAAGATGCCTGCCGAGATCATCGCTGGAAAATATGTGGCAAGTATCAATGTCTATGCTTTTTAAAACTGTCAAATCTGCGCATATAAGAAGAAATCACCTTTTTTCCATTCATAGAGCCTATTGGACACCACAGAGGCTGTCCAAGTTTGGAAGAGGAGGTGATGTGGCATGCCCTAAGTGTGGGAGCCTGAAAGAGGACGATGTTCACATGTTCCTAGAATGCCCCGAGATCCAGGTATTCTGGAAAGACGTGAGTAGTGCTCTGTCCAAGATGCTAGACATCAACATCAAGGTAAGCATCTCGATGGTTATCTTCGGATGTGTGGATTCCTTGGAAAAGGTCTCGGCTAATAATTCTAAGTTGTTTTTTTATGCCATGTTATTGGCTCGCAGAGAGATTTGTAAGCAATGGCTAGCTGCATTCCCTCCTAAATTCTCTGACTGGGTGCTTTCCATTAAAAATGTATCTGGGCTGGACACAAGAGCTTTTAAGAATCACCATTTCTGGTCCTCCGCTTTGGCGTGGTGCGAGCAGCAAACACTTTCTAACATCCGATGATTACGCCTGCTAAGCCTCGTCCGGCTACCTTGGCATTTCTCCATTTGATGCTTCCTATTCAGCGCTCAGACGCTTGGGGGAATGCGGTGGAGAGAAAAGTGGGAAGGCGAGGTGGAGTGCGATGCTCTCAAAAACCCGGGGCATAAAGTGACAGAGCTGAGTATTCTCTCCTCCCTTTCCTGTTTCCGGTTTTTCCAGCACGCAAGCACAGAGGGCTACGGCTATGTCCAGTTAGGTGTGCAAATGGAATCTGGTTATCTTTTCATGAGGCATATGAGGATGAAAAAAAAAAAAAAAAAAAAAAAAAAACATGTCCATTCTATTAGAGCTATATTGTCTTGAAGATTACATATGCCCTCCAATGAGCGTTCCTTTGCCAGAATTTCACTGTCAACTTTGACTACTAGGTCTGAAGTATGCTTTATTTAGCCACAATTTAATACAAGTCTTATTCTATGGCAGAGGACTTTACCTAAGCTTAGTTTTAAAATTGAAGAGATTTCAGAAAAGTTACAAATGTTCCATTTTTATTGTTGATTTCTCCAATATTACCATGAAAAAGCACAGATGCATGCAGTCTATCACTTTTTTCAAAAGTCCTATACAGCATGACTGTAGAAATCCAAAATGGCCAGATTTGGAAATGGGACACCAAACTTGACTGGGCAGCTACCAGGGGACTTCAGTCCCCATCATACTCAATGCCAGGAATTGCCAACTTGTTTTCCCGGCCTGCACGGCTGCTGACGAAACACTTATTAGTGCTTTCTGACCCCCGCAGCATGGGGCACCAACCTTAACCGAGCGGCTACCGGAGGACTTCAATCCTGATCAGGGTCCATTTCAGGAGGCGCCGTCATATTTTCCCTGCCTGCTCAGCTGCCGACAACACACTTATTCGTGTTTTCTGTCCCCCACAGCAAGGCACAACAAACTTAACCATGCAGCTACTGGGGAACTTCAATCTCCATCAGGCCCCGTGCCAGGAGGTGCCATCGTGTTTTCCTGGCCTACCATGCTGCTGACAATTTGCTTATTAGCACTTTCTGACTCCAGCAGCATAGGGATGTGCATAGTTTGCATCTGGGTTAAGCTCAGGTGAAGGGGGGACTAGTCCATGCCTGTCGAAGCCAGGAGGAGGCTGGGCTTCACCCATCCCAAACCCCCCCAAAGTTTCATCTTTTGCAGCTGAGGGTGCTTTGCTGTTATTTTGAGTAACTTTGTATTCTGTTGTATAGCTTGACTTGCTTGAGCCCCCTCCCTTGGCATTTTCATGGACCTAGCTATTGCCAACACTATGGGGAAAAGAAAAGTAGTCTCCCTGAATGTTGCCAATGAACGAACAAGTACTAGTAATACCATCTTGCCCTTTCTGAAGAATGCTGTGGGGGTGTTATCAGAAGACATTTAGAGCATGGAAGGCCACTTGCCTCAAACACATTTAGAGTCTGTCCAACATGGAGGGCACATGGAGAACTCTCATAGGGTCATTGCGGTGACAATCGGATATGTTTCTGGGGGTCCCTTGGACTGTCCTACCCCACAGAAGAGGGCAGATCAGGGCAGTACTGAACCCCCAACTATTAGGCTATTTGAATGAAACACAAAAAGGGGTCACTACTGCTTCCATCACAAGCCTATAATAAACCAAGTATGGGGCAAAATGGGGGCCCTGGTTCCTGATATGTGACCTCCTCCTGACCCTTGTTACTTTTCGGATTTTTTTTAAAGCTGGAGCTACATATTCCACTGCCTTTAAAGCTCTTGCTAACCGAATTTCTAAATTGGATGATACAGCAAAGTCCATTTTTACTTACTCATAAAATATCTTAAATAAAACGTCTTGCCTGCCAAATGTCTAGCTTTCCATCGGGGTTTGAGTAAGGGTTCTGATGCACCCTGTTAATTCTAACTTCAACTCTTCAGACACATTGCCAGCAGAATTAAACCCACAAGGGAACTACGCAGTGCCACAGGTGGCCATTTTATTGCAGTTGGGCGATCAACCCCCTCTGGTAAATGCGGAACCATACACAGCAGATGGTAGCCTGGGGAGTCTATTGTATCCTTCTGCTCAAAATCCAAGCATGCCCTCTCCAACAGACGCCCCAAGGGAGGTGGCCATCCAACTTCCCCCTGCATCTACTCCATAAGTTGTTGTTCTGGATAAATGTTCCTATCAAACCCAATGAAAATGAGAACTATCAACAACTTAAAAATACAGTAGTACACTGGCTGTCTAGCAGGTTCAACACTAATCTTACCCAGCCTCTCTTCAAGGAAATTATAATGACCCAGAGAGTGGGATGGCTAGGAAACTCACCCAAAGTGTATCGAGGGGTTTGCGTGTTGTGAACTTTGCCAATGCTAGAAAGACCAGTTTCTTACTGCATGATTCTCCAACCTCTACAACTTTTAGTCTCATAATTATAGCACTCACATTTTTTTTTACAAACCAACTGACAAATCAGGGGTGGACAATATCAGGGGGAGGCAGACCAGAGATATAGGGATGGCTGAGGTATTCAGCATCCTCGGGGTAGATATGTCACCTCCCCTTGAATAATCGCTTTGACCCACTATGCGGGCTTAATGACCAGGACTGACTGGCCAGCAAGAATGACTCACAGTGAGTTGAAAGTGATGAGCTGAAACATTTCCAGGATACATGGAAAACTGGTGATGTAGGTTGGGTGGAGAAGATCAACTCCTTTTATATCATAGGTTTCCAGGAGACTTGGGCCACAGAGGGAGATTTGTTTGTAAATGGCTATGTTGCATTTTACTGTAAAGCAAAGGCCCTTGCCTTGCGGAAGAACAAGAGGGGTTTTGCACGTTAATCCAAATTGAATCTGAATTCTAATTTGGAGAGGATTTCTTGCAACTCACCTTATATTCTGGGGATACTTTTGAATTCTTTAAGGATTTTAGCCATTATTCTGTATATTTCAATGTTGGAGGGCAGAGACAGATATTCTCAGGGATTCAAGTGTGTTTCTAAATAACTATCTTTCTCACACCTCCCAATTCACAGGGCTGATTCTGATGGGGAATTTTAATCCACATCCTGGCTTAGATAGCTATCTGTCTGATACGCCTTATTTAGAGTGTGCCACTAGCGACCAAGTGCATCTTAAGCACTCAGTTCAGGGTGACTTTTTTAATAATATGATTTTAGATTGTAACAGGCAATTTGCTTAATAAGAAATACGCTATTGCTGAAGAGAGAACACCTAACTTTAAAGGCCTGGTGGCGGGGTATTACTAATTGGGACATTTATAGTGAGCATAATCTCCCTCTCAGGGACTTTTAAGTGGGATCCATAGCAGGTGGGCCCTACTCATTTGTATATTGACCCTGTTGGTACTAAGGATCAGGGGCGCAGAGTGAAATGGACCAGAATTATCCCATGGGATTTTCATTTAAATAATATTGTCTACCGCTCAGTCAAGTCAAGTCAAAAGAGGCTTTATTTGATTATTATATCAAACAATCATAAAAGCACAAAAAACAGAGTAAAACATTTGTAATATAACATTTCATATAAAATAATAATTAATATTATTTGATCTACAATTCTTAAAAACAGTTTAGAGTGAAACTGACAAAGCCCTCATCCATCTAAAAGAAAAACATTCAAGTAGGCATACATTTTCTTTGGCTCAGCACTTTCTTCAGGAATATTGCTATCCTCTCAGTCAGATTTTCAGTCTTGTCTAGATGTGGATGCATCAGATGATCACATTCTTTTTGTGTTTGACTCATTGTGCAGAGAAATTAAGACTGCCCTCGCTAAAACAGGAGTTGCATTGGCACCTCCCCCATGTAGGTGGTTTGACAAGGTCTGTTCAAGAGCTCATAAAGATCTGCTGGTCGATCTAAAAAATAATCTCCGGGATAGAGGTGAGTTGACTAAAGCCAGGGCCACCAACCCCATGGCACTGAAGAACAGAAATAATGACATCAAAAAGGAAATGTGGGAGAGCCTTCAGATGACTATTGAATTGCGGTATAGCACCGCATTTGAGAGGGTCATCAATAAACACTTGTTAACTTCAGCACAGGCCACAGTCCAGGTTGTGACAATCCTTGTGCAGGCCAGCACTGATCACCTTTCCACCCTATATGATTTTGAGGATTCTGATCATCCAACTATGGAAGTGCAGCCAGCTGTGTGGCTGGTAATACAGTGGGAAGAAGTCAGGGAAGCTATTATATCTTTGCCATCAATGAAGTCGTCCATCCTGGGCGAGTTCCATTTGACCTGTTCAAGTCTTTGGTGGCTCTCTGGGCACCTATTGTGACAGAGCACATAAATGCAGCACTCTGTGGCTCCATACCTACTAGATGGCACCACTCTGTAATTGTGCCCTGATTCAAGAAGGGGGAAAGATCTGACCCTGGCTGCTTCAGACTCATTTCTTTGATGAATTCAGAAGTCAAAATAATGTGTTGGGTGATCATGGAATGTCTTATGGCTGAGCCAACATGCTTGATATTGTGTTTAACATCCAGTATGGATTCCTACCAGACAGGGCATGGTAGAGCAAAATCTCAACCTATTGTTGCTAATTTCCAAACATACCAAGGCAAAAAAGAGTTCAGTGCATTTGGCCTTCATGGAACTCAGCTCTGCATTTGGCAGAGTGAATACAACTAAGCTTTGAGCAGAGCTGGGGTCCATGAGGTAGAACCTGCACTTGTTGCCTCTCTGTCAGACTTACACAATGTTCTAACAGCATCAATAAGATATGGACCCAATAGTGAATGCACCGAGTATTTTAATTTGAGGAGAGGAGTCCAACAGGTGTGCATTTTAGCTCCTTTTCTTTTTATTGTGTCTATTAATGGCCTTGAAGCAGTACTTTCTGAACATGGGCTGGATGTGGGTGACAGATTAATACCCACTCTCCCATACACAGATGATGCCATTTTGGTTGCCTGCATGGCACAGGGCCTTCAGCATCTTTTAGAAGTCTTTTTTGATTTTATGGATAGTCTTGACCTATCAAATCCCATGTAATGGTGGTGGGCCCTAAAATACCAAAATGAAAACAATAGTTGTAAAAGGTCATCATTAAGTCGGATGGAATGCATTTCCTACCTGGGCATTCTATTTGACTCATGCTGTAGCTGGAAGCCACTGGCCAAGAGGAAGGGAGCATGCTTTAAAAGGGCCACGGCGGGCATTGGGGAATTTTCTTGATGACTAGGCCAAAAGCCAACCAAAATTCTGGTAGACGACTTTTGGGCTTAATGTGTACCAGTAGGCAGCTTTGGCCGTGATGTCTGGGGATATGTTCCAATTGAACAGATCCAGATAGTGGATGTCCCACAGGAGATTCCCTCTGAGGATGCACATGAAGAACTTGGTCAGTGTACATCACAGACCAGATATAACTCTGACCCCTTTTGCTTTGGTTAAATACTTGGCTGAAGGAGGAGTTGAAGTAAATAAGTAAATTATCCAGGACTGTCTGGGTCTGGATAACATTCCCTGGTTACATTACATTATGAAGAATTTGAAAGAGCTTGGTAGACAAGAATCTGGATAGGATAGTTAAAAAAGATATTGCTTGGCTAAAGCAGGCTTTTACTTCAAGGGCGGTAGCAAGTCATGAGGAATCTGCTTTGTGCAAGAGTTCCGTCCTAAAGTAGACTTTGGTGAGGACGTTTAGTGAGATGGAACCTTACCTTACTTTGGTAACCTCCAGTTGTCCTCGAGGGTTGTTGACACATTTTATACTGGGTATGTTCCATCAGCTGCTGTACCCTAATGGCTACTGGTTTAAGAAGGCAAATCCTCCTTTGTGTGAGCGTGACAACTTCTCTGCCTGCGACATGTTGCAAATAATTTTTTCTTTCCAAAATTTAACATGCTTCAAAACAAATTTATATGGCCATTCTCCTGCTGTCCATGAGTGTTAGACAGTAAAGGCCTGCTCTTTTATGCATGCGGTTTTATCAACTTCATCTATTTGTTTTTATGTGCCTAGATTTTTATCAGAAGCTTTAAAAATGTCTATTGCAAGATAATTGAGGGTTTCCATTTGCGATAATTTTTGACATGTTGTTTTATCCTGGTGAGTCCTTTATGATACCGTGGCTTCTGGTGATGTCAGTTTTAATTTGTCCTTTATTTGTTTGTTCTTTATTATTTACTGCATATGCATTATAGGCTACTTTTATCATTTTCTTTTTTAACCTCCTCGATGCCGATGACGGAACGGTTCCGTCATGCACGCCGGTTGGGCTGTGCTTATGACGGAACCGTTCCGTCATGGCCCCGCCCGCGCTCAGATCTTTCAGCACTGCGCGGGAATCCGCGCAGCGCTGAAGAGGTTAAATCAAATAAAGTTGTAACTGAAATGCTCCAAAATGACAGGGTAAAAGATATAAAATATGGACTCGCAGTGACTCGTAACAAGCTGGACAGAAGACGGTCTGATAATCCACCTACCTGGATTTGCCAATGAGTGGGTCATTAGTAACTCTAGGCAGACACAATTATTTCCCAATTGCAAAATCGATAACTAGCCTCCACAGTATGAAGCTCTGGGTTCGTGCAGTCACTAACCACTTCAAAAAATACGTAGAAGTGTTTTATCATGCAAGAAAATGGAAATTTCCTCTCAAAATAGCATACTCACCTTGTGGTCTAGTCCCCATATCTCAGCTCAGTATGAAATTTGGCTTCTACTTTTAAAGACAACGCTGAAGCTACCATCAAGTTTCCCCGTGTCTGCCCTACAATCAGACATCTGATGAATATCAACTGAAGCCAGTGGCAAGATGGCTCCCCTAAAATATGTTGTGAAGAGTTTAAGAGCCCCAGTCAACTTGGTTGACTGGGGCTGGTAAGAGCATTTCCCCATGGATGGTAAATCTCCTGAAACACAATGGGGCAAAGAAGCAAAGTGACTCAGCCTTGCTTGTCTCATGCATCCTCCAACCTGCAATTACTGACAAATAAGAAAATACATTCTATTGTCAATAAATATGATTCAAGTTTATTGACGGAACAGAAAATCTAAACTATTGAAAAACTCCACCCCAGGAGCCAAGTTGCAATATACAACACCTTCATAAAGAGCTGAACAGTATCTCATCTTGTTATCAAATCAAAGACAAGGGAAACTTCCTGCTTTAGCAAGAGGGGGATGTTTGTTGTTAAACAACACTTTGAACAGAAGAAACCATGCTATCTAGGATAAATGCTTGAGTGGAGCATGAGAGGACATAAAACATTTCATGCTGAACTGCAATCAGTACAGCTCCATCAAGTCAAGTGCAGCCACCAGGATCTTGCACAGAGAACATTTCGAGCATCTAGACGGACAAACCTTTTTCCTGTTAAGTGACCTGTCAGGCCATACGACAAGACAAACCGGACTGCCCCGAGCAAAAGTTGGGATTTCTGAATAAAACCTTTGTAAAATTAATAATCCCAAACTGCAATATGATAATTTTTATTTTATGATAAATAACATTCTGAGACAAACGTAGAAACTCATTCCAAATACTTGATTCCATTTCAAAAAGCCTTACAACTGAAAGTAGAAACCTGGCAAACTGCATTTAAAGCCAAATAAGGGACTTGAACAAAACTTGATACAAGTTAAGTTTTTAGCAACAACAGCTGTTTCATTGTTTTGCTTGTGGGTGGCCAACATCAAAACACTTGCCTTGTACAGTAGTCCACGATATCACATATAGCAAAATACTTGTCTGTAGCCTGTAACCCAGTTTGATAGCAACCACTGTTAAAGACTCACTGGCTTTAACAAATGCATCCACAATAAATAGTCTAGACCTATTGCCTTCGCCATACCGTTTTAAAATAAGCAGATCAGATCTATGGCAGCATACATAACTTACCCCAGTGCACCATCAGGCCTATAACCAACCCTGGGCGTAGTGGGCGTAGTGGGACTACATGGAGCATCGCGGAGTGTGGCCAAGTCTACGCACACTCGCGCGCTCCGCATAGCCCCACTACGCACCGCCCGCCTCGCGAGAAATGCGCATGCGCGGGCGTCCGGGCATGCGCATTTGTGAAAAGAAGTTGCCCGTCAACGAGTAAGAGGGAGCTCCGGGATGCCGCACCGCAGGTAAGGCATTTTATCTTATTTTTAACATAGTTTAACTTATTTTAAAATGAGGGCGGGCGGGAGGCAGGTGGCGGGCAGCTCTGCTTCGCCCTGGCATGTGCGTAGCGCTGCCCGCTACGCCTACTTCGTAAACCACAAAGCAGGCAGCGCTACGTACACTACATGGGCGGAGCAGAGCACTACGCCTGGGTTTACCTATAACATGTCACCATAACCAATGTATGATTACTGGTTTGAGCGTACACTTTATCCCATACCAACTATCAAGCACACAGTTATAAAATTGCAAAAGTATACAAATTAAATATGGCTAAGCAAAATAATCTCTAAGAGGACTGAACAAGGATTCTCACAGGGCAAATCTTCTATATCCACGGTTTGCCACAGGGAATAACCCACACCAACACCCTTGCCTAATTCAGTAATTGGTAAGTTGCCATGTAACAGAATCCTTCTCTACAGCCGTAATAATACTCCACCTTTAAGAGGATTTATGTTAATATATGCTTTTCCCAGTACATATGAATGACCTGCTGTTTTTATTGGAACATTTCATAATTAACAGAAAAGGCATATAGCCATGATCATTGGCTTGACACCAAAACCAACTCAGTCCTGCTGTAGTGAGTATAACCTTTGACACAAGCCAACAAGTGCTTCAGTGGAAGCACAAATCTTCAGCCTATTCAAACCCTGTACACAGGGTAAATAACTTTGGGGTGAAGTCTAAAGCGCTCTCTCAGTAGTACTTTGAAACCTCTGAAAGGTATACCTACAGCTATGTTGTCAAACCAGACCTTCAATTATTCATGAATAATCATAAACTTTTCATTCATCTAAATCTTCTGCATTGTTCTAACAGTGATCCATATTTCATACAAAATGCAAAGATTTTCTGAAAATACAGTACGACAAGTTACTTTACTGGTATTAAAATTAAGATACATTTTACCACAGTAAAGAAATGAAATTCATTGACCTACTATCTAGTGGTTGTTTCCTTTTCCAAGAAGATTGTATTGCACTAGAAGCCAGATGTATGAACCACCGGTCACTAAATCCTGATAGCAATTTGTGACCAGCATTTTTGCAACCAGTGTGGTATTTTTCTAACTGACCTATGTACTTATAGGTCAATTTGCAAACTGCTGAATCATAGTGGGTCACAATTGGACCTAGCTCGTGAATATTAATGAGGTTGATTGCAAATTGAGACTCACTTTAATTTGAAACCATCACAGGGATGGTATCCTTTTAAGGTCAGTAGACCATCATGTCTCTGATAGCTTTTAACTAAATCAGTCTGTGTTTTTTAATACAACTAATAGCACACAAAGGGTCTAGATGGAGCATTAACCCTGCCAAAATATTCTGCTCCAATGCCAATAAAATCTCACACACAGTTGTTGAAAACAAAACCTAAGGTGGTGATTAAAGACAAAGAGGGATCACTATGCTGTTAGGACGAGAACCCTCACTCACCCAAAGTGACATTCTTTAGCATGGGCTCCCTCCTCACACAAGGACTGCAAGGTATCAAGTGTGGGCTACAACTACCCGGCAACAAGAGAAGAGGAGTGGAGGTGTTTTAATTCAAAATGAGCAAAGATATTATTCTGGAGTGTGGGGCAGAGTGCCCAAGTCCAACATACTTCTCTCAGTAGGAAAAGGTAAATGTGGTCCAGGATAGCTGATAGAGTAAATATTGTAGGTACCACCCTGCACACATAGAAGATGTGGAACAACTTGAGGAGGAAGGTGCATTCCCTGGCCTCCAAGCAACACCTGGAGGGCCAGAAGACTGGCTGTGGACCTCCTAGCACCCCATTACAATTGGATCCCTGGGAAGAGAAGGTCTTGGCCATCCTGCATTCTGAGGGCTTGACAGAAATAAATGGTGGAGTCTGGTAAGTTACACCTCACAGGCTTTAATGTCCTGTTTGCTCTCATCTCAGCTTTTGCTATTGTGCTGTCTATCTACCTTCCTAAAATGCGATACTCAAAGTATCAGCGGTGTTTGATTGTTAGTGCTATTGTGTATTTTGAATATAAGATCACATGTATCAATGTCCATCACATGCCACAGGTTGGTGTCTGTAAGTGTATTGCTATAAAAATAATATTCAAGGACCCATGATATGTATGACTATGTAAATGTATGCTCCATGCCACCTGCATTTTGGCAGCAGATATGTTACATTGACCATTTTGAAAGCGTTGGCAAGTACAGCTTGGAATGACTACAACTACCACAAGGCCCTGTTTCTGCAACCCTAGATGTGATTTTGTCCATTCACACTTGTTTGCCAGATTACAACAGATTCATTTTTCATGTAGTTAACCATTATGCAAGTGTTGTCAAGTAGAGTTTTAGATGGCTACAACTACCAAGAGACTCTGTTTCTGTAACCCTAAACAAGATACAATTGTGATTTTGCCCATTCACACTTGTCCGACAGATTTCAACTGATGTTAAATTCTCATGGACTAAGCAATCTGCATACAATGCTCTGCTCAGAGACATGTCTGTCTACTTAGCCTTATGTTATCCTGGTCTCCTCAATTAAAACTATTGGTGGCATGAATAACACCATACCAAGTGTGTAGCTGAAATATTTGTAAGACATGACGGTAACTCAGCTGAGTAGAAGTGGCAGGTGACCAATTGACTGCATTTCACACATGAAGCCTAATGCTAAATATACAACCAAGCTGTGTGAAGGCCTATATTGCACACAAATAGGCCTTGGAATGGCTCAATACACATGTTACCTCTTCACTATGTTGGCTTCAATGTTTGTGAGATTGTATGCTATTCCTTGCTCCAAAATGAAACATCTCACGACATCTAATGACCTTCTTAATTCTACAACATGTATTTAATGTCTCCAAATCTCTTGTTAACAAATTCAATACTACTGAAAAATATCAGCATAGTAATCTTTACCTATTTTGCTTTTCCTAGGTTTCTACACACTGTCTCACCAAATATTTAGATGTAGATACCACACTTTCACCAATAACAATGCTCTCTATTTCACAATTGGTCAATCTGGCACAGCACCTAGGCAGAGCTTGGCTTGAGAAGAGACTCCCACTCCACCCCCAGATGAAGCCATCAGTGATGACAACACTTCTGGAGATGTGGACGTGGATGACAGTCCTGATTCATCTGGTCAGCCTGAGCAGACGGTAACAGTGAGTCTCACTGTGCCACATCAACACCTCTCACCCCAGCTTCTGCACCTCAGCCAACCCCTGTCCCCCTAAACTGCATACCTAACACAGTTACTATCGTCATGTGCTCCCCATTCCTGGATCCTGAGGTTACAATCACCAGTGTAAATAGAGAGGATCCAGGACCCTGGGTTAGAGGGCACCCTGGGTCAAGGGCATAAGCTTGTTGGGGTAAGGGTCATGGGAGGGGATCTCTGGGTCCACTGAGTGAGGCCACTGGGACCAATCACACACAGGCCAGCATCAACCAAGTCTTGAGAGTCTATCATGAGCCCAAGACATGAGAGGCCAGGTATTTATATAAATTCAGGAGATGAAGCAGCTGCAGAGGGACACATACCAGAAGCTGGCCAACCACAACACCAATTTGGACTCCGTAACAAACCTGTGCAGGGCTTTTTCACCACTGTCTATATCTTACTGTGGTCCAACTACATCTGGGCCATCCACATCTAAGGTCATCTACAGGAAGAGAGGCCCTTCCAGAGAATGATATACCTGCAGACACCGCTGTCCCTTGAGCACCAGATCCCCGGCATACGCAAGCGGTGATGTCCATGCAAAAAAGCCACCCACCACTACCAGCAAGAAACCTCAACCTTAATTTCCTCTAGTGTGGACACATTTACCTTTCTGATGGGGGTAGTATTTAGGACTTTGGACTTCAAACAATGTGGCATCTACAATTATGGTTTCATTCATCATGAATGACTACTTCACAGTTTTTTTCTGTTTGGTTTTCAACAATTTATCTCTCCACCTTTACCACATCAATAAATACACAAGTTAGAAGCTCATTGTCTGCTATAGTATATCTCCATTTAGTAATGTATGTATGTACTCCCTTCTGAACTTTACAATGGGGATAAAAGCTGTGTGTGACCATTTATATGTTGCATGTGCACAATGTTTATCTCAGGATCACAACCATGTTGCACCAATGCATAGATTCAAGCGTCTTTTCTCATACCCATCTTTATTCCAGTGTCCCAACAATAGACTGGCATTATGTTAGAAACATAGCAATTCATAGATGACTCAAATATTGTGTGTCAATAATCACATCAGTTGCCTACCCCAAAAAGGGAATGCCACATCATTCACACTAATAAACAGATACATGGCAGTACGAAATCCAGCCGTATCTGGTGGAATGTCGCAAACAAATATCAGTGGTGTGCCAGAGGCACTTTGGCGTACAATGAAGAGACACATCAACAACTACTTACAGTTTATACACAATGAGGATTTAGCCAATGTGAAGGGAGACTAGCATGATTTCTCCCCACAACAGCATTTTTTTGGAGCACGTGATGGCACACATATTACATTGGGACCACCACATGACAAGGAACAAGTCCAATGGATTCCTCATAATTTCCATTCTGTCGCTGTGCAAACTGTCTTGGTACAGGATTTGTGCACCCAAAGTCTGTGACAGATATTTCCAGTAACAACCATTGTCCCCTTCATACTTCCAGGCAACATCATATAATGCTAATTTCATAACTCTGAAACATCCAAATGAAGATGAGATGGTAAACATACCTAAAATAGACACAAAACAAAGAAATTAACTATGAAACCATACATATAACACAATTCACATAGTCAACTTCTGGAGATCACAGTCCATGAGAAAATATCAAAGTTGAACAAAGCAACGCTTACAAAATGACCATGTGTGAAAACCTTCCTCCACAAACACCTTTCAACAGGATTTTCCAGAGCTTTACCATCCTAATATTTTTCCCTCAATATACTCCTCAAATCATCACAACAAGAAATATTGTAACAGTCAAAGTCATGACATTTCACAACACACTTATACTCACAAGAAGAAGTTGTTGATGAGATCTTGACCGTAGTCAGCTCCTTTATCTTCGCCATTATCATTATCATTTCGAATTTCAGGATCCTCACCTGGTGGCACTTCATGATCTCCATCTTCGATGCAATATAAGGGATGTTCCATCGCAGGGCAATGTTGTGTAGCATGCAGCAGGTCATGGTGATTTCACATCACCTTTCCGGGTGAGTAGAGCAGGGTTCGCCCAGTTTGGTCCAGACATCTGAATCTGGCCTTCAGGAGCCCAAAAGCCTGCTCCACTGGCCACCGTGTTCTTCTATGGGCCTCATTGAAGTGGACTTCCCCTGGCACTGTTGGATTCCTCTGCAGTACTAACAACCATGGATGGTTGGGATAGGCTGAGTCTCCTAGATGGAGGACAGACATAAGTGCAACAATAGGTTTCTGATCAGACTGCCTGACATCACCTACACAGAGGTAGGACAGATCAAACTTACCAACGAGCCAGGCCCTCTCCAGTAGTAGTTATAATATCAGCTGGGGTATGGTGCTGTTCTGCAGTATGAAGGAATCATGAGCTGATCCTGGGAACCTGGCACAGACATTTGAGATGTACATATCCGGTAAAAGGACAACTTGCATGTTGATAGAATGGAAGTGCTTTCGGTGGCATTAAGGCAATATGGGTGCCATCAATGGCTTCAACCACATTTAGGAGGCAACCAAATCCATGAAAGTCAACATTCATTTTGGCTAAATCCTACCGTCTGTGTAACTGCATGTAGCTGTCAATGTGTCACATCATTTCTGAAAGCACGTCTTGTAGTACACTACTGAACAATGGTTGTGACATACCACAATATATCGCCACAGTGTAGTCAGAGAATGCAATACTGCCATAAGTTTCACAATAGGTGGGATACATGTGGGATTAGTGGTTTGAGCAAGGAGATCAGGCTCCAATTGATGACATACATCCTGTATTGCTTGCCTATTCAAAGGAAACATCTTGATGACATCCCTTTCTTACCTGGTCTGACGTCTGGGAATGGCCTTTAAACTGTAGGCTGTCGTCTCCTCCCTCTCTCAGGGTACCTATGTCTGTAGTGGAATCAATTTTTAACATTAGTCACAGTGTCCAGAGGAACATATATGTTGAATAAGCCAAAAGTCATGTACCAAATCATAAGTGGTTCAGAAAGCATTACACATGATTGGAGAATATCGACCTCCAACATATAACCTTACCAAAATAGTGTGACCAAAATATTGATGTCAAAAATATCATCAACCAAAACTTATAATGGTAAGTACAAAAATATTGAGAAATAAATTATTATTTTAATAAATATCATTGTATTAAATATTGTTTACAAATATAATTACATTAAAATAATACATATTAAATATATTAAATAATAACATTAATTAAAATAAATAAATGGATATAACATATATTTTAACAAATATAACAAATTAACAAATAAAAAAGTTAAACACACATATCTAATAATTTATATATATATAATATAACCTTGTAGCCCACCTTAGCCGGCAATACCGGCTAATAGTGGCCCGCTCCCGTGTTAAAGGCTCGAGCCGAAGGCAAGGTACTCTACCAAGGGACCGGGACTTTAATAGCCAGTATAGCCCTACTTAAGAAGGGGTATAAGGCTATTAGAACATTCTGACACTAGAGGTCAGAATGTTCTAACAAATAAAACAAAGGCCTCTCGAAGCTCAAGGGGATTTAAATCCCCTCGAGCTCCGAGAGACCTTTGTAAAACATTGGAATGTTGCTCTGTGGGACTTTACCGGCCCGCAGAAGCATGGAGCACTCCATTGTCTACAATGGTGCTCCTAACATTCTAATGTTCTAATTACAAATATCTACTTAAACAATCATCAAACTAATATTTTAATTTATATTATAATTTCAAAAATGTTAACTATTAAAGAAAAGATAACAAATAAATATATATAATCATACAAGAATAGCATAACATCAATACAAAAACAAACCATTCTAATTAAATTAAAAAAGTAAACCACTTAAAAATTAGTAAAAATATTCTACACATTAAAAACATTAATAATTACAAATAGTATACTTGTAAATAAAAAAACATAATAAGATAGCCTTATAGCCTGCCGTAGTGGGATATACCGGCTATTAAAGGCCCGCTCCCACGTTCAAGGCTTTAACAAGGGACCGGGACTTTAATAGCCGGTATAGCCCTGCTATGAAGCGCTATAAGGCTATTAGAACATTCTGCCACTAGCAAATAAAACAAAGGCCTCTTGAAGCTCGAGGGGATTTAAATCCCCTCAAGCTCCGAGAGGCCTTTGTAAAACATTGGAATGTTGCTCTGCGGGCCTTTACTGGCCCGTAGAAGCATGGAGCACTCCATTGTCTACAATGGCGCTCCCAACATTCCAATGTTCTAATATAGCCTTATAGCCCTCCGTAGCGGGCTATACCGGCTGTTAAAGGCCCGCTGCAGCGTTAAAGGCCCGAGCCAAAGGCGAGGGACTTTAACAAAGCAGAGGGACTTTAAAAGCCGGTATAGCCCTGCTACGAAGGGCTATAAGGCTATTAGAACATTCTGCCACTAGAGGGCAGAATGTTCTAACAAAACCAAGCCTTCAGGGAGCGTGAGGGGATTGAAATCCCCTCAGGCTCCCTGAAGTCTTTGTTCACAGCCAGAGCTGTGAACAAAGACACATTGGAATGTTGGTGCTCCGGGCTTCTACCAGCCATTATAAGCCCGGAGCGCTCCATTGTTTTCAATGGAGCTTCCAGCATTCCAATGTTCTAATATAAATTATAACAATATAAAATAAAATATAAAAATGTATGTATATACTATGTCCACTACAATTTATACAAAACAATGCAAACTATTATATTAAATATATAAAAAATGTACTACTCCTACTTCACACAATGCAAAATAATAAAACTGGGTAGAATGTACCAATCTCCCTCCAATAAATGCAACAGTAGGGAAAGTGTTTGATTGTGGATGAGTACAATTTACTATTCTCACTCCAGTTAGTACAACAGAGGAGAACGTGTTGTATTGCAGAAGGGTAAAACTTACTATTCCCACTCCACTCAATACAACAGTAGGAAAAGAGTTGGATAGTGGAGGGGTACAATTTACTATCCCCACTCCAGTCAGTACAACAGTAGGGAAAGGGTTGGATTGCAGAGGGGTAAAATTTACTATTCTCACTCCAGTTGATACAACAGTAGATAAAGTGTTGGATAGTGGAGGGGTAAACTTTACTATTTCCAATCCAGTCAGTACAACAGTAGCGAAGGTGTTGGATTGCGGAGAGGTACAATTTAGTATTTCCACTCCAATGAGTACAACAGTAGGGAAACTATAGCGGAGAGGTAACATTTACTATTCCCACTCCATTCATTAAAACAGTAGGGAAAGTGTAGAATAGCAGAGGGGCAAAATTTACTATTCCCACTCCAGTCAGTACAACAGTAGTCAAAGTGTTGGCTAGCCGAGGGGTAACATTTTCTATTCCTACTCCATTGAGTGCAACAGTAGGGGAAATGTTGGATTGCGGAGGGGTAACATTTATTATTCCCACTACAGTCACTACGACAGTAGGGAAAGTGATGGATTGAGGAGGGGTAAAATCCACTATTCCCACTCCAGTCAGTGCAACATTAAAAACAAACAAAATATCTTGAACAAAAACAAAGTAAATAAAGAAAAATATAAATATGTACAAAAAAACTTCAAATATATTTAATATTAAAAATAAAAGATATTACAATGTTAAATACATATCATAATTAACTGCAAATATTATTATAAATAAAAGACAAAAATGATTTCCAAACAAATATGTTTTTATTTAGAACGTATTTATTAACTAAAAATGATTTAATACATACATTCAATTTAGTTACTTCACACCCTATAACCTGACAAAACTCACAAACTGCACCTAAAACATAACTTTAAAAAGCAAAATATTTACACTATTAATATAACTATTTAACAACAAACTAAGTATCAATAATTCAATATTAATAAATAATTTTAATTAAATCACTCCCCACAATATACCCCCACAAAACACACAACACACTCAGAAACTTAAACAGAACATTATTTACCAAATTAACATAATTACCAATTTGATAAGTATGTTAATAATTAATTATGCATTACTTAAAATGTATTTACTTCCCACCCCATACCCCTAACAAACCCACAACCCACATCTAAAATCCTAAAAAAGAAAATTATTTGCACAATTAACATAATGAATGTTCAATTAAACAAATATTATGAATTAAAAATGGAATATTACTTTTTAAAATTAATTAACTTCAAACAATTTAACCTTATAAACCCCACAACCTGCACCTAAAAACAATTACACAATTAACATAAGTATCAATTAATCAATATTAATTAACAAGTAATTATTAATTACAAATAAATTACTTCCCATCCTACCACCAGCCAAAAAAATACACACTTAACATAATTATTGCTAAATTAATTAATAAATAGTAATTAACTAATTATTAATTAATTACAAATGTATTACTTCCCACCCTTTAACACTATAAACTCCACAACCCACACATACAATTCATAGGAAAAATATTAGTACAATTAACATAGTTGAATATCAATTAAATAAAAAATACTTCCCACCCTATACCCCTATAAACCCACAATCCCATCCACCACCTCAGCATTCCCTCAGACACCACACCGACAACATCAGACCCATCCAGCATTACCCAAAGCGCCACAACTGCACCCACAGACCCATGAACCACCCCCAGCATTACCCCAGACACCACACCTGCTCAACCAGACCCATCCACAACCCCCAGCATTACCCCAGACACCACAACCACAGATCCATTTACCACCTCAGCATTACCCCAGATACCACACCCGCACCATCAGACCCATCCACAACACCCAGCATACCCAGCACATCCACAACACACATCACCAGAAATGCAAACACCCACACTCACCCACACAACTGACACCGACAAAAAACAAACATGATACATCAGACACACAGACACCTGCACCAACAACACACCCTCCCACACCTGACACTTCCACTCCCTCCCTCCCAAATATCCTGCCCTTGCCCTGTTAAAGCTCTTTCACACCCCAACCCATTCCTTCTACATCCCAATCAACCCTGAAAAACCGGATCCCCCACCGCTAAACCCAGCCATACCACTAAGAAGACCAAAACCCCTACCAAAAATAAACCCACCCCTCCAAAAACCGACCCCCCCTGCCCACTAGATGCCCATTTCTGGTGAGGTTCCCCTGGCAGTGTCATGTAAGGCATGTTTACTGGCACAGCAGTCTGCTGGGCCAAACATTGTGTTAATGGACTGGCATTGGTCTTTGCTATACTCCAAGTGTTCATTTTGGACAAATAAATACTTTGCTTGTTTTAGTACACATTAGTCCTACCATTACTTTTCTATTTGATGTTATTGGATTCTTTGGGATGTGTGACTACAGTTGTGTTTGTTTCACCCTGATTGATGATCCATTTTAAGTGGTTAGTATGATCTGGCCTTGGAACCAATGCTGGAGTCACACAGGACAAGGGAAATGTTCAATGGATGAATGTGTGGGATGAATTCCAATTGGGGCTGACATTACAATGGGTGGTATTTTATATAGTAAGTATTTCATCTTTGCTTGGCCAATGTCAACATTATTTAGCTTGCACTTCTCCCAATGATAGTTTGGATATGTGTTTGATGTGTACAAGTTAGATACTTGTTTATCCACACATGGAGGGTGTTAAATTGTCATACCTTTGGAGACATTTGTTTAGATATGTCTCCATTTTTTGTGTGGGTACCTTACAAATACTTTATCTAAATATGTGACAAATGCTTTTGCTGCTATGTTTGCTTTCATGTCTTACACATTTGCCACATATGCGTGACATTTGGTGTTGCTATTGGTGTCTCCCTGACATACTTCAATCCAAATGTACTGTGCGCATAGAGATGTTGAGGCATGTGCAAAGTGAACTGTAGTCCAGGGCCCCAGTGTTTCAGTGGTCCTGCTGGTAGAGACATACCTATTCTGCAGAGAGTCTTCACATAGTGACCTTTGAACGATCCTCACACTGATTAGTTGGAATCCCATTTACCTGACATTGCCTTTTAATATGGGTGATGTGTGAGAGTCATTTACAGAGATTTAACAGAGAAGGTGTGTTTCACTTTCATGACACATCCATACAGTATCTTTGATATCACAACAGGACCAAGCATGTGAGCAATGTGAGGGAGTTACAGAGATTAAGAGATGTGATATTGATGAGGAGGTGCTGTTGTATGACACAATTTAATGCACACATTACCATCCCTGATTATTAGATGTAAAGACATGTCAACATTGGTAGAGTGTGCCTGTACAGTGTCAGCAACCTGGCCAAAGAGGGCATCATAAAGTTGTAATAGGAACTTTCATTAAGAACTATTCTGAATAGTGCCCCACAAAATATGTTTAGCCCAGAGACCCCAAACCTCTTGAAATGTCCATGGTGGGCCATCTAATTGCTGAGGAGGCAATGGAAATAGTGTGGCTGAGCGTTGGTTGTGTCCATGACAATGTCGGTTTTGGATGTCATCAAGCAGGAACAAAAGTGGCAGGACGTGGAGGATCGGCTCCACGGTGGCACAGAACTTGTGAAGCTGAGTGCAGGTGATTTTATGCCGTATATCCCTCCTTTCTGCCAGCTCAGAAGTGAAGGTTTGACCAACACAGTCATGTCGGTGGGAAGGCACATCGTCATTGGGCCAGCGGTAACACTGGCAGTTGGCTCTCTGATAGATTAATTTGCCTATAGCGCCGTGGTCCAGATTTCTGGGCAGCGGTGGCAGTGAAGAATACAGGCCCCAGCTAGGCCCGCAGAATACAAGGGTTCGCTCTCCTGTAACAAAAGCTAGAAGGAAGTTGGCACGGAAGCTGCAAATACAAAGACAAAGTTTATTAACCCTTAAGGGTGGTCCTACAACCCATACAACACTCTTCAGTATTGCATAGAGTAGCACAAAGAACTTGCGCACGCGGTCCCCTTTTATACACAACAGAGGGGCTCATAAGTGGGTGGATACAACATGAGGCAAAGTTCTTTACCTTTTATGGACATTTTCGATACAGAATCAATATGTGGGCGGAGACGACAATGTCCTAAGCCCGCGAAAACATGGTCAAGCAAGGACTAACTGATTACAGATGTGGTCAAGTCTGGGCATGCGCCAGACGGACAAAGGAGCTATTTATAGACTGTTACTAGGCAGATTACAAGAGCAACTAACAGAAGGTAGGACTCTTCTCGTGCACAGCACGTGGAGACATGACAATACAAAATGGAGTCCAGACATTAGTCAACATAAGACAGGAAACATTTTCTAAGGAAGGGGAATTCATGTCTTTAGTAAATGCTTAATCATATCGCCGTTTTAGTTTTCAACAGACGACCCTTTCAGCATTTACTGAAGACATTCGGCTTATTAGGATAATCATCATAGATATCAATTTTCATCATCTCTTCCACCTCTTTGGTTAAATATTTCTGGTGGGTGACATTGGCAATAGCTTTCTTATCAGGAATGCAAAATGACACACATAAAGAACAGAGTAAAGGACCGCATTGGACACAGATGCAACAGGAAAACAGAACTGCTACAATAATGCAGAGACCAGTTAAAACCTTCCATCCCCATGTAGTGATCAATGCCCAAAACCATCCAGAAAAGGACCAAGTGCCATTTTCTGTATGAATCTCAGCTGCGATTTTATGCAATTTATTAATAGCGTTATAAACTGATGGTGTATGATCAGGAATAAACACACAGCAACTACTTCCGATAATTTTACATGCTCCGCCTCTATCAGCTAACATAATATCTAGTACCATACGATTCTGTAATGCAACGATTCTAGTAATTTGTAATTCCTCCGTAAGATTCCCAAGAGCAGCAGCGGTTTGATTCGTCACAGCCTCTACGACTCTTGTCAATCTTCGAACCTTCCTACTATTTAGGACAGCTCCAACAAAGAAAAACAATCCTAAGTTAAAATCGATATACTGCTGTAAGCTAGTATCAGTTTGATCAACATCATCAATAGATAGAGTACGTTTATACCTATTCACAGTTACATTGTTCAGCAACTTCAAATCTTTATGATAGGATGCAGGTGCTAAGAATACAGGAGGTAATAAAAACGCTACATAACATACTCCGGACCAGCCGGCTGGTAAACGATAATAACCCTTATTCCCACATACAAAGTATGTATTATGGGAGGCTAAGAAAGTACTATTATTTAGCCCATCTATATTCAATATAATAATGCAATCGCTAACACCAACAGGAATGTAACCCACACTCTGGACACACAGGTCCGCTTGAGCTTGTGCCACTTGAATCACAAATTGTTCATTCCCAATAGTGTCTCTGGTGTTCGTGAAGATGGAGGGGATCGATTCATTGTCTGGTCGATATTCTCCCCATTCCCATATTGTCCCATTCACTTGTGGATAGCCATCTTTATCTTGATGACATTCCCTATTAAGTCTGAAAAGTAATCGTCCCACTGTAGGTTTCCGTGTGGCAAAAAGCAAAGTATACCATGCTCTACAAGAGCCATTATGAGAGAAAGGAAGAGGTATGAACGGCGTTCCTCCTTTCTTCTGATGAGCTGGCATCATACCACATATCCAACAGTTCGTAGCATTGGTAGCAACATGGGTATGATGCAACATCTGGATGAAAGTGTTATTCAAATAAGACTGACGATGCTTCAATTCTTGATAAGGAAGGGTATAAAAGTAGTGCTCCTCAGGCACTGGAGTGGTCAAAACAAGCAACTCACGGGCAGGAGTCACATCCTCAACAAACCATGTGGTTATACCAACAATAGCTACAGTGATAATAAAGCTTGTCGCACAAAGAATCTTCTTCTTTTCCATCTTGCAGTAAAAAGTCAATATCTTCCTGAAACTAAAAGGTTGTCAGAACTCTTCCCCTTAGGCAGCCGTTGATTTCTTCACCAGCGGGCCAAGACGGGTGTCACTACACTAATGCAGGGCTGATCCCCCCCCCCCTTGCCTCATTGGCTCTCCGTTTCACTAACCTAAGGGCCGTTCTGACAACGTATCTAGGTACAGAAAAAGAAAAATCACTTCCTCGGTCGAAGATGATATCTCCCTCCTCCAGGGATCGCTTGGTCCGGGAAGAGCTCCTCAGTGTCGTTCGGTTGCACAGCACGGCCTTTCTCCACAGTCAGGATTTCTCGATGGTCGGTCAACACAGCAGGGTCCACCAATCCAGGCGGCACTTTACGACAGTGCAAGGAGTGGAACCAGTTCTTCCGATTGGAAACTCGCACAGCTGTCCTCGTTGCGAGCAAGACTTGCTCAGGAGCAACCCATCTCGGTTCCAGACTGTTCGTCCTTTCGAATACCTTTATCATAACCTGATCACCAGGTCGGAGGTTATGACCTTCACCTGTGGACCGATCAGGGAGCGCTTCTCGAACCTGTTGATGAATAGAAACCAAGTTATCCGTTAACTGTGCCAGATAATCACTCATCATTACACAAGGTACATCATACATTGACTGCGGTTTTGGTGGACCCCAAATATTCATTGGGCGTCCAAACACAATCTCGTAGGGTGTGAGACCGGTCCGAGAATGCGGTATCGATCTAAGTGACAATAATGCCAGCGGTAAAGCATCTGGCCAAGTCAAAGAAGTCGAAGCTTGGATCTTCGCAATCTTAAGCTTCAAAGTACCGTTATATTTCTCAACCAGTCCCGCAGACTGAGGGTGAAACACTGCATGGAACTTCTGCGTAATGCCTAGGCCTTTCAGGACATACTTGATAACATCTGCTATAAAATGAGGTCCGTTATCACTCCACAGCAATCTGCAAACACCATATCGAGGGAAAAACTCCTTCAATAGCATCTTCGCTGTAGTCATTGCAGTATTGTCTTTCGTAGGGTACGCCTCCACCCATTTACTGAAGGCACAAACTACTACTAGAACATACTTCAGATTGTTACAGCGCTCAAGCTGAATGTAATCCATCTGCAAAACCTCAAAGGGTGCAGTAGGCGTTGCAAATCCTCCTGCTGGAGTTCGTGTACCCTTTCCTGGGTTGTACCTTAGCCAAATCATGCAGGTCTGCACTACCCTCTTTGCCGTACTAGCGATCTCCGGATGCTCCCAAACTCGTGTGAGTAATTTGACAATTACGGAAGCTCCGACATGCGCTAGTCCATGTGCCATCTGAACCATAGGTTGTACGAGAGCTGTGGGTAACTTCCATTTATCCATCTGCTTACTTCTCCAACACCCTTCATCATCTAATTCTCCATCATTGGACCATTGCTCCCGTTCCTCATCGGAAGCTGTCTTCTGTATCTCCAACACTTCTCTACTGGCATCATGCCATTTTTCTGTCTGCGATTTCACAACATACATTGCAGTAGCACCAGGCTGCATCGCAGTCTCTCGTGCCACCCGGTCTGCTAAAGCATTCCCTTCTCCCACTTTATCAACCACCTTCTTATGGGCACTACATTTAACTATAGCAATCTTCTTTGGATATGTTAATGCAGTCAAAAGGTTGTGAACTAACTCCCCATACATTATCTGGGTTCCATGTGACGTTAGAAACCCTCTCTCCTTCCAGAGTAGGCCGAAATCGTGCGCTACTCCGAAGGCATAGCGGCTATCTGTATAAACATTCACACACAATCCTGCACTGAGCTCACATGCTCGTGTTAATGCTATCAGTTCCACTGCTTGAGCTGAATTCTGCGGTATGCGTGCTGTCTCCACTATTGTTTGTAATGTGGTAATTGCATACGCTGCTGAAGTCGTACCATCTGGTAGCTTCAGGCATGATCCGTCCACCCACAGTTCTCCATCCACATCTGTAAAGGGCGTATCCTGGAGATCAATACGACCCTTTGTCTGTTCCTCAGTCACAAGAATACAGTCATGTGTTTTTCGTGCTTCAGACTGAGTTTCCGGAAATGGCAACAATGTGGCTGGATTTAACGTTGCACACCTCTTTAACGTAATATGAGGAGCCAAAAGCGTCAACTCATATCCCGTTAAATGAGCACTGGTCAAATGCTGCGTCTTTGTCTGATTAAGCAGGGCATCCACAGCATGGGGAACTAATATCAACAGCTTGTGAGATAACACAATTCCCTCGCTTTGGCGTATTGACACAGCTGTCGCCGCAACTGAGCGAAAACACCCTGGTAATGCTCGGGCAACAGGATCAAGTACAGCCAAAAAATATGCACAAGGGCGCTGCTTGTCGCCGTGCATCTGCACTAAAACTGATAATGCACATCCATCTTTCTCATGCACATACAGTGAAAAGGGCTTCGTATAATCAGGGGTACCTAACACTGGTGCTGAACAAAGGGCTTGCCGTAATTGCTGAAAGGCAATTTCACACTCATTTGACCAGGGAAGAGGAATCGGAGTGTCTTTTGTCAAAAGTGCTAACAATGGCTTAGCTATGTGTGAGAACCCCAATATCCATTGCCTACAGAAAGAGGTCAAACCCAAGAATGCACGCACATCCTTCTGTGTGGAAGGTACTGGTGTGTCCAAAATTGCTTGAATACGATCTGGTGTAAGTGCACGCCCCTCCTTAGACAAAAGGTGACCCAAATAAGTCACCTTTGGTCTACAGAATTGCAATTTCTTCCTCGACACTTTGTGATTGTGAGATGCCAAAAAGGAAAGCAAAGATAACGTACATGTCTCACACACCTCAGGAGTGTCGGCCGCCAACAACATGTCATCGACATATTGTATGAGGGCGACACCCTCAGGCAGAACAAAAGAATCCAATTGCCTTTTCAATGCTTGACTGTAAATACTAGGGCTCTCTGTATAACCCTGAGGGACTCTGCAAAATCTATAAGACCTATTATTCAAAGTGAAGCCGAAAAGATATCGGCTATCAGGATGAATAGGAATCGAAAAGAAAGCATTTTTCAAATCAATGACTGAAAACGTGGTCGCCGTTGGCGGGACCAAAGTGAGTAACGTCGTGATATCAGAAACCACTGGATACTGAGGTATCACTATCTTATTCACTTCCCTTAAGTCAATGATAAAACAATAAACCCTGGTATCGGTATCTTTCTTCAAAATGGGTAAAATAGGACTGTTGCAAACATTATAGGGAACTTCCTCCACTACTCCCACCTTAATCAAATCCTGCACAATCTGTATGAGTGCCTCCTCCCCCTCCTGGGAAATACGATACTGAGGGAGGCGCGGTAACACCGCACCCTCCTGGACACTAATGTGGACAGGCGGAATCACCATCTGTCCCACATCAGTATCCGAAGTGGCCCACAAAGAATAAGGGAGGGAAGCTAATGCAGTATCCTCCACAACCACACACATCCGGTCTGTCAGGGGGTGATTATCATTTAAGATCACACGTACTCCAGTAGGGGAGCAGCGGATCGTAGCCCTAAAGTGCTTAAGCATATCAAGACCCATAATGTTGTCGGGCGTGTTCGGAGCGAGCAAAAACGGACAGGGTGCAGAAAAGTGATCAACATGGAAGGCAAGGGGTCGAGAAAGAGGGCTGCGAGAGAGTGTACCATCAAATCCTACCGAGGTAACCATTAAGCCAGATGGGGGAGCCCTCGGAACCAATTGTTTAGACAGTGCACTACGAGTAGCTCCGGTATCAACTAGGAACCGATCAGTAGAACCCAAAACACTTGCTGAAACATAAGGACCCTTCTGATCAACCGGTACTTCAACTGATTCCAACCCCCATCCAACGCAATCCTATGCATGCTGCGAATCATAGTACCCAGGGCGGTCATTCCCAGACATTTGATACTGATTTTGTCGATTAAATACATTAGGTCTATCTCGTTGCTGCACGTTAGAGTCAAATCGAGCACGATCATTGGAATTCCCTCTGAAATTCGAAAAGCCCCCTCTACCTCTCGGTGGTCCCTGACCACGTCCCTGACGAGATGCATATAATACCGGACAATCTCTAGCCCAATGACCCGACTGTTTACAATACGCACATTGATTTCGATTAACATCTGACCGAACAGAAGGGGGACCATAGGATCCTCCTCTACCTCTGTCGACACCCCGACGAGGCGAACCATATACTTGTGCTAACATCACCTTAGTTTTCAAATCTTTCAATTTCTTCTCCTCATGCCCCTTCGCTTCTTGTTCCTGACGCTCATAATACTGAGCCATAGTCAGGAGGGATGCTGGAGACGAGGTAGACCAAGAACTTTCACTCGCTTTTAAACAAGCTGCTATTCCCGGTAATAAATTCGCCACATATTTATCGACAAAAAGATGTTGACACGTATCATCCGTAAGTGACTGACCACTGAAATCATGAAATGTCTCCTCAAAACGTGTAAAGAAGTCTGAAACTGATTCGTCAACCTTCTGTTTACACGAGGCTAACATATTCCAATCAATCTTTTTAGGGGGAATAATTGTTTTCAATTTAGTCAAGATAGCAGCAGGAAGATCTAAAATAAGCTGGGGTGGTTTTTGCGCGGGTTTTCTCTCCCTATCCACATCCTCAATTTCAGACCATTTGGCCGTAAAAACGGCTTGATCATCCACCTTCCGCACAGATCGCCACATATCCGGTGGTAAAATAAGCCCAAAGAACAAATCTATATCTGCTAAAGTCATCGTACAAGAATTCAAGGCCCCTTCGACCTCTTCGTAAAAGGCCGCTGGATTCTTGCGGGGGTCAGGCAATGCATTCTTTAATGCCATAACATCAGCCCTATGCCAGGGAGTATAAACCCAATTATATACAAAATATCCCCTAGCATCGGGGGAAGATGTATCTGAACTAGTTCCTGCTCCTTTAGGAGGAACATACAAAGGTGCCGCCTCTCGCATCGGTTTAGCATGCACTAGTTCACTCTTATCTGAATGGGAGGTAGATGATTGGTCGCCGCCGGTACGGGAATCCGATTGCTCCGTCTTCCCTGCCTTTAGGCGCGCTCTCTCTTTAAGTTCAGACGCCGCGTCCCGCAATGCAAACAGCCGTCGGACCGCATCGGGTACCTTAGAGGGAGAAAAAGTACCGTTACGTAATGCTTTAGCATCTAAAACTACAGCATCAGGCTCGAAAACATCAGAATATTTCCGAAAGGCAGTAATCACGTCATGGGAAAAGGTTTCAAGAAAATACAGCTGCTCTTTATCCCGCCAATGTTCCAAAGATTCCAATAATTCAGAAAGAGATAGCTTGCCCTTAAGCACACGAAGAGAAATTTTCCGAAGCTCACCCATACGGTCAGTTGAAAACATGGACCGCGTGTCTACCTTATCCGAAACCAATCCAGAATCCTGCGATCTCGGGGCGGACGCGCCAACATAAGGGGGCGGAGAGCGATCTAATAAATAAAAATAATCTTCAAGATTAGTAAGGACAGGATAAAGTGGCTGGCGGACAGCATATTGACCCGAGACTTGCAACCTACGCTCTTTCTCTTGTCTCTCCGCCAGTTCTCTTTCTTCCCGACGCTTCGCTTCCTGCGCTCTCACATGATCATTTTTCCGTTGCTCTTTATCAAACAGCGCTTTCTCACGTTTCTCTCGTTCACGCACTTCCTTCACCCATAACCGTACACATTCAAACATGTCTTGCCGAGCACGCCGTTTACACATACACTGTTCCACATACTCAATCTTACGCATATAAACAAACCATACAAAGGCCATCGCAACTCAGGATCCTTTTTGGTGTATTTCCTCCACACTGTGCTGTACATTATAGAGGAAAGACCATGCTTCACATACATATCCCTATTAGGAGTCCCCTCTGGGGGGCTGGAGCAGATTCCTCGAGATTTAACCGGTTTCCAAAACAGCAGCACCACTTACGGAGTGCGCTGAAAGCAGGCATGCTAAAAAATAATGCAAAATATGCAGTATTATCAAAAATGGCACTTAAACTTTGTGCCGTTCAAATTTACACAACTCCGGAGAAATATCTCCACATTACCTGCCTATATGTGTTGCAACGCATATATTCTCACAGTAATCAATACAAAATATGACCGGTCATCACAAATCAAACTCAAATAGCCAACCCAGGCTTCAAAACTCGGAGCAAGTACCGTACAACGGTTCTTACCAATCAAGAGTGTCCAGATTCCAACTGCCAAGTTCCAAAATTCGCCCAAACGGCTGTCGCGGCAAACCGACAGAAGAGGTCTCAGTCGAGGACCGGCGCCACCCAGAAGGTCAGTTCGGAAGGGAAGGAAGAAACCTCGGGATGCCAGGACTAAAAATGCCGCTGGCAGTGATCACATCCCCGGCCAAATTCCTCACCTTCGTCAAGACCAGTCCTTCGAGCATCCGAGTCGCCGATGAGCCCCACGTGACGGGCGCCAATTGAAGAATACAGGCCCCAGCTAGGCCCGCAGAATACAAGGGTTCGCTCTCCTGTAACTAAAGCTAGAAGGAAGTTGGCACGGAAGCTGCAAATACAAAGACAAAGTTTATTAACCCTTAAGGGTGGTCCTACAACCCATACAACACTCTTCAGTATTGCATAGAGTAGCACAAAGAACTTGCGTACGCGGTCCCCTTTTATACACAACAGAGGGGTTCATAAGTGGGTGGATACAACATGAGGCAAAGTTCTTTACCTTTTATGGACATTTTCGATACAGAATCAATATGTGGGCGGAGACGACAATGTCCTAAGCCCGCGAAAACATGGTCAAGCAAGGACTAACTGATTACAGATGTGGTCAAGTCTGGGCATGCGCCAGACGGACAAAGGAGCTATTTATAGACTGTTACTAGGCAGATTACAAGAGCAACTAACAGAAGGTAGGACTCTTCTCGTGCACAGGACGTGGAGACATGACAATACAAAATGGAGTCCAGACATTAGTCAACATAAGACAGGAAACATTTTCTAAGGAAGGGGAATTCATGTCTTTAGTAAATGCTTAATCATATCGCCGTTTTAGTTTTCAACAGCAGTACCTTGGTGGTCTTCTATCTATGAAACAGTAATAAGGCAGTCGGACCGCCACTGTGCGCCGCTGATTCCGACCCCGTTTCAACAAAAGTACCATGATGGCCAAACTCGTAATCAGGCCCTAAGTCCGAATGAAGAATCCTTTACTGGTGCTTCATTCAGCAGCTCCCCAACGACATGCTCCCTTCTCAAACACTGCCTGCAACCTTTCCCCACTGAACTTTCCCATCTCAGAACATTTTCTTCAAAGTTACTTCTAAGTCCTAAGGTAATTGTTAACCGGACCCAGTCCACTCTTTGTATCCGACCTGCACACTATCGCGATCAGCCATACTTATAGACTTTGTCCCACTTTCATGCGACTAGATGATCGTGGTTGGTGCTCTGATCTTTTAGGCGCTAGTTTTTACCTTAACCTTTGAAAATGAATAACTGTTCTTCTAATTAGATTTTTGCCATTTTTATGTTAAATACGTTTTTTAAATGAACTCTATTTTTCTAATAGTGCATGGAATTTTACATGTGTTATGTTTCACTTTATGCCTGTGTCCTGAATAATAGGGTAAACATTTCTTCTAAGATAAGTCTGCCTGCTTTTATGTCAAGCTACTAGAGTGTTAAACACAGGTTCATTTAGTGACTTTTGTGGTTCACCCTGACAAGGATTTGGGCTGTTGCTTGAGCAGGGTTAACACCCCAGGCCACCAACAACCCAATTTCTCATATTTTGCTAGCATACTGTGAGAAATTCTGTTGTTGGTCCTTATTATGGCAACAGCTTGTTAAAAGCCTCTCCAGAACAAGAGATGAAACATGCTCTATACATGCACTTAAATAAGAACATCCTGACACAGGAGGTTGGGCAACTGTCAGCCATCAGGAAATTGGGCAGATCAGTCTACTACAAATGTATTTGAAGCCATAGCACTATATGAGGAATATGAATCAAATCTGAAGACATCCTCTCTGGCCTTGGCCATTATGCAGCGGAGCCAGTGAGTGATGGTAGGACTAGATATGGCCTAGTAGGGCTTTCTAACAGAGATTAAGGGCCAGATGCATCAACGCTTTTTGCGATCTCAAACAGGCCGGTTCACAGAATAGCCCCGTTTGCGAACGCAAAAATGCGTTTGGCAATGTATGAAAGAGTTTGAATTCGCAATATGAGTAATCAAAATTATTTGCGATTACCTAAATGCAATTCTTGTAGCATATTAAGAATTAGCATTAAGGAATAACTTCCAGTTGGTGGTAAATTGCAAATTCCTAGAAAAATTATTTTTTTAATATTTTAAAAAATTTGTGCCATGTGGCGCACATACATGCCCTTGGAGCACACATACATATTTCAAGGGTGCAACAGGGTGTCCTTTTGGCACCCTTGAAATTGCATTCTCAATGTGCGAGTACCTATTGGCTACTCGCACATAGCGCATGCAATTCCTATTCATTTCTATGGGCCTCTAGGCCCAAAGAAATGAATAGGAAGCCATTCCTTATTTGCGACTCGCAATTGCGAGTCGCCAATAAGGAATGCGTAGGAATCGCTAAATGTTTGCAAAAACCTACATACATTGCATTTTGCGAGTCTATAGTAGCGAATCGGTAAAATTCGCTATTATAGACTCGCAAAATCCAATGTTGATACATCTGGCTCTAAGAGTTGAGCAGTCGGAAAGAGTGGAGTAAGTGGACAAAACGTACATATTCTGTTAGGCACTTAGCAACATGCAGCTTGGGGCAGGTTTAGAAATGTGGATAGAAGAAACATGTCTTGGTTCTCTGGAGATGTAGAAGATTACCCCATCAGGAGAGAAGGATCTGTTATTAGGAAAGAGAGCTTAGACTTCATAACATCATTTTTACTAGAAACCAGACAAAGGAGAGTAAGCAGCTTGTCTGAGAGCTCCTTCAAGGAAAGGTCAGAGTTCACAGGCCAGCAGGAAATGAAGGAGAGAACCAAATTGATGTACTAAATAAAGGAATAGCTGAGCATATTTTCTTGTGCCAACAGAAAAGGTGATTCGAATTCAGTGATGAATTTCAAAGAACCAAAAGAGTTCAAATGAGATATTAAGTGAATGTTCCAGCAGCTTTTTCCCATAGGAACTGATGGATCAGCTAGAAGGGAATTATTATCAAATACTATCAACATAATCAATTGTGGGCTTCACTTCTGGTCTAGTTAATATTTTCATATCTTTAGACTAACAAACAACACCATTGATACTGTATCCTGACATTTTGCTTCTGTTATTAACTCAACATGGTGATTTGGTCTACTCCGGTTAAATCTTTCAAGATGCTTGACATTCTTAATTCCTGTTTTTGTCAAGTATGATTGCCCTTTATGACATCTGTCCTGAAAGTTTTGTCAAATCTGCATGTAAGAATTTGGATTTTTATTTGAGGGGATTGAGAACCCCCTTCAAATATTTATCCCAGTTCTTGTCGGGGTTAACCAATAAAGTCACTACATAAGCCTGTGCTCGACTATCTGGTATCTTGGCACAGAGCAGTCAAGTTTAATTTAGAGGCAATATGCAAAGTATTTATAGAGTACTCAAACATTAATAATATGTAAACACAAGGCAAAACGCTGGGATGCCTTCGGGTAACCATTTATTATAAATGCTATTTCATTCATTCATTCCAAGAAAATCCCAAACCAATTCAGAAAAAAAGAATAACTTAGTAAATATGAAAGCATTGGAACAACAAAAATCTAATAAGTAGCCCTAAGCTATGAACTTTGAAGGTTTGAGTAAAAAATAGCAGCAGAAAGCACAAAGCGGCTACCGCAGGTATTTGGTCGCACTAGTCCAGGTCGAAGACAAAAGTTAAGGCCAACCGCAATAGATCACCGGTAGAATATGTGGACCAGGTTTATCCCAGTGAAAAGGTATTGACTGAGGAAGTATTTTGGAGGTGGAACATCTTCAGTGAAGCCAGATAGCAGGCTGGATACAACAGGGGACTCAATGATGCAGGGGAGCTGTGGTATGAGGACTCAGAGTTGCTCAGAGATGACTCGCCATTGGACCCCATGACAACGTCTGCAAGGGTTATCTCATTGATCGGTTTCTGCTCAGCATTGAGTGCGACAAAGCAGTCAAATGAGCTGCTCGGTATCATGTCTGGTAAGGCCATTGATTGGGTGTAGTTCAGTGTAGCTCCTGGTGAAGCTGTTAATGAAGGGTGTTGGCGTCAATGCTCAGTATTGAGTTCGGTGAAACTTTCAGCTAGGAAGGAAGGAGTATACACTGAAAACAGCCAAGGGTCCAGGATCTTGAGGACAGTACTAGGGCGTCAGAACTCACTCCCCTTTTAGACCAGTAAAGGGGACGCAGTCAGGCCCTGTTGAGGTGAGGTAAAGCGCATACAGGAATGGAAGTGCGTACAGGAATGTGGTCTAACATTAACCCTGATTTACAATTTTCGGTCAGGAATATGGCATTCATACGATTGGGGATTCGATCTCAGACCAACTTAGGACAATGGATGTTGGAGTGACATATTTTGTGGTAGTGGGACATAAGGGCTAAGAAGTACTGACTTCAGTGAAAGAATACACAGCCACTATATTGTGGTATATTAGAATATTTATTTTTATGAATTAATTTGCCATTTAGTTACAAAATTCCTTGGAAAGAGTCATTTTAGTCGATGAGGAATTTGTGGAGAGTTCATTCACTCTTGAAAGTTTCCATTTTCTTATTTTTAGAGGTTGCAATTTTGGATGAGTTGTAGTGCCTTCATCATCCCTTTTGTCTTCCAGAATATACTTTGATTGCCATTTCTTTTCTTTTTTAAACTTTCTTAAGCTGGCAGAGTACTTCATTACACCAGAGTCGGTCTAGCTTGGGGAGAGATCTTTTTGTTTTGAGGTGAAGCTAATTCATTAAGTGTTTCTGTTAGAAGTGTACAGGAATAGGAAGGGGTCAGATTTCTAAAAGGGTGCTACTAAAAGAGCTAGCATTTACATTTTCCCATTCTTGCAGGACATCAAGTTTTGATAACTCTTCCTCAGCGTAAACTTAGAAGAAATGGTAAACGATTATCAGACCAGGTGGCATAACCTGGACTAAACTGATGCCTCCTGTAGGAGCCAGAACTTAATCTAGTGTGTAATCATTAATATGGGTGGGTTTCATCATATGTTCATATAGTCCACAAAATGAAAGAAACTGAACAGATACTTGTCAAACGTTCATATTTATGACAGCTAACATGATGTGAAATATTAGCCCACATATTTAATCTCAAAATATACTCCCATGATGCAGGTCGAAGGCTAGCAAAACCTGGAAGGCTGCAGTTGATGCACATTGCATGGGGCCATTTGTCAGCTACAGAACACTTCCCCAAACAAAAAAACTGTTCGTTCGTGCCTGAAAAAGTAAGATAAAATTGTATAGCAAGCAAATTTTTCCTTTAAACCTTTCTCCCTAAAAGACTTAAGTAGAGCAGTATAGATTATTCTCTACAGTGTCAAGTACAGCCACTTAATGGTTTGATTTTCTAACTGGCATGCTTTCATAATTGCCTCTCGTCCACATTGGCTGGTGTTGATTAAAATGCTTTTTTATCGCTGTCAGGTACCGCTTATGTCTTCAGTCTGTTCTTTCTTTTCTGTGAATAGGGTGTGAGTCTGCTCTCCATGATGAAAAGGATGATGCATTTTTTCTAGACGTTTGTGGGGAGAGATGGCATACAATTGAGGAACGAGTCTATGAAAGGAAAAAGGTAGAAGACTTTTGCGTTCCTTACTTCCAATGCAGAAAGGGAGTGCTTGAGCGGCCCTGGAACATCTTATCTCACAGTTTCAGGAAATATATTAATCCACCAACTGAATGACGGGGACATTGTGATGTCACTACAATCTTCTATTAACCTATTACAAGCAATAAGTGATCAAATTATTTTATTATAGGCCTGTTCTGAATGCATCTTGACTAAGAAAATAAATCATAGGGGTTTATCCATGTATAACATTATCCTATATATAATGTAGGCCTGCCCGTGAAATTCCGCTCCGCACACGGAGTTTGCAGAATTTTTCCCATGTGTAATTCCGCTCATGGAGTTTGCTGAGTTTTTCCCACTCTGCTATTTTACTAGCTTGCACTCCACAGCGTTAAGGTGGCGAGCACGAGTGAGGAAAATCTTACTACAGACAACCTCCTGGCAAGATTTCTCAAGGCGGCGGTTGCGGATGGCCACTACCGCTCGCGTTAAGAAACCTTCCACTTGCGTTGAGAAAGCTGCAGCTCGAGTATAACAACTACTCAAGCAGCAGAAAGAAGCAGCACCCACTTGCGCTGCACATGGTGCCATTCACGTTGATTTTCAGCACTGGACAAACACTCAGCGCAAAATGCATCGCATGCGGTGCGACGTAACGCACTCCACCACTTGCAGAACTCTGCGTATCACCTAAAGTTTTAGTGTCACGGAGTTCTTCAAATCCATAAACTCCCTCCAGGCCTAATATTATGTTAAACAATCCTCTGCCATACTTTGTAAGAACATTACAAGAGTTCTGTGGTCCAATAAATGAAAAGAAGATTACGTTTCTTTATGACATCACATAACATTAAATTGACTTGCAATTTAAGTTTTTTCTCATAGAATGGGTCTTTTTATTCCTTATAAAATGCATGGATGCACACTCATTTCCTCTTACCTTCGTCTTTGAAAGGTTTGTTATTTTGCAGCTTTTGATAGTTGTGAATCCTGATATGAAGATTTTGATATGTTGCAAAAACTCATTTTTAGCATTTTAATATGGGTCACCATGGTTTAGAATGTAGTTTAACATGCATAAATGTTTCAATATTACATGTGAGTGGTGCAGGCTCCCAAGTCTTACCCTGTGATGACATTGGCTTGATGCATACATGTGTATAATGAGCTGCTATTAAGTTCAATTATAGGCAGATCTGAAACGATCGCCAGTTGGAATTTATAATTAACCGTAAGTTGCCTAATTTGTTTGCATATCTAGAACTCATATAGAAATGCATATTAATATATATATATATATATATATATATATATATATATATATATATACACACACATATATATATATATATTATCTACTGGCGGTCGCCAGTAGATAGTTATAGTTAGGACCGTGTTTCCATAGGAAATCCGCAACATTCTATTTGGAATAACTTTGGCGCCGGTTGACGAATCCTCGCGAAATTTTCAAAATAGGTGGGGCGCTCCGCTCCGCTCCTACCCTGAAAGTCTCGGGGCGATTCGTCAAGCGGGGGCTGAGAAAAAAGGGGGGTCCCAAAACGCGTTTTCCCCATGCAATTTTCCATACGGACCTTTAGTCCAAGGTACAGCCCGAACGGCTGAACAGAATTACTTGAAATTTGGCAGAGAGGTAGTCCTCAGGTCAGGGAAGTGCCTTTTGCAGGTCTGGTGTCAATCTGTTCAGTAGTTCCTGAGAAAATCAAAAGTAAAATCATATATATATGTGGGTGGAGCCTAACCACACATCTCATCCTGAGATCTGATTGGCTGTCAGCACTTCATCCAAGAAGTGTTGGCAGCCATCTTGGGACCAATATACATGATAGCACCTCATTAAAAAGCATTGCAGTTAATAGAAGGTTTTAAGACTTTAGTTACATTATAAATCATGTGTTGATGGTACCATACTCATTTTAGGAATTGTGGTATGTTCTAAGGTGATTTCACCATGTGAAAAAGCCTTCTGCTGGGATATCATGATTGAGAGAAAAATATTTTCTGATGCTTTTCCCACAGAGGTTTGGAAGGTGATCTATAAGCTAAACTGAGAGCTTATTTTCTGTAAATTCACATTATCTTTCTCAGTCATGTGAGAATGAAGTCTGACATTCTCAGTAAAACATGTACATCCAACAAGGGCAGAGACTGTCAGTTGATTCATTTGTGTTCTACTGCAGCTTCCCAGAGTGTTCCAAAGAACAACTAGAGCGCTAACAGTCCTACTTATGATAAACATATGACACACCTGAAGCCATCTTGCTTGGATTAAAGTGGTAACTCTTAAAACATTTATTTAAAAAGGAACAAAATGAGGGGGTTCCTTTTTCCATAAAAAGTATGATTAGTGCTGCAGAAAGAAAAATTAGGGCACATTTTGAGTGACTTCTCAAATCCTCTTCTATTTCATTAAAAAATTCTGACATGCAGACTGAAACATGCACTTTCAATACCAGCAGCAGTTTTCCCTGGTGAGCAGTAGCTTTACTACAGTGATCTAATGAGCAAAAAGAGTGCTAACATTCTGAATTTATGGCAAATGTGTGAAATATTAGCCCACATATTTAATCTCAAAATATACTCCCATGATGCAGGTCGAAGGCTAGCAAAACCTGGAAGGCTGCAGTTGATGCACATTGCATGGGGCCATTTGTCAGCTACAGAACACTTCCCCAAACAAAAAAACTGTTCGTTCGTGCCTGAAAAAGTAAGATAAAATTGTATAGCAAGCAACTTTTTCCTTTAAACCTTTCTCCCTAAAAGACTTAAGTAGAGCAGTATAGATTATTCTCTACAGTGTCAAGTACAGCCACTTAATGGTTTGATTTTCTAACTGGCATGCTTTCATAATTGCCTCTCGTCCACATTGGCTGGTGTTGATTAAAATGCTTTTTTATCGCTGTCAGGTACCGCTTATGTCTTCAGTCTGTTCTTTCTTTTCTGTGAATAGGGTGTGAGTCTGCTCTCCATGATGAAAAGGATGATGCATTTTTTCTAGACGTTTGTGGGGAGAGATGGCATACAATTGAGGAACGAGTCTATGTAAGGAAAAAGGTAGAAGACTTTTGCGTTCCTTACTTCCAATGCAGAAAGGGAGTGCTTGAGCGGCCCTGGAACATCTTATCTCACAGTTTCAGGAAATATATTAATCCACCAACTGAATGACGGGGACATTGTGATGTCACTACAATCTTCTATTAACCTATTACAAGCAATAAGTGATCAAATTATTTTATTATAGGCCTGTTCTGAATGCATCTTGACTAAGAAAATAAATCATAGGGGTTTATCCATGTATAACATTATCCTATATATAATGTAGGCCTGCCCGTGAAATTCCGCTCCGCACACGGAGTTTGCAGAATTTTTCCCATGTGTAATTCCGCTCATGGAGTTTGCTGAGTTTTTCCCACTCTGCTATTTTACTAGCTTGCACTCCACAGCGTTAAGGTGGCGAGCACGAGTGAGGAAAATCTTACTACAGACAACCTCCTGGCAAGATTTCTCAAGGCGGCGGTTGCGGATGGCCACTACCGCTCGCGTTAAGAAACCTTCCACTTGCGTTGAGAAAGCTGCAGCTCGAGTATAACAACTACTCAAGCAGCAGAAAGAAGCAGCGCCCACTTGCGCTGCACATGGTGCCATTCACGTTGATTTTCAGCACTGGACAAACACCCAGCGCAAAATGCATCGCATGCGGTGCGACGTAACGCACTCCACCACTTGCAGAACTCTGCGTATCACCTAAAGTTTTAGTGTCACGGAGTTCTTCAAATCCATAAACTCCCTCCAGGCCTAATATTATGTTAAACAATCCTCTGCCATACTTTGTAAGAACATTACAAGAGTTCTGTGGTCCAATAAATGAATAGAAGATTACGTTTCTTTATGACATCACATAACATTAAATTGACTTGCAATATAAGTTTTTTCTCATAGAATGGGTCTTTTTATTCCTTATAAAATGCATGGATGCACACTCATTTCCTCTTACCTTCGTCTTTGAAAGGTTTGTTATTTTGCAGCTTTTGATAGTTGTGAATCCTGATATGAAGATTTTGATATGTTGCAAAAACTCATTTTTAGCATTTTAATATGGGTCACCATGGTTTAGAATGTAGTTTAACATGCATAAATGTTTCAATATTACATGTGAGTGGTGCAGGCTCCCAAGTCTTACCCTGTGATGACATTGGCTTGATGCATACATGTGTATAATGAGCTGCTATTAAGTTCAATTATAGGCAGATCTGAAACGATCGCCAGTTGGAATTTATAATTAACCGTAAGTTGCCTAATTTGTTTGCATATCTCGAACTCATATAGAAATGCATATTAATATATATATATATATATTATCTACTGGCGGTCGCCAGTAGATAGTTATAGTTAGGACCGTGTTTCCATAGGAAATCCGCAACATTCTATTTGGAATAACTTTGGCGCCGGTTGACGAATCCTCGCGAAATTTTCAAAATAGGTGGGGCGCTCCGCTCCGCTCCTACCCTGAAAGTCTCGGGGCGATTCGTCAAGCGGGGGCTGAGAAAAAAGGGGGGTCCCAAAACGCGTTTTCCCCATGCAATTTTCCATACGGACCTTTAGTCCAAGGTACAGCCCGAACGGCTGAACAGAATTACTTGAAATTTGGCAGAGAGGTAGTCCTCAGGTCAGGGAAGTGCCTTTTGCAGGTCTGGTGTCAATCTGTTCAGTAGTTCCTGAGAAAATCAAAAGTAAAATCATATATATATGTGGGTGGAGCCTAACCACACATCTCATCCTGAGATCTGATTGGCTGTCAGCACTTCATCCAAGAAGTGTTGGCAGCCATCTTGGGACCAATATACATGATAGCACCTCATTAAAAAGCATTGCAGTTAATAGAAGGTTTTAAGACTTTAGTTACATTATAAATCATGTGTTGATGGTACCATACTCATTTTAGGAATTGTGGTATGTTCTAAGGTGATTTCACCATGTGAAAAAGCCTTCTGCTGGGATATCATGATTGAGAGAAAAATATTTTCTGATGCTTTTCCCACAGAGGTTTGGAAGGTGATCTATAAGCTAAACTGAGAGCTTATTTTCTGTAAATTCACATTATCTTTCTCAGTCATGTGAGAATGAAGTCTGACATTCTCAGTAAAACATGTACATCCAACAAGGGCAGAGACTGTCAGTTGATTCATTTGTGTTCTACTGCAGCTTCCCAGAGTGTTCCAAAGAACAACTAGAGCGCTAACAGTCCTACTTATGATAAACATATGACACACCTGAAGCCATCTTGCTTGGATTAAAGTGGTAACTCTTAAAACATTTATTTAAAAAGGAACAAAATGAGGGGGTTCCTTTTTCCATAAAAAGTATGATTAGTGCTGCAGAAAGAAAAATTAGGGCACATTTTGAGTGACTTCTCAAATCCTCTTCTATTTCATTAAAAAATTCTGACATGCAGACTGAAACATGCACTTTCAATACCAGCAGCAGTTTTCCCTGGTGAGCAGTAGCTTTACTACAGTGATCTAATGAGCAAAAAGAGTGCTAACATTCTGAATTTATGGCAAATGTGTGACACATCTGAATGCCTTCTTGATGGAATCAAAGTAAAAAACTGAAAGTATTTCCTACTGAGGAGACTGCAGTAAATGAGGAAATTAGGAAACTTCATAACAAATAAGTCTCCCAAGATGGCCACCAGAGACAAACGAGCCCAAATGTAGCCCAAATATCACCCAGATGTAGCCCAAGTATAGCACAATGACAGAATGTCCCAGAGTGTTCTTAAAAACAACTAGAGCGCTTACTGTCTTCATTATGACAAAAGTATGGCACACCTGAAGCCATCTTGATTGGAATAAACTGGTAACACTTAAAACATTTAATTTAAAAAGGAACACAATGAGGGGGTTCATTTTGCCATAGAAATTATGATTAATGCTGAAGAAAGAAAATGAGGGCACATTTTGAGTGACTTCTCAAATCCTCTTCTATTTCATAAAAAAATTCTGACATGCAGACTGAAACATGCACTTTTAATACCAGGAGGAGACTTCCATGGTGAACAGTAGTTTTACTACAGTGATCTAATGAGCAACTAGAGTGCTAACATTCAGAATTTATGGCAAATGTGTGACATATCTGAATACTTTCATGATGGAATCAAAGTAAAAAACTGAAAGCATTTCCTACTGAGGAGACTGCAGTACATGAGGAAATTAGGAAAATTCATAACAAATAAATCTCCCAAGATGGCCACCGGAGACAAAAGAGCCCAAATGTAGCCCAAAATCACCCAGATGTAGCCCAAATATAGCCCAATGACAGAAGTGTGCAAAACACTTATTATTATGTGTTTTTGCAGTGTTATATAGTGCAGACTTGTCAGGTATTGGAGTGCTTTACATGAGCATTGGTTACATCACACAAGAACAAATTCATTTTGGTTGTAGACATGGGGAGACTAAGTGATTTGACCAGAATTACAGAATGTCGAGCTGAAGCAGAAACTCCAACCTGGTTCCCCAGTTGCAAAGTCTGCAGTTCTGGAAGTAACACCACATCCTCTCCCCTAAGTGCAACATTTAATCAAGTGGTCAACTGGATAAAAAAACATAAAGATAACAAATAATTTAAAAGTGCTTTGTCGCTATTTGAAAACTCAGAAAATATGTCCTTATTTTAGTCTTTTAGAGCACTAACCATAATTTTGATGCCAATAAGACCCTCTCATATATGTAATTTCTAAAGGAAATGCTCTAGGTATTACAGTTTTGATTACATCAAGATGACGTCAGGCGTTCCACACTTTTGTACTAAATATAGAATGTTAGCAATCTAGTTGTTCATTAGGATACTGTTGAGAGGCAGAGGCCAGGGGCACAGACTCTGAAAATTGAAGGCAGGTAGGAGGGTGCAAAGGCAACAATTTAACCACACTGAGCAGGCAGGAAGGGCCGTGGCAGCACAACAGACTATGGAGGGCAGTGGAAAGGGGGGCAGGGGCAACAAACCAACAATACAGGACTTGCAAGAGAGGCTGTGGCAATGTAATAGACCATTGTGGGCAGAAGGAAGAGGCAATGGTAGTAAAACCATACATGCCAACAGACCCGATTCAGCCAGGAAACGTCCAATGTTTTTAAGCTCAAATGGGCTTTATTTGATCTGTCTCCTGTCTACAATCTCCTCTTTTTCAATGTAACTCAAAGGAGAAAATCAATACCCCAGTTTTTTTTCAAAATCTCCCTCTTACCAAGTTCAAAATGTTCGCAAGTATGGTACATTGGCTCATGGAAGGAAATGGGGTAGGGACATGGACTTGGATAACAGAGGACAGGAGGGACATGGAGAGGTGCACCAAACTGACCCTACAGGGCAGGCATCAGGGTTTGCAGCAGCACAATACACCACACAGGGCATGCGGGACGGGAGTGCAGCACAACAATCCATAGAAAGCAAGAGGGAGGGGACAGGACCATGCACATGGACAACAGAGAACAGAGGGGCAAGAGGCAATGGTAGCTAGCTGACCATAATGGACAGACAGGAGAGAAAGCTGCAGCATAACAGACCATAAAGGGCAGGAGGGATGGATCAGGGGCGTTACAATGGAACAGACAAGCCAGGAGGGAGGGAGTAGGGGTCTGCACATGGAAACAGAGGGCTGCGGGCAAGGGGGCAGGGCAGGAGCAGCACGATGACCATGGAGGTCAGGCAGGATGGGCACTAGAAACAAGACACACCATGGAGAGCATCAGTGAGACTATGATGGCATACACACATACCATGGAGGGAAGGTGGGAGGGGGTCAGGAGCAGCTAGCTGACCACACAGGGAAGGTGGGAGGGGTCATGGCAGCACAGAAGACCATGCATGGCAAGCGGGAGGGTTAGTGGCAGCACAATGGCCATGATGGGCAAGAAGGAGGGTGCAGGGGCATGCACAAAGGACCATGGAGGATAGAAGGGAGGGTCAGGACCTGGGCACAGACAAGAGAGTTCAGGGGAAGGGGCCTCACAACAGACCACGCGGGGCAGGCAGAAGGAGCAGTTGCAGCACAACAGACCAGGGAGGGCAGAAGGGTGTGGCAGTAAAATGGACCATGGAGGACAGGAGGAAGGGGATAGGGGCATGGCATGTGGACAGGCAGGGTGGAGGTGGCAGGGACAGGTTACAGTCATCTGACAATGCTAGGCAGGTGGTAGGGGAGCGGCAGCTCAACAGAACACTCAGAGTAGATAGGAGTGGCAGGTCCATGGAACATGGTGGTCAAAAAGGATGGAGCAGGGGCATGCACAAAGACATCAGAGGGCAGGGGGAAGGAGAATAGGGGCAGCAAGCAAAGCACAGAGGCTAAGCAGGAGGTCAATGATGGGCCATAGGATTGGGCAATGGAGGGCAGGATGAGTGGACTGGTACATCATGCTAAATGCAGGGCAGTGGCAGCACATCAGACCATGCATGGCAGGAGGGAGGAGGCTAGTCCATGGATTCAGACAACAGAGGATAGGGAGGAGGTGGATGGGGCAGCAAGCTAACTGTTCATAGAAGGTGGGTATTAGGAACTTTATTGTTTTTAAAATGTGTGTCTGTGCGAACTACTTAAAATATGAACAAGTATGCAGCATAATCTCACTTTTATTCAGGAAGAAGAGGACGTTTGGGACTGTGACTCTGGGCTAACTTGGCAGAAACATCCCCTGACCCTCCACCCCCCATCGCAAAATGTAATGCCCGTGAAAAGGGTAGGTGGACGCAGTGTTATATAGAACATAGTCCTGAGAGCACGATTGAAAATGAAAACTAGATATAGTATATGGTATAAACTATGCACCAAAAAGTGTGATATAAGATGAACCGGGCCGTGAAATATAATATGCAATACATTGTGCGCAATGACAGATTCATTGGAGAGCGCGAGATAGCACAGGCACTAGCGCTTGCTATGTGATATGCGCCTTGGAGTGTAATATGCACAGGGCAGTGTTGTGTAACCTAAGTAGTCTCTAAAGTTGTAATATAAAATATGTGCTGGGTAGTGTAACATTGCATATGCACTGTGACAAAGATATGGATCCCAGATTGTAATATGTATGGCATAGCACTATGCTTTATAACATAGGCATCGAGGAAGGCACGTTAGATGGGGCAATATAACCCGTGCGAAGGCAAGTGTGGCATGACATATTCACGGGGTGGTGTTACAGTGCACATGGGCTAGAGAGTGTCATAGCATATACACTAGCTGGTGGAATACAACACAGAGGTGTGTGGCACTCGGCGGGCACTGGTGGGTGTAACACAGCATTGGGCTCAGCCAGGAGCACGCTGTGACTCTCAAGTGAGGTTTGTCTCCTTTCCAGAGAGTAAAATAGAAAGTATTACACATCCGGAAGTGGATGTGTGTTTTATGAACCGTGAGGGGGTTTCTTGCATAGTTTGGTCGAGTTTTTGTCGAATCCCCTTTGAATGGCTTGGTGTGCATGTGTATTAAATGTGCCCGTCAATAGCTACCCATGTTTGTATAAATAAACGACAAGGGTGTCTACTTGGAGAGTACCCACCAGCGGGGGCGCCGGGATTAGGCACGGTAGGGTGTCAGACATGTCAGAGCTTCACTAGCGGTGTGAATACATTCTACGTGGATTCATTGTATGCATAGTCGCCTTTTAATGAATATCACGCAAATCGTCATGGTGATAGGTACATACGGTTTGTCCAGCATGTCCTAGGTGTTTCTATAAATATATATTTAAAAAAAAAAAAAAAAACAAAGGCTCCTAAAGAATAAAAAAATAAATAAAAGGCCATGACCTAGGGGTTGGGGTCCCCGGGGCCGATTAAGGCCTTGGGAGGGCCAAATTAATTTTTTTCAAGAAAAAAAATTAGGGTGCAGGCCCTGGGGGATGGGGTCCCCAGGGCTAATAAATTAGAAAAAGAAAGGGGGCCACACAGCCCTCCTTCTTAAAAATAAATAAATAAAAGACCGGCATTGCGCCGGAGGCCACGCCCCCTCCTTGCAGCACTCTGCAAACGAGCCCCCTGGCCAGTTGTAAGTTGAGGAATTAATTCCCCTTCAATACTGAGGGTCCCTGAGGGCCAACTAGCCCAACAGGTATCTCCAGTATGCGCCAGGGAGCTGCGTTGCAGACAGGTGTTCTGAGGCCACGCCCCTTTTTACACGTCCATGCAACGCAGCTCTGTGGCACTTACTGGAGGTACCTAGTGGGCTAGTTTGACCCTAGGGACCTTTAGGATTCAAGGGGACTTAATCTCTCAACTCAGAACACCCACAGGCCCTGTGGCGCGTTTTTAAGTTGGGGAAATAATTCCCTTAATCTCCCAACTTAAAACGGCTACAGGGCGTTTTCACACAGTGGGGAAGGGAGGGGACGGGGCATGATGTGACGTGTTCAAACACGCCCTGTGGTGCGTTTTAGGAGGTAGTTTTAATCCCCTGCCCTATTATATACTAGGGGCTTACAGAGGAGGTCATGCTAATCACAGGGGGACCCCAACACATAGTGTGCCCTAGTGTATGTAGGTGTTTTCACTGTATTCTGATTGTCTTTTAACATAGCACTGGCTCTAGGACTGGTTAGTCAGACTCAGTTACCACCAGTATCCGTCTGAAAAACTTGAGGGTACAGGATGATTTTGCAACAAGGCTTGTTTCTGCTCTTCTGTTTGTTCCTTCTGCACGTTATACTTCTTCCTGCACTTTTCTTCGTCTTTGAGAACTTCTGTTGCTTCTTTCTGCATTTCTTTTTTTTCTTTCTGTGCGTTTTTCCTTCTTTCTTCACATGTCCTATCTCTGTAGGCATAGCTAGAAATTAGCATTTAAAAAACCTTTGAAATTCACTGAAAAAAACATAGGTTTCAGGCACGTTATAGCTAGGAATTAGCATTTAAAAAACCTTAGAAATTCACTGAAAAAACCATAGGTTTCAGGGGCGTTATAGTTAGCTGGACTTTTCACTCGTACAAAACCATAGAAATTCCCCCGTTATAGTTAGTTCAGCTAACTATAACTCGCGCGCCCGCAATGCACTGCTGATGACGTCACATATTACATCACTCATGACATGGTCAGTGACATCACTGATGACATCACTGATGACATCATCCTTGTGATAGAGTGTCAGACCTCCTCTCCCCCAATATAACCTTTGATACACACATTCAAAAATAGAAATTAAAATTTTCAAAACAATGGACATACCAATACCAGTTACAACAACCTATTCAGTAATTGTAAGATCCACATCCACATCCACTCATTCACCAACAGTCCTATACAGTCACTCATACATGTACTCACTCATCATATGTACTCATACACCTATACATCCTGTTACACAACGCCACTCATCCATAAAGTTACTCACACACATAGTCACTCATGCTAATAAAGAATCAAACATCCGTTTACCTACATATACAGTTATACACACACCACCACACTTACTTCTACAGAAACTTACACATACTTAGTCTTTTTAACAATCACTTATAGAAACACATACTTATTCATACAGGAACTCTTTCAATCTCTCACTCTCACATATACTCACTTATATACACCAATAGTCTCATATACTAGTTTAAAACATATGTAGTTACTCATAGAGACACTATTGAGACAGTCATTCACTCACTAACACACCCATACACACACTCATCCACCCATACAGTCCTGCACACATGCTGTCTTCAACACATACAAACAGTGAGTCACTCATTCATGCACCTATGCACTACGTAATACCCCCCACCGAACCATACAGACATCAGACACTTATACTGATACTCAAAAAACCAACTAATAACCTATATAGACACTCATGTAGCTACTCACCAACCCATGCAGCCACTTACACACAAAGTGAGAGACTGATACAGATATTTACATATTTAAACATTACTCACTAAGCCATGTATTCACTAAGATACACTTAATCAGTCAGTTATACAATCAATTTTTCAAAAACAAATCATCCATTTAGACACTTATATACCCATTTATTCTTCCATCGACCTTGAGATATACATATATAAAACCTATGTAATTTTCTGAAAAACACACATTCACTGGATGATGTCATCAGTGATGTCATCAGTGATGTCATTTGAGATATCATTAGTGATGTCATGAGTGATGTCACTGACCATGTCATGAGTGATGTAATATGTGACGTCTTCAGCAGTGCATTGCGGGCGCGCGAGTTATAGTTAGCTGAACTAACTATAACGGGGGAATTTCTATGGTTTTGTACGAGTGAAAAGTCCAGCTAACTATAACGCCCCTGAAACCTATGGTTTTTTCAGTGAATATATATATATATATATATATATATATATATATATATATATATATTTATATATATATATTTGTCTTTCTGCAAAGAAAATATTATAGGACCTATAGTTTATTAATACAGTTGGGAATTAGAAAAGGTGGAGCTGTTTAAGAATAATGCTAAAAGCACAAGAAGAATGTAACAAAGAGCATTTGGATGTGGATAAATCTAAAAGGCTTTGGGATCTATGCCATTGTACGGAATACACATTATTCTTGTATGAGTTTGTTTCAGATGCAAATATCTTCAAATATATTTGCAATAAGTGAAATAATCCTCTCAATTAAGTCACTGCGACACAACAAATACGAAGTTACATTTTCCTGTGACCAAGGTCATTTGTGTGGAATTGTAAGATTGACTGGTCTTATTGACAAGCAAACAGATGGTCCTAGATAAGTGAATAAAGATCAGAGGGGTGAAACCAAATAATCAATATTCTTTCAGATATATTGCTTTCCTTACAATGATCTAAGTCAATATGTAATTATTACAGATTGTGTGATCGGGGTTTTACACAGTGCTCTAGAATGGGTACGCAGATTTGAATAGCTATCCTCTTGATACTCAAGCTGCTGCCTAAGTAATGTCAAAAGACAAATATTTATCAGATAAGGGGTTTTGTGTATAGAATGTTTCCACGCACATTTTCCGGAAAGCAGAGGGGCACATTGATCAATCTTTCCCCAGTCCAACGCAGCAAGCCACCTTGCTGTGCTGCGCTGAATAAAAGGACAGGAATGAGCCTTATTTAACATTGTGCTGCACATTCCTGTCCTTCCCTCGCACTGGAGCACTTTTGGCTGCCTATTGCCAATGCAGGCACCCTTGTGTCATGTTGCAAGGGTGTCTGTGTTGCAGGTAGGATTGTTTTTGTGCAAGAGGCATTTTCCTCTTTCTATGTGTGCTGCAGACAGCAGCGCACAAAGAAAGAGGAAGAAGCTAGGAGAAATAAAGATATTTCTTTTCGCTGTGCTTCACCTGGGGAGGCATATCGTTCTGATGCATTATTCCCAGGTCTACCAATAATGGCAAACCTGGAAAATTTAACCAAAATCCATCGGTGGATGCCTTGGAACACCCGGGCTCTCATTTATGGGTTTTTGGATTAGGACAGTGCAGCAAGTTAGCTTGCTGCACTTACCTACACCAAAGTGAAAGGACAGAAATGCACCATTGTTAGATTTGGGGGTCTCTCGTTGGCAATGGTTGGCACCTTTGTCCAAATAGGGACCCTTACGTCTAGTCAGGGTAAGGGGCTACACTCCTAAAATAAGCCCTGCTCACCCCCTTGGTAGCTTGGCACGAGCAGGCAGGCTTATCTCAGAGGCAGTGTGTAAAGCATTTGTGAACACATACAGTAATACAGTGAAAACACTACAGATGGACACCACACAGGTTTAGAAAAATAAGTAATCTTTACTAGACTTAACACAAGACCAAAGACAAAAATCCACAATACTGTAATCAAAATAAGTCTTTAAAATGGTAGAAATTGCTTAGTTCACTTTAGATTGTAAATGCAACACTTTACTCTCAAAGTACCTTAGACGCGTAATGCAAAACAAACAAAAGGGTCGCAGGGAAGGTGATGCGCCGTTCATTACAATCAGGGGAGTGGATGCGTTGGTTCCTTACTGCTGCGTTGAGGCTCGCTTCCTTAATGTGTGGGGAGTTGACATGCCGGTTTCTTACTGCGATCGCTGCGATGACGCTACAGTGTGGTGCAACAAAATGGCGTCTTGGTTACGGTGCGACAATGTAGATACGATGCGTGCACCCCCGACGGCTGTACAGCGACTCGGTGAACTTCTGGCCCTGCGACACGCTTCTCCGGTGCTGCGACAGCTTCCTCTGCGGCGGTGGCACGCTTCTCCAGTGATGCGAGGCGCTTCGAAGATGCGATGGTGACAGCAGCAGTGGTGGCACGCTTACTCGGCAATGCGACGGCAACTGCATCGATGGCAACATGCTTCTTCTTCGTTGAGTCGCGCTTCCAGCTCCCAGCGACACGCAGTCTCTTAGAAGGTCCAGCACAACAGCAGGCACTTCAATTCCCAGCAAGGGAATTCAGGGGGGAGCTGGAGTGAAGTCTTATATTCCTGAGACTTCAGGCAGGAGGCAAGCACAGTCCAAGCCCTTGGAGATTCTTCTTCAAGATGATGAAACCACACTCAGTCCTTTTTTCTCCTTTCTTTGGCAATGAAGCAACCACTGTAGGCCAACCCCCAAATACACAGCACAGGGGTAATCTCATCCTTCAGCTGCCTGGTTCTTCTCCCCAGCAAAGGTTCGGCTTGATTCCCAGAAGTGATCTAAAGTTCTGTGGTCTGGGTCCCCCTTTTTATACACACAAATCCTTTGTCTCTGAAGGCAAAGAGTGTCTCTACCTAGTCTAAACCAGTTCTGGGTGCATTCTGCTAGTGCACAACTTCTTCTTTTGTCAGTGTGCGCCAGGGTCATCAGAAGAACCACAGGAGGTGGAGACAGCATTGTGGAAGGCAGGCACAGCCCTATTCAGGCCCAGGTGTTACTCCTCCCACCACTCCCAATGCAGATAGGTCTAGACTCACCCTGTCTCCTTGAGCCACACCAGCCCCTGTCACTCACAAACCAGACAACAACAAGGAATACACAACCTAGCAGAGGCAGGTTGGATGGTTAGGTAAGAAAATACCTACTTTCTAAAAGTGATATTTTCAAACACAGAATGTTAAAACCAACTTTACTAAAAGATTTATTTTATCATTCTGAGTTCAGGCATACTAAATTCGGTTTTCTATCAAGATCCCTGGGTCAGTTAGGATTATAAGATGTTATAATCAAACTGCCCATTCTGGCCTATGGGGACAGGTAGCCTTGCAATAGTGAAAAACGGAAATGGCTGTAATTCACTATCAGGACATACCACACACACCAGGGCATGTCCTACCTTTTACCTACAATGCACCCTGCCCTTAGGGCTACCTTAGGGGTGGCTAATATGTAGAAAAGGGAAGGTTTAGGGACAGGTAATTGAGTGCACTTACCAAGTCAACATGGCAGTACTGGACTGCACACAGGTTATGCAATGGCAGGCCTGAGACACTTTACAAGCTGCTTCTGTGGGTGGCACACCCAGTGCTGCAAGCCCACCAGCAGTATTTGATTTACAGGCCCTGGGCACACATGGTGCACTGGAGTATGGTCTGACAATTAAACCAAATAAGCCAATCCTGGAGTCACTAATCCATTACATCAATTTAACAGAGGGAGCACTTGCACTGTGGCACTGAATAGCAGTGGCACAGTGCCCAAAGCATCTACACCAGCAAAACATATAGCAAAGAAACAGGCGGCAACAGAAAAAAATTAAAGGGAGACCCACGCCAATGGTGCTAGGTCTAACAACCATATTTTTGCAATACGATGCATCCCTGTCCTTTTCCCCCTGCGTTAGCACTATTTCTGCAGCCTAGCACCAATGCTGGGACCCTTTCGCCATGGTTTAAGGGTTGTTGGCAGGATTGTTTTTGTGCAGGAAGAGGCACCTTCCTACAAAGAAACAATCCTAAGATGTGTTTTCCTCTTTCTATGTCTGCTGCAGAATGCAGCTCATAGAGAAAGAGAAAAAAACTAGGAGAAATAAAGTTCTCTCTTCGTTACGCCTTATCTCTAGAAGCATAAGGATTTGGCGCATCCCCTGGTTTACATGGTCTTGTAAATCTGTGGAAGCATCAAAACCCATGGGTGTTGCATTGAAACACCCACCTCAACACAGATAGAACGCCTCCCTAGCACAGACTCAGGCAGTGCAGCAATTTGCGCTGCCTTGCCTTACTCCATATCTATGAGGCTTTGCGTGGCCTCATAAATATGATATTTTAACCTGTGCCGCCGGAACGTCACAAAAAGTGATGCTCCAGTGGGGCAAGGAAATACAACCCCCACACTCTACCCATGGAATGCCTCCCTGGGGCAGGGCAAAGCAAAGCAGTGATTTGCATAGCCTTGTGTTACTCCAGATTTATCAAGCTATACAGGGCCATGCAAGGTGGCCTCGCTTGGCTTGATGAATCTCACTTAGGTTTTGTGACACCCTTGTGCCCTTTTGCGTGGCATAAGGGTGACACAAAACTTTGATAAACATATCCCAATGTATATAGCATGCATTAAAAATGAACAATATTTATTTTTTTATTAAGTTAAGAGCGAGACAATAAAAGGAATTCACATACTTAAAATAAATAGTATGGGATATTACTCAATTCTTTAAGACTATGGAGGTCATTACGATGGCGGTGAAACCACTACCGGCAGCCTGCCGGTGGCAGTTCCACCGCCATCTTGAGGCATTTTGCCTGCCAAATGACACAATGGCAGGCGGTGTGCTGGCGGACGCAAAGTCTGTCCACCACGGGTCCGCCACAGGCAATTGTTACAATTGCCTGGCGGACCCACCCTGCATCAACAATATGGTGGTGGTTCGCCATATTATGATGCTGCCTCCCCACCAGCCTGTGTATGGCGGTGTCACTGACATTCACAGGCTGGTGGGGATTTCATTCGGGGGCCCGTAGTGGGCCCCCCTTATGTTGGGGGAGGTGGGTGTGCACTGGGCCCCCTATATTTCCCTGCACCAGGAGGCAGGCACCTTGTGGTGTCTGCCCCGTAGTGCAGGGAAATCCAAACAGTGCATTTCTGACATTACGGCAGGTGCTGCAGCCAACAGCACCGGCCGCAATGTCAGAAATACACGATGCGACCACCACGGTGGCGGTCGCATCATAATCTCACTGGCGGGACCGCCGCATTACTGGCGGACGGTCCCAAGCCCCGGCATGGTGGCGGACTTTCAAATGCTAAACAGGTTTTGCACTGGAAAGTAGGGAACAACTTTACGGAATTAGCACAAATTCTTCTTCTCTGTTTCACTTTCCATCGCTTACCTTGTTAGATGTGAAGGACATCTAACCTGAGCTTCAATTGGAATTCCATAGAGCATATTATCAAGCCCATTATCGCTGTTTTAGCGGCAGTTTTCTGCCGCTAACGTGGCGATAATTTTATCGCCTGTCTTGATAATATGCCCCTTGGTTTTTTAGACCGTGTATCTTGCAACAGGCATTCTTTTTATTAGGACATGCTACCCTTTAGAAAGGTATGTTCTAATAGCCTTGTAGCCTTCATAGCAGGCTACACCAGCCATTAAAGTCCCCCGTCCATGTCATTGGCCCTTACCTTTGGCTCAGGTGTTTGATGCCGGGTCAGACTTTTCATGGTCAGTATGGCCCACAGAGACAGGCAAATAGGGGCAAATTGATGCTAACAAATCGTTTTTTTTTCTACTTAGAATTTCATGAATACTTCTTTTTACAAAAACAACTTTCACTACCAGGTATTTGCTATTATATCCAGCTAGAGTGGAGTCGTGCCAAGTAAGCGAGGCCATGAAACACCATTTATTATGCAGTATTCAATATAAACCAAACATTTTGCATGATCAACGATATTCCACACACCAGTTCTGTGGTGTCTATTAAGGGTTTTTGACACGAAACCGCACTGCTCTTCAAAGTGTGAAGGACGCCCACCCTTTTCTCCAAAAGTCCTTTAAGGCGCTTTGACATACTGCAAAGCAGCTCTGCTTTACAGCCTTTATTGTCAATAACACAACACGACTCATATTTGCAAACTACAATGGCCCGACGCCAGTGGTTCGCGCTTCAGCCTCGCATTATTTTTCAGAACAGCATCCAGCAGAGATGTGTGCAGTGTCACAGTCACGCCAAGATTAAATGAATGCAGTTTTCTCTTTCTGCAACGTGTATGATTTTCTGCTACTGAATGGCACCAACGCATTTGTATTGTAGTATTTATAATGAAAAATATGACATTTTCTTTTTTCAATTAAAAAGTGCGAAGAAGTTTTCAGCAATTAATTAAATAGCACTTCTTTATTTAATTGTTTGTGTTGTAGAAGCTTTAATGATGCAATAGCCTGCCTGGTATGTTCTTCCTCTATTCATGTTCTCTCAGTTCTGAACTTGCTTCAATTTGAATGATTGGCTTTTCATACTTTAGCAGATGTTTGGGAAGGCAAGTGGGATAATATTTTATTCCTTCCTAAGTACACCGGTCTCAAATATGGTAAACAGGTAAGATGACATTTTACTTAAATTCTGGTATCCACCCATAAGAAGCATGCCCCTTCTGTCCCAGTCAGCAATAAGACAGAAAGCACTTTTACCAAGAAACACGTGGCACTTTCATCTCTAACTTTTCCTAGTTGGGCCTTCTATGTGACTTTAGACCTCACTAAAATGTTTCTGCCACTCTAATGATAAAGGTCTTAATCGGGCTTAAAACCTTATAGCTGTCCTACCCCACACCACCAGGGAAATTCAGTCTGCTGGATGTCCATGACCTAGCGCTGCAAGATGTTGGCCGTGTACTGTAGACCCTCTTTGACCCAGGTGACCTGCCAGTCTATGCAGAAGTAAACCAATACGGCACAGTCAGTCAGGAATATTGATGGTGTGCTTCTGGTCTGATACAGGAGAAAGTATGCAGAGCACACCAATTCCTGTATCAGTGGAGCGCTCAGAATGTGCTGTCTACCAGCCACCACCCTCCGAATTTATTAGACTCCAACTAAGTTCACTCACTGGCAATGCTTTGATGAACTGCTCTGATAGAGGAAAAGGTCACTGTAAGTAAAATCAGGATAGACTAGGGTAAATAACCTTGATCTAATGTAGAAATTATGCTGAAAAGTATTAAGGAGACTGGAGTAAAATAGTGCTGCTATTCCAGCTGCTATACCAGGATAAATAGCCTTTACCAGTTTGTGATTACCACGCATTACCATTACCACTAATTCACTACCATGCAATACCTTTCCCATGTATGCCTTTACAATGAAAATGTAGTCATGTATCAGGTTAGTGAAACAGGTTTTATATGTCTATATATCTATAGCTATATCTATATCTATATTCACTGATAAAACCAAAAGTTAAAGGGCTGTTATAGTTAGGCTCAGGTTTCCCTCACATATTACATCACTCATGACATGCTCAGTGACATCACTGATGACATCATTTGTGACTGTGAGTGGTGTAAAAAAGGTTGCGTGTTAATTTAAATACCAAGGTGTATTGGTGAATTAGTGGGTGTATGAGTGCCTGATTAGATGATTCAGTGGGTGCGTGACTAACTGTATATGTGAGTTATTAGGTGCCTCAGTGAATATATGGGTGAGTTACTGGTTGTGTGAATGTCTGTATCTTTGTGTCAGTTGGTGTCTAAGTGACTGTATGGGTTTGTGAATGGGTCTATGAGTTTCTGTATGGGTGAGTGATTGGTTGTCTGAGTACCTCTATGGGTGTCTGAGTGTATGTGTGGGTGGTTGATGAGTGAGTGGGTGAGTCAGTGGCTGTATAAGTTAGTGAGTGCATTTGTGAGATGTTGTATGGGTGCATGAGTGTATGTATGGCTGAGTCGGTGAGTGAGTGCACGTATCAGTGGTATGTGGGTGAGTAACTGGGTATGTGAAAGGCAGTATAGGTGAGTGATGGGCTATGTAAAGTGACTGTATGGGTGAGTGAGTGAATGTGTCTGTATGACATAACATAACATGTATATTTGTAAAGCACACATTCACCCCTAATGGGGTATCTTGGCGCTAAATAACAGATGTTTATTGTTACCCAACTCAATGGTACTCATTATAGCAACCTCAGATGGACCAAGGGCTAAGTGGACCTGCGTGATTTGAATCTGTAACCATGAGGTCGAACACAGGCCCCTGCAGTGGATGCATTAGTCAACTGAGCCACCAGACCCGGGTGTATGGGTGAGTGTGTGCTTGTGTCAGGGACTGTAGAGGTGAGTGAGTATGTGTTAGTATCTGTATGCATAAGTGAGTGTGTAGCTGTATGAATGAGTAAGTGGATGTGTGTGTTGATCTATGAATCAGTGATGGCTTTGTAAGTACTGGTATGGGTTTGTGAATGGGTTTAAGAATGGTTGTGTGGAAGTTGGGGTGGGTGTATGAAAGGTTATATGGGGGTGTGAGTGGCTGTGTCAGATTCTGTAGATGATGTCATGAGTGATATCATTTGAGATTTCGTCAGTGATGTCATCAGTGATGTCACTGACCATGTCATGAGTGATGTAATATGTGAGGTCAGGAGCAGTGCATTACGTGGGCTGTAGTTAGCTCACTAACTATAAAGGTTGAATTTCTCTGGTTTTGTATGAGTGAAATCAGAGCCCAACTATAACGTCCCTGTAACGTATAGTTTTTAGGTCGAGCCTGGGCAGTGCATACGCTTCTCTGCGAGCCATGTTGTATTATAGTATGGACTTGAAGCCCCGCCCACTGTACTCCAATATTTTTCATTGGCTTGTGTCATTGTCCTTCGTAAATGCTAGGTTCTGATTGTTACTAGGCTTGTTAGACCCTCCTTAGTACCGCCTTGTCTTCATGTGAAATATCCAATGGCGTCTGGTCCTTTTACTTCTGTTACATGTTGCGTTGATTTTTGACTGTAGGCCCTATTTTCTTTAATGAGTTTCTGGTCCTGCAAGCACTACGTGCAGTGCGCACTTTCACTTTCAAAGCAGCCCAGGACAATGTTTGATGTGATCGTGTTTGAAGTGGCTTGGCTACGTGCATGCCTTTATCTTGTATACACAACAGAATTGTGGTTGCCTTTCACCGTTATGCACCTGGTCAGAAACAGACAACAGCAATTAGACCCATTAGTGAAAACCAAAAAGCCAAAACAGCACACTGCTCCAAGTACTGCTTTTTGTCGGTCAGTAGTTTCATCGGTTTCCTGTCCCCTCGAACTTCCTAATGCTCCATCAGGAGCCTGGCAACGGGAAAATGTCTCCTGTACAGCGCCTGCAGTCTGTTGCTCGTGAGGCCCCTCTGCGGACCCCCTCACGGTTTATTGTATATTTATGGAATTTTAATAGGATGCACAGAGACATGGGGAGTGTTTATATGTCTGCTTGATCAGGACATGTCTATGACTTCCAATATCCTGGATATATTTATAGCGTTTTCATACTCTGTGTGTTTATAGTGCTTTTTACAGACTGGATACTTTTATTCTCGCCTGCCTCTAGCAGGTCTTTTGTGTGCTCGAGGTTGGTTGCCCAAGATCACATGATGTGTCTCAGAGCACTGACGTTTTATCCCTTTCCCAGCTGCAACCCCTTTTTATGAATGAAGTTCTCGCTCTTTCCAGAAGCAGCTCATATTCTGGAGTGGGGAGAGGGCAGAGTCAGCAGCTCCAGGAGGGTGTTGCCATGACCTCCTCAAAATTCAGCAGACGTAAGTTCACCTCATGGAGTATAATATAAGGCAGGGCCAGGAGCCTCTGTGCCAGTCAGTTGTTACTAGAGGCCTTCTCCAAACACGGTGTATACTTCCCTTGTGTCTTCTACATCCTGCTGTTCTCAGTGTGTATGATACGCACTTTAAGACAGGCCGATTCCCTGCCAGTGAAACAGTTAATTATAGACCTGGAAGTGTTTCCCACCATGTTTTAGGACTAGAAAAGTGATAATCTGTAAGTCTTTTGCATGAATGCATTACTTCGAATATTGTGTTATCCATGAATATGCCTTTTAGTACATGACAGCCTACTTTTGTATACCACCTCTTCAATTCGCCACTGCTTTATTTGATAACTTCAAATAAACCTCCGTTGTACATCGCTCTTATACCCTCATGGTTTTATTCAGCACTATTGTAAAAACAATTAGCTAAAAATAAAACAAGATGAGGGTACATGAGTACATACGTCGAGGAACCCACATCCATTTATTAAAGCTGTTCCACTGGAAACCAGAGGTAGCATGGATGTCACATTTTCTTTCTCCCTCTTTTATGATAAATTGTTCTTTATTTTAGTTCAGATGCAGCTAAGAGCTTGCATCTGAGACCCTGTCAGCACCTTTAATCCTCACTGCATTAACATTCACTTTCAAACCCTGCAGAGACAAAACAAGGTCTGAATCTTTTGTTCTGTTCCCCATTATGGAAATCTATCTTTAACATGTAAAAATAAATACGCACACATGTTATTCAATTGTCTTTCAGAACTTTATGCTGATCCCTAAGAGTCTTCAAGTCACTTAGGCCTTACAAACCTTACTCTTTAGTGCACCCAGCATTTCATTATGTGCTAAGATTTTGCACTAATGTGATGACACAGCGGCTGTTTTCTATATTATTTTATGGTTCGAGAGAAGTGTTCCTTTTAGACTGCTATATTTGTTTTGGAGAAAGGAAGTACGGGTACATTGTGGAAGCAATGTTATGTCACAAAAGTATTGTTACTTAGCCAGTATGTCATATTTCAACAAGGTGAAAATGTGTGCATAAATGTTTCCTGAGGTAAGCATTTATTCCTGAATCAGACTGCATGACTCCATGTGTAGCGATTGTATAACTCTTCAATATGCTGCATGGCTAAATACTTATAAAGTCCCATTGGCGAGACCTGTTGTCTATGCCAATGCTTATTTCAGAACAGTTCTATGTTTTTTTCATTCCGTTTCCTAACTATAACATCCCTGTTACTTCTGTTTTTTTCAGTGAATTTCTGAAGTTTTTTAAATGCTAATCCCTAACTTTAACATCCCTGTAACCTTTGTTTTTTCCAGTGAATTTCTATGTTTTTTTAACTAGTAGTTGCGTTTGCATAGTGGTGGAGAAAGGGGGCTGGACCTCCGACAAGCTCTCTGGAATTCCACTGTGTAGGACTTACAGGAGGTACCAGCAGGGCTTCTTGGCCACAAAGTTCACTCAGGAGTAAAGTGGACTCCATCTCCCAACCAGTAGCTAACCAAAGCCACGTTTGCAAAGTGTTGAAGAAAGGGGGCGGGGCCTTTGAAGACCTCTTAGGAATCCCTTGTGTGGGACTTTTTGGAGATAACAGGAGGGGTAGTTGGCCCCCAAGGATATCCCCTTTACCTCCAGTAAGTCCTACAAGGCAGGATTGCTGAGACCTTGTATGAGGTCAAGCCCCTTTCTCCACCACTCTGCAAACGCACCTCCTGGCACACTACTAGTTGGGATATGAAGCCCCCTTTGACTTTTTGGAGATAACAGGAGGGGTAGTTGGCCCCCAAGGATGTCCTTGGGGGAGACATGACCCCTTTCTCCTCCACTCTCCAAACATTCCTCCTGGCACACTGTTGCTTTGGGGATGAAGTCAACTTTAGTCCTGAGGCCAGTAGGTGGCAGGCGGACCTCATCCCCCCACCAGCAGTGTGCTAAGAGGTGCATTTGCAGAGTGGTGGAGAAAGGGCATGTGGCCTATGATCACCTGTCAACAATCCCACTGTGTGGGGCTTACTGGAGGTAACAGGAGGTCTTGTTTGCCTTAAGGACCCTCAGCAGCCAAGGACACTTCATCCCCCAACCAGGAACGCTCCAGAAGGCAAATTTGCAGAGTAGTGGAGAAAGGGGACAGGGCTTCAGACGAGTTGCCAGCTTTTTTGTTAAATTTATTTTTTCCTATTCCTATCCATGTGACCCCCCTTCCCTGGGCTGTTTAGGGCTCCAAGGACTCCATCCCAGGGGCCTGCCCCTTTTAGAAAAAAGAAAGTCATAAAAAAAGTGAGGGGGCCCCTTTTTATTTTATTGAAATGAGGGGCGAGCCCCCCCGGTCCAATTTCAGCCCCTGGGACTCCATCCCCCAGGGCATGCCTCTTTTATAAAATATACATTTTTGTTAAAAAAGGGAGGGGCTGCGCTGCCCCCCTACCAGGCTGATTTTGTCCTCAGGGACCCCATCTCCTGAGTCCCGGCCTGTAGTGTGGGTGCTCTGGTCCCAACCCAGGGCACCCACTGCAAATGTTGGGACCACGGGGAGCCTGTGGGAGCCAGCATTGCTTTGGGACCCAGGGAGCTGCTCCCTGGGTCCCAAAGCAATGTGTCTGTTTCCCTGCTCGCTTCACAGCAAACAGGGAAACAGACACTTGCTTTGCTTTCAGCAAGTGAGAGCATTTTTGCTCTCGCTTGCTGAAATCAGAGAGTTTGCTACGGGTTGGCAAGCCATAGCGAAATGCAATGTCCCAGGACTGAGCACCCAGGACATTGCTGGAGCCAGCCCTGGGGGGTGGTGGTCCCCAGGGCCATGTATGGGTCCACAAGGGAGACAGCATGCCCCCCTCTTTTGTTCAGTAAGCCCCAGGGAGGCGGTGGTCCCCGGGGCTGGGGGTCCACAACGGACCCCCTTAATTATTGTCTTTGTGCCCCGGGGAGGTGGCAGTCCTCTAGGCCGTGGGGGAGGCCCTAAGGCCTCCTTCACATTTCTTTAACAGTGTGTCCCGGGGAGGTGGCAATCCCTGCGGCTGTGGAGGGGTGCATGTCTCCCCGCATATCTGTTTGTCTAGTGGCGGTCCCTGGGGCTGTGGGGGAGGCCTCCCTGGCTTCTATTTTTTAACAAAATATATGCCCCAGGGAGGTGGTGGTCCCTACCGCAGCGGTGGGACAGAGTCCTCGAGCCACAGGAGGTAGTGGTCCCTGGGGCTGCAGGGGTGCCCGCGGGAGCCCTCACATAATATTTTGAACTTGCATCTGGGACCTGGCCTGCCGGGGGCCTATAGTAAACGAAGCGCAGAGCCTGCAGTTCATTTTTCAAACATTTTTGGCAGATTTGCGGATCCACCCACGAGTTTGCGGCAAAAATACAAAATGCTTTTTATCCCTGACGGGGACCCTGTGGGACACCCCCACCATATCTGGGGGTTCAGGGTTTTCCTACTCTGCCCCTTTTCTTTGTTTTTTACTTTTTTTCTGAGACTCAGCTTGAAGCCGAGCCCCAAGATGGCTGCCATCACTTCCTAGTTGAAGTGATATCAGCCAATCAAATTATTGTAGGATCGGGGAGTCCCCAGATCTCTTTATTTTTTTTACTTTTCTCTGAAACTACTGAATTTACACCAAATCACAAAAAGCATGCTTTCTGGACCAACATCTAGCTTTCTGACAAATTTGGTGTAAGCAGTTCGGGCTGTAGTCATGTTCAAAAAATGAAAAAACCCCATAGACATAACATGAGGAAAATGCGTTATTGGCAAAATAAAAATAGATAAATATATCATACTGCCAGTCGCTAGTAGGTAGTTATTATAGTGAGGACCAAGTTTCCATAGGAAGAGTCCTTTTTTGTGTGCCAATAATTTTTTGGTCATTTGACGAATTTTCAAAACTAATACAACGCTCGCTTCAGCTGCTGTCTTTGACATTTTGTGGTGATTGGTACCTTTTTGTGATTTAGTGTAAGTCTTTTCCGCAGTTATGGAGTTATTAAAATAAATTCAAATGTGTATATATTGGTACAAGGATCTGACAGTCCCCGTGCTCAAATCTGATTGGCTGCTACCACTTCTTACCAGGAAGTGTTGGCAGCTATCTTGGGACTTGGCCTCAGCCGAGTCTCAACAAAAAACATGCAAAAAGAGAAGGAATACCTTGACCCCTCTAGGCCTCTTTGGGGGGAGGAACCCTGCCAAGGCAAAAAAACAAATGCCAAAATTTAGCAGGAGCCCTGCTGGAGCCGTGGCTCCCGCTGAAAAAAAAAGTAGAACCATGGGCTACAGCTCTTCTTTACTAATAGGCCCCTGAGTGGGCCAGGTCCTGGGAGCACTAGGAGGGTGCACAGAGCACTCCTCCTATGGCTTATCATAAGCCCCTGGGACTTTCACTTCTCCCGGCACTTTCATATATGTGTGTGGGCAGGCCCTCTGGGCAAAAAATAAAATCTATGCGGGGGCAGCATGGTTCCCCTCCCGCAGCCCCGGGCCTGCAACTTCCTGAGAGAATTTATTGAATTTAAGAGGGGGGTGTTGAAGCCCTGGGTACTCACACCTCCCGGGGGCTTAAAAAAATGAATGTGGAGGGGTCTGTCATGGACCCCGGCCCCAGGTACTGCCAGCTCCCTGGGACAAAGATTTAAGATGGAGGCGGCTGCACAGCCCCCTCGTGGAGCCATTTATGGCCCTGGGGACCACCACTCCTACTACCTACCAAAGTGCCCACCCTCAGCACCCTCAGACGGTAGCTGTTTGTTTTTGCTTGGTGGGCACTGACATAACTCTGGTTTCTACAAGCCAGAGATGTCAAACAGCTCCCTCTTTCAGTAAGTGGAGTTTTAATCTGATTCTCTGTACACAAATTTGAAACAGAAACAGATGAAAACATTGCTCTGACAGAGTGCTGCCTTTCAAGAGGCCCCTGTCTGGCACAGCAATTAAAACTCATGCAGAAGGTGGGAAGTCCGCAGGGATGGCAGGAGCCTTGATGATCCCCCCATCTGCAACACATATAACTGGTGCCCTAGGGGCACACAGAATAAAGAGAATGGGCATGGGGGAAGGTGGGCCCAGGGCACGAAATCGGCTCAGGAGGGGGCCCACCCTATTAAAAGAAATGTAATTACCGGGCCCTGGGGACGGGGTCCTCGGGCCGAAATCAGCCTGCGGTAGAGGGCTACACCCTTTTCTCAACTACTCCTCAAAGGGGCCTCCTGACACACAAATTGTTGGGTGGATAAATTCTTCTTGGCTGCTGAGGGTCTCTGGGGACCAGCAACTCCTCCTGTTACTTCCAGTATGTCCAGCAAGTAACCACGGCTCCGAGTAAGAAACCAAGTTGGTGTTCCCTAAATTTCTTTATCCTGTAATTAGTTAGATACACATAGCATGCAGTTTTTTTTTAATTTGTAGAATCTTTATGATTGTTTTTTCCCCCCCACTGTTCGTTGATGATTCTTTCAACAATGCATCACTTTTGGTGTATAAGTATTGAAACGGAGAACAGTAAAAAAGGGATTTGCACCAACAGACAACATTTGTTGGGTGAGAGGCTTGTGCCATTTCACACAGGGAGCAGACATCTCACTTAAATATTTGAAGGCAAGTGTTAATATAATGACATGATAGACAAAACAGGGTACTCACAGGTAGCGACCTGTGGGACCCAGAGGGTTGAGAGGTCTCTTCAACAGTTGAAGAGGGGTGGGGCGATACATCCTCCCCTGTAAACTCCAAACAACAAAAGTATCCCACCTGTGGCTGCAGGATAGTAGTATATACTACAAAAGACACGGGTAGGGAGCTATCTGGTACCCCCTAGTGGGTATGCTGGCTCTGCATGACTGGTACGGGGAAGGAAAAAAATCCTTTTTTAGATATAACCCCCACACACTCTAATAGTGTCATGCTTCATCATTGGGTTCACCATTACTCCAAGAGGGCAGGGTGAGCTCGACCGTATTTCAGGGAGCACTGAAGGCTAGAGGGTGACAAAGGGGGCCTAGCTACAGATTAAAAATTCCTCACGTTCTCCTAGGTATCCCTTTATTAGTGGAGACGGCGGGGAAAGCTTAAATAAGGTAAGGTGTAATGTGGACTATTATGCTCCTATGACCCTATGTTTTGTTAACCAACATGTTTCAGCCGTACGCTAAGGCCTAACAAGGTCCGGGGCATTCATCAGGGTATCAAATAAGCATAATCATTCCCTGGTGAATTGATTGCAGAACAATGTCATGCACCTTTATGTATGGGCAGTGTTAATACTGCCCATCCGGTATTTCAGTTTCTGTTGTAAAACCGGTCAAATAAATTCCATGACCAGCATTATATAGAGCTTTTCATCAATGGTGATATAGGTGACGGTATATACCACAAATGTGAAAAGAATGGGGCATGCATATCCCACTGCATGCGTGTGCACTACACCAACTCATACTGGAGGCAAGTGCATTCGTTCCTTGTGCGCCTTGGTTGCTAATGTTATGGAGTGCCTGTTTATTCTCCATTAGCAATCCTAGAATCACCCACATAGCTCATGTGGATAAATCTTAGGGTGGTAAATTAGTGGCCTTTATATGTGATTGTTCACTATTCCCACCCATGTAAATCAGGCAGATTTCGAGATATGTAAAACATACCTTGGGGCATATTAACAAGGGCCGGCGATAAATATCGCAAAGCGTGCTTAGCGCTTGCATATTTATCGCTGGCTATCTCTGGAATTTATCGCCCGGTTAGCGCGTTATCAACAACGTGCATCGCCGAGGCAATAAAAATTCCAGAGATTGTGTGGATATCGCCGTTTTCCATGGTGGAAAATGGCGATATCCTAAATGATAGGGCCTGTGGTCTTAGCCATAGAATCCACCCCCCATGTTAAGTATGCCTTAGTCAGGAATTTAACAGACATTAAATTCCTGTGTTAAGGCATACTTAGCGCAATTTAATAATCGCTACCCTTCCTTATTAATATCGCAATATTATTGGTTTCACAGCCATGCCTACTTTGCATCTCATTAGCGATGCAAAGTTAGGCGTGCTGGAAACGGGCACTAAGTCAGCAAAACACGCAATAGCGTGTCTTTGCTGATAAGGCGATAAAATTATCGCCGCTTTTCGGCCGAAAACGGCCGCAAAAGCGGCTATAATTTTATAGCGCCGCCTTGTTAATATGCCCCTTTGAGTCTTTGACCCATAAACATAGATAGATTCCACACACATTACAAGCTTGTATCCTCCAGCTTTTATACATATGCATAGTTTTGCTTGTGTACTGATAATCACCCACAACTGATGGGTGTCATAAATCTGAAGAGTAAGGGTGGGGCTTCCTTTAGTCATACAGTATGGGAGGAATTGGTGAGATAAAAGGGGAGAAAGAATGAGCGATCGACAGATTGCCTGTTAAAGTGCCCCTGCTCGAATGACAGGAGAGTCCCTATTTAGAACGGCGAGCGAATGCATCGTCACTTATTTCGTCCAGGGATATCCCACGCCATTTGCCTAGACTCGCCCTCGTCCTCCCGGCTTTTGTAGAGATGTGCCGGGAGGACGCCGATATTTACGTGCTCTTACCTCATGGGCGCAGGTGGCTTCCACATCACATGGTCTGCATGCAACAACTATCGTGCACTTCAGAGAACGCCGATAACCATTGAATCATGGGTGATGTAGTCAAAGCGCTTCTTCGTTCAGGCTTCGCAATCACAAAGGGGAGACAAGTGTATGAATATAATCCAGTTGAGCATACGAGATTGGCATTACAACCACAAATGTTCAATAGCCTTTTATCAAACGTCGGGTGGATATTATCCTTATTGCATCTGTTACGAAAACGGACTGGGAGTTATAGTCATGTTTATCTAAACCATAAGGCATGTTTACAATGAAAAAAAGGCTCATAATTTTAAAACACCTATACTAAAACAAAATGAGAGATTGGAAGTTTATATATACAGGGTGTTATGCGAAGGTTAAAAAAAATGAAAAATAGCATCAAACTTGTTCTGCATTTCACTGTTAATGTAATGACTGCAGCTGGTGTTGGTTCTCCCAAGGGTAATGTACAGGTGGACTGTCCTGATACACCTGTTTTGTTCTTCATAATTTAGTTGTGACCCCTTTCTAGAATTATTTTTTAGTGCTTCCACGTAGAAGTTGGCCCATGTAAATAATTTTATGTAGTGCCCCTGGATAAATGGTTGCTCTAAGTATAGCAATAGAGATATATCGCTGTAATGTTTTTTTTCCCTTGACGATATTGTAAGATTCTTCAAAACATCACTTTGTTCTGTGCTTTCTGAAGAGCCTGTGCACAAAATTGTATTTTTAAATAGTTAAAAAAAAATGTCATAATTATTCGTAAATTGTTTGGTTTAAATTGTTTTGTAAGGTGTTAATAAAATGTATTTGTAAAGTTATAAAAATGTATACTAGCAATTTTAGCTATAGGTCACAAACAAACCCATAGAGTTACTCATACATGAACTCGCACAGCTATAGAGTCATTTACACAGGAACTGACACACGCACACACACACTCATCTAGCCACTCAAAACACCATACTGTCAGTCACACACCTATTTACACATTGAAACTGCTACTTAGACTCATACACCCATACAGCCATTCACACACCCACTAAACCACACAAAGACACAGTGACTCATATACCAAGTTATACACTGATACACCCACTCACACACCCAAACACCAATACATCTGCTCTAATACCCAGTCATATACTGCTAAAACTACACAGAGACTGACATGTACAGACCAATGCAGCCACTGATACACTCATACACTGGGAAACAGAGTTTACAACGCTGTATCCACAATGCAATAACATTACATCGCAAGTCATTTCAACAACTTGCAGTAGGGGGCACACTGGTATTGGATTTCAAAATCCAACACCTTCCCTGATGTTGCACAAACTGGAGTAGGAATAGTAAATGATACTATTCCTAAGTCCAGCGCATCCCCTACTGCAAGATCAAATCACATGCGTTGTAAGGAGCTATATTCCCATATGCTCACAGATACAGCCATTGACAGACCCAGGCTCACACTGATGCAACCTCTGACACCTAGGGACATACTGATACAGTCATTGACATACCCAAACACACACTAATACAACTACTGATACACACACTCACACTCTGATGACAGAAACTGACACACCCAAGCACATACTCATACAGGCAATGACACTCCCAGTCACAAATGTATACAGCCACTTAGATTCAGCCAAACACTGATACAGCCTCTCAAACACCCAAATACATACTGATACAGCCAGTTACACACCCAACCACACACTATTACAGACACTAGCATAGCCAGCCAAACACTAATGCATCCAATAATACATCCAGGCATACACCAATGCAGACACTGACACAGCCAGGCATACACCAAAGCAGATACTGACACACCCAACCAAATAATAATGCATTCAATAATATACCCAGGCACACACTAATATAAACGCTGAAACAGCCAGACACACACTCATGCATATAATGACACACCTAGGCACACACTGATGCATAGACTAACATACCCAGGGGCACAGCAGTGCAGACTATGACACACTCAGGCATACCACAATGCAGACACTAATACACCTTGTCAAACACTGATGCATTGGCATCCAATAACGCAGCCAGGCACACACTCTTGCATACACTGACACACTCAGGCATACACAGATGCATAGACTGACACACCCAGGCATACAGCAATGTAGACAAGGACACACCCAGACACTGGTACACCCAGCCAACCACTAATGCATCCAATAACACACTTAGACACACATGGATACATACACTGACACACCGATGCTTACACTGATGCAAACACTGACACACCCAGCCATACACTAATGCATGCATTAGCACATTCAGCCACACATTGATGCATACACTGACACACCCAGGGACATATCAATGCATACACTGACACACCCAGGCATACACCAAAGCAGACTAATTTAAAACATAAGCACAGGTGCACCACACATCAATTTCAATGCAGAAAGAACAATTATGTGGTCTGTATCCAACACAGATGTTCTTCAAAGTTTTCCTTTTTATTCCAATTTCAATAGCTTTTAAAACGAGGTCGTAAACATCACTTTGCACAACGATACAGCCAAGGCGTTTCATCCTTATAAAGGACTTCTTCAGGGCTGTTAAATTCAAACAAATAAATATACACATCAATTGACAAAACTAAAGACAAATATAACACATCACATACTGTACAAACATTAAAAGGCTATTCTTTCTAGCCAATTGTCTACATTAAGAGTACATTTATACAAAACAAACAGAAGCTAGCGAACAGCAAGACAGACAGACATTTTTGTACTTATTCACATTGTAATTTTCCAAACCTATAGACAACGTTTTTACAAAGATTTCTTATCTGTACAATATTTCAAGGAGTGTATCTAAAGAAAAAACTCCTATCGCGGGCTTGTGGAAACTGTCAAAGCAAAACAAGTTACCTAGGGATGCTAGGAGGTAGGAGAGGCAGCAAAAGAAAGATAAAGGAAGAAGTATTACAATTAGAAAAGGCCAAAGGCCAACCGCTTGATGGTCACGCAATTAAAAAAGGTACAAGTGGAGGTTCTACCGCACCTTTATGCCAAAAGGGGCCATGCTGACAACAAATAGTACAAATAAATAAACGCGGTAAAATACCCACCACTAGAAATGTTTTTAATAAGTCAGTCTTATCATGAAGGAAGCCAGTAAATAGCCGGATCCGTAGCCTATGAGTCGTTCCCCATCTGAATCATGGTTATCTAGAATATCAACAAGAGTATAAGTATAGGTTACGTGTCAGGCTCAGAATATTGGCCACTAAGTACAATAAAAAGGGGCAGCCCAGCTCAAGTGACCATACTTACTTGAAATCAAGTATGCACACCGACATCCTCATAATAATGAAGAAACAAGAAGATATGAAAATTAAGGATGTCGGATAGGTCCAATAATAAGGCACAGGTGACTGGGATAATGCAAAAAAAGGATCACGTCTGAATTAGTCGATACTACAATCTAAGAAATGGGAATGAAAAATCAACGATTACACTTCATCATTTTATATCAACCGATCTTTAGAAGACTATATAGCTGTCATCCCTGAGTCACTTATACTTACTAAATGTCAGCTAAAATGCAGGTTCTTTATCATGAAGGGAATATGCCAGAAGTAGAAAGAGGAGCCCACGGATTGGGCAATCATCAGCGCGTGGCTCTTATAAGCCTAATTATTGCCACCCTGCGGAGTTACCTAAGAGAACAGAGGCAACCATAATGAGTTTCATAGGGTCACCCTTTTCCAGATGGTATAGGTTGTAAGGATCAGAGTTAGAAAGCCCACTTGTGTTATAAGCGGATACATGCAATGCTGAACAGTGTAGTCTACCCAGAGAGATTACCCACTGTAGTGTGCATCTCTCCTCTATAAGTGGAATCCAGTGGTCCATGTATCATGTGAGGTAGTTCCCGTTTCCCACTATCATGAGGATTGATCACATCCTTGGATATATCTTTCGATTTAGGATACGACGTATAGCTCTACACCAATCTACAGTATTATACTTTAATACCGACCCAATCTGTGTCACTTCAAATATATTTTGTTTTATGTGCTCAAATTCAATACCAGCAGCCTATGAATAAAGCGAAAATAATAATGAGCATAGAAGCTGGTGAGCAATGCGTAGCTTCTAATAAGTAAACGCTTAGTCTTGCCCAAAAAAGTGCTAGCCATCAAGTTGGTCCCATGGCTTCTAGAGAGGAGACTCTTATTCCTGCCTACAAAACTGGTACCCATTTAGTTGGTCCCACAGTGCTCCGGCTCATGTTCCCCCCATCAGTATGTCCATTACAAGGTGTCTCAACATAAGCTCTGCGACACCTCCCCTTCAAAATTTAAAACATGGTAACCGCTCAATTAGTAGAAAATCGGGCAGTTTTAATAAATGTGTAGCTGGGTTGTAGGGAGCCAAAGCGGCGTGCCCTCCCAGCCGACTTACCGAGATGAGGCTGTCATGATGTCTCAGAATGCCAAGCATCACGGCGGTAGAAAAAAGACGAGAAACCGGAAGCTTCCCCGAGCCGGTTTAAATACTCGGGGTAGCCGGTATCCATTGGAGGCACCTGCGTGTCATGGGAAGGGGCATCCGTCAAACATTCTGACGTGAGTTCACCTTCTGGCGGCCATATTTAAGTGGTGCTTATATCAATAACAAAACCCTCCTGTAAACGGCAAGACTTAAACCCAAGACATGCCCGTAATTTCCCTAGTCATACCAAGAATAGTGAATATACCCGGAGACATCGGGGGACGTCAGAGACGATATCATTAAAAAAGGATGAGTATATATGCATCCCAAATTGATCCCTCCCTACTTTTGGGAAAAATCAGCCATAATACAAAGAACTTATTCCTGAAAGGGGACGTGTTCTACATAAATTGCTGAGATAGGCGGACATATGTGTCCCCTAATAGCGTATCATATTTATCCAATGAGCCTATGTGGCGGCCATCTTATAATGGACTATTCGGAACAGGGAACAGCATATCATGAACCAATGGACCTATATGGTGGCCTTCTTATAACGGACTATTCGGAACGGGGAACAACATGTCATGGGCGAATCCTGTAACTGAGCAAATTAAATTCCAGCAAATATGATATATACTTTTAAAGATGGTTATGGACAAAAGCTGGCCGTGATATGTAGAACATATCCTCGAACAAGAGGCATGTTCCACCACACCTTCCGAGGGCAGCCAACCATGTCAGCCAATATCGTGCTGAGTTCATAACAAGTCTCCTCGTGACAGCCATCTTGTAATGAACAGTCTGAACTGGAACGAACCATAATATACAAATCTCCTTAATGGGGATCAGTTTCAGCATTGCGTGGGTAACAAACATATTTCATATGGTCAAAATCAATAATGTCTAATTCCTAAAGGTCAACAAAGTGGGATCACATCACAGCAACAAGTGCCGTACACGAAACGCCAGCACAGCTCAAAAGGAAGATATAAACAATTCATTAGAATGTCTGAGAGACAATAGGAAAGAAAACCTGAAATAATGAATGAAATGAAATAAAGCAGGGGAAGGAAGGGCCACGGGGAGGGGGCCAAGAAAACATGTCATAGGCACAGTATAAACAAGTCCCAGAGGAGAAACGCTAACCATGGATGACTTTTTACTAGAGTCTAGACTGGAACAAACAATAATATACACATCTCCTTAATTAGGACAGACTCAGCATTGTAAGAGTAACAATCACATTTCATATAGACAGAATTAATAATGTCTAATTCAAAACATACAGAGATAACAAACAATACTCAGAGATCCTCGGAGAGGAAGGCTTACGGCATTCACAAGTATGATTATCAGTGGAACCCATATCGGGAGAGAGTAGTACATTCCATCCTATGATTAGATAACAGCTACCAATCAATGCAATCTTTCTACAAGAAATAGTGCATTTCATCATCACTGTTATGCACCAGTTCTACATACCGAAGTCTGCAAATCCACCCAGCTTCATTTTTTCTTAGAGCCAGTTCCCTATCCCCTCCTCTTGGGTGGACTGGGATGTGGTCAATCACCATGAACCAGAAGTTCTCATTGCCTCCGTGGTGCTCCTGCATGTGATATGTAAGCGGATATCTGAGATCCCCGTTGCGGAGGGCATGTAAGAGCTCCTGAATTCTTATTTTTAATGCACTCTTGGTACTGCTCACGTAGATCTTATCACATGGGCAGCTCAATATGTACGTCACATATTTCGATTTGCAATTAATCAAATGATTGATATTGTATCTCCGTTTGGTGTTGAAGCAAAAGGTTTTGGTCTTGCTCCTACCCGGCCTACACACACTGCATTTGCTACATGTGAAAAAGCCCATCGTAGACGATGTCAGCCAGGTTTGGGTACACCAAAGCAGACACCGACACACCTAGCCAAACACTAATGCATCAAATAACATACCCAGGCATACACTGATACACACACTGAGTTAGCTCTTTGTTTGACCAGATGGTGGTACTAACAAGAACTGTTTTTATTTCGAGAAGGGTTTTTTAACAGGTTTTTTTTTATTCATCTTTTCTTTTTTTTTAACAAAAGGTGAACAGGGTAGTAAAAATGAGTAAGGATGGGGAAATGCAAAGACGCAACTGGTTTAAGTCTTCACAAAACATTATGTGTTCACTGGAAGCGGAAAACAAAAACTAACAGCAATGCTTCTTCACTATATCTAAGAAAACACCCATAGAAGACATTTTTACAGCAACAAGAATGTGGTATTTTGCACAGTGAATAATGTCCCTCAATTCCTTTACAGGCAGCTGGTATTGTAATGACTGCAACTGATGATGGTTCTCCCAAGGCTACTGTAGAGGTAGACTGCCCTGCTGCACCTGCTTTCTCTTATACCATCTGGTTGTAGACCTTTTATATTAAATGTTTTAGGTGCTTTCACATGAAACTTGTACCATGTGAATACTTCTTTGCAGTGCCTCTGGAAAACTGCTTGCCCCAAATATTGCACTGCACATGTGTTGCTGTTATCTTCTTTTACCCAGTTGGTGTGTTTTCCTCTTCATCCCCAACAGTTTGTGTATGCTCATCTTGGATGAACAATGTAGCTTCAGCCATTCTGTAAAAGCAAAGCACCACTTGTTCTCAATACTTCTTCTAGAGACTTTACTGGAGAAGTAACTGGTTTTGGATGTGGTTTTCAATGTGCATAGGTGGAGTCTTATTATATATCCAATCAAAAGACAATGGGGGTCATCACGATGGCGGACAGCCCACCACCGCCCGCCATGCGGTGGCGGGGCCTCCACCATCTGACAGCAATTTTCCCCTCACCATCGTCCTAATTCCATGGCGGTCGCAAAGACCGGCCACCACAGTCCCACCACAGGCAATCATACTGATTGCCTGGCGGAGCAGTGAGCATACCTAGAATGGTGGCATGAAAATGGCGGTTCAACCGCCATCCACAGGCTGACAGGGATGTACTTGGGGGTTTGTAGCAGAACCCCCTTAAGCAGGGGCATGGGATTTTTGCCCTTGGGGGGGACCTAGGGTACCCTGAACATTTCCCTGCACCATGTGACAGGCACCACATGCCTGCCACGTAGTGCAGGAAAATGCAAAACTTGCATTTTTACCATTGCGGGGGATGCGGCATCCAGCATGCACAATGCGACCTCCACAGTGGTGGTTACATTGTATTTTCACTTGCAGGACCGCAGCTATATAGGCGTCTGGTCCCAAGCCCCGTGACAATGGTGGACGGACTTCAGTCCATCCCGCCATCGTAATCACCCCCAAATGTTTGGGTGTGCTTTTGAGCAAATTTGCGACTCCACTTCATACACTTTACATTAAGTAATAAAAATAAACCCCACAAATTAATTTTTTTCAACTAAACATTAGATGGACATAATAGTTTAGAAAAGGAATTTGAAAACCTTTGAAATTCACTGACAAACAAACTAAAGGTTACAGTTAGTTAGGAAATAGAATTTAAAAAACCTTAGAAATTCACTGAAAAAACAGGTTCCAGGAACGTTACAGTTTGGCTCAGATTTCAGTCATACAAAAACAATGAAATTCAGCAGTTATATTTACCTGAGCTAACTATAAATTGCACCCTCGCAATGCCTTACTCATGACCTCACATATTATAAATCACTCATGACATGGTCAGTGACATCACTGATGACACCTCAAATTACATCATCTACTGAATGTAAGTATTTTGTAAAAGTTTTTGATTGTTAAAATATATGTACTAGGCTATCACAAAAGTTAAATTGGTATACTAGGTGTACTACTAATGAGTGATGCTACTGTAAACATATTATTAGAGTGTCTGTGTGGCTATGTATTTCCATGTGTGAGTGGGCATCTGAGGTGGCTGTATGGGTGTGTGAGTGGGTGTGTGAGTTGCTGCCTGGGTGTATAAGTGAGTGTATGAGTAGCTGTGTGGGTGAGTGAGTGGCTGGAATGTTGGGTGAGTGGGTGTGTGAGTGGCTATATGGAAGAGTGCCTGGATGTGTGTGTGACTGTATTTGATTTGATTTGATTTTATAATTTTATATAGCGCTGAATCACCCAGAAGGGTATCTCTGTGCTTGCAACAGCGGACTATCAAGACTAGAAGAGGTATGTTTTCATCAGCCTTCTAAAACGTAGGAGGGACATTTCCGTGCGGAGATATTGGGGAAGGCTGTTCCAAAACAAAGGAGCCAGGTACGAAAAGGCCCTGCCACCGGAACGAGCTTTATTTATTCTAGGAACAGAGAGAAGTTTTTTAGATCCTGATCTGAGTGAGGAAATAGGATTGTAAGACTTCAGTTTCCTAGTTAGATAGCACGGGCTAAGCTCATTTAGAGCCTTGAAAATCATGCAACCTGTTTTAAATTGCACTCTTTCCCTAATAGGCAACCAATGTAATTCATGCAGTAGGGGCAGAGAGGGGGTTCTGGCCGGAGAATCCGTAACCAGTCGGGCAGCAGTATTTAGAATAACCTGTAATTTGTCCAATGAGGCGGCATGAGCACAGAGAAGAAGAGCATTACAATAATCGATCTTGCTCATGAGCAAGGCCTGAATTAGAGTCTTCCTAGTGGAAAATGGAAGCAGCGGGAAGACTCTTCTAAGTAAACTTAGAATGTGGTAACAAGACCCAGCAATTGTACTAACATGGGTCTGCAAAGTAAGCTTGTTATCAAGCTTAATGCCCAGATTTTTATCTACCTCTTTAGGTACAGGGGCTTTACCCAGCTCCTCCGGCCACCAACTAGGTGACCAACAGATGTCAGCACCTCCGAACAGCAGGATCTCAGATTTCTCAGAGTTTAACTGGAGATAGTTGGTTTTCATCCAGGAGGCAATAGCCAACATACCCTGAGAAAAGATGGTATGTATGTCAGATCTCCCTTTGTCGAAGGTGAGGAGGAGTTGAGTATCATCTGCGTAAGAGCTGGGGTTAAACCCCAAGTCCCTCATCAGTTTAGCCAGGGGCGTCACATAGATGTTAAATAAGGTAGGGCTCAAACTTGAGCCCTGAGGGACGCCTCTGGTAACCTGTGAGCGAGCAGATGTAAAAGGACCCATTGACACTGCCTGAGTACGATTGGACAAGAAATCTGACAACCAGCTCAATGCAGGTCCGTTGATGCCAAGCTCTAGTAGTCTATGCAAGAGAACTTGGTGGGAGATGGTATCAAATGCTGCTGAAAGGTCAAGCAGCACCAAAAGTGCCACTTGACCCTGATCCAGAGCCATTCTGATATTATCCATCACCTCCACCAAGGCAGTCTCTGTGCTATGCTTAGCACAAAACCAATGACTAAAACAAAAGATATGCTCTACCTGTTTGTATAACAATGGATCAAATAGATCTCACTGATAAGTAACCCAAAAGGGTCGCTTACGGCCACACCATTTGGAAAAGGGCACACAGGAAAAACTAAATATTGTGATTGAGAATTGTATTTTTATTTATTTTTTGTTCATCAATTTTCTTGATATATATACAAAAAACATATGCTCAAAATATGCATACAATAAATTTTTTGAAAGGATATATTTAATTAACCAAGCTAGGCCCCCTCAGAGGGGTGAGAGGAGTGTATAAACAGTTAAGTCACAATCATGCTCAACAAGCAACCCATACAATCTTACACAATCAACCAAAACATTGAACATACATATTCACTACGTTAAAATGTTTTTTATATACACACAAGAACACTCTCCTTAAAGTTTTGGTGTATCTTGTTTGTAAGACACCACCAAATCATACAAAAAAAACACGCCGACGCGCGTTTCGGTGCAATCACCCAACAATAAGGGTGCCACCTTCTTCAGGGCATAATTTGTATGCGTTTTCTGTAGTCCAGGGGGCCTTTAGAAAGTTAATAATTAAAGAAAAAACGTCTCATTGGGAGTAATAAAGTAATTTTTCAGTTATAGTCATCATATACATCAATTGTAGGTTAAAGAACATCAATAAATGAGTGATATTTTTTCCCAAATCGATTTTTAGACCAAAATGGTGTGGCGAGCAGGCGCTCAAATTGGGTTTCAATTTAGCAAAACAAAATACTTATTAATGAACAAATACAATATGAATTATCCAAACGTAATAACCACAGCAGCTGCACATCATATGCCGCCTCTCACAGGATAGATTGACCTTGGAGGACCCAAAAAAGATGCAAGGACCCTGACATAGATAGTGCTATAATAGTAAAGAGAACAACAACAAAGGATAAAGAGAAGAGTAAGTCTATGGTGCACTGTATTGAATTGAACACTCACCTGAGTTTAAATCCTGAGGTGCATACAAAAGGATTGAAAAGAGAACGCGGGAAAGGATGTCGGAGGAATCACTACTATAAGTGTCCTGAAACAGGATAAAAATAAAATCAAAATTAAAATGCAGGGTACGTATTGGAGAGCATAAATCAAACATTAGACGTAACAATCTCTCAGCTCCACTCGTATCCCATTGGAAAGAGGCGAATCACAATGAAAGTGATTTACGCTACACCATTTTGGAAAAAATTCATAGCCATAAGGGCACTAACATCACCAACATCCGTAAAAAACGTGAGGTTTTCTGGATATTTCTTCTAGATGCTCAAAAAATGGCCTAAAAATCGATTTGGGAAAAAATATCACTCATTTATTGATGTTCTTTAACCTACAATTGATGTATATGATGACTATAACTGAAAAATTACTTTATTACTCCCAATGAGACGTTTTTTCTTTAATTATTAACTTTCTACAGGCCCCCTGGACTACAGAAAACGCATACAAATTACGCCCTGAAGAAGGTGGCACCCTTATTGTTGGGTGATTGCACCGAAACGCGCGTCGGCGTGTTTTTTTTGTATGATTTGGTGGTGTCCTACAAACAAGATACACCAAAACTTTAAGGAGAGTGTTCTTGTGTGTATATAAAAAACATTTTAACGTAGTGAATATGTATGTTCAATGTTTTGGTTGATTGTGTAAGATTGTATGGGTTGCTTGTTGAGCATGATTGTGATTTAACTGTTTATACACTCCTCTCACCCCTCTGAGGGGGCCTAGCTTGGTTAACTAAATATATCCTTTCAAAAAATTTATTGTATGCATATTTTGAGCATATGTTTTTTGTATATATATCAAGAAAATTGTTGAACAAAAAATAAATAAAAATACAATTCTCAGTCACAATATTTAGTTTTTCCTGTGTGCCCTTTTCCAAATGGTGTGGCCGTAAGCGACCCTTTTGGGTTACTTATCAGTGAGATCTATTTGATCCATTGTTATACAAACAGGTAGAGCATATCTTTTGTTTTAGTCATTGGTCTTGTCCCCTATTGCTCTCCCTATATTTAAATTGGGGTACCCCTTTTCTTAGTGGATATGCTTAGCACGAAAGCCTGACTGCGAGACATCCAACGCACCAGAGGACTCAAGAAAAGCAGATAAATGCTTGTTGATATGTTTCTCCGTGATCTTGCTCTGTAGGAGAAGCAGCGAATTCGGGCGGTAATTTGACAATACCTCAGGAGAAATATTGGAATTTTTACGGATGGGAAGAATTAGTGCGTGTTTCCACCTTTGTGGAAGGCAAGCAGATTTTAAAGAAGTATTAATTATAGAGCAGAATGGGGGCGCCAACTGAGCCGCAAATCTAGAGGAGATCTTAGCAGGAATAGTGTCCATAGGGGATCCAGATCTGGTACATTCCAGGAGTGATTGCACCTCTGTGATGGTAATAGCAGGAAATGTAGTCAGACAGGGTCCTTCACTATTGGGGTGGAGTGTGATCTCCACAGGAATAGGAGTGAGAGTATTAGAGAGGATAATATTTTGATAGATAGTCTCAATTTTTTGTACAAAAGAGGAGGAAATATCATCACATAATGTCTGAGAAAAACTAACCCTGGTCTGGCAGGATTTGGGGTTAGTAAAGTCTTGTACAATTTGAAAAGGCTTCCTGGCATTGTTACCAGCCTGTTCTAAAGTTTCAGCAACGTATGATTTACGGGCCAGTTTAACATTTTTATGATAGATTGCCATAGCTGCTTTATAGGTATTTTTAGCTTGCTCATTATGTGAGCGTTGCCAAATCCGCTCCAGTTTTTTACAGGCACTTTTCTCCACACGTAAGCCAGGCGTATACCAGCCAGTAGCAGACCTTTTAGGTGAGTATCTGAGAGGCTTAAGAGGAATTACTCTATCGAGTAACTTACCAACTCTCGAATCAAAAAGTTCAAGCTGCTGATCTACATCCCCTTGCATACTGTTCCAGTCCCACTCAGCAAACAGTAGGGAAAGATGGTCGGCCGTTAATTTATGCCAAGGTCTATAATGGCGGGTAACAGATTTATTATGTATCCCAGGAGGATGGTCAATAGGACTCAGCAGTTGAAAATGTATCATAAAGTGATCAGACCAAGTAAGGGGAAGAGTATCACCACATATAATATCCAAAGAATTGGCAAGGATGAGATCCAGAGTATGACCGGCGATGTGGGTGGGAGCAGTGTTAATAATCTCTAGGCCTCCAGCAGCTAGATCTTGTAAGCACAGTCTAGCATCTTGATTGGAGGCATCTTCACTGTGGATGTTAAAATCCCCAATCAAGAGAAACTTGTGTGTAGTGATTAGATAGGGAGAGATAAATTCAAGTAGTTGGCTAGTGAAATTAGATATTGATCCAGGGGGTCTATAAACTAGAGCGCCTTTCCAAATGCAACATGGGGAGAGGTCCAATCTAAAAACAATACATTCAAATGCTTCCGTCCCCATCTGATCGAGAATAGAGACAGTCAATTTCTCTTTATAAATTAAGGCTATACCCCTGCCCGTTTTACCTATTCTATCCCGCCTGAGAATCCGATAGCCCTCAGGTATAGCTAGAGCGATGGCCGGAGTGGAGGAAGGTTTAAGCCAGGTCTCAGTAATGAAACCCATATCTGGCTTCAAATCGGTCAAAACATCCCATATCTCCGCTGAATGCTTAGCCAAAGATCTAAAATTAGCCAGAATACAGTTCCATACCTGGTGCTGCGCGATGGGAGGCGAATAGCTAAGAGGGACCAACCGGAGAGAATCAGGTAGGCACAAACAATCAGATGATAAAGTGGTAAGCGAAGTGGGACAGTAGCAATGCATACTTTGAAACTTGCAACTCGAACAAAAAAACGGACCCTCAAAATGTCCATAGCACAAATTTGTACAACACATTCTATTTAAAGAAAGCAACTGCTCACGAGAGTATAACCAAGATGAATTGTTCTCGGATCCTAATAATATCTGCAAACTATCAGGGCGTCTGGCGTCTGGCGGCTGGTGGCGTCCTGGCGCGGACGGGCGCAGACGCGCTAGCATGGGACTGTTCTTAAAGCCCCCTAGCAGTGAACACTAGAGCGCTCACCAAGATGGCGCCCAGTAATGTCCCAGTCCCTCCAAAAAAACCCCGAGAAAACTCGCTAAGTAGCGAGAAATTATTGCAGTTTTAGTGTGCGGGTAAGAGGCAGTGCACACAGAAATAAAGTACGATTTTAAAACTGGTAAGTGAGCTCCAGATAAAATATACAAACAAACAGGTACACCGGCAATCTCCTTCCCTGCACATTAGGAGAGGGGAGGGAGCCGGGAAATGGAATTAAAAAGAATCTAACGTGCAGCAACGGCGTTAACCAGCAAAACACAGATCCTACAAGAAGTCTGCTGTCGCGCTGCGCGCTAGCGTGGGACTGTTCTTAAAGCCCCCTAGCAGTGAACACTAGAGCGCTCACCAAGATGGCGCCCAGTAATGTCCCAGTCCCTCCAAAAAAACCCCGAGAAAACTCGCTAAGTAGCGAGAAATGATTGCAGTTTTAGTGTGCGGGTAAAAGGCAGTGAACACAGAAATAAAGTACGATTTTAAAACTGGTAAGTGAGCTCCAGATAAAATATACAAACAAACAGGTACACCGGCAATCTCCTTCCCTGCACATTAGGAGAGGGGAGGGAGCCGGGAAATGGAATTAAAAAGAATCTAACGTGCAGCAACGGCGTTAACCAGCAAAACACAGATCCTACAAGAAGCCTGCTGTCGCGCTGCGCGCTAGCATGGGACTGTTCTTAAAGCCCCCTAGCAGTGAACACTAGAGCGCTCACCAAGATGGCGCCCAGTAATGTCCCAGTCCCTCCAAAAAAAACCCGAGAAAACTCGCTAAGTAGCAAGAAATGATTGCAGTTTTAGTGTGCGGGTAAGAGTCAGTGAACACAGAAATAAAGTACGATTTTAAAACTGGTAAGTGAGCTCCAGATAAAATATACAAACAAACAGGTACACCGGCAATCTCCTTCCCTGCACATTAGGAGAGGGGAGGGAACCGGGAAATGGAATTAAAAAGAATCTAACGTGCAGCAACAGCATTAACCAGCAAAAGACAGATCCTACAAGAAGTCTGCTGTCGCCTGTATGAATGGGTAAGTGGGTGTCTGAATGGCTTTATGAGTCAATGACTGCTTGTTTAAGTGACTGATTATATGTACGGTCCCCTGAAAACGTGGATATTATTACCTTTTCAAAGAGTATACAGTACGTTTAATGAAGTTTTAAATGACAAGGTGAAAAAAAAGATTAGACTGTGATCCAAGTGATTGATGTTTTTCTTATTCTTTTTTTCTGAAATGCCCAGCCAAGACGTGTTTCATCGTGGAGGAGTACCCTTCGACTACTTCAGGGCTGTGAGTCTAGCAGTTTCGTGCTAAAATTCTCTCCGCCGGTTCTACTTCCGTCGCTGCTGTTCAAAAACAGGTTCCTTCTTTATTCGTTTAGAACTTCGTATCAAATACATATGTGCAATCTTGGGTGATTCCAAACATCGCTGGTTATCGGCCAATTTCTCCCATCTATGGAGGGTTGAAATTCAAGCTTGTGTATCCAAAACCGCACCCGTTATACAGGTACCTTAACGTGTGCGCCGACAGCATGTATGCTGGTCTGTCAATTCCTGTGTTTAAGTGGCTGTATGGGTGAGTGAGAGGCTGTTTGAGTGGGTGTTTCATTAAGTGAGTTTGTGTGTGAGTGGCTGTATTTTGGAGTGAGTGTCTGTGTGAATGACTGTATGGGTGAGTGAGTGGATGTGAGAGTGCTTGTCTGGATGAGTGAATGGGTATGTAAATGGTGATGTGTGTGTGGGAGTGAGTGTATGTGTGAGTGCTTATATGGGTGAGTGCGTGGCTGTGTTAAAAGGCTGTATGCATGAGTGAGTGGGTGTCTGAGTAGCTGTATAGGTAAAATAAATATGTGTGAGTAGCTCTATAGCTAAGTGGGTGCTATGTGAGTGAGTGGCTGTATGGTTGAGTGAAAGGTTGTATGTGTAGCTGTATGGGTAATTGAGTGGTTGAGTGAGTGGCTGAATGAGTGAGTGGGTGGGTGTGTGAGTAGCTCTATGGATGTGTGAGTGAGTATGTAAGTGTGAGAGTGGCTGTATGGGTGTGTGAGTGGCTGTATGGGTAAATTAGTGGGTGTGTGAGTGGGTGCATCAATGCTGTAATTGGAGATGTCATCAGTGATGACATCAGTGATTTCATTAACCATGTCATGAGTGATGCAATATGTGAGGTCATAAGCCGCGCATTGTGGGGCATAAGTTATAGCTAGCTGCGGTAAGTATAAGTGCTGAATTTCTATGATTTTCTATAACGTCCCTGTAACCATTGTTTTATTAAGTACATTTCTAACGTTTTTTAAAAATTCTACTTCCTAACTATAACGTCCCTGTAACCTTTGTTTTTTCACTGAATTTCTATTTTTTTTAATTCTATTCCCTAACCATAATGTCCCCCTAACCTTGTTTTTTTTTAATGAATTTCTATGTTTTTTAAAAGTTTTAATCTAAATTGTAACCTGCCACCTTTGAGAGTGGATGAGTGAGTGTCTGTGTGGGTCTGTGAGTAGGTCTGTGAGTGCGTCTGTGTATGGGCATATGAGTGTCTGTGTGGGTCTGTGAGTGGGGGTGTGAGTACCTTTGTGAGTGTGTGAGTGGGTGTATGAGTGCCTCTGTGTGTTTGTGAGTGGGTCTTTCAGTGCCTATGTGGGTCTGTGAGTGGGTCAGTGAGTGCCCATGTAAGTGTCCGGGTGGGTGCATGAATGCCGATGTGGCTCTGTGAGTGCCTTTGTTGGTCTGTGAGTGGGTATGTAAGCAACTATGTGAGTGTCTTAGTGGCTGTCTGAGTGCCTCTGTGGGTCTGTGGGTGGGTGTGTAAGCAACTAAGTGAGTGCCTGAGTGAGTGTCTGAGTGCCTGTGTGGGTCTGTGAGTGAGTCTTTGAGTGTCTGTGTAAGTGGGTGGTCGAGTGCCTGAGTGGCTCTGTGAGTGGATGTGGGAGTGCCTGTGTATTTCTGTTAGTTGCTGTGTGAGTGGAGCATTTACATACATAGGGTATTTAAAAGGGATAATCATGAACTCTGCTCTCACCAGGAGACAATGAGAAAGAAATCACTTGTCACATTCACCCTAGATCAGATTGGGTCTAATAGATCAATGATGCAGGGACGTCCATTAAGGATTTCAGATCATTTTTCATCATGAAATACGAGGGGAAAAACACTTGCTTTGTCTTTGCGAAGGCCAAGAAGTTAGGCTTGTTTGTGCTTTACTGCAGTGGAGCTGCCACTGGGGTGCCTGCGATGTTTATATTTGTAATTGCTTCCCATTGAGGTTCAATTTCAATGAAACAAGCACCAGGGCCTGAATGGAACCTAATTTTTCCAAGAAGAGTTTCCAGTTTTGCCGAAAACATCTGCCCAACTGGAGTACTTTCATCTGGTTAATTAGTAAATGCTACCACATTAGGTAATTGTCTCATGCATATTCTGCACTTCAGCTCCGTAAAGGACCATGAGGTAATGTTTCCAGTGACCTTGTGTGCATGTAATTTTGACATTGTGATTACTCCTCAAGCGTCTTCATCCACAAATCTGTGATAACCTGAATCCTCATTAATTGAAGTCAACAAGACTACAAAGAGGAAAACTCCACCAAACAGGGGTGCTTCCTCTAAATTTAATTAAGTAAGTACCTCTTTGTTTGGTTGAAATGTCCTCGTATACCTCTGCATCAATAACACATTACTAAAATCGGTTAGAAAGAAGCTTGGGGACATTTTGTTAAGCTGTCTATCAATGTGGATAAAGGTGGCAAGACCTTTGCATTCTACTAAAGAAAATGGGGAGGGGAGCTGCACCGCCTCCTTCCCTGGGCTCATTTCAGCCCCTGGACCACTAACTCAGGTGGCCCAGCCCATCTCCTTGGGTGCCTTGGAGCCCACCCAGGGCACCCAGTGTGCTATGGGACCACAGGGGGAGCCTCAAGACTCCAGCCGGCACCCTGACTCCTGCGGGAGCCGGCATTACTCTCATATACAGGGAGCTTCTAGAAAGCAGCCCTCTGCATGTGAGAGCAATAGTTTCATCTTGTTCCCTTGACCACATGTCTACAGGAAGGTAAAGAAATGTCAACTCTGCTTTCAGCAAGTGGGAGCACTTTCACAGCTCCCACTTGATGGAAGTGGAGTGTTTGCTTTTGCTTGGTGGGAGCTGTCAAAGTTCTCTCCAAGCAAAAGCAAACAGCTGTGTCCCAGGGTTGGGCACCCCGGGACATAGCAGGATCCGGTCCCTGAAGGGCCATTATTGGCTCCAGGAGTGGGGCCAAGTAGCCCCTCTCCTTTGTTGTGCACGGGCCAGCCCAGGGGAGGTGGTGGTCCCCGGGGCCATATATGGCCTGGGAGGCGACCCGCGTGGCCCACCTCTCTTGTTTTAAAAAACTAATTATACCTCCTTTTTTAATGTTTATTTCATCCCAGCAGAGGTGCCACGTGGCCTCCCCCATATTATTTTTTGTATATTGTCCCACGGAGGTGGTGGTCGCTGGGGGTGGAGGGTCCACACAACCCCCGCATTAGTATTCCTATTTGCCCCAGGGAGGTGGTGGACCCCTGGGAATTAATAAGCCCTTTGAGGGGGTCCCTAGGTACGCACCTCCATTTTCTAATTAAGCTCAGCATGCCCCTAGGACCTGGCCCACCAGGGATGACATAAAAAAAAGCGTTTGTGGCCGCGCTTGTTTATATTCACGAATTTCAGTGGAATCTTTTTAAAAATTGCTTTTTTGCTTTGCCGGGGTCCCTCTGGGGTCCCAGGACCAAGGATAGGGGGTTAGGGTATTCGTACCCTGCCACCTTTTCTTTTTTTTGAGGTCTCGGCTGAAGCTGAGTCCCAAGATCGTAGCCAATCAGAGCTCTGCAGATCTCTGCACAAGCTCGTTATTTTTCGTGAAGACTTCACAATCGTAGATAAGCAAATTTGGATTCCCTTTAATTTTAATAATTACTAAACATATTTACATCAAATTTCTGAAAGCATAATCTGCAAACCAATAGCTACCTTTCTGTCAAATTTGGTATAATTCTGTCTAGCTGTTCGGGTTGCAGGTGCGTCTAAAGACTCTATAGTAATTAACATGGGAAACTCACTTTTTGACCCACTTTTTTTCTCAACCCCCGTTTGACGCATCACGCCAAAACTTTCCATTTACTACTAGAACTACCAGCACACCTTTTGGGGGAAACTTTGTGGAGATTGATCAAACGGCACCAATGTTGTAGGCAAGGTAAAAAATGCTTTCCTATGTAAACATGGTCCTAACTATAACTACCTACTGTCGACTACCAGTAGGTAATATGAGGATATGAGGAATTGTCAGTCCAATACTTGTAGCATTATTGTCTGGGCAGAATATGTGGGTCTTAAGAGGTATAAACACATTAAATGACAGGTTGGTATGGTGTTTTATTGAAATTAGAAAAACAAGTAAGCAATAGGGTCTGAGGGATCACACGACCAGCCTGGACAAGTCCCCCTACTAACAATATATAAACGCAGAAGTCCAGGGGTATGGAACGGCAAAACAACCAAGTAAACAAAACGAACAGATAATGCAGTGAAGCTCAAAGAGCCTGAATGAAAATAAACTAAAGCCAAGTCAAAAAGTCCTCATAAAGAGGACATAATCCCATCACCCACCGTGGTGGCATGCTTCATCATATGGGATCTCCTCTCAACCAAACCTGGTTTGGCTGAGGAGCTACTACTCCCAGTCTGAGTCTAGGGGAGGAGCTCGCGGATGTTTTAATCTACAGGACCACAACAAAAACTACTGCAACTGCGAACAAGTGCATAAAGCCCTCTCGTGAACCAGTGTCTAAGTGTAGCCGCCGCCAGCATTCAGGAAGGAGGCCCGGGGCAGCGACGGAGAGAGCGTTGCCTCACGCTTTGAGTTGCTAACAGGAGCCGCAGGCGTAGTCCCGATTTAATTACGGGTACTTACCTTCTTGACCGGTAGGATTACAAAAAAAATTTGAGATTCATCCTGTGGTACAAGGTTGGTTGTATCGTTTTATCTGTCTACACTTAGACACTGGTTCACAAGAGTGCTTTATGCACTTGTTCGCAGTTGCAGTAGTTTTTGTTGTGGTCCTGAAGAAAGCCATGATCTTAACTATTTGATCGCTTTTGGCTGAAAGATGTAGACCGTTTCTTGGTTTATTGCAAGCGTGTTCGTCAATTTGGTCAGATCGCGCCACTACTCTGCTTTTAACATTGGCACAGGGATAATTTTAATTAAAGTTTTTTCTGTTCTTGTAGTCAATTTTATATCACCTAGTTCTACACTGCACTATAGGTCCTCACCTTACTAAGGCTAGCCTCATCGATCTTTAGGAGATCTCGTTCCATCAGCGTAGATTAAAACATCCGCGAGCTCCTCCCCTAGACTCAGACTGGGAGTAGTAGCTCCTCAGCCAAACCAGGTTTGGTTGAGAGGAGATCCCATATGATGAAGCATCCCACCACAGTGGGTGATGGGATTATGTCCTCTTTATGTGGACTTTTTGACTTGGCTTTAGTTTATTTTCATTCAGGCTCTTTGTGCTTCACTGCATTATCTGTTCGTTTTGTTTTCTTGGTTGTTTTGCCGTTCCATACCCCTGGACTTCTGCGTTTATTTATATGTTTTATTTAAATTGCCTGATGGTTACTTTAAAAGTTATAGGAGAGGCTTCTGTCATTCTTGAGTTTTATCTAGATTATATAATGGGGTTTTCAAGCTGGTTGCATCAAACTTCGCCTCGCTCATGTTTTCATTCTCTATCAGTGGAAGCAAGCAGAGCCCAAAGACATGTGCTGTGTGCCAACCTCTCTTGGATTACAGGTATTAGCTGGAATGGTTTGATTTGTATGAACTGATGTGGAGGCCTAACAATATGACAATATTTGTATAGCTCCAATGTCTGAGGTAGATAGATGGGGAAACAGCGTTTACATTGCATGCCCTACATCGCATGCAATTACAACTCGATTGTTACAACAACTGCGTTGTTACAATGCAAACCATTACATCGCAAGTCATTTCTGCGACTTGCTGTAGGGGGCGCACTAAACTAAGGAATAGTATAATTTACTATTCCAACACCTTCCCTACTGTTGCACAAGCTGGAGTTGAAATAGTAAATTATACTAATCCTAAATCAAGCGCCCCCCCTACTTCAAGTCATAGAAATGACTTGCGATGTAATGGTTTGCGTTGTAACAACGCTGTCGTTGTTATGACCTTGTTGTAATTGCATGCAATGTAGCGCATCAGATATATGTTTGCTTTTAAATGCCAAAAAGTGTGACGTGCTCCCTCTGAGCATGATGAGATTATTATAGATTCATGCTAAGAGTGATGAGACAAAAAGTAATTGTTAGAACTGCAAAGCAGTTTTCCTATGCAAGATTAAGCCCAGTAAGGTGCCTGCCACAAACACAGTAGTGGCCATATTACCCTGAAAATTACATTTCAAGAAAGAAAAATTCTAAAGGAAGGGTGCTTTTGGCGTAGACTTTTATGTTCAGCAATTTTCTGTAACAATGTGTGAATGCCAGAGTGACACACTGAAAAATGGGAAAATTAGAATACCCATTTTGTGAGAATTGTGGTCGGTTTTGTCATTATTCTTTTTTATAACTTTTTTATGTATAATTTGTTTATATGTTAGGTTGGGGATTTTCATTGAAAAATGACACTATATAAAATCACTGTGTTGTTTTGTCACTGATCCACAGCTGCTCCTAAACACAGAAAATTATTATTAACATTTAAGAATTAATTGATTGCTGGCTTGTACTTATAATTAGAATATATTTCTGGCAATTCTGATTGGTAAAATTCCCAAGACTTCAATTGGAGCCTGTGCAATTCACTGATTTCGTTGAGCACTCCTGATTTTCCTACATTTACCTATATAGGAAGTGTCTGCAGGAGTAATATTCTACAAAGCAGAGGTAAAATTTCTTGTCAGAACTAGCATGGTACACTTACCTCCTCGTTGTTTCTTGGTCCGGATGGTCATTATATTATTTTGAAGTTTACAATGTACACAATGTAATGAGTGAGATGAAAAAGGTGGGTAAGCTATCAGGGGTCGTGGCCTAGGTGTAACAACACACCCTTTTAATAAATGAATCCTAATACTTTGACCCACTCTCCTAGATCGCACATCGTAAATCCTATTCATCAGTGGGTGAGAGATGTTCATTTAGTCCTGGCTTTGGCTCTATCACTATGCATAGTTGTACTTGTGGCTCCAATATATATAATGGGCATGATAAAACCACAAGTATTCTAATTTTGAGGGAACAAAAAAAACACTGGATGATCTGACAAGCCATGAGCTAATATTGATTAGATAGGGTACTTGCACTTGGGGTGGAAAAACTTGAAAATACTGCACATGTACTATGTTTACCCCGTATCTATGTGCCACAAGAGCAAACCCGTAAAGCTGCTATGCCCATGTATGACTAGCTTGTCCAGATTTTTTTCAGTGAACTCTGGCACATGTAGCCTTTATTGTCCCATTATAAAAACCAGGACGACAAGTTCCAGAATGCACCGAAAGAATATGCATAGGACAGATAGTCCCTCACGGACCTGTCAAACTTGCCAGCTATATCTATAGTTCACATACATAGCATTTGGCTATTAGCATTGCTGGAGGTGTGGCCTTGGTTAGGGCCTGAGTTATGTGTCCTTCGGTGAAAAGGAAGCTGAGTCTAAGGTGTGACCTTGGTAAGTGGCAAGGAAAGCAGTCATTGCACCAGAGGAACATACTTGGTAACTGTACAGTGCTCCTTATATCAGGACAGAGCCCATCACAACTCCCCAGAAAGGAACAGTGTTCCTGGTGAAATTAAGATAAGGATCAATGTGTGTAATTGCTGGAACTGGAGAGTGCAGACCTAACCAGACCCATTCTTCAGTTGTGGTTTCACAGCTATGCAGTTGGTTTCTTTTTTTAGTGAGTGATGCCCAGTGCTAACATCCTGCCAGGCATCCATGTGTTTACACTTCTTCAGGTGTGGTAATACCGAAAACAATAATTTGTGATGCAATGAAACCTAATACTCTATACAGTGCTCCAGCATGTTGACAATCTTGCCCACCAGGCCGTCTTTTACCACTTTCACTCCATGGAATCTGTTATCTGAGGAGACGGACAAAGGTCAGGCCAGACATTGGTCCTCCTGAATCTATAGGCAGCATTCAACACAGTGGCTCATTACAACCTTCTCAACTGTGTCGAGGCCACTGACCTGTAGGGTTGTGCTCTGGATTGGATAAAGTCCTTACAATTGGACCATTTGCAATCGGTTCACCTCCCCCTTTTTGCTCCTCCAAGGTCAACCTCAGTTGTGGAGTACCTCAGGGTTCCTCCTTTTCCCCATTCTATTCAATCTCTATATTCACCTGTTGGTAAACGCCCTACAAAGGCTAAAAGTTGAAATATACAACTATCCCGATGACATACAGCTAGCGTTCAACCTCAATGGCGCTCCAGAATCAATAGCATTCTTTCAGAAAACCATGATTTTATATGTGACTGGATGAACTGTCATCAACTGAAACTGAACACAAACAACACATAGGTGGTGATGATCTCAAAAAAATTGCATTGCTGCAGTACCTCCATTTGGCCTCAGGAGCTAGTCTCCCCTCCTATTCCCAAAAAAGCGGTCAAGAGTCTTGGCATACTTGTCAATGAAGACCACTCAACGAACCCTCACATTGCAGCAGTGACTTCCTCCTGCTTATTTCAGCTCTGTCAAAAAAGATCCGGATTTTATTTTCTATTGAGGCCACCATCCAGATTGTACTCGCACTTGTGATGTACCGTATTGACTACACCGGCGCCCTTTACCTAGGCTTCCCTAAAGGTCTGAGCCAAAGACTGCAGTTGGTTCAAACTCAAGCAGCCAGATTGGTCTACCAACAACCGAGCTACTGCCACACAAGTCCCTCGTTTAAAAAACTGCCTTGGCCTCCAGTTTTACAACGACACCGGTTTAAAAAAGACTGTAGGATTTCTAAAATTCACCAGAGGAAAAGCCCCACCTTTGTATCTTTCAGAATACAAAACTACATCCCTAGGTGTAAACTCAGATAAGCACACCTCAATCTCTTAGAGGTTCCCAAATTCAATAGGAAAAGGATGGGGGGGAACCAGGCTTGCAGTGTTATCACCCAGCATCTGGAACTCTCTCCCAGACAACATTAGAGCAGCAACCTCTTACGAGCAATTCAGAACTCTGCTAAAAATATGGCTTTTGAGACAAGCCAACGATTAATCGCTTCTCTGCTCTGCTGCTAGTGCTCTCAGCGCAATGACACCTTTCGCCTGAACGAGCACTTTAGAAGTGCCTTATAACATGTAACATCAATACTGCACAACCTGAATGTCCTCGTGCCATTTAACTAATATGTACTATTAAAAAACGAAATAGCATGTGTTGACCATGAAAGTAAGACAAGCTGAGCAACCTGCAAGTACTTTTGAGAAGCAGTCATACCAACCACCAAGTGAACTACACTTCCAGCAGATGACAAATACTCTACTTTAAGTGTAATAAACGTATCAGCTGTCAATTTCACTGTCTCCGAGAGTAGGATTAACATAGTTTACTCTTCTTTTACGCCTAATACATATAATTGAGTCACAAAGGTGTTACAGATGAATGCACAGCAGAGCTATCTCTCTAACATCATATAAGTGATATACTTTTCCTTGTCCCTCGCTTTTTGTCCCGGCCTCAGATGCGAGCAGGGGCACAGGACGCAGGGCTTTTGATCTGTCAGCACCCACAAGTAATGTGTCTTTTACTTACTGGCAAGAGTTGGGGAGAGAGGCCATTCCTTGATTACATTTGAGACTTGACAGCCCCACTACCCTGCTGTGTCCTTCAGCTCACATGTAATCCATAAATGTCTCGGACACTAAAGCATGTATAAAACACTTGTGATGTTTTCTTTTGGAATGAAAGGCCGACCCCTCTAGCCAGGTCAAAGCTCGCCTGACTAATCTGACTTTAGCTGAGAAATGTAACTCTGGTCAGGATAAGAAATCAATGATGTCACTAACTACCTCAATATAGGCAAGGATATTCCATAACTTTGATCCGTTTGGGTGGCAGAGCTTGAAGTTGACCAAGATGGCCACTTCCTGCTTTTGCTCCAAGCACTGCCAGCTATCTTGCCCCGGCACTGGGTCTGTGCAGCCCAACACCGAGCCATGGCAGAGAATTATTTTCCTGGCACTGACATACCAGGACCACTCCTGAGTTCTCAGGGGTCATGATGACACCGCTGATCAGCCGTGGCCTGCTCAGGAAGCGGCCTCCTGGGAGCTGCCCCGAGCCCTGACACAGAAGTGACTGGCTGCCCTAACACTATACCCATACCGAATGCACCCCGGCCCCAGAGCGATCAATGGGGGTCGTATAGGAACTTACAGGCAGCCCCACTCCTTGGAATTCGGCAGACTTGAAGCTCTCCCACATAGGAATCACCCCATAAGGGTGGGGACAGGCACTGCAGGACTCCCCCTTTCATATGGCATAACCACAAGGGTGGCTGCTGTAGCCCCTGAACCCCACCGTGCAGCTGGGTGCACTGAGGCCCTTTAGACCGTTGGGCTGAAGGAGGACAAGCGTGAAATTACATTATGTGAGATTCAATGGCCTAGCATAGTGCAGAGAGCTGTTGTGTGACACCCTAGGGAGATGGCCCACCCCCCATTTTGTTGTCTGCCCCAACAGCTCACTCTAGACCCGCTTGCTTTATTGAGGTGGAAAAGGCACTGCTTTGCACCCGCTGTGAATGACACCTGGCCTTATTGCCCTTTGGGAGTGACAGGTCTGCCCCATCTCTGGTGGAATAACCAGGAGTCAGAGATTGACTGCACCCTTGGCTTAGGAGAGGCTTGGGAGACAAGACAGCCCTGGAGGTGTTCTGATGATTGACATAGCCCAACCTTGGACCTCTGCTTTGGTGAGGTATAACCAACACCTCAGACTGCCAACTGGACACTGCCAACTGCCTGAATCCTACACAGCTTGCCTCCTGCTCAAGCCTATTCTACAGTTGTTGCAAGTGCGATCAGGCAGTGATTCAGGGTTCACTACAACTAGTGGTAAGTACACTGCCCCTCAGTAACCGCTGCACCTTGCCTTGCAAACCTATTGGTGACAATCTGATGGAGGAAGTTTGCCTGGTGGCAGCCTCCACAGGACCATAGATTCCTAGCTGACCCTCTTAACATGCTGGGCCTGGATGACGGTCTGCCAGATCCTTACTGCAGCCCTAGTCAGAGACCTTTCTGCTGTCCTCCTCAGATTTCTATCTCTCCTCAGGAATTGCCCCCTCCCAGGCCTGGTCTCACTGTAGATGTGGGCTCCTTACTCAGAGACCCATTCAGTATTGTTAAACAACCATTTGGTAGCCTGTATCCTGGGTCACATGACTAGGTGTAGCTGTTAGTTGAACTTTGTGTATTGCTCTGATACAGGTGTTGGCAGGATGGGCCATCTCCGAATTGATCAGGGGAAGGAGCTGTTACCTACCACACTTGCACAAAAGAAAGGCTCCACCTGAGCACACTCACGAAGGGTTAGAAACTAGTCTTTTTGGACCCCAGACCAGACAGGCAGACAGGAAATTTCAAGCATCTTTGGAGGTGGAGACCACCAAAACCTCTCCTACTTCAAATTGGGCATCAGGCATAAATAATGGAACCTCAGACTCAACTCTTCAGTACCCCTCTGGACCTGTGGAAGACTCAGAAGGACTGCTGTGTTGCTCTGCAAGAAGTACTGTTACTCTGCTACCTGAGTGAAACATACTGGACTGACATCTTAACCCCAGGCCTAGTTGACTGGCCTCCTTATCAAAGCCTCAGAAACAGAAAAGGCTCCAACCACCTTAAGCCCAGCCCCTGGATTCTGTCTGCTGTGGGTCCTACCTCAAGTGGTGCCACCCCAGTCCTGGACCAATGGACGTGTGGCTGAAGGTGCTGTGCCAGCCTAGCTGTGGTCCTGTTAGCAGAATGGGATGCATCTCCCTGCAGCCACACTGGAAGTGTTGCAGCGTGGTGCATCCCCAGCGCCAGACCTTGCATCACAGCCCACAGTCTCCTCGGAACTGCTGCTGTGCGATGCAGCCTCAACGCAGGCCTTAACATCACAAACCCCTCATGAACAGCATTTTTAGAGATAACACAGGACTCCACATTGCAGCCCCGCAGCTTCTTTGGAACCGCTAGTGCATGAGGTATCTCAGATGGAGGCCTTTGCATTGTAGGCCTCTCTTTGATGGCATCTTTGATGATGACGCAGGACTCCGCTTCTTGGAATCATTGCTGTGCAACTCATCTTAGATGCGAATATTGCAATGCTCCACAAACCTGGATTTAAGGTGCTTTTCACAGGAGGTCTAACTTGGTCCCTGTTTCCGGCACATGCACCTTTACAAATGGTCTGAACATGTGGCTTGGTCCTGTTCCAGAGCTACCAGAAAACCACAGCTGGCACGATGTGTTCCTAAGCACTATTTCTATTTAAATTGTATGCTCTTGCTGACAAGCTCGACGTCTATCAGCAGGTTTAGACCCCATTCTTGGAGGTCGATGCTTTATGTGACCGTGCCCTGCCCTGGAATCATGGTCTTCACATCAGTATATGGTCCGCCTTCATGCCTAGTCCTCCCCCTCATCTCTCTGCTGCTTTCACCCTCCCCCACTTTTTTATACCCCCAATTGTTCTGTGGTGCCCCCTTATTTGTCTTCCACTATATATGCACTGTTTCTCTTTTCCTTTCCCCCTCCTCCTTTTTTCTTCCATGGCCAAGGCTGTTACCTTCCCTCTTCCTTCCTTTTTGTGTTCCTCAGTAGTTGTCATGTTGGGCTCCCCCAAATATTACCTGTTTTTTCTATTATTGTTCATCTTCTCTGGTACCATTGTTCAGTTGAGCCTGTATTCTTTATCTTATGTTTTCAATTGTACTCAATCTGAAAATGTGACTAAAGATTGAAAAAAAGATTGAAAAAAAGAGTGAATGGGGGGACACGGTCATCAGCAGCAGAAGGCCGATTACTGACAATGGTGAGCCTTCCACAGCGAATGACTGGTTTAAGATGTGTGGATTAGCAATACTGATTTAGAAGGGACTGTTGTGCTGAGTTATTAGGACCTGGGTAGATGACGAGGGTTGATGCTTGTTTGCAGAAATACTTATATGGGAGTGGTGCATGGTTGAGGGGTCAGTCTATACCTCTACCACCAATAAAATACGTTTCTTAGCCCACTTGTCTTGCCTGCTGCCATGATTTGGAAAAATGTCAATCTTGCTAGGGGGTGACTAAAACCTGGCCCCTGATCCAACATTGGATAGAACTAGCTGCATGGACTCCCACCACTGGGTTGAGTGATCCCTGCTGCACGATCTCAGGTATGATCATGCCCTCTTGGATGTCTAGCATCTTCTCCATCCATCTGATAGGGACTATACTTTCTGTCATGCCCCCCGGAGTCTCAGCTCCATATTGAATATTACCTAGTTCATGGGGCATACTTCCTCATGCTGTATACTGTGTCATTCTAGATGGGGGCATTGCTGACCACTGCCAGGTCTGCCTCAGCCTGGATTTAGGAACAACTCTCCCACCCCCAATGAGATTGCGAATGAGGGCTTTTGTGTATAAGTGTCTGCCGGGCAGGCAGCTACTCCCAATCATATTTGATCTTACTTCACTGGGAATGAGAGCTCTGTGAATGGTTGCAGGGTTCTCTAGGTGACGGGCAAGGCATCATTGAGAGGAGCGATGATGCAAGACTCTGGGATAGAGAAGCACAAGACCCAGGCAGGTCCGTAGGCCCTGGAAACTGAGGTTAGCATCATCACAGCGCATTAGATAACAACTCCCATGCAGGCTTGCAAGATACTGTTGACGTTCTTCAGCAGCTGAGAAAGAAATGGCTAAGCTCCCCGGGCATCATTACGATCATGGGGAAACCGCTGGCAGGCTCCTAGCCACTCAACTGTAGCAGTTGGAATCCCAACTGGCTTTATCCATGAAACACAACACCTTAGGACTCCTTTTGGTGCATCCTCGTGATATAATTGTAATAACGTCTACTGCTCATCACTGTCCTCTTCAGTACTGGGGTCACGCCAAGCCGGATCGAGGGGTTCTTAGATATCCTACATTTGGCCACTACTAAGAAGGGTTGGGATATTATTTCTGGGGTCTTTATGTAGGGAGAGGTGGCTAAAGCCATTTCAATGCTCCTGAACTGCAAATCCCCTGGGGCAGAGGATTCCCTGGAGAGTTTTAAAAACCCAGAAAGGCTCTCCTCATGCCCCACTTTAGCAGGTGTTTTAATGAGACAGTGGAAAAAACTCCTTAGGTACTATATCTAATAAGTCAGTTATCACACTCCTTCCCAAGGGTAACAAAGCCCCCTGGACTGTGCTAGCAACTGCCCAATCTCCCTCCTCAACACTGACCTCAAACATATAGCCAAACTCCTGGCAACACAGTTGGCTCATTCGCGTGGGCTTTGTACCAGGCCATAGCTCCCACAATCAAGTCAATCAAGATTTATTCAGTTTATAAAATACAACCATAAAAGCATTCTAAAAAAGTTTGCAATATTTCATTAACATAGAATTTGTTTGTACAGTACACAAGGTAAAATATATTACATAGCAATGCAATGGCATTTAAGGGAGATCGTTAAAAGGTTTGAGTATTTTATAAAAGCTAATAGAATCAACTTTAAAAAGTACTTAATAGGAAATAATTTGATCTGTTCTTTGGGGCCAAAATCTTTTCATATATTAAGGCCTCCAGGTGGGAATTGTTATTCTTCGCCATTTGTACGAAAGTAACTGCTGCATCACATACTTTTTCATTTTCTAAGCTACGGATATATTTAAAAGCATGTTTGTAAAAATACGGTTTACTATCAATAAATAAACGGCATAAATCGTACTTCCTAAAGTCTCTATAAAAAATACAAAAGAGTATAAAGTGCAGTTTCGTCTGTTGTGATTTACCATCACAAGGGAAATTTGGGAGGGTTTGATTCCACTATCCCATTTTAGGGAATCCAATCAGGTGATGGAGGGTGCCCAATCGTAGTCTTGGTAGATAAAACCTATGTTGTAAATTTCTTGTCAACAATATATATGGGTGGGTGCCCAATGATGGACCTTCCCAGTATAATTTGGTCGTCTGTTTAGAGCATGCTACTGTATCTTTTAGTGCATCTCTTGGCTTTCCGAGCTTCAATTTTAGGTCCCTTTTGCTATAATTATGGATGGTCATGAGGTCTTTAAAGTCGGCATCCACCTTACACTCAATTAAAAGGTTATGAATATACTGCAGACGGGATTTTTTTGTAGTGATCAAGGGCTAGACAATCCATTATGATCTCCTTTGTAAATGTAGTCCCCTCTTTAGTCCAGATCCCATACCAAAGCATAAGAGCTGCTGTACTGATATAATCACTAATGTAGGGAACTGATAATTCCTTATTGGCTATATATGAGGAGGTAGAATCAGGAACTGCTAAATGCCTCCTTAAAATGTGTTTTCCTTTGTTTGTAAGAAAGTATGGTTGGCCATCCCCCATATAGCCACTCCATAATATCTTCCTGTAAGGCATTTGCTCCTACATAGAGTAAAAATGTCCCTAGCTGGTTTGTTCCCAATTTTTTTTGAAAATCTAAAAATAGCCTTGGCTAATCGTATAAATTTCACTTTGTAAAGATCAATATGTAGGGCCCAACTTCCATGACACGTAAAAAGGAGACCTACGTATGAAAAACAGGGTGTTCTTTCAATGTGCACACTTTCAACATGGTGGCTTCTGCATTTAGTTTTCCCTTTTCTACATTTTATTAATGAAGCATTGGAGTTAATTTGCTGTCCTTGATTGCAGGACTGCGTCGTCCAAATACAAAAGGACTGGAGTAACACGATTACCAATTCTGGGGGCGTCAAAATGCAGATTTTGCAAAGATATATCAACATTATTAATTTAAAGACAAAATAAAAGTGGTGCAAGGACACCCTTCCTGTATACCTCGGGTAACTCTAAAACTGGGAGTACATTCGCCATTGGGGCCATAGCAAATTCTTGAGGTTAGTAAAGCCTAAATTTGTGACACATAAATTATAATATATTCTGGGGCACCCATCCCTATCAAGGTCTGCAATAGATTTGCATGGTTAACTAAATCAAATGCACTCATCAGGTCTACGAAACAAAGATGTAGTTTGCCATCCTTAGCAAGGGTGTATTTCCCAATCAACAATTTGAGGTTGATGCACTGCTCAACAGTCCCTATACCCCTTCTGAATCCATAGTGGGACTCTGTAAGAATGTTATTTTCACTCACCCAACTTTCTGACCTTTCTAAGAGGATTCTTCCCATCAACTTAGTAGTTGAGTGAAGTAGGGATATAGGGCGGTAGCATTTTGCATCCCCTCTATCTCCCTTTTTGAAGATTGGGACTATCACACTTTCCACCCAAGTAGTGGGCAATACCCCTCCTGCTGTGGTGTTGCAGACTCTTTATAAAATTGGTTACCAAAAGTCTATGTTGGTTTAAAAAATATTGATGGGCTCACGCAATCACCCGAGGACACTATCTCACCTCCTGTGGTGTATGAGAGATGACAAGTTGGAGATGCTGGTTCTCTCACTAGACACTGAAAAGGCGATTAACTGTGTTTAGTGAACATATGTCTTTCAGTTAATGTCCTGTTTGGGATCCAAGAATGAGTTCAAGGTTTGCCTACTGTATGACTCCCTCACAGCTGAGGTGTCCTGTGGAGGGTTCCTCTTTGACTCGTTTGAGATCCGTCAGGGATGCCCCCTATCCCCGCTGCTTTTTTCTTTTTGATCAAGCCTTTATCCGCAGCCATATGTAGAGCACAGGAGATGAAAGGGATCGCCTCAGAAATCGGATGGATCATGCTCTATGTGGATAATATTTTGATTCTATTATCCCTTCAGCGGTCTTCTATAGTAGCTGTGATGTCCATCATAGAGCATTTTACCACTCTCTCAGTTTACACAGTTAACTGGTCAAAGAGTGAAGCGCTCCCGATGACCAGCATCACCACTTGTGCATATATCCGAGAATATAACATAATGTGGGTACTGGAAAAGCTCTGCTACCTCGGAATCCGTATCAATATGGGACTCTCATGTATGGTAGAAGATAAACTTCTTCCCTCATTGCATATTCCAAACAGGACTTCCTGAAGTTTTCACATCTCAACTTATCTCTGTGAGAGAGAGTGCAAATGGTAAAGATGACCACAGCCCCATGCTTTCAATATGTCTATCATGCTATCCCTTAGGATACCTAAGAATCACCTAGCACACATTGAAGAGGGCATTCAATCAAATATTTAGAGTGGGCTCAAACCCAGAATCCGAGCGACCCAATATTGGGCTGACATTACTGTGGGAGACCTGTGGCTTCCTTATCTGACCTCTTCAGTCTGACCTTTCATAGATATATTCCAACTTGTTGCTCACTTGCATCCAATGTGGGAAGCTCTGCTATGGGCACACTTGGAACGCCGTCTTCTTTATCCTCCAACTTCAGCACTGCGCCCCAACTCTCGGCTGCTGATCCAAGGGTTACGTGCAACCCAATTCTAATGGATTCAGGGGTGACTTGACAGGAGGCACAAAACTTTCTGGCTGCATTTTAAGGCCTCAATCTAGTGGAGCGCTGCCCACTGCACTGGCGGACAGATGTTTTGCTGGGAGTCCATGGCTCTTTGACAGCGTCTTTGATGGCAGAAGATTTAAATCATTTGTGTTCCTGAGGATGGAATTTTGGCTGCATCCCACTGATCCCTCATCCATCTGAGCTACCAGACTCCGGAGGCAGCTGCTCCTGGGGAGGCATATATTCTGGAGGCTTGGCATTGCTACTCCTCGATCTTCACAGGCTTCTCAGGGAGTCGTGGTGGAAATGTTAGTATTTTATGATCTTGCAGGACTGGTACTGGTACCCCTTGAAGCTCCACAGGGTAAAACACTTACCCCATGACCACTGCTGGAGGTGTGCTGCTGCTAGTTGTGACCTGCTCTATATTCTGTGGTCCTGCTCTGCTCTTGCAGCCTATTGGGGTCCTGTGTGGGATAGACTCTGGCAGTGCAGCCCTACTCATCTTCTAGCCTCTCCTCAGTCCACCCTCCTCCATGACATCTGTGACCTCCCCAATATCACTTCACATGAATATCGATGGCTGGCCACCTCTCTAGCTATGGTCATTCTATGTATACTCTGACGCTGGTGAAAACCCACCCTGTACTCACTCACCGGATGGCTGCTTGAAATGCACTTCATCATTAAAAAAAATACGTGAGGCTCTTTGAGGTCCTTTCTTGGCGAGTGCAGTCGCATCTCTTGCCTGAGAGAATCAACATTACCTGGAGCCTGACATATCCATCTTGGGGCATGGGAATGGGGTTATGTGGTGGCTGATAGACCCTGACACCTATGACGTGGGCTGTCACCGCCCCAGCTTCTTTGCTAATTATTGCCTCTCTTCCTCTTAGCCCACTTGGTGACTCTGCAGATCTCTCTCTTAAGGCTCTGTCTCTGTTTCTGCCCCTATCCTTGCCCCTTCCTGTCCTCCCCTTTCCACGTTACCCCCACCCCACAGTGCCGCCCCCGTTTTTTGTCCTTATTGAGATCCCGACAAACGCAGTATTTGTGCGATGCTATTAAAACCATAGTTAATTACAGATGTTTCGACTTGGCTGTTTTCTCCCTTTCCAGGGCCCAAGTGTGTGTTATCCTATGTGAAGGACCATTGACTGCTCCCTCTGTATTAGGCTTTGGCATTGCACTCTGTGCCTTCCTTTGTGCATCTGTATTTTCCAAGTGCTGCTTATGAAAAATAATTACTGATAAATACATGTCGCAAAAAAAGTTTTAAAAAACTTTGACCTCGTGAAAGGCTGACCTTAGGTCCATGAAGGCAAAGAATAAAGAGTCCCCATAAAGCTCTGATATATGTTTTTAGAACAACCGGTGCAAGTTAAGAAATTGCTCAATGGCCCCAAGTCATCTCTAAAACCTTGCTGGTTTCAGCAAGAAGACCTTTTTGGTGGGCCTATGTTTGAATTATGTCTTTATCAGCAACCTTGACCATGTTAAAACATTACAGAAATAACCTTTGATTCCACTTTCCCTATAATGGTACCTTATTAGACTGGCCTATTCGATGGAATAACTCAGTCGCTTGTAGCGCTCAGTGCCCTATGACAATGGGAGCCCACAAATACAAATTGTTCCTGATAAAGTCCAAAAAGGTTCATGGGGACACATCTGGGCCTAGTACTGCAGCGGGGCTAACTGGACAGCATCCGTAAATTCATGCAGGGTGGAAACTAAACTAGTATTAAGGATAATTCAGCCTAGGATTTAATTAGTTGACATAACTTGGTTATGAATGTTACGAAAATGGACTAACAACACATCTGCCCTGATGTGTGGGTAATGATGGACAATCTCGGGCTGTAAGATGAACATTAGGCCCCTGTTCAAAAATCGTCTGACGCACCCCTGGTTGCGGCAATGTTCCCGTGAATCACGCCCCCAATCACCAGCCTTCTAGAATGATTACAGAAAGTGCGCAGATTACGTTATTCTTCAGTTTGTGTACATTTTGAGACACCGTTACTAACTGTGAATGTGAATGTAAACAAAAACAAGACATGTTGCCGCAGTCAATTTCAAATAACTTAATAAAATGAGGACTAACTGATTAAAAATATATTATGAAAATCTGCGTTAAGCACGACAGAGAGTCATGCCAGAGAGAATGTGGGCAAACGTGGGCGCATTAATGGCAGACATGAGGATACAAAGGGCAAAGAGGAGCGTGCAGGTCATTGTTTTGCACTGATGCAAATTGTTCATGATACAGACCCTGGGATTTCTTAGGTCTTAGCAGAGGCCTTTAGAACACCCGTATTCGTTTGTGAATGGAATTTGGTTCTTTAGGCGACGTCGGATCATATGTCAGACCTATTGTCACAGTTTGTAACAGTTTGAACAAAAATAGCTCTCAAACATAAACGTGCACCTGTAGGATAATGACAGACAGCAAGAATGTAAATGTTACTTTTTGGTTGAATTCAGGTAGACCGCAGCAGAAGGTGCCATATGCCATTGTTTCTTGTATATAATTGTAGATTTAAATATAACATGATTTAGATTCCAGCGGCAGGCCATGGTTTTACACTGCTTATTTCACTCACAGCTGAAAGCAGGCTTGCGGGGTTGTTTGGGCCATTTACTGTAGGTTGTCCATCAGGCAGACACAAAATAAGTGGCCACCTGGAGAGCTTTCATGTCAGTCAAACCATATGCATTCAACTCTGGCGTCTTTGTACACTGTGAGGCTGACACTTCAGTGCGAATTATTCCAAATACATATATTTTGAGCATCTTGACGATAAGCGATTTATATTTCCAATGTGTGTAGAAAAATTTACAGTTCACTATTCTTGAAATCGTTTTTATTAGTTATATGCCTGTATTATCGCAGTGCATTAAGATCTAAATTGTAAACAAAGGGGCAGATTTATGACGTCTGGCGCATCTCTGCTAATCAGCAGAGATGCGCCAGAAGAGTTGCGACGCATCTGCCCACCCGTGCGCCACCATTGATGCGCCGCATTTACAATGTGGCGCACTGTGGCACTCGGATGGGCAGATGCGTGACGCATCTCCTGTCGTAAAGGCGGCGCATTGCTGGAGTTGCGTCGCAAGCGCAACGCAGCTCCAGCAAGGCTCGGGGGTGCCCTATCCCTTACATGCTGCGTCAATCCTTACGCCTGCTTCAAGCAGGCGCAGGGTTTTGACGCAGCATGGCCTTAAAAGTGACTGAGTGAAATCTTGTAGAAAGCCCTCCCCTGCTCCAGAACGCCTACATGTGGCGCAGGGCTTTACAACGTGACGCATCTGCCAGATGCGTCACGTTGTAAATACCCCGCTGCATGGCGCAGGATTTGCGCCGCCGCTGCGTCACAAAAGTGACGCAACAGCGGCGTAAATGAGGCGCAAGGGGCTCATAAATCTGCCCCAAAGCGTTTCCGATAATCACTTGCTCAAAGCTCCCAAACACCTACTGCCTCCCAAATGTTGGGATTTTGTGCTCCAAATTTGTTATAACGAGTTTTAAAATCATAAATAAACCTACCAAAATTAGCACCAAAATACATTAAGAAATCGTCGATAAGAAAACAGTTTATATTAGAAAGACATGTCACTACTTAGTATAGGATATTGTATACAAAATAAAATAGAAATAAAAACAGGGCTACTTGACATTAATTTGTCCTAATAAAATAATGCTAACCACAATATTGCATAAATTAAATAATAGTTACCTTTGAAAATATAATTAGCAAGTGATTTTTCCTAAAAAAATAATGCCATAGTGACATTTTATGGCGCGTGTCAATGGAAATGTTATCTCCTTGCTTGGTAAAAGTAATCCAAACCTACCAAGTGTCAACCGATAATGATTTAGCATCCCTTCAATTAGATGTTGTAGATGTTACAGCCGATGAGATAAAAAAAATCAATGAATTTCTTGTGTGCAATAGGTAAGGTGGTAGAAAGGGCAAATGATTGACAAATATTTTTTTCATACTATGAATTTTCCGGGTTGATAATAATATTTTTAAAAGTATCTTCAACACTTGACCGAAATTTGAATACTTGACAGTCATGTAAGAGTTGTTTGTGAGGACCCTCAGCAGTATTATAGAGGCAACATAGTAAGTTATTTAATAACTTCACTTTTAAGCATCATGTGGTGGGCAATAAACAATAAAATAACACACACATTTTTGGTTGGTAGAAAGAAACAGGTAGCCAAACGAAAACATTGCACCTCCTACAGTCTTCAAGGGAAAGAGTTGATGATACCTCCATAGGTGCTCATAAAGCAGTTTTAAATTATTTGCCAAATGTATGCACAACTTATATTTTATGGTGTTTTTACATTTGTGCTAATTGGTGCATGATATTTTCTTGATATTCTTTGATCCTGAGATACCATATGATGTATAATGTATTTTAAATCTGTGTTTTATGGTCATTATTATGACAGAATAAAGACTGTTGACTGACTGACTTCTCAAAATTGCAGAAGTCTCTGATTAATTGTCAATAGAGGTTTTTGGGTAAAAATAGCTAACTTTCCTTGCAATATAATTGTTTTCTTAATAAACATAACATGGGTAAATCATCTATGAAAAAAATAAAATAATCCTACATTTTAAAGGTTTAAAAAAAAACTTGAAATACCTAGTTGGAACTCTAGTGTTGGTTGTGGTTGAAGGCAATATTGTGACATTATTTGGAGAGGAATGCTATTCGACGATGCTCAGAAGTACCTCAATTGAAAATTGATTTCTCTGGAAATCTAAAAAAACAATACAATTTACAACAAGTCAATGAGGTGGCTCAATATGCAATGACTCTTTAAGAGGTACCCCTAACAGCAGCAACAAGATGATGACTCAAAGAAACTGATGTCACAATGTCTATAAAACTGCCTCACAAGCAGCACATGCCCTCTGTTATTGCTCATTGTCCATGCTCAATTCTTAGTGTATTTTTCTTTTTTTTGTATTAGAAGCTAGTTATAATATCTAACCTTCTTTCTAATTACTAACCTCTTTTGCTTGAGTGATCTTTGCATGTTTTTTTATTTATTGCCAAACAGTACCCTGTACTGTCTTTATACTTTTCTCTCAGCATCCTTTAATATAAGCATCCAGCTATCCTCACTGCCTTATAGTCAATCTCAGTGTATTTTAATGTTTAGCCGTGCAAACCTTCCCTTTTGCTCCTTACGTGTAGGTCAGGCATGCAAGCTTTCTGGTGTCACATCTGCCAGCTTTAAACAATGAATCAAAAAGAGGTGGGGGGGGGGGCAGGAGCTAATTAGAAAGAGAAGGTCCAGTACCAAAGCTCCCAAAGAATTACGTGGTAATCACTCAGGGGTAACTGTTGCTATGAAAAAAGACACAACCTGTTCTGGTAGCTTAGATAAATGTATTAGAGTTGTCTAATTGTATTGTAGTGACAGTTGGATATTGATGAAGGTGGGGGAATTCCTCCTTTTGGAAAAAGTGCCCTCACACACCCTTGCGGGTGTCATGCTTCATCATTGGGCGTTTGCTCCTCGTGGGGTTGGCACTGCTGTCCCCCAAGGGCCCTGCGATAGGGCTCTTTGGTAGAGATCTTTTAAGGAGAGATGCCGCAGTTGTGCATGCGGGTGTGTGGGCCTAGAGACTCTATGCGTGAAATAAAATTACCGGTACCTATAAATAGACTTTTATTCGGGGGTCCAGTGGCAAAGTTAAAAAACAAGGGATAAGGAGAACCTCTTTAAACACATTCTGTAGAGAGACCAGTATTGTCCTCCTGCTCTCTTATCTGTGGGTGTGAGTGACAGAGAAATTAGGTCGACATGTTTCACGCCTACTTTGGTCCCTAATGGAGCCCAGTGCGCTTCTTCAGGACCGTGATGTGCAATAAAAATATTTAGAAAAGGAATTAGAGACGATGACATACTATATTCCTATAGTTCAAAAAATTAGGTGTGGGCGTCAGTGCGCCTAGTGGAACATCCAAATAATGAATTATTATATTCACTCTGTCCCTACATGTTTATGTTTATGTGTATGTATACGTCTCTTGTTTTCTCACCGGGTTGGACAAAGGAACACGATTTGGATGTTCCACTAGGCACACTGACGCTCACACCTAACTTTAGATACCACAGGAATATAGAGTGTCGTCATCTCTAATTTCTATTTTTAATATTATTTTTATTGCACATCACGGTCCAGAAGAAGCGCACTGGGATCCATTAGGGACCAAAGTAATCATACTCTGATATGTTGTCAAGTGCCTCCCTTCATGCTTCTGGCTTGGTCCCTGTGATATTGTCTACAGCCACGCATCATGAATAATTATAACGTTTCCACCTCAGCTCCTGCCTTGGTTGTCATAGCAACACTCCCTCAGTGGATTAATTGTATATTCCCCTCACTATCACTACTACTACTTACTATTTTTCCGTCATTCTCTCTTCCAAAAATGAGACACAATTTAAAGTATAATAATTATCATTTACCCTACCATTCAGATCTAGCTTGAACCCTACCTTTCCATGAGATTAAGCATAAAAAACAAACAACGACCTGAAAATAGGGGTGCCCACAGATGAATCAAGGAAATATTCTTATGACCTGCAGAGGGTACAGGTATCCACATCCTTTTTAGGTACCTGGTATTGGGAGCCTTTCAATGTGAATTCTTCTTACAGTCTCTCCATTTCCCAATGTCAACTCCAAAAGGCCATTATAGAATCTACCACCCGGACCCAAGCCTCTCTTGTCAAGGCCTTGGAAAAATTGGCTTCTTCCAGAGGCACCTCCTACCCAGTTTCCCTTCCTCTGCCTGCTGCATGTTCAAATGACCCTATAGCCCCCTATAAGTGTAAACATTTCCAGGAGGTATTTCCTGGGCGAAAAGACTGGTCTGTATTTGGGGCACATCTTCAGAAAATGCTGCAGAGCGCCATCTTGAAAAATGCCTGACACCCCACCCGAGGCCCATAGTATGGAGGACGCCAAGGATGTGTCCATGGTTGAGATGGAGATGCCTCCTATTACTGTTCGTCACTTTCTTGCAGTAATGACATGAATGACTTTGGTGCTTTCCTCTGATACCTTGGAGGTTCCAGTCCTGTCAACTCGATCTATGTTATCTTCCACTATCCACTATTCCTCAGGGAACCTGTGTTTGATTCATTTGAATTAAGCTATTCCAATGCACTAGACTGATTTCTTTAGCCCCAGGGGGCGGTTTTTACCTACCATTGGTTCTCATTTCCTGTGGCTGTGGTTAGGTTTGTAAGGTCAATCTTCCTCATTTGCAAAAAAAAAAAAGAAGAAATGGGCCACAAACCTGGCATGCATCTTCTTGTCTTTATGGTTTACCACCACTTCAAGATGGAAGGCATTCATCTTTTAAGCAACTACTCCACCCTGCGACTGGCTGTCGATACTCAACTTGTTATGTTAAAAATATTTATTAAGCGCGGGTACACCAAACGGTTTCATGGCGCTGAGAACAAGGGGAGGCGGCATCGACGGGACAGTCAGCTTACTCATATGCCTGGGAAAATGGCCTGGTCTTGAGCTGTTTCCTGAACTGTGCAGAGGAAGTCACAGACCTCAATTCCACAGGAAGCGAGTACAAAATTGCGGGGCCAAGACTGCAAATCCCCCATGTTCTTTGCATTTGAATGAGGAAGTGGTCAACAAGTTCAGATTGGAAGAACGCAGTTCCAGAGAAGGGATATAGCGCTGAATTCTTGGGGAAATGAATGCTGGGCCACTTAAAAAAGATGACTATTTTTCAATTCCAATCTGGAGACCCCAAACCTGGAAATGTCATTGTCTTCCTTTTGGTCTATCTTCTGCCACCCATGTGTTTTACTGAGGTGCTTCACGCAGTAGTGGTTCATCAGTATGCCAAAGGAGTTTGCTTATTCATTTAGATTATATCCTTCTAATGCACCAATATTCACCCTTTCTCTCCACCTAGACCAGGTGATATCTTCCCTGCATCACCCAGGTTTACTTGTGAATTTTGACAAATCATCTTGCGCTCCATTCCAAACCTGAGGGTTCCTCAAGTTTACAGTGAACAATGCCACCTGTACCCTGAAACTTTCCCTGAGAAGATTTCTAAGATCAAGCAGGAGTTTAAATCCACCTTGGCAGCCGCCTCAATACCTATAAGATCTCTGGTCTGCCTTGTTGGCCTTCTTGCAGACTTAATTCAAGTCATCTTTCCCATTTCTCCTCACTATTAAGCCTTGCAATGCTGTCAAACTCATCTCCTTCTTCAAGATTTCTGTTACTCGGTCTGGTTTTGCTGAACAGTGAATTGTGCTCAGAACTACATTGCAGTAAATGCTGATAAATCAATCCCTTCACACTCATAACTTTTTTCAATTTAACTGTACTATTGTATTCGGTACTGTCTACACTATTGTCCTATATTGAACGTAACCCAAGGAATAAATCCTATGCCACCACAGCCTCTAGTAATATCTAGTAATGATTGTTCCATGAAATGGGAGGAGTGGAGAAATGTCTTCATGAATTCTTTTTCGACTTTTGACAAAGAAGAGCTGTCACCAGAAAGGAAACTGAAGATATTATTACACTGTTTAGATCCTGGTGGTTGAAAATATTCCCAAAAATGGAAAAGAAATCTCTACAAGAATGTCAAGTGATTATTTTGGTAATGCTTTGGAGGACCTTCATGTATAGTTTTTACTGTCTGCATGTGTAGCTATCGATCACTACAACTTCTTCCAGAGGAAATAAGAAAAGAATAAAGGGATAGATGATTATGTAGCAGCACTTAATAATGTAGCATTAATTTGATGTTCTGGAAATTGACATAAAGTTATTAGAGACCAGGTCAGTATGGATACTAATGAGAGCAGCTGAGATCTGTATGTAGCAGTTAGTGGACCTTTGTGTTAGGTTGGAGGGATTTAGGAGCACTAGATATGGTGTTTGGTCCAAATAGTTCATAGCCTGTATTGTTAGTCCATGAGAGTAGAATGATGGAAATACAAATGTGTAATGAATGTCCTGATGTGTTCTCAGGGAAAACCCGGTCTGATAAGTGGGTTGTACACCACATTGTTTTGAAGGAGGATGTATAAGCTTATGTGCACAAGGTAAGGAACTTCAGCATTTCTTTGAGATAGGAAGTTAAGATTCAGCTGGATAAATTAATGGATGGGGTGTTATAGAACCAATTGAATTGGCTTATTGGATTTCACCATTAGTTGTGGCTAGACGTGCAAACGGCAAGGTATGATTGTGCTTTGACCTAAGAGAACTGTGTAGTAATGAAGTCCACGCAGGAAGATGTAGCTTAAGTAGATTTATTGAAGTAAGTTACATGTAGATAAGTTCTTGTGAAGCAGCCCCACCAGGAGCAGTCTGCCTCCTGCTCAGCCCATTCTCAACTGTCCACTTCACCTCATAGGCACCCAACATTCCAATACGCATCATCAATCCAACATTCCATTCAGCACACAGCACATTCACACACTGAGCAGGTAATGATATAAAGGTTGGATATTAACATGAACAGGGTACTACAAAATGGATAAAAGCATCTTTGCTGATAGATTTCCTTTGCCAAAAAATCAGGAAATGTGGTCAATGATGAAAGGATTTAAATGGTTTTCAACCATAGATTTAGCAGTGGCTTATCACCAGGAACCATGACATGATAAAAGCAAAAGATTAACGGCATTCATAACCCCATTTGATTGTTTCCAATTTCACAGAGTATCTTTTGGATTATCCTCAGCAGTGGTTCTTTTTCGGAGGCTAATGTATATACTATTGAAGGATTTACCCAGTGTTGTGGTCTTACAGATAGATATAATAGTTATGGGCAAAACAAAAGAAGAACATGATTGAAGGTTAAGATAAGTGCTAAATATCTTGCAAAAAAATTATTAACAGCTGAAATAAGTAAATGTAAGTTTGCTAGACAAAGGGCCTGATTTAGATTTTGGCAGTCGGGTTACTCCATTACAATGGTGACAGATATACCGTCTGCCAAAATACACATCCCATTATATCCTATAGGATTTATATGAGTAACTCACCTGCCAAGTACTGAATCAGGCCAAAAGTGTTCCTTGCCTAGGCCATGAAATAAATGAGGAGAGCAAAAAGCCAAAAAAGGAACTTATACAGGATATCTTGAATGAACCTCCTCCCAAATGTAAGTTTGAAGTTGGGTTGACAGATTTCTATGCTAATTTGTAAGGAATGCAAGCAATTACATTCATACCATTTGTATGGAGTCAAATGTGCCAAAATGTTTTGAGAAGATTGAAAAAGACACTTGTAGCATATGTTCCTTGCAGGGTTTTCATTTAAGTTCAGAAACTAATATCCGCTGTAGCATGCAATAAGGGGATAGTGGAAGTACTTGATCTGTGAGCAGTAGTAGCTGCTACAGGGCAGTAGAGGTGGGGTGGGCACGGGAGGCAGAGTGGTAAAAAAAGATAGAATCCACTTACATGCAAGCAGCCTCCTGTCCTCCGTCTGACACCCGATGCAGGAAACCAGGAAACAGGAAACCCACAAGGTTCCAGATTCCCCTAGCCAATCACAACGCTACTGTCACCAGCATGTCAGCAGCGTTGCTATTGGTCTGAGTGCCATGGTTCGACGCTCAAACAGGGACTGGGAGCCTGTTCTCCACCCAGGCTGCGCAATATAGCCAGGTAGAGAACATGTTAAGTGTACATGACAGTTTGGCCAGCCTAAGACGGCTGGCCAAAAAGTCATGCACACTTAGAAAGTGCTCACCACTCCTCCCCCTGCTAGGTGTGGGCAGGTCAGCCCTGCCATACACCTAAAGCCAGAATGGAAAAATAAAATGATAATAACAAGGTGTTGTTTTCATTTTCATTTTCCTGTGGGGCGACAGTCCTCTGCCTTAGACGAGGAGCCACTGCTGTCAGAGAAAGAAGAATGGACAGAAAGTGACTATTGCGGTTGCTTCCAGATCATTAACACCAGCGGGTGAGAACTATTCAGTAATAGAAAAGGAACCTTTAGCACACCACATAGGGGATTGACAAGGGGAAACCACTCATTGCCCGCATGTCCTGGAATATGTACCAGGTGCAGAAAAAAGAGATGCATAGTTCTTAATTTGTATGCCAGTTGCAGCTAATAGGGTACCACGAAGACTTTTGGAAGAATTATGGGGCATATTATCAAGACAGGCAATAAAATTATCGCCGCTTTAGCGGCAGAAAACTGCCGCCAAAAAGGCGATAATGGGCTTGATAATATGCTCTATGGAATTTCAATTGAAGCTCAGGTTAGATGTCCTTTACATCTAACATGAGCTTCAATTGGAATTCCATAGAGCATATTATCAAGCCCATTATCGCAGTTTTAGCGGCAGTTTTCTGCCGCTAAAGCGGCGATAATTTTATCGCCTGTCTTGATAATATGTCCCATTGTGAGGCAACCATCTTGGAAACCTTTGACCAATGTGGAATTGCAGATGAAGAGTGGAATAGTGAATGTGCTGTAAAGAAAGAAGTTTGCAAAGTAAAAGACTATGTTGAATCGAGATTGCCTAATAATGTACAGTTGACTGGAAATCTTCGGCTTATAAAGAGTTGAAGAGTGAATAGAGTGTGAAGAATGGATATTTATTGGGAGGGAGACAAATGATTCCGCTGTTAAGATTAAGGAAAATAATTCTAAATTAATGTCTCAAAGAACATTTAGGTGTGGTCAAGACTAAAAGGAGAGTTAGGGAGGGTCTTTGGTGGGCTGGAATTCATTTACAAATTGAACACATGGTTAGGAATTGTGCCATGTGCGATGGTTCAGTTAAATCTCTAGTAACATTTAGGCCACCATTACTTCCTGTGAAATGTTACAATATGCCTTTGGGGTAAAGTGGAAATGAATATCATGGAACCCACTGAACATGAGACGAATGGTAATCCTAGCATCCTTGAGATGGTAGATATGTTTCCAAAAATGGCCTGAAGTTGCATTTGTTGACTTTGTGGATGTGAAAACAATACCGAGTTTTTCTGAAAAGATTTGCCTAACGTAGTGATTAGTGACAACAGCCCTCGATTTGTATCTAGTGTTGTGAAAGATGTTTTTAAAAGGAAGGGAGTGGAACATAGGACTGTATCTACTTATCATCCAGAAGCGAATGGTAATGGGGAGAGGTTCAAAAAGGTCATAAAAGGAGGTGTACAGTTAGCAAATAATAGTGGATTAGAATGGGACTGTAAAGCATTGAAGATGGTTTGGTCATATAGAATAGCTCTTTTTGATATTATGGGTTTCAGCCTATTTGTGCTTATGATAAGATGAATGCCACTTTCTAGGGACAATGTCGTATGGCTTCCTGTGACTATAGGGTTGAGGAGGTACAGAGAAATGTCAGTAAATCTCCAATGAATTATAAGGAAAGGCATGATTCAAACAATGGTGTGAAGGAAATTAACCATAATGTAAGAGAATTGGTTAGAGTGAAAAGGAGTGGGTGGAAAAGGAAAGGATATAGAAGATTTTAGAACCCATGATCATCAAGGAATTGTATTGCTATTCAGCAAAATTGAGTGTTAGCCAAAAGTAGGAAGACTTATGATTGTGGTGGAAGCGGTAATAGGAGGTATGATTATATATTTATCTCTAAAGATAGAGTTTATACTATTATATATGAATGTTTCATTACCATTTCAAATTATATATGTTTTTGAGTTATATATATACTTTATTGAGTTTCTGGGGGGTTCTGCTATCACGTACCATATCATGTCTATCTTATTTTTGTAGTTAGCTTTTTGTAGTACAAGTTGTTATTTTTGGTGTAAAGACTGAAGATATGTTGTTGCGGGATTCTGCACCTACACAGAACTATGCACAGAAAAACAGGACCTCAGTGTATAGGGGTGTATCAACCTACCACCTTAGTACCCAAAATCCCCAAACAGACTAACTATAGTGTTTAATTAGTTCTCCTCCAGAAATCACGAAGCTACAAATGATTAGACAACCCAGAACACAACACTCCCGACTCTCTCAGGAATTGCGGTAGCAAGACATACTCTTTTACTCACTCACTCATACTTGTCCACAATGAGAATAGGCAGAGTCACTGTAATAGTTCAGAAAGATAATTAGAACTATCGTGCTCTACAATACAGTATAAGAGTCCCTGCCAGCAGCAAAATGCATAAACTAAGAATGGTTAGCATTGTTACAATTCAATAGAATACAAAGGGGGAAGCCATTTTATAAAGACAGTGGAATACGGACTAGAAGGCCTAACCACCCTCCCCTTGGCTGGAAGAAATGTATTTATATAAAGTATGGTCTCTGGGCTTTGACAGCAGACCCCATACCTTAAAGCCTGGATGTAAGGTTAACATCATAGGAACAGCATAGGTCTTCTCCATGGAATGGCTTTCTCCAAGTGCGTGTAAAAACAACATGCATCCCCATAATATCAAAGCACGAGTCTTCGGCATTGTAGCTGTGTTTAGCATGTTATGTCTAGGTGCTAGGGACTGAGCAGAACAGAACAACAAGGGGCATTGTTTATCAACCTTGTACAATGTGTTCAGACTAAACTCCAAGAGCTCAGCAGAGAACGTGAAAAGCAGACGTTTCTCATGTGAAAGGCATAGACATAGTCTTGCAAAATAAAGACATGTAGTAACGTGCGCAAAAGCAGCATCATGGCAGCGAAGCTCATGCTAACTTAGCAATGTTGACAATGTCCCTAAGAGCCATATACCAATGTATAGGGTTGAGTTCATTGTTCAGCATGCCACACTTGTGACATCTGGGTGATCTGCGTATTAAGTCACCTGTGTGTAACCAGGGCTGCAATAAATACATGACACATGGTAATCAGTGTACGTCTCATCATTACAATAGTAGATTATGAATTAACCCCTTCGATGCTGCGCAGATTCCGCCGCTGTGCTGACGGAATCTTGCGCGGGTGTGATCATGACGGAATGGTTCCGTCATGAGCACAGCTCAACCGTGGGTCATGACGGAACCATTCCGTCATGAGCACCGAAGGGGTTAAAGCATAAAAAAGATCAATGGTAACTGAACTTACTGAGGGTGTGATTTAATTTATCCTGAGTAGGGAAATGAGCACTTGGCTAATGTAAAATGCCCATTCCTGATTAATGTGCATGAGGCGCAATTAAAAGTGCAGAATTCTGCCATTAGGGTGGAATTGCACCATTAGCAAGTGTAGGGTTGAGGGGGCTAGGATTCTTTTCTGGATAGCTCAGCCTGTGAAACTATTTGAAGAGCAACATCCTCATACAATGCAGGCATTCGCACAATCCCAGCTTCAGAGTGTTTCTCTTCCTGGAAACAAACAGATGTTTTTTTCCTTACAAAGGTTGGAGAGGATATGTTTGCAGGGTGGAAATGGGAAGAGAACACCCCATATTTATTGCCGTTATAGACACACTTTAGATTTTTTTCATGGAGCCAGCCATTTCCAACAGGGGTTTTACAGAATATGGCCATTGGAAAGCAAAAATAGAATGAGTTAAACTTTAGGTATGAAAAGGTGGTGAGGTAAAGGTATGGACAAGTGTGTGAAAACTAGAGGTGCAAATGGTCTTTTGGAAGACTCGGTGTTTAAAAAAACTGTTCTGTTTAAATAATAACCGAAGCTGTGGTAGGGTCATTTGCTTGTCAAACTGAAAGGTAAATGGCCATCAGCCTCTTTGAAGCAGCATTCTACCCTAATATCTCCCAATTTCGGAATTGCTCATGCTGCCCCCCGGAGCATTATACAATTGTCTAGGCAATTGTTGCAAACCCCCAAGTTCAGGTTCCTAAGGGACTCCTCCTCAGTGCTTCAGATTTCACTGGAAATAAAAGGGCTCTAGTCTGAAACTGGCTGCATTCACCATCAAGTAGCTTGCTATTCCCTGAAAGATGAGGCTAGTAGCTTGATTCGGAGTTTGGTTGGTAGATTACGGTTCACCATTTTTGGCAATTGCAACCGTTGGAGAACAATTTCGTCAGAAAATCCTCAAATGCCCTTCAATGTCGCTGGAAAAAACACCTGTGAATATGAGCACGAGACATGTCAAGAGGTTCAAGATCAGTGCCCACGTAATGGTTTATCTCACATATTTTGAAATATATCAAAGAACATTAGAGACACAGTACTTAATTGTAATAACGTTGACAACCTATGCATGATGTCTTTAATACACTTTATTAGACATACAGGACCAATCTCCATTAATTGGTTGGTTGTTCTGCCACCATGTCAGTGGATTTAATGTTGAAACTGAGAGTTTCTGCATTGGTGACATATTGCTCCACCTTGAGTACAGTAAAGAATGTTTATATTTCTGTATGAGTGCAGACAGGGAATCTGTCACTTTTCTTGCATGTTAGCATCCTTCTGTAAATCAGACTGTAATTCGTGATTGCATATCCTACTGCACTTCTGAGAAATCTGGAGCTATATAATGAAAGATGCTTGCAGCCTCAAATAATAGGAACATTTACAGCATGGGCATATATTGTCTTCTTTTAAAATGTAATGGACTCCAAAATTAATAAGACTGCTTGATCAGGAAGAATTTGCCAGATAATTTGTTTTGTGGGAGGATTAATCTCACAATGGGCACTGGACTACCTTAAAACATGTACTTCTTTTAAGCACCTTAAGAAAAACTAGCCCTGGCCATTGTTATCAAAATATATTTATCTCTATCAGATGCAATCAGTATGTTTCGAATTCACCAACACATATCAAATTAAAAAGTGTCTTCCCTGCCCTTTTTCTACTTTGCACTGAAGACAGATTTAGGAATGTTAGGTTTCAAGAACCTTTAAATCGTGCAATTCTATACAATAACTAACACTTAATAAACTGAAAGCATACACAGGTTAGTAACAATCTGCTTCAAATAATTAAGAATGCAGCAGAGGCAGGCATTGTGGTCCGGCCAAGGAGCCATAACTCTGTCGCACATATTGCTAATTTCAAATTTCCAAATTTGTTCTGTTTAAATATGGATTGTATTGAATTAGGAGGAACTTACAGAACTATTAAAGCAAAAATACCAGGACTGTGTCTAGTAACCATTCTAGATTTACAATAGTAATAAACTAAAGGTTTTGAAGAATTGGTTGTAGTAGCTGTTTCAAAAGGTGAGATCTCTTATACATCATATTCGTCTTTTGAGTTACATTTTCTCTGTTTTGCATTATTACATAAACTGGTCTAAAAATGAGAAATCTCATGGGATACATTGTTTGAACTTACCTTTGATGGAGTAAAGTGTTAGGCCTGGAATCCTTTGTGTGGGTTTCCCGTAACGTTTTGTCGTCAGACATTCTGTGTTGCTGTCTTTGTTTTTGCTGACCTTGGGACTCTGTGCACTTTACCTCTGCTAACCAGTGTTAAAGTGCTTGTTCTCTCTCCTTAAAACATAGTAAGTTGGGGAACAACCTTTACAACGCAACTTTTACAACGCACTACACTTACAACGCATTTTTTACAACGCACAATCCATTACAACGCATGACATTACAACGCAGGACACTACAACGCATTTTTAAAAACTACCTTTACAACGCATTCCATTACAACGCATACTACCATTACAACGCATACCATTACAACGCAAAATATAGTAATTTTTAACCCTATACTATCCAACACTTACCCTACTGTTGCACCCCCTGGAGTTAGAATAGTAATTTTTACCCCTATACTATCCAACACTTACCCTACTGTTGCACCCCCTGGAGTTAGAATAGTAATTTTTACCCCTATACTATCCAACACTTACCCTACTGTTGCACCCCCTGGAGTTAGAATAGTAATTTTTACCCCTATACTATCCAACACTTACCCTACTGTTGCACCCCCTGGAGTTAGAATAGTAATTTTTACCCCTATACTATCCAACACTTTCCCTACTGTTGCACCCCCTGGAGTTAGAATAGTAATTTTTACCCCTATACTATCCAACACTTACCCTACTGTTGCACCCCCTGGAGTTAGAATAGTAATTTTTACCCCTATACTATCCAACACTTACCCTACTGTTGCACCCCCTGGAGTTAGAATAGTAATTTTTACCCCTATACTATCCAACACTTACCCTACTGTTGCACCCCCTGGAGTTAGAATAGTAATTTTTACCCCTATACTAGCCAACACTTTCCCTACTGTTGCACCCCCTGGAGTTAGAATAGTAATTTTTACCCCTATACTATCCAACACTTACCCTACTGTTGCACCCCCTGGAGTTAGAATAGTAATTTTTACCCCTATACTATCTAATACTTACCTTAAATGCAATTTAATATTATGCGTTGTAATGGTATGCGTTGTAAAGGTAGTATGCGTTGTAATGGAAATGCGTTGTAAAGGTAGTTTTTAAAAATGCGTTGTAGTGTCCTGCGTTGTAATGTCATGCGTTGTAATGGATTGTGCGTTGTAAAAAATGCGTTGTAAGTGCATGCGTTGTAAAAGTGTGCGTTGTAACGACATACATCCAGTAAGTTTGACCTATAACCAATTAGCATATTTAATTTACTTGCCAGTCCTTAATAAAGTGCACCACTTGTGATCAGGGGTTGTAAATTAAATAAAACTAGTGGGCCTGCACCATTTATTGCGCAACTCACTTAAGTAGCACTTTAAGGGCCTCATTTATGAAAAGTTACGCATCACTGCGTGAAAACAGTGATGCGTCACTTTTCACTGCACCCTCCCTGCGACTCCAATGATGCGTCATATTTACAGTATGATGCATCATGTCGCAAGGAGTCACAGATACGTCAGTATTTCTGACGTATCTGTAGGCGCAAAAGTGACGCATTGCTGGAGTGTGTCACAAAAGTGACGCAACTCCAGCAATGTGTCCTTTTACATGGGGCAAGCCCCATGTGAAAGGGCATGTGTCATTCTTACGCCTGCTGTGAGGCAGGCGCAAGATATTGACGCATTTGCACCCTAGAAGTGGCGCAGTGAAATCTACGAGATTTCACTGCGCCACTTCTAGGGTGCAAATGCGTCAATGCGTCAATGCGTCAATGCAGTTTTCTGCCGCTAAAGCGGCGATAATTTTATCGCCTGTCTTGATAATATGCCCCTAAGTGTCTACCATGCATTGTGGTTCATGATTATGCAGTTGGTGTATAGAAAAAGAACATGTACGTATTCATGTGCATATGGTTTTTCTATAGTGTGAGGCTAGCCAAAATGCTACAGGGTGCTGTACAGTGTCCAACACGGTATGAAAAAAAAAAACGTTCACACTGCAGCAGTGAATTAGTAGCAACAACAGATGGTGACGTTTCAAAAATGTTAGCCCATTTCAGTGTTACTGAGATCTTCCCAACAATACACGGTTCAACCTATTAGCAATTTGGCCACATCACACACAAGAAAAACAATTTGGCCTTCATTTACTGGTTGCTGTTATTTTCCTTTTGAAGGATTGCTAGAGATTGAACATCCATTGAAACCAGTCATCAGCTGGAGGGAAAGGTGACGAGTGACGTGCCACCGCGCTGCCGAACATGCATACGTACTGAGTACATGATTAGGAATGCATCTTTGATCCTTTCCGTAAGTGCACCATCGCTCTATTGTTGCTTGTTTCTCTGAAGAGTTCACATTTATTTTCTAAAGACCTCTAAATATATTTCAGTTGGTACACAATGTCCCATGGGTCAGGACCATCTAGAAAGGATCCATTACACAGCAGACCCATTTCTTTTCCATTTGTCTCTAAATTGGGAGTTGATATTGGAAGCCTTTTGAAGGCACTGCCTGAGTCACGCATCCCTAATAACTCATTACCGACCACGAGCCCCTTTCATACCCCACAGTGCAAATTTTCCAGTTAAAATATTCTTTTTTAAGAAATGATTCTTCACAAGAAAAGCACATGCAAAATTACTTGAAAGTATGATAAATATTAGTTTGTCTTTAGCACTGACATAAAAAAGAGGTCCTTGAATGTTTAGCAGATATGTATGTACAATTATTAGAGAAACTCCAGTTCTGAAGATAATCTTAGGTTTGAAATGTAGCCCCAGTTGCCTACGTTCATATAATATTCAAACCAGGCAGGCAAGGACAACATAAAAGGTTAAACTGTCCCAAGTGTTGCAAGTAAATAGTGCACAGTTTGTGTTTGTGCACCTTGCAATTGGGGAAAACATGCACAATTGGGGTCATATCAGCAAGGCAAGGTGATAGAATTATTGCCGCTTTTGCGGCCGTTTTCGGCCGAAAAGAGACGATAATTTTATCGCCTAATTAGCAAGCTCACGCTAACGCGTGAAAACTTGCGTTAGGGTAGGAATTCCTAACGCCAAGCTTTGCATCTCTAATGAGATGCAAAGTGGGCGTTCCTGACCTGACATGACAGGAGAAATGTCGCTAAGCGACATTTCTCCTATCATCAAGCCCCACGCTATGAAGCATAGCGGCAAGAAAAGTAGCGATAACCCCTGCTATGGCTACTTTCCTTACGCCTGCTTCAGGACTGACTTAGCCATGATATCCTATGGAAGGTGGATATCATGGCTAAGTTTGTGAGTCCCTATCATCAATCTAATGCCACATTGCGTGAGATTATCGCTGGGTTTCCAGCGATAATCTCACGTTAGGCAGTTAGCATGAGGATTTTTATCGCTTTTGAGATAAGCGTTGCTAATAGCACGCTATCTCAGCGATAAAAATCCACGCTAGCCTGCGATAATTATCCTAGCGCTAAGTGTGCTTAGCGATAATTATCGCCAGTTGTTGCTGATATGCCCCATAGTTTGAAAGGGAAAAACTGACGATGCACACTTTGAGCACCATTTAACACTCAAGCGCATTGGTTTCTGTGAATAACTGGGGGCAATTCCCAAGAGAATTAATGAGTACTTGAAATAGCACTCTTATGGTAAAATATTTCACGTCCTTATAAATTTGTTTCTCAATTGACTCCCGGTGCACAGTTTAGATGGGGTTTGTGCAGGACTTACAATTTTTCTGTTGTTTGTACTTGGGACCTTAGTAGAAATGATGAGGCACACTTTACAAATTAGGAGCAGATCATAAAAAATGAAATGGATTTCACAGCATCAGATTATCTTAATAGGAACATGTATGAAGAAGTATTAAATACAAATCTCCATCCAGCTCAAAGCCCTGACAGAATTTAATGCATGATACTGAAGTCTCCCAAATCAGTCTGGTAATTGTTTCTGGTCAGTTTGTGTGAGAACATTCTCCGGAGAGTCAGAAAGTTGAATGTTTGTTGTAAGAAATTTTCAGAACCAGAGATAAATTGAAACATTGTTTGCAGTGCAGACTAAGCTGAGTCTACTCAATGTCCATCATCAAATCTGCCAGATCATCGGCCTTGATGCTGTATAATGATCTTAACCTCCATTCCCACATAGACTCTGAGGAGCACAATTATACTTCTATAACAATTTAAGGCTTTCATCCCCAAAAAACTCTGACAAATGATCCAATCACTAGTCATCTCAAGATTACAGTATTCCTTATTTATTAGATCCCAAATGCTCTGTCTTGACCTGCTTAAAGAAGCCCTATCTACAGCAGCCATGTTGGTCTCTGGAACGAGGAAGCATGACCTCATCACACCAAGCTAGTGCTCCCTGATATGGATCCTGGTTGAAGTCAGGTGTACACTTAAGCTGGCCTGCATTATCCACAAGACGCTCCACCCCCAGCAACAAATTAGCTAACAATAAAACAAGTGACCTAAGGTAGATGGTGGAAAGTGTACATTCTAAAACTTGAATATTTGATTTGTAGAAATAAAGAACTGCTAAACAATTCTTCTCGGGATGTGCACCACAGCTGTGGAACTCCATCCCGCCTACTATCAGGGCAATGCCATCTTCTGAAGCTTTTAAAAGCAAAATTAAAATTCTGTATATTAAAATATGTTCACCCCCATGTCTTTAAATTGTGCATATCATAATTATGTAACCATGTACTGCTCTCTCATTCCCTTTGCCTCCCACCATATATCTGCTTCCTTGCTCTCAAACTTTAATGAAACGTTTTTCTTATTAACTCTGGGCGTAGCTATGCGAAGTACACTTTGAACTATACTCTCTGTGTGCTTGTCTGCCCTGAGCAATAATTGCACACAGCATTTTACACAGTGCAAGTTATGATAAAATAAGTATCTCTGACTTTATATGCTAAAACGCATATAGTCATTTCACAAAAGTGAAAATGATAAATTAGCACGCAGTGAGAGAGGTGATGATTTTGGGATCCTCCCTAGCCTAGGGAGAGAACCAAGCAGATGCCTTGAAAACAAAAAGCACATCTTCTTGAACGATTCAGTGGTGGTCCCATCCTCTGAGGACCATCCCAAGCACAGTTATTGGCAAAAATACAATCCCAACCAAAGGCCCTGCAAAGCATTATGGGACGAGATTAGCAGTGGGCAGTGAATATTATAGTATTCAATATCAAAATAGTTCTACAAAGAGCTTCAGTTCAACTAGTCGTTACTAGATGTCCCTCAGGAGTCAAATGCAAAAGCATTGAAATTATATTACATCGAGCTGCAGTTCCACTAGTCGTTACTAGATGTCCCTCACGAGTCAAATGCAAAAGCTTCAAGAAAGGGTTTCAATGCTTTTGGGTATCCCTTCCAAGTTATTTTTAAATGCATCCCATTTTCCTTTTTGGGAAATGTTATGTGTTAAAAAAAGATTGCTTTATTTAAAAGCAGTCAAAGACAAGGTGGGGTGCTGACCCAACTAACCCAATGATGGCAGAGAATCCTAGTGTGTCACAAATTGCAATCTACATCAGTAATATTCTTGAGATAGGTCTATTTGCTGCCCACTATGAATCACTAATGGGCTATATATTTCTTTTGTACATTGGTAATAGAGATTACAAAATAGCAATTCGCAAAAAATCGCTATTTGGTAATTGCTACTACTAATCTTCGTACTTCTAGCCCTCAGATTTTGTTGTATATTCTAAGGAAGCACTCCTATTCTAGTCCTATCTCAAAGTCATTTTATTTTTATGCCAAAAACTAAAGTACAATGGATCTCCTAAGGGTAATAAATGAGAATTAAATCAATTCAGGAAATCAGAGGTTGGTGGAGATATTTGGCAAGGTATTAACCGGAGGACAATTTAAATCTAACGTACCTAACATCAGTAGACACTTCAGATATGGAGGCACATCTCGTTTACAGAGGTGTTGTAGCTGCAGTTTATATGCTTGTTTTTCTGGCATGTTAACCGCACTGCCATACCTGGTTTATCTCCTGAAACCTGGCTTACTTACAGTCAATGGTGTTTCAACTAGGCCTGGGCTAAAATTTCGTTCCGTTCGCGGAAATTGAGATAATTTGACATTTTCGCGCTCCGCGGAGAGCGCGAAAATGTCAAAATTTCAGCTTTCCGCAGCTTGGTGATAATTTGTTTCTTGCTCGCGCTGTAAAATAATACATTCTCGCGCGCGCGATCGCCTTACCTGAATCCCTGCGTTCGCTGACAAGTTTTCTTGATCCGGTCGCGTTCTCCATGAGATGTTGTATTGTTTTTAGCCATTTGCGCTGTCTCACGACAGTTCACACCCGCAGTGACGTCATGCGTCGCCCGATCACGTCTTTCTTCTCGCGATCATGCACCGCGAGACAACTCAAAACAAGATGGCTGCGCCCGCGAGCAACCAGATGGGTAAGTTGGCGACCCGCAACCATGCAGAAAATCTCACGAACATGCGGGAAAAAAACTTCCGCATCTTCGCGATATTTCCGCTTGTTTGCGATAATTTTAAACATTTTCGCGATAATTTGCGAAAGTGGATTTCGCAAATTCCGCCCACCCCTAGTTTCAACTGCGAATATTGCCCTTCCTGGGGTGCATTGTATGGTATTATAGAGGTCAAATGATCTGACAGATATAAGATAACAAAGGATAAAAACACTATTTTGTTACATGTTCCACTTTTAGGAAATATAGAGTTGTGCTAATTCTTCAGTTACTTCTGATCCGATATTTTTGGGAAATTTAGCAAGTAACCTCTGAAGTATTCTCCAGCATTAGGATTTGTTTGGATTGTATTAAACTGTCAAACTATCTGTCAATTTACCGGTGCACATGCAATAGGAGTTTAGAAGGAATCACATAGAACAAAATTGATGCATGAAGGTAATAAAACTGCAATTTAGCTTAACATGGTATTTTATATCGAATGCATATTGTTGTAAGTTTTATTTGGAAGGGCTTCTTTATGTTTGTATGCACATATTTGTATTGTTTTGTAAACCATTGACAGACTTTCAATAAGAAGTGAGATAATGTTCCTTGATGTGTAATAAAGCAGATCATTATTCCTCGTTGCTCTCATCTGAGCACAATATATTCTTTAGTTGCTCTTTATGTGTATTGCTTAACATCCCAATGGCAAATCGTTGCAGTTTTTAGTTCAAGTTTTCAGAAGTTTTGCTCCTTGACTTTTATTTGCCTGGATTTCTGGTATGATCATTTTAAAATATTTTCTATATAGTCACGAACAGCACTTGCCTACCTCATAGTATCAGCGATAAACTTTCAAATGCAGGCTAAGGAACCAGCTAAATGTCAGGTAATTCAGTGATGTGCTGCCTCAGCCTTCGCCCTTCTCTGGTTTCTAACTGTCAAACAAGAGAAAAAAAGTGCATTTGCAGTTGGCATTTTACCCAAAGCAAATATAAAGCTTCGTTTTTAGTGAACGAGTAAATTGTCTTCAGGAAGAATCTTACATTTTTATTCTAATATGGTACAATGCAAGAGAGAGGAGTCTGTTTGAGTTTCAGGTTTGTGGTTCATAGCAACTTTTACAAACCACCAAAATTATTATCATTAATAAGTCAATGTTTATAACTGAATACATTTTCTGGAATGCAGATAGTTTTAGCAAAGTCTTTCTGTAAGAAACTGGGCCATTTGTTAACTGGGGTGTGAGCCCTGGTCAAGCAGCAACCATAATCCTTGTCAGGGTGCTGCACAAACCAACCCTAAATTAACCATTGCTCAACCCTCTGGTAGCTTGGTACAGAGCCGTAAAGTATTGGTGCAACACTTCAAACAGTAATTAATTCAAAAATGCCACACGAAAATGACCCAACACCAAGCTAGAAATATAAGGTGGTTCTTAATAAATAAAACAAAACCTAAATGACAAACAGCCAACCAGTAGAACTGGATATATGCCATTTTGAAGATTTCAGTGAAAAATAGCGCCAAAAAGCACAAAGCGGCAATTGTGGCAATCTGGTTGCTCCGAACTGGGACAAAGTTGCAAGTTCAGGCCGACCGCTATGAAGTGCACACTGGCTACAGGAGCCCCAGTTAGGCCCACTGAACAAAGTACTTTAAATCCTGGTTTGCGAGCATTGCAAGGAACTAAGGTGAAGATGCATTGTACAGTCAAAGTGATGCAGCGGTTCTGAGATGAGGTGAGGCTGCGATGTTAGGGCCCGTGTCATCATCTAGGTTCGCAATGATGATGCCTTGTGATGTGAAGTCCAGCATCAAAGATGAGTTGTGATCTGGATGATGCATGGTTCTGAGGAGCTTCGAGGCTGTGATGCTAAGTCTGGCATTGTCGCCAAGACTGCAGTGGATGAGGGATTATGCAGCCTGCACTGAGGATACTTCGTGCAGCAACGGTTCCCATGGGGTAAGAGGGTGCAATACGATGTGTGTGTTCGAGACAGAAGAGACTCATGCAGTATCAACTATGCGTTGGTTCAGCTAGGGGTTGCGCCATGCAGCAGAGGAGCTGCATCAGTTTCGCTGGATCCAGAAAGGCTGGTACAGCATCTTAGGCCTACTTCCAAGGATCAGAGGACTAAGGTGGCACCATTTGGCAGGGTAAACTCACAGAGGGCAGAGTCCAGGTGCTTGGGTTGAGGTTGTTGGAGCCTTCTATTCCTTAGACTAAAATCAGGAGGCCAGCCAACTAGCACTTAGATTAACTCTGGGGTCCTCGGTTCAACATATGCAAGTTCAGCCCTTCTCACCCAGGCAGAAGAGAAGAAGTCATCAGGTCAGCACAGCAGGGCAGCAGTCCTTCAGAGCAGCAGTCCATCATAGTGACAGTCCTTTCAGCAGCACAGCAGTCCTTCTATCTGGCAAAGTATCCACAGGTCCAGAAGTGTACTGAATAGTGAGGGGCAAATTTACAAGGGGATTGTGCCGCCGGAACATTACTTTTTTTGACATACTGGTGGCACAATGCCCTGCTCCATATTTACAAAGTGGTGTTAAACCACTTTGCATGGCTTAATGCTGCTTTGTAAATAGCGCCCCCTGCAGCGGTAACCGACCAGTGGTTGCTTAGTGAAGAAAAGTGAATGTCTTAGCCAATATTGCCACGACTGAAGTGCAAGATGCGAGGTCGGCCACAGAGCGCATATGATATCTCAAATTGTCTCACTAGGTCTATGAATGAATCCAAAAGAACCATCCAGTTTCCCTAGTAAATAAGAGATAGAAGAAGAAACTGTATTTCCCAGCATGCATCTGGGGGTTGCAGTCAAAGCATGAGTGGAAGTGAGCTTAAGAAAAATTGGCACGTTAATATTAGGAAGTGAAGATGATGTTGATCATTAGTGTTTTTGTCGCTTTCTTCTTGTTACTCCAGTTTTTGCTGTATCTGTGGCCACTCTGGGTTTTGCTGTGCCTGGTAGTTGAAATGTCAATGGCATAGGTAGGTGGTTGGCTGCTGGGCATGTCTCTAAAAAGACACCTTCAAGGTGGAAGGGTAGCTAGGTGCTGTCTTGATTATGTCTGTGGACTGAGAGTCGACTGGTGGTGGGCGATTGACAGATGCAATACTTTCTTCCGATGACATAGTGTTCTGCTTCCTAAAACCTCTACTTTGCGCATACATTTCTGCCCACATGTAAACTTCATTAAGCTTGTAGTCCACCGTGTCTCTATTGAATTTACGTATCTTCCGTAAGTATCTCTTTGGCGTATGAGTCTAATTTTGCATTGATGTCTGACAGTGTGGTTCTCCAAACACTATATTCCATGCAGTAGTCCAAGAATTCCTGTAACTCTGTGATTTCTTTCTCTGGACCCCTTAGGACCTGGGAAAGCTCTTCCAGTATTAATATTCTGAGATCTAGAGAACATTTGTTAAGTATGGCATACCACTTGTCCATTACCGTTTTATTAAGTTTGAAGATCATTCTAAAAGTGGCATTTTGAGAATTGTAATCTATGATTTGACTAAACCATATTTATTTATTTGTTTATTTAAAGAGTTTTATATAGCGCTGGCTAGACCCGGACGTATCAGAGCGCTTTACATAAGGTAGTGGTTACAACAGAATATTGTTACATAGTTACATAATTTTCTAGAATAAAAACATAGCACGGAGAAAGACATTATTACAAAAATACATCTGTTACTAGAGCATAAGAATTCAATAGAAACAGGTCCAAGGAGAAAGGATGGTAGAGGGGTAAAAGTAAAGAGTACATAGCAAGTCAGGACGACCGGTAATGGAGAAGAGAACTTCCTAGGATACCAAAAGTCAGAAGACACGTTGAACAAAACCGGAGAGGGTCCAGGCATCCACAAACAAACTGGTGCTGGACTTCATCACTGGGTGGGGCAGAGAGTTGGGAGTGGACGGGGTGTCCCACCATGCCGAAACACAAAGAGCGCGGTGCCCTTATTGTAATATGGCCCTAGATGAGTTCATGGATACATTGGAACTCCATTCCCTCTTTCATAAATGAAAATAGCACTAAGTAACAGAGGATATACTTAAAAATGTGTATGTCTAAAACCCGGGATTAGAACATAACATATGAATAGCAACCGCACAGAACGTGAAAATAAATGCAGTAAGGCATGACATGGGCAGTGAAAAAAATATGAACATTCGTAACATGTTTAGCAAGTTCCTACTTCTATGTCTTAGCGCTGTGCTAAATATTTGTAGAAGCTATAAACAACCATCTGAAAAACTGAGTTTCTCATTACGGATTGCACAGCATACCTTCTATTGGCATACATAGCTGTTAAGGTATTCTTTATCACAAGTTTTGGCCTGGAAATGATAAGCAGTGCTGAAGGCAACTTGTTTGCACCACTCCCAGAGCTATGCCAGACCGAGGCTGACTATCACTGCAAACTGGCGTGACCTCTGGAGTGACACTCGTAGCGCAAAGCCCCTCAAATTTATAGTGAGAGAACTGAGGGGCATATTATCAAGACGGGCGATAACATTATCGCCGCTTTAGTGGCAGAAAACTGCCGCTAAAACGGCGATAATGGCCTTGATAATATGCTACATGGAATTCCAATCGAAGCTCAGGTTAGATGTCCTTCACATCTAACATGGGCTTCTATTGGAATTCTCTGCGGCATATTATTAAGCCCGTTATTGCCGAGCCAGGAGCCAATGAATATATTTGCATATCTTCTAACATTTTCTACTGCAAACATGTATCCCCTGAACTTTTCATTAGCCCAATCTTAAATAAATAAATAAAATGTTAAATGTCTTTGCGAATTCAAAGAGGAGTGGTTAGCTTTGCTCAGGGTAAAAACAGGAAGGAAAGTGATCATCAGAGTGAAATGTTGACACCATGACAGACAGGGCCTGCTGGAAAGACATTCAACATTTCTCCTGCGGGATTCCTGGAGGCTCTACTCACACTGCTCTGTTCAAATTGCATCTCACCTCTTTATGAGTCTCATTTGCTCCTTGTGTGTGGCCTTCAGTTATGGTAAAAATAACTCAATTCAGTCTGAAAATCAATGGAACATCTCATCCCAAACCAGATGTCTAATTATAGATGAGTTTACAAGTTTATGTATTTGCATAAGTTAAATAAAACCATTGCATGCCAATAAAACCCCAAAAACCAAGCAAAAACAGTTTCTTAAATCCACAGTGATATTTAGAAGCAAGTGTCTCCGGCATCCGATTAAAGATATTGTTTGAAACAATACAATTGGTCCGAACATGAAAAGTTCATTTAGAAGTAGATGTGCAACTTGGGTTTAATATAAAGGGATGCCCATTATTGATCAGTTCATCACCAGTGAGCATTTCACCAGTTGGTGTCCCATCAGATATCCATTGCTTATCCCTGTCCCTTTAGCAGTGAGTGATTCATTAGCCCACAGTCCTTTCTCTCTGATACAGTGCATGTGCCTTGCACTATCCTAAAGTCTGAAGCTGGTGTTTGAGTAATTAAATAGAAAAGGCAGTTTATAAACTTTCTTGAGACACAGAGAATGGGATAAAGTGCTGGTGCCAATTTATAGTATTTGAGGTCGGAGGTTAGTAAGGTGCTATTGAGGATTCCAGTTACTGGTGTTCCTAACTCAGAAATGGTTGTTCCTTATGGTGAAATTGATGTGGGCTCCTGTAGCAAACTTGCAATTACCAATGCCAAGTGTGACCATTACGGCATCTCTCCAGACTATTGTTATCTTCTATTTTTTTTACGAGAGCCTGAGAAGTTCAGTGATGTGGGAAGAATTGTTTGTCTCCTGAATCCTTTGTATAGCAGTCCAATATCAGTTACTGGACTTTTTGGGGTAATGAAAGGGTCCAGGGCAGGGATGAAGAGCGTTTGTATAAATCTCCCACAGCGGGCAAGGGTGGAGGCATTCGTTTGTGAAAAGCATATAGCTGATGCCTCTAAGCAGAAATAATAATTATAGATGAGAATTGGAAGACACTCAGCCACTTAAAATCAAACCTCTACTAAACTGAGTTCTTATTGTATTGTATTGTATTGTAATTGCATTTATAAAGCGCTTACTACCCTCGACGAGGCGTTGAAGCGCATTTTTCTGCAAGTAGCATGCCATCTGGAACCCTTAAAGGATAAGTGGTGAATTAATATAGTGAAATATGAAATAGATTTGAGCGATAGATATGTTAGTCAGTTATTTGGAGTGAGGAGGATAGTAGAGGGACAGAAGAGGGAAAAGGTTTGCATTTATATAACACTTGCTACCCCTGATGAGGGGTTATGGTGCTTGTAGGCGAGTAGCGCGCTACTCAGGAACCAAAGAAGAATTAGTGGTGAATTAGTATGGGTAAATATGAAATGAATTTGAGCAGTGGACATGTTAGTCTGTTATTTGGAGTGAAAGGGATAGTGGAGGGATAGAGGAGGGAAGGGTCTAGAAAGTTTATTTTTTTACGTCTAACCACACATTTAGCACTGTAATAAAATATGCTGATAATAAACGCTGCATTAAAATCTGGGCTTGGCTGCCAAATTGGCAGCCAACAGTGTCATACCCCTGGAGACAGCCTTCTATGCATCTTGCTATCAGAACCACACCCACATCAGTAATCTAGTGAATATTTTGGAAACTGTGGAACCAGGGGGAAGAATTTTTAATCATGGTCTCCAAGTGGGACTAATTTGTGCACTCTGAGACATTAATTTTCGGTCTTTGGTTATCTTTACAAGTTTGAAGAAATTATTGTGTAGCAAAAAGTTAATGTCCCACCCCCAGTCTGGTATACTGTCGTAGTGACCCTCCACATCACCCATTCTATGGTCAACCATGTCCAAGAGGATCCTTCCAGATCGTTCTACTGTCTTCTTCTCAGTCCTGCTAGAGTCCACTTTGTGTATGCCTCAGTGTCTGCTTGGCTGCAAGGGTAAAATAAATGGACATTGTTAATGTCCAAACTATCAACTCTGAACTCATATCTAACTCTACTACTAGGCTACCATTCCTCCTCCTATATTACACTCCCCTGTTTCCCACTTCTGACCCTGTAGTTCTCGTCTAATGGTAAGTACATCTTACTACAAAAAGAAAGCCATAGAACTGTTAAGTGGTGCTAGATCCTTACTATCAAGAACCTCTATCAGAAACTTCCCAGCTATGGTTTAGCTCCTGGTATGTGAATGCATAGCTTTGAGCAGAATCTCTCAAAAAGGGCTGGTCTCTAGGTTAACTCCACCTAGATATTCTCAATAAGTCTTCAGTACTTTACTTCAACTGACAACTAGTACAACTGATCCTTGTCTTTGTTACTTATACAAATAGGGTAAACATGGTTCTATAATCATGAAAGTTCAATGTTGTTTCTTAATCATAACTATTACAAAAACAGTTCATTATTTAACTATAAGTGCTACCAGTCCTGTAAAGTTCTTCATTTGCTTTTCAAATTGTCAATTCCCAATCATTGCAGGAAGATGCCCCAGTGAAATGACTCCAGCAGGGCCAGGCCACAAAATATGGGTAAGTAATGTTCTAGGTGCATGCACTTTACCTTGTGCTACAGGTGTTTCGTCTAGTTCCTTACTTGTTGTGTTTTGCCCTTTTGCTATTTACACAAGGTTCCGTCACTGCAGCTTCCGGCAGTGAAGCCCTCAAACCTGGAGGAAGTTAGCTGCAAGGAATCAGAATGAAGTACGTGGAAGCAGTAAGTGTAGCATCAAGCTTCTGTTCCTCAAAATATCTGAATTGCAGGTGGGCCTAGGGTGTGGTTTAAACAGACCAGCCATGCCCAAGATGACCCCCAAACCTCTGAGATTTCTGAACTAGCACAAAAGTTCCTCCTTTGTCTCAAGGTTGTAACCTGCACCATATTTGTTTAGTTTAATGCTAGCCTTTGTCCAGTGAGACAGGGGTCCAGTGGACAAGTTAGCCCGCCTCCCTGCCATTGAGCTTTGGAAGTGTCATGACGCCATTGATCTGCGCTTACATTGAGATGGGGAAAACACAATGTCATACAGAGAAGTTGTCCCCAATGAAATATCTGCGATGGATTAAACTGGGCCCTACTTGGAAGATAACTCTTAAGTCCATTTTACTTGGACTAAGTGTTTCCACTTCCTCACATCCAGGCCAATGTCCCACTTCCTTAGAGAGTTCTTGGTCTAGTTGTTTTCTGACTCGAGACTCTCTTTGTGTTTAATGCGCCTGCGCGAGCTTCGTGTGGCGCACTTCAACGTTTCTATGCAGCGCGCTGTAACCTGACTGAGGAGATTAATTCAGTGAAGGGCGCGTATCTTGAAGTTCTGCTTAGGCTTCTTTAAGGAAAGTACTGGAGATATTTTTGTGTATTAGTTTGAGCATTTCCTTATGTGCCCATTCCGTTTAAATTACAGCGCTAATCCTGTCAGCAAGTTTTCCGGTGAGCCAAGTGAAGTATCTGAGGAAGGCATATTGCGAAGTTCGAGTTGGTCTACAAAAGAGAAGGGCCTTTTGTGAAGAGAAGCCTTCTCAATTACATAAGTAAGAGTGTTTATTTATGTGGTATTCTGCAAGTGTCTAAAAATCGGCAGCGTAATACCGTGAAGAACTTATAAGCAGCGTTTATTCCTGGCGAAATTCTTACAACTGTATAAAGACGTTTGAGCAGTTTTCCTGACATAGCTCTTCAAGTACAACTAAAGATAAGACTTTACTTGAGTGTACTGTAAACGGAGTTGTTTTCTTCTGCGATACTTCTGAACTATCAAATGGTTTAATAGACTGGACAGCAACAAACTTTCAATTTTCTCAATTCAAATCTCCCTCAGAAGTCCTAACAAACTGATCAAATAAATCTAATGGCAGAACATTAAAGAGAGGGGCTAAATCTCTGGCACTAAGAGGTAAAGAGTAGTTAAATAGGAAAAGTGATACTACGAAGAGCTTAGGTAGGGAAAACTAATTGCTGTTATTTATTTCAGGAATCATACTAGAACAGAATTCCAGAAGAAGAAACAGTATCCAGAGGCAGTCTCTCTTGTTTTGTCTTCCACTTCCCCTTTCCCCCTGGCTGAATTCGGAGGCAGTTGTTTACACCTGCCGCATGACTTTGGTGAGAGGCTTGTGGGACCTATCATCTGTTCCTGGGGAGATCGCTACACGAATCTGACAGGCAGTGGTAGAGGTACTTCAGCGCCAATGAGGTATGAAGTATAGCACCTGACTTTGAGTAACACGGGGGGATATTCTCAAGGATCTATCGCCGAGTTATCGGCACTTTATCCCAGCCAAAGTCGTGATAAATTCATCGCCCCATTCACAAGCTGGTGCTAACATCCGATATCACCAGTTTACCTGCGATAGTAGCAGCAAAAAACATCGCCACGGATGCCCCTGGCAACTATCGCTAATAAGATGCAGAGTAGGCATTCCCAAGCAAAAAGCCGTGACAACACCACACCTCAACATTCTCAACGACCAGCCAGATCAGCAATAAGAACACAAAACATGCAATAAGGCGCATTAGCAGCAGGAAATTAACACCTGCTCTGACCTGGTGCAAAGTCGGACTACAACCTGCACCAGAAAAGGGAGCCCAGCCCAGAGCCACACCTGAAGAACAACAGATGACATGGAGCCAACGGTCATGCAGCTCGGACCCCCAGGGAGGGCCACAATACCCACCCTGGAACACCCCCTACCCGGGGCCCTACCTCGGGCACCCTCCACCTCCCCTGGACCAAGAGATTGCACGTCAACGTCACGAAATCCTGAACAAAATCATTCGCCTGATGCCGCAGAATCACAACAAATAACAGTCATATGAGTACAGAAAAAGTAGAATCAATCATTCACCATTGAAAGTCCAAACAAAATATCACAATCAAATATCTCTCCAAACAACTATTTGGAATTGGCAGGTCATCCTTGGCCAATCTGTAAGTGATAGCCTGTAAGACAATATCCAAGATAAGAAGGTGTGTCAGGCACTCATCAAATGACAGAGAGAGAGAGAGAGAGAGAGAGAGAGAGAGAGGGACTGAACAAGGAACGCAAGGACAATCGGGCCCTTGGCTCATACATGCCAACTGTTGTGTGTGTTTTGCAATTGGTGCACCCTAAATTAAAGGCCTGGCAACAATTTCAGCGCGAAGGCCACATCACATTTCAGAAATGCTAGCAGTAGTCAGACTAAAATTAGGCATGAAAGCTCCTTTGTCTCAATACAGAAGGCGGAAGGACATCTGAACCTCCGACCTTGGTCTTCAATGCGCCCGGCTCCCCCTGCAGTGAGATACCATACCAGACTCTGATGACTCCCACACCACGAACAGTGCTAATGAAAGACCAATGTGTCCACACCCCACACACACTTGTCCCTGCTCGAGGTACACCTGCATGGCATGCCCCCAACATATTGGCAAAAAAAAAATATTTCAAAACGTTTTGGGCCCTTACCTGTCGCGGGTACTTGGGCCTCCCACACGAGTAAGGCACCATTTTTATCGGGAGACCCTGGGGAACGCTGGGTCTTAGGAAATTTATGTCAGCCCGGTGATACCACAACTTTCCCACACAAAAATGTGTGAAAAAGTGACTTTTTCAGCAAAATTTGAGGTTTGCAGGGGATTCTGGGTAAGGAAACGTTGGGGGATCCATGCTGGCCATACCTCCCTGGAATCCACCAGTTGTCTAGGTTTCAGAAATGTGTGGGTTTGGTAGGTTTCCCTAGATGGCCGCCGTGCACGGGGCCAAAAGCCCAGGTTACCCCCCCTTGCAAAAGCAGGTAATTTTGAGGTAGGCAATTTTGATGTCGCCTCAAAACGTTTTGGGACCTTGCCTGTCGCGGGTACTTGGGCCTCCCACACAAGTGAGGAACCGTTTTTATTGGGAGACCCCGGGGAACGCTGGGTGGTAGGAAATTTGTGTCAGCCCGGTGATGCCACAACTTTCCCACACAAAAATGTGTGAAAAAAGTGACTTTTTCAGCAAAATTTGAGGTTTGCAGGAGATTTTGGGTAAGGAAACGTTGGGGGATCCACGCAAGCTATACCTCTCTGGAATCCACCGGCTGTCTAGTTTAGAAATGTGTGGGTTTGGTAGGTTTCCCTAGTTGGCCGCCGAGCACGGGGCCAAAAACCCGTGTCGCCTCACCACGTTTTGGGCCCTTGCCTGTCGCGGGTACTTGGGCTTCCATCGCGAGTGAGGTACCATTTGAATTGGAATACTTGGAGAAAGGCGGGGGTAGGACATTTCTTGTTTCTTTCAGCAACGTGAACATTTTGGCACAATAATGCAAGGAAAATGTGACAGACATTTTGAGGTTTGCAGGACATTGTCGGTAAGATAATGTGTTGGTATCCACAAGAGAGACATCATCATGTACTCCCATGGGTGTTTAGTTTACGACAATATCTACAGTTGGTAGGTTATTCTTAGATGGAATGTGCACCTTGGCAGGGAGACTAAAAGGACAAAGATTACTGCACAGCCATCTATTCCTCAAGCACACACACATACTGGTTGGATTTGGCACGAGGGCGAGTGATGGTTCAGTATATAAAATTTTATTAACAAGAGATTTCACAAAAATTAAATGCACTGTCAATAATTAAAAGGACAAAAAACTGAACCAGTGACTCACAGCTCGTGAGCTGTAAAGCCACGGCAAGGCACCAACCACTTTACAGGCCATTCACATACCTTTCATACGTGATACACACAAGACCATTCACACCACCAGGCATGAAACCAACACATTACAACACTCACAAAAAGGGACAAGGTACACCCTGCTTGAGAAAGACTGAAAAGACAAATATTTCTGCACAACCACCTATTCTTCAAGCACACAGACATACTGGTTGGATTTGGCACAAGGGTGAGTGGTGGTTCAGTATAAACAGTTGTATTAAGCAGAGATTTCACAAAAATGAAATGCACAGTTAATAATTGAAAGGACGAGAAACTGAACCATTGACTCACAGCTCGTGATCTGTAAAGCCACAACAAGGCACCAACCGCTTTACAGGCCATTCATACACCTTTCATACATGTGACACATACAAAACCATCCACACCGCCAGCCGCGGGCCCAGCACATTGCGACACTCACACCAGCAGATAGCGCCATTCAAGGGCCCATCACTTTCACACGCCCACATTCCTGACACAGAAACCACACCAGCTCACGGATTGCGTGGAGTGGCGTTTAGCTAGCAGTGTGTGTAGTGACCAGCAGCAAGTCACTACTCAAACACCGCCAGCCAAGCGCCCATCCACGCACACCGCCAGCCAATCGCCTGTCCACGTACACCGCCAGCCAAGCGCCCGTCCACTCTCCGCCAGCCAAGCATCCATCTATGCACACCGCCAGCCAAGCGCCAATACACGCACACTGCCAGCCAAGCGCCAGTCCACTCATCACCAGCCAAGCACCTGTCCACGCACACCGCCAGCCAAGCGCCAATCCATGCACACCACCAGCCAAGTGCCAATCCACACACACCGCCAGCCAAGCACCAATCCATGCACACCGCCAGCTAAGCGCAAGTCCACTCACCGCCAGCCAAGCTCCAGTCCAATCACCACCAGTCAAGCACCAGTCCACACACACCGCCAGCCAAGCTCCAGTCCACACACACCGTCATAATTTTTTTTTAAACAAGAAAGAAAGCACAAACAAATTGCAACTAAATACAAAACTATAATTACAAAAACAACAGCAGTAACTTAAGACATCATTCCATTGCCAAACGGTAAACTGAACAACTATATAAAACCATACAGACCAGTCAGTACACTATTAGACTCATGGTTGCTCCCAAAATCTCTTTTGAGTGTGATACAATCTGAAACATGTGAGCACACACAGCCCAGGATTAGAATGACAATCGGCACAGTGCATACGACTCGCCTTCTGCACACCTCTTCGCAAGCAGACTCTACATGTCTTACAGGGATAGTTTTTTTGGGCGTGGGAGAAATTATATCAGGAAAGTGGCGATATTTCAATCTAGCCACTTCCTCCACCACTCCAACTCTAGGAACATTTGCCTGTTCCACAGCAACAAGGCTGCCTATCAAAGACTCCTGAAACTGAACAAAAGTCAACTTTGACGCAGGAGAACACTCCTTGAACACAACAAAAGCATTGAAAGTTGCTAAGTTGAAGAGATGGATGGCCAACTTTTTATACCAAATGTAAGCCTTACGAATAGCAGTGTAAGGTTCCAACCTCTGATCTACTCTATCACCACCACCCATGTGCTTATTGTAGTCTAAAATGCACACAGGTTTGCGCACTTCAGCAATCTGACCCCAAACAGCCACAGGTGAAGTATTCTCATAATGGATGGTAGTCAGCATGTACACATCCCTCCTGTCCACAAATTTCACAGCTAGTAGTTCATCACTATGCAAGGAACTGCATTGTCTCCTCTGAAGTTTTTTGAAAACAACCTCTTTTGGATAACCTTTATGGTTAGAGCGGATTGTGCCACAAACTAAAGTGTCCACTTTGAACAATTCCTTAAACAATTGCACAGCAGTGTAGACATTATCAAGGTACAAATCGTGGCCTCTGTTAAACAGTCCTCTAGCAAGATCCCACACAATTTTCTCTGAAACTCCAAAAGTGGACGGATGACCAGGGGGGTCAATAGTGGAATCCCTACCAGTGTACACAAAGAAATTAAAAACATATCCTGTCCTTCTCTCGGACAACATATAGAGCTTAATTCCATAATATGCCCTCTTGCTAGGAATGTTCTGCCTAAAAACCGAACGGCCCTTGAACAGGACCAAAGACTCATCAATAGATATTTCTTTCCCTTGAGTATAGATCTCTGAAAATCGATCTACAAGAGATCAAGAACAGGCAGAATCTTCAAAAGACGGTCACAGTCAGGGTGATCTTGTGGCAACGCCAAAGCATTATCAACAAAATGCAGCATCTGAAGCAAAAGTAGAAACCGATCACGAGTCATAATTGCAGGAAATATGGCCGTTGCCATCAAGGGACTGGTAGAGCAATATGAAGCCATGCACGGCTTCCTTATCCAACCCATCAATAAAGTCAAACCCAAAAACTTCTTAATCTCTTCCAGATTTGTGGGGGTCCACCGGGTAGCTCTAGAGTGGGGCCTAAGTCTGGCACTGTTGTCCCTCAAAAACTGTTTAGCATACAAATTAGTCTGCTCAACAATCTCACCCAAAAAAACATCATCCATAAATAACTGAAAAAACTGTACAGGCAAAACATGTTCACAATCCAGTCTACACCCTGCATCACCACTAAGGGCAGGCAACACCATCTGCACCATGTTTGTATCAACCCAGAGTTGAGCACTTCCAGTAGGAAGCCTAGCAGCCTCAGGCTGCAATCCAGATGCCTCTTGCACCATCGGCAAAGCAGTGTCCTCCTCTAAAACAGGCACTTCATCCGCACTGAGAGTAGCTTCATCCGCACTGAGAGTAGCTTCATCATCCGATGATTCCATGTGGAGAGAAAACTCACTGCCAGTCTCATAATCCTGCTCAGAGGAAGATTCAAGAAGCATACCACCTGCTGAGCAGTCATTCTACGGCTAGCCGTAATGCTTACTAATAAAGGTAACTTGTCAAACAAGTCAACAATAACAAACCCTTTGTAAAAAAAGAAATAAACAAAATGTAGCTTTATCACAAAGACCTATATACTCCAAAACTATACCACTCACTTGACAGAAGCAGCTAGACTCACCACCACCTACTCTGCACAGACACAGTAAGGATCAACAATCCCCCACAATACACATTAGACAATGCAAAACACATGGCAAAGAATTTCATGCTCAGAACACTAACGAATATGCTGCCATTATGACACCACTTACAAAAAATGTATGCATGACAATAATACTCACTTGGAGTAAACACAACAAATATGTTTTTCTTACCAAATAAATGCAATTATGCAAAACTGCAGAACAACCACTACCGAAACCGCAAACAAGAATCAAAAGCGTAACACTAGAATAAAAAGGAGAAAAAAACATTACAATCACATATGCAAATAATGCACCAGTCTTCACACAATCCACCAACCAAGCTAAGGGGTAGGTGGGCCTAACAGTATAAATATAATATTCACCCCCGTAAAAGGGGAGCAACCCTTGCTCAAGAGGCCACTCCCCAACACCAAAATTAAAAAAACCCTGGTGTCTAGTGGTTTCTGCCCCCCTTGGGGGCAGATGGGCATAAAAACATACTGCTGATCTGCCACCCAAAGAGGGCAGAAGTGGTCCCAATCATTCTCCCATAAAGGGGAGCAACCCTGGCCCAAGGGGTCTCTCCCCAACATAACAAAAAACAATCCCTGGTGGCCTAGTGGCCATATAAAAAACAAATCCACCGATCTGCCCCCCCCCCAACGGCCAAATTAATGTTCCCCAAAGGGGGGCGACAAATTAATCCCTGGTGGTCTAGTGGGCTGCTAAATAAAAAATTGCGAGATATGCCCCCTGGGGGGGAACAGACAGCCAAAAACATTGCCCCCAAGGGGGAGCGACCTTTGCACAAAGGGCAACTCCCCACAAATTAATCCCTGGTGGTCTAGTGGGCAACTACATTTAAAAAATGCAAGATTTGCCCCCTAGGGGGACTCAGACAGCCAAAAAGATTGCCCCCAAGAGGGTGTGACCCTTACCCAAGGGGCCACTCCCCTCAAAATAATCCCTAGTGTTCTAGTGGGCCACTAAATAAATAAATGAGGCAAGATCTGCCCCACAGGGGGCAGACAGCCAAAAACAATGCCCCCAAGGGGAGCGACCCTTGCCCAAGGGGCCACTCCCCATAAATATATCCCTTGTGGTCTAGTGGGCCACTTTAATTTTAAAAAAATGCTGCGATCTGCCCCCTAGGGTGGGCAGACACAGCCAAAACAAATTGCCCCCAAACAGGGGAGAGACCCTTGCCCATGGGGCCGTTTCCCACAAACAGTTAATCAGTTTCCATTTAAAAAAAAAAAAAAGAATCCCTGGTTTCTAGTGGGCATTCCTGCAGCACGATCACACGATCGTGCAGCAGGAATGCTCAGAAGAGGCATCAGGGGAAAGGAAAACCCTTTCCTTCCCCTGATACCTCTTTTTTTAAATCGCCCCCCTCCCACGAGGAGAAACTTACCTCAGTGTTCTCCAACGCGCTGGAAGCAAATGGCTTCCAGCACGTTGGGAATCCCACAATGACGTCAGCGCGCCTTGCGTGCTGACGTCATTGATGACGCGGAATGGGGGGTTGGGGGAGGCAGGGGAAGAGCTTCCCCTGCCAATCCCCGGTGGGGGCACATATATGGGCAGCTCACAGGGGGAGCGCCAGTGCTGCCCCTGTGGGTGGGTGCCAGGACGGCCGGGAGCCATCCTGAGCACACGCCCACCGTGGCTCAGGACGGCTCCCAGCTGTCCTGAGCACGGAAGGGGTTAATGGATTGGCTCTCCCTCGTGTTCCTTGAACTTGAGAATGACGTACTTCTGGAACTGATTGCCTATGAAGCTGTGCTTGCATCATGGTCGAGTAACTACCTTCCTGCAGCCACAACTGATTGACACCCAGAGCACAGGTCCCAACACCGTGTTGCATCATGGAGGAATGGTCCCATAAGCCAGAACAACAGTGGACATGTCTGCATTCACCCGGACTCAGAATGCATGTGCATGCACCTACGCATGTTGGCACACACCTGTGCAAGGCGATGCAGCTCCATGGGTGGAGCTGCACAGCGTCGTTTGGCAAAGTTCCTAAATCTGACATACTACTGGAGGGAGACTACACACAGGACAATGTAGCATGACATGTGATCTTGTTGGTCCCTTTCACCTGCTCACTGTCCGCATAGCACACAGCCTGTGCAGTCCGGTGCTACAGCTCCATGCAGATCTCATGGGCTGTGAGTCGTGTCCCCTGACACGGGGCTACGAGCAGACACCATACATCACATGACTCGACCAGCAAGGCAAGGTGGGCTGAGACTGTTGCCATCCGTAAGGATATGTGTTCATTTTTGCCTTCCTATTCCTTGCACCTCAATACGTTCCCATTCTGCCTGTAAGTGTCTTAAGCATTTGTCTAACTGTTGTGGCCCATTTCTTGCCCGTACTGACATGCACATGCTAATAAAGTCTACCCAACTTCACCAGTGTACAACTGTGAGGAGTGTTGATTTGTATGACAAATCCTGTGCCTCAATGAGCATTGTCCATACACAGGGAGAGACAGACTGCCGCATGTACATTGATGGTGAATCCCTATTGGCAGCTCCACCTCTGTGAGCCAGACATTGTGTTTGGGATAGTTGCTGGTAGACCTGTGCTCTTACGCGTCTTCAGCAATGTGAGTATGGTGTCCAACTTCTTGCCATGTGGATCAGTGTGATCCATTAAAACAGGCTGTGTCCACACTGATGTGTGTGAGTAGGTTATGCGAAGAGATGTTCTGTAAACACATGCGATGGGGGAAACTACTTCAGGCGTGCTACCGATTCTTTCATTTCTACACACAGCCCTATATAATACATGGACGTGGGGCTACGTTGGGGGATGCGAGATTGTTGTTCATGTGCAATGATGCCACAGCTAGTTCACACCTTCACATTCATCTAATTGGCCATGTGGGTAAGGCTCAAACATGTGCATTGATGGCATTTACCAGGGTGTACCTTTTTGCGCAACAATGTCCCTACATTCATCCATACTTGTATAAGTGAGTGAACATAGACATGACACATCTGTGTTATTTGGAATGTTTTATTCACATTCTGGGGAGTGTCAGAGCTGGAGGGGTACATGGCCAGTTCAAGCCCACATTACGTGGCTACCCAGTGGTGGGCCAACCAGAGTCCTTGGGGGAATACAAGGTTAATCTGAAGAGGAAGAGTTCAGTCCACAGCCAGATTGCTGTGTCATTGGTACAAGAGCAGATATGGCAGGCCATATCGGGGTCCAGGTGAATGTCGCAGAGTGTTCCGGGGGACAGTGGGAGGTGTTGTTCTAGGGCATGATGCATAGGGCTGAACCAGGCAGGGACAGGCCATGTGGTGGGTACGGATGCTACTGCCTCCTTCCTTGCACAGTCATTACCCTCCACATCTTACTCCTCTGAGACGTCTTCTGTGTTCGGTGTGTCAGGTGTGTGTGGTGGTGTTATGGCTGCATCACGGTGGGGCACTGACACATCAGGCTACGAAGGTGATAGGGCTGCATCACTTTGTACCAATGGCACATCAGAGGGCGGGGATTGTGTGTTGAACTTCCAGCAGCTGTCATCTGGGACAGGCTCTGTGGCAGCAATGGCAAGATGAGGATCTGCAAGGCATGGTAGATCCCAGCTACATCTCGCTGGTGTTCAGCTGTGGCAGCCCTACTTCCAGCCAGCATTGGCTCCATGGTCTCCATTGTCCTCCGCATCTGTGCCAACTCTGTGCTGTCATCGCTGGAGCCTGTCTGACTAGACAGTTCTTGTATCCGAGTAATGGCCCCAGCGTGGTCAGCCAAAAATTGTTGGTGAGCATGGTGTGGACAGTGGGTGTCCGTTAGGGACTGTAAGTAGTCCCTGATGGGACTCAGACACCCATGTATGGCATCGAGTTTAGCTTGCGTGAGGTCGAACCCCACCCGCAGCCATCTTCTCCTGGCACCCTAACACACGTCGTTGGAATTCCATGTGTTGGTCATGGGGGTCCTGTGAGACAGCCGTGGTGGTGTGTGTTTCCTGCTGTGTGGTCTGTGCAGGGTGTGGGGTCACCGTGATGCAGCTGGGCTGCCCTGCTCCTGGGGGTGGGGTACGGAGGCTGTCCATGAGCCGTTGGAGGGTGTCTAGGCAAATGTGTAGGGTGTCCTCTTCATCATCACTGTAGAGATGTGTTGTCTGCTCTGCAGGAGGTGTTGATTGTCCCTCTGCAATGTAACGGGGAGATGCAGGTTAACAGTGTGTTGTTCCATGTATGTTCACGCATTGGAGATGTTTACATTCAGACTGCATGACAATGTACATTTTGTCTGTTTTGCTGGAGCTGGCTATTTGATGGGAGACAGTGGACATTTCGACTACATGACGGATGTGAGGTTGTACTCGTACATTATCATCTCAGTGTTATGCAATGCCAGATGTGATTGGCCAGTTTCTACGCACAGGCAACACCAGTTGTGTCCTCTGTCCTGTGGTGTAAGGGTTTCACTTTGTACGACATTGTCATCAATGTTGATGTGCTGTGATTGCTATGTGTGTGTGCTGCATTGTTGGCGAGTCGCCCCTGCAGCTCTGATTTGGCAGCTCCTTATCCCTTTGAGTCAGTGTGTCTTTGACTTTTGTGCTTTTCGGGTGCTGGGATGTTTGTGACTTGCGGCATTTGTGCTCTTGGACTAAATTAGTAATCTTGTGCAATGTTTGTCTGCAGATGTGCTTTTGATGTCAAAGGTTGTAGGTGCACATGGATGTGTCAGAGTGTGACCTGCTCCTTAACGGATGTGGTCCACACTCAGCCACCTCAATGTCGTCTCGTTCACCATTTCATGTATTGTGACTGCAGCCATGCTATCTGTCATGCAGTGTCACTTGCATTGTCTGTGTGGCTCACAGAGCCGCTGCTTTTCTGGATTCAGCACATGTGCATGGGTAGGTTGTGGCATTGGTGATATGGAGGGGGGCCCATTTGTGCACATTATGGACGGGGGCCTACTTGGTATTTCTATGTGTGCTGCAGTGTGCCAAGGGTATCAGGGACATGTTCCACACTCATTGTGGGTGTGCAGTGTGCTGGACATGATTGGGCATGTGTGCCATTGTTCCCATCTCCCTCCATCCCCCAGTCCCTGGTCGTTACTCACCCTGTTGCTGTTGGGTCAGGTCAAATCGAGCTGTGTCCAGACCCCAACTCCTTGCACCGTCTCCACGCTGATGACTGTGGCCACCATTTCCTCCAGCTCATCCAGCTCCTCCTGTGGCACAGGACTCCCACCTACAGTCGCTTTTGCTGCCTTCCTGTTGGCAAGGAGCTTCTCCTTGGTTTGGCTGTGCCCTTCATGCCAGAGCCTCTTGACCTCCGCCATTGACCTCCTCGATACTCCGACTGATTCACGTTGGTGACACATTTCCGTTTGTGTTGCCAATGATGCAGTGGAAGTGATGACCAGATGTTAGTAGAGTTCTATCACCTCAGTGACGATGATCCGGTCTTCCTGCGGACTGAACCCCATCTTCCTCTTCTCCTTGCCCTTCCCCAAACACAGGGTTCCTGGCTGGTCCTCCATAGGGCTTGTGGGGTTCGGGTTGTCCTCTGCACTCGGTCCGGGTGCATCAATGGTTCCACGCAGTTTGATTTGGTTTTGGTGTGTTTTTTCTTTTTGCATTTATAGTGCATTTTCCCGCAAGACGCGTGGGAATGTCATGCCTGTCGCTGATTTTTGTATCACGATTTGGGGCATCGCAACTTTTTTCGCATTGGTGTTTCACATTTTTGCAGAGTCACATTGATTTTAGCTCGGTCATTTGACACGTTGTCGGGGGACTATCGCATGGTGCCACCGTCTTGTGAATATCACGTTAACACAGAGTTATTTTCCTGCGATAGACTGCGATGATGAGAGTTGCGTTAAGCTACTTTTGCAGTAGTTATCACACGTTCTTGAGAATATCCCCCACGGAGTATTACCAGAGTAAGGAGATTCGGCTTTTTGCCCACAATAGCTAAAAGTAGATAGGGGATATGGCAATTTTATAAAAGTCATTTTAGCAGTGTAGATAATCTAGGTCCAATGTTTAATTGATTTTGTTATACCCATTTACCTAAACACTGCTAAAATTATGATTGTAACATTTTGCTCATAAAAAATTGAAAAGATTTACGTTTTAGGCAAAAATAGACAAACATGTTGTACTTTAATATGCTGCTACTCTGTAACCTCTGTAGAAAGCATAAGCACTTGCTCATGATGCCTCTTTGAATGTAGCGGGATTAAATTTTGTATTTCAGGTTGCAACATTAAGCAGCTCAGTTAATCATTTAACATACAATTCCTACTGACTTACTAAGACTTAAACTTGGTATTTTAATTGAAGCAACCATTTTCTGCTTCTTCTTAAAACATTCAACAGCCTACTAGTATACATTTGAAATATGACCTTTGTGCAGCATGTGTCACTGGTGTGTACAGAAAGGCTGATTTAGCAAAAGTTAAACTATGGCAATTTAATAACAAAATAATTTTTCATTTTTAAAGACGTGTATTAACAGTTGTGGCCTGTTTAGCATACCATAGCTGCACTTGAAAATGGGAAAATATATATCCAGGGAAATATAAAATCTGAGTGAACTCATTGAAAGAATGGATTTCTACAGATTTTCTTCAGTATGTAATAGTCAATATTGTGTCATGCACCATATAATTTTGTACTGTGCAACTGTAGTTGCTGCATTCATGTATTATAGAAGTAAAGAAGGTATTGCCTGTGTCAGTGTATGGTTGGTGTTATTCACGGATCATTCCACCATAAACCTTTTTTGGCTGGGACTACTGTATACAGTGAAAAGACATCATGTAAGCCATCATCCGATAGATGAGTCGATAGGCCAGTTTTTTCAGGGAGTGTTTTCCATTTCAGATTTTTCTTTTGTGATCCAAGAGACTCTTCTGGAATTAATCAAACCTTGACTGGCTGTAGTCTTCTATTGGTTGAACCAAAATCAGCTGGTGTGCAATGCGGATAAGACAGAAGTTCTTTTCTTTGGGTCAAACTCTCTGCCTGACTAGCCGGCCTTTTGGCTAGAGGCCGCTCCCTCTTGGGGCCCTCAATCTTCAGTGGTTAAGAATTTAAGAGTCGGGCGTGGCTTGGCGCCCAATGCGGATGGCGGCGTTCGAGTTACGCTCCGCGAAACGGGCCGTGATTTCCATACAATGAGGCTCGCTTTTTCCCTGTGGTGAGCTTTTTATATTGGCAGAAGATGCCCTGACTTGCTCCACCTCAATTCCGTAAGCTTTGACAACCCGCTTACTTAATTATTCGAGGAGACGCGCTCTGCACTTCTGAGGCCCGGAGCGCGGCCGCCATTTTAGATGCGGCGGCCAGCTTTCTGAAGTGAATTTCTGATGAGGAAACAGTTTTAGCAGCAACACGCTTGTGAGTTTAGCACCCCTCTCTTCCTCTCACAGATTGGGCGCTTGGAAATATGTATTTATATCACCCACGCTGCCTGTTATGAAACGCCATTTGTCATTGAGGGTTTGCTAATGGCTCACTACTGTTCTTTCTGACTTTACTCCTGATCAGAGACATTTTGGATGTTAATTTCTGTCGCAGCACCAACAATTTAATTCCTCTAGATTTACACAGTACATTGTTTGTGATGCATCTTTCTTAGCCATGTTTCTTTTTACTCTGCCTTTGTCGCTGCACCTAAAAAACAGATTCTTCAGCTCTGGTGATTGCCTGCAGTGAATGTATTCAACTGCTGTGTTTTCAGTCTTTACATAGGCATTTTATATCTTGCAAGACCAACAATTATATTTGCCAGGGCTTTTACGGAAGGCAAACCATCTCAGTCATTCTGCATTGATAAGGAAAAGATTGCCTATGCTGAGTTTTGTAGCGATTCACTCATTCATATCTATTCACTGGAGGTATTTCTGTTTTTTTCCCCTTTTTTTATCAGATTACAATATTCTTGAATTTCATCGTATCATCTCTGTGTCTTTTGTATGGGAAGATTAAGAAAGCCATCCGCACCGCGTATCATGCATACGTTTATTAAAAATTCTAGAATTTTCTCTGAATTTTCTAAGACGGAAAACTCGCTTTCTTCCCCTCCTTTGAACGCAACTGCTTCCACAACTGGTAAAGTCACCACCAAAAGAAGTACTGCTGTAAGAGATAAGAGCGCTTCGCTCCTTCATGGAAGATACTTCCACCAAGCTGCAGTTCTTAACAGAGAACTGGTCTCAGATGAATGGGCGCCTTACTACAGTGGAGCAGAGTATCTCCTCCTTCTCTCACATGCATGAGAAGGTTATCACTCTTAAGTCTCAGGTTACATCGTTGCAGCAACAGGTCGAGGATTTGGGAAACAGAAATAGAAGAAATAACCTTTGCATTTATAGTTTACCGGAAGTGTCAGAAGGTCCTGACTCACTATCTTTCTCTAAGTCTTTTCTTCCTAAACTACTACATTTGCCTGAAGGAACTTCACTCAATATTCAAAGAGCCCATAGACTTGGTCATCAACGGACAGGCACCTCTTCCTCTCAGAGACCGAGAGGGGTCATCATGTACTTTCTCGAGTATACTGATCTACTCAAGGTACTTTCAGCAGCAAAGTCTATTCAACGTATTAATTGGTCCGATTCTACACTATTTTCTCCCCAAGATTATGCTAGATCTACAGCTAACAGGCACAAAGAATTTTTGAATATGAGACCTGCTCTATTTGCTATGGGTGCTAGCTATGGTCGCTTCCACCCGTGCCTTTTCAAGGTTACCTACAACAATAAAACAACGACGTACGACGATCCTGTTAAACTGCAAAGTTTCATCAATTTTAGCAAAACTGAGTCTATGGACGTCTCTGGAACTGCTTGTTCCCAAGCTATTTAATTCCTTCTCATGTTTATTGGATTGACTTCTCTCCTTGGTTTTATTGGTTCTATATATTAACGTCTAATACTTCTATTTAGATTGCTTGTTTGTTCTTATCCTTCTGTTCTGTTGGCTCTTGAGCAAACAGAACAAAATATAATATAATATATTTTTATGGTAATGTGTTTATATTATGCTTGTTCTATTTTCCTGTATGATAAATATTGTTATCCGCGTTTAATTCTTCCAGTTAAATTATTTGTTTGTTCTTAACCGTTGTTCCGCTGGCTCTATTTTATGATATTATATCTATGGCATGTTTTTGTTCTATTTTCATGTAGTAATAATTTCTGTTGCCCCCTTTTTTTCCCCTCTCGCTCACAGGTCCCTGGATACTTGCACTCACTATGTACCCTCACCTTATTTGACTTCCTGTGGTTTGTTCTGGACGCACCATTCATTCCTCATGGCTTCACCTACCCCCACTCGTTTGTGATGTCTTTTGAATTAGGTATGTTGTCTCTCTCGCACTGTCACTATTTTTTTCCCTCCTTTTCTTCTCTTTTCCTTTCCTATTCTGGTATTACATCTTATTCTTCTATTTCCCTTTTTCTTCTCCCCCCTCTTCTGGTTAATTATTTTGCTCTTTCTTGTCTATTGTCATGACCTTTTTTCCTCTCCTTTTTCCCTTCTTCTTCCTTGTTCTTCTTGTTGTATTTTACTTTTTTACCTAAGTCCTTCCTGTCCTATTTTTATTAGCCTTTTTTTTTCCCCTTGCTCAATGTTTTATTCATTGTTCTCAATTTTTCTTTATCATTACAATTTATGCTCTTATAGTTGGAATGTTATAACTCTTACCTTCTGTGTTTCGAAGGTCTTTATGGGCCTTCTTTGGCTTGGTATTTTCTTGTTGCTTTTATGTCTTTGAAAATCATTTCATGGAATGTCAGAGGTCTGAGCTCTCCCATCAAACGACAACGTGCATTAAAGCATTTATCCAAATTAGGAGCAGATATTGTTTGTTTGCAGGAAGCTCATTTAATTGCTACAGAAGCTTTAAAGTTGAAGAAGGGATGGGTTTTTTCTCCAGGTGATGATAAACACAATGGAGTTATTACAATTTGTCACAAATCGTTAAATATTAGTTTGCTTTCTCAACAGTCTGATGAGGATGGCAGATGGTTATTTACTAAAATACAAGTGGATGGTGTTCCGATATCGTTGTTTAATGTCTATGCGCCCACTAATGAAGATCCTCTGTTTTGGTCTTCTTTATCTCAGCACATTTCCTCTTGTATTGATGGTAACTTTATCCTCGCTGGTGATTGCAATCAAGTGATGGATCCCTTCACAGATTGAAGTTCACTGGTTTCTTTTAAACTCCACAAAGCACATAAATTATTCATTCAAACTATTCAGCAATATAAACTCATTGATGCAGGGAGAATTTGTAACCCTACCACAATGGAATTTAATTTTTTTCCCCAGTCCATCAAACTCAATCTAGATTAGATTATTTTTTCTATTCTGATATCGGACCATGCCCCCATTTCCATTCAATTGGATATAGTTTTAAAACCTAACTTACCTAGAAGATGGAGATTTAATAACTCACTTCTTCTTAACAAAAATGTTCACTCCTCTTTTGTTTCCTTTTTTTAATGAATATTTTTCTTTTAATCAAACATATAAGCTTAATTTTTCCATTATTTGGGATACATTCAAACAGCTGCTAGAGACTTCATCATTAGTGTTGTTTCTAAGAAAAGTAGAAGCGCCCGTAAGGTTACCAATGATCTTTTGGCTGAGATAAAGAGGCTAGAACACTCCTATTACTCCTCTAAATCCAAGAGCTGTCTCTCACAACTTATTATGGCAAAATTACAATTTAATAAGGAATCAACCAACAATGCCTTGTTATATTTGTTGAAGTCAAGCACAAAATACTATGGTGGTCAGAATAAGGCTGGTAAACTCTTGGCTAATTACTTAAAAGTTAAACATAATAAGTTTGACATTGATGCTATTTTGATGAACACAATACACTATGTACCAAAAAACCAGAAATATTAAACAAATTCCTTCTTTTCTATAAATCATTATACTTTCCTAAGATTACACCCTCTGACTCTGATATTACACAATTTCTCTCAGGTATCCATAAATCCTTTAGCACTCAAATAGATTTTGCCCCCTTAGAAGCTGGCCTATACTAACAAGAACTTCTTACTGCTTTACAATCACTTAAGAAGAACAAAGCACCGGGACCTGATGGTTTTACAGTTGAATTTTTTACTCACTTCGCTCCTATCCTTCTTCCCAAACTACTTAATCTCTTAAATCTTTTCACGCAGTCCGGAGAATCTTCAGGTTACTTTTTAGAAGCTCTTAAATGTTTAATACCCAATGAGGTGAAAGATGTGAAATATTGCAAAAACTATAGACCCGTTTCGCTTGTCAATATCGATTATACATTTTTTTCCAAAGCATTGGCTTTTCGTCTTGAAACATTCCTCCCCCAATTATTGGGCGCAGAACAGTCTGGTTTTGTTAAAGACCATCTCCTCTTTGATAATACCCGATTGTTCTTCGATATTTTATCAAAAGCCCCACACCTTCCCCATTCTTTATCTGCAATAGCACTGGATGCAGAGAAGGCGTTTGATCGAGTAAATTGGTCGTACCTCTTTCACACGTTAAAATGGTTCGGTTTCGGCTCCAAAAGTAGTTCTTTAATTTCTATCCTGTATTCTAATCCAAGAGGAGCCGTTTTTATGAATGGTACTTCATATCCCTATTTTGAGTTAAAAAGAGGTGTTCGTCAGGGTTGCCCATTATCTCCGTTCCTTTCTAATCTAGCCCTGGAACCTTTTTTTGTCCAGAATTCGTCAAAATGTTGACATAAAGGGTTTTGAAAGTACAGACACTCAACTTAAGTTAGCAGCTTATGCTGATGACATCTTGCTATTTCTCTCTGATCCGCAATCTTCTGTCCCTGCTTTCTTACAAGAAGTGGAACTTTTTGCCTCTGTCTCTGGCTATAAACTTAATCGTGATAAATGCGAAATATTGCCGCTCTATAAATATACATTTAAAGATGATATTAGCTCCTCTAACTTTGCTTGGAACTCACATCACATTAAATACTTGGATCTGTACTTTCCTCCTCTAATTTCAACAACACTATCTTTCTGTATGGAAAAATGTTTACACAAAATCTCCTCTCTAACCACTAAATGGCACCCGTTATATCTCTCTTGGTGGGGTCGTCTAGATACCATCAAGATGATGCTGGCTCAACTAGTTTTATTCACCATTTCTAATATCCCTGTCCCCATTCCTTCAACATTTTTTACAAAAATTTATTCTATCTTATCATCTTTTCTGTGGAGCAAAAAACCACCTCTCATGTCCCTGTTGCGTTTAACTAAAACTAAAGCAGTGGGTGGAGTTAACTATCCTGATTTCCCCACTTATCATTGATCTTTCCTACTTCGCCAAGCTTCGAGATGGCTCTCTGATTCATCGCTGGACTGCCCTTTATGGGTAGTACTCGAACGTTCCTTTCTTTCTCCTTTCTCTTTTAAGGAATTTCTCTCTGTTACCCGTAGACCACCATCTCTATCTACTCCTATTCTTAAATGTACTTCTGGGTTTTTCTCCATCCCCATCTCCGTCCGATCGAGATTCCTTTCTTAACTCTTCTTTATGGCATAACACATCTATTTTAATTGGCGGTAAATCTATTTATTGGAAATCCTGGAGAAACAGAGGTTTGATTTGGACACATCAATTGTTTTCTCAAAATAGGCCTTTGTCTTTTTCTGAGGCTAGCCGATTTAAAACACCTGCTTTTCACTTGCCCTCACCTACTTAACTTCTGGACATCTGTTTGGGGTCAAATTAACTCCAATTTCCCTTTCTCTATTACACATTTATTTTTAGGTAGCTTATCTCCTATCTGGGAGAATCATACCTCCAGCACCAAGATTGTAGACGTATTGTTGGCAATTGCCTTTCAACAGATCACTAAAAACTGGAAAGATTTTACAAATGTATCTTTCCAAGCTTGGTAGTATGCAGTGTGTTATCACCGCAGATTGGATACAGCTTGTGTTCATCCCATCCATCTAGCCATGAAGCGTTCTATTGTATGGTCTTTTTCTTTCACTCCTGCTCAACAAGAGGTTGCTCGGCCTCCATGACATTCCATATCTTAGATATTAATATTTTATAATATGTTCCAATATTGTAGTTACTGCTACGCTCTATATGGCTGTTACATGCAATGTAGTACTTTATGGATATGTTGATGTTTTTAAGGCATTTTCATTCCAAACTTGACATGCTTTCATGATAATTTTAACTTTTATGTTTCCCTTTCTGTTCCTTTACCCCCCATATTGTACTGTACTTTATCACTTGTTTTCTTAATAAACTTAGAATTTAAGAGGCAAGTTTGATAATAACCAGCTCTCTTTTCAGCCTCAAGTAAACGTGGTGGTAGTGACCTGTTTTGGTCTTCTTCGTGTATTGAAAACAGTTTGTCATTTCCTTTCTACGCTGGCTAGGAAAACAGTTATTCAAGTGCTTATCATGTCTAGGCTGGAGTACACAAACACATTTTAGGCCCACCTGACTATTTAATCAAAAGGCTACAAGTGGTTCAAAATGCAGCAGCATGCCTGCTCCTTAGTCTCTCCTTGAGATTTCAGGTTTCCTCACATTCCGCTCTCTGCACAGGCTCCCAGTGAGAAAACCTATTATGTTCAAGGCACTGGTACTCACCTACAGAGCCTTACACCTGGTAGGTCCTAGATTGCATGCCTCCAGAATTCATTTCTATCTTCCTGGTAGGAAGCTGTGTTCCTCTAAAAGGGCATTAGCCAAGGTACCCAGGATACACTGATCCAGCACAGGTGGTCACTCTTTATTTCATCCGGGCCCGTCTGCCTGCAACAAAATTCCCCTTGGCCTTCGTCTCACAGAATCCAAGCAGATTTTCAAAAAGAAGCTAAAAACACGGCTCTTTTCTCAGAGTTGAAAATTGTACCTGCAAATTCAGTGCCGGGACGCAAATCGGATTAGCTGTGCCCTCTACAAATCCTGGTTTATCCTCATCATCATTATCATGGAACCTGTGCGGATGGGGATGATGATTGATGGGTCCATGAGAGACTTCACGGAGTTCTTGAGTTGTTGACAGGGATGACCCTGTCATGAACACTGCAGCATATCGTGCGCCGCCCTCTACTGTCAAGGTACAGATATGCACTTTTACCTGTCAATGTGCACCATGCATTGCAGAGATGATATGGACCCACCTCCTAGTGCCCTACCTGTCATTTTGGAAGTGGTAAACCCAAAGAGTCACCGATAAACCACAGGGAGGAGGGCATTCCAAGATGCCATCCACCCAGACTCGTCTTCCTGTTGTCCACCTTAAAAGGATGAGTGGGAATTATTGCACATCTCCCTATATTAGTCCACAGACCACCCACAGTACCCTTGCGTCAATGTGTTTGGGATAATACCTGTGATGAACTGGAAAGCTGCTTCACGAATACGGTTTGTTGCTGCCTTGCATGGGAAGTGTGACATGGGCTGATTTACTGCAAGAGATACGACAGAATCAAATACTCTGACATTCACAGGTGCAATCATTAAAATAAATGCTCCTTTGGTATACGTACTTAACGCCTCAGAATGAAGATACACAATGAAGATACACTTTCAACAGGTACAGAATTTGCATCACTCCTGTAAGTCATTGTAGGATGATGGACCATGCACATCCTGTGCCTTCACATTCAATTGTCCTACAGTCACGAAACCACAATGCACTGTCAATGAGTTCTCTATGCGCTTGCACATTTTGAGAATATTTGAATGTGTACCTCAATAGTTTGGTCAGAGTTCAAGAGTTGTCAGCAAAAAAAGTATTAACATGTGGACCTGGCAGCTTGACTCGCATTACCTTAGTGCTGTGGTAGGTCCTAGAAGCCTGCAGTGCTACGTTCACTTGTGCTGTGCTATGCTTTACCTGGTCTTAACTCTACTACTGTGTTTTCACAGTTGAGGGGATATTGGGTGACGTGGCGGGTTAAGCTGCAGAAGTCTCTGATGCTGGGTATGGGCCAAAAATGCCTTGGTCTCCGATGCCGTGGCTTTAGAACTCACTGAACTAGGGGCAGAGATGTGCATGCCTTTGATTCACGATGCAAAGCAAGGATCAGCGGTTGGGTGTAATTTATTTAGACCATGCCCAAGACTGCACCCCAGATGCTGTTGGCACCATGGATTGGGCCTTTCTGCCCAAACCATTGCGCTTAGGCCATCCAAACCAGGAAATATTGCGACGTGGCCCAAACAACTAGAGTGCAGTGGGGCCCCCAAACCAGGAAGTGTTGCAAATGTTCTTGATCCAATGTCCTGCCCAAATTAAGATATTCCATGCATTGTACTCAGAAACGTGCAACGGTGCCATAGATATAACACAATAACATATGATGCAGCACATCAAGCACTGGGATAGCACTTGGCGCAGAACGAGAACAGAATAATGAACATAGGAATAATATATCAGGAGTGTAGACATGGGACTATGACAGTTCCCCCCGCCTCAACAGGGTCCCCAAGACCTGGTTGATTGGTTTGGGCTTTTCTGGTTGGAACCGTTTCTGGAGGTGGACAGCATTGGTGACATGTGAGACTGGCTCCCAAGAACAGTCTTCAGGTCCATAACTTTCCCAGTCTACTAGATAGTGCAGTTTTCCATGAATACATTTGCAATCTAAAATGTCAAGTACTACATACTCTGTGTGTCATTCGATCTCAATTGGAACTGGTGGTTGAGTGACACAGGTATCTGGATGCCCCAGTTTCAGCAATGAGGTGTGAAATATCAGATGTATTTTTAGTTAAAAGAGTTGTGTCCAATTTAATGGCAACTGGATTGTCGGGGACCGGACGGCACAAGCCCAGCCCCGAGCCTTCTTGATGAAGCCGCTCCTTATTTCCCTTTTCAGATGCCCGATTGGGAACCTGCCCTGGCCGGATCCTCACCCTATACTGCCTCATGTACCTGGCCCTTTAAAACAGACACGGAAGCTTCCACAGCGAGCGACTGGGGGCGGAGTCACACAACATCACCAACGAATAAAGAACTGGCAGCCTATCCTGACGGGGAGGAAACCCGGAAGGAGGAAGACGCCGTGAGAGCCGAGTCAGTGAAAGACAGCGAACCGAAGTTCCCGAAGACGTCCACGGTCCCGGCCGACGGAGAGCCTGGAGGCCAACGCTCCTGCGACCCGCCCAGCCACGGCCCTGGAGGGACGTGGCTTGCCCAGGTGCGTCAGCACTTGCGAGGGAACCGGGAGACGGGCGGGGGTTCCGTGAGGTCGGGGGCACTGCTAGAGTGAATGCGTGTTGGGCGATTGAAAACAACACCGGTGCACCCTTGGTGGCAGATCCCCTCCTCACAATCCCCTACGAGAGAGTCTGGTGTTACCTCCCTCACACCCTTCCCCGCTGGAAAGGACCACAAAAGCCTTAACCCTAAAACGTGCCTCTTGTTTCTTTCTTTACATATACCATAAATCCTCCTATGTTGGCCCGGCTGCCCTGACCTACGCATGAAGAAGTAAAGGCCTCAGGAGAAGAGCGATTTTGGTGGAGAACTTATCCCCGGAAAGGAGCACATAGGAGACAGTCCTTTTTGGATTCCATTTGTTTTGTTTTACCTGTTCCTGATGAACAACTGGCTGTGATCCAGGTCCAATTTAGAAATCAAATACCGATACTTAACGAAAACCCGTGTGGTGCACTTTCATCCCCTGACATATGGTGGAGAATGCGGGCACGATAGCCTCTCACTAACTGTTCCCCATGGAGAACCTTATCCAACACATCGTCGAGGGTCAAAAGAAACTCGAATGGGCCGTAGAGCGACAACTAACCTCTGCACAGGCAGACAGGGACACCTTTAGGGATCTAATGAAGGCACAGATGGAGACCCTTTTGAAGGTAGTGGAAGACCCCACCCCGGCTTCCACTGGCCAGAGACTGACCAAGGGTGTCTCCGCTCTCCCTACGGTGTCTCTACAGAAATACACCCACGGAGAGGATCCGGACGCAATTTTGTTAAACTTTGAGAGGGCGGCCAGGGCCTCTGAGTGGCCCATCGGAAAGTGGCCATTCTTCTTAGCGCCTCTTCTGACAGGAGAGGCCCAGGCGGCATACCAGGTCGCTAATGCCGGTGGCGTCACCCCATACAAGGAAATTAACGCCCTCATCCTTGATCATCTGGGGATGGACACAGAGGCATACAGACTGCGCTTTCGCAAAGAGAAGGGAACCCCTGGTGACACCCCAAAAACCCTTTATTATAAATTGAAACTAGCGGCCGAAAAAGGGCTGAAGCTTGCAGAGCGATCCAAGGAAGAACTAGTGAGCGCTGTTGTATTGGAGCAATTTTTGGACGCTCTACCCTACACTACACAAAGATGGTTGAGGCAACATGCCACCCTTACAGGCGAACAAGCAGTAGAACTGGCGACAGCTTTCTCCCGCGCCCAACCCCGAACCTCACCCTGGGATTTTGAAAAACCTCGACCGACTCCAGTCCCCAGAAAACGGCTTCGACCCATCAAGGAGTCGGAGAGGATACGCATCCAAAGAACCGATCCTCATCTTGGTAAAGGCCCACAGTGTTTTGACTGTGGCGAGTGGGGCCATATAGCTCGTTCCTGCCCACACAAGAAAATGGAGGAACCTATGGACATTAGCTACCTCCCCCGAAGCCTCATGTACACCGCTGAAATGGGGACATGCTTCTATGTAAGTTTACAAGTGAATGGGGTACTGGTTAAAGCCCTCCTTGACTCCGGCTGTCGACAGTCTGTAATAAGGGGCTCCTTGGTAAAAACAACCCCGTTAATCCCCGATAGGAAGGTCCTCATACGTTGTGTACATTGGAACATTCGACCCTACCCCATGGCCCGTATTCTGCTGAAAACCTTGGGGGTTACCCCTTTCCCTAGTTACTGTAGGGGTTTTGAATACCCTCCCGGAAGAAGCGATCATAGGTACAGACAACCCAGACTTCCTCTCCCTGTTTATGCATGTTGTAAAGGGGAAGGTAATGCCAAGCCCTCGAGGCTCCATAGTGGGCGCCCTACTAACGCAGGAGCCATGGTCAACAGACAGGGATTTTCGCTGGGCCCAGCATAATGATGCCTCCCTTACCCATGCATGGTCCGAAGCTTGAAAGCCCACAATCCAATCCTATCCTAGGTTTCATATCACCAACGATTTGTTGTATAGAATAGCCGGACCCGGCGAAAACCCCCAACTGTTGGTTCCGCAGGACTTCCGTGAACAGATATTATTCTTTGCCCATTCTCACCTCCTCGCCGGTCACACTGGGGCTGAAAAAACCACCCAGGGTCTCTTGCGGTTCTTTAACTGGCCGGGAATTTATGCTCAAACTAAAAAGTATTGCAGAAGTGTCCAATTTGCCAAAAACAAAACCCCTACATACCTCCGCAAGCCCCCTTACAGCCCCTACCCATAGTGGGACAACCATTTGCGAGAGTAGGGATGGACATTATTGGACCCCTACCCCAGTCGAGGAAGGGATTCCAGTATGTTCTCGTTCTGGTTGACTACTGTACCCGGTTTCCCGAGGCCTTCCCCCGCAGAGCCCCAATCTCAACAAACATCACTGACAAATTGATAAGAGTATTTCTCTAGGGTTGGGTTTCCGCGTCAGATTTTGACCGATCAGGGTACTCTGTTTGTCTCTAAACTGATGTCACAGGTATGCAGGACTCTAGACGTACGACACATAAGAACGTCCGTCTACCATCCGCAGACCGATGGTCTGTTGGAGAGATACAACGGAACCCTGAAGCTCACCCTAAAGAAACTTCTGACAGGAGAAGGTAAGGACTGGGATCAGTTACTTCCCCTCGCCCTCTTTGTCATTTGCGGACAAGTTCAGAGCAGCTTAGGGTGTTCTTCCTTCGAGCTGCTCTATGGGCGTCAGCCCAGGTCCCTGTTGGAAATGACAAGGGAAGCCTGGGAGAAAGATAACAGCGATACCAGTGACCCACTAGAGTATACCCAGCATCTACGAGCTAAAATAGGAAGACTTCGGGATCTAGCCCACGCCAATCTAGAAAGGAAACAGGCCTTACAAAAACAAAGGTACGATAAGGGCAAGAAATTGCGAACCTTAGCAATAGGTGACTGGGTTCTAATTCTACTCCCTTCCTCCATATCTAAAGTTAGAAGCGAATGGAAAGGGCCCTTCCAAGTCATAGCTACCCTAGGGAATACCACCTACCGGGTCCGTCTAGGCCCTAACAAGCACCAAACCTACCACATCAATCTGTTGAAAAAATGGATAGGACCCCCACCAACCACCCACCAGTTGGTGCAGTCTCTCAGCCCCGACTCCTGCACTGTTACCCAATTAGTCATCAATGATACCTTGACCCCACAACAGCGTAACGAACTGCTAAATGTCTTTTCAGACTTCCGGTCTCTCTTCTCGGACCAGCCAGGGACAACCAGGTTAGTGGAGCACTGATTCGAGGCCGAGGCAGGGAAGGTAGTGAAACAGAGACCATATCGGCTTCCGGCCTCTCATCGAGAAGCTATCGACAAGGAGGTTAGACAAATGCTACAAATGGGTGTCATCCGCCCCTCGACAAGCGAGTGGAATTCTCCCATTGTGTTAGTTCCTAAGCCTGATGGGTCAATACGATTTTGCATAGACTTCCGACAGGTAAACGCCATCTCCAAGCTGGACGCATACCCCCTACCCCGAGTTGATGATCTGGTAAAAAGACTGGGCGACGCTCGCTTCATAACTACTATCGATCTTACAAAAGGGTATTGGCAGGTGCCTCTGTGTCCCTCTGATCAAAGAAAGACCGCTTTTTCCACCCCTGACGGTCTTTTTGAATTTACGGTTCTTCCGTTCGGTTTACACGGCGCCCCAGCCACCTTCCAGAGATTAATGAATAGACCATTGAAACCCCACCACTCCTTCTCCTCCGCATACCTCAACGATATCGTCATCTACAGTCCCACTTGGGAACACCACCTAGAGCACTGCCGCAGGGTCTTAGAAGCTCTTCAGAATGCAGGGTTACACATCAACTCGAAAAAGTCCAAAGCAGGTTTCCAGAAGGTTAGGTATTTAGGCTATGTGATCGGGAACGGTTGTATTGAGCCCCAGGACGATAAAATAAGGGCCATAACCCAAGCCTCCATGCCCACAACAAAAAGAGAGGTCCGGGCGTTCCTAGGGCTATTGGGGTACTACCGTCGGTTCATTCCCTATTACTCTGAGATCTCCGCCCCTCTTACCGACCTATTACAGAAAAACACCCCCAAAAGCGCCCTGGATACTCCTTCCCCTGCAGTCCGAAGTGCCATTCGCACTCTAAAACAAGCCATCACTAGCCATCCCGTTCTGATCTCCCCTGATCACTCCCGACCCTTTATCCTTCAGACAGATGCCTCGGACATAGGCATAGGGGCCGTCCTTTCACAAACCACCATAGATGGAGTCGAAAAACCTGTCCTATTCATCAGCCATAAGCTTTTTCCTCGTGAACGCCACTATCCTGTCATTGAGAAAGAGTGTCTCGCCATCAAATGGGCAATTGATAAACTCCAGTACTACCTGGAAGGCACCCGATTTATTCTGTACACGGACCACGTTCCCTTGGTGTGGATGAGCCGAAATAAGGGTTGCAACCCCCGAGTGATGTGGTGGTTCTTATCGTTACAACCATATACCTTTGAGGTTCGACACCGTAGGGGGCTCCTTAATGCGAACGCCGATTTTCTCTCTCGCTTACCCTTCGTCCCCAAACGGGACGTATCTGGAGGGGGGGTGTGTCAGGGACCGGACGGCACAAGCCCAGCCCAATCCTTCTTGATGAAGCCGCCCCTTTTTTCCCTTATCAGCCGCCGGATTGGGAGCCTGCCCTGGCCGGATCCTCACCCTATACTGCCACATGGACCTGGCCCTTTAAAACAGACACGGAAGCTTCCACAGCGAGCGACTTGGGGCGGAGTCACAAAACGTCACCAACGAATAAAGAACTGGCAGCCTATCCTGACGGGGAGGAAACCCGGAAGGAGGAAGACGCCGTGAGAGCCGAGTCAGAGAAAGACAGCGAACCAAAGTTCCCGAAGACGTCCACGGTCCCTGACGACGGAGAGCCTGGAGGCCAACGTTCCTGCGACCTGCCCAGCCGCGGCCCTGGAGGGACGTGGCTTGCCCAGGTGCGTCAGCGCTTGCGAGGGAACCGGGAGACAGACGGGGGTTCCGTGAGGTCAGGGGCACCGCTAGAGTGAATGCGTGTTGGGCGATTGAAAACAACACCAGCGCGCCCTTGATGGCAGATCCCCTCCTCACAATCCCCTACGAGAGAGTCTGGTGTGAGCTCCCTCACACCCTTCCCCGCTGGAAAGGACCACAAAAGCCTTAGCCCTAAAACATGCCTCTTGTTTCTTTCTTTACATATACCATAAATCCTCCCATGTTGGCCCGGCTGCCCTGACCTACGCCTGAAGAAGTAAAGGCCTCAGGAGAAGAGCTATTTTGGTGGAGAACTTATCCCCGGAAAGGAGCCCATAGGAGACAGTCGTTTTTGGATTCCATTTGTTTTTTTTTACCCGTTCCTTATGAACAACTGGCTGTGATCCCGGTCCAATCTAGAAATAAAGTACCGATACTTAACGAAATCCCCGTGTGGCGCACTTTCATCCCGCGACAAGGATTTACAATTTGCATTTAGAAAAGCGGCCTATGAATTTCGGAAGAAGTTCCTTTTTCCCTTTTAAGAGAATGTTCCTGGTTTAAAACCACACTTTGTCTCCTACTTGTCATTGGGGTTCTTAGCTATGATATTTGTCAGTGGCCTCCTTATAAGTTTATTTAGCTTGTGCCAAACGAATACTCATGTACTGCTGTATGGTATGACATGGTTCCGCCCAAGGGGTAATTCGTGGTTGTTCCCTGGTAAGCCAGAAGAATGGAGCCATACTTAGGGATGCATGATCTGAGTTTTATGCAAATTCTACTGCCCACAACAAGTCCGCCCTGATATCCTCACAAGACGGTAATAAACAGCAAAGATACTATTCTAAAGTTTGATTTGTTCTCTCTGACTGTCCTTCTATTTGTGGGTGATAACTGAAGGACAGGTATGCATCCATGTCCAGTGATTTGCACAATGTAGACCAATATTTGGAAATAAATTGGGACACTCCATCGGTGATGATCACAGAAAGTAAACCCTGCAGGCTTACTATGTTGGTAAGAAATACAGTTGAAAAGTCAATTGCTGTAGGATGGCACTTCAAATGGATGAAACTACCACTGGTAAAACCTTGGTAAATCCTGTGGTTGTACTTGGAAGTTCCACTATGAATTTCATGGAAATTGTGTGCCACGGTTTAGGAGGAACAGGAATCGGGCACAAATATCCACTAGTAGGACCATGGGCATTTTTTTCCATGGGCACAAATGGCACAAGAGGTTACACATGTTTGCACATCATTGGACATTGACAGCCAACAGAAGTGTTGCTGAACAAGTTGCATGGTTTTCTGAAACCCAGGGTGTCCGACTAGTACTTGGTTGTGACACAGCTGGAGAGATGGCACTTGTAATGTATTGGTAGATAAAAAATGGCAGTTCTAGTACTGTAACCAACAATCTGCTTGTTGGAGTTTAAGCTTCACCTGTAACCAGTCTTGCAATGTTTTAGCTTATACTTCCTTGCTTAAGTCATTTAGGAAAAGCTGATGTTACTACAATTCCCTGAAAATATTGGCTAGGAATGATGGGTTTTGGTTTATCTGTACACTGGGCAGTTCCATTTTACTGCTTCGTGCTAAAGTGTCAGCCTTCACAGTCAATTGTCCTACAATTATGAAACCACAATGCGCTGTTAATGAGTTCTCTATGCGGTTGCACAGCTTCAGAGTACTTGGATGCATGCCTTAATAGTTTGGTCAGAGTTCAACAGTTGTCAGCAAAGAAAGTAATTGCATGCAGACCTGGCAGCTTGACTTGCAATTCTTTAGTGCTGTGGTAGGTCCTGGCAGCTTGCAATATTGTGTTCACTTGTACAGTGAAATGCTTTATCTGGTCTTGACTGTACTGCTGTGTCTTCACAGCTGAGGAGATATAGAGCATTGTGGTGGACTAAGCTGCAGAAGTCTCCCATGCTGGGAGTGGGCCCAAACTGTTGTGGTCCCTGATGCTATGACTCCAGAACTCATGGCTATGGGCAGAAATGCGCATGCTTTAGATTTGGGCATTGTTTATATAGGCCATGCCCAAGAACACGCCCCAGACGCTCTTGGCACCACAGATTTTCTGGTTTTGCCCAAACAACTAGAGTACGGCTTGGCCTTTCAAACCAGGAGGAGTTGCACGAGTTCTTGATATGATGTGGCCCACACTACTTGAGCGTGAGTTACGACAAGGCTTCTAAACTAGGTAGTGTTGCAAATGTTCTTGATGTGATGTGTTGCTCAAATAGGGCTGTGTTTTGACAAGTGTATACAATGCAACACGGATGTACCAGGGATCAGTCAGTGTGCACCAAAGATATTGCAAACATTGTACTCAGAAACATGCAAACAGGTACCCACACAATCTGGTACCATAGATGTAATACAATAACATATGATATGCACAACAAGCATTATGGTAGCACCTGGCACAAAACGAGAATGAGAACAGAATAATGAACATATGAATATTATATCTGGACTGTAGACATGGGATTATGACACCCACTCTTCAAGAAGATTGTCTACCCCCAAGGAAGCCTAAGTACCAACCCAGTCACATTTGCACTGGTGGACCAATACAGAGGGAATATGATTGAGAGGACCTCTATAAAATCATAGAGGCGCTCACAAGGACAGACAAATCCAGATCATCATTGAAGCGGGGGGAACTGGCCAATGATAGCAACAGAGAGACTTAATCATATAATTTGCTCTATGATGACTCTTTTCATTTCTCTTTGCCTCCTGCTGATATAATTTCCATTCCCTTCTCTGCTCCTCTCTTTATGGCCTATTGTTTCTATTATTCCTGTGGCCCCTTGCTGCCACTCTCTCCTGGGTGATTTACCTCCAGCAGTCTTACTCTGTCTACATGCAAGGATGCATAGCTGGGATTTTTTCCTGCATCTGGCACCCTGGATGCCCATGCTGCTCCCTACTTAACATGCCTCCATACACTCTCTCCTTTCCACACTCGCCTCACCATGTATCCACCCATGGAGGAGTCTGATGGCACTAGCGGGGGTGGATCCATCTCTACTGAACACTATTTGTCACGATACTTCTGGCAAAACAGATGGGGTGCCCAGCAAATTTTACCAGGGCAGGTCCTAGCCTAGCCCCAAAGTCAAGACTCTATCACCCTAGGATCTCCATAGGGCTTTTTCTAAACTAGTTATTTATTTTCATTCCACCCCCACCCACCCATCTAATCTAGCACAACAGGACTGGTAACACAACACCCCCCCACAATATAAGACCCAACTACCCCATGCTTCCTCCCAAGCATAATTGCCCCACCCAACATGACTGCCCTCGCACCAGGGTACACTGCTTCCTTTCTGCCATTGTAACGTCCCCTGGCCCTCTCATCCTGATGCCCATGAATGTTAATGGCATGCCCCATTACCTCAAATGCATGAAGATCTTCACTACCTACACACCAAACGAGTGGACATGCAGGAGACCTATCTGCCCAAATCCGAATATGGCAAACTCAAGCAGGCATGGGTTGGCACAGTCCTTAGCAGGAGTAGGTTGCTCTCTAATTGTGATGCCCACTCTCCTGTGTGCAACTGTTCCCAAAAAATATGAGTGAGCATCCTCATAAGGAAATCATTTACCTACACTGTTCTTAAGTCAGGGACAGATGAAGGTGGCCGTTGGGTGTTGGCAAAGCTATGGATACTAAATCAAATCATAGTAGTTGGCTCGATCTATGCTTCCTCCACCAGTAAATCCCATTTATTGGCTCAGCTTTCCAGGCTCCTATCTTCCCTCAACATACCTCCAGTGTAGGTGGGTGGCGATGGAAACCTGGCAGTGGACCCAATCCTGGACAGGTCAGGCAGGGAAGATGTTCATACTAGGTGGGAAAGGGTGCTATTTGGGGGCCTTGGGACTAATCATGCACTGGCGGATGTATGGCATCTACTGCATCCGGGGGACCGAGTATATACACTCCTCTACTGGTCACATGGGAATTAGTACCAGACTGATTACTTCATGCTCTGCTGCCCACTTCTACCACATGTCAACACTTGCAACATCCTATAGGAGGGCCTCTTCGATCACATCCCAGTCTTGCTTGGGCTCGGCATCGGCCGCGCTGCACCACCTCAACAATGGTGCATGAAAACCTTCACCTATCAGTACCCTGAGGGAAAAACCCTTCTGTGCAGCTACATACAATGCTACTTGACAATGAGGGCACTGTGCTGTCATATAGAATGCTGTGGGCAGCCAGCAAGGAAACACTCTGAGGCTCCATGATGGTACATACTGCAGCTGCAAACCATAAGGAGTGTTCTAACTGGGAACTCCTAGAAAGCGAGATATGCACTCTAATGGCACAATACACAACGTCCCCCACCCAGTCTCGCCTTAACTTGATCTCACCAAAATCCGAATGAACTCCAATTTCACAAACGTCACTGAGAAGGCATTGGTCAATTTGCAGTGGTGGTGATATGACCATGGCGAAAAGGTGGGTAGGCTTTTAGCCAGCCAGCTGAACCAAAAGAAATGACAACTAGTCATACTGGTGATACAGGATCAAACAGGGTTACTACTTATACACCAGTGTACCATTGCCTTCAGTTTCTCTTCCTTTTACGCCCCCCTCTATACTGTGGAACAAGGGGCTATGATAGAATAATTGGATGACTTTTTGGCCCCTTACACCTACTGGTGCTTTCTGACAAGTAGCTGATGCCATAGTGGCACTTCCAATGTGCAAATTCCCAGGGAAGGATAGTTTCTTGAGTGACTATTACAAGGTGGTGAAAATCCTACTGGTCACCCACCTGCTGAGGGCTTTCCAGGAGGCTGCAGAGGGTGTATGCTGGGAGGTATTGCCAATAAAGCCACTATCACCTTCTTCTCAAACAGGGTAAGGATCCCCTAAATTGCACCAGCTACCTCCCGATATCGCTGTTCAGCGTTGACACAAAGATTATGGATAAGGTGCTTGCCTCATGCTTGGGCAAGGTAATACCCTTCCTGATCCACGATTCCTAGGTGGACTTTGTCCCAGGCAATAGCTCCCAAAACCAACTGCAGCTGCTGACCCACGTGTTGTGGCAAATGAAGGACAACCTGGCTAATGTCCTAGCACTTTCACTGGACACGGAGATGTCATTCCATTGTATCGACTCGCGATAAGGAGTGGGCAACAAGGTCTACTCCGCTGGTGAAGTTTGCAGAATTTTGCCACACTGCGCTCTGCGTGGACCATGGAGTTCAGCACCAAAACTCTTACAACTGCTGGCAGAGCAGAGTAGAGCTTACTGGTGCACTTTAATCCCTGTATGCTGTTGCACTGCAGGAGTGAATTGCTAGTCTAGTATTTACTGGCACAAGGCTGAGGTGGCCGCAGTTGTAAATGCTAGTGCATCCACAATGCATTTGCTGTTGTCTGTTTTCTGTTTCTATCTCTTTTAATCTTCTTCCTCCATCAGATGAGTAAAGTGGGTTGGCTCCACTTAGGCCGGAGGCAGCGAAAGTTGTCTGTACCAGGCTGGTGTTCTGGTGTAGTGCTAGTATAGTGGTCCGTAAAAGACTGGAGGAAGAGTTGCTCAACATAGCCTTGTCTTTCTGTGGCAGAGGCGGGTGTGGATGCATTCAAGCAGTGCTGAGAGGTGGGAAGGGAGTTCACCTCTCTTGGTGAGTGAGGGAATTTGAAAGATGTCGGTGTTTATGTTTACTTTGAACAAGCATCTTATCAAGCCTCTGAACATGGGGGCTGCACGAGACGCTTTATTTTAGGCCAGTCAATGAGATATTCCCACTCCCTCCTCTTCTCTTGGGGTGTCAGGATGAATCAGGTGATGGGGTTTCACCTCTCCTCGAAGCGGTGAGATTAGCACTGCATTTAGAATTTCATATTTGATGCCTGTGAGTTGAGAGCATATGAGACTATGGAGTTTACTTTTTTTTGCCTTCACGTCCTCAGGATTGAGGGAACAAAGCATCTGCGATTGTGCATTTTTAAAGTAGCGCTCTGTTTTAAAACCATGCTGAGGTCATGCTCATTTTCATGTGGTGTATATACACAGAGCACCGCAGCTACGTCCAAACTTGCGAGAAAAAAAACGTGAGCAGTTTGTTTTCTCAATTTGCCACAAATTTAAACCCTGCTAATGGGGTGAAGAGCGTGACTTTACTGAGCACTAGTGACACCTGCAGGACATGCGATACCGCCGGGGATTCAAACGACCAGTCACAAAAGAGCTCTGCTGCATCGTGGTGTAGGTGTAATTGCACACAAGGTGACATCAATGGTTAGAGGCGGCAGACCCGGAAGCAAAGGTCGGCCCGGGACCAGGGTTCGATTCCCGTCGCGGCAGGGTCTTGGGCCAAGGTCAGCGGACTCGATAATTCTTGCCTCGGTGCCCACTCTAACCATTGATCCCACTCAGCAACTCTGGGCAATAGCTTGCTTAATCTCCACTTACGGCCCCATCAGCGCCGGGGATGCCTGTCTTCACCTTGGAGATGCCAGTAGGGACCATCTCACAGGGAAAGCCAGGATGGGTTCCCCAGCGCTATACAGCGCCGGGACACTTCCGAGTAGCTGCGCGCTTTACAAATTAAAATAAAATAACATAACATTGTCGAGTAGTTCCTATATAACCTATAAAGGATCTGCGCATTTGGATAACATAAACTGTGGGATTGGTGGCAGACTGGTTCCGTGCACGGCATGTTGGCCTGTCTGCATCAGCTAGCTCACAGTGCCACTATAATCTCCTCTTACCAAAGGAGAGAATAGATTCTGGAAACCCCAGAACTACCTTTCGCTCAGTCACTTGTGCTTACTTAGTCTGTCTCAGAGCGATACAAAGAATAAACAGGCTGGGCGTTTTCAATAAGAATTTATTGAACAGTTGTTATTCTAGTGTAGAACATGTGAGCTGCAACAACCGTTAGACAGTAGCAGAGATATATGATTAGAAGTACTACGAAAGTAATGGGATGGTAAAGCTCTACCATCTTACAATAATCATGAATACATACAAGTATATAAAACACATTAAAAAATGTGTACTCCTACGATGCCTCCCTAACTAGATGTACCTAAATGTACCTAGCATCTGTGTAGGTGTTATGCCAAGAATCCCTCTAGGATCTAGTCAACCCCATTACCTGAGAATGAGAGAATGTGGGACCCACTCCTGGTCTCGAGTTGGACACCGTGTGAGTGTGTGTCTGCGTGAGTGTGTGTCTCCATGTAGGAACTCAGCGTCTCTGGTCAGTGTGTCAGCCGGGAAGTCTCGGTCCCCTCTCCCATTCTAAGCAAGATGTGATGTCTATATACCCATAGGTCTCCGCAGGGGTCCTACCTTGCTGTGTTACTGTGTCGGCCTAAAGGATGAGTCGGGCCTGAACTTTATACACAGATATTATACAGGATATATTAGTCCTGCTGTGCCTCCAAGGACCCTCATGCATAATGTATGAGATTTGAACTAGGGAAAAACCCGCGTTCTGAATGTAGTGTTGTATCTAGGTAAAAGGTCAGGGCCTAAGAACCGTTATGTTTGTAATGTAGGTGAAAGGTTGCAATGTTACCTGTGCCTATATACGGTACCTATATGGAATATAACAACATCACTGACAGAGAGATGCGAGAACTACAATGACGCTACTTAAATGCCTCACCACACCACTCAAGTTGTGTGCTATTGTTCCTGTCACTCTTTGCTGACAAGCTGCTGGAAAACCCTGTGTTGTTCTTGAACACAATGTTCGAGAATCAATAAGTCTTGCTCTTTCAGAGCAGTGCCGTCAGTTACGCAGCACAACAATTAATCACTTTCTTTGTGCCGTGCATCACTCAGTCAGGTGCACAGCGCCCTCGGTTGCAATATGTGAATTATCGAAGGTAAAAGATAAAGCTTCCAGTCAGAGACTCTCAGATTACCAAATAGTGGGGAGATGGCTCATGCCTGAAGTAGGGGTGGCAAGCAAAACTCCACCCATAGAACTCCACGGAATTCAGTGGAGTTTCATGGTAACTTCGCGGAATTCCACAGAGTGAAACTCTTCGAGCTCCACCCTGGCCTTCTAGCAATGCCTTTTCCATGTTATGTCCCACATGTGCTTGGGAGTGGACTTCTTCTGCTCTGCAAGGTGTGCCTTCTCTATATGGCCCTGGTGGCAGAAGTCTCTTCGGATGGACTCATATCAGACCCATTCTCAGTCAAACAGGGCACCCGTCAGGTGTGCCCCTTCTCCCCACTCTTATCTCTTAATTCTCTGGAGCCCCTAGCTGTGGTGATCTGTTGCTCCCTAACAGTGTCAGGTATCCCTACAGCTGTTGGAGAAGTTAAGGCACTTTTCTAAGTGGATGACATTCTACCAATCCTATCCCACCCCAAACCTCGAAAGCGGATGCCATGTAATTCATTCATGACTTCTCCCACCTTTTGGGGTACACAATTAACTGGACAAGTAGCAAGGTCCTCCCTATGTTCCTCTTGACCACGAAAGTTGTATCCATGACTAGCCAATACAATGGGCCCTGATGGGACTTACATACATGGGAATCAAGATCAACTGAGACCTTTGTAATATGTAGGAGGACAACCTACCCTCAGTGGTGGATCGCACGAAACAGAATTTTCCGAGGGTGATCCCTCTTGCATCTCTTTGTATGGGGCAAAGTGCAGACCATTAAGATGACAGTGGCCCCTTTTTCCAAGTCCTTGTTTGGGTGCTGCACTTATGAATATCACAGACCTTGCTTGTGAACATAGATGCAGATATCCATGCCTACATATAGAGCAGGCATAAGCCTATGCTCTGGGAGTCCCAATTGTGGGCAGATATGAGGGCAGGAGGGCTGCAATTGCTGACTTGGCCCACCTGGGCAAGCAATGGGATGCCCAATTGAGGACATAGCTAGAGTAGCATAAAATTGATGCCCCCCCACCGCTGTATTTGTCTCCCTCTCACAAGGCAATAGCCTCTGATGCTGTCCTGGTGGCAACTGTAGCAGTGTGGAAGGAGGTGCACAGACTGGTGGGCATTGAGGTTCAGCTCGGCCCTGTGAAGTATGGGCACACGTTTCTACTGGGAGTCCTGGCACGCATGTGGACTGCACTCCATGGATTAAATGTATAATTTACTTTACTAAACACCTTCCTGGCACTCACAACAGAATTCGGTCTTGGGCCTATGAATCTTTGGTGTTACTCCCAGCTGACACACTGCTTGCGGGCTACCTTGGGACCGGTACCAACAGAACTCACCAAATCACCTGTCCCCCAATACCTACACACCCTGGGATATTATTGGGAAGTGGTCTTGGGGCTCTATCTGGTCTTGATCAAATGTCCCCATTCTGGACCATCGAGTACTGCACCGCGACTGTTGAGGCTTGGGCATCTTTGCTGACTGGACATGACAGAGAAGTAATGTCACACAATATAACCAGTTAAGCCTCGGACCACCGCACCTCCCGGACCCAGTAGGAGTGGGTAGGTCGAGACACAACGTGATACTGGCACGATTGTAAGTATTTGGCTACGCGTCCCCCGCCTCCTTATGCCGGCAATTCTACACGCTGAGATAACCTGCAAACGATCAACAAATACACTATAGAGATGTTAGCTTTGAACTGGGCGGGCAGCCTCCATGTTCAGGGACGAACTAAAAGCCGTCATTTTTTCACGCTGAGATAGCCTTGAAGCGACCGATATACACTAGAGAAAGGATAGCTTTGAACTGAGTGGACAGTCTCTATGACCAGGGACGCATTCAAAACCAGCAATTTTATATGCTGGGATAGTCTCTATGACCTGGGGCGCATTAGAAGCACACATAGTTACATACCCCTAGAGCTGGGACACAATCTTTTGTCAAGAAAGGGGAAAACGGATCGCAAACACATTTATCATCAGGTGTTGATCTATCTTACCCTTGTACTAATTAAGCACATTATCGCGAGCAAAGGGGTAGGCAGGCGCTGGCATGGTGGCACCTAGGCACCTATATTAAGGAATGACACGCGATATCGTCAATGCATGTTCCCGACATGTTAAGGCGTGTTCCATACATATTGTCATATGGACTATGAGCACAAGCCCAGAGTCTCCCTTCATCTGTATTCTCATGTTTTAGTGCTGAAGAAGTTGCGAGTGAGAATGTATGGTCTATGAGTACAAGCCCATAGTTCTCTTCATCTGAATTACCATGTGTGAGCGCTGAAGAAGTTGCGAATGAGACCGATGGTTTGGGTCATCACTAATATTACCTTGACCTGTTTTAATTGACTAATGTTGGCACCCTCTATTGTCTCCCAATTGAATTTGTCTAGTACATGAAGAACCCCTCGTGTACAACCTAACGGGTACTGCTGAAGCCTGGTTAGTTTACAACATTGGGTGAGTCCCCAAAGAAAATGTCTGCTGCTTTGTATTTGTGCCACAAGGGCTGTAGTTCACACTAGCTCACCGTGGGCACTCATCATGTCGCCATGTTCTTAAGTTGTTTTTATTGTCCTCAATGCATTGGCATTCACTGTTCACCGATTCAAATACTGAGTCAGATTCACAAGGGAAATGAGACTGCTTATGCATGTGTACTAAACTGATGTAACCAATGTCACGTTTCTTCTCCCCGTACAGGTAGTTCCAGTACTGACAGGTACACTAATAGGTAGTTGCTTGGCTGATGTGAGTATGATTCGACATCACCAATTTCTAAAGGTGTAGATAGTCTTCACTGTTTTGGTCCTGACGAATCGCCTGTAGACTTTACATTGAGTGAGAAACATGTTGACCCTTTCATCAATAGGTACGCCTAAATCTAAGACATAAAGCTTAGTTGAGCGCCTTATTGTCTGTTTTTACTTAGGGTAGGAGATATATTGATTAAAGTTTGCTGTTGCTGGTACTCCCAACCCTATTTTAGATTCACTCTCAATCCATACATCTACACATTTCTGGCCCCTCACCCGCACTTCACCATACGGCTATTGGAAAAAGATCTCTGCTAAAGTGCCCCTACTATAGGGAGCCCGTTGGGTATTGCACCGCCGACCCAACTAGTTTCGCAAATTTGCATTTAAATTGGCCATACTGCTTCCTGTTTACTCCACTGAAAATGAAGGTATCCACACAGCTTTACTTTCACTCCAGAGTTGTTTGCCATTGCGCTAGTGTTTCTTCTGATATGGCCCATTCTCCCGTCTGGGCATCGCAGAATTCTGGCTTTCCAAACACAAACAACATGCCACCGCTGTTAACATTACTTATGACAAACCTGGGGCATTGGCTTGGCGCCCGAAGGAGATGGCGGCGTTCGGCTAGGAGCTCCGTTCACACCAGGGTTTACTGGCGGTTCGCGCCTCAGTTTCCACCAACGAAGGGCACCCTCTCCTGTCGGAACATGCCAAGATCATTTTTAATCCTTTTCTGGCGCTGAGGCACAGTTATTTTGGGTTTTACAACCCATTTTATTTTCGGTCGCGGCTCGTCAGCGGCCGCGGCCGCCATCTTGTTTATTTTCGCCCGTGATTGCCTCAGCAGTGCGCTTTGCCGCGCATGGATCCCCTGGACGCCTCATGCTTAACTACTGACCCCAGCACCTCCTGAAGCACAGTTGTGGACATTCTGCACTCTAAGGTGACTTTTCTCCTCATCATGATTATTTCCGCTGCCTTTTTCTGCTGACTGGAATTTTCAACTTTCCTCATATACGGCGGCCATCTTATGCTTCCAGTCTCCAACACCTTTGACTCCAACTTTGTGGCCTGGCATTTTCCTTCCCTTATTAATTTGCTCCCTGCTCCTTTTTCAGTTGGGCAATAAGATATTTTTTCTTCTTTTTTGACTGCGCGCTCCATTGGCGTGCCGATGGCGCATTGCTCTAGTCAGACTCCAAAACGTAGTTACATTAAGAACTCCAAACTATTCACGGCACTGGCCCACTTGGAAGCCTCTCAGTCTCTACCTTCAACTGAAATGACATCGACTGCGGACATCACCTCACAGCCTTCGGCAAAAGTGAACTCTAAGAGGTTAAAGAAAGACCCGCCTTCGCCTCCTAAGTCCTCCTCGCCCATCTCAATGGAGCTAATCCTCGAAGAGATACGGGCCCTGCGCCCTTACATGGAGGAGACGAATGCTAAGCTGCAGATTCTCACTGATAACTGGGCCTCGATGGACGAAAGAGTATCGCTGGTGGAGCGTGACGTCTCCTCTCTTCAGGAATCCGCGTCCAAGGTTTCCCACATGCACACGCAGATTTCATTTCTTCAGAAGCAGGTGGAGGACCTCGAAAATCGTAACAGGCGCAACAATCTTCGCCTTTACGGCCTGGTGGAGGGCTGTGAGGGGAATGATCCCATCAGCTTTTTCAAATCCTTTCTCCCGAAGCTTCTCCACCTACCTGATGACACCTCACTGAATATCCAGCGTGCCCACAGACTTGGTCGAGCTCCCTCCTCTCCTTCCGCATCAACGAAGCCTAGAGGTGTAATAATGTACTTTCTAGAGTACACAGACTTGTTGAAAGTCCTCTTAGCCGCCAAAGCCTCTCCTCGCCTCACTTGGTCAGGCTCCACCTTGTTCTTTGCACAAGATTATGCCAGGACCACTGCAAACCGTCGCAAGGCCTTCCTGGACATGAGACCTGACCTACGCTCCATTGGTGCCAGATATGGGCTTTTTCACCCTTGCCTTTTTAAGGTCACTTATAATAACAAGACTACGACATTTGAGGATCCTGCCCGTCTTCGAAGCTTCCTGAACTCTTGCGGTCAGCCCGACATGGAGATAGCCGGTCCCTCTTCCCACCCACCATGACTTATTTTTGCAGCTGCAGCTTGATTCTCTAATTTGTCCTGCTTTAATGCTTTCATTTTCTTTCGCAGGTTCTTCAGACTGTATGACCTTTCGTCAAGATTATGCCTTTCATTTTATCGTCTGATAGTGTTAATCGGGCTCTTCAGTTGGTCATATGTTTGTTCTTTATCACCGTGTATTCGAGTTTCTAACTATGTTCTCTTTCTCCCTTCACAGATCACTGTTTTGCGTTCCGTTCTGTTATCCCTGGTTGGACGTCTCTCTCACCCCGAATGCCCTGCCTCTCCCAGTTGGCCCTTCCTCCCTCCCCTCATCTCCATGTGTGTTTCCGCTTATTCCCAGTTCCTGATTGTATTTTTCCCGTGCTACCCCTCGTAAGTACTCTTCATTCCTCATTTATCATGTTTTTCTTTGTTTTATATTTTCTTATTGTACCTTTTCCCTCGTTGTTTTCAGATTTGCTGGTGTCATTGCATTTTTCATGCTTCTCCCTTATCTTTCTTTCTTCATTTCTTCTTCTCCCCATTGTGTATTGGCTCTCTTGCTTGTATTCATCTCCCTTTACCTATTCTATTTCCCCTTGGCCCTTACCTACCATTATCTTTGAGTATTGTTGTATCTTCTTCACTTTCTTTCTGCTTTCTTGGCTCTCTCCTATTTTTATGACTTCACTGGTTCCTTTCTCACTTTTTCTTCTACCCTTGTCTTTTCGCGTCAGTTCTCATCTCACTCTCTTTTCCTCTTATGCTCTTGTCCGCTGTGAGGCATTTCCTTGCTGTCCTACTCTCCAATTGGTCCATTTTTTGATTAGTCTTTAATGTCAGTTCGAATTGTTTCCTGGAATGTTAGAGGTCTGCATTCTCCTATCAAGAGACAAAAAATCCTCTCTCATTTAGCCAAATTAAATGCAGACATTGCCTTTTTACAAGAAACCCATCTATCTGATGCTGAAGCTGCTAAACTTAAGAGAGGTTGGGTGGGGGCTGTATTTTCATCTCCGGGTGATGGTAAGAGAAACGGTGTGGTTGTACTAGTCCGCAAGTCTCTTACCCATTTGCTCTTGGCTTCTGAATCAGATCCTGATGGTAGATGGTTGTATGTCAAACTTTCCTCAAAAGGCGTCCCTCTCTCCCTCCTTAACATTTATGCTCCTACTGGAGGTGATCAGGTCTTCTGGCGCGCATTGGCCTCCCGCATCACTGAATACATTGATGATAATTTTATTTTAGCAGGTGATTATAACCTACCCTTTGATCCTTTTTTAGACAGGAACTCCAAGGCACCTTTTATCCCCAACAAGTCCCACAAGCTTTTTACTCAAGCGATATCCCAGCATAAACTCATTGATTCCTGGCGTCTCTGTAACCCCACCTCTAAAGAATTCACCTTCTACTCCCCGACTCATCATTCCCAGTCCCGTATTGACTATATTTTCCTTTCCCATCATATGTCCCAATCCCTCACCCATGCTGACATAGGCCCCATCTTATTTTCTGACCACGCCCCTGTTTTGATAAACATTGACATTTTACCCAAGTCCACTGGACCAAAGAGATGGCGCTTTAACAACACTTTACTCCTTGACCCCAAATTCTCCGCCTCCTTTGTAGACTTTACCACAGAATTTTTCAACATTAACGACACTCCCACTCTGCCTAACCACGTTGTCTGGGATGCCTATAAAGCAGCAGCCAGAGGTTTTATTATCAGCTTTGTGGTTGCTAAACGCAAGAACGCTCGTAAACGTACCAGTGACCTCCTTTGTACGATTAAAAAATTAGAACATTCCTTCTATACATCCCATTCGCAAGAAAGTTTGATTGCTCTCATTGCTGCTAAGATGCAATTTAACAAACAATCCACTGAGGATGCTTCATTGTATTTGTTAAAATCCAGTTCAAAATTCTATGGGGGTAAAAACAAGGCGGGGAAGGTCTTAGCCAATTATTTAAAAGTCAAGCAAAACAAACTGAATATTGAATCTATCTACGATGTTAATTCTGTTTTAAAGCATACGGATGTTGATATCTTAGAGCAATTCTCCCAGTTTTATTCCAAACTCTACTCTTCTGAGACTCACCCCACTCCTCATTCTCTTGCTACTTTCTTCGCCACCATCCAACCACCCTCCAATTTCCCTGTTGATCTATCCGCCCTTGAATCACCAATCTCTAGTGATGAATTACTTTCAGCACTTCAATCACTCAAGAAAGATAAGGCCCCCGGCCCAGACGGATTCACAGTTGAGTTTTATTTGCATTTTTCCAAATTGTTGTTGCCCAGACTACATTCCCTTATTGATTCCTTCATATTGAATGGCTCTTCCTCAGGTACATTTTCTGATGCCCACATCTGTGTCATACCCAAAGAAGGCAAAGATACCCAACATTGTAAGAATTACAGACCAATTTCTTTGGTTAACATTGATTATAAACTGTATGCCAAATCTCTCGCCATTAGATTAGACCCTTACCTTCCCGAATTGCTAGGCCCTGAACAATCTGGCTTCGTTAAGGGCCGCTTCATCACTGATAATACCAGACTTTTGTTTAATGTCCTTTCCAAATCTCCACAGTTCCAAGACTCACTTGCAGCCATTGCCCTAGATGCAGAAAAAGCGTTCGATAGGGTGGAGTGGACTTTCCTTTTCTCCGCCCTCAAATGGTTTGGATTTGGCCCACACTTCATCTCCTTTATCTCCTTTCTGTATTCCAGCCCTAGAGCGGCGGTTTACGCCAACGGTCTAGTCTCCTCTTTTTTCAATCTGGGTAGGGGCGTTCGTCAGGGTTGCCCTCTTTCCCCTTTTCTTTTTAATTTGGCCCTGGAACCTTTTCTTTCAAAGCTTCGTCAAAACCCCAACTTACATGGTTTCCAAATTTCCCAAACTAATATTAAACTTGCTGCCTACGCAGACGATATTCTACTATTCATGTCTAACCCTACATCTTCCATTCCCGCATTCCTAGCTGAAGTCCATGACTACTCTCAGATTTCAGGTTATAAGCTAAACAATGACAAGTGTGAGATTCTACCCCTTACCAAGTTCACCTTTAAACCGGACTTTATGGCGTCCAATTTTACCTGGAGCTCCTCACACATCAAATATCTAGGTTTACACATTACTTCCTCCCTCCCTGACACTGTTTCATTATGTCTCAATAAATGCATCCAAAAACTGTCCGACCTCACCTCTAGATGGCACCCATTATACCTCTCCTGGTGGGGCCGTCTTGATACGATTAAAATGATGCTCTCCCCGTTAGTCCTTTATACCATTTCTAACATCCCAATTCCTATCCCTGCTAAGTTCTTTAAGAAAATCAACACTATTCTCTCTTCCTTTCTTTGGTCCGGCAAAAAAGCACGTATGTCCCTGTCCAGATTGCAACTCCCCAAGTCTGAAGGTGGAGTTAACTTTCCAAATTTTCCCGCTTACCACAAGGCATTCCTCTTGCGGCAAGCTTCCCAATGGCTGCAAGACCCTGCTGAGCCGTCCCCCTTATGGGTTGTCATTGAGCGACTTTCCTTATCCCCTTTCACTTTTGCTGAATACCTCTCATTCTCCCGCAAGCCTCACTTCTCCTCCATTCCTATCCACAAGTTCACAGCCAAGCTGCTTCTCTCCACCTCCCCAAGCCCCCCTTCCTCTGTAGCAGAGTTTCTCAATTCCACCATCTGGCACAACAATAGTATAACCATCAATCGCAAGCCCTTTTATTGGAAAACCTGGAGACAGAGGGGTTTAATCTGGGTATCTCAACTCTTCTCTAATTCTGATTTCTTATCCTTCTCCGTTCTCAGTCAACATTTCCATCTCCCCCGTTCTTCTGCCTGCAAGTATCTTGCGCTTAAAAATGCAGTCATGTCCACTTATGCTCTTCTCTCTAACCACCCCACGCATCCTCGCCCTCCCAACCCTACCTCACACCTTCATTCCTTCCTGCGCACTCACCCTACAGCCTCCTCATTATACCACTCGTTCCATACGATTCTCACACCCAGACCAAAATCCAAAGTTGAGGAACAGTGGGAATCTGATTTCGCCATCTCTTGGCCCACCTCCCTGTGGGATAAACTATGGACCAAACTTCGCAAGACATCTAGGGCTGCCTCCCTCACACAAACTCTTTTCTTCATTTACAACAGACTCCTCTTCTCTCCCCAGATGTTGAATAAAAGATTTTCTTCCACACCTGATCTCTGTTGGTCCTGTTCTGCTCCTAACGCCACTCTTTTTCACATGCTTTTTTCTTGCACTTTCACGAAAAATTTCTGGACACTAGTTTGGGCCCAAATCAATGTCATATTCCACACTACATTCCCCTTTTCTTTTGTCAATATTTTTTTAGGAAGCCTTTCTCCCTGCTGGGATGACATTCATCTTAATACGCAAATTGTTGATTTGTTGTTAGCTGTTGCGTTCCAGCAAATCACCGTCAACTGGAAAAACTTTACGAATATCTCTTTTAAAGCATGGTGGTACAATGTGTGTTATAATCACAGGCTAGACACTGTCTTTGTGCACCCCCTTAGTTTAGTTGCTAAACGACATGATTTATGGCTTCCTGTAACCTTGTATCTAGATATCTGTGCTAAACGCTCTTCCCATGTATCACCTATTCAGCAAGTGGTCTCTAAGCCTCCCTGAGTGATATTGTTTTTCATTTGTATTATTCTTTTTATATAAGCTACTTTAATTTTCATTATTACCAGTGCTGTTTTTTGATATTTAGCCTCAAACCCTTGTTATCCTCTGATTAATTGTATATTTTCACTACCATGTATTACCTTTCTTCTCCAATTGAAGACATGTTTGTATTTTTTTTTTCATGTATTGACACCTTTACTTATCCAATAAAAATCTTTTGAACTTAAACTTATGACAAACCTTTATTGTTTGCCATTGCACTCCTGCTAGAGCACGTGATTACCTCTTCTACTTCCTTCTGCTTGAGCATCACATAAGCAGAGTAACTGCATTATGCTTAGCTGTGAGATGAGACACGAGGGCGGGGTGTGCCTAGAGGAGCACATCAGCATTAGGGCCGGACTGGCTGTGGTGGGCACCGGTCATTTCCCCGGTGGGCTGCTAGGGTGGGGGCCAGTATTGGGCCCCTGGGGGCCGTTTTTGTTCCAGGGGCAGACAATATCGGCCCCCGGTAACAAAATTGGCCAAAACCGGCCCTAGGAAAAAGCTCGGCCGCACCCCCACTTCCGTCTCCCGAGGGCTGGCCAAGCAGTTTGCCAAGGCTGGTTTCGGTTCTCAGTCTGGCCCTGATCAGCAAGTACACGTTCCCCTACTCTAGCCATGCGAAGAGGAATGGATGGGCTTCAACAGAACACAAAGACCACGGCAGGAGGTTTAGCCGGGTGCCGGTGGGATACTTTAAGCAAGCATGTGTCATTATTCCCTATAATTTTCCACCATTTCATTGATAAAACTTTTTTCCACTTCCGAGCCTGGTGTGAAAACAGAATGTTCACTAACAAAAAAGGGCATCCATAATAAGTCACCATACCTGCATCTTGTGGTTGCCGGTATCAAAGAGGATTAGTATCCTCTGATATTTTTTAGTCACTCAGCCCCATACCACCCTTACCCACTAAAGGAAACATGCATCTGAGAGAACAACTAATCCCCCTTTACATCCTTTGCAATAAAATTAACTCTGTGGAGAATAATGATCAAGGGCCAAACGACTGTCCCCCACCCCCTTCAGCACATGTGTTCTGTTTCTATTAAAAAATAGCACAAATACAATGGCTATATGCTAGAAAAAAAACCTTGACATTAGTTGTGTTTCAATACTCCACACTTCGGGGCAGATTTATGTTTTCTGGCGCATCCCTGCAAATCAGCAGGGATGCACCAGGAAAGATGCATGGTACAAGTTTACCCTTGCGTCACCACAGATGCGCCGCATTTACAATGTGGCGCATCATGGCGCAAGGATAAACAGATGCGTGTCGCATCTGCCAGCATAAGGTTGGCGCAGTGCTGGAGTTGTATCGCGAGCGCGATGCAACTCCAGCACTGTTCCAACCTGGCCTATCCTCAACATGGTGCGTCACGCCTTACGCCTGCTTCAAGCAGGCGCAAGATTTTGATGCAGCGGCGTCGGAAAAGTGCCTGAGTGAAATCTTGTAGATTTCACTCAGGCACTTTTCCGAGGCGTTCCTGCGATGGAACGTCCCCCACTGCGCCGGAACGGCCACATGAAACCTGACGCAGGTTTCATGTGGCGCAGGGCTTTACAACGTGACGCATCTCCCTAGATGCGTCACATTGTAAATAGGGCGCAACGTAGCGTATGGTTTACGCCACCGCTGCGTCACAGAAGTTATGTAACGGTGGCGCAAATGTGGCGCACAGGGCTCTTAAATCTGCCCCTCACTCTTTAAGGACTGGTTAAAATATTTTTTGTGTACAAAATAAAAAACTTATCTTATGCTTTTTGCACATCATACACACATGCTATATTTTTGCATGGCGTGATTGGGTTACCCTATGCTGTATTTAGTTTGCACTTTTGGGCTTCTGTGCTGACATTTTATCTTTTCCAAGAGACAATGGGCCTGATTCACAAAGGTACAATTAGACGAATGTCCAACTTTACAACTTTATGTATTCACAAAGAGCATTTAAGACTCGTAAATGCCCTTTGTGAATACCGAAAGTCGTAAAGTTCATATTTTGTTATTCACAAAGGGCATTTACGAGTAGTAAATGCCCTTTGTCAATACCAAAAGTCATAAAGCTAGACTTTCGTCTCAGTTTACTTTTGTAAATCGGGCCCTATATTTTTATTCACTTTCAGTACCCCAGGGCATGTGGGACAAGTTACCTTTTTTTGTTTTTCAATCACATCCTGTTTAAGGAGACAAACATTTATTAACAGAAAAAAGCAACCTGCTGATATTGTGCCATTTGCACATTTTAAACAATCGGAAAATGTATTTAGAAGGCGGTATTCGCACTGCATTCTCTGGATTTAGTTTAGGCTTTCGCGCTTCAGTGGAACATCCGTCAGTGTTTTTGGCCAACGCAGTCATGTTGTTGGTGTGGCTCCTTCAGGAAGCCTGCCAGGCAGCAAGCAAACAAAGGCTAACATTTCTTTTGTTGTGAAAAACATGCTCTCACTCAAAACATTTGGCTGTCTTGGAAGCTTTGTTCATTATCTAGGCTCCCATCTTCTGACACTGTGGAGTCAGCACCCACACAGGAAAGTACTTTTAATAACATGCTGTCACAGTTACACTTATTTACAAAGGACCATTGGGGCGCATTCGTTCTCAGCTTTCTTTGTGATTATTGTTAGAAATGCATGGGATTTCTGATCTAAACAATACAAAAACAAATCTGTTTGCTCTGTAAATGTTTTTATGTTGGAAAATTCGTATTTTTGACTAAATAGTTTTCATTAAGCCAGGGTAAGTCATTTGGCCTCTCCCTCTTATGTGGTGGCTACAGTTTTACGAAACTCATGGCATCTATCCTGTCAATTACTTTCACGGGTCAAGTTTCAGAGGTATTTGCGAAGTAGAAATATACCACATCATGCCACATAATTCAACAGCACAACACACAAGATGATGGACGGAATGCTGCACAATGGCAACACATTCCCCCCCAGTCACAGATCTGGGTTTAATCCATCGTTATTGTACTGGGGTGAATGTATGACATTGTCCTGCATTCTGTCCATCAATTGTTGTTTTTGCATTTGTCACCCCGAGTGGGACGGGTATGCTCAGATCTGAGTCCCGTGCTCTCCATACCACTGGAATCAAGCTATCCTGCCTGAAGAGGGGTGAAACCCCAAAACTGGTCCTAGGATGCTTGTTTCCAGTCCAGGGAGGACCTGGCTTGGCAGTTTGGGCTGGACTGTTCCCATGAGGCACAGGGTCAAGACTGATTTGCATATGGCTGGGTTCAAACTGGAATGGAATGGTGAGCAAAAAAACGATGGATTCAGGACCAGATCTCTGTACTGGGGTGAATGTATGACATTGTTCTGCATTCTGTCCATCAATTGTTGTTTTTACATAATTCAACAGCACACCACATAATTAGACTCCACAACATACCACTGCACCACACAAAATGCCATTCCACATTATTACACTCAGACACACAATCCCACACCAAATAATTCCAGTACACTCAATACCACCAGATTACTATCCACATATTTCCATTACACACCATGCAACATAACTTCACTGCACAAATCCACTCCTCACAATTCCACCACACAAAATCCCACAATTAACAAATCCAAGCCACATAATTCCACTCCACACCACATACATCTACTCCAATCCAAAACACATGGGTAAAAGACATTATCATTTACTGCACCAATACATCTAAGTCTCAAAAATTTGAGAGCAACATGCATTGCAAATGCTTGTTTTTTAAGAGTAGGCAGTGGTCCATGGGACCTCTGCCTGCTCTTTAAAAACGAGTTTGCTCCCAATCACAAAGGGGAGGGGTCCCTGAGGGACCCCTTTCCGTTTGTAAGTGGCTTACCACCTAATTGAAGTAGTTGGTAAACTGCGATTGTTTTGTGACCGCATTCTGGTCGCAAAACAATCGTACCTACCCATGTGACTCACTATTTGGAAGGGATGCCCTTGGCATGCCCCTTCCTAACGGCGACTCACAAACCCTATATTGGGAGTTTGTAACAGGGGACTGACTTGCAAAATTGGGTGTATATATGCTACAAACCTTCTTAGCAACCACAAATGGCCCAAATCTCAGTTTCTGATCTCTAAAAAATGGTCGTACATGCGGCCCTAAATGCCCATCAGTATTCACATCTGGACAATGTCATCAGGGGTGAATGCAAGATGGGCAAATGATTTGGCACTCACCTATGGCGTGTCAGTGTATAACTCCTCGTATAATTTTGTGGTGCTCTGAAGTAGGAAGGAATCACCCCAGACCCTCCCAAAGGGAACTATGTCCCTGAGCACACACTGTAATACAAAAAAAATGCAGTTTTATAGGCTATTCAAAGAAATACCATCAATATTTGTTGTTTCCTTTATTTTCTGTCTTCTTTTAGCCAACACTTGTTTTGTCGTGTCAGGATTAACCCACGACTTCTTCAGGGCCAAAAAGTACAATAAACAACAGCATTCTGGTTGCAGTGTGCTTATATAACACAGCCCCACTGCACCTGTGACATAGTGCTGTTATTAGGTATCGTCATTTGGTGTGAACATGTGGAAACCTATGATGAACATGCTTATGGATTTGGATCATCATTCTCTTATCATAATTATTTCCTTAAGAATATGTTTATGATTAAAATAATATCAATGTTCAATTGTGAATTGAATAGGACATGACAAGAATTCATAATCAAATTGAAAAGCTGAAATTGTGTGTCAATTTGATGGAGTCCAACTAAAATAGACCTGGTACACCACTATTTTATCCAACCTAGCTTTTTAGCTTCTTGTAATACAGTACAATCAATTCTTATGTGCACAAAACGATACGATGTCACCATCCCCAGTAAATATGAAGTACCAAATATTACATTAGTTCCCAAACTTGTAGAGAACCCTACCTTACTGCTGGTTTTACTTCCGTCCCGGTGCTGTAAAGTGTCAGTATCCTGTTCCATTTATCTTTTTTCTGCCAGTGTCTGTAAGCTATACTGAATTAATCCAATTGTAAAATTCCAATGAGCCATGCTCGTGTGTTTGCACCCTTAGCGTCCCCTAATAAATACAAAGATATTCCTTTGTCAATGTTATCTCCTCCATAGTGTAGTTATCTAGTGAGATAAAAGTTCACCATTAATCTACGATCCTTATATTAATTTCTTAATCTCTCCAGTAACCTAGATTGTTTCTGTAGATGAGTGCTTACCTGCATGGTCATGCTTTCGTGTGTCCCGATCGCTGTCCTTCTTAGACTAACGCAGAAGTGAAACCTTTGACCTCATTATCTTTTTACCGGCCGATAAACCGGAAAAGTAGAGCGGGGACCTGTTAAGTTCCTCAATATCTATAGTTCGACCTCCCTGATCTGCTCTTTAAAAAAAAATTCAATGCAATGTTGCATAATTACAAGTGATCTTGGGTCATTAATCACTCTAATAAATTCAAAATAATTATTGTGTAAAGTGCATGTTCTTTGTCAATATGCTAAGTGTGTGTTACTGTATCTCACAGTTGAGAAAATTTAATTTAATACGATAAAAAAGAATATAATATTATTGCCACATCCCATCATAATCAACTTGCTGTTGTTTCTATGCCAGTGATGTTTCATGTCATTTCTCACTATACATGTCATCTATACATCCTGTTAATTACAGTACAACAGAAATCTTATCTCCTACATTGTTGAAGCTACACGGTCAAGAGACTATGTAGTATTATATTGCGGAATCTAAATATAATATAATAATGAGTATGTCTCATTGCGTACAACAGTTGCAGTAATACAATGCTTTGCCAGGTAAAAAGACTATTTGCCTCATTACTCTCCTAGCAAGTATCGCAGTTCCTGGGCTGAGTTCAAAGCCTGCTCCACAGCCTTCAGACGTAATATCCATATAGCCACTCTCCGTCTTAGTCCTAGTTCTATGTTTCCCCCTCTAGGGTCTAGATCTACGTGATCTATACCATAGACACTAAATCGTTTATGTGGTTTTTGTGCCTTACAATGGTTGAAGAAAAGTATCTACAAATTGGGATAATTTCACCATGGATCCCCCAATGCTGGACACAATCGGTCTACCTGGTGGAAATCTCCCATTTTGGTGTATTTTGGGAAGGGAATAAAGACATGGAAATCATGGTCGGTGCACCTTTAAGTACGTGTATTCATCCTCGTCAATTAGGCTATTGTCATACCAATGTTTAAGAAATCCATTTATTTTATCGGTCAGTTGCCATATGGGATTGCTCTTCAATTTCTCATAGCACATTGAGTTATTTAGTTGTGACATTATCTCTTGTTGATAGTCATCTTTATTCATGACCACAATGTTTCCCCCTTGTCTGCCTCACTGATCATGATCTTGTGGTCCCTTTTCAATTCACCCAGTGCTGCCCGCTCTCCCTTACTGAAGTTGTCTTTGAGTCTGAAATTTTGTGTGGGATGTTTGCAGTTGTGTATCTCCAAATCACCAATGACCAATCTGTGGAATATATCTATTGTGTTCCCACTGGGTAATGTGGGGGTCCATCTCGATTTCCTTTTTAAACCACTGGAGATAGATAGATCTGTGTCACTGTTCAAATGACCCAATAATTGTGCCATGTTGATTGGATCTTTTTTCTGAATTTGTTCTGGAAAGTAACAATTCTGTATCATGTACATTCTGTATAGTCAGTACACTAGACACCAAATTGGAATACGTATTCACCCGTGTTTTATTGAACTGCGCATTTAATTTGAAGAATTTTTTGATTTTCAAATTTCTTGCAAATTTAAATAAGTCAATTATTAATTTACATACATCACCCATCGTATTTGGGCAGAAACCCAAACACTTTTGAAAATTGATATTAATTTAATCGTAAACATGACCTTAAGGAAATAATTATGATAAGAGAATGATGATCCAATTCCATAAGCATGTCCAGCATGGGTTTCCACATGTTCACACCAAATGACGATTCCTAAGAACTGCACTATGTTACAGGTGCAGTGGGGCTGTGTAATGTAAGCACACTGCAACCAGAATGGTGTTGTTTATTGTATTTTTTAGTCCTGAAGACGTTGTGGGTTACTCCTGACACGACAAAACACATGCTGGCTAAAAGAAGACAGAAAATTAAGGAAATTACAAATATTGATTGCATTTTTTTGAATAACCCATAAAACTGTAGGTTTTTGTATTACAGTGTGTGCTCAGGGACATGGTTCAATTTCAGTATTCACATCTAACCAAATAGTGTTACCTGGGTTTGTGTGAAATCCTTACCCCAAATGAAACCGGCTGCAAATAAGGAAATGCAAAATATTGCATTATATTCCTATATGTAAGGTGTACACATACTGCAAATATACACATTTTAGATGGCTTAGTCTGGAGTGGGTGTACCTCAAAGACAAATATCTCACAATATACTGCTGGCTCACCTTTGTGTGGTAGCTGTACACTGGAGTCATGCAAAACTGGCATTTTCAGTGTAAGTACAACAGATGACATTGTCATTGCATGAATCATTATAAATAAATATGACACTGGATTTTTTTTTTATGTGCACAGCGCGGATTCTCATATCTTCATGCAGTATTGTGCTGCATTATTGCTGGTTATTTCTGGGTCTTCATTTACGCTCTTCCATCCTGCATAAACTGTTACCTGCACTTCCTTGGCCAAAATTAATGAGTTGCGGGCCCTACACTGCTATGCCTTACTACTCTATTTTGGTACTAAAGCTTCCATTGGAACAGCTGCCGTGTCCTGCCCCCTTCAAGCGCTGAACTCGGTTCAGTTCCAGATGACCAAATAGGTAAAGTAGGCACCAGATGTATGGGCCCCACTCCTTTTAGGGGCCCCGCGACAATGGATAAAAATACAAAAGTACATAAACCATAGACATCATATTTATATAACAGTTTGGGGGAGAGTTACAGAAAAGGCATGCAACGCAGTACAGTCCCTTGCGAGGCTGCACTACGTTGCGCAACAGGGAGAGAGCAGGAGAGCGCCGTGTCTTTCCTTTCGCTGGCGCTGATTTCAGCGGCCGTGCCCATGCACACACCTTAGCGCCATAGAGCTAGGGTGTGTGCATGAGTCTAGCATAGGTTTTGTACTGGAAGGGTACCCTTCTTGTGCAAAATACTATGCCTAGACACGATGGAATGCTTTTCCCACTTTGTATGCGTGCTGCACAGTGCAGCACAGATGCAAAGTCAAACAAGCATTTGCAATGCAATAGGTCTCGCATTATTAAAGTTTGAGCTACTGGCATTGGTAATAATAATGCAACACCAATAGCTCAAACATTCAGTAACGCGAGACCTATTGCATTGCAAATGCTTGTTATTTAATGTATCACTTTTAATGTATATTACAAGTGTTTGCACACAAACATTAAAAAAGCATGTTAAGCTTGTCAAGGCCAGATCAATTTGCTTTACCAGTGCTTGTTTAACATTGTATGTATCATTTAAAAATACCAGCACTCTGGAAAGAAGTTTTGGGTAAACATTCAAGACTGCCTGAAGGTGCCACACCTAACAAGGGGTCCTTGTTGTTGCTATCGGATGTAAAGATAAAATTGAGCTCTTAGCTGTAAATGTGTCTGTTGAGTCCCTAGCATGTTTCTATCTACTTACTTCAGTTTTGCTTCAGGTGTTTTGTTCCAGGCTTTCTGGTTTCTTTGACAACACGGAATTCCCTTTCCTATGGCCACGCCCATCGTTTAGAATTCTCAAACTCTGAGGTCACATGTGCCTCCTGTATTCTTGCAGCCTGGGGGCGAAGACACTCCTCTGGTAGTGAACACACCGCTGTGCCCTGTTGCATGGATGTGAGCCTGTCTGAGCGGGAGGGATAACAGGCTACACTTCTGTGAGTGCGCTAGGAATCACTTCTAGTTCTAGCTCTGATACCTCTGCTAATAAACTGGAGTAAACGCTTGGAATGGTTTCCGTGAAAGCTCAATACTAACACAAATACACCAAAATAACCAACACTGACCTTGAGTTCTTCTGGAGTAACATGTTACTCACCACGAAGCGCTTCGACCCCCTTCAGTGGAAGTAAGCGCTATCTACATGCAAGTAGGCTACATAGAAAGAGAACAACAATGCATAGTGAGGAGGCAGAGGATGGAATGCTCTGACGTTGATGGCATGAGGTCCAACCCAAGGTCTGTACCCGTAGCTCGTCACACACAGGGATATAACTCATGCTGATGTGCAACTACCCAGAGTTCGCCGCGCTGCTGTGGTGAATGGAAGAGCGCACTGCATGTGTCACGTGACACTGGGTCACACACAGCAGCTCGGAAGTATGTTTGTGACGGAATCAAAACAACTGTTTACATAGTGTTGAATGCTGCGGTTAGTTTAAATGAGCATCCGTAAGCAGTGAGGTTAAACCATTTTAGATGCGTCATAAACATATACATATTAAATATACAATAATAATTAGAAACAAAACCGTTAAAACCCATCCCCCCAAATTAAACCCCTCCCTTGGTGTTTGTGAAGTTAATGGCAGTTTCAAAATCAGGCGAGGATATTGTGGTAGAAGGGGGTTCATTTTACTGCCTGTCACTCGGAGCAGGAAGGGGACTCCGCTATTCTTGCCCTCCTCACTTTTAAAAGCTTCCATTCCAGCCTCGGAGCTTATTCACCATGGCATGCCTCTGCGCCCGCGTTACTACAGAGGACCCCAAAACATAACACCATAGCATGAAATAACATGGCATGTGTCCTTGCTAGCACATATTCAGGTTCTTGGCACTATGTAACAGATGTCTATTATTACCCAACTATATGGTACTCCTTTTATCTATCTTAAGGGTGGGACAGGCTGTATGGACTGCCAACATGTGATGGGGGAGGAGTCACACAGAATCACTTATTAGCGAACGGAACCACCAGACGCAGCCATGTAATGGGGGACACCACATTCCAGCCCTGGGCTTCAACAGGTGCAGCGGCAATCAGCCAAGACTACAACACCCATAATGCCTAGGTCATTGAAGCACAGGAATGGAGCATAATGTACTCAATGACATCTGGTAAACTTGTTTTCAAAGCAGTGTGTGTAGAGCTTTGCCACAAATGAGAACTTTCACAATGTTGCCAAGTGATAGCATACTTTTTCCTAGACCAGTGTAACCTGGTTAAGACAATCATACACAGGCAGTCTCTTTCTTCATGCAACGGAGACGTGACACTGGTGCCATGCGACCCGCGCAGCCTCTCCCGTTTGTATGGCATGATCAGAGAGCCCGGGCAAGCAGAGATTACAGACACCCACGCCACAAGTGTAGTGTGAAATAAAGACAGAGCCCTTGCCAGACTGTGCGCAGGTGAGGCGCCTACTCGTCCGGTCACGCGAGTCCACGCGTCCGGGCCTCCTGCGCCTCTGCTGGGAAGGGGAGAGCAAAATGTTGCAGAAACCAAAGGCACACAAACACACCGAGAGCACACAGCAAACAAACCCCGGGAACGAGCTGCCACTCCCACCTACGAGAGCTGCCTGTGAACGGGGTGATTCACAACATAAACTATCCACAGGAATGCCTGGAGTACAAAGAGCTGCCGTTTACTGCGGCGCGAGACAGGCGGGTGACAAAGAGACAGCGCCACTTCACAGCGCTGCCCTGGAACAGCGCTGCTGCTGGCTGCATCCCCGCACGCCCCCTTCATGCCCAATCCAGAGCCCTCTGCTTTATAATGGATGCATTCCCAGAAGAACTAGCGCTATATAACACTTTCTAAAAATAAATAAATACATCGTTGGTGTAGCGCTTTGTATTTGAATCACTTTTACAAATGATTATGTTACATTTGCATTTCTAACTCAAACACGATGTACGTTTAAATTGTGGCTAAGAAAAAAAAATCACTATTTAATTACAAAGCACGTACAGTTTGAAAATGACATGTACATCAAATACTGACGTGAAAAATCTTTGTTTTTTTCTGGGTAAACAACACAGAATTCCGGACGGGGAACTTGGAAGTGTCGCTTACATTGCGGAAAAAATTTCAAGTTTTTTTTAAAGTTGCATTTAAAGTAATCCCCTCAGGATACTGCTCCTTTGTTTAACGATAAAACGGCTCCCCAGCTTAACGTGTAAAAGACGGCCGTGCCCACTAAACTAAACGAGGAGGGAGTGGGAGGGGGGAGTGGGGGCGGGCACATTGGTGCGGGCCGCAGTTGTAAAAGGCAGGGAGAGGGTGAGATTGAGAAAGGGAAAGATAGGGATCAAAGGAAACAAGCAAGAAGGGGGTGGCAAATGGTGTGCACTTTGATGTCCTCAGTGGCCGTGCGGCTCACTGAGGACATCAAAGCAAGTGATCAGGCAGTGCTTTTCAGGCTGCCAAATGGTGCGCGCGCCCGGCGCACATGCACTGTATTTGGAGGCCTGAAAAGCCACTGTTTGCACTTCCAAAACTCCCTTACTATAAGTCTCGCCAGAGCAGCGCTAAAGCGCTGTCTCAGCCGAGACCTAAAAAGCACTGAGAAATGAATGCCTTTCTCCTGTTAGCTCCTCCTTTGAAGGGGCGTTAACTTTTGGCGCAAAACCATGTCTACAAATCTTTGTAAATATGGTTTTGGGTCAAAAGGCATGGGTGGTTGAATGGAAACGCCCATGGGCCACCCATGTAACACCCCCTCGGCGCTAAGTAATGCAAAGCAGTACTTTGCACTGCTTTGAGCTACCTTGAGGGTGCTTCCCAGCGCAAAAAAAGTATTGTGCTTGAAACTAAATAGCTAAGCTGACCATTTTGCGCTGGTTAGCTTCTTTTTCACCCAGCGCAAAATATTTGTAAATCTCCCCCTATGTCTCTTAAAAGCTCATCTTCTGGCAACATGTCAGTTTGTGAAAAAAATCCGGTACATTGGGTATTAGGAGATATTTTGCTAGAGGGGTCCCGAAATTTCGACTGCCTCGGGCCTCCACAGGGTTTAATCCTGCACTGCTCACCTGTCGAGATTCAGCCTGTGATCCAAGGGTAGACGAAGCAGGTCAATGGCCCTCCCGCTGGGATGCATGGCAAACCCCACCTGACACCGTCGTTTTATTATTTATACATAGAGGAGTGGAATGGAGAGCTTCGTATTGTGTCACTATGTGAGCCTGGAAGGTGTCACAATGAAGGAAAGGGTGTAGAAGGGATCATCGAGGTCACAATTACGCAGAGGTGCTGCTGTGTGGAAAACCACATGTGGTAAATACGGTGACGAAAAAACGGATATCGCTACAGAAATAATACCTAGCCTAAAACGGAAAAAACGGCAAATGCAACTGAAAACGGTCACTCATTCCAGTTTTCAAATATTCACAGGAACTAGATCATGAATATTTTAAAAAAAAAATCATAGGCAGCAAAAACAAAGACAAGAATGGAATTGTCCCTTTGACACGGTCCTTGTAAACCCTCTGATACTAATAGCATCACGCTGCGATAGAGTCAGGATCCGGAAAACAAATATCAATCAGAATTTAAATAAACGCTTAATTTGAAACCAGGCGCTCGAGTCCATGAATTCTCTAGACAGAAAAATTAACACATTTCTCTATTTATAGAGATCACAGACTAATGCTTCAAGCTAATTTAATTGTGTACTTCAAAAGTTCCTTTGTGCTGGAATGTCAGCAAATGTTATGTACTTGTAATGAGCTCACGGCTTTGCGGGGCGTCCTCAACTCTCTCTCAGCGGCACTTTAATGATTAAAGTGCGCCTGCAGCACTTAGATGTTTTGCTAAGTCAGACGCGCTGTCAAGAGTGTGACTTGTTATTCATGTGTGAGAGCAGGAGCTGTCGAACTGGTCGCATTTCTTGATTCTGTCTCGTGTATTTGATCACAGGGCATGAATATACAAATGTTTAATTTTTAATTGCAGTCAGTGGCTCTATGCATCTGATGGGCCTGCTGGGCGCCCTGAGCTGAGGAGTAATTATAACAGGTGAGCATGGCCTGGAGTAATATTCTGTTTAAATCATAAAAATACATTTAAGGGTAAGCGTACCCAGTTGCCTTGGCGAATCATGCTTGAATGCTGCTTTTCTTCTCCCCTCCTAAAGCGTCAATGTCAACAGACAAAAACTGCATGTGTGACATTGATCACGTTCTGGTAAGGTGGGATGGATGGTGGGGTATTTTTTAAATTGTGCGTTTTAACATATTCTTTTTCAATGTTCAATATGCAGAATAAAGGCTTTCTTGGGGAATTCCATGGCAGCTGCGACCCCTGGCTTGCCCTCTGAGACCCCTGGCACTGCTTTTGCTACCCCTGGACTCTCAGTTGGCAAAATCAGTGCCAAGAACGAAAGGGCAGCTCGCTGTGCAGGGCTGGCTTTCGCGATAGTGGCAACCAGTGCCACTCTCTGTTTTAGGTGCCCCCATGATCTGCTTCTCCAAAGATTCCCTCACTACCACCCTGCAACATTGCTCCTTATCTCTCCATAGTCCTTCTCTCACATGCCTTTCATTTATTTATAGGGCTACTCACACCCGTGTGGGGTGTCAAAGCACTTTACATCACACACATTTTCCAGAGACAGTGAATCACATGTGTCTAAATCAGCGTATAGGAAATGATACATAAAGCATCAGAATTACAAGGTGGTGGAATCATATGTCATTCATAATAGTAGGTAGTATGTTTTAAGAGTATTTAGTCGGGAGAAGCACTAATTCACGATTTAGAACATATCCCAGTGTTTGATGTCTGAGCGCTGTTCCTTGCAATGTAGTCTCTTATTCAAGTCATTAAATATTTTTCCCCATTGGTCGCATGGACATTTGATAGCTGACGTAAAGCACTGAAAGGGAGAAAACATCAACAATACATTTCAAACTTGTGAAGCCAATGTGACTTTACAATAAGGGTCAGGAATCGCTAAATATATGAATATAGGGTTTTATTTGGATTACCAGTCAATCCAGTAAATATGAAAGGCAAATGTATATTCAATAAAGACATCAGTACAATAAGCAAAGTGAAATATTTCAGTTGATTGAGATGCAAACGAATGAGATACAGAATTGTGACAGTCACAATAATACATAAATAAATAAAAGTGAACAGGTATTCCATGAAGAACCTTCCCTACTCTCTTCTAAACATAAGTCAAATATAGGGTCACCTATCAAGGGTCTCCAATTTGGTAGAATAGAAGGTGTCAGCATGATCAGCCTTCAGCAGAAGCGTAAAGAAAATTAAAAATAAGTGTTTAGCATAAAGTTTCGCACTTGCTAGATTAAGGCAAATATAGAGGTCTGTACCTTTCGAAGTGTAAAGACAATCTGCCATGACTGTAACTATGAAAACATCAACTTAACAGAAACGTTCTTATCTTCCTTCACACCACCAAGGGCCGATCAGACCATTACGTGAGTGCATCTGCAACATTACTCTGAATTCCCATTGCATCAAGCTAAGACTGTGGTTCTCACCATTGAACTACTTGCCATCTTGGTACATGATGAACAGAAAGCTTCTTTCGACCACTGTTTCACCACTTTCACTGGCAAATTTCTCTCAATGCCTCTCTTCCAGCAGTCTAATATAGACAATAAAACCTTCTCTAACTAACAAACTAATAAAGCTCAAAGAAGAAAAACAAATGAGGGCAAGCAAAATGCATTTCGACTGAGGCCAGGCTAACCTTTTCTAAGCATTCAATACGCACTTCAAATACGTGGTTATACACGTGCACATTTAGCTTTCAGAATAAATGCAAACGTGAGTAAAGGAGTACATGTTTACATATGCAAATATAAGTTTGAAATAAATACAATGTAACTTTAAGTGTAAAACGTAAATAGAGAATACATGCCTTCATGTTTAAACTGAGCATTAGTACACACTTGTCTACATCTCTGGTTAATGCAGTGAATACTTTTCATGAATGCATTTAAATGCTTCATCTGTGTTAAAAAGTTAAAGCACACAGTAAATATAATGTCAAATGCACATATATAATTGCATTTATGTGCTGTGTAAGGGTGGGGTCTGGATTGCACTGCTCAATTGGATTTACTAAACTAAAAAAACATTCTACGCAAATTAACCCTTATAGAAACATTAGAAAAATGAAAGACTGGGCAAAAATAACGTTCTACCCTATACCATGCATTTTGCATTAAGCTTCTTGATGACAGTTCATAGGACACTGTGCTGTATTAGGGTTGTAACTTATGAACTGCAAGTAACAAAAGGATCTCTTTGACAAAGGCAGTAACCCACTGAGCTATCCACATAAAATGTAGTTCTGTGCTATGCATGGTACACATTCTTTGCAGCAGGGGTATTAACCCTCTGCAGTACTTCATGAGTCAGAACTGCCACTAGACAATACTCTGACGTCACTTCAAAGGAAAATGAAATACTAGAGTAATCTTGACATTATTACTGTTGCCTTAAAGCAGCAGGGCACACAAGGAACTCTGCAGAAGGTGCTGTTAAACCCATAAGTTATTTCTAAACACAGCGCTCCCTGAGGTCAGCGCCAGGTGTGGCTGCATCGATTGCACCACTGTAAAGCAGGCCTTGATTACAATGATCCTTGTTTCTTTTATTACAATAGTTAATAGTTTAATAGATGGCCTGAGCAACTTGTCAGTAGCCTGATCAGATCAATCAAGCTTTAATCTTAGTAGCTCCCAGAATTGCTACTCAAACATCCAGCGATGGTTGTGTCACTGCACCCTGTTAAGAACTTTGTGATGTGCTATGGAAAGAAAAACTATTGTAGCAAAATAATATTATTTAGGCCAGAAAATTAAGATTGAAAGAAAATTGTTACACCCATTCTCTGCGTTAAACTCAGGCTGGCAGTTATCACATTGATAAGGCAGCCTAAATTTGGCTCTTAAATTGACCAATATTTAGGAAAGGTATTATTTTATTAGCTTCATATGATAAACTCCCTCTTTATAGTAGGTATCTTGTCTGTGATCCTCTTTTAAACCTTGCTGAATTCTCATACATTTGACCAACCACTCAGAAGCTACCTAAATTATTCTCAAACTCTATACAAATATTAGCAAATGGTGCTCTATAACAAAATAACCTAGACCTGAATGCAAAATCTTAAAATTAGCACCTGCAGTCTATAGAAACAAACACTAGTGGGTGTTCTACCACAATATCAACATATTAATATCGATCTTCACCGATGTCAACCCCGCAATATTGAAACAAACATATTTTCAAGGTAAGCAGAAGTTGTCAAGAATAGTAAATCTATACCTGAAGCTCTGTTTTAAAATCCACCTTCTCTAAAACATGTTGAAACTCTGCCTTATTGGATGTTTTAGTATTGGTTTGCTTCAGTGAACTGATTAAACCGACACACCTGATAATGTGCTTTTTGATAAAACATTTAGGGCCAGATGTATGAACACATTTTTCCATAGACACAGAATGGGTAAAACTGTTTGATACATCTGGCCTTAGGACTTTAAAGAGTGTCCGTGCTGACATGGAGTGAGGTGTTCACCCTACATAAACCCCTCCTTACAGAAACTCCAGTCTTGCCAAAAACACAAATATTGAAGAAGTCTTTTGCACAACGTGCCCTCAGAATCTGCAACTCCAATCCTCTGAGAGCAGAATAATGCCTTCTTATGATGCATTTAAAGCAAAATTGGAAATAACTAATAATCGTTGCCATGTCCTTTTTGTTATGTGACTTCTTTCATATATGCACTATAGGAAATTGGGCTTCTGGTTGACTGGGGTCTGAGCCCTGTTCAAGCAGAAGCCACATTCCCGGTGAGGTTAAGGCATAAGCAAACACCAAATTAACCTTTGCTCACCCCCTAGTAGCTTGGCACAGAGCAGACAGGCTTTAGTTTCCAGGCACACCTGCAGACAGGAGGAACCCCATATCCAGAGGCTCCGAGTTGATCCACGATTATCTGTGAAACCGGCAAATTAGAATTGAATTCAGTCCCTTCACATGCATCGTAATGTATCTAATGCAGAAAGAATAGAATGGGACATCTGGCTATCAACAGACATCACTAATCATGTTTGCCTGTCCAGGCAACGTACATCCATTGGATATACAGTATCATCATTATCGAAATCACATGAAGATACTGTTTTCCACATTTCGTTGCACATTACCGGCTTTTCATCGTCATATGTCTTTGAAATTATCATTGAAATATTGCATTGCCCTCATTTGATTGTGCATCATCATAGGTTCCTTATCTATATCAAGAATCCATCAATTGCTTTCACTGTGGCCTTCTTCCTGACGAAGGCACCTTGGCTGTGCCGAAACACACATAGAAATCCACCAGTCATTTGTATTTGTGCCACTCTTCTGACAGTGTCCTGCATATTTTGTGCTGATTTATTAATTCATGACAATGTGTTATCATTTCAACAATGTTTTTATTCTGTTTCCAGTATGGTTGTGAGTTTGTATGATAGATATGAAAGTGAATGAATGATTCTTTAAAATCTTTTTTTCATTGTCCAAAAATTTTATAAATGCACATTTTTTGTATTTTTGATACATTTATCATTGTCTTTGGTTCTTTCTGACAATTATTACATATGTAGGAATATCAATCATGGTCTACATTTTGGTTGCCTTAAATCTGTACACTTTTTAGGCTTAACCTGGAGGCAATGTGTACAGTATTTGTGCAACACTTCAAAGTGTAAAACTGTGAAAACACCACACAAAAAGATCACATACTAGATTAGAAAAATAGAGCAGAATTTAATAAATAAAGGAAGACCAAAATGACAAACATCCAAATATTAGATGCAGAGTTATGAGTTTTTTTAAGAATAAACTGTAAAGTAGCACCTAAAAGCAGAAAGTGTCAGTCACCGCTATATGGTTGCACTGAACCAGGTCAAAGTCAAAAGTTCAGGCTGACCACGATGGAGCATGGGTCGGATACAATTCCAGATTAGTCTATCTGATGAAGTTTTAACTTCTCAAGTTTTGTGCCAAGAGTCCAGTTCGCATTTGAGATGGTCGCAGGGAGTAAGGAGAGTATTGCAGACAGTGGTTGGCAGTCTATGTAAATAACAGATTCACGCCCTGGCAGAGGGTTGTCTGGTGGTTTACCAGTCTTTGTTAATGCCAGATACATGCTTTGGCAGTGGGTTGTCTGATGTCTTGCCAGTCTTTGTACATGACAGATTCATGCCCTGGCAGTTAGTTGTCCGGTGGGAAGGATGCTGGTGGGGCTAACAGGGCATTCCTTTTCCTATAAATTTCAGGTTTCTTCACTTCAGGTTCTTCAGTAGTTTCAGACACAACACACAAGTTATTTTCTCCAAATCGTCACCATTGATGTAATCCAAATGAAGTCCATAGGCAGCCATGAAGTAGGTTGTAAGTAAGAGGTTTATTAAGCTTAGTTACAGGATGTTAAGTAGGATAATAGGTTCAGTAGTTCAGCCCTACCAGGAGCAGCTTCCTTGCTGCCCTGCCCAGCCCACGCACTCTAACTGTCGCTCTTTCCACTCCACCAGGCACTCCAGCATTCCACTACCTCATCAGGCATTCTAACTTTCCACAAACATTACATTCATACTGGATGAGCAGCAGGGAACATGTAGCTAAGGGAGAGGATGCAAAGCAACAATACATGTTACAACACACTGCAGTTGCATCAAGTAGATTGTTTCAGAGTAGAGTGAAGTGGCATAGAGTGCAGTGGTATAGAGTAGAATGTCGGAGAGTGCAGTGGCAGAGACTAGATGAGAGTGGATTTGTTTAGAGTACAGTGGTGTAGAATGGAGCGATGCTGAGTAGAGTGGTGTTCAGTTCAGTAGTGGAGAGAGCAGTGTTGCAGAGTAGAGTGACATAGTGTGAAGTGGCATAGAGTTAAGTGGTACAGAGTAGAGTGAGGTGTTGCAGGGTAGATTGCAGTGGCATAGAGTGAAGTGATTCAGATTAAAGTGCTGTAGTGGCATTGGCATAGAGTAGAGTAGTGCAGTAGCATACAGTGCAGTGGCATAGAGTGCAGTCATGCAAAGTAGAGACTCAAAGAGCAGTGTTACAGAGTGCACTGGTGTAGTGTACAGTCAAGGAGAGTGCAGTGGCATTGAGTACAGTGGCATAGGATGGTGCAGAGAGCAGTGTAATAGAATACAGTGATGTAGAGTGCAGTGATGTAGAGTACAATGATTTAGAGTGATGCAGCCTGCAGTGACATAGAGTGCAGTGGCATAGACTAGAATGTTGTAGACTATAGTGGTGCAAAGTAGTTGGTGAAGTAGTTGGTGTAGGTACAGTGGCATAGTATACATTGGTTTTGAGTAAAGTGGTGTACAGTAAATTGGTGTAGAGTGCAGTGGTTTAGAGGAGAGTGGCGTAGCATAGAGTGGCACAGAATAGAGTGCAGTGGCATTGAGTCGAGTGGCGCCCGATGGAGTAGACTGGCATAGAGTACAGTGGCATAGAGTGCTGTGGCATTTAGTACAGTGGTGCAGAGTAGATTGTTTCAGAGTATTGTGGAGTAGTGCAGAGTACAGTATAGTGGTGCAACAGAGCATGCAGTGGCATATAGTAGAGGCTTGGAGCACTGTGGCATACAGTAGAGTGGCATAGAGTAGATTGGCACAGCGCTGATTGCAGTAGCATAGACTGGAGTGGCGAAGAGAGGAATAGAGTGGTGCCAAGGGCAGTGGCTTAGATTACAGTGGCATAGAGTAGATTGGTTCAGGGTAGAGTGAAGTGCTGTAGAGTGGAGTGGTGCAGGGTAGAGTAGAGAAGTATAGAGTAGTGGTGTAGAGTGCACTGGTGTAGAGTGCAGTGTTGCAGAGTGGAGTGGTGTAGAGTGGAGTTGTGTAGAGAGAGAAGTGGCCTATACTGAAGTAGTGTAGAGTGCACTGGCATAGAGTAGAGTGGTGCAGAGTAGAGAGGGGCAGAGTGAAGTGGCATAGAGTACAGTGTCAGAATACAGTGATGCACAGCAGCTTAGCATGGCGTAGAGTGCAGTAGAGTGGTATAGAGTGGTGCAGAGCAGAGTGCAGTGGTGTAGAACAGAGGAGCATCGAGTGCATTGGTGTCGAGTGCAGTGGTGTACAGTTGTGCAAATTAAAGTGACTTAGAGCGTAATGATGTAGAGTAGATTGATGTAGAGTGCAATGGTGCAGAGTAGATTGGCATAGAGTGCAGTGGTGTAGATTGCATTGGTTCTAATTAATCAGGTGTAGAGTGCATTGGTGCAGAGTGTAGTGGCGCAGAGTGCAGTTGCAGAGAGTGCAGTTGCGTAGAGTGCAGGGGCATAGAGTGCAGTGGCATAGAGTGCAATTGCGTTGTGTGGAGTGGCACAGAGTGGAATAGAGTGGTGTATGTTGCAGTGGCAAAGAATAGATTGTTTCAGAGTTCAGTAAAGTGGCGTAGAGTATAGTGGCATAAAGTGCAGTGGTGCAGAGGAGATTGGCACAGAGTGCCATGGTGTAGATAGCATTGGTTCTAAGTAAACTGGTGTAGAGTGCATTGGTGCAGAGTGTAGTGGCGCAGAGTGCAGTTGCATAGAGTGCAGTTGCGTAGAGTTCAGTGGCATAGAGTGCAATGACGCGATGTGGATTGTCATAGAGTGGAATAAAGTGGTGTATATTACAGTGGCATAGAGTAGATTGTTTCGGAGTAGAGTGAAGTGGCATAGGATGCAGTGGTATAGAGTAGAGTGTCGTAGAATTGGTGTAGAGTGCAGTGATGTAGAGTGGAGCAATGCAGAGTTCAGTAGCATAGACTTCAGTGGTGTAGAGTGGCATACATTAGAGGGCCATAGTGTATAGTATCATAAAGTAAAGTGGCAGAGAATGTAGTTTTGCAGAATATACTGTAATAGAGGGCAGTGATGTATAGTAGAGTGATGTGAAATGCATTGGCGTAGAGTGCAGTGGCGCAGAGTAGAGTGGTGTAGAGTGCAGTGGTGCAGTGTAGAATAAAGTGGTATAGGTTGCAGTGACAGAGTTCAATGGCATAGAATGCAGTGGTGAAGAGTAGATTGGCGTAGTGTACATTGCGTTGGAGTAAAGTAGTGTAGAGTGCATTATCAAATAGTGCAGTGGTGGAGAGTGGTGCAGATTAGAGTGAAGTGGCACAGAGTGCAGTTGCCCCGAGTAGACTTTTTCAGAGTAGAGTACTGTGGTGCAGAGGAAATTATTGGAGTGGTGACTGGCATAGAGTGCACTGGCGTACAGTGGAGTGGTACAGAGTAGAGTGCAGTGGCGTAGCGTGCAGAGGCAGACACCACATCTTCAATTGAAATGACCATTACATTTGTACTCACATTCAGATTTACAGATAAAATTATACTGCACACAATCGATAATGTGTGAAAATGTCATCACCCACTGTATTAATTTGATCATCAGCACAGTTCATTTACAAATATTTAATGTCCCAAAGATATCTTTAGCAAAGTCCGGTAGGCTGCAGCCAAAAAATAATATTTAGGCAGGAACAAATATAATTTTTTGTTTTTATGCATCCCTAATTTCTTGGTAAAAATAGGAATAGGCAAATAGCTTGAATTTGTATCCATTGTATGCAAATGTGTTGAATGCACATTAATTATTGTTGAACTGAACGTTTCCTCACCCTAGGGGCCTGAAATGTAATTCCTTTGATTTATAATTACTGATTCTCTAGCCCCCTCCTCTGACCTCTGTGCGCAATTGTATCATGCATCTCATTAATTATACAAGACTACATTGAATGCTAGGAATTCCAGTATCTAACTAAAGCCTGAGGAGTTCTAGCTAAGCCACTCCTCTATGAGCCCTCTCTGGAGAAACTTGAGGATCCTGTTTCTGGTGAAAAACGGGGAAAATCTCTGCTTATAATCAAGGCCCACCCCCGCGTGCACATCCTTGAGCAATGCTTGTAAGGCGCTAGAGCTAGAACTGCACCGTACCCAGGGCAATATCCAGGATGGCATTTGAGGGTGGTGATCTTTGGCACCCCTAAAGTCACATGGAAATGAGCAGGGGTGGAATGTCATGTGACTGTGCTAGTAAAGGAAATTCTCATGCATTTTAAACCAGATTAACGTTGAACTAAGCCTCTAAACAAAGTGTAAGGCCAGCTAGGCACTATATAACAAACATTTTCAAACAAGGAAGCTTGTCCTTTCATTTAATCATGGGAGAGATAGAAAGTGAAGATGCTGAACAAAAAAAGATTGCTACATAGGCCCTGATTCCGAGTGGGTCAGAAGAAGAGATGCTACTAACAGCGCCTGATAGAATTCTATAACAGTGAGGTTCAGAATTCATCAGTTGGAATAAATAGCAGCTAGTTTTGGGGAATAACATGGATTTTGGTGCTTAATGTATCAAAATCCAAATTTTATGGTACATCCCATACTGTTTTCCACTGTTAAATTCTGATCAGTTTGATCCTCCAAAATGTAGTGAAGGATGTGGTATTTACCAACAAAATGTGCAAAGTATGGGGCAGATTTATATTCCCTGGCGCATCCCTGCAAATCAGCAGGGATGCGCCAGGGAAGATGCATCATGCAAGTTTACCCTTGCGCCTCCGCAGATGTGCCGCATTTACAATGCGGTGCATCATGGCGCAAGGACAAGCAGATGCATGACGCATCTGCCGGCGTAAGGTTGGCGCAGTGCTGAAGTTGTGTCGCAAGCGCGACGCAACTCCAGCACTGTTCCAACTTGCCCTATCCCTAACATGGTGCGTCACGCCTTACGCCTGCTTGAAGCAGGCGTAAGGATTTGACGCACCAGCGTCGGAAAAGTGACTGCGTGAAATCTTGTAGATTTCACTGCGTCACTTTTCCGAGGCTTTTTGCGACATAACGCTCACCCTGCATACATTAAACCTGACGAGGGTTTAATGTGGCGCAGGGCTTTACAACATGACGCATCTCCCTAGATGCGTCACGTTGCAAATCTGTCACAGCATGGCACTAGCTTTCCGCCGCCGCTGCGTCACAAAAGTGATGCAACGGCGGCGCAAAAGTGGCGCACGGGGCTTGTAAATCTGCCCCTATGTTTCTATTGCCTGTATGGAAATGATTTTCCAGCTTTCATTGCATGCCAGCAGCCCCTTTCTGTATGCAATTTGCTCTTTAAAAAGAGCTGATTCACAAGCTTGCGGGCCCGTGCAGCTATCACAGGCTACCTACCTCCACTCCTGTTTGCCAGCACCTGTCTGTGGGTCGTGTAAGCACAGTAGAAGTAAACAACCTGAGAGTACTGGCAGCCTTACTTATTATTGGCGCACCGAGATGCGGCAACTGACCACAAAGAAGACTACAGCCCTAGTTAAATAGAACAAGCCTACAACAGTCCTCAATCAAAATATCAATCTCAAATGTTGCACTTTACAAATACAACTTTATTTTTGGGAATGTAAACTAAAGCGAATATTTGTAGAGAGCACTAATGGCAGGGACATTTCCCTCCTTGAATTCTATTTCTACGGCCTGGCATTCACTCAACCTCCCTGAATATGCTTATACACCGCTGGATGTCAGCAGCATTTTAAAACAGGTAGAAGAGTGCCAGCCAAATGGAATCAAGAGTAAATGTCACAGCTTAAAAGAATAGGAGCTGTGGATCGTGGGTGTCAGCGTGTGCAATGTACACAGTTCAGATGAGTAAGACAGTATTTGCTGATCTTGCAGCAGGGACCCCTTTGCTCTGCAGTAAATAATGAAGCCTCTTTCTTTCATCAATATCCACCCAGCACTGTCAACTGGCCGAATGCCATGGGGATCAACTTGAGTCAATCCACAAAGCTGGTGTTTTCCAGCAAGTGTTCATGAGGAGAAAAGTCAAGGACCAGAATTCAGTGCTGTCTAAAAAGCAGCAGCTGACTCTGGGTGACCCTCATGACGTGGGGGCAGTTGGCAGCTCTGCCCTCCCCTTCACAAAGCCTTTAGCTGGAGGCTACTAAAATCAATGCAGATCTGCTGAGATAATATGATATAGCATGCCTTTATGAAGCCTACATTCACCATGAGGCCTATCTTGGCACCACTCATAGATGGACATTTTTACAGGATTGAATGCTACCCAGATGTGTGAACTCAAGAGAAAAAAAGGCTGAGAGGACCTGCCAGAACTCAAAACAGACCCCAGAATTGGATGTTTTAGTCCACTGGGCCACCATATATGGATATTAGTATAGTTTACTAACATTATAAAATTCTTCTGATAAGTACAGGTGTTGCCCGATGAGCATGTGGCAGCCCTGCTGGAAAGTTCAATGTGGTCAAAGGAAAGTACAATCACTGTGCTAGAAAGTATTTGTACGGTCCATGGAAAGTATGACAGCCAATCTGAGTGATGCTGATTCTGTCCATGGAAATATAACAGCCCTGGTGAGGAGTGAAGAGTCTTTGAAGCATATAGCAGCTCAAACAAGAAGTAGTAGTACTGTCTAAATGATTGTTGGCAGCCCTATCAAAAGGTTTTATCTCTGTCCATACACATACCATTGGCATTGCTGAGTTGTGTTGCCACTGCCCACTAAATGTATGGTAGCCCTTCTGAGGATAACTGTAATGGCACAATAAAAGTGAAACACCCTCTTGTAAGAAGGGCCTGTGCAGTTATTTGAAATCATTTTTATAAACGGATTGAACATGGCCTCTTCTGACTCCTGGGTGGGAGTGAGGGGCATGTGGAAGGTGCTTTTTGCCAAATACATTATCTCCAAACAAACTCAAGTATTGCCCCCTTGAACCATGGATGAAGTAGGATGAGTTAGTCAGGGAATATTGACACTACTGGCAAATAACAAAAAACACTATAACTACAGAGGGGTGAGAGGTATATCCCTCTTCGACCTACCGCTCAGACAATGAAATCACAATAATGAAGAGGGAAAAAATAAGAAAATGTTAAGTGGGGACCAAACAAGTGAGAGGGGGATACACCAAAATTGTAAAACTGCCCTCACACACAGCAAGCTGTGTCATGCTTCATCATAGGGCTGCTTATACACCACCGCGTGAATCCCACATTAAGTGGTGGAGCAATAGGGAAGGGGAGAAAAACAAACAACAAATACACAACAAAAATTATTGTGTGAGGACTGACAGTGAGTATGGAAGTGCAGAATCAGTGAAAGGTAGTGATTAAAACCAAGACTGGGACTACCTTGATCCAATTTTAATATTAGGTGCCCAGTATTGGATTACTAAAATTCGTGGGTGATGGGTTTGGAGAGTTTATAATGAGATACCAACCACCCCCCTCTGCAAAGGTGTCGACATGTTTCAGCCAGTAATGAGACGATTATAACCCGGGTTTCTTCAGGACTTCTCACCACTGTTGTTTCCCAATTTACATTTTTAAATAATTCTTCCTAATCCCAAATTGGGAAGTATAGGAAAGTATTACTTCCAATGAGGTCTCTCACCTTTAGGGAGGAACCGAGTTTATTGTAATTATAAACTCGAACTGGCGGGGGAGTGAGGACAGCTGCCCATGGGCACTCTTGCTTTCAAGGGCCGCCGTCCGCCTATGAGTGAAAGCTCCTGCTCCGCCGTGTAGAGTACCACTGGCAAATATCCACATGCGATTTACTTGAGTTGGAAAAAATATTTAACGAAAATACTGTACTCTTCCTGCCTCGCATTTCAATGAAGTTGTATATTGTTGGTAACACTGTAACAACTGAACACAGGCCAACTAATAAAAATGTTGTGTGTAACAATAATGATGTGACCCTCCTCAACCATGATTGGATCACATGTGAACACGCTGGTGCTTTTGGCGGATTCTGTACAGTTTATAGACAAAGGTTGACCTCAAAAGAAATAAATATGATTTTGGACCCAAAATGGAGAGAGAAAGATGCCCTGGTAAGACTTTTTAAGTGCCAGGTGCTGCATAATATTTGTCTGTTGTAGACTGAGTCCATACTGGAGAACATGAGAGTAATATGTTAAATTATTCCTTCTTTTTCTTGAGATTAGCCTCTAAGTACCATTTTTGGTATTGGATATAGTTAGGGTCCTCTAGGACATACCAGCCAATGCGGTGCATGTTAGCCCTTAAGGCTGATTCTTGGGTCTTCATTGGGATGAGTTTCATGTGAAGCTTTACTATTGAGAATCCTCCCAGGGGCATATTCACAAGAAAATTTGACGGAGCTGTGCCAAATATGGCAGTGCCGCACTCTGCAGGGATGCACTCTATTCAAAAGAATGCAGCGCACCCCTGACTTTTCACTAGCGCTGGCTCAATAAAAGGTGCCTGGCACCAGCGCAGCCACCCTGCTGCCATATGGCAAGGGTGCCTGAGCTGCAGGGATGATTGCTTATGTGAAGGAAGGCACACCTTCCTACACATAAACAATCACCAATGGTTATTTATACCTTCTGTGTGTGCTGCAGAATGAAGCACACATGGAAAAAGCAATAAACGAGGAGAAATTAAAAATTTCTCCTCATTGCACCATTCTAACGTCTGGTTTTCTATGATAGTTATTATCACTGCCTCAGCCTTGTAAATCTGGGGCAGCATCAAAAAGCAATGGGTGTTGTGGTGGAATGCTCACAGCAGCACCCATTGCACACCCCTTTGTCGCAGAGGACTGCGCAGAAAGGGGCATATTTACAAGGTGGCGTTAAGCCACGCACAGTTTCCTAGCACCACTTTGCAAATATGGAAAATGGTGCTGCGGCACTGCAGTGTCAAAAAGGTGATACTCCAGTGACGATTAGGGATTGTAAATCTGCCCCTCGGTTCCTTTTGTCAACATGGTTCCTTGAGCTAAAGGAAGTATCTGCTTGAGATGCTGCTCAGTTTTTAGAAGGATATTGTGCCTGTCTTTCTGCTTTATGGTCCGTATGATCCCCATGGTACACTGTCTTTTTCGGCATAAAGAAGGTTTCTTGTTGCCTCCTAAAATTATTTCTGCACAGTAGGATTACTGTATTGATTGCTGAGTGCTGTGCTGACCTTTTCTTTTATCATTGGTCCAGAATTCAATGTTGAAATACTTGCTTCAAACCCAAAACAATTTGACACAGTCACTCGGAGTCCCCTGGACACAAGCCTCACCCTCATGGAATATATTACCAAGAAACCAAAGATAGGCTGATACTAGCTTTCCCTACTAATAAAAAGGAAACAGTTGCTCCCAGAAAGTGACTTCCAAACTACTGTTCAAGCCCTTGTACTCTTACATCTGTATTTTGACAAGCACTAGTGTATAGCATCCTAGACTCCACCCCACACTGGCCTCCATTGAAGACATCCTACACACTGCAGCATGTCTTATCCATGCCCTGAATAAATACGACCATGCCACCCCCTCATCCCCCATTCTAATGGAACTCCTTTGGCTCCCCCTGCTGGCCTGCAAGACCTTCTAAACTAGCTGCATCATTTATAAAACTGTCCTGATTGGCACCTCATCAATTTGGTTAACAAGCTCACCATGCCTGGTAGCTCTTGGTACACCTGCAGCCAGTTTGCATCTAGTACAGAAGTATAAGATAAACATATATGAAATAAAAAAGCAAGGAAACAGGCCATCTCCATCTATGCAACGCAAAATCTGGTAAAACATCCTTGTATCCATCAGGACTGCCACAACCCTGCTTCAATTTGGGAAAGAACTGAAGACACACCTCTTTAAAGCACCCTACATCACAATGCAGAAACAGTAAAATTATTCTCCCTGAACCCAGCTACATTTTCTTGACCATGTGTTCACTGTATTTTTGCCTTTAGTCCAGATTCCTAGTATAATGTTAAGGGACAAAGAACTATTTAACTGTGTATTTATTTAATAATTAAATAATGAAATCAATAACGGAATTTTGGATGTCAGTTGCACATTTACTCTTGAGGTTTATAATGGATCCCGAGTTAGTTATTCAACAATTATCAGTCTTTTATTGGTCTTACTTTCAGTTTTTGTACTAGCCATAACTGCATTGACTAACTGTTAAATAGTGCTGGAGCAGGAATCAGTTTAAATAGTATGGTTTATTATTTCTCTCACAGAGAGCTGATCCTGCTCTGGGCTTCTCTTGTCTTTCCCGTTTCTCTTGTCCTTGATCACAATATGCTACAGACCTTGGTCATTGCATTGGAAAATGAGGAGCAAATTATCACACAAATCATAATCACAATGTCTTTTTCTAAGTTCAGTCAATGCTGAGAGTTTGGGTTAGTTTTAAGTTTCTTATTTTCATTCAAGGTTTACTAAATCTCTTCCTATTCTATTAGTTCAATATCTCAGTCAGTTAATAGATTTGATAATAAAATGTGATTAGGTCAAAAATATAATAATGCATCTAGCACATTCTATGAAGGAAAGAATCTCTATTCAAAGAATGGGTTAGAAAGGGGACAATATGAACTCATAAGAAGTTTCAGATCGAGAGAAGGAGTGAGATAGAGCATAAAGCTCAAATTCAGTAAACATTGATGCACCTAAACTGGATGGGGGCAGGGTGCCCACACTATTATTCGGCAGTTTTCTGCCGCTAAAGCGGTGATAAGTTTATCGCCTGGCTTGTTAATATGCCCCTTGATTCTCTTAACTCAAGTGAAAGCAAGTTTGTTCGCTCATTACTCCATCTCCCCCCGAGCACTCCTCTAATACCAATGTTTTATGATGTCGACCTAAAAAGTGTGGGAGCAATAGCTAGATTCAGGCCCTTCATATATTGGGTGAGGCTTTGGACCACTGAGGACGTATTGGAGCACATTTGAGGAATTGTTAGCCCTTGACAAAGGCCTCACCTTCCTGTGGTTCAAACATGCCCACCATTGGTTTGAAATATTGGACCTTGGTCCCTTCTGGTGGGTATTTCTAAGCTTCATCTAAAGATCCGCTTTTGAGAGTATATTCAAACCAGTCTCTCCTTTTGTTCCACCCTTGGAAGGCTGACTAACCAATTTTGCTATGATACACTTGAATTGGGGTCATTCATGGCATTATGGAGCCCTGCCAGGAGCCCTGTCCATTGTATGTACTTTGTGTTCTCTGGCAGCAAATGTAACTATACATCATGTGCAGGTTTTCTGTCCAGCATATACAAAGGCTGGAGGGAAATGGATATGTCCACTGTGCAAGTATCATTGCATTCAGAAGAATTTGGAGGTATTGAGAATCTTTAAGGGTGACACGGTTTCTGCTGTAAGCAAGCTCTTATTCATGGTAGGGCTTATAAGGAAAGCTAATGGTCTTAAATTTTAGACCAGGAGAAATTGGTTACATAAACTGGTTGCTATCTTGCACATGTATGAGTTTTTACTTCTTGTTGTGTATGAAAATTGTTTCTATTCTTTTTAAAGGAATTTTATGATGTGATGGAAAAGGTTTCAAGAGATTTCATCTGGCCATAGTAATTCTATGTATATGAATGATTGCTTTATGGACTGTGAGTTTTATGGAATCAATTTTCTGAAATAAACTTTTAAATACCAATTAATCAATTACATCAACACTTCCCATAAAGAGAGTTTCATGAAGCTCAGTAGAGTCTCAAAGCAAAAAGAGCTAAATAATTATGCTGAAGCAGTAGGAACTGCAATCTGCAATAAGGTTCAGAATGGTGGCAAAATCAGTTTCCTGCATTCAGCATTAAGCATTCAACATTCAGCTTCAGGAATGGATGAGGAATGGTGTATGGAAAAAGTATGAGGGTACGTGTATGGGTTTTGTCAGGTGGATATTAGTAGGTGCAGGCAGGCACTTACAGCTAGTAATAATATCACAATCACAAATAAGGTCCAATTAATTAATCTAAATAAACTAATCCTTGCTCAACTCTTGGTAGCTTGGCTTGTCTCACAAACAGTCTTGCTTAACTTTGGAGACAGGTGTGTAGAGCATTTAATATTACCAAAACAGCAAATAAGTAAGGCACAATGGAATTCCAACACCAATTTATAACCTCAGGAAATATTTTTATGATTAAAAAGACATCAAAATGACAGCAATCCAATGTAGAGAACCGGAGATATACATTTTAAAAGATTAAAAGTAAAACTAGCTCTTAGAAGCAAATAGCGCTCAAATGGTCAGAAAAGATGCGCTAGACCGGGACAAACTCCAGAGTTCAGGCCATCCACGATGTAATAGTTTTAAGCTTAATGCCAGAAGTGTTTCGTGATGCAGGAAAGTGGTCCAGTGCACCCGCCAGGAGTTCAGAATCTCTGGTTTGCCTCTTCCGGTCTAGGACTACAACTCCCACAATGCACCTGGTCAATTAAAGTTAAATCGAGGTGAAGCTTGGCAGCTGGAGTTGTCCTTGTTGTTGATGTTGCAGGTATCCCTTCCAGAACTTTTCTACCTGCTGCTGATCAGGGAGTCCACTCCTCATCCTTTCAGACAGGCAAAGTACTTTTGTTGTGATGCCTTGTGAGTTCAGCAAGTGCAGTCCTTATGAGTGCAGTATTCTCTTGTGCAGACCAAGGCTCCAACAGGGCAGTCCTTCTTGCAGATGCTTCTTTAGGGTCTTTGAGGGTTCACAACACCAGTCAAGGGTCCAGAAGCTCTAATTTGCTTCTTGGTAGTTTGGAACTGCAATTCCGACAATACATCTGATCAAATCCTTTAAAGTCCAGGTTAAGCTGGTCAGCTAGGCTTGTCTTGATGGAGTTGATGCAGGTGACTTCTTCAAGCTGTTATGTATCTGTTGCTTTCAAGGAGCCCACTTCATAGTCCTTTTGAAGCCAGACAAAGTCCTGTTTTGTAAAGCCCAAAATGTGCAGCAGGTGCAATGCTTGTGAGTGCAGTCCTCTTTTGCTGCAGACGAGGGGTCCAGCAGTGCAGTCCTTCTTCTTGTGATAATTACAGGTAAGGATTTGAGATGATGGGCTCTTCTCCCATATTCATCCAGGTTTCTGGGTTGACAAGAAGGGGTTGCAGGGCGCCACCCTCCGTGATGACAACTTTTAAAGAAGTGTGGCATATTCTTGTCCCAGAAAGCACTGTTCCACAAAAATCAGAATGGAGCAAATCTCTCCTGGAGGTTCATGTCTGGTATTGTTCAAATATGAATTTACCTTGAAAAAACAAATGACAAGATGCAGTTGACAAAACAGGAAGAGTTGGTTTAATTAAACGCTTCAGTCGAGAGTACAGTTACAGAAGCAGGTTTGAGGACTGTCTCAAAGTGCAATCAAACTGATGAAAATTGTATACATTTATTTTGGTATCATAAAGTGTTTCCAGCAATCCTTTTTTGCTCTTTGTAATCATACGTAAGCCCCTGATAACAAATGCAGGTGGGCCTCCACCTTGCCTGGCCACAATGGTGGCCCAAAGGTAGCATGCCCAGATGTCTGGAATGAGGGGTGCGTGATCACTGCTTGGATTGTGTGTGCTGTGTCCTGATTGTCTGTGTGTTCCTAAGTTCATGTGGCATCTGACTTTATGGTGTTTTGGGGAATGCCCGCACCCCTTTGGCCATTGTGCTTTATTGGGGCTAATCTCCTTGGACCATTGTGATGTCACTGCACCTTTCTGTGGCATTGATCTGAGTTTCCTGTTCGCATGTTTGTCTGCCGGCTACGTGCCACCCCACCAGTGACTTGTCAATCAGTAACCTTAGCCCTAGGTCTCAGAGGCGTCCTGACCATGTATTTCTGAGTTGGGGTTGACGGCGAGTTAATGACGGGCACATTCAATAATAGGGATGTGATTTAATTACAGACATATGAAGGTATCATAAATAACACTGTCATCATCTTTTTCAATATTAACACTGGCTAATCCATCCCACAGGTGTGGCTATCTTTTCCCTACACTCCCCTTCCAGCCCCTCTCCTAATTCAATTGTAGGGACTTCCACCTAGCTGGGGGTGCAGGAGGTATGGGTAGGTCTGGTTTCTATCCTCACTGTCTTTCTCTATTTCAAGACCAGCTAGACTACCCAGCCCACTTCCTCTCCTGGCATCTGCTGCTGCAGATCTCCTCCCACCAGATTTCTCCTTTGTCTCCACCCAAGCCACTTCACACCTCACTGAGGAACCTTGGATCAGTCTGGCAAAGACTAGTTATGTTATGTTTTTTGGGAATTTATGTAAGCGCACGTTCACCTACAGGTCATTTGGCGCTGGTGGGTTTGAGCAGAACATGAAAGTGAAAACAAATAGAGGATCAGCTAATTATAGGCCAGGGAGAACAGCCAGATTTTTAGAGATTTCCTGAACCGCATGTAGTCAGCCTCCAGCCTAATAGAAATAGACAATGAGTTCCAGAACTTGGGGCCCAGATGGGAAAACCGTGTCCCACCAATTTGTTTCTGTTTAATTCTAGGCACCATCAAAATATTCAGATATTTCAATCTCAGGTTACGCTGAGGCAGGTGCTTTCTGATGCATGATAGAATGAAACTTGGGCTGGTTTCTTGAGTGGCTTTGAAAAGGATGCAGCTGATTTTAAACATCACACGCTGTCCACTGGAAGCCAGTGGAGATCTTTAAGTAGCGGGGTAATGTGAGAGCTCCTATCCTTAAGATGGATGATTTTAGCTGCTTGATTTTGAATCATCTGAAGGCGTTGTCTCAGATATAACGGAATCCCAAGGTAGAGAGCATTTCCATAATCTAATTTTGAAAGGATGAGGGCAATCACAATTTGAATGCTGGCCTCTTTACTAAAGAAGCGTCTGATCTTACGCAGTTTACGAAGTTGGACAAAACAGGCAGAGGTAACTGCGTTACTTTTGGCGCACATGGAGAAGTCAGAGTCAATGTGAAGATCCAAACTCCTGTGAATCAGAAGAGGCTGTTACAGGGCCAAATTTAGGTATCTTTAGGAAAGCAGTTCTAAAACCACTTTCCTGTAATAGTTATAAGAGATCTAACCTTGGCAGGTTGCTGGATGTATTGTAACAATTATTTTCATACATTGAATTATTATTTTAGCTCACTTTTGTCAAATGTAAGGCTTTAGTAAAGTTTAATAAAGCCAACATCTTTTATTATGTCCCTGTTTTTTTTTTTTAACCTAAGGGGCACCTAGGACAGACCTTAGGGGGGACTTATACATAAAAATAACATAGTTTATGACTTTGGAAGTACTTTTATTCCAAAGTTGAATTGGGACATAGCTTTATTTTAAAAGCAGCCTGCAAAACAGGGCTGGCTTTAAAATTACGGCTGGCAGCGCAGCATTACAATCCACTGGGCCTCTAAACCTACATGCCATATCATATACTAGTGTAGGTTATCAGTACCAATTGTAATTACACCCAATTATCATATACCTTTTAAACTTACACTGGCCCTGAGCCTGGTTAGCAGAGCCCAGGGCACACTCAGAGTCAGAAAACCAGAATCTAGTAGTTCAAATGGGGACAAAAAGTTGGGGAACATCTGCAAAAAAAAACTGTTTTCTCACAATGGACAAAAATAGTCTTTGATTCCCTCCTCGGGACTCTGCTCCAGGAACACACACTAATATAAACATTTGAAAGAAATGTTGCAGTCCATATTGTATCTTCTTCTCCTCTCGTCAAATCAGCTCTTGGTATTCTTCTGTGTACAGTCCCACTCCTTCCTGTCCCATGTATGAGACACTGAACTACAGTCAGTTATCATGAAGTGTGAAACTAATTTCATTTCTATAGCTGCATATGAAGCCTTTTGATTTCAAGCCTCCTACCCTCCTAATAGCTGCTGCAGCCCTTTCCAGCTGGGAGGCGTTACACCCCTTCTGTGGAGTCCAGCTCGATCACTTCCCACGAACATGACTACATTTTTAAACTTCTAATAAAAAAACTTTTGATAACTAAATAATGAACTATGGAAAATCGAAGATCAACAGCAACAAGAAAGTATTTCGCTCCGCATCTTCCATTATAAAATAAGGAAAAATATGTTAAAAGTTCAACATCTATATTCAAGCATTGAAATCTTATGTGATTATTTTACTAATTTCATCTGATGATAAAGTTTGCTCAGCATTCCTGTCAAAAAGCTATTATTATTAATCAGAAACATATTGCACAGTTACTTGAAGCTTTTCATTCAAGACATAGTCATTGAAAGGTCACCTTTTTAAACATGTTATGCTTGTTTCAGCACATCTAGTCAAGCTACTGACAAAGCAAGGCTGTTTTAGGAGTTTTTGCAACCTCGTACAAATAAGTATAACTAACTACTACAAATTTCACATATTTAAATGTCTTTTTTGTTCAATATAAATTGCACATTATTGTTTGACCTGGTATCCTTGGTGTGGTTTCCCCTGACTTTATGCCTTCTGACCTCCTGCTTTGCTGACTTCCTCTGCTCTGCTGGCTTTAGGATTCTGAGTACTTTAGCACTGCTAACCAGTGCTAAGTGCATATGCTCTGTACTGAAAACATGGTAACATTAGCTTATCTACAATTGACATATTTAATTTACTTTTAAATGATGTGCTACTAGTGGGCCTGCAGCACTGATTGTGCCACCCACTTCAGTAGCCCTTAAACATAGATCAGGCCTGCCCCTGCAGAGCATGTGTGGGCAGTTTTAGGGAGTTGGCATGGGTTCCCAAGTGAGGGTTATGGGCTGGCAATCAATGAATAGCACAGTGCTGATGCAGGTGACACACCTAGGCGTGTATGAGCCGGTGTAAAGGTAGGAACTTAAAATGTGGCTGCTAGTCCACCAACGAGGTACTATTGAGAACAGATCGGCGTCAGGCTGTCCACTTCCGTCTTGTCTGATTCGAAGATTCCTTAATGATGATAGAATTCCAAGGGGCACTTGACAGTGCTACGCGCAGACAGCAACACTGCATCCGACTGCTTGCTGTAGGTCTAGTGTCTAGGTCTGTGTGTAGTTCCTTCTTTCTGACATCCTCTCAACCCTTTCATCACGATTACGCATCATGGCATTAATACATTACCGTTGTTTCAGATATTAATCAATCATCCTGGTTCCTTAGTGAGTAGGGTCCCCTTGTTTTTTGATTTTCGACTGCATGGGTCCTGTAGCCAGCTTGCCCTCCATCGCGGACGGCCTGAACTTTGGATTTACCCCAGTTTAGCGCACAAGGATCCTTTTAACTCTCTTGTCTTTGAAGCACTGTTTTGGGATTTAATCTTCAAAAATTCTTATCTTGATTTCTACTGATTGGATTTTCATCTTTTTAGTCTTGTTTAACCCAGATAACTATACTTTATTTTTCTAACCTGGTGTGGAGTCTAAATTAACCTGTGCTCAACCTCTTATAGGTTCGCACAGATCAGTCAGGCTTAATTTAGGAGGCAATGTGTAAAGTATGTGTGCAACACTTAAATTACAGTAACACAATATAATTTTTGAACTATATTATTTTTGTTTTTATTAAAACTCCCTATCAATAGCGAAAGCAGACACTACAGAGGATAGAAGCTGCGCTTATTACTCCCAGTCTAGAATGCAGGTGGTAATCACTAGTAGGGGTATTACAACAAACCAAGAGGGAAAATCAATAGGAAAATGCAAACCTTTTAATTTACCCCATTGATTGGTGCACACTTGTTAGTGTTTTGCTTTAAGAAAGCCACCCTGGTCTTAGGTTTGATTACGCCACTCCAGGGCCACTGGCTTCTGCGACATTGTTCAAGATATGCTTCTTACCACAGTCTTCCTACCCTCACATCTAATGACGGAACAGTGGCTTTATAGTGATTTTTACATGAAAAGCATTTACATTTTGCCTCAGCGCTCTTTTTTATTGCATAATTTCGTGCCTACCTTTAGAAGTTTATTCCAAAACATTCAAACAGTGCGTCACTGTGCTTTACACCGAAGAACAGTCGTAAATTTGAGTGGTTTGCTGAGCAACAACCATTTCTTATTGTTCACAGCTTAGTAATACCGACGGCGTGCATATTTAACACGTCTTGAAGGTAGTGTGTCAGTGCATGGCATTAATGAACATTGGTGACGTATGCGTACTTTTCTAACCCTATGTGTGCAGAATCTACAAACTGCACACACTACGTAGCAGTAGGAAATGACTGAAATATATGACATGTTTTAGACAATTGACTGCTGCGGCTTGGGCCTCAGCTACATCAGGACCGGGGCTTTGCTGCAGCAGCCAGCTAGGCAGTGTTGGACCTGCGATGGGCAAGCCCAGCACAAAGGGGGGTAGCTTGGCTCGAGTGACAAGGCGGTAGAAGGCTGTTGTGTTAAGCCAGCTATGACCAAATAATAACTCCCTGCACACCACATAAAAAGAAGGACACCACACCACTGTTATAGAAAAATACGTTTCGTTTATGTAAAAGTTCTCTGGGTTGGAAGAAGTTCAATTAGTTAATCACATTCACCTTTCTTACATGGGTTTGATTAGCTGTGTACTGGTTGCGTAGGAATAAATGGTTGGACTCTAATAAATAAATATACTGGATAAATATCAGGATTCAATACATTTGGAATAAATATCAGCAATGACTGGAATAAATATCAGCAAAACATCACAGTTGCATAGCAAGTTAGATACCGATCGTTTCACATAAATATCTCAGGGTCATACTGGTATCGCTGCCACCAATTAATCACTTTCAGGGTAAACACATTTAGATTGCCATTTAATGCGGAATGCGCGCTCTTACAGTTTTTGAAGTGTTCACGGGTTCGGGATCTCTGGGCACAAGATACTCGTGATAATCCTTTAGTTGCACTTAAGCATATTGCGCGTGTATCTGGAAGATAAAGACATACAATGACTACGGCAATTACACTCCGCGGCCAGCCGGTTTAATACTACTGCGGCTGGAGGAGTCTGTGCGCTTCTGTCAACGCAGGCGGGGTCTCCGAAGGCGGCTTCAGTTCACGAGTCCTCAGACCGTTGAACGGGCTGCCGGAGGGGTCAAACTACCTGCGCGCACAGTTCAAAATTGGAGCCGCACCTCAGTCCCGGAACAATGCGGCAACTTCAGGGGAAGAGACGGTCCCACCTCACTTTAGCTGCGCCGGTAAGCGCTCCAGTCGGTATGGCCCTTCTCCCAAGGGCGAAGGGGGGTTCCAGGGGCTCCGCGATCCTCCCTCCGATCTCACTCACGGGGGGGCTCCCGCCCACAACAACAGTCCCCAAGTCACTCGGGCAGGGCAGAGACGGTACTCTCGCCCAAATGAAGGCCAGCCTTTCCCCGCCCCAGCGCAGCACCTCACCTTCTGTCCACGATCAGCGCTTCGACGGCGGTGGGTTCGGAGACGTCCGAACGCCCTCCAGGAGGCACTTAAGTTGAAGGGGCCCTGTCAAGGGTCGCAGTCGCGATCTCACCACTGGGGGAGGCAGGGAGGCTCTAACTATGGCCAAAGTCTCTGAGGGGCAATTGGGCACTCGCTGGCCAGGCGCTGAAGGCGAGAGGTCACTGCTCGCGCTTCTGACTGGAACGGCAGTCAGGGTCCACGCCAACAACCTCGGCTGTACTTCTGCCTGCGCTATCAGCTGCCTCAGGGGGGGGAACAGGGCAGGTGTCAATCTGGTGTCAAGTCCTCTTCTATGTTTCTTCTCTTCTCCACTTTTTCTCATCATGGCCGCCAGGGACTGGGCCTTTTATAGCCAGTGCCCTGGGGTGCCAGCACGAGCCAGAAGGTTCTAGAACCTTCCCTGGCTGTGTCAATGACATGGCCCTTCCAAGATGTCTTTTTGGTCATTAGGAGCCACCATACTGGGCTTCCTAAGGCAGCCATTTTGTGTACTTGTAACTTCTGAGGGGATTCCTGTCAGGTTTGCAGGTTACACAAAGTGCGCCAAAACCTCCAAAGGGTCAGAGGTCAGAAGGACTCCAATGGGAGTCACTCTCATAGGGGACAATGGTGTCCACCATTTTAGGGTTGACAACCTCAGTGTGTAATGCCACCGGTTCCGTCAGGCGCCTTGTACATAGGTGCCAGGAACTTGGTGAGCAACTGAGCGTCAAGGAGCATCTAACCCCATGGGACAACACACAAAAAGGTCCTGGTAGACAAATAAAAAGCGACAAATTTTAGGAGGCACGGGGGAACAAAATAAATCATGGTGTGAGGGGACTCTCAGAAGCAGACAGGTCTAACAGGCAGTATGGGGAAGATTTACAAGGAAGTGCCGCAGCGCGGCAACGCAAGCTCTCTTTGGCTGCGCCACGCTGCAGCACTTCCAAAGCACAGGAATGCGACATGTTAACAATAATATGTCCCATTTCTGTACTCTCCCCTGTACTGGTGCACATACTGCTGCCATGGGCCAGCGCTGGCACCCTTGCACCATGGTGCAAGGATGCCTGCGTCATGGGGAGATTGTTCCTGCACAAAAACAATCACTACGGGCATTTTCTTCTTTCAATGCATGCTGTAGAATGCAGCACGCATTGAAAGAGGAAAAAACGAGGAGAAATGAAAACATTTCTCCTCATTGCGCCTCGCTACACTACCCCTAGGTTGGCGTAGCATTCAGACGCATTTCCAGATTTACGATTCCTCGTAAATCTGGAAATGTGTTTTGTTCCATGGGGGTTTCATGGGAACACCCACAGCAACTCCCATGGAACGCCCCTTGTACACAAAATGCTGTGTGTAATGGGGCCATACTTACAAGGACAGGAAGAGTCACGCAGGGTGGCTTTTCCTGTCCTTGTAAATATGGAGCAGTAACATGCACCACAAGTACGTGATAAAGAGTGACGTACTGGTGGCGCAGGGGGCCTGTAAATCTGCCCCTATAAGTGGAGGTCATGTGCATTGAAAGACGAGTGGGTTTGATGTGGGCTAGCATCAACTGTCAGCATTCCATACAGGACAGTCTCCTTAAACTCTCAAAGACTGGTGCCTCATCCAGCGTCTGAACCACTAGCCGCATCCGGAGCCGCACAGATAAATATGTGTTTTGGGAACAGGATTCAGTAGAGGAATGACAGCAGAAACTTATGACGAGCAATGTGGAAGTCTACTGGCTCCCAGGAGTTTTCTGTGGTTTAGTAACTCTTCCACAGTGTACCATGACTTACATTCTTTACCCTTCCCTAATTCCTCTCATGTTCACCCGTTGAATTTCCCCTTATTACATGCATCGCAGGTAAGCCGTATAGTCAGCTGTTGTGCTTCCAACAACAGTCACGACTAAAACATCCTATCGAACATATTAGACTACACTTGTCTTATACATTCAGTACTGCTCAGATGTGCATGAAGTAGGTTGTGGCGGTGCTCCTAACAACCCTGTCTTTTACTATATTCTACACACCAGCATCCAACAGAATATATCAGGCACAGCACCTCACACAAATATATTCGACAAATAAGTCAGACACATCAGTAGCACCAACCACAATATGACATCTGCATCACAAATGAAAGATCACCTTAGAAAGAACGTTGTATCCACACACAACAGATGCCGATAATATATTGCATGAAATCAGGTAGATAGATAGATAGGTAGATAGATAGATAGATAGACAGACAGACAGACAGACAGACGGACGGACGGACGGACGGACGGACGGATGGATGGATGGATGGATGGATGGATGGATATGCATCCTCGTTGCGAACTCTATATAAGCCGAAACATATAGAAGAAGCATCCATGGCGATAACATATATTTGCCTATTGGGTCTTGTTGGGCAGCTGTTTACCTTCCCTCTGTCGTTTATGGCCTATTATTGAATCTGATCTGTCCAACAGCAGCTTTGATTCCCTTGATTTCTTCACTCATTTCACCTTCATGTCCAGGTGGGCAGGGCCGTTCATACTTTATTTAACCGTTCCTCCTACCAATTCCACGGTACACAAAATGGCACTTTTTCCCCTCGGCGAGCCCCTTCACTTGTCACTGCAAGCATCAAAGTGATCACAGAGACGGAGAAAGGAAAAAACAATAATTGCTGCTTGAGTGCTACATCCACGAACACAGTGGGAGCCCGTCTCGACCTCTTTCCTCCACAGCATGCCAGTCACAAACGGCACCTTCTAAAACAATGCCACATCTCCAAAGATCAGCACTAGTGTGGTGTCATATATACCGTGGAAACGGTTAAAGCTCCTTCACAGCTTAAAAAGAATCCAGCATCACACCCTATGGTCCCGAAACAGTAAGTCGTGTTTTTATTTCTAGGTGATCAGCAAAAACCGAAGGCAGATCCCATGGGCTGCTACGGGCTGCTAATGAATTTACCGGTATTGTGTTGTCATCGTTAAATGTAATCAGTTTGTGATGTAGTGTGTGCAAGGTCAGCATCCGTGTCTTGTTTCTAAAATCCCTATTGTACCTCCAGTCCGAGTGAAATTCTCTCGCGGATCATGACCACAGGACCACATCCACTGAGCACCTGCAAAATGTGCATGCAGCCTATGCTCTCAAGCTATAAAGAAAGTGATATGTCACGAATTTATGCCCTACGATTTGTGATTTTTGTGTGTGATTTGTTTTAGTACAATGTTGTTAATGTTTCGGTTGTTTAATGTATTTGGAATAAACCTCTTTGCTTTTTGGGTAGCTGAAGCCAGTTGCATTCCTGAATTTGACTCTTATTGAGTATTAGGCGCATCACTGCATAAGCAAAAATCTGCCCTTTTCGTGAGATTTTGGGCTCCAGTCCTCTTTGGAGGATCTGTACACCAGGTAGGAGTGGTGGAGGCTTTAAAGTAAGCAAGGTACGGATGTATTGACTTCTCTCACTTGCTTTGGGCGCCACCAGAGCACGGGCATGCAAACACGTGCTCACAAAATCACTAACATTTGCATGAACAGAATTTCTCTGCAGCGTGGAGACTGCAGAGCACGATACGGCGTGTACAGAAGAGTGATGTTGTTCACTATTGCGACATACAAATTATGCGGATATCTTGCTTTTGAATTGCTCTATCATATTATGGCAAATATGCAAAAAAATGATGAAGTACACCATTGTTGTTATCAATCTGAGGATTTGCAGTTCAGTATTTACATCCTGGTAATTGGATCCCTTGTGCAGACAAACGCCACCAATCAGATGCAGCACTAAGGCCATGGAGATATGGAGCAACAACAGGATGTGTACCTGCCTGTCTCTAATGTAGTTGATAACTCGTTCACCAGAACCAACTGGCTAATATTTTTACGGGCTGAGCATCTGGACCGTTAAAGATAAACCACTGGAACAATATTGCCACTGACATTAAACGCCTTGATTTAGGGTTTGGCTGCCAAGATACTCCTATGCAAGGTAAACGGAGTACCCTGTTGACCCAACCCTTGGTCCACCGCATCATTTAGAGATGGGAAGACCTTAAGTATTCTATCAACAGAGCCCCATTGCCTCTGTCTACGGAAAACTCGCACTGAAAGCCCACCGGAGTAGGGGCCGTCAGAGGAAGTTTATTACAGCATCCACCAACCTCTAAGGTCTTATTTGTCTGTGGTTTATATTCACAACTTTTCCATAACTTGTAAAACATCTCTACAATGCAGTGGCGGCTCCTCGGGGGAGTGCTGCAGGCAGGGGCGGGGGAGGGGCAGGGCGGGGGTAGTAAACTCCGGTATACGGCCGAACGGAGTTAAGTAAATAAATAAATAAATAAAACGAATTACATTGCGCGCGCTGCATCACCGATTGGCGTTGCAGCGCGCGCAATGTAATTAGTTTTATTTATTTATTTATTTACTTAACTCAGTTCGGCTGTATGCTGGAGTTTACTACCCCCCAGCCTGACCCTCCCCCACCTGCCGCCCTGCAGCACTCCCTCGAGGAGCCGCCACTGCTACAATGAAGGAAACATATTTCTCAGCTCATGCAGTGACATAGTTTCTCAGAAAAAAATCCATGGTGGTCGGTTGGCCTGTTTATGTTTCGGTATTAATTTACGGGGTTTGGCTGAATCTACAATGAATATGTTTGGAGAACAACAGTGCAATCTGTCAACAATCTAATGGACCATCAAGGGGGTAATGTATTTGTCAGAACTGGCATCCTTGTTGTGGTTTACCCTGACTTTTTGCCTTCTGACCTCCTGTTCAGTTAATTTTTGCTGGCTTTAGGATTCTGGGTACTTTACCAGTGCTAACCAGTGCTAATGTGCATATGCTCTGTACTCAGAAATTGCTTACAATGGCTTAGCCACAATTAGCCTATTTAATTTACTTATAAGTCCCTACCAGAGTGCATTATAAGTGCCCTGGGACTGTAAATTAAATGTTACCAGTGGGCCTGCAGCACTGATTGTGCCACCCACTCAGTAGCCCTTAAAACATGGCTCAAGCCTGCCACTGCAGAGCCTGTACATGAAGTTTAAACTGCCATTTCTACCTGGAAAGTTAACCTACTTGTCAGGCCCAAACCTTCCTTTTTATTACATATAGGTCACCCCTAGGGTAGGCTCTATGCAACTCTATGGGCAGGGTGCAGTTTATTTAAAAGGAGGGACATGTACTTTTAAGTTTTATATATCCTGGTAGTGAAAAACTGCTAAATCCGTAAGGCCTATCTCTCCCATAGGTTAACATTGGGATTGCCTTAAAATATCCTTTAAGTGTCATTTTTAATTGCGAAAAGATAGGAATGGGGAGTTTGGTGTCTCTAGACTCACAATTTAAAATCATAACTTATGGAGAAATTGGATTTTAAATTGTAAATCTGAAAATGCTGTCGGAATCTGTCTTTGGGGGCCCGTTGCGGGCCCCCCTTCATGCGGAGGCGTACCAATGGGGCCCATGGGGGTACGCAAGGGATCCTTCTTCCCAACCATGCACAATGTGGCAGGCACCATTGGGTGCCCACCACAGGGTGCTAGGTTTACCCCAACCACCCCTTTTTTCAATGGGAGCCTGTGGTCACAGACTCCCCTTGAAGTCAATTAGAGTCCAACGGAAGGATATCGGGTAGCATAGTAATCAGTCGTCCGGACTCGCAGGACCCTATTCGTTCAGAAATGAGACAGAGACTGATTGTTTCCGAACAGTTTTCTAACTACATCGTTATCGGCCCCTTAATGTCTCTCCTCCTTTCATTCTACTCTGGTGTCTTGTTTTCTCTCTATCCCTGTACTGCTGTATATCCCTGTTGCTTTTGTTTCCTTCTCTCATTCACTACTTCTCTGCCCTTGTTTCTCTTGTTCTCTCACTTAGCATTTTCTCCTTTTTTCATAATTTAAACTTCATGTGTCTCTCATAATTTAATGATTGCTGAAGGCTTCAGGTACAGGTTTGCATGTACTCCACTCAGGGCATAACTTCTTTAAAAAAGAAGTGGGAGGACTAAAATGGCATGGAAGTGGCAACACTCTCCTACTAAATCCTTGCTCTTAATGAGTGTGGAACACTTTCCAGTCTATCATAGTTTAATATCTTAAATATTCACTTGGGAGGGATTCTGGATAGTTGTATAAATAGACATACGTTCATACATCTCATATCCTGGGTGTCAGTAACTGAGTTATTAATTTGAGAGGAGATTACCCCTACTAACTTAATTAAACTCTAGTTAGATCACAACGGCTTTCTAAGAGAATCTTTGTTCAACCTGTGGTAGGTATCACAGAAGCAGCTAGAAATAAAATTGTGTTAAGTTGAAGCTGTACCAAATAATGTTAAAGTCAAGAACCTAACACAATACAAATTATCAAACCAATTTAGAAAAATCAAGTATAACTTAATAGGAAAAAGACTCCAAAAATAGTTCAAATTAAATAGCGGGAACCAGACATATGAAGATTTGGCTTTTATGGTTTTCAGTCAAAAGGGTTCCAAAAGGTCAATAGGAACAATGAAAGGTGATGGTCATTTTCACTTTAGATGCTTTATTCGAAATCAGCTTTCAAAGGCGCCTCTTACAGCAAAACTGAAAATAAGGAACTATTACTTGTTTTGTTTCACAGAGGTCATGAGGATAAAAGGAGAGGCAGTAATCTTCCACGCTGATACATTCCTGTGCTTGCAATCTTTCCTGGTAGCCCAGTCCCTACTCCAATGAGGAAGACTTCCACCAGGATTTAATGGCTGTTGGACTTCTTTTCCCAGCAGTGAGGTAGAATCTTCTTTTCTTCAAGGTGCTTCGTGCAAGGGTCCAGAATGTTCTGAGGAGGTGGGGGTGAGGTGCCACTCTTCTCCTATGAGAATTCTCTACATCCAGTGCTGGCTACTTTCTCCAAAAATTCCAACCGTTCCTTTTTAGTTCACCCTTTCTCAGTTCACTGCAGTCCTTCTTAGAATCATTTAGCCTAGTTTACCCCCTCCCTCATCCACCAGCTCTGCCTGTGCTAGAACTGGGTTTCTATCTTGCCGAGTATAGATACAGAAATGAAAGAGGGTCTCTGTGATCAATGACTGCTGTTCCTGACAACTCCGTAAGAAATTACCAATTCGAGGGAACAGCTTTGAAAACTGTTAATTCTTCTGCCAGCTGGTCCTGCCCCCTCCCCACACCCCCAGATGGCTAATCACTTGTCGACAGTCCCTCACTTCTTGTTGCCAGACGCTAAGTATTGTTTTCCAGGATGAGGGTTGTTACCAAGTTAACCAAGTATTGAGATTCCGGAGAAGGCTTTAGAGGCAAATCAGTTCTAACCCAGTTTACTTTCAGGCAGCACAAAGCATACTTTCATTGCCACTTTTCCACTTCAGTTATCAAAATCTACTTTCCCATTTAATTCGATTTTTTTAAACTAAGTGAAAAATACCTTTTAATTAGTGCTCTAGCATGGTGTCATGGCTTCATATGAAATAACTGTTTTTATTCATAGATAGACTTCTTCCTAGGAAATGCAACTTTTCTTACACAGTGAAAGAACTCCTGGTAATTTTCACTGTCATGGTAGAGTATTTCAAATGTCGAGCAGCATGCCACATTTGTTATATTATTCTGCCAGGCCTGTGGGCATGCAAGACACTCTTTATAGATATAACCTTGCTTTTTCTATATGGTAAAAACACTTTGCTTTACCATTTGTCTCTGCAATGCATTTTCTGCACCATCTACAATGGCCTTAGAGGAATATTAAATCAGAAAATTAGGTGAAACTAATGCACAGTACATGTTGTGGAGGGAAAGCACACACGCCGTGCTACTGTTCACCAGTGGCATAGCACAAAGTCCAAAATTCAGCAAAACTAAACAGTAAGGAGTGGAGGGTGCAACAGCAAAATATGTTTTTATTACACTGTTTTAACTGTATTCCTATTGTATGATACATTTTAATGTTAAAAACCTACATTTGTGGTTTGATGAAACTCAGTGCATTCAACTCTGACTGTAGAGATTTACCCTCAACCTCAGATCCAATTTAAGGCATGGGCAAAGTGGACAACTGCTCAGGTGCCCCCTCTCGCCATGACAAAGTGGTCAGCACAGTAAGAAGTCGCAATGTACAATACAAAATAGTGTATTTTTAATGTGACCTTTGACTGCACTTTCACAAAAGCATTGTGGGCATTCTCGCATTTTTTTTAGCTCTCTCAATGCTGTTGGTGGCAGTTAAATGTAATAAATAATATTTCTAATTCATGTATTTATCCTCATCTCAGCTCATCCTTCTACTTCAACATCTCTCATTACCTCGCTGGTGACATTTAGGCCCCAAAGGTTTTGTCAATTGGTGGGCTTTTTTTAACTTTTGCTTCGAGTGTTGAGAATAAACCTATTCCTGCCCTGCTGAAAATATATAGAAGTAAGGGCAGGCCGTAACTAACCTATGGGGCTAGTACTTGGGATCACTGCCATATAAATAGCTCACAAATCATTGAGGATTGCTCGGATTGTGAATGTGGCTTTAAAATTCCCCGGTTCTGTCTTGTGGAGCAGCAAGTAGGGCTGGGCCCATATGTTCTGGACCTGTTCTAATCTCCACATTCTCAGCAGAACACGGAGTAAGCAAAACTCTGCACACTCCGCTGGCGGAGCGAAGTTCTCGACCCGCCCTTAGTTAATTCTTAAAGTTACTATTCAATGGCCTAAAAACCTCCTGTTTCCCATTATTACATTTCAAAATTCTAACACTCCATGTTAACACTATAAAGGATTTTATGCGGATGCACTCTACTTGTGTGATTATAATGCATCCCTTCAAATAAAATGTGGTTTCCACTACATCAAGAACCTGCACCTAATCATTTCTAGAGAAAGACCTTTGAATAAGATCTAACTTTCAGGAGCTTAGGCAAAACACTAGACAGTCTAAGGAGCTCGAAAAAACAATGATACTGCAATAGGTAACTTTCCAAACAGTAATTGCTGTGGAACTTTACCTAATTATGATTGTACATCCTTGGAAAAGATCGGATTGCGCAGTATGCACAGTTTTCCTAGCGTCCTCCTAGAGCAACAAGATGATTGTACTTCAATTCATATACACCTTTGCGATTACTCTTTCCCAGTATCCTTGTTGCATTTTTTGTCTGTTTGTAAATGTAATCAATCTCTTATCGCCAATCGTTTTTTAACTCTGGTTTTGAAGAGCTATGGAATTGAAAAGAGGAGCTCTGCTCTTTCTTTTTTACAATTGTGAAATTATATGAAAGTTTATAGGTCTGTGGGAAGTTGTTTAAAAGCTTCTGTTAGGTTGTGTAATTTTATGTTTTTTTATCAAGGATGTTTTCATGAATTAGTTTCATTTAATCTATTTTATCTGTAATATGTTGTTCTTTCATGATTATTTTTTAATAATCAAATAAAGATTTACTTATACTACTACTACCACTACTACTACCTTTCTCTCTCTGTCTCTCTGTAAATTTGCATGTACATGCCACCTCACTCTAGATTATTTCTTACTAACTCATCAATACCAGCATCACTATTCTCTAAGTGCACCTCTCTCTACCCCAAATCGATCCACCTCTCTCTTGTAGTCTAAAATTGCTCTCATCTCCTCACTGCCTACCTCTAGATTTCTACCTTTTTAACCTCGTCTACACATGTTTCTTTACTTCGTTCATCCCTTTATGAAGATCAGGCAATGAAGTTTACAACTTAAAGTGCAGTGGGCACATTTGTGATTTCCTTATTCTGCACTACCTCTCTAAATCGTCTAGTATGATACTGAACTCCTCCTAAACCACTGCTGTTGAAAAACACACAGGAGTTGGGAAAAATGGCTTGATCAATATATACTTATGTTTTTTTATTATTATTCTATGCTGGAGGATATTACACAGCTTCTGCTCTCGTCTGCTATGGCATGCTGCTGTTTCTGGAAGCTTAACTTATGACTTAATATTGTTTGACACCACAACCGCTTGAATTAGCAAGAAATGGGTAAGGTATTAAAATATTTTGTGAACTGAGAGCCCCAAAAAATTGTTAAGAGGGGACTTCTTAACCTGCAGTTTACAGGTCCACAATAAAATGTTCTAGAAGGCACTGATTTCTTATACATTCCAACTTGCCTAGCCCACTCTCCTCCCCTCTGGCCCTTAGCCTGATATAAAATGGAAAATGAAAGTTGAGAGGGCATAATTAACATGCAAGGTAAAATTAACAGTGTACAACATAGCAAAGGATTTCTCAGGTAACAGCCATTGTGGTGTAGCACCACAATTATAGGATAAAGGGACACTTGCCTATTTCTCCCCACCCTCTCCTTGTGTATTGCTGCTAGTACTTCCATATACACATTTGGCACGCGCACTTAACAGAATTTAATATTTATTTAATTCATCGCTCCTTTGCAACAAAGAGAGTGGATGTGGGTACTCCGAATCAAAAACGTTTACAGTTTTGAAAAGAGAATTGAAAATCTATCTATCTATCTATCTATCTATCTATCTATCTATCTATCTATCTATCTATCTATCTATCTATCTATCTATCTATCTATCTATCTATCTATCTATCTATCTATCTATCTATCTATCTATCTATCTATCTATCTATCTATCTATCTATCTATCTATCTATAAATATATATATATATATTTTTCACTGTAAAAACAAAGGTTAAAGAAACGATATAGTTAGGAGAAAATTTCAGTTTAAACTTATCATTTTAAACTAACAAGACCACTGATATTCACCAGATATAGTCATCTCAAATAACTGTTACTAATGCCCTAAATTAGCTATAACTTACTACATGACATACACAGTGTTGTAATGAATGATGTCATTCCAGCTGTTGCAATTATGTTATGAAAGATGTCATAGAAAATGTCATGATTGATGTACTATGTGAAGTAATTAACAGTATGTAGAGAGAGTGAACAGATGAATTACAGTGGGTTTGTTTGTTTATCCTTTAACTACAACATCCATACAACCTTTATTTGTTGCCGTGACTTTCTGCTTTCTAAAAAAGGTTTCATGTTGAGTAACATACTATTCTCATAGCTATAATGTCACGTTATTTTTTATTTTTCCATGGGGTTGGACACACATGGCTGACTATATGATGTAATAATATAAAAGTGTCATTTTAAGTAAGAGAGACCTAAAGAGTTTGTCAAAGGCGTAAAATCCTAAGATATAAAAAGCAGCTCTATTGGTTTTATCAAGGGATCAGCATATATAATCATATATAAAGCGGACCTCTTGTCTTTGCAAATAGTCACCAATAACCATAATCAAATGTATATTTTATAAATTATGGAATATATTTGTAAATTCACATAGCAATGTTAATAAAAGGCATAAAATATTTTCCATAAAGCCTTTAAAAAAATATTAACATGTCTTTATGTCTTTCTTCTCAACATTTTCAGTCTCAAAATGCAGCCATAAAACCAACCACAGGAGGTCCCTGCACTCCAGCTGAAGAGCATAGAATTTCAGTTTCGAGTGCTTTTATAATGTGGTAAGCTATCCTGACATCATGTATTCAATGGTTCCGAAGACTGTGTGTTTTTTTCAAAGTCAGAGGAGGGCTGCTGTACTCCCTGCAGCCCTCCACAACATTACAAAAATACTTAGTGGAGGGGGCCAAAGTTATAAGCAAAGCCCCAAAACAATTCTCTATGGGAATGTGACCCAACTATAACTTTTAACCAGTGGTGGTCAGAATGTCTATAGGAAGAGGTTTTGTTTCCTAATAACTTTGGTGCTGTTTCATGAATCTTCAAGAAACTTGCCATAAAAGGTTCACTCACCTCTGCCTGCTCCTTCTTTGACAGTTTGGTGCTCATACTTGAAGCATGGTGAAGAAAAAAGGGGGTGTTCTAAAAACATTATTTTCTTATGTCAATTCCCATAGGAATAGTGTATTGTAAATACAAAAACAGACTAAACGGAATGACACAAAATTTTGAAAAAAGTTGGAACGTGCTTATTGTGATTTGGTATAAATTCATTTAGGCGTTTTCAAGATGTTTACATTTAAAGCGATGCTCAAAGTGGCCATTAAGAGAGGTCACAAAATAGGTATAGCTGGACTGTTGGTTTCCAGATATGTTCTGATTGGACAACTTAAAGGGGACTAGTCAATCCTGATTGATTAGCAGCAAACTGAAAAAAATGTTGCTTCAGCCATTTCAGGACTCAAGGGCTTGGTCCCATGGAAATAGAGAATGACATGTTTTCAGGGTCATAAAAAGGAGCTCATATAGAGGGTTATAACAGATGTTAGTCGCAGTATAAATCATTTGATTGGTTGTGTTATATTATATTCTGATGAGTTCTCACGTGATTAGACCCTGTGAAAAATGCTGACCCTCAGCTGGGATTAGATGATCTGTGTTAGGCCTGACACCCTTGGTGTGGACTTTCCCCAAACTTTTTGTTTTCACCCCTCTGTCTTCTTAAATATGTTTATGTTAGCATTAGGACTCTGTTCACTTTATCACTGCTAGCCAGTGATACAAAGTGCTCTTGTAAAATTAGCCTACACCTGATTGAAGCATTTCATTTACATGTAAGTCTCTAGTAAAGTGGAATTGCATGTACCCAGGGCCTGTAAATACAATTTTACAAGTGGGAATCCAATACTCAGTGTGCCACTCACTAAAATAGCACTTTAAAACTTGTCTCAGCCTGTCGTACAGTTTATAGCTGCAAATTCAAATTTGTAAAATTGACCTTTTGCTAGGCTTAAACCTTCCATTTTAATACAAAGAAGCCCCTGCTAGGGTAGGCCCTAAAAAGCCAATAGAGCAGGATGCACTGAATTTAAAACCAAGGACATATGTTTTCATGTTTTACATGTCCTGGCAGGGAAAAATCCCTACATTAATTTTCCACTGCTGTAAGGCCTACTTCTCCTATAGTAAAACATTAGGTTACTTTATTAGATTTAATAAGTGCTAATGTTTTCCTGGAAACAGGCAGAAATGCCATGTTAAGGCTCAAGTGATTTGTGATCTAAAATCCTCTTTAATGGTGAAGTCGAATTTTAAGTCACAATTCTGAAATACCACTGTTAGAAAGTTGGGAATTTTTGTTCCCTGTCAATTTATTTGCCTCTACCAATTTCCTGGGTCACACAATGTCTCTGCGGTTGGGGTTTGTATATTCCTGGCAGATATTGAGACAGGGTGTAGTCAGGATGGGCCAACCTGCCTGGACTGGTGGTGGCAGAGCTGTTCCCCTCCCCACTTACACTAACTGACAATTGTCTTTTGTCTTCCCAGACTTATTTGATTCTTGACAGGGGAAGGGAAGAACTTTCCAGAAATAGATGTGGGGTAGCCCAGAAGATTCCCCCACTTCAAAGGCTGGCACCAGGTATTAAAATTGGACAATCAAAGCAACTCTTCAGTACACTCCTGGACCTGGGGATGACTTAATAAAGCACTGACAGGACCCCCAGAGGACTGCCCTGCTGTTTGAGGCCTGCCTTCTTCTCCAAAGGACTATCCTGCTGCTACCAGAGGACTGCCCTGCTTCTTGAGGCCAGCATTGCTCCCCAGAGGACTGTTCTGCTGCTAGAGGCCTGCCTTGCTGCTTTGACCTAGGACTGCCAAACTGACTCTAAAGGCTATTTGGCTGGCCTCCTGTGTGAGCTACAGGGACATAAAAAGCTACCGAGAACTTGAACCCTGCCCCTGGCTCCTGATGATGTGAATCCTGGCCCCCACCCCCCAAATGGTGCTCCCAAGTACTGGATCATTGGAAGTGGTGTTAGAGATGCTGCTCCTGCTTAACCTAAAATTTGGAACTTAGAAAAATGTACACCAAAAAGTGTCAGAAGAGCCTACAGAAGACCAGGATGTACCTGCCAGCCGATGCACCTTGGGTCAGCCTGACTTCATGGTAGCTCCTGCTACGGTGTTCTCCATAGCAGCAAATCCTTTTCAGCTGGACCTCTGAGTGTCTGTATCCTTGTGGAGCCCTCTTTAGCGACAGCTTGCAGCCTCTTCCCTTTGGCGGTTTACAACTTCAAAAACGTTGTTCAAGTCTGAATGTAAAAATCTTCACTGGGCTTAACTGCAACAGGCAGGATGATCTCCTCCGACTGGAAATCTGGCTTCACCCACTTGGCGCTTTTTCCTGCCATTATCAAGGGCTTCACCAAGACCTCATCCAGTTCTTCACTGACTCCTCCTCAGAAACAGCCTCCCGCCTTTCATCTCTGAACTCTACCTTGTCCTGGACTTTCGTTCAAATTCTCTTAGTCTAAAAGTGGGTCGCAATCGGACCACAGCCACCTCATGTATCTAACCGTGCTCTATAGCGCCATTAATCCTTTAGGTGCTACATTTCACTAAAAACTAATTAGATTTATTTCATTTTGATGTAATTTTATTTATTAACCTCTTCAGTGCCCATGACGAGATAGTCTCGTCATGGAGCACGGTTGCGCTGTGCCCATGACGAGACTATCTCGTCATGAACCCCACCCACTAGTGCAACGCCCGGCACAGGAGGGGGAAAGGGCGTGGCACTGAAGGGGTTAAGAAATGTTCTATGTTTTCTATATTTGTTTTGGAACTTTTCTTGCATTTCCCTTTATTAATATGTGTGTACTGCATAGCTACCTTATACATTGCCTCTAAGTTGAGCCTGACTTATTTTGATCCAAGCAATCAGAGGGTTAAGCACAGGTTAATTTCATTACTTTTGTTGTTCACCCCGACAAGGACTGTAGTTGTTGCTTGAGTAGGTTTATGTCCCCTAATCAGTAACCCAATTTCTTACAATCCATGTTTTGGGAAAAATTGCTTTCTCTCATGATATTTATATATATGCTATACAAGGTACTCCAAAGCTAAAACGAGAGCCCATTTTCTATAAGATTGCACTATCTTTCTCAACATGTGAAAACAAAGTCTGATGTTCTGAGTAAAACCTATACTTTCAATTGCAGCAGCAGCAACCTTTCAGTCGATTCCCCACAATTCTACTAAAGTTTCCCTCTGTGTTGTAATGAACAACTTAAGTTATTAAATTCTGTATTAATGACAGAAGTGTGTGGCTCCTGAATGCCATCTTGATGGAATGTAACAAAACATGTTCTGTCTTAAAATTTGTGATTAATTCTCCATAAAGCTCAAATTAGGACACATTTTCTATGATATCTCAAACATCTTCCTCATCAATTTCAGTAATTCATTCTGACATGCAGAGTGAAACCAACAGCAGTCTGGCAGTTAATGCTCTACTAAGCAACTACCACGTCACCAGCGTGCTAACATTTTGTAATCAAGAGAAAAGTGTGGCACTCCTGAATGCCATTTTATTGAAATAGAACTGACGAATTTATAACAATATCTAAGAAGCAGGCTCAAATAAATGGAGATTGAGGTGTATACTGGGCAAAGGTCTTGAGAGAGTCTTAGATTTGATTGTCTGGAACTTTGCCTATCCAGTAGTAAATCTTGGACTAGCTAGATCATGATGACCATGCCCCTTTTAAACCATAGAGTGCCAGCCACCTTTAGATTTGCTAAAAGTACTTCTATCCATCCGGTATTGTGTCTCCTAGAATTATTAAGAAATTAAGCTGTGGCTGCCACAGTATATGGGGCTGGATTATGGGGTTACTATAACATCAATGCCTTGGGTGTGGCCAAAAACAAAAACTCCCCCAAAGCACACCCATAGTTTTCAAACTTGATCTGGATATCATGGCTTTAATCCGTAAAGTGTGACTAAAATCAATGTTATATTGGCTAAGGATCTTGTCAACCGATAAACTGGAACCTTATATTGCAGGATTGAAAGATGTTTTGGACAGGAAAAAGGATGTGGTGTCGCTCCCATGGTTGAAGCATATGAAGAGAATGTTAATTTCTCTGGGTATGACTAATTTTAGGTCTAACCCAGGGTCCATTACCTTTTCTTCTGTTGCAATGATGAAGAACATTTACTTGGAGAAGGAATAGAGGAAGATGACCCAATCGTTAAATTCTGGCTCACTAGCAACTAGATTTCTTGGGATAAATTCTAGGCCTGGGCGAAGCACTACGCTACGCTCGCGTAGTTTGCGAAGTTCGCGCTACTTCGCACTACGCGAACTGCACGTAGCACAGTGCGAACACGCGTAGCGTAGTGTTGCGTAGTGCTGCGGTAATTTTTTGCTTGCTCGCGGTCCTCAACGTCAAGTTGGCGACCGCGAGCAAGCAAAATGACATCCTGGCGAGACTTTTTCCTTGTTCGCGATCGCGAGCATGGAAAATAAACCTCCCGGCGAGATTCCCAACGCGAGGAGGTCAGGTTTCTCATTGCGAGGGGTCGTGTATGCTCGCGACCGCTCGCGATGAGAAACTACCAGTTCGCGTTGAGAAAGCTGCCGCTCGACTAAAAATCTACTCGAGCAGCAGAAAACTACAGCTCGCACTGTGCAAGATGCCATTTTCAATGATTGCACAGTGCCGGTTGCTTGTCCGCACTGTGCAATCATTGAAAACAACATCTTGCACAGTGCGAACATGTTACTACGCAGTTCGCGAAGTGCTACGCGTAGCTCGCGTAGTGCGAACTTCACTTTGCGTAGCTTCGCGAAGTGCTACTTCGCGAACTACGCCCACCCTTAATAAATTCAACTCCTCTGTTTGAGCCTTATACAGACAACAGTGACCCAACCTTTACCAAAGTCCTCTACATAAGATTGAGATTAGCAGCCCTTCCACCCGCAATGTTTGCTGATAAGCGGAAGGGCTCATCTGAGGGGGCTAAACTATGCCCAGCTTGTAGTAAACAGGAGGAATCTGATGAACATTGTTTGTTTTTTCGCCCTATTACACCAAGCAGTGTAAACGCTGGATTGTTACCCTTTGTCGCACTTTGGGCATTCATCAACTATGGGTTGCATTGAGGATTTTCAGGTCAGACACTACACCATACATTGTTTATTCAAATGCAAAATATCTTGAAAGTGCCTGGTCCATTTGATCTAAGACTCTACTCCATTGACTTATTTTGTGTGTCCAGTAAGTTTGTTGATGGTATGGGTTTGTCAATTAACGTGCACATTAAAACATCTAAAACACGTTCATTATTATTCTGTACTCATGATATAGCACTTTAGTACATAGAGCTAGAATTATATGAATAATTTTCCATCCACAGTTTTTATCTGTGCCTCTGTCTACAGCTTGTCAACCTGCTGCACTTTAGTGCCATGTTTCATATGTGACTTTTCTTAGTGGAGGGTTTTAGTGCCTGAGTATTTTCGCACTTTCAAAGCATTTAACTTTTTATACAATTTGTCAGTTTGATTTATATATATTTGTACATGCTGATTAATATGAAATGTGACCACGAAATGTGATGTATTGTATGAAATATTGAAAATTGATTATGCTACTTTAAAGGTGTTTGACCAAAATAAAGTGCTTAAAGAAAACAAAAGAGAAGCTAGTCAGGCATGACATTTGAGGGTTAAAAAATGTGAGGGGAGGTATAGGTGTTAGTAATTTGAGGCGGAACGTATTGTTGAAGGGGTTAAAATCTGAAAAGTGAGGAACCTCTGCAGAAGAACAGCATTCGTTTTCCACACCTGTTTACTTGGCTGTTCCATCTGTTCAGCTTCGTAACTTTAAAATAATAAAAGTTAGGTAGGTAAATGTGTGTGTATACTCACTGAAGAAAACACACACATAAAATGGTGATCTATTGGTATTTGTGTTAGATGACAAGAATGAGACTATTACAATTCAGTTACTTGAGCTTCAATTTTAGCTATAACAGGACTGTTAATACCTTACTCTTGGATATACATTGATATTAATATTGATTTTTAAGAAGACAAGCTGATGTTATCCAAGCTGATCCCAATCATTAGTACTCATAGATACTGAGATTAAAAGGGTTTGGCAGAAGCTTTATGAAACCACTACAGATTTTGACATAGAAAAACATATGTAGTCAGAGACTCAATACAGGGTTTTATCTAGGTTTGAGGCTACTGAACGGCGATTAACCTTGTATAGTTTAGTAGTGAATAAATATGGGCCATATGTAGGTAGCTAAATACCGGCCGGTAACGGCCGAAAATCGGTAATTTTTCCCGTTACCGACCGGTATTTAGCCCTTTCTAATGTAGGAGGCAGGTTTTAAGGATTTGCAGCCTCATGCATCAACCCAAAATCCAGTCGGTAAAATACCGATTCGGTAATAGCTCCCGGTATTAAGTAAAAAATACCCAATCCCAATGCATCAACCCAAAAGCAGAAATCGCTATTTAAGGAATCCTTAAATAGCGATTCTTTAAATAGGGATTCCAAAATACGGATTCCTTAAATAGCGATTGCATTTAAGGAATCCCAAAGTGAGATTCCTTAAATGCAATGCATCAAAGTTAAAAAATTAGCGATTTCGCTAATAGGGGGAGCAAATTACCATGAAGATGAACTGCATGGTAATTTGCAAAAACTTTGAAAAATGCACTTTTGTGCATTTTTCAAAGTTTCATGTTGCGCACACACATGCCCTTAGAGCATGTGTGTGTGCAACATATGTGCACATATCATTTTCAGGGGTGCAACAGGGTGTCCTTTTGACACCCTGGCACCCTTGAAAGTGCTCCCGCTATTAGCGATTCGGTAATACCGAATCGCTAATACAGACTGGCTTTACATTCATTCCTATGGGCCTCCAAGCCCATAGGAATGAATGGGTAGGTATTCCTTATTACCGATTCGGTATTACCGATTCGGTAATAAGGAATATTAAGGAATCGCTATTTGAATAGCGATTCCTACATGCATAGCCTTTTGCTATTCCTTATTAGCGATTCCTTATTTTTCGCTAATAAGGAATCGCAAATGGCATTGTTGATGCATAGGCCCCTTGGTAATTTACCGATTCCTTATTTTAAGGAATCGGTAAAATACAGAATCCTTAAAAGCTATGTAGGAGGCACTCAATTGAGTGCATTTTTGCATTCTGGATTCGTTATTTACCACCAACTACAAGTTGGTGGTAAATACCGAATACCTTTAAGGAAGCAATAATTTGCACGAATTCAGGGGTGCAACAGGGTGTCAATGGGACACCCTGCCACCCTTGAATATGCTCCCCCTATTACCGAGTCGGTATTTACCGAATCGGTAATAGTGAATGGCTTCTCATTCATTCCTATGGGCCTCCAGGCCCATAGGAATGAATGTGAAGGTGATTCCTTATTACCGAATCGGTATTACCGATTCGGTAATAACGAATATTACCAATTCGGTATTTTTTACCGAATTATTAGCTACATATGAAATACCGATTCCTAAATACCGAATCGGTAAAATTCGGTATTTAGGAATCGGTATTTCATAATTACCTACATCGGGCCCTATAGTCATTATGCATGGCTCTCACTGAGAGCCACTAGTATGAACATCAGATTCTAAATACGGGTTTTCTCTGAAAAGATGTAGCAACAGTGGGTAATAAAAGTTGTCATCTACTTTTGTGACTTCTTGAAGAAATTCCAGGCTGCTCTGAGAGAGCTCTCAGAAACACTGTCGATGAAGCTTGCAGCTTGCTGCTGGCTCTGTGCTTTGATGGAAAGCATAGGACTCAGCTTCGGGAGGGAAGATAAGGCACAAAGCCTGGTGGATTGAAATTCTGGAGACCTGTTTTTTTTTTGTTTTACCTTTTGGATAGGCAGGGTACTTACATGTTATGTATAATGCCTCCACAATTTTCCGCTGCCTCTCTGATGCAATGGGGTATGCAAAAGATTGGCAAAATTACACAAAATGCAAATCTGTCATTTTGAGTTATCTTTGTAACAAGAGAAAACATTTTGCTCTAAAAATAAAGGAAATTAGGGCCCAGAGAGCATTCACAATGCTCCTTGAGCCATCAGCATCATCCAATACCAATGCGGGTGGCAGCCCCACTTATTAGCACCATCCAAATCTTCTTTAATGTGCTGCAAAATACGCTGAGCCAGATAAAGTCTTTCAGGATTGGGTGGAGGAGAAATCAAGCCTGAGAGTGGTGTCCTGACTATTTAGCATGGGCCAAAGATGGTGGGCCAGGGGCTACAGCACTGAAACTTTGGCTGCATTCTTATGCAAAATTGAGGAGAGACCCAGATGATCCATCCTGACAGTGATGAGGTGAGTGGAAGAGAAAGCAAATCAGCATGCTGTGCCTAAAGTTTGTTGCCGATTTTGGTGCTGTGCACACGACGCTGCTGCCACAGTCGGACATGGATCTATTGAGGCCACTCTGCATGCTGGAGGATGGGTCTGCTTATCTGGATCTGGATTCAACCCAGATCTGTGACCAGGGGTGAGTGTTTTAAATGTTTCAGCGCTCTGTACATCATCTCCTTGTGTTTGCTTTGCTCGCCCTAATTTGGCAGGGTATGCCCAGACATGGGTCCCTTGTTCACTTTGCAACTGCATTGAAGCTAGCCTGACTGATGAAGGGTGTTACCAAGAAACCGGTCCCAGGATGCTTGTTGCTGGTTCAGGGAAGTCCTGGCTTGGCAGTTTGGGCTGGACTGTTCCCATGAGACACAGGGTCAAGACTGATTTGCATATACCTGGGTCTGAACTGGGGTGGCGAAGTGAGTTAAAGATTGATGATGGATTCAACCCAGATCTGTGACTGGGGGTGAATGTCTGAAATGTTTCAGGGCTCCGTCCATCATCTCCTTGTGGATGGTTGCTTATGCCTCTCAGTACTGAGGATTCCCTGGGGGGGGGGGGGCAGGACCCTCTCCTGGTAGCCCTTACCTGTGAGGCTCTTCGAATCTATGGATTTGGCAGCCCAAGGGACGTTGACTGCCAGGAGCATTGCTGAAGCCTGAGCATGTGTTGCACTTGAGGAGATAGAATCACTGCTAGGCCTTCACTACGTGCAGCAGCTGCGCACTCCTGGGACACATCTGATAAAACCATCCTTACCAGAGGCACCTGAAGCACTTTGCTGTTTAAGATGCCAAGACAAGACCTGCAAGGGGCCCACAGCGGTCGCACCCACTGCGACAAAGCCTGACTAAATTTGCCGGCATTCATTGACTGCAACGGTACTGACCATACTGTGCCATAACTGGGTGAATGACCTCCTTTTGGGATAACTCACAACTGTGCAGTTGGTTGCCTCGAATATCGCTGCCGACAATCGTGGGGAAATCAGAGGCAACTCAGGCAAGGCAAGAGAAACTGCAATTAGAGGCAAAATAAACAAACCAGGCGCAATCCTAAGAGAGACTAAATGGGACATACTTCAGTGTCAATATACAATATTACAAAAGCAATGGTTAAAAGAACATATTTGTCATCATACTTCACATGCCTTCGACATATGGATGTTTGAAAATAATCAACAGTGCTAGTATATTCCCGTTCAAGATACCCCCCGTCAACCACCCCCTCCCACTTTAGCAATCAGGTCCCCCAATTACCTCCTGTACACTGCCCACTGTTGCCACACTTTCTCCCATTTTTTGGGGCAGCCCCTGCTCTCATAGATTGTCTTTTCAGCAGCGCAGCACCAGTCCATAATCCTTTTCCATTGTGTCACTGTCTGCGGTTGAATGGCCCCCCAGGCCCCGGCAATTTTTCTCTTTGCCACCATTGCAGCCACTAGCAGCCAAAGTCTTTGGTATTTAGGACATGTCTGCTCCCCAGATTCACATAGCACGTGCCACCTGGCATCCACAGGTACTTCCAGCTCAATAACCTCCAACATTATCCGAGTAAAAGAACATAATCTTGAAGTTAGCACATTCTTTAGCAGGATGCTGGTGCTAGACAAAATAAATGTATATTTAACTGTGAGCAAAAGTTGACAGAATATACAACTTGGGCGTAGTTACAGAGGCACATTATGTACGATTGCCTACTACATATTTTTTTATTCACAATATTTTCCTACACTTTTAAAGCAGGCATATTTCCCCTACAATTGATTTACTTTGCATTCTTTTAGTAGAGTTAGAATGCCTTCTAAAGTGATTCTTTACACTTTTAAAGCAGGCACATTTTCCCTTTGTTTGATTCACTATGCAAAATAAATTCTGCAAAGGATTAAACACATTCTAAGGTGCTATTCTAATATGGTATTTCCTACAATTCCTACCTCCTGATGATTTTGAAATCATCGCACAATTTTGTTCACATGCAAATTCAATCTAGAAGCACTTTCATCCTCAGATGTGTCTTGTCTTTTTCTTTTGATCCCCCTTATGAAGTTTAGTGACTTCATGTAGTTGTCATTCATAATGCCAGGTAATCCCCTGTCCCTTTCGTACATTTTCTTCTGAAAATCTTCCTATAATTTGCGCATGAAATATTTACAACTCAGTTATAGTACATAGAGATATATTACACAAAGTCCCACTAATAATATTGGCATTAATATCACTTTTAGTATGCCCTTCCCAGTTATTGAAACCCAATTTCCAATTATGTTCAGTCCTTTCCCAAAATGTCCGTACAAATGCAGTGTTTCCAATTCATGTAATTCGGGTTCTAAACCTGAAATGTTCGTTGCATAACTTTCTATTTCCTTGCATTCGTCTGGTATGTAGGCACAGCAGTGGGTTTATTTCAGCATGTGACAGAATCCTCCCTTCTCTGCTAGTAATATGTCTAAGGCAATATGGTCCTGCAAAACCCTGGACCTTGCGCATTTAGTTCAGTGTTTTTAAGAGTTAAGCTCCAGAGGTGCTGGTTGCCATTTTGTCTATGTTAGTTGTTAACCTTCAGATCTTTTCATTATTCAGGAAGACTCCTACAGGTGGTATCACTGCTCCAAATATATCTCCTACCAAACCGGTTCCTTTTCATATGCTACATTTCTGTCTGTTTGCTGGTGTTATGGTCAATGCATCTAAGTTTGTAACATGACACTTCTTTGGGATTAGTATGCCTAAATAGCAAGTGCCCTCCCAATCAGCAGGTAATACGACATAAGCATTTTGTCTGCAAATGTAATAAACCCCTGGAATTTAATTTTTGTCTCCCTACAATACTTGCCATGTTTCCCCTGTCAGTACAAATGTGTGTTCATAGCTACTGATCCCTAAAGGTGTTGTCCTTTTTGGTGTTCTTCTTTTATGAAAACTAACCTTTCTCTTGTGTCAGCTGTCTAATCTGAGTTTATGGTATACCATGTTCCTTCTGAATTCATTTTATTCCTTCTTGCATACATTCTCTAAGATGCCTCCCTTTCTGTATGTAGCCTCTGTCACGTACATGTATCTTTCCACTAAAGCCATTATGTATTCCTTATTTACAGGTTGCATCAAGCAAGTCAAATTGTTTTTGTAAGCTTTTACACTATCTACAGGTAAATGCGGGAAGAAATAATACCAAGCTGTGTCCATCATCTTAGCTTGCAGGTGTAAATTCATGCTCTCTAATAATAGCACTCTAGATAATACTAAGGGGTCCATTAGTATGTTGGGCGGATCGCCACCGCCCGCATGGCGGTGGCTATCCGCCCGACATAATCCCCCACTGCCTCTCATTTCCCCCCACCATATCAGTATGGCGGGGGTACTGTGGCAGACGGGAAGACAGTGCGCTGCTTTTCCGCCCGGTCGACGAGTCAACCGGGTGGAAAAGTGTTTAATATGGTGGTGGTATCTGCTAGACACCGCCATCCATATTTGTATGCAGGTGGGGAGCAGCCTTTCCGTGGCGGCAATGAGGCATGTGGGAATCACATTTGGGGGCCTGTTACAGCCCCCATGAAGTTGGGAGGTGCGGGGGTGCACATGGGGGTACCTATGGTACCCCACTGCATTTGCATGAACAATGCGGCAGGCACCGCGCGGTGCCTGCCACGTTGTGCATGCAAATGCACAACATGCATTTTTGACCTTACGGAGGGTGATGCTGAAAGCACCACCCGCCGCAATGTTACAAATGCAGGATGCTCCCGCCAGTGTGGCGGGCGCATCCTAATCACCCCCACGGGACCGCCACACTTATGGTGGGCGGTCCCTTTTTACGGCAGGATATTCTAAATTTCCTTGTCTATAAATTAGTGAAAGCAAAATACTACAGGATACTGTGTATGACAAAGGTATGTGATAATATGTGAATTTCTCAGAGATGGAAGTAGGTAAGTTTGTACAGACTTAGGAATCAGCATACATGGCATTGGCATATTCTTGAGCTAGCCTATAATATCCATTAGTAGAATAATCATCTTTCTTGTCACAAATGTTTTTGTGAACAATCTATCTTTAATATTGTGTGTGAGTGTATTAGTGATATTCGTGCTTGGTGGTTCCGAATCAGGCAGTAGGTAAAATCCTATTAGTACTATTGTGACATTATAACTGTTATTACGAAAACCACACTCATGATATATTTACACTTATTTCCAAGGCAACACATTATTCTGAGTCAGTATTTTAATAGCTTTTTGTAGAGGATTGGTAGCTTAATTTCTTTAACTCTGTTATGATTTTTTTTTGCTTAGTTGCTCAGTTCCGTAATAGACAATCCTTAACCCTACTTTGTGTTCTTCTCAAAATGTTATCCCTATTCTTCTGTAACTTTCTTCTCAGACCGAGGTTAGTCTACTGTAAAACAAATAACTAAAATAGCTATCATTTAATAGGCATAATTCACAGTTTTTCTTCAGTTAACATTGAGTTTGTTTTTATCTTCCAAATTAATGTTACATGTCAACAGTTAAATGCATGGAGAAAACACAAGTTAGAAGCACTCACTTAGGGATATTAAGCAATCCCTCTAACAGTTTGCAGGCGGAATTATCGAAATGCCTGTGCACAGAGGGTTGAGATATATTCTGGTAATGTTTGTGTTTTCTCAAGATGTGTGTAAGCCTACCCAAAGAAGATAAACAACAGTGTAGCAAAACAGAGTGTGGGAATATGGCAATTAAAGGCTATCCCATCACTATGTTCTCGCTCTTTTCCAGACTAGCACTCCCCAGAACCACCACCTTCAGGCAGCCAGGGAGACCAGTCACTACAGGATCAAGTGTAGTGGAAAAGTTACCCAAAGGTTTTCGATCTATGCCATGAGCATGTGTCCAAACTGAGAGTATGCACCCATCTCTCTCACTGCAAAACAGTGTAAATTCTTTTGATTAATCAGGCAATCCCAGAGCTGGGACGCAACACAATTTCTATTTCAGAACTATGAATGCTGTTTTACAATTTGTTGTCCCATGGAAGTGGATCAAACACATCTCGGTGTGTCAACCTCAGTAGAGGTTTTGCCATCAAGGAAAAGTTTTGTATCCAATGTCTACAGTAGCCAACCATTTTCAAAAACACCCTGACATCCTTTTGTGTTTGTGGTGGATTCATCTGTAGGATGGCTTCCACTCTCTCTGTTGACACCTTTTGACTCCCTTCATGATAATGTGTCCAGGATATGGAACTTCTTTTTGACAGTACTGTAGTTTCCCTGGAGACTCTTTGTGTCCATTCTCTACCAGGTGATTCAAGAGTGCAATGGTGTCGCATTTACATGCATTGCATGTTTCTGATGCTACTAATAGGTCATCTATGTATTGAACAAGAGTAGACTCACATGGCATTTGCAATGATTCTAGATTTCTTTATAGGATCTGGTTGAAAATGTATGGACTCTCTGTATACCTTTGAGGGATACTTCACCACGTTATTGTCTTCTGTTGAAATGTTAATGATAACAAAAATTGTTTGTCTTCACACAGAGGCACTGAAAATAAAGCCTGGCATAAATTAAATCAATGGCAGTAAACCATTCAGCAGGACAGGGAATTTGGAGAAGAGCTGTGTCAGAATTCGGTACCACAAGACAACAGGGCACCGCTATTTCATTAATTCATCTCAAATCCTGGACATTTCTATATTTACCACTGGGCTTCTGTAAACCCATAATAGGAGAATTACATGGGGTTTCAATCAATTCTCTCACAATGCCTTTCTGAAGCATGTCTTCAATCACTGGTTATATTTCTGCATTAGTCTCTGAAGTCAAATGATAGGGTGTGTTCTGATTTGGACTGGTTCTACATCTTTTCTAAGTCCAAAATCATTTCCCGTGAAGTTCCAGACTTCTGCCTTTATGTTGTCTCTTCGGTCTTTAGGTAGCTCAGAAATTGTCATTAAAGGGAACATTCGGTCTGATCGTTTTAAAGTCTACATCCTCATTATGAATCCGAAAGGCTACACTGTCTGGCGTGCAGAATATTGTACACTTTTACTTGCACAGCAAATCTCTCCCTAACAGATTAACTGGGCATGTATAACGGACAACACATTGATGCTTCTGTTTAAAGGTTCCCATTTTCACTGGGACTTCTTCTGAAATTGGATTTTGCATTTGTTTATTTGTAACCTCAACTACTTGGATCATTTTCTCAGTCAGAGGCAAGTCTGGTACCTCCACTGTTCTATAAGTGGAATGGGTAGATTCTGTGTTGATCAAAAATAACACATCTCAACCATAAATATTTGCATCTACATATGGGCTCTCTGATCTACATCGAAGACTTAGCCAAGGACGCACTCTTCATCCTCTCTCATGCCTCTTCATTGGGAGTTATCAGAAGCAGACCCATCAGTTTTGAATAAAGGAAATTGTGCTAAGGCATTCCGGTTCTGATTTTGGTACTGTTGCATAGCATTCTGAAGCTGTTTTGCATTAAACTTCGGCATTTGATTTAAATTAAACCTGGGATTCCCCATCTATGCAGGAGCAGGGGGCATCCTTTGGGCTTGATTTTGCATAGGAGTTTGTATCTGTTGCATAGGCATTTTTGGAACAGGTGTACCTTGTGAATTCTCCATAATTTCTCCAGCAATTTTTGTTTCCATTGCCTCACTCTATGATAGATGTGACAAGCAGTAACCTTTTTCATTGCAGCAATGTCCATTCTAGATTGAATACTTATAGAAACACCTCTACCACCGCCGTGGACATATTCATTTCTTCTTAATTTCCTGAAAATCCATCTTGTGGCCCAACAACTCCCTGCATTGTTAACTGATTTCCTGTGAAAGACGGGCTATGAAAACCTTTCTATGCTAATGTTTCTCAATGTTGTGGTATGGTACATTTTTGGAATCAGAATGCTGGTCATACATCATGAAATTCCACAAAACCTTCAGTGGTTATGCTTGAATTAGAAGTAAGTTTAAAACTCTATAATAACATAAAGTTTAGGCCTCTTTACTTAATGAGCAATCTCTGTAGAGTCATGAGGGATCTGTAGTCCAGAAACTTTATTTAGAAACATCTACATTTAGAAAAAGGACGCACAGGATTTCTGGTCTTGTTCCACTCAAGTACGCCATCCTGTAACCCCCCCAAAAACAAACAAGCACACACCTACGAGCATGCAAACTAGCACAATAGGGTGCATAGACACTCATATACAATATGTTAATAGAAGTAATATACAAAAGAAGACAAATAGAAATACAAATGTGCAAGTAATGACATGAAATACTGTAGCATATTAACCAATGGGTTTTAAATAGGAAATGAATGTTAGCTTTGTAAAAAAGATTTTATTGCATATTGTCATTATGAGATCTGCCTAACAGAAGTTTTAAAATTTAGGCTCACAAAAGTTACAAATGATAAAATACCTATGCCATGCAGCAGATGCATTTACCTTGCAGAAAGTATAATCTCTAAATTCTAGAACATTTTAAGTAATTTTTTCAAGCCTGTATACCTTATGCTCTCTCTTGTTTTTAGCAGGTGGTGTGGAGCCGGTATTCTCTGGTGGTGTTAGAGACTGACTAGCAGATCAAGTTCAAAGTGCCCCCCTGATTCACGGATCAATGCCTTGCCCTGGCCTGATACATCTGAGCGACATGAAAAAGGTTTGCAGCCTTTATTCCTGGCCACCAACAGATGCCCACAGGTATGATTATAATGTCAAAGACAAATGTTCCTGGAACCAGCAATATACATTGTTCTTCATTCCAGTGTTGGTCTCTGCAGTGTCAATTCACCCTAGGGAAGATGCTACATGAGCAGTGGCTGTCCCTTCTCCTGTACTCTTCTGAATTCAACAGTAAGTAAAGTAAGTCTGTAACAATATATATAAAATATAATTCTTAAGTTCAGAGGGCCCACAAACATATACAAGATAGATTGACTTATGGACATGTGTGATTGTCCAAAACAAAAATATTTTACTATTGGAGAAACGTCTGACTTACCGTGATGAAAGGTATATGGTGCATATGTAACTACCAGTTAACTTTTAAGTGCAAACAGTAGTGTTTAGTTTGTAAAAGAATGATTGCTGGTGCCCAAAGTTCTGCTCAGAAGCCAGTTGCTGGTGCAATTAAATCTGATTCCAATACCAAGACGGAGTAGTTTTAAATCCACCTTATGCCGCTTTAATATACTACTAGATACTCCCTGCCCCTTTAACTCCCTATTGCAAGTTCATACATTCCCTGTTTACAAAGGTTGTTCCGTCTTTCTCTTCCTCCGTCTTTCCAGTTACTTTTTTTCCCTCTTGCTCTCAGTAAATATCCGATGCAGAAAAGAAATTGCTGATTTCCAAAAAATGATTGCCGGTGGGCCCCTCAAGAAATCACTGGTGCAAATTAAGCACTGGCGAAATTGCTCTTCATTTATTCATGGTAGAGACTGAGCTCAATGGGTGTGAGTTGCAGATTTACGTTACAAATGGATTGCTGCTTAAATCAGAGTTCTGTTGGCAGCGCAACTGAAAATGGAGGGCAGGTGAAGGGGCTGGGTAATCACATGGAGAACAGAGGGCAGGTGAAGTGGGGAGAGGCAGAGGCTGATGACCACTGAGGTCAGGAGGGAGGTGGCAGGGGCACACAGACACAGGAAAGACTGCAAGAAGGAGGGAGAAGGGGGCAGCAAGCTGACAATGGAGGGCATACTGCTGTGGCTTAGCCTCCCGTGAGGAGCAAGCCTGGACCAAGCTCCCGCTCAGGCCTGTTCCCGGCCTATGACCCGTTGTCGTCGGCCTAAACTTGTGACGTTGTCCTCGACCAGCACAGCCAGATACCCACAGTTGGTGCTTAGTTCCTTTTGGTTCTATTTTTACCTATACTTTAAAATTCATTATCTTTGGTTCTACGAATTGCATGTTTGTCATTCTGGTATAATTTAATTTATTAAAAAATACTCTAGTGTCCTAAATTGGGTTTGGCTTTTTCTTATGTTGCATTTTTATTTTATTCCTGTTTGAGAGCTGCATAAATACTTTAAACTTTGCCTGTAAGTTGAGCATGACTACGTTTTTGCCAAGCTACCAGAAGGTTGTGCAAAGGTAGATAACTTTTGTGGTTCATCCTGACAAGGATTGTGGTTGTTGACTGAGTAAGGCTTCCACCTCACCTCAACAAATTATCCAATTTCTTACTAATATACACACACACATATATATATATAAATATATATATATATATATATATATATATATATATATATATATTATCTACTGGCGGTCGCCAGTAGATAGTTATAGTTAGGACCATGTTTCCATAGGAAATCCGCAACATTCTATTTGGAATAACTTTGGCACCGGTTGACGAATCCTCGCGAAATTTTCAAAATAGGTGGGGCGCTCCGCTCCGCTCCTAACCTGAAGCCTCGGGGGGATTCGTCAAGCGGGGGCTGAGAAAAAGGGGGGTCCCAAAACGCGTTTTCCCCATGCAATTTTCCCGAACGGCTGAACAGAATTACTTGAAATTTGGCAGAGAGGTAGTCCTCAGCTCAGGGATGTGCCTTTTGCATATATGGAGTCAATCTGTTCAGTAGTTCCTGAGAAAATTGCAGTTAAAAGCACATACATATCTATAGCCACGCACCGTGCGTGCACCGAGCGAGCACCGTGCGCACACCGTGCGAGCACCCTAACGTGCACAAGCGTAATTCTGATTGGTGGTTACATGTTAGTCAACGTTCGAATCGGGAATCAGGAAGTGTCGGCCACCATTTTGTTTGTTTTCAGTGCGAGAGTGAAAAAGGAAGGTGGCGAACGTGAAAAGGGGGCAGGGTAGAGAGTTCCTGACCCCCTAGCCTTTGTCAGGGGGTCCCTGAAGGACCCCGAAGGCAGAAAAAAACATTTAAATTTTTTTTTTTAAATCGCGGGGGTGCGCGCACCGTGCGCGCACGGTGAAAAACCAAAAAAAAAATGTTAATACGTAGTTTATTGTAAAACAAATATATATAAAAAATAATAATACATACATAACTTAGCATTTAAAAAACCATACAAATTCACTGAAAAAACCATAGGTTTCACACACGTTATAGTTAGGAATTAGCATTTAAAAAACCTTGCAAATTCACTTAAAAAACCATAGGTTTCACACGTTATAGTTAGGTGGATATTTCACTCGTAAAAAAACAATGAAATTCCCCCGTTATAGTTAGTTCAGATAACTATAACTCGTGCGGCCGCCAGCCTATCACAAGGATGATTTCATCAGTGATGTCATGAGTGATGCCACTGACCATGTCATGAGTGATGTAATATGTGACGTCACCAGCAGTCGACTGCGGTCGCGCGAATTATAGTTATCTGAACTAACTATAACGGGGGAATTTCATTGGTTTTTTACGAGTGAAATATCCACCTAACTATAACATGTGTGAAACCTATGGTTTTTTAAGTGAATATATATATATTTCACTCCTCCACACTCGGGTTAAGCCGTCGCCTTCCAGACCAACGGGTGTATCGGCAGAAATGGACCACCCAAGTCCCGGTCCTTCAAAATATCATATTATCCTCACTCAGCAGCACGCTGTAAGGATTGACGACACTCTGTTTCGGCCTCAAAAATTGTTTATTGGGTCAGCTTCTAGGACACGTTTCGCCAGACCAGCAGGCTTGTTCACTGAAAAAACCATAAGTTTCAGGCACGTTTTAGTTAGAAATTAGCATTTAAAAAACCTTAGAAATTCACTGAAAAAAACATAGGTTTCAGGGGCGTTATAGTTAGTTGGACATTTCACTGAAATTCCCCCGTTATAGTTAGTTGAGCTAACTATAACTCACACCCCCGCAATGCACTGCTGATGAAGTCACATATTACATCACTCATGACATGGTCAGTGACATCACGGATGGCATCACTGATGACATCTCAAATGACATCACTGGTGACATCACTGAGGACATCATCCAGTGACTGTGTGTTTCTGTAAAGTTTAAATATGTTTAATATATATAGGGAAAGGCGTATTGAAGAATGAGTGGGTGTATAAGTGTCTGAATGGATGATTTACTAGGTGCGTGACTGACTCTATAAGTGAGTGGTTAAACGTATGTTACTGAATGCATGGGTTAGTGACTAAACTGTGTGAATTTCTGTATCCGTCTGTTTGTTGGTGTGTAAGCGGCTGCATGGTTTTGTGAAGAACTTCAAAAGTCTCTATATGCATTATTGATTGGTTGTCTGTGCATCTGTATGGGTGTCTGAGTGTTTGTGTGTGTGACTGTGCATAGATGTGTGTGTGGGTGATTTACTGGGTGCATGTGTATGAGTGTGTTAGTGAGTGAATGTGTATCTCAGTAGTACATGTGTGAGTAACTACATATGTGAAAGGCAGTATATATGTGTATTAGAGTATATAAATGGCTATAAGTGAGAGTGTGTGATTAGCTGTATGGATGAGGGTGTGCTTGTATCAGTATGAGCATGAGTAAATGAGCTGGTGTGTGTATAGCTGTAAAGGTGAGTGCATGGGAGTGTGATTAATTATTTACATGACTGACTAGGTGTGTGAGTATCTCTATGGATGAGTGGCGGTGTGTGAGTGTCTATATAGGTGTATGAGTGTATATGATAGTCCTGTACTGAGTGACCATAAGTATGAGTGACTGTACGGGTGAGTGAGTGCATGTGTGTGTAAACCTAATAATCAGTGAGTGGATATCTAGTTATTGGTGTTGGAGTGTCTATGGTTTTGAGAATGGCAGTCTGTAATTTAGAGTGGGTGTATCAAAAATTATATTTGAGTGTGAGAAGATGCATGAAAATATCAGTGATGTCACCAGTCATGTCATTTGAGATGTCATCGGTGATGTCATCAGTGATGTCACCGACCATGTCATGAGTGATGTAATATGTGACGTCATCAACAGTGCATTGCGGGCGCGTGAGTTATAGTTAGCTGAACTAACTATAACGGGGGAATTTCAATGGTTTTGTACGAGTGAAAAGTCCAGCTAACTATAACGCCCCTGAAACCTATGGTTTTTTCAGTGAATTTCTAAGGTTTTTTAAATGCTAATTCCTAACTATAACGTGCCTGAAACCTATGGTTTTTTCAGTGAATTTCAAAGGTTTTTTAAATGCTAATTTCTAACTATGCCTACAGAGATAGGACATGTGAAGAAAGAAGAAAAAACGCAAGGAAAGAAAAAAAAGAAATGCAGAAAGAAGCAACAGAAGTCCTCAAAGACGAAGAAAAGTGCAGGAAGAAGGATAACGTGCAGAAAGAACAAAGAGAAGAGCAGAAAGAAGCCTTGTTGCAAAATCATTCTGTACCCTCAACTTTTTCAGACGGATACTGGTGGTAACTGAGTCTGACTAACCAGTCCTAGAGCCAGTGCTATGTTAAAATACACTCAGAATACAGTGAAAACACCTACATACACTAGGGAACACTATGCGTTGGGGTCCCCCTGTGATTAGCATGACCTCCTCTGTAAGCCCCTAGTATATAATAGGGCAGGGGATTAAAACTACCTCTTAAAACGTGGCACAGGGAGTGTGTGCACACGTCACCTCAGGCCCCGTCCCCTCCCTTCCCCACTGTGTAAACATGCCCTGTGGCTGTTTTAAGTTGGGAGATTAAGTCCCCTTGAATCTTGAGGGTCCCTAGGGTCCAACTAGACCACTAGGTACCTCCAGTAAGCGCCACAGAGCTGCTTTGCAGAGAGATGTAAAAGTGGCACGGCCTGGACCATCTCTCTGCAACGCAGCTCAGTGGCGCATACTGGAAGCACCTGGTGGGCTAGTTGGCCCCAGGGGCCCTCAGGATTGAAGAGGAATTATTTCCCTAACTTAAAACACGCCATAGGGCGTGTTTGCACACGTCACCTCAGGTCCCGTCCCCTCCCAACCCCACTGTGTAAACACGCCCTGTGGCTGTTTTAAGTTGGGAGATTAAGTCCCCTTGAATCCTGAGGGTCCCTAGGGGAAAAATAGCCCACTAGGTACGTCCAGTAAGTGCCATTGCAGAGAGGTGTAAAAAGGGGCACGGCCTGCACCACCTCTCTGCAAGGGAGAGCAGTGGCGCTTACTGGAAGCATCTGGTGGGCTAGTTGTCCCCAGGGTCCCTCAGGATTGAAAGGGAAATATTTCCCCAACTTAAAACACACCACAGGGCGTGTTTGCACACGTCACCTCAGGCCCCGTCCCCTCCCTTCACCACTGTGTGAAAGCGCCCTGTGGCCGTTCTAAGTTGAGAGATTAAGTCCCCTTGAATCCTAAGGGTCCCTAGGGTCAAACGAACCCACTAGGTACCTCCAGTAAGTGCCACAGAGCTGAGTTGCATAGAGGTGTAAAAAGGGGCATGGCCTCAGAACACCTGTCTGCAACGCAGCTCTCTGGCGCATACTGGAGATACCTGTTGGGCTAGTTGATCCTCAGGGACCCTCAGAATTGAAGGGGAATTATTTCCCCAACTTACAACTGGCCAGGGGACACGTTTGCAGAGTGCAACAAGGAGGGGGCGTGGCCTCCGGCGTGATGCCGGTCTTTTATTTATTTTATTTTTTTAAGAAGGAAGGCTGTGTGGCCCCCCTTCTTTTTCTAATTTATTGGCCCTGGGGACCCCATCCCCTAGGGCCAGCACCCTAATTTTTTTTGTTTAAAAAAATTAATTTGGAAGGGGGCCACGTGGCCCCCCTCCCAAGGCCTTAATCGGCCCCGGGGACCCCAACCCCCAGGTCATGGCCTTTCTTTTTTTAATTCTTTAGGAGGGGGGCTGCGTTGCCCCCCTCCTCAGGTCACTTATGGCCCCAGGGACCCCATCCCCCGGGGCCGGCCTTTGCTTTTTATTATTTAAAAAAAATATATATTTATAGAAACACCTAGGACATGCTGGACAAACCGTATGTACCTATCACCATGACGATTTGCGTGATATTCATTAAAAGGCGACTATGCATACAATGAATCCACGTGGAATGTATTTACACCGCTAGTGAAGCTCTGACGTGTCTAACGCCCTACCGTGCCTAATCCCGGTGCCCCCACCGGTGGGTACTCTCCAAGAAGACACCCTTGTCGTTTATTTATACAAACATGGTAGCTATTGACGGGCACATTTAATACACACGCACACCAAGCCATTCATAGGGGATTCGACAAAAATTCAACCAAACTATGCAAGAAACCCCCCTCACAGTTAATAAAACACACATCCACCGCTGGATGTGTAATACTTTTTATTTTACTCTCTGGAAAGGAGACAAACCTCACTTGAGAGTCACAGCGTGCTCCTGGCTGAGCTCATTGCTGTGTTACACCCACAAGTGCCCGCCAAGTGCCACACACCTCTGTGTTGTATTCCACCAGCTAGTGCATATGGTGTGACACTCTCTAGCCCATGTGCACTGTAACACCACCCAGTGAATATTTCATGCCACACTTGCCTTCGCACTGGTTATATTGCCCCATCTAACGTGCCTTCCTCGATGCCTATGTTATAACGCCCAATGCTATGCCATACATATTACAATCTGGGATCCATATCTTTGTCACAGTGCATATGCAACGTTACACTCCCCAGCACATATTTTATATTACAACTTTAGAGACTAGTTAGGTTACACAACACTGCCCTGTGCATATTACACTCCAAGGCGCATATCGCATAGCACGCGCTAGTGCCTGTGCTATCTCGCGCTCTCCAATGAATCTGTCATTGCGCACAATGTATTGCATATTATATTTCACGCCCCAGTTCATTTTATATCACACTTTTTGGTGCATAGTTTATACCATATACTATATCTAGTTTTCATTTTCAATCGTGCTCTCAGGACTATGTTCTATATAACACTGCGTCCACCTACCCTTTTCACGGGCATTACATTTTGCGATGGGGGGTGGAGGGTCAGGGGGTGTTTCTGCCAAGTGAGCCCGGAGTCACAGTCACAAGCGTCCTCTTCTTCCTGAATGAAAGTGAGATTATGCTGCATACTTGTTCATATTTTAAGTAGTTCGCACATACACACATTTTAAAATAAAGTTCCTAATACCCACCTTCTCTGAACAGTTAGCTTGCTGCCCCATCCACCTCCTCCCGATCCTCTGTTGTCTGAATCCATGGACTAGCCTCCTCCATCCTGCCATGCATGGTCTGATGTGCTGCCACTGCCCTCCATTTAGCATGATGTACCAGTCCACTCCTCCTGCCCTCCATTGCCCAATTCTATGGCCCATCATTGACCTCCTGCTTAGCCTCTGTGCTTAGCTTGCTGCCCCTATTCTCCTTCCCACTGCCCTCTGATGTCTTTGTGTATGCCCCTGCTCCATCCCTTTTTGCCCACCATGTTCCATGGATCTGCCACTCCTATCTACTCTGAGTGTTCTGTCGAGCTGCCACTCCCCTCCCACCTGCCTAGCATTGTCAGATGACTGTAACCTGTCCCTGCCACCTCCACCCTGCCTGTCCACATGCCATGCCCCTATCCCCTTCCTCCTGTCCTCCATGGTCCATTTTACTGCCACACCCTTCTGCCCTCCCTGGTCTGTTGTGCTGCAACTGCTCCTCCTGCCTGCCCCACGCGGTCTGTTGTGAGGCCCCTTCCCCTGAACACTCTTGTCTGTGCCCAGGTCCTGACCCTCCCTTCTATCCTCCATGGTCCTTTGTGCATGCCTCTGCACCCTACTTCTTGTCCATCATAGCCATTGTGCTGCCACTAACCCTCCCGCTTGCCATGCATGGTCTTCTGTGCTGCCATGGCCCCTCCCACCTTCCCTGTGTGGTCAGCTAGCTGCCCCTGACCCTCTCCCACCTTCCCTCCGTGGTCTGTGTGTATGCCATCATAGTCTCACTGTTTCTCTCCATGGTCTGTCTTGTTTCTAGTGCCCATCCTGCCTGAACTCCATGGTAATCTTGCTGCTCATGCCCTGCCCCCTTGCCCCCAGCCCTCTGTTTCCATGTGCAGACCCCTTTTCCCTCCCTCCTGGCTTTTCTGTTCCATTGTAATGCCCCTGATCCGTCCCTCCTGCCCTTTATGGTCTGTTATTCTGCAGCTTTCTCTCCTGTCTGTCCATTATGGTCAGCTAGCTACCATTGCCTCTTCCCCTCTGTTCTCTGTCATCCATGTGCATGGTCCTGTCCCCTCCGTATTGCTTTCTATGGATTGTTGTGCTGCACTCCCGCCCCGCATGCCCTGTGTGGTGTATTGTGCTGCTGCAAACCCAGATGCCTGCCCTATAGGGTCAGTTTGGTGCACCTCTCCATGTCCCTCCTGTCCTCTGTTATCCGAGTCCATGACCCTAACCCAATTCCTCCTGCCCAGCATGATCCAATGTACCATACTTGTCAACATTTTGAACTTGGTAAGAGGGAGATTTTGAAAAAAAACTGGGGTATTGATTTTCCCCTTTGAGTTACATTGAAAAAGAGGAGATTGTAGACAGGAGACAGATCAAATAAAGCCCATTTGAGCTTAAAAACATTGGACGTTTCCTGGCTGAAACGGGTCTGTTGGCATGTATGGTTGTACTACCACTGACCCTTCCTTCTGCCCACAATGGTCTATTATATTGCCACAGCCTCTCTTGCCAGTCCTGTATTGTTGGTTTGTTGCCCCTGCCCCCCTTTCCACTGCCCTCCATAGTCTGTTGTGCTGCCACGGCCATTCCTGCCTGCCCAGTGTGGTCAAATTGTTGCCCTTGCACTCTCCTACCTGCCTTCAATTTTCAGAGTCCGTGCCCCTGGCCTCTGCCTCTCAACAGTATCCCAATGAACAACTAGATTGCTAACATTCTATATTTATTACAAAAGTGTGGAACGCCTGACGTCATCTTGATGTAATCAAAACTGTAATACCTAGAGCATTTCCTTTAGAAATTACATATATGAAAGGGTCTTATTTGCATAAAAATGATGGTTAGTGCTCTAAAAAAGTAAAATGAGGACATATTTTCTGAGTTTTCAAATAGCGACAAAGAACTTTTAAATTATTTGTAATCTTTATGTTTTTTTATCCAGTTGACCACTTGATTAAATGTTGCTCTTAGGGGAGAGGATGTGGTGTTACTTCCAGAGCTGCAGACTTTGCAACTGGGGAACCAGGTTGGAGTTTCTGCTTCAGCTCAACATTCTGTGATTCTGGTCAAATCACTTAATCTCCCCATGTCTACAACCAAAATGAATTTGATCTTGTGTGATGTAACCAATGCTCATGTAAAGCACTCCAATACCTGACAAGTGTGCACTATATAAAACTGCAAATACACAAAAAATAAGTGTTTTGCACACTTCTGTCATTGGGCTACATGTGGGCTACATCTGGGTGATATTTGTGCTGCATTTGGGCTCTTTTGTCTCTGGTGGCCATCTTGGGAGATTTATTTGTTATGAAGTTTCCTAATTTCCTCATTTACTCAGTAGGAAATGCTTTCAGTTTTTTACTTTGATTCCATCAAGAAGGCATTCAGATGTGTCACACATTTGCCATAAATTCAGAATGTTAGCACTCTAGTTGCTTATTAAATCACTGTAGTAAAGCTACTGCTCACCAGGGAAGTCTGCTGCTGGTATTGAAAGTGCATGTTTCAGTCTGCATGTCAGAATTTTTTTATGAAGAGGATTTGAGAAGTCACTCAAAATGTGCCCTAATTTTTCTTTCTGCAGCATTAATCATACTTTCTATGGCAAAATGAACCCCCTCATTTTGTTCCTTTTTAAATTAAATGTTTTAAGAGTTACCACTTTATTCCAATCAAGATGCCTTCAGGTGTGCAATACGTTTGTCATAAGTAGGACTGTTAGCGCTCTAGTTGTTCTTTAGAACACTCTGGGAAGTTGCAGTAGAACACAAAGGAATCAACTGACAGTCTCTGCCCTTGTTGGATGTACATGGGTTACTGAGAATGTCAGACTTCATTCTCACATGACTGAGAAAGATAATGTGAATTTACAGAAAATATGCTCTCAGTTTAGCTTATAGATCACCTTCCAAACCTCTGTGGGAAAAGCATGAGAATATAGTTTTCTCTCACACTATGTAATAAGGTATTCCCCGTTTACTTTAAGGTTCAAGAGGGGGGAAAAAGTCAGAAATATTGAGATGTAGACCTCTTAACCAACCTATCTTATTTACTTGTGTGGAAAAAATCTCTGAATTTATGTAACAATCCCCCAAGTATAGCACATAAATGTACTGTCCTCACAACATAAGTGCTTTTTCTTTGTTTTTATTATTTAGTCAAAGATAAAACATGATTTTTATAACATTTTCAATTTTTGCTTTTTTGTTTTATAATTTACATAAATTGACATAGAACATACATGTGCATAATCAAGTAGTGTAGACAAACTAATTAATAGTTGCCTAAAACAGAAAAACTGCTAAATGGTTGACAGTGCCCCTCACAAAACAACAAAAGAAATTATAAACATAAAAAGTTTAGCTACCTCATCTCACATACCAACATCCATACCACATACTGCACTATATATATATACAAAAGAAGTTGTAAAACATATGTTTGAACGCTGGAAATATTTTCTTTCTCAAAGTGATATTTATCAGTGTATTCCGTTGACATTTATCTTAAGATAACTTTTCCTTTTTATTTCATCTGTGTTTAAATTGATCCGTATAGATTTATTTTCCAGCTGTCAAAACATTCGGTCTGGTCTACGCACGTTTCGGTGATAAAGATCACCTTCCTCAGGACCATCAGATAATAAAAAACCTTGGAGGGGCTACTTTCCTTCTGAAAAAGCAAGACCATTGTGTATCAGATATGGGGAACATGAGGGTATTTAATGTATTACTTAGAAGACTTATTTTAGATTACTTCAAAATAGCTGGTTCATGCAAGTCTCAGGCAGAGGAAGGAGAATTATTAGATTTAGAAAATTTAGAAAATTTAAGATTATACAGAAAGCCCTTCTCCAAAGTGACAGAAAATGCATTTGGTTGTGGGAATGAACCAAGAGAGAATTTATAATGTGCCTGTCGATTAGACATAGAGCCCTTCTCCCAGTGTTCAACACAAAATGACACAATACTATTTAAAATACCTGTTTCAACACAGATTGTGTATTTGGATCGCTATACTGGCGCTTAAGTGTTGACTAGATAGTAGGACGAAAGCGAAACTGTAAATGCAATGAGAAAAACTATTCAGAACAGTAATTAAATGAAACACGCAATTACTGTTCAATTGGGAGTAAGTGAAATTTCTTACACTGACTACTTAGATCTATAGAGTCAGAGATTCGTATGGTGATTAAAATATATTCTTTTTTGCTGGTATTGGCTTTTTGCCTTAGGACTCTCCGTCATAAGTCTCCTCTGGCAAAACAATGTATCTATGGGGTAAAGACACATATAAAAAGATTTTTAATATGTATCTTAAAGTATGGCGTGAGTTCTGTGAAGAAATTGATGTCGTTCTTACCTCAAACGTTTTGTAAGGCGCCAAACAAGAGGGTAGTCTATTTCAAATTTGCATGCTGCCGTTTCTTATACAAACTTGCACATGGAGTTCAGGTTATTAATTCTGGAAGGCAGAGATGATAATATAAGATATATTTTAGTATTTCTACCTTGTTTAAATCATCACATCTGTCAGTTAAATAATACATTATCGAGATTTGTCTCCAATAATACTATTCGTATGAGTTAATATGATGCTCTACTTGCCTAATTTTTTTCAGACAATTGCATGATGGTTTTATTAGGGCATCATTTGTATTTTATTGGTTAGTCAATATTTTTAAGCAAAAAAGACGGGACATTTTCCTAGAAACGGGCAGTTTATTCAGAGGTGACTAACTGAAATGGGTCAGATATTACCTCAAAATTAACGCATTACGGCTATTAACTTCAAATGATTCCAGCTTGAGGCAAGCCTAAAGTCTCCTTCTATCACAGTTATTTGGAGTCTCCTTCTATCATGATAATTTACAGATTGAAACAGTCAAAACTTAAAAGCGGGGACCTTGCAGACTTGTTTATCTGTATGTCCTATAGTACGTAGTCTCGCGAACATAAGCGCGTGACCATTGTAGGACAGCTAAAAAAAGCCCGGTAGTAAGGGCGACATCTTGGAATGGGTATAGATCTTATATAGACGCAGGGATTCCCCTTGTTTTGTTTAGTTTGTAACATTTATAAAAGCGTATTCATAGGAGCAGAGGCTTTCTAACTCTACACTAGATTATGTTACTTAACCTTAGAGAAAAGAATAATTACTCGTTATGTGCACAGAACCGAGTTTTAGTTGGAGTGAATTCTACGGATGAATATAACGCTCGGCAACCAAGAGACAAAAACGGAGATCTAAGCATGGATATGTTCTTACCTCGCGTGCTTTAGTACAGCGTGTCCCTCTTGTTGCTCGGTGTCGTTCAAATGTAGGCGAGAAGCAAACAGCTATATATCTCCGCTGAGTATTGCGTGTTCTCGCGATATTATCAGCCTGATTGGTGCCGTCGCTATAGGAAATGGCTTAGTATGGGTGACATATTGTAAAGGGTCAGAGACACCCTTAAAAGATAGAGAATAGATTTTCCGCACTGTGTCCTACATCCAATTGTCTAATAGTATGTGTGTATTTAGATATTACTGCTTTTAAGAATATAGGAAGAACAAAGCTATATATTTATAACGAGAAAAGAAACAGTCAATAATTAAGATCGAGTGGCTTTAATCTTTCTCAAATTTCCAAAGGGCATATATACCAAATGTGAGAGATGTATATCTCAAGGAAATTTATATATATATGTATATATATATATCCCGATTGTAGTGAGGTAACACGGGCGCCATCTTAGAGTGGTAAAAAGGGTGCCTCTTTCCATAGTGGGAAAGGCGCCATCTTGGAGTAGTAAAAGGGGGTGCATCATTCTATGGTGGAATAAGTTGGTATGTTACACTCAGAAGTTGGAATATACATTCTACTGTGTAAATAAACAGGGGCTAAACATAGTAAAGTAGTTTTTAAATACTATTAAGCATAAGTTTTCTGTATAAGTCTAGTCACGAGTCCAAAAGAGACAAGGTCCATGGTAGGGACTATAAATGGTCTCGACTATAAATGGTCTCCTAAGATGAATCTTAATAAATTGCATATCTATTTATTAAGGAAGAGACATGTATAGTGCGCTGTATATAGGTGCCATACTATCATTGTTTACTGGTGGGGCCTATAAGGCATATGGCAAAGTAAGCACTTGTCAGATAGGCAGTGGTGTCAATGATTCAAGAGGTCACTAGCCATGTTATATCTTCATTAAGACCTTGGTCTACTGTATCTAGCGAGAAAATCCAAAATGTTTCGCGTTGTTTGCGAATTTTAGTTGGGTCTTTCCCTGGCATTTGTCTCACTTTCTCTAAAATGAGCCAACGAAGGTCTGTTTCTGTATGTTGGTTTTCCATGAAGTGTTTGACTAGTGGCGCCTGTAGTTTGCCCGTTCTTATGGCAGATTTGTGTTCTGACAGTCGTACACGAAATTCTCTAGATGTTTCGCCCACATAGGCTAGTCCACATGGACATGTTATCATATAGATTACGTTGGAGCTCCTGCAGTTTGTCATATTTTTTAAAGTTCCTGTTCTAGTTCTATAGGACCAAGTCTTGGTAGTGATCGCAGATGCACAAGCGTGACAGTTTCCACAACTGTAGTTGCCTGTAGGCGGCGGTAAACCATCAATTGTGGTTTGTGTGCATTTCTCCTGAGGTTGTTCTCTGCTGTGTACTAATTTATCTCTCAGGTTAGGGTTTCTTCTAAATGCCACCAGTGGTTTACGTGTGGGTTCATCATCGCTCGAGTTAAGAATTTTCCAGTTTTTTTCTAGGACTTGTTTGATCTTATAGTTAAGGTTGGAGTGGTCTATGACACAAACTAGCTTGTCTTGTGTTGGTTTTGATTCCTTATTAAATAGAGCATCTCTGTTATAATATTTTGCTCTCTTGAGTGATTGTTTAACAAGTCTTTTAGGGTAGCCACGAAGGAGAAGGCGACCTTGTAGTTGTTCCGCATGTGTCATATAGTCCTTCATGTTGGTACAGTTCCTCCTAATTCTCAGGAATTCTCCGAATGGTATCGAGTCTTTTTGGCATGGTGGATGGTAACTACTGTGATCTAGAATTGTATTTTTGGCTGTCGGTTTCCTATAGAGGCTAACTGCAAGCCGTCCTTCTCTACCCATGATCCATATGTCCAGGAATTCTACCTTATCTGATGAATAATGGCAAGTGAATCTAAGGTTGTCGTCACTCGAGTTCAACCAGGATATGAATTCTAGTAAATCAGGTTCTGTGCCAGCCCAAATAAAGAAAATATCGTCTATGAATCGTCGCCACTGGGTGACGTTCTCAAAAAATGGTGCAGCCTCATTGTAGATATGTTTCCTCTCATACTCCCCCATGTAGATATTAGCTACACTGGGGGCACAAGAAGCCCCCATACTAGTCCCTTTGATTTGGTGGAAAATATCTTGTTTAAACTCAAAATAGTTATGTTGTAGTACTATTTGTAAGCACTCAATGATGAACCCATCTGGTCTTGTCCCCGGTACCCTAGCCAGAAGCGCTGCCACAGCCTCTATAGCTTTGTCTTGGGGGATGTTGGTATAAAGGGATTCTATGTCTAGAGTTACTAGGAGTTGAGTTTTCTGATCAAAGGGTGTGTTTTCTAATGTTGATATCATATGCCCTGTGTCTTTAATGTATGACGCATACTGAGTTGTGAGAGGGCAAAGAAAAGTGTCAACATATTGCGATAAAGGCTCTGTGTAGGAGTTAATGGAGGAAACTATAGGTCTTAAGGGAGGGTCTGAGATATTTTTATGGGTCTTTGGTATCCCATATAGGGCAGGTGTAACTGTATTAGTTCTATTCAAAAAGTCGAGTTCTTTTTGGCAGATATAGCCATCTACGAAGGCTTTACTTGTTATATCATTGATCTTGTCTTTAAGACAATTTATCGCTCTCATATTAGATGGCTGATAATGTTCAGATACTGCTAGCATGGATTTAACTTTGTCAGTATAGAGGGTGGTGTCCATGATGACTATTCCTCCTGCTTTGTCACACGGTTTGATGGTAATATGTGTGTTACTCTGTAAGGCTTTACAGGCCTCTCTTTCTTTGGGGGTCAGATTAGGTGCCGGTTTAGGGATGTATTTGGTTATTCTCTTCATCTCCTTAATAACTGTCTTTTCAAAAATCGCCACTTCTGGGCCAACCATGTCTAGAGTTGGCGTAAAGTTGGACGGTGGTTTGCAGCCTGAGTAGTTATTTTCTTGTTCGTCTATAGTTACTGTTGAGAAATATTTTTTCAATCTTATTTTTCGAAAGAACGAAAAGATATCTTTATTCAGTCTGTGCGTATTAAGATGTGTGCTAGGAACGAACGAGAGACCTTTGCTGAGTAGTTTAGTTTCTTCTATAGACAACTCATGCTTGGACAAATTAAAGATGGGAATTTGTTCATTGGAGGAGTATGATGTCATTTCCAATATTGGTTGTTCCTGGTCCTCATGTATGGCTGCTGATGTGGACGGTCTAGTGGTTGGTAGTAACTTCTCGTTGGTCTTGAGAATCTTGTCCTTGTCCTGCCTCTGCCTCTCGATAAAAAAGGAGACGATTGTTGGCCTCTAAGCTGTTGTTCAGACGGATGGCCTCTTAGATTTCTGTCAGTGAAGTTGGGATCTTCACCTCCATTGTATGTCTCCAAGTCTGAGTCAGATGAGTTGGTGTCTTCAAATGTCACAATTTTGTTCCTTCTATCAGGTCTTGGATTGTATTGGCCTGGTTGTTGTATGCCTTCTTGGTAATAATTACTCAAGAGGTAAGGATATATTTTCTCGTGTGAAAACCACCTAATATCTTTTTTCAGTTTGTTTGTTTTCTTCTTTATAAGATAATCATCAAACTTCTGCATTTCTTGAATGATGTTATCTAACTTGGTCTTAGCATCGTCTAAAGCTGAGCTAGTTTTTAGCTTTTCTTCTAGGTCCAAAATTTCCTGTTTTAGTGGACTTATCATTTCTCTTACGGTTTCAATGATAAGGAGCATCCAATCTCTGGAGCACCGATTAGCGATGAGCGACCAGCGCTCCAGAAATTGGCGTACTTCGATAAAGAGTGCTGGCACGTTTCTGACCCTCAGGCCTGAGGGGATTACTCCAGATTTTAAGTATTCCAACATAAAAAAAGCATGGGACTCCATCCTCTTTGCCTTTTTTTTAAGATTTAATAGTTTCGTCCATTCTACATTACTACTGCTTGTTAGGGTAGGATTGATGTTACTACTACCTGCTATTTGTCCTATCATGGCCGCAAAATCATCATCGGAGAAACCGAAAGTTTTAAGGCCTTCCATGATATATCACTAGGAGCTATGGGGGACAATATATTCAATACTGTGTTGAGAGCAGGCTTCAGTGTTATCCAGCGAAGACAGAAAGTCAAAACGAAGATTGATATAGGAAGGAAAAATCTAGTACTGAAAGAGAAGAGAGAAAAAGGGAATGCTGAGACTATGTATATAGAAAAGTATATTCACCAGATACCTGCGATGAAAAATCGCAAAAATTACACTATGTAATAAGGTATTCCCCGTTTACTTTAAGGTTCAAGAGGGGGGAAAAAGTCAGAAATATTGAGATGTAGACCTCTTAACCAACCTATCTTATTTACTTGTGTGGAAAAAATCTCTGAATTTATGTAACAATCCCCCAAGTATAGCACATAAATGTACTGTCCTCACAACATAAGTGCTTTTTCTTTGTTTTTATTATTTAGTCAAAGATAAAACATGATTTTTATAACATTTTCAATTTTTGCTTTTTTGTTTTATAATTTACATAAATTGACATAGAACATACATGTGCATAATCAAGTAGTGTAGACAAACTAATTAATAGTTGCCTAAAACAGAAAAACTGCTAAATGGTTGACAGTGCCCCTCACAAAACAACAAAAGAAATTATAAACATAAAAAGTTTAGCTACCTCATCTCACATACCAACATCCATACCACATACTGCACTATATATATATACAAAAGAAGTTGTAAAACATATGTTTGAACGCTGGAAATATTTTCTTTCTCAAAGTGATATTTATCAGTGTATTCCGTTGACATTTATCTTAAGATAACTTTTCCTTTTTATTTCATCTGTGTTTAAATTGATCCGTATAGATTTATTTTCCAGCTGTCAAAACATTCGGTCTGGTCTACGCACGTTTCGGTGATAAAGATCACCTTCCTCAGGACCATCAGATAATAAAAAACCTTGGAGGGGCTACTTTCCTTCTGAAAAAGCAAGACCATTGTGTATCAGATATGGGGAACATGAGGGTATTTAATGTATTACTTAGAAGACTTATTTTAGATTACTTCAAAATAGCTGGTTCATGCAAGTCTCAGGCAGAGGAAGGAGAATTATTAGATTTAGAAAATTTAGAAAATTTAAGATTATACAGAAAGCCCTTCTCCAAAGTGACAGAAAATGCATTTGGTTGTGGGAATGAACCAAGAGAGAATTTATAATGTGCCTGTCGATTAGACATAGAGCCCTTCTCCCAGTGTTCAACACAAAATGACACAATACTATTTAAAATACCTGTTTCAACACAGATTGTGTATTTGGATCGCTATACTGGCGCTTAAGTGTTGACTAGATAGTAGGACGAAAGCGAAACTGTAAATGCAATGAGAAAAACTATTCAGAACAGTAATTAAATGAAACACGCAATTACTGTTCAATTGGGAGTAAGTGAAATTTCTTACACTGACTACTTAGATCTATAGAGTCAGAGATTCGTATGGTGATTAAAATATATTCTTTTTTGCTGGTATTGGCTTTTTGCCTTAGGACTCTCCGTCATAAGTCTCCTCTGGCAAAACAATGTATCTATGGGGTAAAGACACATATAAAAAGATTTTTAATATGTATCTTAAAGTATGGCGTGAGTTCTGTGAAGAAATTGATGTCGTTCTTACCTCAAACGTTTTGTAAGGCGCCAAACAAGAGGGTAGTCTATTTCAAATTTGCATGCTGCCGTTTCTTATACAAACTTGCACATGGAGTTCAGGTTATTAATTCTGGAAGGCAGAGATGATAATATAAGATATATTTTAGTATTTATACCTTGTTTAAATCATCACATCTGTCAGTTAAATAATACATTATCGAGATTTGTCTCCAATAATACTATTCGTATGAGTTAATATGATGCTCTACTTGCCTAATTTTTTTCAGACAATTGCATGATGGTTTTATTAGGGCATCATTTGTATTTTATTGGTTAGTCAATATTTTTAAGCAAAAAAGACGGGACATTTTCCTAGAAACGGGCAGTTTATTCAGAGGTGACTAACTGAAATGGGTCAGATATTACCTCAAAATTAACGCATTACGGCTATTAACTTCAAATGATTCCAGCTTGAGGCAAGCCTAAAGTCTCCTTCTATCACAGTTATTTGGAGTCTCCTTCTATCATGATAATTTACAGATTGAAACAGTCAAAACTTAAAAGCGGGGACCTTGCAGACTTGTTTATCTGTATGTCCTATAGTACGTAGTCTCGCGAACATAAGCGCGTGACCATTGTAGGACAGCTAAAAAAAGCCCGGTAGTAAGGGCGACATCTTGGAATGGGTATAGATCTTATATAGACGCAGGGATTCCCCTTGTTTTGTTTAGTTTGTAACATTTATAAAAGCGTATTCATAGGAGCAGAGGCTTTCTAACTCTACACTAGATTATGTTACTTAACCTTAGAGAAAAGAATAATTACTCGTTATGTGCACAGAACCGAGTTTTAGTTGGAGTGAATTCTACGGATGAATATAACGCTCGGCAACCAAGAGACAAAAACGGAGATCTAAGCATGGATATGTTCTTACCTCGCGTGCTTTAGTACAGCGTGTCCCTCTTGTTGCTCGGTGTCGTTCAAATGTAGGCGAGAAGCAAACAGCTATATATCTCCGCTGAGTATTGCGTGTTCTCGCGATATTATCAGCCTGATTGGTGCCGTCGCTATAGGAAATGGCTTAGTATGGGTGACATATTGTAAAGGGTCAGAGACACCCTTAAAAGATAGAGAATAGATTTTCCGCACTGTGTCCTACATCCAATTGTCGAATAGTATGTGTGTATTTAGATATTACTGCTTTTAAGAATATAGGAAGAACAAAGCTATATATTTATAACGAGAAAAGAAACAGTCAATAATTAAGATCGAGTGGCTTTAATCTTTCTCAAATTTCCAAAGGGCATATATACCAAATGTGAGAGATGTATATCTCAAGGAAATTTATATATATATGTATATATATATATCCCGATTGTAGTGAGGTAACACGGGCGCCATCTTAGAGTGGTAAAAAGGGTGCCTCTTTCCATAGTGGGAAAGGCGCCATCTTGGAGTAGTAAAAGGAGGTGCATCATTCTATGGTGGAATAAGTTGGTATGTTACACTCAGAAGTTGGAATATACATTCTACTGTGTAAATAAACAGGGGCTAAACATAGTAAAGTAGTTTTTAAATACTATTAAGCATAAGTTTTCTGTATAAGTCTAGTCACGAGTCCAAAAGAGACAAGGTCCATGGTAGGGACTATAAATGGTCTCGACTATAAATGGTCTCCTAAGATGAATCTTAATAAATTGCATATCTATTTATTAAGGAAGAGACATGTATAGTGCGCTGTATATAGGTGCCATACTATCATTGTTTACTGGTGGGGCCTATAAGGCATATGGCAAAGTAAGCACTTGTCAGATAGGCAGTGGTGTCAATGATTCAAGAGGTCACTAGCCATGTTATATCTTCATTAAGACCTTGGTCTACTGTATCTAGCGAGAAAATCCAAAATGTTTCGCGTTGTTTGCGAATTTTAGTTGGGTCTTTCCCTGGCATTTGTCTCACTTTCTCTAAAATGAGCCAACGAAGGTCTGTTTCTGTATGTTGGTTTTCCATGAAGTGTTTGACTAGTGGCGCCTGTAGTTTGCCCGTTCTTATGGCAGATTTGTATTCTGACAGTCGTACACGAAATTCTCTAGATGTTTCGCCCACATAGGCTAGTCCACATGGACATGTTATCATATAGATTACGTTGGAGCTCCTGCAGTTTGTCATATTTTTTAAAGTTCCTGTTCTAGTTCTATAGGACCAAGTCTTGGTAGTGATCGCAGATGCACAAGCGTGACAGTTTCCACAACTGTAGTTGCCTGTAGGCGGCGGTAAACCATCAATTGTGGTTTGTGTGCATTTCTCCTGAGGTTGTTCTCTGCTGTGTACTAATTTATCTCTCAGGTTAGGGTTTCTTCTAAATGCCACCAGTGGTTTACGTGTGGGTTCATCATCGCTCGAGTTAAGAATTTTCCAGTTTTTTTCTAGGACTTGTTTGATCTTATAGTTAAGGTTGGAGTGGTCTATGACACAAACTAGCTTGTCTTGTGTTGGTTTTGATTCCTTATTAAATAGAGCATCTCTGTTATAATATTTTGCTCTCTTGAGTGATTGTTTAACAAGTCTTTTAGGGTAGCCACGAAGGAGAAGGCGACCTTGTAGTTGTTCCGCATGTGTCATATAGTCCTTCATGTTGGTACAGTTCCTCCTAATTCTCAGGAATTCTCCGAATGGTATCGAGTCTTTTTGGCATGGTGGATGGTAACTACTGTGATCTAGAATTGTATTTTTGGCTGTCGGTTTCCTATAGAGGCTAACTGCAAGCCGTCCTTCTCTACCCATGATCCATATGTCCAGGAATTCTACCTTATCTGATGAATAATGGCAAGTGAATCTAAGGTTGTCGTCACTCGAGTTCAACCAGGATATGAATTCTAGTAAATCAGGTTCTGTGCCAGCCCAAATAAAGAAAATATCGTCTATGAATCGTCGCCACTGGGTGACGTTCTCAAAAAATGGTGCAGCCTCATTGTAGATATGTTTCCTCTCATACTCCCCCATGTAGATATTAGCTACACTGGGGGCACAAGAAGCCCCCATACTAGTCCCTTTGATTTGGTGGAAAATATCTTGTTTAAACTCAAAATAGTTATGTTGTAGTACTATTTGTAAGCACTCAATGATGAACCCATCTGGTCTTGTCCCCGGTACCCTAGCCAGAAGCGCTGCCACAGCCTCTATAGCTTTGTCTTGGGGGATGTTGGTATAAAGGGATTCTATGTCTAGAGTTACTAGGAGTTGAGTTTTCTGATCAAAGGGTGTGTTTTCTAATGTTGATATCATATGCCCTGTGTCTTTAATGTATGACGCATACTGAGTTGTGAGAGGGCAAAGAAAAGTGTCAACATATTGCGATAAAGGCTCTGTGTAGGAGTTAATGGAGGAAACTATAGGTCTTAAGGGAGGGTCTGAGATATTTTTATGGGTCTTTGGTATCCCATATAGGGTAGGTGTAACTGTATTAGTTCTATTCAAAAAGTCGAGTTCTTTTTGGCAGATATAGCCATCTACGAAGGCTTTACTTGTTATATCATTGATCTTGTCTTTAAGACAATTTATCGCTCTCATATTAGATGGCTGATAATGTTCAGATACTGCTAGCATGGATTTAACTTTGTCAGTATAGAGGGTGGTGTCCATGATGACTATTCCTCCTGCTTTGTCACACGGTTTGATGGTAATATGTGTGTTACTCTGTAAGGCTTTACAGGCCTCTCTTTCTTTGGGGGTCAGATTAGGTGCCGGTTTAGGGATGTATTTGGTTATTCTCTTCATCTCCTTAATATGTTTATAATTTCTTTTGTTGTTTTGTGAGGGGCACTGTCAACCATTTAGCAGTTTTTCTGTTTTAGGCAACTATTAATTAGTTTGTCTACACTACTTGATTATGCACATGTATGTTCTATGTCAATTTATGTAAATTATAAAACAAAAAAGCAAAAATTGAAAATGTTATAAAAATCATATAGTTTTCTCTCAAACATGATTCATGATATCACAGCAGAAGGCTTTTTCACATGGTAAAATCACCTTAGAACACACCACAATTCCTAAAATGAGTATGGTACTATCAACAAATGATTTATAATGTAACTAAAGTCTTAAAACCTTCTATTAACTGCAATGCTTTTTAATGAGGTGCTATCATGTATATTGTTCCCAAGATGGCTGCCAACACTTCTTGGATGAAGTGCTGACAGCCAATCAGATCTCACGATGAGATGTGTGGTTAGGCTCCGCCCAGATATATCTATCTTTTTAACTCTAATTTTCTCAGGAACTACTGAACGGATTTACACCATTTAAGCAAAAGGCACGAGTCTGAAATGAGGACTACCTCTTTGCCAAATTTGGTGTAATTCCGTTGAGCAGTTCGGGCTGTAGCTGCGTCAACAGGTCCTATGGGAAAATGCATGGGGAAAATGTGTTTTTGGAGCCCCCTTTTTTCTCGGCCCCCGCTTGACGAATCACCGTGAAATTTTCAGGATAGGAGCGGATCCGAGCTGGCCAAAAGTTTGGAAAATTTCGCGAAGATTTGTCGATCAGCGGCAACGTTATTCCAAATAGAATGTTGCGGATTTCCTATGGAAAATAGGTCCTAACTATAACTAGGTAATATATATATATATATATATATATATATATATATATATATATATATATATATATATATATTACATACTGGTAGCCTCCTCCATACTTAGGACCATATTTAACTAGGAAAACTCATTTTTTGACTTGCCTATAACTTTGGCGTTGCTCGACCAATCTTCAGGAAATTTTCCAGACAAAGAATCAAGGTAGGTTCTAGTTGTAATAGAAAGTTTAAGGGTGATTCGTGCAGTGGGGATCGAGAATTTGGGGTGTGAAATAAGGCTGCATTTGCAATGTTATTCCCATCAGAACCTTTAGCCACACCTACATTCCGAACTGCTGATCGGACTTACACCACATTTGGCAGGGAGGTAGATGTAGTTCACGGAAGTGCAATGTGCCTGTTTAGATTAAATCTGTTCAGTAGTTATTGAGAAATTTAAGCCAGAAATTATAGTGATACCTCTGGCCGCGGATATTTCACGGTGGTTTCACAATTACTTGTGAATTCAAGCAACAACATGAATGCTCTGATTGGCTGGACGCAATCTGAACAGAAAGTTGCAGCTGACATTTTATCTATCGGGGACAGTTCCTGGGGCTGAAAATGTGTGTGAAAGCCCACATAAGGGGTAACAGAAGTTTTAAAATGTAGGCTCACAAAAGTTAAAAAGGATTAAATACCTATGCCATGCAGCTGCTACATTCACCTTGCAGAAAGTATAATCTTTAATTTCTAGAACATTTTAAGTCATTTTTTCAAGCCTGAGTGACTATTTCTATCTCTTGTTCTTAGCAGGTGGTGTGGAGCCTGTATTCTCTGGTGGTGTTAGAGACTGACCAGCAGATCAAGTTTAAAGTGCCCCCCCGATCCATGGATCAATGCCTGGCCCTGGCCTGACACATCTGAGCGACATGAAAAAGGTTTGCAGCCTTTATTCATGGCCACCAACGGATGCCTGCAGGTACGATTATAATGTCAAAGACAGATGTTCCTGGAAACAGCATTATATATTGTTCTTCCTTCCAGTGTTGGCCTCTGCAGTGTCAACACACCCTAGGGAAGATGCTACTCGATCAGGGTCTGTCCCTCCTCCTGTACTGTTTTGAGTTCAACAGTAAGTAAAGTAAGTCTGTGAAATTATATATAAAATGTAAATCTTAAATCCACAGGGTCCACAAACATATACAAGATAGATTGACTATATGTACATGTGTGATTGTCCAAAACAAAAATTGTGTACTATTGGAGACAAGTCTGACTTACTATGATGAAAGGTATATGGTGCAATGTTTAACTACCAGTTCACTTTTAAGTGCAAACAGCAGTTTTTAGTTTGTAAACAAATTATTGCTGGTGCCCAAAGCTCTGCTCAGAAGCCAAAGCTCTGCTCAGAAGCCGGCTGCTACAATTAAATCTGCTTCCAATACCAAGTGGGGGTAGTTTTAAATCCACCTCATGCCTCTTTAATACACTACTAGATACTCTCTGCCCCTTTATCTCACTCTTGCAGGTTCATACATTCTCTGTTTATAAAGCTTTTTCTGTCTTTCTCTTCCTCTGTCTTTCCACTTTGTTTTTTCCCTCTTACTCTCAGTAAATGTCTGATGCAGAAAAGTAAGTGCAGGTTCCCAAAAAATGAGTGCCAGTGGCCCTCTCAAGAAACCACTGGTGCAGATTAAGCATTGGCAAATAGTACTTCATTTAAACATAGTAGAGACTTAACTCAATGGGTGTGAGTTGCAGATTTACGTTACAAATAGATCGAGGCTCAAATCAAATTTTGGTTGGCAGCACAACTGATCATGGAGGGCAGGTGAAGGAGCAGGGGTAATCGCATGGAGAACAGAGGGGAGAGGCAGGGGCTGATGACTACTGAGGTCCGCTGATCGAACTTACACCAAATTTGGCAGGAAAGTAGATGTTGGGTCAAGGAAAAGCATTGTGCCTGTTTGGAGTACATCTGTTCAGTAGTTTTTTAGAAATGTAAGCTGAAAATTATAGTGATACCTCTGGCGATGGGTATTTCATGGTGGTTTCGGAATTACTCACGCATGCACGTGCCAACAGGAATGCTCTGATTGCCTGGACACAATCTGAACAGAAAGTTGCAGCCACCATTTTATCTAGCGAGAACGTTTCCCTGGGCTGAAAATTTGTGTCAAAGCCCACATAATGGTTCAGGGGGAAATACTCTGACCCCATGGTTGAGAAATGGGGGTGTTAGTGACACAGGTTAAGTGTCCAAAATTATTCAAATTCAAATTCAAATAAACTTTATTCGGTTACACAAGGTCAACCATACAAGTTACAAAACTATTTATACATAAAATCAGACAGATTAAAACACACCATAAAAAACAAACCCATTCCAGGGCAATTCTCAGTATTAGAAGAGAGGGGGCTCAAAATATGCATAGCTACTAATTCATAAGAAACAGATGACCCATAAAACATCATAATAAAATAGGCCTGCTTTCATTTTCCATACTTTGGAAAACTAGGCCAACATACTCTTACGTCCATACATGCCCTTGATTTCATTATAGATTTTAAATAACCCACGACAAAAAATATAAATTCCTCGTTCAGTAGTTGGGGATACAAGAGGACTGGGCGAGCTTGTCTAAAATTCGACTTCTTTAAAATAGGGACCAGGGATGTTTCCGTGGAACTGAGTAGAATCTGCAGAAGAACATGAAGTGCAGCAAATCCTGTGGAGACTGACCATCGCAGCCACAGGATGCTAACAATTGTCGTCTGTAGCAGCCCTTGGGTCTAACCAACAAGAGATGGAAAAGGTTCGTCCGGAACCTAGTTAGTAGGAACTTCTCATGTGTGGATAGGGACCCCAGGAGATAGGGTTCTGTAAGTGGTGTTGTTTTAAGCATTAAAAACCTACGAACACTTGCTTTCTTGAGTTCCTGCTCGTCCCTGTCCAATTTCTTTAGTGATAAGAAGGCTACCCTGACTAGTTCCACATCCTTCTTGGTAATAGTTTCAGGCTTAAAAAATAACTCTACACGACTTACCCCTTCCAGGCTTCTTTTAATATAATTAAGCCATGGAATTTGGAGTACTTTATCAAGTGTCAAGCACTCTCTCAATTTCGTGTGGGTGAGGTTTAACTCCTGGTTCAGCCAGCATTTTAACCAGAATACAAGAGGGCGCAAGGCCAGGGTATCACTCAAATACGGAACCCCCAATTCTTCATTGGCCACCAAGTTAGAAAGGCTCTGTGGGGCACACAACAGGCGCTTCAGGAATTTATTCTCTGCCACCTGTTAAGGATTCACTTTAGTATGACCCCACATTTCACTCCCATAACAGGCTATAGCCAGGCTTTTAGCCTGATACACCTTTAACATGGCACCAATTGGTTTCCTCACTATTTTCGTGGCAAAATTAAAAATTGCAGCGTTTGCCCTGACCAAAGCCCCCCTACCCTTAGTAATTTGGGGCCCCCATTGTAGCTGATCATCCAGGAGAACCCCTAGATATGAAAAAACATTCGTGTGAGGGATAGTGGAAGAGCCAACCCTGAATTGGAAGCTTTTTCACTTGCATAACATAAGATTTCGTATTGTTAATGGCCAGATCCCGATCTGACATAAAGTTAGAAAATGCCTCAAGTAGGGATTTAAGGCCTAATGCCGTCCTCGCTAAGAGGACGGCATCGTCCGCATAAAGTAGGACAGGAAGTCCACGCCGCCCTACGTATGGGAAATCTACCTCCATGTTTCTTAATACTTTGTCCAAATCATTTATATAAAAATTAAATAAAAATGGAGCCATTATACACCCCTGTCGTACTCCCCTTTTTATATGTGCAAATCTTCCAAAAAGTCGACTAAGCTGTTCTCTACCCCCATTTCCCTCATGGCCTGCCACAGCTTGACCCTGTTTACACAGTCAAATGTGAGTACAGGTCCATGAAGGCAAGGTATGCAGTACCTGGTCGTGCAACTGTATATTTACTCAATATCAGGGAGAGATTAAGGCATTGAGCCACAGTTGAACGCCCGGGGCGAAATCCAAACTGGACATCCGATAACATTTTTTGCTCCTCCGCCCAGCTAGACAATCTGTCCAGAAGTACACGGCCCACAACCTTGACCACTGAATCAAGAAGAGAGATTGGTCTATAGCAATGGGTGCTATTCCTATCCCCCTTCTTGAAAACAGGGTCGATGGTAGAGGTCGCCCAGGACTCAGGGCACCCATTTTTTGCGGCTGCGTTAAACACTGCCACAAGTATTGGTGCCCAGAAGGAAGGGTCAGACTTAAATAGGTCCGGGGGATACCGTCCGGGCCCGGGGCTTTATTGCTTGTTAAACCAAAAATGCCTTCCACCACCTCACCCGGTTCAAAATTCACTACAGGGGCATTCATATCACGGCCGACCTGTGGGAGGAGCTCTGTTGAGCTCTCAAACATTAATTTAAAATGGAGCACCCATTCCTCCTCCGGGAGTCAAGGGCCCTCACGCTGTCCTGATCAAAGAGGGCCCCATTCACGATGCTCCAAAATCTGGAGCTACTCCGTAGGGTACTAGAGTTTATCAACTCCCTCCAGGTCTCTTCCTTCATATCTCCTTTCCTTTTTGCCAAGCAATCCTTGTAATCTTTCCGGCAAACTCGCACATGTGCAGAATTTCTTGGGTTTGCTGACAAGGATTCACTCCGTTTTTAGTGGCCTTGGAGCAAGCGGAATCAAACCATCTCAGTCCAGGGTGCAAAGTTCTGCCACCTGGGACGCTTAAAATCTTTCCAACTTTTTTTTACAATGGATTCATATGCATTAATAACCTCGCCTGAGGAAGAGCCTTCATCCATACACAACCCTACCTCGTTAGCGCACGATTCTCTTACCTTCCGGTAAAAATTATCTGGAGTGATCTGGGACCATTTTAGGCCTGGGCGGTAAATTCCGTTCAGCTCGCGGAATTTGCGGAATTTGGGTAATTTCGCGTTCTGCGGAGAACAAGAAATTGCCCAAAATTCTGCATTCCGCAGCTTCACGGGATTTTTTGCTTGTTCGCTTTCTCAAAATGCATGTTCGGGAGATATTTCCCTCCGAGCACGCAAACAGCGTTCGCGAACAGGAAAAAAGTATCGCGAACAAGCAATTCTGGCTATTTGCGGAATTTCTGTGTGCTTGCGGAGATTTTTTACCGTTTCACGAATGCTGTTTGCGTGCTCGGGGGCAAATTCCACCCTCCCCTAGACCATTTAAGATGGCGTAATCCGTCCGTTGGTTTAAGCGTTCCCTTTGGAGCAACTCCACTAATCTGAGCTAACAATGGTCCCTGCAGGGACACATACAGAGGGTTGTGATCACTGTGTAAACTGTCCTAACCGCTAAATGATGCTTGTGAAGAGGAGGAGATTAACATATAATCGATAAATTACCCCCTACCTCTCCCATTAAAGGTGGGTACCGGGAAAGTGCGATGTGGGTCATCAGGTTATTTAATACCTCCCCGTGTGTGGAATGTTCAAAGTGAAACCCCTTTAGGCGGAAGCAACCCAACTCAGAAACTCCGGTGAGCATGGGGTTTCCGCAAGGGTGGATGTTGAAATCCCCAGAAACTGTTAAATTGTGTAGAATGGACCCATAAGATTGATTAATAAGAGTGCCCAAGGTAGTAATGTTACTCCCACCAGATGGGCAAGTCGCAGAGTTATAAAAATTGATAAATCCCCAATTTTTATCTCCCCTATTTAAAATCAATGGCAATATACCTGGGCTAGGGGATGGAATGACCTGAATATGGCAGTCAACTGCCAGGGATATATAAGTTACTAGTCCACCCCTGGGTCTACCCCCAGCTAAGGGGGATGGCTGGCACAAAAAAAGCCCTATAACCCTCCAAAAATAAATCACATTCAACCGACCAGGTTTCTTGGAGGTCAATCACAAGGAATTGCCTCATGAATTTTAGCCAAAGAGGATCCTGGAATTTGCTTGCTAACCCTGCAATATTCCAGGATAATTCTTTTTTGTTTTTTTCTACAGGTGCACCTGGGTTCTCTTTCACTAACTCTTGTGGTTGCTGGAAATTTTGATCAAGGTCGGGGCCCTCTCTCAAGTCATTTCTCATGTAATTTCTTAGTCAATCATAGCCCTCCATCCCTGCTAGTGATGAAAATCTATTATGTAAGTTTATCATGAAACTTGCCCCATGCTGTCCACCAAATAGAGCTGGAGTATGGACCACAGGGGTTAACTGTTGCATATGCACAGGAATTGATCCTTGTGACCACCCACCTTGGAAAACTGGCATTTTAACATTGCGGGGTCTTTAGGTTGATCGGGTTTATAAAACTAGCCTAGCGGGAATGCCCTGATTCCTGATCCTGGCTTACTAGAGGTGTGCGTCCCCAAACAATATCCTACCCGCGGTATGAGGATTGTCAAAATTAATAATAACACAGTCACCCATGCCTGTTTTGTTAAGGCTCCCGATCCAGCTAACACTACAGACCATGGTGATATTTTTGGCCACTCTAGCCCCCAGGGTGGTATTAATTGAGAGCCAGTGAATTATTTTATTTTTAAGCTGTCCATAGTCCTCACTACCCCCCTGGGGGAGAGGTGGAACATTCCCCACAACCACTACGTAGGGGTAGATTCAGGGGGAAGATCTATTACTGGTAAACTCTGTAACTGCACTTCACTTTTCTCATGTTTCCCATCCCTGGATTGATGGCGGATGCCGGGGACACTACCGGGGCAGCTACCACTGCTACAAACAGGTGTGTCCCTGCTAAAACCAACTGCGGCAATCCTATCATCATACCCCGCAGAAGCTTCAAATTGCATTCACGGATGAATTGGGGGGGAAGCCACAGAGGTCGGCCAAATAATCGATTGAATGATCTGAGACCCAAGTCCCCTTGCATTGTTCTGACCAAGGTCAGCACTTAGTTCTCCTAAAAGAGATGGTGTAGCCTTACTAGTATGCAAAGCTATGGAATCCTCAATCCAGGTCAGCCTCTCAATAATAGGGCTTAGTTTTTGCATCCAGTAAGTTAGATAAAGAAGCCTGTAGTGTCGCTAATGCTCCAGAAAAATCCATAGTTGGGGGATTATTAGGGGGAACTACGTTAGGTACGGAAGGTTTAACACTCATGGTGGATTTCATTTTTTTTTATTGTCCCCCAATAGATTGAGTTTTTCTTTTGGTGCCACCCCCCAACTACTGAGTCCCTTTCATTATCTGGGCTACCTTTTCTCTCGGTAAAGCAGGGGGTAGTTTCTCTATATTGCTAGGTAAACTGGCATCAGCTCCCAAAGGGTCCCTTCCCCCACCTACTTTGTTACTTATTACGATGACAGGTGATAAAGGAGCCACCAAAGGAGGCTCATCAGCATAAGTAGGTGACAGATTAGAAGTCCCAGCATCATTCTCGGAATCCACGCTTATATCTTCGCATAAGCTCACGGTAGGCACAGGGCAATGAGCACGGGTAGCAGGACCAACATTCACTTCAGTCTCTGGTACACAAAGGCGCTGAATGTTATTTGGAGATCTCGAGAGGCGCCTATTTACCAGCTCGATCTCCTTGTCCAACACAGAAGCAGCCCTTTGCAAGAAAGAATCCATGGTGTAGACCGTTGCGGACAAACCCGGCTTCCCCTTCGCCATGTTTGCGGGAACAGACACAACCTTACGGCTACCCATAATTATTAAAAGGGAGTTAAAAAAACGTTTTGGATTGGGAATTAAAAAACAAGATATCAGTTAAAAAAAAGACATAGCCACATCAAGTTAGTCATGTGTGAAACAAGAGATGGGCAGTCTAGACATGCAAAAATCACATATAGTACACTCGTAGTGGACGTCCCCAAAGAGCACTGGGTTGTCTTAAACTTTGTCTTGGAGATTAGCCACAACCGTGTTCAAATAACCGCAACTAATAGCTGGTTACCAGGTTTTTGAAAGCTCCGATCCCGCTGTTCAAAGAGGGGGGCCTGCCCTGCCTCGTCCGGACATGGACGGGCACAGACAGGCCTGCCCTTGGTGATGCGGGAGGCAGTGGCGGTCTTTATGCGCCGGCTGGCGCGCGAGTGAAGCAAGGGACATCGCGAATATTGACGCCATCACGACTATTGGTGGAAATATATAGAAGTATATTAGTGAATCATTAATACACATTGTTATACAGATATTGAGATTCTGATCAATGTTTTTATAGAATTATTTATATAGTGAGTTATCTACTGTAATGGTTAGAATTAATTATATAGTTTTAATATTTTAGTGTGGTGCTGGCTATTGAAATCCTTCTTTTGTTTTCCGTTTTCGCGACGTGTCCGCAGGGATTGCAATAAGCAAAATATAAAATAGGTTTTAAAGATGTATTTTATGGAAACTCTCTAGAAAAACATGACTTTAGAGGATACTGTAAGAAACCCATGGTGTGTAAAATACTGTAATATGTATGTATATATTTATTTTAGACTTTATGAAAAAGGAGCCATCGTTGGGGTTAACAACACTATCGCAACGTCCCAAATAACTGCGAAAATGAAAAATTGGTCTTAAAAATGTTTTTTAAATGAACTTAGTACAAAAATATGAGTTTAAACAAGCTTTGTAAGAAGTGTGTATATAGTAATATGTGTAGGGCAATGTTCAGAATGTTTTTTTTTGCATATTATTTTTGGATGTGTTCATAGTGATTGAATGTCTGCTTTTGTTCCCATTTTCGTGACTTATCCGGGGGAATCATGAGTACGAACGTCATTGCGATCTCCAGAGTCACAGAGAAAAGATACAATAGGATTTAAGAATGGTTTCATAGAACCTTTCTACAAAAACATGACTTTAGAAAATACTGTGAGAAACCCCTAGTGTGTAAAATACTGTATTATATGTGGATATCTGTGTTTTAGACTTTATGGAAAAGGCGCGATTGTTGCAGTTAATGACATCACCTCGCCATCCTGAATAACAGAGAAAACAGAAAATAGGCCTTAAATATGCATTTTAAAGAAACTTAGTACAAAAACATGAGTTTAAAAATGTTTTTAAAGAGGTATTTATATAGTAATATGTGCAGGGTAATGTTCAGACTATATTTATTTACATATTTTTGGGGGATGTGTTGGTGGTCATTGAATGTCTGCTTTGTTTTCTGTTTTCTTGATGTGTCCACAGGGATCACAACATCATCACAAAGATGTCCGAAAATGAAAGAAAGACATCGTTTAGAAAAAAAAGTGACAATATTTTGGGTACTAGGGTGGCTCTGACAAGAGCATTTACTTTAGTTGTGTGTATATGGCTGCTATACTTAAGAGTGGATGCAGAGTTTCAGGTTACTTAGAAACGCCATGTTGCCTTTATCTGTAAAGTGCACTCCATCATTTCTATACAGTCCATGCATGTCAAACCCAGATTGTTGTTATAGATAGAGCCCATGCAATGGTCTCTGAGGAATACAGAAACAGTTTTATTAACATGTATCATGGATTTGTCAATCTGTGGACAGAATTGATTTGACGACTTCCTTGTCTGTCTTTGGCATGTATTAGAGGACACCAAGACAGTGTGAGGGAAAAGTGACATCAGATGTGCAAAGGTTTCTTCCATTAGAATTTCGAGCCCTACCCCAGTCAATGTGCCTAGGTCTTTGCCACCACAGTGCACAATCATGAGGTGAGAAGCTCAGCAATCCACAATGGATTCAACCAAAGCCAACAACTGATGAAACTTTAACCCTCTCTGGTCAAACCAAGTAATCTGCACATTTGGCAAGCCCAACTCCCTGTCAATACCTCTCCATTTTGCAGCCTCTTTAGCCCAATAGATATAGCTGTGGCCCATACACTAAGCATTTTGAAGTGAAGGCGCAATAGTAGTCAGAAGAAGGCTGGAGCTGAATGAGGTAGTTTTCCAATGGAAAAGCAGTTAAAATGGAGGTGATGTTTTTTAAAAGATGTATTTCATTGGATGCTGTCAGCATGAAAGTGAATAGAAATATGTAGTGTGTTGGATGCCTTAGCAAGAAGTCTTATTATTGGCTGTTGTTCACAAAAAGAAATGTAATACTGACATGGATATGCTTTTGAATCTGTGGACTAAAGATCACGTGCTGTGTCTTATTTGGAAGTAATCATGTTCCTTCTAGAATATGCTGGGAACTCATGACCTACTAGTTTCACTGGGTTGCTAGGTTACACTGAGCTAAGAGTGTATTGGGGGAAAGGGTGTTAGAGAGACAAAACATTTTTTTTAAGTTGAGGAGTGATGAAAGCACTTAAGTAATGACAAGCTTTAATTTCTAACTCAGGACCATGTAATAAGCTGTTGTTCAGTATTATATTTTTAAAAAATGAAGGGAGCTATAGGTTTAAACTCCCGTTTTTTTGCAATGTCTCTGCGATCATCAAAAAAACATCACAAAAACGCACTGACAGGAACCTCGTTTCGAAAGAGAGGAAAAGGGTTAACAAATGCTTACCATTCAAAAGTGGAGATGCAGTAGTCTAAAATAAAAGACATGATTTCATTTGCTGCCTTTCTCATGATGATAGACTAGAAAGCCATTTTAGAGTTGCTTTCTATGAGAGTGGTGTACCATTCTTGTGCTTAATTTTTACAAATCATAACAGTCTCAAAACTATCAAGAAAGACCTAAAACAACAATATCATCTATGAACTCAAATCACAGGTATGTATATAGCTTTGTAATTATACAAGCAATTTACATTTGGAAGGAAGATGTATATGAGAGTTTGATTAAAAAGAGTCTCAGTGTGATGTGAACAAATATATATCAGATGAACTGTATCTGGCAGAGGGTATGTGTTTAAGATGTTAGTACTGTTGAAAATTACCATGAGAAATGCCTTTAACAATGACAATGTTTTAAATGTATAAGCATTTGGTGCAGACAAGGTAGATCTATATTATGTGCATTCTGGGAGTTGCGGTAGTTTTAGTCAAATTATACAAAAGGACTACTGTAGTCATGAATAAAACATAAGAAAATGTGCTGTCCCTGTATATAAAATATAAAGTAGTAATACTTGTTAGGTATGTATTTGGAAGTGTTTGTCAATGTGATTTTTTACCTATAGGATTGTTTTTGATATGTTTAGATGGTGAGATGAGGTTTTTCTGGTTGCAGGTATTTATGTGTACGACAAGACTATTGAGTTTACTTAAAGATGCAGAGAACTATATATTTTTGGAAAGATGGCCTGAAGGTGTATTTATTTATGAAATCACATATATGTTTACATGGTGATCTATGTTCTTCAAGGGTGTTGAAAATGTCATGTATAAAGTGAGGGTGGTGCATTTCTTTCACAATACTCTGTTTAAAATTGGGGAGGGGTAATAGTGAAGAATGCCTTTTGAGAGTTTGTGTGCTAGCTTCACTTGGCATGTAACCTTTCTTTGAGAAATTCTGAATATATTTTTTAAAGACACAGGAAATATTTGCGAAATTATGTAGGTATGCCATCAGGAAATGGTTTTGTGACTTCAAAAGGTGAGAATTGATGTTTTCAGTTTTAGAAACATATTGATGCATGTGGACGCTGAGTAACTGAGCAATGTATACTCTTAGAGAGCCATGTATGCAATTGTATATCAAGTAATATATCTAGACTTATTAAATCTCCCAGTCACTACATATGCACTCTTCTGATCATGCAGGCACTAATTATGTACTCATTGACCTACACAGGCAACAGCCATGCATTCATCCATTAGCCCAGATACTAGTAATATAGTTATGTGAATACATAGGCACTAGCTATGCAGATATGGGACCTTGGATGTAGTTCGTACATTCTCAGGGAAGGTTCACTGACAAAATATCGATGTTAAAAATATAGAAGTAAAAAATATTGATGCAAAAATATAGAATGCAAAAATATCAACTTCCTATACTTAAATAGGTAAGTACAAAAATATTGAGAAAACAAATATTGATGTAAAAAGTATAGTTGTACAAAATATTGGATATTATATATATATATATATATATATATATATATATAAATAAATATATATAATATATATATATATAAAAAATAAAATAATAACTATTAAATATGATGAATGATAAAATTGATGTACAAAATTAATACAGATTTAATATAAATTCAAAAAATATAATAAATAAACGTCATTAAAAAAGTTAAACGCACATACATATTCATTCATCCATGTTTACTTTAAAATAATTAATAAGCTATTAATAATCATTTATTTTATAACTTACAAATTATATATATATATATATCTATATGTATATATATATATATATATATATATATATATATATATATATATATATATATATATAACAGTCCTTTCCGCTCTCTTCTCAGCGGAGTGCAGGCACGGACCTCTCGCCTCCAAACTCAAAATCAGCAATCCCACAATGCAAAAGTGGGTGAAGCAGAAGATTTATTACCCAAGTAAAGACAGGAAAATAGCAGGACCAGTGTCCTCCATGACGCGTTTCGCTCCACGCAGGGAGCTTGATCACAATATATATATATTTATATGATCAAGACCACGGACGTGGTGAAACGTGTCTTTTTGTCAAGTGTAAATAAATCTCTAACCTGATCAAGTGGGCTTGTGGATTTGTTGCTCGCTGCATCCCGCTACGTGTGGCATAAATATATATATATTCACTGAAAAATCCATAGGTTTCAGAGGCGTTATAGTTAGCTGGACATTTCACTCGTACAAAACCATAGAAATTCCCCTGATATAGTTAGTTCAGCTAACTATAACTCGCGCGCCCGCAATGCACTGCTGATGACGTCACATATTACATCACTCATGACATGGTCAGTGACATCACTCATGACATCTCAAATGACATCACTTGCGTCGTTTTTTTTCATTTTCATGGCTGGATCCGCGCACCCAGCGCACATCTCGGCATTTTAAAAAACAATTCCTTGTTGGACACCCTAAGCAGGACTGGGGGGTCAGGCTGTTTCAACCCTGCTCCTTCTTCTTGTTTTCTTCCTTCATTTTACTGCCATCTTGTGCCTTGTTTCCACCGAGGCACAAGATGGCTGTCAACAGTTCCTGGTTTGGAGTGTTCACAGCCAATTAGAATCCAGCTCGTGATCAGCAGAATGCGCGGATCCTAATCTGTAGGGTGCGCGGATCCTCCGCGGCCATAGATATCGAAACCTTTTTAATTTTGATTTTCTCAGCAACTACTGAACAGATTTACACCATTTAACAAAAAGGTCACTTTCTGAACCAAGGGCTACCTTTTTGCCAAATGTGGTGTAATTCCGTTCAGCAGTTCGGGCTGTAGCCGTGTCTAAAATTTCCTATGGAAAATTGCATGGGGAAAACACGTTTTGGTACCCCCCTTTTTCTCAGCCCCCGCTTGTTGAATCACCCCGAAACTTTCAAGATAGGAGTGGACCGGAGCGCCCCACGAGTTTTGAAAATTTCGCGAAGATTCGTCTATCGGCGCCAAAGTTATTGGGAATAGAATGTTGCGATTTTCCTATGGTAACTAGGTCCTAAATATAACTACCTACTGGCGACTGCCAGTAGGTAATATATAAGGCAGAATTGGTGTGAGTGCCGAATAAACACTTCATGTACTTAATTTAGGTAAACTGAGGAAATGCAAGCAGGTGAGGATTGCTGTATATATATATATATATATATATATATATATATATATATATATTCACTTAAAAAACCATAAACCATAGGTTTCACACAAGTTATAGTTAGCTGTACATTTCACTCGTAAAAAACCAATGAAATTCCATGTTATAGTTAGATCAGGTAACTATAACTTGCGCCCCCGCAATGCACTGCTGATGACGTCACATATTACATCACTTATGACATGGTCAGTGACATCACTCATGACATCAATGATGACATCTGAAATGACACATTGTGCATTGCGGTCGCGCAAGTTATAGTTACCTGATCTAACTATAACGTGGAATTTCATTGGTTTTTTACGAGTGAAAGGTACAGCTAACTATAACTTGTGTGAAACCTATGGTTTTTTAAGTGAATTTGCAAGGTTTTTTAAATGCTAATTCCTAACTATAACGTGTGTGAAACCTATGGTTTTTTCAGTGAATTTGTACTTTTTTTTAAATGCTAAGTTATGTATTTATTTTTAATTTTTGCGCGCACGGTGCGCTTCGCGCACCGTGCGCGCGCTGTGGGCACTCGGTGCACTTCGCGCACCGAGCACCCACGTTGCGCATTTCGTACCGTGCACGCCTCGCCATTTTTTACAAAATATCAATTGTTGTTTTCTCCCTTGGGGGTCCTTAGATTTATATATTAAATGTGATTGTTAATTTTTTTTTTTTTTTTTTTTTTTTTACCGTACGTGTACGGTAAGCTTACCGTACGCGCAAACGGCGATTTTTTTTTAAAATATTAAATTTATTTTTCATACTTTTTGGTCCTTCGTGAACCCCCTGACGAACGCTAGGGGGTCTGCAACTCTCTTCGTTGCCCCCTTTTCATGTTATCAACCTTTGTTTTTCAGTGCGAGAGACAGAAAATGGCGGCCGATACTTTCTGATTTCGACCGATTCGAATGTTTACAGTCATGTAACCACCAATCAGAATTGAGCTCGCACACGGCACCGTACGCGTACGGTAAGCTTACCGTAAGCGCACGGAGCGCGCCTATAGATATATATATTGATTTAAATGCTATTTTCTCAGGACCTACTGAACAGATTTACACCAGACCTGCAAAAGGCACATCCCTGACCTGAGGACTACCTCTCTGCCCAATTTCAAGTAATTCTGTTCAGCCGTTCGGGCTGTTGCTCGGACTAAAGGTCCTATGGGAAAATGCATGGGGAAACGCGTTTTGGGACCCCCCTTTTTTCTCAGCCCCCGCTTGACGAATCCGGAGCGTAGCGCCCCATTAGTTTTGAAAAATTCACGAGGATTCGTCAACCGGCGCCAAAGTTATTCCAAATAGAATGTTGCGGATTTCCTATGGAAACACGGTCCTAACTATAACTATCTACTGGCGACCGCCAGTAGATAATATATATATATATCTATATATATATAGATATATATATATATTCACTGAAAAAACAATAGGTTTCATGCACGTTATAGTTAGGAATTGGCATTTAAAAAACCTTTGAAATTCACTGAAAGAACCAAAGGTTTCAGGGGCGTTATAGTTAGGAATTGGCATTTAAAAATCCTTAGAAATTCACTGAAAAAAACATAGGTTTCAGGGGTGTTATGGTTAGCTGGACATTTCCATCGTACAAAACCCTAGAAATTCCCCTGTAACTCGCGCCCCCGCAATGCACTGCTGATAACGTCACATATTACATCACTCATGATATGGTCAGTGACATCACTGATGACATCACTGATGGCATCATCCATGTGATAAATTAGTGCATCTTCTCACACCCTAATATAACCTTTGATACACCGACTCAAAATTTCAAACAGCCATTTTGACAACCATAGATACTCCAATAAATAACTACACACCAACTCATTGAATTTTAGGTCTACATACATGTCTACTCACTCACCTGTACAGTCACTCTGTGCATTTATACACCTATATAGACACTCACACACCGCCAATCATCCATTGAGGTACTGACACATCTAGTCAGTCATGCAAATAATTAATCACAGTCCAATTTACTCACCTATACAGTTAAACACACCCAAGTTCACTTACTCATAAAAATACTAACAAATTCTGTGTCTTCCTGCAGAAAAACAAACAGCACATGACACAGATATCCTTGCACTATTGCGCATACAGCCACTCCCAAAATCACACTCTCACATATAGATAGTTATATACTCTTACACACATATACACTGCGTTTCACATATGTAGATGTAGTTACTGACACATGTACAACTGAGATACACATTTAATCACTAACACACCCATACATACACTCACCCAACCATACAGTCCATCACAGATGCAGTCTTAAAACCATGCACCCACTGAATCACCCACTCACACATCTAGTCACAGAGTCACACACACCCTACCCACACACACACTCAGGCACCCATACAGATACTCAGACAACCAATAAATAACCCATATAGACACTCATATAGCTATTCACAAACTCATGCAGCCACTTATACACCAACACACAGACACATACAGACATTCACACAGTTTAGTCTGCAGTAAGATACAATTAATGACTCACTTATAGAGTCAGTTACGCACCTAGAAAATCATCCATTCACACACTTGTACACCCACTTATTTTTCAACAGGCCTTTCCCTATATATATTAAACATATTAAAACTGTTCAGAAACACATACTCAATGGATGATGTCATCAGTGATGTCATTTGAGATGTCATCAGTGATGTCATCAGTGATGTCACTGACCATGTCATGAGTGATGTAATATGTGACGTCATCAGCAGTGCATTGCGGGGGCGCGAGTTATAGTTAGCTGAACTAACTATAAAAGGGGAATTTCTAGGGTTTTGTACGAGGGAAATGTCCAGCTAACTATAACACCCCTGAAACCTATGGTTTTTTCAGTGAATTTCAAAGGTTTTTTAAAAGCTAATTCCTATCTATAATTTATCTCTAAAGATATCATGAAAAGCATTCTTTTTTTAAAGTAGGGTGCACATTAGTTTTGTGGAAAAGCATCTTTGTGATTGGTTAAGAAAAAGCAGTTTCAACGTGGAGAACATATCATAGGATAAAATTTGCTCAGCTCAACCACACCTGCTACTTGCATTTGGAAGGCACTGTTCGAACTTAAAACAATCGTCAACTTTTAACCTGCACGTGTTGTTAAATGTTCAAGAAAATGTTACAAAAAAATATCGTAAAGTTTAAAAAAAATGATGAACTTTTAACCTGCACGTATTGTAGAATGTTCTAGAAAGTGTGTTGATAGAATACGTTGCACTTCTGACTTCTATGTGTTGTTGAATTTTAAAAAAAACGGTTCATATGGAAAATTAAAAAGAAACCAATAGAGAAGTTTTGAAACCTAAAAGAATCAAGGAACTATTCTAATTTATTCTTTACATGTATTTATGTGTGCAGCAACAAAATTATAGACCCAACAGCACTAGGAAGAGGAAGAAGCAGGGAGTGGGGGGACGGGGGGAGATGGGCAGAATGGCACACATGCAAAATTAAGTACAGCACAAGTATAGACAAACAATGGCCAAAATGAAACACACTAACAAGGAGCACAAGTCACACAACCCGCCAACATCACACCACTGAACGAGCATAGAAGTGAAAACCACGCTGTATTCATACAGGATGTGTACAAAGGCCAGTCGTTGGTGTTGTGGGATGTCTGCGACCGTGGTCATCATGGATGAGATGCCCAGCATGTGGCACATGGTCGAGTTCACTGTGTGTTATGCTGCCAAACGGCTGCTCCTCCCTCCCACGATCCCCACACTTTTGTACAGTGCGCTGTTGTATCTCGTGCACTTGTACGGCACACCATTGTAATGCCTATTTGCGCATGTCCTGCTACATTCCAACTACAACATCACAGTGCCGTTTGGAGGTGGTGCATGCCACTTTACAACATCGACTGATGCGGCTCTTGAAACAGGCCACACCAGAACACAGAGACACACTTACCGCACTTCCTGTATACGGACATGTCCGAGACACCCCGTTCCCCTTGCCGGATAGGCATACCCCTCCACTGACCTCTGAACCCCAGACCAGCACACGCCAGTTGTGCATGCAGGAGGATGCGTGCATAGCTACACATCCAGGCTCACTGCCAACGCTGAGGTGACAGCACACTGTGATGTTGCAGGGCTCGTGCCTATCATGCTAAGACAATGACCACAGGGACACACTTACTAAGATGTGGGTTTGGGGGGCATTGGCGGTCCTGGAGTTGTTGAGATAAGTCTTCTGGCCCTCATGGGTATCCCGGTATCATGCTCATTGACTCTATGGCACCTGTGGGTGTCCTGGTGTGACTCTTGGCTGTGTTCCCTTTCATGGTGCAGGTAGTTGTCCTGCTTAACACCAGCAGAAAGCAGGTATAAAATCCCTGGTGCTAACTTGTCTTATCACCAGAATTTGTTTCGCATTGCAATTGGTGTGAAAGTTGTAATGTGATTTTTTTCGTGTGCAGAACAATATACGAACTGAGCAGTGTATCTCGTCAAGATCCAGCACCTGACGCACTATTCCCAATCAATATAAATACAATGAGATTTCTTAATAGATTTTGTGTGTACACTGTAAGTGCAGCCAATACCTCAGTGCAATGCAATACAGGACTTTAGTATTTAGAATAAATCGGAAAGGTGCACCTCGTGTCTTTTTGCACGGGAACGGCTACTCTCCATTTCATTATCAGCACTTTAACGGAAGTAAAGTTGAGATAAATCTAACATACTATTCAGAAGTTGGTGCAAACTGCAGATATCACCAGTATTCCAGCGATAAGTCCCCCAAAATTTAACACCATGGTGGACTCCATCAAATAACAGTAATAAGAACAAGAAAGAGTCACAAGGCAGTTAAGAGAACAACCAAAAACATTATTAATTTTTTTTCAAACTTTCTTTTTTATAATAATAAATATATAAACGATAAACTATTTTCAAACTTTATTTTTTTATTAACATAAATATAAACAATAAATTAATAAACAAAATTTAACAACAATAATTCAAAACAACAAGGCGGAACACTCCTGTGGGAACCACGGACGTCGACGACAGACCTGGAAAATCAGAAAGATTGTTAAAAAAAAAACAACATGGTATTCTCAACAAAATACCACAAGAAACAAATCACAGATATATATAAAATGCATACAGCTAACACAATTTTATAAGTTTAACTTACAAAAACTGTAAATGTTGCCGCTTTAAAATATTTACCGAATCTGAGGAAATATTTTTGCAGAAGGCACCACGCCAACAACGTTTTTCTTCAGTGGTGAGGAAATGTTTTACTTTTTCTAAGGGGCAAACAAAGACCAATGCCCCCTTCGTCACTCGCAAGATTTCCCAAAGAGTTCTGTTACGAGGGGACCCTAACAAAAAATACTCATGCGGCACTGCAAGTATGATGAAACACCTAAGGACCCTTCATCCAAACAATCTTGCACGAGAAGAGTGCAAACAGATGAGAAACACTCCTGTTCTGTATCTGTAAAAAAGAATCACAAATAAATGTATATTAATAACTACTATTCCATTACTGTACAAACACATTTTATATAAAAACTGACTAAGAAACTATAGCCCTGAACCACAAGTGTGACGATGGTTAAAACACTACATGCATAGTGCATACTACTTTGAAGCAGTTCATGCCCTAAAGCCTACTTCACTAAAAGACTACATGCTAACTGACTAAATGATTACAGTACTATAAGGAGACACACTGGGTGAGTGACAGGGTGTTTGCTAGAGGAGTATGAATTCTAACTAGGGAATTGAAGGTGTGAAACACAACTGTGTAGGTGATTAGAGGACTGCATCCATACTGCATAGGTATTTAAAGCAGTCCATGTGCTAAGGCCTGGCTCACTGCATGACTACTTGGGTACTGACTGAATGATTAGAGTACAGCAAGGAGAGTGCCTAGGTGAATTTATAAGTGCTAGGCTTTTCGCACAGGGAATGGATTAGTACTTGGTACTGAATGGGTCACTAGAGGAGTGCAAAAGCAGTGACAAGTGCTGGACTGTATGGATACTGACTAGGAAATTGAAAGTGTGAAAGACAAGTGTCTAGGTGGTTAAAAGACTGCATGCATAGTGCAGAGGGGTTTGAATCAGTCCATGTGCTAAGGCCTGGCTCAGTGTATGAATACTTAGACACTGACTGAATGATTAGAGTACTGCAAAGATAGTATCTTGGTGAATTTATAAGTGTTTGGGTTTTAGCACAGTGAATGGATTAGTACATGGTGCTGATTGGGTCACTAGAGGACTGCAAAGGGAGTGACAGGGTATTTCGTGGAAGTGTATGGATACTGACTAGGGAATTGAAGGTGAGAAAGACGATTGTGTAGGTGGTTAGAGCACTGCATGCATAGTGGATAAGGGTTTGAAGCAGTCCAAATACTAAGTCCTGGGTCACTGGATGAGTACTTGGGTACTGACTGAATGATTATAGTACTGCAAGGAGAGTGCCTGGGTGAATTTATTATGGTTTGGCGCAGTGAATGGATTAGTACATGATGCTGAATGGGTCACTAGAGGAGTGCAAGGGGAGTGACAAGGTGTTTGCTGGAAGTGAACGGATACTGACTGGGGAATTGAAGGTGTGAAAGACAAGTGTGTAGATGGTTAGAGGACTGCATGCATAGTGGATAGGGGTTTGAAGAAGTCCATTTGCTAAGACCTGGCTCAGTGCATGAATACTTAGGCAGTGACTGAATCATTAGAGTACTGGAAAGAGAGTGTCTTGGTGGATTTATAAGTGTTTGGCTTTTAGCACAGTGAATGGATTAGTACATGCTGTTGAACGGGTCTCTAGAGAACTGCAAAGGAAGTGACAGGATGTTTCCTGGAAGTGTATGGATACTGACTAGGGAATTGAAGGTGTAAAAGACAAGTTTATAGTATGTTAGAACACTACATGCATACTGCATAGACATTTGAAGCAATCTATTTGGTACTTAGAAACTGACTAGACTACTTCTAGGACAGTGCTTAGGTAAAACTTTTACATTTTCAGTTCTGTCACAGTGAACAGAATAGTACATGGTACTGCACCTTAGTGTCAAACCCTGCCTTATTTTATCAATGCATAAGCAAAGACTAGCTTCTAATGCTACTAAAACTTAACAACATGAGAGGTTTTAAATTAGTTATCTGTCAGCAAATACACGATGTTACCAAATGCTTCTCTCACAGTGGTTCTCAAATGCACACAGACTCACAGTGTGATTCTAGACAACAACCACTATACCTAGGAGTTTACCAAAAATCATTCACTACTGTGGAAGTGGTAAGGGAACTGCACACAATATTCATATTTCAGGACTGCACTTTTATGTCAAAGCCTGACTCATATACTCAAAGCATAAGCAAAGACTGGCTTCTAATGCTACTAAAACTTCACAACATGACCGGTTTTAAAACAGGTATCTGTCAGCAAATACATGATGTTACCTAATGCTTCTCTCACAGTGATCCCAAATACACACTAACTCACAGTGTGATTCTAGACAAGCACCACTATCCCTATGAGTTTACCAAAACTCATTCACTACAGTGCAAGTGGTAAGAGAACTGCAAACAATCTACATATTTCACAACTGCAATTTACTGTCGGACTGAAGCAAGATGGCGGCTAAACCCTAGCCGTTGCGGAGGAGCAGTGACGGCTCGGAAGGTCGAGGCCGATTCTAGGCAGAACGTCTTGATCTGTTTCCCGGGGTTTGAGTAGCCCGACTACACACGCATTTTGGGATGCCGAGGGCGTTAGCAGTGACTTGCCTGATTCTTTGTTGCTCCGTGAGGCGGTTCACCCGGGCGTTCGCGGCTCTCACGTCTGATTGCTGTGCCGGGCGCACAGGAGGGCGGAGCTCGCGTCCGGGCAGACGAACCAGGCGGAGTGAAGCGGAGTTTCGCTTCAGGTCGGAGGGTGTCTGCTGTGGTGTCCCGGCTTTAGTGAATCGGATTCCCAGGAGAAAAGGGAGAGGAGGAATAATGGCTCCTAAAACGGCGGCCGTGGGGAAAACGGCCACCCAAAGGAAAAAAACTCTAGGAGAAGGCGTCGATGGTATGGCATCAGGAAACGACGAGTTGAGTGGAAAAGTCTGCCCGCCTGGCTCAATAAAAAAAAGTCAGCAAAATCTTGGGAGGACCAGACAGACTACTTCTTCAACAGCCTCAATAGCCGACATTTTCTCAAAAACGGGTAAGGAGCAAGAGGGTCTAAAGGCGAAAGAAACAGGAAAAACAAGGAGGGGCAGTGTGTCTTCAGAGGTGGTAGATATTACCGAGACTGATAATGTTAAGGGTGGATTCTCCCTCAGTGAGCAGACACTATCTACTGCACTAAGCTCGACCGAAAAGAAAAACCCAGATGGCGTGACTATTGGGGGTGAGCTGATTAAGGATCTGGTATCCCAGGAAGTGGTGATAGATAAAGGAGCCCCTTTTCTGCAGGGCTCGGATAAGTCCGATAATGAGCTATGTCCACAGGAATTGGGGCAGTCAGATTATCTGAATACGGGGGCTGGTCCTGATTTGGGCTTGGGTCTTGGCTTGGGCTTGGACGCTGCCTCTGGGGCACATTCCAATGAAAAGGAAAAGGAAAAGGACAAGGAATCTAGTGAATGTTTTTTTTCTGTTTCTGAGGGGGCAGAATGGTCTGAGGACGATGAGTGCAGCTCCTTTTTGGACTCAGAAAATGAATCAGAATTGTATCCTCCGATAATTACATCTAGACCTCCGGCGGGTCTAACCAGGAGGAAACCAGCTCAGACTCAGGTCCAGGTTAATCCTCAATGTGAACTCAGTTGGGATCATTCCTCTGCTCTGGCTTTGCAGGGCTCCCCTAATATGGATACTGCCCATATATCAATGTTAGAAGCTATCCATAAAGAGATAATTTCACACCGAGAGGAGACCCGCCAGGACAATCGCAAAGCCCAGGCTGCTATGAGGAAGATTCAGGGTGTGGTCAGGAAATTATCTAAAGCCTGTACAAATATAGGGGATCGAGTATCTAATTTGGAGGAGAGAATTGTGTCAACGGAGACAGAGGTAGCAGTGGCGATTAGTCAGGTGAATTCCCATTCTGCACAGGTGGTGGATATGCAGTGGAAAATGGAGGAGATGGAGAACAGGCTGCGCCGGAATAATCTGAGGGTGCTGGGAATCCCTGAAGGAATCAAGGGCTCTGATATCAAAGTGTACATGATCAAACTTTTCGAGCAGGCATTTCCAGAGCTCTCTAACTGGAACTGGTCTACCGAGATACAACGGGTTCACCGTACCCCCTATAATATTCGCAAAAAACCCAAGGAAGGAGATAAACCCAGGGCTGTGCTGATTTTTTTTGGCAATTACATCTTGAGACAATCTATAGCAGAAAAAGCGAGACCAGATTCTAAAAGAAGCAGCGAAGGGGTCTCTTTCTTTGTCCGCCCTGATTTTTGCCACGCGACAGTGGAGCGTAGGTGGAGATTGAGAGGGATGATAAAACTATTCCAGGACAAGAAGATTCAAGCCTTTTTGATAAATCCCGCCCAGTTGAAAATAATGAATGCAGGGAAGACGGTATTTTTTGCCTCAGAAATCAAGGCAAAAGAGTATCTGGACTCCCTTGGCAAAATAGAATCATCTGTTAAGTAGCTGGTGGGGGGTATTTATCCTAGTTTGTTTTCTAGTGTTGGCCCCGGCTAGAATTAGCTGATGGGGAACAGGCCACAGATACTATATTGGTCAGAATATTGGTCAGGCCTCGACATTATATAGGATTATTTTTTTTTTGGCTTCAGTAGGTAGCCGTCACTGTAATCTCTGCATTCCATCCTAAGCACAGACTAGGTCTGAGCGCTTCTCAGGAAGGGGGGTGGCGCGGGGGGAGGGTGGGTAGGGTGGGAAAGGGTGGAGGGCTAACAAAAAACAGAAAAATAAGAAGCAGTATGGTATTCGTGGAAGAAATTGGATATTTTCGGAGGCAGATCATGATGATTAAAGTATTAGTTAATTTGCTAAATGTTCAGATGGTTTTTGATATATTTGTACATTTTTGGGATGGCAGGCATTAAAATCTGTTCAGTTAATATAGGTGGGCTGAATGATTGGAGGAAGCGTAATAAATTGGCACAGTATGTGAAGCATAATAATTTTGACGTCTTATGTTTACAAGAAACCCACCTTCCCTGGGCTCGAAGGAGTCTTATGCATTTAAATGGCTTTGAGTTGTTAGCATGTACAACTCAATCATCAACAATTAGAGGGGTTGCTGTCCTAGCTAGGACTTCTATGGGTGGCGGTAAGCGGATCAAAACTGATGGTAGCGAGAGATGGCTTTTGGTGGAGATGGGAAAAGGCTTCACACTGTGTGTTGTTTATGGTTCAAATTATGATGATCCTGAGATCTTCGATTTTTTAGAAATGGAGTTGGTAAACTGGCTAACCCCTATAATATTCTGTGGGGATCTGAATATATCGGCTGATTGGGCCAGTAACATAGCTTATTCTGGACGAAACCCGAGAGTCTTTAGGGCTATAAAAGCCCTCATCAGTTCATATGGGTTGGTAGATGTGTGGGGTGTCAAGGAACCTCTTAAATCTGGTTTTACATATTTTTCAAACCCCTTTGAAAATATTCAAAATTGGATTATTTTCTTATAACCTCCTCAGAAATTAATAGGGTAGGAATTATTAAACTTCCGAAATTCTTGTCGGATCATAATCCGCTGGTATTAACAGTACAAATGGTAGAGGTAGGAAAGACTCGGACAAGATGGACGTTCGAAAGGAGGTTATTATCGGATAATCGTTTCGTGGGTCATATTAGGAAATGGGTGGTTGACTTCTTTGATGCCAATAGATATAGTACATCACGAAATGGAGTCTGGGAGGCATTCAAGGCAGCTTTTAGAGGTGAAACGATAAGCTGTGCAGCAAGGCTTAGAAATGAGGATAGGAGTAAGGTCGAAAACTGTGTCAGGAAATTGTCTGCTGCAGAGGAACAACATAACTCTGATATTGCTCAAGGTCAGGTTAGCAACGAGAGCTATGGGTTATTACTGGTAGCTAGAGCTGAACTACAGAAGCTGGTCACACTGAGAGCAATGTCTGAATACCAATCATCTAGGGCTAAACGGTATGAAACGAGCGAACAGGCAGGTAGAATTCTAGCTCTACATATTCGGCAGGGGAAGACTAAAAACATCATCTCTAAGATTGAAGAAAATGGGAGAGAATATTCAGATCCCACGGATATCCTCCAGGTTTTTAAGAATTTTTATCAAAATCTTTATCTAGAGGCAAAACCAAATGAATCTCAGAGTGAAGAGGTTGTTGATGATGGCCCCCGTTTAGGGGACGCGGCAAGGGAAGAGTTAGAGAGGGATATCTGTGGGAGTGAAATAGCGGCTGCCTTGCATGAGTCAGCCCTTGGCAAGGCAGCAGGCCCTGACGGAATTCCCTTGGAGGTCTATAAATGTTTTGAGGCAGAGATCGCCCCGCTTCTCATCGATCTTTTTAATGGGATAATTGGCACAGGAGTGGTTCCGGAGTCATGGAAGGAAACCAATATAGTGGTATTTCATAAGAAGGGGAAACCTAGTGAGAAGCCGGGCTCTTATCGCCCAATTTCTTTAATCAATACAGACACAAAGCTATATTCTAAAATCTGGGCCAAGAGGCTGGGCAGGGTCATATGCGATCTCGTCTCCCCATGGCAGCATGGATTTGTACCTGGGCGTGGTACTACGGACCACATTAGGAGGGCAATAGCTCTATTCGATGTCCAGTCTGCGGTGGGGGGAGAGATGGCCATGATCCTGCTCGATGCCGAGAAAGCCTTTGATCGTGTTGGGTGGAACTTTCTTTGGCAGATTTTAATTGGTAGGGGTTTCGGCAAGAACTGTATTAAAGCATTGAGAGCAATGTATGTCGATCCAGTCGCGCGGATTGTGGTTATGGGTGTGTGTTCGGAAAAAATCTTCATAAGTAGAGGTACGCGTCAAGGCTGTCCCTGTTCCCCTATCCTCTTCGCTCTTTATATCGACCCTTTGATTCAGGAGATTTTAGCCAGCCCTATGAGAAGACCTGTGATATGTAATGGCTATGAAAATTAGATTATGGCGTATGCAGATGACCTGGCAGTGATCACTACTAACCCTCAACAGGCACTTGGTGTTATGGCCCATCTGGCCAAATTATTTGGTCATAAATCTGGCTATTTGTTAAATGAATCGAAAACACAAATTATATGTACGGCAAATATTGTCAAATCTGACTCCAGATATATGGACTCTGCAATTTATCTGGGTGTTAGAATTAATGCATCAGTTGATAGGATTACAGAAGAGAATTTTATACCACTTGGAAAATCGATTGAAACTGATCTGAAAAGAATCGATGTTCTACATCTATCATTGATTGGGAGGGTGAATGTCCTCAAAATGACAATGTTCCCAAAAATGTTATATCTTTTCCGTGCTATACCTCTGTTAGTTGAGGAAAAAATTATCAAACGGCTAGAATCAATTTTTATAAGATTTATTTGGCAGTACGGTAAAATCAGACGCTCCACAAATTTATTGTCACTCCCGAGGGATAGGGGTGGGCTTACCTTACCTAATTTAAGACTTTATCATTGGTCCTGTTTGTTAGTTGAAATGTCCATCCTTTTTCAGTCTACACAATCTTATAACTTAGAGGATAGAGATCTACAGACGCCACCATCTATTTACGAGTTATTAGTTGGAAGAAAAGCAAAAGGTCTTTTGATGTGTGAAGTTGATCGTAGATATTATAAAAGACCTCGTTTTAAGATCTTGGAAGGAGTATGGGGAGTTTGGAGAGCTATATCTAGGCTCTTTAAAATCCCCAAAATTCATGCGTATCTCCACCTCAGTAATTCTAGTTTATTTCGGAGGAGGGGTTTAGATAGGAATTTTCGGATTTGGCAGGAGCACGGAATTATGACACTAGGAGATCTGGTGGGTGAAGATGGGATAAAGGGTTTTGATACTCTCCAGAGCAGAGCTGGTATCCCTTCAAGTCATTGGCTCTTTTATGTTCAACTGGTTAGTGTATTCAAGGCTTTACGACTCAGGCTGCCAATTGTGTCAGAAGTCCCTTTGATCGATATGCTGGCAAAAGGGGGCTTGAGAATTAAAATAATCTATACGTTTTTGTTGGGTGAAATCAAAAGTGATATCGAGAAAATGGAGAATACTCTTGCACGAAAATTAGGGAACCCCGATGTTGATCTGGACATGGCTCTTTATTTGAATAAAAAAGTATTTCACTCAACGAACCTGAGGGCTCAGCATTATAAGACTTTGTTCGATCTGTATTATACCCCCGCAAAGCTCTTTTCATGGGGGGTTAGAGATGATGATAGATGCCCCAGATGTAACACGGCTCAAGCAGATTTGCTGCATATGTTTTATAATTGTGGTTCGTTATCAGCTATCCAGGGAGAGATAGCTAAATTCTGGGGGGAGCTATTAGGCCAGAGGATAGAACTGTCCTCCACTTTGATGCTACTTGGCATAGATAATAGATTAAATCTTGGGAAAGCTGAGGAAGCCCTGGTCTTTATATCTGTAGCAGTGCTCCGGATATTAATTACCTCAGTTTGGAAGGATACAAATGCCCCCTCTTTTCAGATATGGCTATCCAGATTATTGGGCATATATAATATAGAGATATCTCTCTATGCTCAGAAAGGGAAGAAAACTCAGGATTTCGGTAAAATGATGTGGTCTCCTATCTCTGAATGGATCGTTGCAAGACCAAGAGAGTGATGTATACTGTACTGTGGAATGTATATATATACTGCCTTTCTGTTTTGATTTATTCTTTCTTTTTAGGTCTAGTTTTCTAAAGATGTAGCATAAGTGTAAATGCTGTTAATATATGTTTCTGTCTATTGTATCATGTAATATCCAACTGCATCAATAAAAAAATCGTAAAAAAAAAAAAAAAAAAAGCAATTTACTGTCAATGCCTGACTCATATAATGAAAGCATAAGCCATAACTGTCTTCTAATGCTACTAAAACTTGACAACATGACATGTTTTACAACACTTATCTGTCAGCAAATACACAATGTTACCAAACACTTCTCTCACAGTGGTACCCAAATGCACACAGCCTCACAGTGTGATTCTAGACAAACAACACTATCCCTAGGAGTTTACCAAAACTCATTCACTACAGTGGAAGTGGTAAAGGAACTGCACACAATCTACATATTTCACAACTACACTTTAATGTCAATGCCTGACTAATTTAATCAACGCATAAGCAAAGACTGGCTTCTAATGCTACTAAAACTTGACAACATGACAGGTTTTAAAACAGTTATCTGTCAGTAAATACACAATGTTACCAAATGCTTCTCTCACAATCCTTACCCAAATGCACACAGACTTACAGTGTGACAATCAACACTATCCTAGGACTTTACCAAAACTCATTCACTACTGTGGAAGGGGTAAGGGGACTGCACACAATCTACGTATTTAAGTACAGCACATCAGTGTCAAAGCATGACTCATTTAATCAACATATAAGCAAAGACTGGATTCTAATGCACTAAAACTTCACAACATGACAGGTTTTAAAACAGTTATCTGTCAGCAAATACATGATGTTACCAAATGATTCTCTCACACTGATCCCAAATACACACTAACTCACAGTGTGATTCTAGACAACCACCACTATCCCTATGAGTTTACCAAAACTCATTCACTACAGTGCAAGTGGTAAGGGAACTGCACACAATCTACATATTTCATGACTGCAATTTACTGTCAATGCCTGACTCATTTAATGAAAGCATAAGCCATAACTGTCTTCTAATGCTACTAAAACTTGACAACATGACTGGTTTTAAAACAGTTATCTGTCAGCAAATACACGATGTTACCAAATGCTTCTCTCACAATCCTTACCCAAATGCACACAGACTCACAGTGTGATTTTAGACAATCAACACTATCCTAGGAGTTTACCAAAACTCATTCACTAGTCTGGAAGAGTTAATGGTACTGAACACAATCTACATATTTAAGTACAGCACATCAGTGTCAAAGCATGACTCATTTAATCAACGCATAAGCAAAGACTGGATTCTAATGCTACTAAAACTTCACAACATGACAGCTTTAAAAAATACATGATATCACCAAATGCTTCTCTCACACTGATCCCAAATACACACTAACTCACACTGTGATTCTAGACATGCACCACTATCCCTAGGAGTTTACCAAAACTCATTCACTACAGTGCAACTGGTAAGAGAATTGCACACAATCTACATATTTCAGGACTGCACTTTTCTGTCAAAGCCTGACTCATTTAATCAAATCATAAGCCATAACTGTCTTCTAATGCTACTAAAACTTCATAACATGACAAGTTAAAACAGTTATCTGTCAGCAAATACACGATGTTACCAAATGCTTCTCTCGCAGTGGTTCCCAAATGCACACAGACTGACTGTGTGATTCTAGACAAACAACACTATCCCTTGCACTATACCAAAACACATTTCTTCATCTACCATAGATATCACTAACTTTTTTACTCTAATTTTCTCAGGAACTGCTGAACAGATTCACACCATATATGCAAAAGGCACGAGTCCGAACTGAGGACTACCTCTTTGCCAAATTTGGTGTTATTCCGTTCAGCGGTTCGGGCTGTAGCTGCGACAACAGATCCTATGGGAAATTGCATGGGGAAAACGCGTTTTGGGACCCCCCTTTTTTCTCGGCCCCCGCTTAACGGATCACTGCAAAACTTTCAGGGTAGGAGCAGAGCGAAGCTGGCCAAAAGTTTGGAAAATTTCGCGAGGATTCGTCAACTGGCGCCAACGTTATTCCCAATAGAATGTTGCAGATTTCCTATGGAAAATAGGTCCTAAATATAACTATCTACTGGCGACCCCCAGTAGATAATATATGTATATATGTATATATATATACAGCAATCCTTCCTCCCCGTCAGTAGGAAAACACTCAGACTCTCCGGTATGCTTGTAGTCAATTTCTAATGACAATTCGAGGTGTTTTGGCTTTACGCCTTGCTCACGGTCAACAAATTTACAATGTCACTTTCCCATATTTGAATTCATTTACCAAAATTTAATAAGCACTACACCCAACATTGTGGTTCAAATGGTAACAAATGTGGCGGCCATCTTAGCATGATCAAATAAAAAGCTTTTTATCCGCTTTAAATCAAATCCAGTGCTTCAAACGTATACCTCAGATGTATGTACACAATAACTCATATAGATTACAATGTTGAATCACCAAGTCAGGAAATTTACATATTTACAATTATTCTATAATATACAGTGTAACATTACATTAGAAAATGAACCCAATAGATGCAAGGTTGCATCTATACCTCCTTTAGACCTAATCCAGCCCAAGTGGGCAAAAATGCAATAACCCAAACATGTACTGTTAAATGATCGGGATATAGGGACCATTTATCGCAATCATTTAACAGTAATATGTAAATTTCCTGATTTGGTTATTCAACATCTTTGGCGCCGTTTGACGAATCTTCGCTCAATTTTCAAAACTAATGGGGTGCTCTGGTCAGCTCCTATCTGGAATGTTTCGGGTTGATTCCACAGGCGGGGGCCAAGAAAAAAGGGCCTTCACAAAACAGGTTTTCCCCATGTTATTTTCCATAGTAAATTTAGACACGGCTACAGCCCGCACTGCTGAATGGAATTACACCAAATTTTGGCAAAAAGTTAGCTCTTGGTTAAGAAAGTGCCCTTTTTAAAAAAAATTGTGTAAATCCATTCAGTAGTTTCTGAGATATAAAAAAAATAATATCGCAATCTGATCACCGAGGAGGATTTGCGATCCTCCAGAGCACGAGCTTCATTCTGATTGGCTGTCAACACTCCACACCAGGAAGTGTTGGCAGCTATCTTGTGACTCGGTAACAGAGTCACAAAAGAAAGGATGAAAAAACATTAAAAAAACAAATAAAGGGGGCAGGGTACCAACACCCTTACCCCCTAGGTCTGATCAGGGTTTCCCACAAGGACCCCCAGGGCCAAAAAAAGCATTAAAAAAAAAAAAAAATAGTCCAAATTCGTACTGGGTGCGCAAATCTGGCAAAAACATTTTTAAAAAACGAAGCGCGGGCTTCTACACTCCATTTTGTATAAGCCCCTGGGTGGGCCAGGTCCCGGGGCAATGGCAAAATAATTAACAGGGGCCCACGGGGGCAACCGCAGCCCCAGGGACCGCCACCTCCCCGGGACTTATATAAATTATATGCGGGGGCATGCGCCCCCCCGCAGCCCCAGGGACCGCCACCTCCCCTGGGCTTACTTTAAAAAATGCCCCCCATGCTTCCCTGGGGACCGCAACCTCTCCGGGGTATTTGTTTTTCAGGGGCTTTTAATTATTTTGGGTGGGGTGTTTCGCGGGCCCCCACGCCCCGGGGACTACCACCTGCCCAGGTCTACATGATTTAAATTCAGGGGCCACACGGCCCCACCACAGCCTCGGGGACCCCCACCTCCCGGGGGCTGTTTTCAAAATGAAAGTGTGGGGGGCTCAAGCCCCTCACACTGCTCCAGGGAACACCACCTTCCCGGGGCACTCTTTATTGAAATGCAGGGGTCCGTTGCAGACCCCCGGGGACCCCCATGTCCCTGGGGATTACATTAGTTTGAAGGGGGGCCACACGGCTCCCACCTGGAGCCCTTGATGGCTCTGGGGACCGCCACCCACCAGGGCCGGCTCCTGGTGGGTATGGCGGGGCGGAAGCACAGCTCCCATCCTGTCATAGCAAACTCTGCTTTGCTTCATTGAAGCGAGAGCAGAAAACCTGCTCTCGCTTCAAGGAAGCAAAGCAGAATTGTTTTGGGGCAAGGGGAGCTGCATGTCAGCAGCTCCCCTTGCCCAAAAGAAATGCTGGCTCCCGCAGGAGGTGGTGAGCTGGCAGGCACCGTGAGAGCATTGGGGCTCCCCCCATGGTCCCCAACACTGAGGGCCAGCCCCGGAGGATGGGGTCCCGGGCCGAAAAAAGCCCGGGAGGGGGCTGCTTGCCCCCCCTTTATTTTTATTTTTTTTAAAAAGCAATGGCCAAGCCCCTGGGGATGGGGTCCCCGGGCCAAAAATGGTTGGGGTGTGTGGCCCTCTTCCCTTTAAAATAAAAAACTGGCTTTAGGAGGGGGGCCACGAAGGCCCACTCCAAAATAAAAAAAAGGCTGGGTATGCCCTGGGGATGGGGTCCCCGGAGCCAAAAGTGGCCCAGGGAAGGGGGGCCACGCGGCCCCTCTCCCATAAAAAAAGAAACCAGCAACTTGCCGGAGGCCTCGCACCCTCCCTGCCCAACTCTGCAAATGTGCCTCCTGTTGCGCTCTGTGTTGGGGGATTAAGTCCCTGTTGCTAGTGAGGGTCCCTGGGGGCCAACTCGGTCACCAGGAACTTCCAGTAAGCCCCACACAGTGGGTGTGCTTAGAGGTGGTACTAGGCCACGCCCCTTTTTACACCACTCTGCAAACACGCCTCTTGGCGAGCCACTGGTGGGGTGATGAGGTCCCCTTGTGTCCTGAGGATCTCAGGACTGAAGTGGATTTCATCCCGCAAGCAGCAGTGCGCCACATGGCGTGTTTTCAGAGTGGTGTAAAAAGGAGGCATGGCCTCAGACCACTCTCAGCAAAACAGTTGTGTGGGGCTTACTGGAGGCACCTGGCTGGCTAGTTGGCCCCTAGGGACCCTCAGGATTCAAGGGGACTTAATCCCCCAACCCAGAATATGCCAGGAGGTACATTTGCAGAGTGGTGGAGAAAGGGGGCATGGCCTGTGTCCACCTTTCAGCAATCCCACTATCTGGGGCATACTAGAGGTAGGTTAGTTGGCTCCTAAGGACCCCCAGCAGTGAAGGGGTCATTAATCCTCATCCAAGAGCACGCCAAGAAGTGCGTTTGCAGAGTGGTACGGAAAGGGGAGTGGCCTGCTATGAGAACTTAGCAATCCTGCTGCATGGGACTTACTGGAGGTAATAGGAGGGATAGTTGGCCCCCAAGTTTCACCTTAGGGGCAACTACCCCTCCTGTTACCTCCAGTAAGTCCCACACAGTGAGATTGCTGCTCACCTTTCTCCACCACTCTTCAAATGCGACTCCTGCCACAGTACTGGTTGGGGGATCCACTTTACTCCTGAGGGACTTTGGCGGCCAAGTAGCCCTCCTGGTACCTCCTGTACATCCTACGCAGTGGAATTCCTGAGCACTCGTTGGAGGCCCAGCCCCCTTTTTCTAAAACTCTGTAAACGCGACCACCAGTTAAAGAAGCATTTGTAATGTAATAGGTCTTGCATTTGCAAGAGTTAGAGCTATTAGCATTCTAAATCTAAAAGTGTTTTATTAATGTTTCTTGGAGTGCAGTAGATGTAGGTTGTGTGTGGTGGAATTATATGGTATGTTGTGCAGTGAAATTATGTGGATAGAAAGTATGTGGTATTAAGTGGATAGGAAGTATGTAGAGTGGGATTATGTGTTATTGAGAGTAATTATGTGGTATGGTAGTCTGTGTTGTGGAGTGGTAACCTCAGGTTTAGTCTTCCTCATTTCCATGGAAGCTAAACTATGAACTCGATGAGACAAAAAAAAAGAAGGAATCACTGAGGAGAACTTCTGGACCTAGTCAGAGGTATGAGCAGGGCCACTGGAATTATGTGACTGTTTGGCTGCACCGACTTTCGGACAATTATACATTTTCCGCAGAAGCCACATAATTCATCATTTGCTGCCTAATCTGCAGATTTGAACAAAAAAAGCCTTGTTTCTAGCTCAAATGGCTCAAACGTTACCTAAAACTGTAGTGACAAGTGTTACAGTGTGGGTGGAGGGTCCTTTGTAAAGCTAGAATGGTCACCGGTTACTTTTTGCCAAATGTGGGTGTTAAATTGGTACCAATGGTGTGCAAGCCACTCTTGCTTCTTTCTGTGCCTCTCTTGCCTCTCTCTGCATTTCTGTTGCTTCTTTCTGCACCCCTCTTCCGTCTTTCTGCACCCCTCTTGCCTCTTTCTGCTCCCTTCTACCCTCTTTCTGCACCTCTCTTGCCTCTTTCTGCACCCCTCTTCCTTCTATCTGCACTCCTCCTGCTTCTTTCTGCACCTCTGTTCCTTCTTTCTGCACTTCTTTTGTTTCTTTCTGCACCTCTCTTGCTTCTTTCTGTTCCCCTTTTGCTTCTTTCTCCACCCCTCCTCCCCCTTTCTGTATGCCTGTTGCTTCTTTCCGCACTTCTCTTGCCTCTTTCTCCACCCCTCTTCCTTCTTTCTGCATCTCTGTTGCTTCTTTCTGCACTTATCTTCCATCTTTCTTTACCTCGCTTGCTTCTTTCTGCACCCCTTGTACCTCTTTCTGCACCCCTCTTCTCTTTCTGAAATTCCTCTTGCCTCTTTCTGCACCTCTGTTCCTTCTTTCTGTACTTCTTGTGCTACTTTCTGCACGTCTTTTGCTTCTTTCTGCACTCCTCGTCTCTTTCGCCATCCCTCTTCCCTCTTTCTGCACCTCTTTTGCTTCTTTCGGCACCTCTCGTCTCTTTCCCCACCCTCTTCCCTTTTTCTACACCTCTGTTGCTTCTTTCTGCACCTCTCTTGCTTCTTTATGCACCACTCATGCCTCTTTCTGTACCCCTCTACCCTTTTTTTCACCCCTCTTGCCTCTTTCTGCACCTCTGTTGCATCTTTCTGCAACACTTGTGCTTCTTTCTGCACCCCTCTTACCTCTTTCTGCACCCCTCTTGCCTCTTTCTGCACCCATGTTCCTTCTTTCTGCACTTCTTTTGTTTCTTTCTGCACCCTCTTGCTTCTTTCTGCAACCCTCTAGCCACTTTCTCATCCCTCTTTCTGCACTTCTGTTACTTCTTTCTGCACCTCTGTTCCTTCTTTCTGCAAACCTTATACCTCTTTCTGCATCCCTTTTCCCTCTTTCTGCTCCCCTATTGCCTCTTATTGCACCTCTGCTCCTTCTTTCTGCATTTCTTTTGTTTCTTTCTGCAACTCGTGCTTCTTTCTGTATCCCTCTTGCCTCTTTTTCCTTCCCACTTCCCTCTTTCTGCATCTCTTCTTGCCTCTTTCTGTACCTCTGTTGCATCTTTCTGCACTCTTTTGTTTCTTTTTGCACAGCTCTTTCTTCTTTCTGCACCCCTCTTGCCTCTTTCTCCACCCCTCCTCCCCCTCTCTGCATCTCTGTTGCTTCTTTCTGCACTTCTCCTGCCTCTTTCTGTACCTCTGTCCCTCCTGTCTGCAACTCTTGTGCCTCTTTCTGCACTCCTCTTCCCTCTTTCTACTCCCCTTCTTGTCTCTTTCTGCACCTCAGTTGATTCTTTCTGAACATCTTTTATTTCTTTTTGTACATTTCTTGCTTTTTTCTGCACCCCTCATGCCTCTTTCTGCACCTCTGTTCCTTCTTTTTGCACTTTGTTTGCTTCTTTCTGTACCCCTCTTCCTTCTTTCTACACCACTCTTGCCTCTTCCTCTACCCTTCATCCCCCTTTCTGCATCTCTGTTGCTTCTTTCTGCACTTTTCTTGCCTCTTTCTGCACCTCTGTCCCTCCTTTCTGCAACCCTTGTGCCTCTTTCTGCACTACTCTTTCCTCTTTCTGCTCTCCTTCTTGTCTCTTTCTGCCCTTCTTTTGTTTCTTTCTGTGCCTTTCTTGCTTATTTCTGCACCCCTAATGCCTCTTTCGGCACCCCTCTTCCCCCTTTCTGTACTCCTCTTCCTCTTTCTACACCTCTGTTCCTTCTTTCTGCACTTCCTTTTCTTCTTTCTGCACCATTCTTGCTTCTTTCTGCATCCCTTTTGCTTCTTTCTGCACCCCATGTGTCTCTTTCAGACCCCTCTTTCTTCTTTCTGCACTCATCTTCCCCCTTTATGTACCTCTCTTGCCTCTTTCGACATTTTACTTGCACACACTCATCCATACAGCCACCCTCACAATTAATCACTCTCACATATAGTTATTTATATACTCACATATACTGCCTTTCACATATGTCGTTACTCACACATATTCCAACGAGACATCCATTCACTCCCCAACACACCCATACATACACGCACCCACCCATACAACCCTTCACTGATGCACTCTTGAACCCATACACCCAGTGAAGCACCCACTCACATATCTATGCACAGAGTCACACCCCCCCCTCCAACCCACACAGACACTCAGGCACCCATAAAGATACTTAGACAACCAATCAGTAACCCATATAGACACTCATGTAGCTACTCACCAGCCAATGAAGCCGGTTACATACCAACTGACCGACTGATACAGACATTTACACAGTTTAGTCACTAACCCATGCATTCAGTAAGACAGATTTAATCACTGGGAGACACCCATTACAACGACGGTAATTTCACGCGGTGCCTTCGCAACGCAACTTTCACATCGCGGGAGTCTTTACATCGCATGCTTTTAGAACGCATGCTACAACTGCGCATTTACATTTACATCGCAAGCAATTACAACGCGCTGCTGGATACGGAAGCTTACAGATGACAGATGCTGCGTGACAGTGACACCGCTCTGTGCAAGTAATCAAAGCGCTCGGAAAATGAGTTTACATTTTCCTTCTATGGGTCATGTTATGGGAGCCCCGATCCAAGCAGCACAACTACATTTCCCATCTACAAAATATACCACGTTTTAAGTGTATGGTTAAAAGTGTATTTAATCATTCTGCTACACAAACTTGGGCCAATCAAAGGGGAAAAGCCACCACAGGAAAACGCGCCGCGGGAGACGCATGCAGACCGGAGTTCGAACCCGGCGCAGTGCTCATTACCGCCACAGACTCCGGGGCTGCCGGTATTATATGTACACATTTAGAATACACAGCTGCGCTACACAGGTGAACATTGCCAAAAAGTAAGCACAACAGCGTGCAGCACAGGCAGCCATAGCCACACAAAAAATAGACACAGCATGCAACAAAACGTTCAGGAACTGGCCCATTGACTGGGTGAAAGCTATGAATGGACCCCACGGTATCAACTTTAAAAAGATGAATGGCTGAGCCAACCCTGCTGGTATTTGAACCTACGACCTTTGGAAGGTTCGTAGATTTATTTTATTTTTGGAGTAGCAAGCTGTTTAAAAACAAAACAAAACTGAAGACGGCACTTAGGATAAGTGTTTCTTTGATAGTAGCACATACATTAAACCCTCAAAACTTACTATGAACAACGTCAACATAAGATGAGGTTGTGGGGAATGTGGGGGTGTCGATCGATGTATTTAGAGTGGCATTCTCTAGGACACAACATGTAAAAGCACGACATTCGGTAAAAATCAGACGCAACTTAGGTCCCACCAATTGTCACTACTGCTCCTGACGTTAAATATGGCATCATGAATATTATAAACTCTGACATCATTCTAGACATGGGTGACATAAACGATTACATCACTGAAGTTGACTCATCTTTCTGAGATTTTGACAGTACCACACAACCAAAACGGGTCACAGCGTAAAGAAAAGCGCATTCTCTTTGGGCCTGATATAGAGCACATGACATTGAATGCCTTTTTTACAGTTGGGGGGGGGGGACAATGACGCGCATACGGACCTAACGCCAGTCCGGGACTCGTCGACGCCTGTCCGGGACTCTTGGCAAACAAAACTGCAGGTGGAACGGAGAGCTACGCACAAGGTAAGGGACTACAACTTAGTTCATATTATTTAATGTACACGGGAATGGTAATATGCCACGTCTTGCTCGCTTTATTCTACGCCAATAACAATAATGAGCTTGATTTGCAAGGAATTGTACTTTCTTACAAGTATTTATTACGAATTGCTTTATTTACATGTTGATTTGACTACACAGTTTTAACATCCGTATGACGCAAACAAAAAAAAAAATGACTTCCAGTGCTATCACATTTTTACATTTTGCATTTTCAACATATCGAGTTCAAAACCGGAGTACTTTTAGCCATAATTGTAAATGCAAATTGTCATGTAAATGTACTGCTATTACAAGACAACACCACCACACAAAAAGCCCGGGTTTCGCTGCAGCCGAATTCCAGGGAGTTTACGAGCCAAAAAGAGAAAACATTACGCGTTGTAATGGCGTGCGATATACCTGTATGCGTCCTAATGGATTGTGCTATAGGGTAAACAACATTGGCGTTGAAACGCCATGCGGTGGAAAATCGTGCGAAGTAAAAGTCTTTGCGATGTGGAAACTGCGTGCTAAAAGCACGCATTGTAATGGTTTGCGATGTACTATCATACATCCTAATCACTCACCTACTAAATCATCCATTCAGATACTTATACACCCACTCATTCCTCAATGCACCTTGATATATATATATATATATATATGTATATATATATTTTTTTTTTTCACTGAAAAAAACATAGGTTTCAGAGACGTTATAGTTAGAAATTAGCATTTAAAAAACCTTAGATATTCACAGAAAAAAACAGGTTTCAGGGGTGTTATAGTTAGCTGGCCATTTCACAATTTCACACCATAGAAATTCCTCCGTTATAGTTAGTTCTGCTAACTATAACTCGCGAGCCCGCAATGCACTGCTGATGATGTCACATATTGCATCATTCATGACAAGGTCAGTGACATCACTGATGACATCACTGATGACATCTCAAATGATGGTTTAGTTTGAAATTTAAATATGTATTATATATATACCAATCTGTATTGAAGATTGAGTTGATATATAACTGTCTGGATGGAGGATTTAGTAGCTGTCTGACTGTCTGTTTAAGTGAGTAATTAAAAGTGTCTCACTTAATACATGGATTAGTAACTAAACTATGTGAATGTGTGCAGCACTGTCTCTGCTGTTGTATAACATGCTGCATCAGTTGGTAACTAACTACATGAGTGTGTATATTACTTTTTGATTAGTTGGGTGAGTATTTGTATGGGACACTGAGTTTGTGTGTGGTTGGATGGGGTGTGTGTAACTCTATGCATAGATGTGTGAATGGTTATTGACTAGATGTATAGGTTTAAGAGTGCATGTGGAAACAGTTGTTTGAGTGACTGAGTGTATTTATTTGTGTGTTGGTGAGCGAATATATGTTTTAGTTGTACATCTTCAACAAAGTAAAAAAATAAAAGGCATTCTATGTGAGAGTTGGTGTATATAAATAAGTATGTGTAAGAGTCAGTGATTGTGAGAGTAACTATATGAATGAGTGTATAATTGTAATGCTGATTTCCTAACATATTAACTTTGAGTTACTATTTGTTTGAATAAATCAGGTGTCGTTGGATAATTGTGTGAGTGAGTAAATGTAAGTGTGATTAATTTTTTTCATGAGTGAGTAGGATGACTGCATAAATGACTAGGATGACTGCTGATGTGTCAATGTCTATATATGTGTATAAGTGCATTTGATAGTGCCCCGGGGACCGCTACCTCTAATTTTTTTTAAAATAACCTGTGTGGTGGGGCTCAAGCCCCCCACACACCCCGGGGACCACCACCTCCCCAGGGCACTAAGTATGCAAATATGGGGGTTCGTTATGGACCCCCGAGCCCCGGGGACCACTACCTCCCCGGGGGGTTGCACACTTTGGGAGGGGGGCAGCACGGCCCCCCTCCTGGAGCCTTTGGTGGCCCTGGGGACTGCCACCCCTACAGGGCCAACTCATGCAGTGTCCCAGGGTTCCCACCCCCAGGACACTGCTGTTTGCTATGGAAGGGCAGCAGCCGTGCGGCTCCCACCCTGCCATAGCAAACTCTGCTTTGGATTTTGGAAGCGAGAGCATGTTTCACTGATGACATCACTGATGACATCATCCACGTGATAATCTGATGTACCTCCTCACACCCTAATATAACCTTTGATACACCTACTCTAAAATACAGACTACCATTTAAGTGTGTGTTAGTATCTATATGAATAAGTGAGGTGGTGTGTGTATAACTGCATAGGTGAGTAAATGGGAGTTTTTTTGATTTTTTGCAAGACTGACTAGGTGTGTGAGTAACTCTATGGGTGAGTGGCGGTGTGTGAGTATCTGTACAGGTGCATGAGTGCATATTTCAGTGGCTATATTGATGAGTGACTGCGTGTATGAGTGACTGTATGGGTGAGTGGATGTGTGTATAGACCTATAAATCAGTGAGTAGGTATGTACTAACTGGTATTGGTATGTCTATGTTTTCGAGAATGGTAGTCTGTATTTTAGAGGGGGTGTATCAAAGGTTATAGTAAGGTGTGAGGAGGGGCATCAGATGATCATGTGGATGATGTCATCAGCGATGTCATTTGAGATGTCATCAGTGATGTCACTGACCATGTCATGAGTGATGTAATATGTGACCTCATCAGCAGTGCATTGCGGGGGTGTGAGTTAGAGTTAGCCCAACTAACTATTACTGCCAAATTGCTCTGGTTTTGTATGAGTGATATGTCCAACTAACTATAACGTCCCTGAAACCTGTGTTATTTTTTGTGAATTTCTGAGGTTTTTTAAATGCTAATTTCTAACTATAACGTTCCTGAAACCTCTAGTTGTTTCAGTGAATTTCAAAGGTTTTTTAACTGCTAATTTCTAACTATAACGCCCATGAAACCTCTGTTTTGAATATGCCTACATAGGCAGGACGTGCAGAAAGATGAAGAAAGGCGCAGAAAGAACCAACAGAGGTGCAGAAAGAGGCCTACTTTGACTGTACCTTACAACAGACTCATACAAAGTACCCTAATCACTAATCATTCTCCGAAGATGTCTTAAACCTCACTTTTCTCTTGAAGGTTCACTATTAATTGGCAGCTCAGAATGTTAGACCTACCAAATATAAAACAGCAATCCTAAGCATATCACTGTTGTAAGTCTGACCAAGTTTGTGAAGGTATGCATGCATGTCAATGCTTTTACCTAGTGACATGTTAAATTAAAATAAACATACAAACACTTGAATACCTGTGTTTCAAACAGCATACTCTGTAAAGTTTTGTAAAAGAAGGTGTATGCATTTCTTTCTGCTCACAATACAGGGCACACAGGTATTCAATAGTTTATTTGAGGGGCTCTATAACACTTATATACATAAGACATGTCTGCCTGTGCAACAGAATGACAGAGCAGAACTGAGAACATTTGACCACCTATTGGAGAAGTTACCCGCTGTTTAAGCTACAATCTTCAGATTCAGAACACATTTAAGAATACATATACAAGTAGACATTTACCTCAGTCACAAGAGCACGCAGACCTTTAAACTTGACAGCTTGCACTTCCCATTTGAGTACAGAAGAAGGCAAGAGAATTACAGAAACAGGCAAAAGAGGTGCAGAAAGAAGCAAGAGCAGTGCAGAAAGAACCAAGAGGCGCAGAAAGAGGCAAGAGTGGGGCAGAAAGAGGCAAGAGGGGTGCCAAAATTTGCAAGAGAGGTACAGAAAGAAGCAACAGAGGTGCAGAGGAGAGTTGCAGAAACAGGCAAAAGGGGTACAGAAACAGTGAACAGGTGGGCAGACTGAGGCAAGAGAGTTGCAGAAAGAGAGCAGAGGGGTGCAGAAAGATATAAGAGGGATCCAGAAATTTGGATCAGAGGTGCAGAAAGAAGCAAGAGCAGTGCAGAAAGAACCAACAGGGGTAGGAGAGGTGCACAAAGAGGCACGAGGGGTATAGAAAGAGGCAGGAGGGGTACAGAATGAAGGAAGAGAAGTGCAGAAAGAAGCAATAGCGGTGCTGAAAGAGACAAGAGTGGTGCAGAAAGAGGGAATGGAGGTATAGAAAGAGGCAAGATAATTGCACAAAGAGGGAAGAGGGGTGCAGGAAAAGGCAAGAGCGGTGCAGAAAGAAGCAAGTGAGGTGCAGAAAGAGGTAAGGGAGGTACAGAAAGAGGCAAGAGAGGTGCAAAAACAGGCAAGAGAAGTGCAGAAAGAGGCAAGGGAATTGCTGAAAGAAGCAACAGAGGTGTAGAAAGAAGCAAGAGAAGTGCAGAAAGAGGCAAGAGAGGTGCAGAAAGAGGCAAGAGAGATGCAGAAAGAGGGAAGACGAGTGCAGAAAGAAACAACAGGGGTGCAGAAAGAAGCAAGACAGGTGCAGAAAGAAGCATGAGAAGTGCAGAATGAAGCAACAGGGAGCAGAAAGAGGCAAGAGAAGTGCATAAAGAAGCAACAGAAGTGCAGAAGGAGGCAAAAGAACTACAGAAAGAGGCAAGAGACTTGCAGAAACAGGCAAAAGAGGTACAGAAAGAGGGAATAGGGGTGCAGATAGAGGCAAAAGAGGTGCAGAAAGAGGTAAGAGGGGTGCAGAAAAAGGCAAGACAGGTGTAGTAATTTGCAAGAGAGGTGCAGAAAGAAGCAAGAGCAGTGCAAAGGAACCAACAGAGGTGCAGAAAGAGGCAAGTGAGGTGCAGAAGGAGGCAAGAGAACTGCAGGAAGAGGTACAAAAGTTGCAGAAATAGGCAAAAGGGGTGCAGAAAGAGGGAACAGGTGGACAGACTGAGGCAAGAGAGGTGCAGAAAGAGAGAAGAGGTGTACAGAAAGAGGCAAGAGGGATGCTGAAATTTGGGACAGAGGTGCAGAAAGAGGCAAGAGGGGTACAAAAAGAGGCAAGTGAAGTGCAGAACGAAGTAAAAGAGGTGCAGAAAGAGGCAAGAGAACTGCAGAAAAAGACAACCGAGGTGCAGAATGTGGCAGAAGAGGTGCACAAAGAGGCAAAAGGGATACAGAAAGAGGCAATAGGGGTGCAGAAAGAAGCAGGAGAAGTGCAGAAAGAAACAACAGAGGTGCTGAAAGAGGCAAGAGGGGTGCAGAAAGAAGCAACAGAACAGAGGTGCAGAAAGAGTCAAGACAAGTGCAGAAGCAGGCAAGAAAGGTACAGAAAGGGGGAACAGGGTGCAGGGGTGCATGAAGAGGCAAGAGGGATACAGAAATTTGCAAGAGATGTACAGAAAGAAGCAAGAACAGTGCAGAAAGAAGCACAAGAAGTGCAGAAAGAAGAAAGAGAAGTGGACAAAAAAGGAATGGGGCAGAAATAGGCAAGAGGGATGCAGAAATTTGCAAAAGAGGTGCAGTGCAGATAGAACCAACGGAGGTGCAAAAAGAGGCTTGTGACATATTGATCCATGCAGTACCATTTGCTTCTCTAGAATCTTAGGGTTCACTACTGGCATGCTTGCTGCAGGAAGTGGAGAGGTATGCTGTGTGGGCACATATGCGCTGTGAAATGCCGGTCTGTCTTCAGGTCCCTCTGACCCATGATGTGAGCCTTGTAAACCGTTGTAGAAGCCTGTCCCGCGGTACTGTCACTTGCTAAGTATCTACATGCATTGTACCAAAGAGCTCGGGGACAAGATGGCATGACTTTACAAATGTTTAGAGTTAGGTACAAAACAAGCGGGAGAATTAGAAAAAAAAATATGTATAATGAAAATAAAACAGGAACATATAGAAAAGGCAAGGGGGCGTGAGGAGGCTGACAGTTGGAGTGTTCAAAAAAAGGCAAGTAAAGTAGAAAACAGAGAAGAGGCACACATAGAAAATGGGAAAAGATGGGCAGAGAGGCAGGAGGGGAAAAGAGACAGAGTGGTCAACTGTCAAAAGGCAGGCAGAAAAGATTAAGAAAGATAGAAAATGAGAAAAGGCAGACAGAAACAGAGGTAACAAGGGAAACACATAGATAAAAACATGTAAATCACAACAAAGAGACAGTTACAGGGAGCTATGGCTAAAGCGGAGGCAGGCATATAGAAAAAAAGGGAAAAGGATGAACGAATATTCAGACGGACAGGTGCCACGCAGCAAAGAGACACAGGAAGGCAGATCAAAGGCGGAGAAAAGCTAGCTATGGAAAAAGTAAAAGCAAACAGAGAATGACAACAAGGGAGGCAGACAGTTAAAGAAGGGATACACACAAGTAAACCAAGAGGGGAAAATGAAGAAAGGCAGGATAATGGACAGATACAATAATATAAAAAAACAGGCAGTTAAAAAAAGCCAAAAAATAGGTTTAGCCAGGCAGATAGATAAATAAAAAAATTACAAAAGACAGACTGAAAAGTAAAACAACCATTAAGCAGTAGGACAGAGAATGGGCAAATGGCACAGAGATGCAAAATGGTAAAAATGAAATTCGGCAAAAGACAAATGAAAGGACAAGCGGATGGGAACTCAGAAAGAAAATGACAACCACACATTCGGGCAGCCATGCACAGCTTGAACATAGGAGAGTCGGGCAGACAGAGAGACACTTAAGTACCTATTCAGCAAACCCATGCAGCCACTTACAGACCAACTGACCGACTGATACAAACATTTACACAGATCAGTCACTCACCCATACATTCGCTCAGACACATATAATCACTCACTTATACAGTCAGTCACACACTGACTGAATCATCATATATATATCACATTCTTAAACTTTTTAGAAACACTCACAGTCCCTGGATGATGTCATCAGCGATATCATGAGTGATGTCATTTGAGATGTCATCAGTGATGTCAACGACCATATCATGAGTGATGTAATATGTGACGTCATTAGCAGTGCATTGCGGGGGTGTGAGTTATAGTTTGCTCCGCTAACTATAACGGCTGAATTTCTCTGGTTTTGGATGAGTGAAATGTCCGACTAACTATAACGTTCCTGAAACCTGTGGGTTTTTTTTAGTGAAGAGCTAAGGACTTTTAAATGCTAATTTCTAACTATAACGTCCCTGAAACTTGTGTTGTTTTCAGTGAATTTTATATATATGTATTTAATCTCCTCTCACTCTTACAAGGAAGGTATTAGCACTCAGGGTGTAGTTTGGAAGTATTTAATCTGCAAAGGACGTGTTCCACACGTTCTGGCTTGTCCGAACCTTGACAACGAAACAAGACGTCATTGTAGCATCCTTATTTAAATGTACAAATGCCTCCATTTGCCAACATTAACAAAGGACTACATATTACCTCAATCCAAAAAGCTGGCGGCGATATTGGCCTGGTCACGATGTGAAAATTCAGGAATTGATACACTAAAGAAAAGAAAACAAGTGTTAATATGCACACAATGTCATTTCAGTATATCTTGCCCCGTGACCACATACCTGTATGTTTGTCAACATGACTTATTCATAATAAACATACTTAGGATTGCAAACATCAACATAAACAATGGACTACACATTTCTTTAAAGTGAAAGGCTATTAGCACGGTATGTATTATAATGGTTCTTACACGAAAGAAAAGAAAAAAAGGGGTGTTAATATACACACACTATCCCTAAATAAAGTTCTAGCGCTTATAGTTTCATTCCATTGACAGCTCATTTGAGATGTCATGAGTGATGTCATGAGTGATGTACATTGCGGGGGCGTAAGTTATAGTTAGCTCAGGTAACTATAACTGCTGAATTTCACTGGTTGTGTATGAGTGAAATCTGAGTCTAACTATAACGTCCCTGTATTCTTTGTTTTTTTCAGCAAATTTCTAGGTTTTTTTAACGTTAAGTGAGATGCCTATCACAATGGATGGTGTGGGGTTGGAAGCAGGGCCTCGCCTGGCATTGTGCTGCCCCCACCCAAGCTTGCTGCTCCTGCCTCCCCTCCTCCTAGCCATTCATTGTCGAAGTCCATGTCCCTGCTCCCTTATTACAGCACTGTGTGGCCGTTGTTCTGCCACTGGCCTTCCCGCCTTCTCTGAACAGTTAGCTTGCTGCCCCATCCACCTCCTCCCTATCCCCTGTTGTCTGAATCCATGCACTAGCCCCCTCCCTCCTGCCAATCATGGTTTGATGTGCTGCCACTGCCCTCCATTTAGCATGATGCCCCTGACCCCTCCTTCTTACCCATCATGGCCATTGTGCTGCCACTAACCCTCCTGCTTGCCATGCATAGTCTTCTGTGCTGCCACAGCCCCTCCCACCTTCCCTGTATGGTCAGCTAGCTGCCCCTGACCCCCTCCCACCTTCCCTCCATGGTCTGTGTATGCCATTATAATCTCCCTGTTGCTCTCCATGGTGTGTCTTGCTTCCAGTGCCCATCCTGCCTGACCTCCATGGTGAGCTTGCTGCCCCTGCCCTGCCCTCTTGGCCCCTGCCCTCTGTTTTCCATGTGCAGACCCCTATTCCCTCCCTCCTGGCTTGTCTGTTCCATTGTAATGCCCCTGATCCCTCCCTCCTGCCCGTTATGGTCTGTTATGCTGTTGCTTTCTCTCCTGTCTGTCCATTATGGTCAGCTAGCTGCCATTGCCTCTTTCCCCTCTGCTCTCTGTTGTCCATGTGCACGGTCCTATCCCCTCCCTATTGCTTTCTATGGATTGTTGTGCTGCACACCCGTCCTGCATGCCCTGTGTGGTGTATTGTGCTGCTGCAAACCCTGATGCCTGCCCTGTAAGGTCAGTTTGGTGCACCTCTCCATGTCCCTCCTGTCCTCTGTTATTCGAGTCCATGTCCCTACCCCATTTCCTCCTGTTTTCCATGATCCAATGTACCACACTTGCTAACATTTTGAACTTGGTATGAGGGAGATTTTGAAAAAAGAACTGGGGTATTGATTTTCCATATTGACTTACATTGAAAAAGATTAGATTGAAGAGAGGAGACAGATCAAATAAAGCCCATTTGGGCTTAAAAACGTTGGGTGTTTCCTGGCTGAATCGTGTCTGTTGGCATGTATGGTTGTACTACCACTGCCTCTTCCTTCTGCCCACAATGGTCTATTATATTGCCACAGCCTCTCTTGCCTGTCCTGTATTGTTGGTTTGTTGCCCCTGCCCTCCTTTTCGCTGCCCTCCATAGTCCGTTGTGCTGCCACTGCCCTTCTTTCTTGCCCGCCTGCCCAGTGTGGTCAAATTGTTCTCTCTGCACCCTTCTACCTGCCTAAATTTTCTGAGTCCATGCCCCTGGCCTCTGCCTCTCAACAGTATCCTAATAAACAACTAGATTGCTAACATTCTATATTTATTACAAAAGTGTGGCACACCTGACGTCATCTTGATGTAATCAAAACTGTAATGCCTAGAGCATTTCCTTTAGAATTTACATAGATGAGAGGGTCTTATTTGCATCAAAATGATGGTTAGTGCTCTAAAAAACAAAAATGAGGACATATTTTCTGAGTTTTCAAATAGCAACAGAGCACTTTTAAATTATTTGTTATCTTTATGTATTTTTATCCAGTTAACCACTTGATTAAATGTTGCACTTAGGGGAGAGGATGTGGTGTTACTTTCAGAGTGCAGACTTTGCAACTGGGGAACCAGGTTGGATTTTCTGCTTCAGCTCGACATTCTGTGATTCTGGTCAAATCACTTAATCTCCCCATGTCTACAACCAAAATTAATTTCTCATTGTGTGATGTAACCAATGCTTATGTAAAGCACTCCAATACCTGAACAGTCAACACTATATAAAACCGCAAAAACATAAAAAATAAAAAAGTGTTTTGCACACTTCTGTCATTGGGCAACATCTGGGTGATATTTGTGCTACATTTGGGCTCTTTTGTCTCTAGTGGCCGTCTTGGGAGATTTATTTGTTAGGAAGTTTCCTAATTTCCTCATTTACTACAGTCTCCTCAGTAGGAAATGCTTTCAGGTTTTTTTACTTTGATTCAATGAAGAAGGCATTCAGATGTATCACACATTTGCCATAAATTCTGAATGTTAGCACTCTACTTGCTCATTAGATCAATGTAGTAAAGCTACTGCTCACCAGGGAAGTCTGCTGCTGGTATTGAAAGTGCATGTTTCAGTCTGCATGTCAGAATATTTTTATGAAATAGAAAAGGATTTGAGAAGACACTTAACATGTGCCCATTTTTTTCTTTCTGCAGCACCAATCATAATTTCTATGGCAAAAATAACAACCTCATTGTGTTCCTTTGCAAATTAAATGTTTTAAGTGTTACCACTTTATTATAGATGGCTTCAGGTGTGCCATACTTTTGTCATAAGTAAGACTGTTAGCGCTCTAGTTGTTCTTTAGAACACTCTGGGACATTCTGCCATTGGGCTATACGTGGGCTACATCTGGGTGATATTTGTGCTACATTTGGGCTCTTTTGTCTCTGGTGGCCATCTTGGGAGACTTATTTGTTATGAAGTTTCCTCATTTACTGCAGTCTCCTCAGTAGGAAATACTTTCAGTTTTTTACTTTGATTCCATCAAGAAGGCATTCAGATGTGTAACACATGTGCCATAAATTCAGAATGTTAGCACTCTAGTTGCTCATTAGATCGCTGTAGTAAAGCTACCGCTCACCAGGGAAGTCTGCTGCTGGTATTGAAAGTGCATGTTTCAGTCTGCATGTCACAGTTTTCTAATTAAATAGAAGAGGATTTGAGAAGTCACTCAAAATGCGCCCTAAATTTTTTTTCTGCAGCAATAATCATAATTTCTATGGCAAAATGAACCCCCTCATTGTGTTCCTTTTTAAATCAAATGTTTTAAGAGTTACAACTTTATTCCAATCAAGATGGCTTCAGGTGTGCAATACTTTTGTTATAAGTAAGACTGTTAGCGCTCTAGTTGTTCTTTAGAACACTATGGGAAGCTGCAGTAGAACACAAAGAAATTAACTGAGAGTCTCTGCCCTTGTTGGATGTATATGTTTTACTGAGAATGTCAGGCTTCATTCTCACATGACTGAGAAAGATAATGTGAATTTATAGAAAATGTGCTCTCATTTTAGCTTCTAGATCACCTTCCGAACCTCTGTGGGAAAAGTATGAGAAAATAGTTTTCTCTCAAACATGATTAGTGATATCCCAGAAGAAGGCTTTTTTACAGGGAAAAATTACCTTAGAACATACCACAATTAATAAAATTAATATGGTTCCATCAAAAAATAATTAATAATGTAACTAAAGTCTTATCACCCTTTATATGTTCTCCTGTCGGTGACCCTCAAATCCTTCCATTCACTGCAATGCTTTTTAATGGAGTGCTATCATGTATATTGGTCCCGAGATGGCTGGCAACACTTCTTGGATGAAGTTCTGACAGCCAATCAGATCTCACGATGAGATGTGTGGTTAGGCTCCGCCCAGATATATACATTTCTTTTTCCTTTAATATTTAAAAACCTACTGAACGGATTTATACCATTTAAAAAAAGGGCTCTTTCTGAACCAAGAGCTACCTTTCTGTCAAATTTTGTGTAATTCTGTTCAGCAGTTCGGGCTGTAGCTTTGTCTTAAGTTTCCTTGGAAATTTACATGGGGAGTACGTGTTTTGGGACCCCCCATTTTTCTCAGCCCCTGCTTGACGAATCACCCTGAAACTTTAAAGACAAGAGCTGACAGGAGCGCCCCAATAGTTTTGAAAATTTTGCGAAGATTCGTCAAATGACGTCAAAGTTATTGGGAAAACAAAAAATGCGTTTCGGAGAAATTTCCTTTTTCAAATGCCAGCTTCAGCAAAGGAACTCCCGGTAAATCTTTGAAATAGCCCCAGTCGTTCCGCTATTGGTGGCCATCCAGGTGGGCTGGGTCAAAGTTCCAAACGGACATGCAGTCACGTTGGCTGACTACACGTCCCAACATGCAATTCTCACTGCATGCCAGGTAAGTTCCTTTGCTCAGCCTCTTGTGTCCCATCTGGGATACCGGATGAAATGTAGAACGCTGCTGTGATCTGAGGCAGCACGTTGTCGGTGAAAGCAATTTCCTCTCCTGAGTCCCCAACGCCTTCAACCGCATAAATTCCCGTTGCTTCTGGCCTGAAAAACAAGGATACAATGTTCCAGGATTCCTCCATGTAGTCACGGACTGTGATGAGCAGCGGCACTTCCGTCAAGCGAGGATGTGGTGGGTCAGAGCCGTACCAATATATATATACATCCACAGCAATCGTTTATATTGTGTTCCAAGAAAAAACAATGTCAAGGCCACTTAATCCATTTCAGCATGTTTTTCTTTTCTTAAACGCCAAGTCACTCGACGCGTTTCGGAGGAAACCTCCTTGTTCATGAGTACGAGTGCGAGTAAATTCACTGTGTTTATACAAAATCATGTGACACACCTCTGAATAATAAACAGTGAAAACAGACTCTTTGTTTTGTGAACTTTTCACAGAGCTAGAAAACAGACTTATAGTCACCACTTGATCATTCTTAAGGTCAGTGAGTTTAAATAAAACGTAAACATTGCCTTCATTAAGTTTTAAATAAACCATAATTCATATATTGAATTTATACAGTTCATAATGAGATAATACGTATTGAAGAGTGACTGCATTTCATTACAATCATGCCGGTTTCACCAATCATTCGTTCTACCGGCTTTTCAGTACATACGCTAGCACACAGTTTCAACTCCTGTTGCTTCGTACCTAATGTGTATCTACTGGTTGTAAGTGTTAGCAACAACTAATGGTTGTTGCACCTTCAAAGGAGTCCAAGTGGGCTTATCTCTCATCAGATTATCTCGATATAACCATAACAGTACAACGCCCAGTGGGCAAGCAAGTCCAACCCCAGTGGGTAAAACTCAACGTTCAGACTATAGTGCCTTATTAACTCACTCATATCTCCAACCTTGCTGATCATGCTACTAAGTCTTGCAATAAACTCTACCTTTGAGATACACTGATAACCTGCAAAATAAAATAAATAAAGAAGAGGTGAGAAACCATACCATTCATTTGTCACTATTTACACACACTTACAACAATATTTGCAAGAGGAGTGAAAATTCAAAGAGGTTAACAACATTTTAGAATTTGCGCAAATTCGATCAGCTAATCAGTAAAAGAACAAAGATCGTAATACAGTCAGTCAGCTAGAGAATACCTCATCCTAGGTGTATTGCTAAAGCTTCATCACAGTTATGTCCCCCAGGTTGCATTGTGCGATACTTAATAATCATTCTGGACTCCAACCGCCTCAATTCTTGGATCCTATCACCTCCTCTCTCTCTCAAAGGGACTTTGTCCAGGATACAAAATGAAATCAAGGTGTTATTCCAATTGTGATGAGCGGCAAAGTGTCTTGCAACAGGATATTGTTTGTCCTGGTTCTTTATTTCCCTCAGATGCTCCAATACACGTTTTTTGGCTTTGTGTATGGTACTACCAATGTAGTATTTGTTACAGGGGCATCTGAGGGCATAAGCAACAAAATCCGTGTTGCAAGAAAAATGTTGTAATATTTTAAATGGTCTACAATGTGGAGACAACTTCACTTCTTTCACATTAGCACTGTATTTACAGGCCTCACATCTGCCACATGTAAAGAACCCTTGTACAGTGCTTTTCTTGGATTCAGAAGGAATCAGTGTTCTGCATACTATATCTTTCAGGAACTTGGCCGTGCAAAACGTTATCTGGGGATAATCTTCAATACCCTGTGTTAGGTCTTTATCTGTTTTTAGAACATCCCAATATTTACTCAGGGCTTGTCTGACCTCCCATGATTACTTGTTAAAGTTAGTTATGAACCGGACTGTTTCAATTGTTCTTGGTTCATGCATTGTCTTAATCTTTTTAGTAAGTAAATCATTTCTGTCTCTCTTATTCACTTCAAACAGAGCTTGTTCAATACACTTCTGAGTGTATCCCCTGTCTTTAAATCTTTCACACATCGTTAAACTTTCTTTATTAAAGTCTTCCATGGTTTCAGGCACGTTATAGTTAGGAATTAGCATTTAAAAAACCTTAAAAATTCACTGAAAAAACCATAGGTTTCAGGGGCGTTATAGTTAGCTGGACTTTTCACTCGTACAAAACCATTGAAATTCCCCCGTTATAGTTAGTTCAGTGATGTCATGAGTGATGTCACTGACCATGTCATGAGTGATGTAATATGTGACGTCATCAGCAGTGCATTGCGGGCGCTCGAGTTATAGTTAGCTGAACTAACTATAACGGGGGAATTTCAATGGTTTTGTACGAGTGAAAAGTCCAGCTAACTATAACACCCCTGAAACCTATGTTTTTTCAGTGAATTTTTAAGGTTTTTTAAATGCTAATTCCTAACTATAACGTGCCTGAAACCTATGTTTTTTTTAGTGAATTTCAAAGGTTTTTTAAATGCTAATTTCTAACTATGCCTACAGAGATAGGACATTTGAAGAAAGAAGAAAAAATGCACAGAAAGAAAAAACTAGAAATGCAGAAAGAAGCAACAGAAGTCCTCAAAGATGAAGAAAAGTGCACGAAGAAGGATAACGTGCAGAAAGAACAAACAGAAGGGCAGAACGAAGCCTTGTTGCAAAATCATCCTGTACACTCAACTTTTTCAGACGGATACTGGTGGTAACTGAGTCTGACTAACCAGTCCTAGAGCCAGTGCTATGTTAAAAGACACTCAGAATATAGTGAAAACACCTACATACACTAGGGAACACTATGCATTGGGGTCCCCCTGTGATTAGCATGACCTCCTCTGTAAGCCCCTAGTATATAATAGGGCAGGGGATTAAAACTACCTCTTAAAACATGCCACAGGGCGTGTTTGCACAAGTCATCTCAGGCCCCGTCCCCTCCCTTCCCCACTGTGTAAACACGCCCTGTGGCCGTTTTAAGTTGGGAGATTAAGTCCCCTTGAATCCTGAGGGTCCCTAGAATCCAACTAGACCACTAGGTACCTCCAGTAAGCGCCACAGAGCTGTGTTGCAGAAAGATGTAAAAAGGGGCACGGCCTAGACCACCTCTCTGCAACGCAGCGCAGTGGCGCTTACTGGAAGCACCTGGTGGGCTAGTTAGCCCCCAGGGGCCCTCAGGATTGAAGGGGAATTATTTCCCCAACTTAAAACGCGTCATAGGGCGAGTTTGCACACGTCACCTCAGGCCCCGTCCGCTCCCTTCCCCACTGTGTAAACACGCCCTGTGGCCATTTTAAGTTGGGAGATTAAGTCCCCTTGAATCCTGAGGGTCCCTAGGGGCAAAATAGCCCACTTGGTACGTCCAGTAAGCGCCATTGCAGAGAGGTGTAAAAAGGGGCACGGCCTGCACCACCTCTCTGCAACGCAGAGCAGTGGCGCTTACTGGAAGCACCTGGTGGGCTAGTTGGCCCCCAGAGTCCCTCAGGATTGAAAGGGAATTATTTCCCCAACTTAAAATGCGCCACAGGGCGTGTTTGCACATGTCACCTCTGACCCCGTCCCCTGCCTTCACCACTGTGTAAACGTGCCCTGTGGCCGTTCTAAGTTGAGAGATTAAGTGCCCTTGAACCCTAAGGGTCCCTAGGGTCAAACTAGCCCACTAGGTAACTCCAATAAGCGCCACAGAGCTGCGTTGCATAGAGGTGTAAAAAGGGGCGTGGCCTCAGAACACCTGTCTGCAACTCAGCTCCCTGGCGCATACTGGAGATACCTGTTGGGCTCGTTGGTCCTCAGGGACCCTCAGTATTGAAGGGGAATTAATTCCCCAACTTACAACTGGCAAAGGGGGTGCGTTTGCAGAGTGCTGAAAGGAGGGGGCGTGGCCTCCGGCACGATGCCGGTCTTTTATTTTTTTTATTTTTTTAAGGAGGAGGGCTGTGTGCCCCCCCTTCTTTTTCTAAATTATTGGCCCTGGGGACCCCATCCCCCAGGGTCTGCACCGTAATTTTTTTGTTGAAAAAAATTTATTTGGAAGGGGGCCGCGTGACCCCCTCCCAAGGCCTTAATCGGCCCCGGGGAACCCAACCCCCGGGTCATGGCCTTTTTAAAAAAAAATCTTTAGGAGGGGTGCTGCGTTGCCCCCCTCCTCAGGCCACTTATGGCCCCAGGGACCCCATTCCCCGGGGCCGGCCTTTGTTTTTTATTATTTTTTTTTCAAACATATTTATAGAAACACCTAGGACATGCTGGACAAACTGTATGTACCTATCACCATGACGATTTGCGTGATATTCACTAAAAGGCGACTATGCATACAATGAATCCACGTGGAATGTATTTACACCACTAGTGAAGCTCTGACGTGTCTGACACCCTACCGTGCCTAATCCCGGCGCCCCCGCCGGTGGGTACTCTCCAAGTAGACACCCTTGTCGTTTATTTATACAAACATGGGCAGCTATTGATGGGCACATTTAATACACACGCACACCAAGCTATTCAAAGGGGATTCGACAAAAATTCAACCAAACTATGCAAGAAACCCCCCTCACGGTTAATAAAACACACATCCACCGCCGGATGTGTACTACTTTTTATTTTACTCTCTGGAAAGGAGACGAACCTCACTTGAGAGTCACAGCGTGCGCCTGGCTGAGCCCAATGCTGTGTTACACCCACCAGTGCCCGCCGAGTGCCACACACCTCTGTGTTGTATTCCACCAGCTAGTGCGTATGCTATGACACTCTCTAGCCCATGTGCACGGTAACACCACCCCGTGAATATGTAATGCCACACTTGCCTTCGCACGGGTTATATTGCCCCATCTAAAGTGCCTTCCTCGATGCCTATGTTATAACGCACAGCGCTATGCCATACATATTACAATCTGGGATCCATACCTTTGAAACAGTGCATATGCAACGTTACACTCCCCAGCACATATTTTATATTACAACTTTAGAGACTAGTTAGGTTACACAACACTGCCCTATGCATATTACACTCCAAGGCGCATATTGCATAGCATGCGCTAGTGCCTGTGCTATCTCGCGCTCTCCAATGAATCTGTCATTGCGCACAATGTATTGCATATTATATTTCACGCCCCGGTTCATCTTATATCACACTTTTTGGTGCATAGTTTATACCATATACTATATCTAGTTTTCATTTTCAATCGTGCTCTCAGGACTATGTTCTATATAACACTGCGTCTACCTACGCTTTTCACGGGCATTACATTTTGCGATGAGGGGTGGAGGGTCAGGGGGTGTTTCTGCCATGTGAGCCCGGAGTCACAGTTACAAATATGTCGCACATTTGCGATAAATTCTGAATGTTAGCACTCTAGTTGCTCATTAGATCACTTTAGTAAAGCTACTGCTCACCACGGAAGTCTGCTCCTGGTATTAAAAGTGCATGTTACAGTCTGCATATCAGAATTGTTTAATGAAATAGAAGAGGATTTGAGAAGTCACTCAAAATGTGCCCTAATTTTTCTTTCTTCAGCACTAATCATAATTTCTATGGCAAAATGAAACCCCTCATTTTGTTCCTTTTTAAATTAAATGTTTTAAGTATTACCACTTTATTCCAATCAAGATGGCTTCAGGTGTGCCATACTTTTGTCATAAGTAAGACTGTTAGCGCTCTAGTTGTTCGTTAGAACACTCTGGGACATTCTGTCATTGGGCTATACTTGAGCTACATCTGGGTGATATTTGGCCTACATTTGGGCTCTTTTGTCTCTGGTGGCCATCTTGGGAGATTTATTTGTTATGAAGTTTCCTAATTTCCTCATTTACTACAGTCTCCTCAGTAGGAAATACTTTCAGTTTTTTACTTTGATTCCATCAAGAAGGCATTCAGATGTGTCACACATTTGCCATATATTCTGAATCTTAGCACTCTAGTTGCTCATTAGATCACTGTAGTAAAGCTACTGCTCACCAAGGAAGTCTGCTGCCGGTATTCAAAGTGCATGTTTCAGTCTGCATGTCAGAATTTTTTTAGGAAATAAAAGAGGATTTGAGAAGTCACTCAAACTGTGCCCTAATTTTTCTTTCTTCAGCACTAATCATAATTTCTATGGTAAAATGAACCCCGTCATTGTGTTCCTTTTTCAATTAAATGTTTTAAGTGTTACCAGTTTATTCCAATCAAGATGGCTTCAGGTGTGCCATACTTTTGTCATAAGTAAGACAGTAAGCGCTCTAGTTGTTCTTAAGAACACTCTGGGACATTCTGTCATTGGGCTATACTTGGGCTACATCTGGGTGATATTTGGGCTACAGCTGGGCTCTTTTGTCTCTGGTGGCCATCTTGGGAGATTTATTTGTTATGAAGTTTCCTAATTTCCTCATTTACTGCAGTCTCCTCAGTAGGAAAAACGTTCAGTTTTTTACTTTGGTTCCTTCAAAAAGGCATTCAGATGTGTCACACATTTGCCATAAATTCTGAATGTTAGCACTCTAGTTGCTCATTAGATCACTGTAGTAAAGCTACTGCTCACCAAGGAAGTCTGCTGCTGGTATTCAAAGTGCATGTTACAGTCTGCATGTCAGGAATTGTTTTAGGAAATAGAAGAGGATTTGAGAAGTCAAAGTGTGTCCTAATTTTTTTTTCTGCAGCACTAATCATAATTTCTATGGCAAAATGAACCCCCTCATTTTGTTCCTTTGTAAATTAAATGTTTTAAGTATTACCATTTTATTCCAATCAAGATGGCTTCAGGTGTGCCATACTTTTGTCATAAGTAAGACTGTTAGCGCTCTAGTTGTTCGTTAGAACACTCTGGGACATTCTGTCATTGGGCTATACTTGGGCTACATCTGGGTGATATTTGGGCTACATTTGGGCTCTTTTGTCTCTGGTGGCCATCTTGGGAGATTTATTTGTTATGAAGTTTCCTAATTTCCTCATTTACTACAGTCTCCTCAGTAGGAAATACTTTCAGTTTTTTACTTTGATTCCATCAAGAAGGCATTCAGATGTGTCGCACATTTGCCATAAATTCAGAATGTTAGTACTCTAGTTGCTTATTAGATCACTGTAGTAAAGCTATTTTTCACCAGGGAAGTCTGCTGCTGGTATAGAGAGTGCATGTTTCAGTGTGTCAGAAATGTTTAATGAAATAGAAGAGGATTTGAAAATTGACTCAAAATGTGCCCTAATTTTTCTTTCTGCAGCACTAATCATACCTTCTATGGCAAAATGAACCCCCTCATGTTGTTCCTTTTTAAATTAAATGTTTTAAGAGTTACCACTTTATTCCAATCAAGATGGCTTCAGGTGTGCAATACGTTTGTCATAAGTAGGACTGTTAGCACTGTAGTTGTTCTTTAGAACACTCTGGGAAGCTGCAGTAGAACACAAAGGAATCAACTGACAGTCTCTGCCCTTGTTGGATGTACATGTTTTACTGAGAATGTCAGACTTCATTCTCACATGACTGAGAAACATAATGAGAATTTACAGAAAATATGCTCTCAGTTTAGCTTATAGATCACCTTCCAAACCTCTGTGGGAAAAGCATGAGAAAATAGTTTTCTCTCAAACATGAGTCATGATATCACAGCAGAATGCTTTTTCTCATGGTAAAATCACCTTAGAACACACCACAATTCCTAAAATGAGTATGGTACCATCAACAAACGATTTATAATGTAACTAAAGTCTTAAAACCTTCTATTAACTGCAATGCTTTTTAATGAGGTGCTATCATGTATATTGGTCCCAAGATGGCTGCCAACACTTCTTGGATGAAGTACTGACAGCTAATCAGATCTCACGATGAGATGTGTGGTTAGGCTCCGCCCAGATATATCTATCTTTTTAACTCTGATTTTCTCAGGAACTACTGAACGGATTTACACCATTTAAGCAAAAGGCACGAGTCTGAACTGAGGACTACCTCTTTGCCAAATTTGGTGTAATTCCGTTCAGCTGTTCAGGCTGTAGCTGCATCAACAGGTCCAAGGGAAAATGCATAGGGAAAACGCATTTTGGGACCCCCCTTTTATCTCGACCCTCGCTTGATGAATCACCATGACATTTTCAGGATAGGAGCGGTCCCGAGCTGGCCAAAAGTTTGGAAAATTTCACGAAGATTCGTCAATCGGCGCTAACGTTATTCCAAATAGAATGTTGCGGATTCCCTATGGAAAATAGGTCCTACCTATAACTACCTACTGGCGACTGCCAGTAGGTAATATATATATATAAATATATATATATATATATATATATATATATATATATATATATATATATATATATATATATATATATATATATATATATATATATATATATTACCTACTGGCGGTCGCCAGTAGGTAGTTATAGTTAGGACCCCTTTTCCATAGGAAATCCGCAACATTCTATTTTGAATAACTTTGGCGCCGGTCGACGAATCCTCGCGAATTTCTCAAAATAGGTGGGGCGCTACGCTCCGCTCCTACCCTGAAAGTCTCGGGGGGATTCATCAAGCGGGGGCTGAGATAAAAGGGGGGTCCCAAAACGCGTTTTTCCCATGCATTTTTCCATAGGACCTTTAGACAGGGCTACAGCCCGAACGGCTGAACAGAATTACTAGAAATTTGGCAGAGAGGTAGTCCTCAGGTCAAGGAAGTGCCTTTTGTAGATTTGGTGTAAATCTGTTCAGTAGATTCTGAGAAAATAGCCTTTAAATCAATATATATATCTGAGCCAGCTTACGGTACGCTTACCTTAAGCTTACCGTACGCGTACGGTGGCGTGCGCGAGCGCGAATCTGATTGGCTCTTAGATCTTAGTAAACATTCGAAACAGCCGAAACCAGGAAGCGGCGGCCGCCATTTTCTCTCTCGCACTGAGAGCTAGGTTGTTAAATAAAACCAATAAACATTTAAAGGGGCTGTTTAGACAGCTCCCACACACATAGCCATGTTGAGGGAGTCCCCAAACACCCCCCAAGGCCAAAAATTCAATTTTTATTTTTTCGCTAATTTCGCCGATTACGCTTACCGTACGCGTACGGTAAAAAATGTAAAAAAAAAAAAAACACTATCCACACTCTCCCCACCCCCTGTGCTTTTGGTGGCCGCAGGCCACCAAATGTGCAGGGTTTAGTAGAAGTGTGAAAAACCACAATATTTGAAACAAAAATAATAAAAGAAAAAATTAACAACACTCTCTCCACCCCGCGCACCGCGTGCTTACTGTGCGCGCACGGTGCGCGAAGCGCACCGTGCGCGCACGGAACGAACTGCGTTAAGTGGGCGCGCACGCCACGAATGGCGTAAAGTAACTTAGCATTTAAAAAACCGTACAAATTCACTGAAAAAACCATAGGTTTCACACACGTTATAGTTAGGAATTAGCATTTAAAAAACCTTGCAGAGGAGGAGCCTAGCGCGCAACCAAGATGGCCGCGTAGGTGCGAGGCTCCCGAGGACCTCCGTGACCTCCTACATAAATCCTGACAATATCCTGTCCTAGATGAGGGGACTGTGTTGGTGAGCCCGAGCTGAGGTGTCACCCGTTTTCCGCTTCCAAATTGGACCTCGGACACCGGCGGGAGCACCGAGTGAGGTTTGCGGCCTTCTCCACGCCGGCCCCCCGGATTGGAGTTGTGGGGCGATCCGGAGACAAAGTGATCAACAGCGGCGGGCAGGGCCGGGCGACTCGCGTACCCCGCACTTTCACTTTCGCTTTTGCACCCTCCTTGCTGCGTAGGCGAGGTTGGGTTGCGGGGCGGTGTGCGGTGGTGTGGCCTCGTTGGGGTGCCCTGCCGGCCCGCCGGCTGTGATCCGTCCTGCGGACCTGTGGTTGCCCCCCCCCGGAGCCCGTGAACTGGTTTGTCGGCCTTTTCTGAGGTGATTGGCACGATTTGGGGACTGAAACCATGTCCACAAAGCAAGATGGCGACCGGGCAAAGGTGAAATCGACCCGCCGTGGCGCAGCCCATCAGTCCAACAACATGGACCGCTACACCCTCCAGAAGGGATCTCCTGAGGTGCCGCGTAGGTCCCCTGAGGGCCCGACTGATGCTCCTGCTCTGCCCGCGGATCTGACCCTGCGAGATGTCATGGGCGCTATCGCCGAGATGAAGGCCTCGGTGGACCAGCGCTTTGACACACTGGCGCAGAAGATTGACTCGGTCCACGTGGATGTTGGCCTGGTAAGGGCCGATTTATCCAAGACCAATGACCGGGTCGATTCTTTGGCCCACACTACCTCGGGCCTCACAACGGACGTAGCGGCCCTCCAAAAGGAGGTGCGCCGGCTTGGCCAGGCGAGCGCCCTGATGGATCGTCGACTGGAAGATTCCGAGGGTCGGGCCCGGAGGAACAATGTCCGCATTGTCGGGGTGCCGGAGGGACGTGAGGAGGCGGCGGCGGACCTGTTTGTGGAGGACCTGATTCTCACCCATCTCCAGCCCCGGGGGCTGAGTAAATTCTTTGCGGTGGAACGTGCCCACAGGGTTCCCGGAGGAAGACCTAAGGCCGGAGCCCCTCCGAGGCCTCTCATTGCCCGGATTTTCAACTTTCGGGACAGAGACGCTATCCTGCAGACTTCTCGGCTACAAGGACCGGTCAGACTCGACAATATGGACGTAAACTTCTATCCTGATTTCACCCCAGCGGTCCAAAAGCAGAGACTGAGCTTTCTCGGAGTTAAACGTCGTCTACGGGACCTGAACCTCAAGTATGCGATGCTTTTTCCAGCTAAGTTGCGGGTGGAGGTGGATGGCCGCACGCACTTTTTTGATCGTCCCGAAGCGGCCGGGGACTGGTTGGACTCTTTGCCCGGGGATCGGGGCCGGGGGGGTGGGGGGGGCGCGGTTGGAGGGGAGGGCTCGCCGGATCAGGACTGAGGGACTAATAGTAGGCCTCGCTCTGGACAACATTATCGTCACTTTTGACTGATTCGTGTAAGTTCCCCTCCTGTGGAGGTAGTACGGGGTCTCCTGGGGGCTCTCCCTCCTCCTCTGGGGGACTAGTTAGTTTAATCATTTATGGGGCGACAGGCACACTGCACTTTGGGGGGGCTGTTTGGGCTCATGCAGGGGTGCAGGGAGGGGGGAGTTTTGTTGGGATGGGTGGGTTGGGGTGGGGTGTTGTTTGTTTTTACCGCAAGGCAAACCCTTTATTGTATTGGTGTTTTTAAGGTGCTCTCAGGGGGACGAATGATGGCTTCTGTACGTGATGGGGGGAAGGGATCTGACTTTATTGTCTTGGAACGTTAATGGACTGGGGGATAGGATCAAGCGAGGTGTGGTCCTGCAGTATTTGAAACGAACTTCGCCAGATGTGGTCTTTCTGCAGGAGACACACCTTATTGGTAATTCCTTTTGTGCCATGAATCGGCGTGGCTATCGTTTGGTGGCCCACTCGGGCTTCACGTCGGGCTCACGGGGGGTGGGCATCATGGTGAAGAACTCGCTCCCGTTGGAAATAGACGAGGTGCGCCATGATGAGAGGGGACGCTACACTGTCTTAGTGGGGAGAATGGAGGGCAAAGTAGTTGTCTTTGTATCAGTGTACGTCCCACCGGGGTTACAGTCTACCACTTTTGCAGACCTGGGGCGCCTCCTTCTTGACCTTCCGGGGGGGCTTCTGGTGGTTGGGGGGGACTTCAATGCGGTGGTTTCTGGGACCGTGGATCGCCACCCCCCTAGGGACCTCCCCCGGGCGCAGGCGTGGCTGTCCGGCTTTCTAGATACACTGGGATTGGTGGACTGCTGGCGCTTAAAACATCCCACGCAGCTGCAGTACACTTTCCACTCGGGTGCCCATGGTAGCCTCTCTCGGCTTGATTATGTCCTTGTCCCTGCGGCCTATGTGGGGAGGGTAGGAGAGGTACGCCATTTGGCGCGGGGTATTTCAGATCACTCCCCGCTCCTGTTGCACTTTGATGTCTTCCCGAGGGGGGAGGGCAGGGTAGCTCCAATCAACGCCTGGTACCTGCGCGACCCCACCATTCGCGCTGATTTGATTAAATCCTTGCAGCGGTATTTTGATGAGAATGTGGGGTCCGTCCCTTCGGCTATCTCCCTGTGGGAAGCCTTCAAGACAGTTCTTAGAGGGGAGGCCCTCTCCTTTATCTCCCATGCCCGGAGGCGCGAGCAGGAGGAGGTGACCCGGGTGGAGGCCGAAATTGCGGAATTGGAGGGTGATCTAGAGGGTGGGGTGACGGATGCTGCACTACATGTCCTACAACTTAAGCAGGCGGCCTACAGGGCCCTCGTCACGGAGGCGGCCAGGGGCCTCAGTAGGGAGCAACAGGGGCGACTGTATGATGTGGGTGATAAGGCTGGTAAACTGCTTGCGTGGTTGGATAAGAAGGAGAGAGCGAGTCGTGTGGTCCCGCTGATTGAGAGGATGGATGGTGTGCGTGTCACCGAGCCAGAAGACATTGTCTCTTGTTTCGCGGATTATTTCCGCGATGTGTATTCCCCGGTTTCTCCCTGCTCGGAGGAGGATTCCCATGCCCTGCTTAGGGATATCGCGCTGCCTTCCCTTTCGGTGGAGGACAGGGTGTCGTTAGATGCCGCTCCCACCTCCGATGAAATTGCCCTCGCCATATGCTTGGTCGCATCCGGCAAGGCCATGGGCCCGAACGGCATCCCTATCGAGTTGTATAAGCTGCGACCGGATGTACTGGCACCCCATCTCCGCGCGATGTTCCTGGCGGCCCACTCGCTGGGCTCCCTCCCGCCGGACCAGCGTCTGGCTACAATCGTGGTGATCCACAAGGAAGGGAGACCCCGGGACCGGGTTACATCCTATCGGCCCATCTCGCTCTTGAATGCGGAGCCCAAAATCCTCGCCAAGGTGCTAGCCAACCGGCTGGTCGGCGTGGTGGGCGATCTGGTCCACCAAGACCAGTCCGGCTTTATTCCCCATCGCAACACGGCCCTCAATCTGCGGCGCTTGCACGGGATGCTCGCACGTGTCCCGTTTGTGCGGGAGCCGGCCGTATTGGTGTCCTTAGACGCCACCATGGCGTTTGACACGCTCGAGTGGCCATACATTTGGGCGATGCTGGCGAAGTTTGGATTTGGCCCGGGGTTCATCAGCTGGGTCAAATTGTTGTATTCGGGCCCTTTGGCGCAGGTGGTGGTGAATGGAAGAGTATCGGTCCCATTCGAGCTGGGACGGGGCACGCGACAGGGCTGCCCCTTGTCGCCGCTCCTGTTCGCGCTGGCCTTGGAACCCCTGGCGGAGTGGCTGCGGTGGCACCCTTCCATCCGTGGTCTCCGTTGGACCCCCGAGTATGAGGACCGCGTGTCCCTATACGCTGACGATATCCTTTTGTACCTAGCCTCCCCGCGTAAATCACTGATTGTCCTGGTTGATGTTTTGCGCTCATTCGGCCGCAACTCAGGCCTTGTCATCAACTGGGCTAAATCATGTGTGTATGTGCTTTCCGGGGAGGCTCCCGTCCTCCCGCGGGGCTGTCCGATCCAGATTGCCTCTCAGGGGTTTCGGTACCTGGGTGTTTATATTACTCTGGACCCGGAGGCCCGCTACGAGCGGAATTTGCTTCCCCCCCTCCAGCGCTTGAAGGAGGACGTCGCGCGTTGGCGGCGCCTGCCGCTTTCGCCGCTCGGCCGGGCGGCATTGTTTAAGATGATGTCGTTGCCACGCTTCCTGTACGCTCTCCAGAACACTATGGATTTAGTCCCAGCGCGCTACTTCCGTGAGGTGGAGAGTCTACAGCGCCGCCTGTTTTGGGACGGGAGGCCGCGTATTGCCCTGGCGAAGTTGACGCTCCCATGGTACGACGGGGGGATTGCCCTCCCGGATATTAAACGGTATTACTGGGCCTCCCAGCTAGCTGCAATTAACCATGGCCTTTACGGGCCCACCTTAAACCCGGCATTTGAAATGGACAAGATGCTCCTGCCTGGTGGCGACTATAATCGAGCGCTCTACTCTGGCGCGCCCGGCCCCCGCCTAACGGGACCTACGCGTGTCATGGTGCGAGTATGGCACGCGGCTAACGCAGCTATGGGGTGGAAGGACCGTTTGACCCGGGCATCACCGTTGTACGCGTCTGAGAGATTGGGCTCCCTGTGGACCTCGAAGGGCTTCGAGAGGTGGGACACGATAGGCATCAGTAAAGTGGGGGATCTCTGGACGAGGGGGGGATTTAAAACATTCGAGACGCTGCAGACGGAGTTTCAGCTGCAGGGCAGTGAATACTTTCGGTACTTGCAGGTCCGTCACGCACTGGGCTCCGTCTTCCCAGACGTCGCCTCCATCCCGGAGTCCTCCCCCCTGGAGGATAGGGTGCTGGACGGCCACGTTCCGGACAGCACGATCTCCCTTATTTACAAAAAATTGATTAATGACCGATCGGGCTTGCTGACTGGCCTCCGCGAGGCTTGGGTTGCCGATGGGCTGGAGTTGGACGACGAGGACTGGATTTCCGCGGTGGCCTCTCCGAAGGAGGTGGCCATACCGGCTCGCCTTCGCTTCGTCCAGCTTAAGATACTCCACCGGGTTTACATGACGGGGCCAAGGCTTCTTAGTATGGGCTATGCTGAGGATGGGTTGTGTAAGCGTGGGTGTGGTGCTTTGGCTACTTTTTTGCATATTTTGTGGGAATGCCCGAAGGTGGAGCGATTCTGGCGTGGTGTGCATGAGGTCCTGCGAGTGGTCACGCATGTCGCGCTGCTGCCTGAAGCGAGGAGATGCCTGCTGAATGTGTGGGAACCGACTGACTACTCGGTTCCGCAGACGCGATGGGTGACTCTGGGATATATGATTGCTAAGCGTGACATTGCTCAACTGTGGGGATCCCAGAGGCCCCCGGCGGTGTCGGCCTGGAAAGAACACATGGATTGGTGCATGTTCCGAGAAAAGGTGGTGTATGTGGCGAGGGGTAAGCCTGGGGCATGGGTGAAAGTGTGGGGCCCCTGGAACGCCTACCGCGGGGGTATCTGCGCGCCACCACTGCTGCCTGCTGCCTCACCAACCCCGTCCCCTTAGTTGACTCCTTTCCCCAGCCCCGGGCACAGAGTTCCCCCAGTCCTCGATCTGTTCCCCTTCCCCTCTTTAGACTCCTGTGGATGGCTGGGGTCCCCCATTCGGGGAGCACGTGCTGTTACTTTCGATTGCGGGTTGCCTTGCGGGTGTGATTTTTCGTGTTGTATTGTATAAAATGAAACCGTATTGTGGGGTCAGAGTGATGTGGCCCACGACGTTGATACCTCCTGATTCTGCTTCTCTGCAAGGCCAAGTGTTTTTGAATGTATGTCATATGCTCCTGTCATTCTAGCGGCCGGCCGGAAGGTTGTAGGCCCATACTTGTATATTCTTGAGATTGCAATAAACGGTTTCAAAAAAAAAAGAAAAAAAAAAAAAAAAAAAAAAACCTTGCAAATTCACTGAAAAAACCATAGGTTTCACACATGTTATAGTTAGCGGAAATTTTACTGATAAAAAACCAGTGAAATTCTCCCGTTATAGTTAGTGTAGGCAACTATAACTCACGCGACCGCAATCTTCTGCTGATGACATATGTGTCTTTATGAAAAAAAAATATTTGAAATATATGTATAGCTAAAAATGTATGGAAGAAGACATGGGCAAATAAGTGTCTAAATACAGTATTAGCATCAGCAGAGGATTGCGGTCGCGTGAGTTATAGTTGCCTACACTAACTATAACGGGGGAATTTCACTGGTTTTTTATCAGTAAAATTTCCGCTAACTATAACATGTGTGAAACCTATGGTTTTTTCAGTGAATATATATATATATATATATTATCTACTGGCAGTCGCCAGTAGATAGTTATAGTTACAACCTAGTTTCCATTGGAAATCTCAAAATTCTATTTTGAATAACTTTGGCGCCGGTTAACGAAACCTCGCGAAATTTTCAAAACTAATGGGGCGCTCCATTCAGCTCCTACCCTGAAAGTCTCGGGGTGATTCGTCAAGCGGGGGCCGAGAAAAAAGGGGGGTCCCAAAACGCATTTTCCCCATGCATTTTTCCATAGGACTTTTAGACGCAGCTACAGCCAGAACGGCTGAACAGAATTACTTGAAATTTGGCAAAGAGGTAGTCCTCAGGTCAGGCATGTGCCTTTTGCATATATGGTGTAAATCTGTTCAGTAGTTCCTGAGAAAATCAAAAGTAAAATCATATACATATCTGGGCGGAGCCTAACCACACATCTCATTGTGAGATCTTATTGGCTGATTAGCACTTCTTCCAAGAAGTGTTGGCAGCCATCTTGGGACCAATATACATGATAGCACCTCATTAAAAAGCATTGCAGTTAATAGAAGGTTTTAAGACTTTAGTTACATTATAAATCCTTTGTTGATGGTACCATACTCATTTTAGGAATTGTAGTATGTTCTAAGGTGATTTTACCATGTGAAAAAGCCTTCTGCTGGGATATCATGAATCATGTTTGAGAGAAAACTATTTTCACATGCTTTTCCCACAGAGGTTTGGAAGGTGATCTATAAGCTAAAGTGAGAGCATATTTTCTGTAAATTCACATTATCTTTCTCAGTCATGTGAGAATGAAGTCTGACATTCTCAGTAAAACATGTTCATCCAACAAGGGCAGAGACTGTCAGTTGATTCCTTTGCGTTCTACTGCAGCTTCCCAGAGTGTTCCAAAGAACAACTAGAGCGCTAACAGTCTTACTTATTACAAAGGTGTGGCACACCTGAAGCCATCTTGATTGGAATAAAGTGGTAACATTTAAAACATTTAATTTAAAAAGGAACAAAATGAGAGGGTTCATTTTGCCATAAAAAATATGACTAGTGCTGCAGAAAGAAAACTTAGAGCACATTTTGACTTCTCAAATCCTCTTCTATTTCATTAAAAAGTTCTGACATGCAGACTGAAACATGCACTTTGAACACCAGCAGCAGACTTCCCTGGTGAGCAGTAGCTTTACTACAGTGATCTAATGAGGAACTACCATTCAGAATTTATGGCAAATGTGTCACATCTGAATGCCTTCTTGATGGAACCAAAGTAAACAAGCATTGAAAATGCAATAGGTCTCGCCCTCGTTTAAGTTAAAGCAATTCTGTTTGTAATTAGGTGGCTTTTTAGCTTTGCTTTTATTAGTGTTTTTCAAAATTTCATGTAAATAACATGCATATCTGTATATGTATGCATGCATTTATTTGTATTTATATAGATATGCAGATTATATATATGTTTATATATGTATGTATATACATATATATACACATACATATATATAAATGCATATATGTGCATATGTGTGCATGTAGAGAGAGGTAGAGAGAGGTAGAGAGGTAGAGATGTAGAGGTAGAGACGTAGAGGTAGAGAGGTAGAGGTAGAGAGGTAGAGGTAGAGAGGTAGAGGTAGAGAGGTAGAGAGTAGTAGAGAGAGAGGTAGAGAAAGGTAGAGAGGTAGAGAGTAGTGGATGAGTAATATAGAGTAGAGAGTAGAGAGAGAGTAGTAGAGAGAGTAGTAGAGAGTAGTAGAGAGCGTAGCAGAGAGTGAGTAGGAGAGAGTAGTAGTGAGTAGTAGAGAGTGAGTAGTAGAGAGTAGTAGCGAGTGAGAAGTAGAGAGTAGTAGAGAGTGAGTAGTAGAGGGTGTAGTAGAGAGTAGTAGAGAGTGAGTAGTAGAGGGAGTATTAGAGAGTGAGTATTAGAGAGTGAGTAGTAGAGAGTAGTAGAGAGTGAGTAGTGGAGACTGAGTAGCAGAGAGAGAGTAGTAGAGAATGAGTAGTAGAGAATGAGTAGTAGAGTGAGTAATAGAGAGTAGTAGAGAGTGAGTAGTATAGAGTAGTAGAGAGTGAGTAGTAGAGAGTATTAGAGCGTGAGTAGTAGAGAGTAGTAGAGAGTAGTAGAGAGAGAGTAGTAGAGAGTGAGTAGTAGAGAGTTAGTAGTAGAGAGAGAGTAGTAGAGAGAGAGTAGTAGAGAGAGTGAGTAGTAGAGAGTAGTAGAGAGAGTAGTAGAGAGTAGTACAGAGTGAGTAGTAGAGAGTGATTAGTAGAGAGTAGTGGAGAATTAGAGAGTGAGTAGTAGCGAGTGAGTAGTAGAGTGAGTAGTAGGGAGTAGTAGGGAGTAGTAGAGAGTGAGTAGTAGAGTGAGTAGTAGAGTGAGTGGTAGAGAGCAAGTAGTAGAGAGTGTGTAGTAGAGAGAGAGTAGTAGAGAGTAGTAGAGGGTGACTAGTAAAGAGTTGGTAGTAGAGAGAGTAGTAGAGAGTAGTAGAGTAGTAGAGAGTGAGTAGTAGAGAGTGAGTAGTAGAGAGTGAGTAGTAGAGAGTAGTAGAAAGTGAGTAGCAGAGAGAGTAGTAGAGAGTAGTAGAGAGTAGTAGAGTGAGTAGTAGAGAGTGAGTAGTAGAGAGAGAGAGTAGTAGAGAGTGAGTGGTAGAGAGTAGTAGAGTGAGTAGTAGAGTGAGTAGTAGAGAGAGTAGTAGAGTGAGTAGTTGAGAGTGAGTAGTAGAGAGTAGTAGAGAGTAGTAGAGAGTAGTAGAGAGTGAGTAGTAGAGAGTGAGTAGTAGAGAGAGTAGTAGAGAGGGAGTAGTAGAGAGAGAGAGTAGTAGAGAGAGAGTAGTAGAGAGTAGTAGAGAGTGAGTAGTAGAGTAGTAGAGAGTAAGTGGTAGAAAGTAGTAGAGAGTAGTAGAGAGTGAGAAGTAGAGAGTGAGTAGTAGAGAGTAGTAGAGTAGTAGAGAGTAGTAGAAAGTGAGTAGTAGAGAGTGAGGAGTAGAAAGTAGTAGCGAGTGAGTAGTAGAGAGTGAGTAGTTTAATTTAAAAGGAACACAATGAGGAGGTTCATTTTGCCATAGAAATTATGATTAGCGAGGAAAAAAGAAAAATTAGGGCACATTTTGAGTGACTTATCAAATCCTCTTCTATTTCATTAAAAAATTCTGACATGCAGACTGAAACATGCACTTTCAATACCAGCAGCAGACTTCCCTGGTGAGCAGTAGCTTTACTACAGTGATCTAATGAGCAACTAGAGTGCTACCATTCAGAATTTATGGAAAATGTGGGACACATCTGAATGCCTTCTTGATGGAATCAAAGTAAACAAGCATTGAAAATGCAATAGGTCTTGCCCTCGTTTAAGTTAAAGCAATTCTGTTTGTAATTAGGTGGCTTTTTAGCTTTGCTTGTATTAGAGTTTTTCAAACTTTCATGTACATACCATGCATATGTATGCATATATGTATATGTTTGCATGAATTTATATTTATATAGATATGCAGATTATATTTATATGTTTATATATTCACTGAAAAAACCATAGATTTCACACACGTTATAGTTACGAATTAGCATTTAAAAAACCTTGCAAATTCACTTAAAAAACCATAGGTTTCACACATGTTATAGTTAGCTGGACATTTCACTCATAAAAAACCAATGAAATTCCCCCGTTATAGTTAGTGCAGGCAACTATAACTCACGCGACCGCAATCCTCTGCTGATGACGTCAGATATTACATCACCGTATTTAGACACTTATTTACCCATGTCTTTTCCATTAATCTTTAGCTATAATTATATTACAAATATTAATTTTTCATAAAGACACATATGTCATCAGTGATGTAATATCTGACGTCATCAGCAGAGGATTGCGGTCGCGTGAGTTATAGTTGCCTGCACTAACTATAACGGGGGAATTTCATTGGTTTTTTACGAGTGAAATGTCCAGCTAACTATAACATGTGTGAAACCTATGGTTTTTTAAGTGAATATATATATATATATATATATATATGCGAAAAACAACACCGCCCCACTCCGTTGCTCTCAGCAGTGCGGGTGCGCCACTTGCGCGGGCGATAGCGCAATCTATTACTGCCAAACACCACGTTTCTAGAAAGAACGTGCGGCACACTCGTGCTCAATTCAAAGAAATTGCTTATATATATACATTCGCGCCAACAAATGTCTTCAGCAGGCACCAGCACAACAAGACTGGTTGCACCCAGTGAGTCTGAACTGAGTTCGGAGATTGAATCCGACACAGAAGCCATCAGTGGCACCATCCACACCTGCAATGCACCAACTCCAGTCGAAGAATTTGGTTTTTTACGCATGGAGCGCATAATGAGTCTAAGACCAAGACCAATGCGCCAAGACCAAACATCAAAAGCACAAAATCCAAAAGGAGACGAAGGAAAAACAGGAGATGGGGCAAACGCAACACAAAGAACAGGCAAACCAGCATACAGGAGAAACAGACGCAGATAGACATGGACACAGCCAGCCAAAACACAGTCATAAATCTAACCAATATGGCGTTAACAAAAGAAGAAATAACTCTTTCCCTTGGCTTATCTTTCTGTACCAATACGAATTTTGACTATACACAAACCAGGATTGATTTGTATAATTTTACTCGCACACTAAAGCTACGTAAACATTTCTTCAATAGCCCAAGCGATAATACTGAAGCCATTAAGGAGACACCAACTGCTTCGCGATTGGAAGGACTCAATGTGGCTGATATGAACATTCTCAAAGACATTACTGAACTGGCATTTGAACAAGAAAGCTGCTCAATCACCACTACACAGGCAGCAATTGGATCTGATCTAAACATCTTGGAGTCTGCACCAACGCCTTTTAAACCTAAGTCTGTGTTTACACCGCTCATGCCAAAGGACGGTATCGACATTTTTGCAGAAAGGGTGATAAAAGATCTTAAGGATTTGGCAATAAAAAGCAGCAGTGACTTTATTAAAACGAAACACAATGTCAGAATTGGATACGCCAACGTCATGAAGAAAATTAAAGAAAGAACTGACATTGTAGTACGTTGTTCTGACAAAGGAGGAAATGTAGTCCTTTGGCCCATTGAAATGTACAACAAGGAGGCACTAAGTCAGTTACAAGACAGAGAATGCTACAACCGCATCAGTGCTACAGGCATTATCAGCGTGAAAGAAAAATATCACAAGTGCCTATATGAATAGAGATGTGGTGGTCTCATCTCAAAAGCTGAATTCGACTTCCTGAAAAATGACTATCCCATCACGCCCCAATTGTACCTACTCCCGAAGATACATAAAAATGCTCAAATTCCTCCTGGCAGGCCAATTATATCTGCAATTGGCAGCTTATTTGAAAACACCAGCAGATTTGTGGACTATTTCCTGCAACCTTTCGTCAAGGAACTTCCCGCTTACATCAGGGACACTGGTGATTTCTTGGCCAAAATCTACGATCTATCATGGCATGATGACTTTGTCTTTTTGACCCTCGATGTACAAAGCCTGTATACGAGTATCAGACATAAAGATGGCCTAAATGCACTTAACCACTATTTAGGCACCAGACCCATACAGTTACATCATCACACAATCATGTTGTTACATATGACCGAGTGGTGTCTAGACAATAACATCTTCATGTTCGACAGGCTATTGTACAAGCAAACACAGGGGACTGCCATGGGTACCTGCTTCGCCCCCAGCTATGCTAATTTGCATATGGGCTGGTGGGAGGAGCAGGTACTCATGAAGAGACATGCAAGCCACTTTACTAACAATGTCGTTCTGTATAAAAGATATATAGACGACGTTTTCATCCTATGGCGGGGCACTGAACAAAGTGCAATTGATTTTGTGTCTGATATCAATGACAATTCTCTTAACCTCAAGTTTACATGTGCCACCAGTAAAAAATCTATTGTCTTTCTAGATCTAGAATTGTACATAGAAAACCAAAAAATACAATCTAGGACGTTTAGGAAACCAACGTCTGGCAATGCTATCCTTCATGCCGATAGTTTCCATCCTCGCAATCTCATAGAGAGCATCCCCTACGCGGAATGCTTGAGGATGAAAAGAAATTGCAGCACCCAAGACAGTCTCAAGACATCCATAGACAGTCTTTTCACACGGCTAAAGAACAGAGGTTACAATACCAAAACACTTAGATTAGCGAAACAAAAATCTGACAAATTTAAACGGGAAGAACTTATTTTCAAGGACAGCAAACAACAAACACAGAAGACAATAGACAACACACCCAGAATCATTACAGGTTACAACACTTACCACACGAATTTAAGGAAGATCCTTTACAGACACTGGCACTTAGTACGGAATGACCCCACCATAGGACCAACCTGCACTAAATTCCCCCAGTTGGCGTTTAGAAAAGCCAAGAGCATGCAACAAGAATTGGTAAACAACGCACCCGTACACAACAAGGGGGGAACTTGGCTCAGACCTCAGAGGGGTTTTCAGAAGTGTTCTAAATGCAAAGCCTGCAAACATGGTGTGAACACAAGAACCATCTCTCTTCCCCTTAGAAAAACCCCTTTTGAAATCCGAGGAAGTTTTTCTTGCAAAACTGATTTCGCAGTATATGTCCTCCGCTGTACCTGCAACAAAATGTATGTAGGGAGAACGATACATCCTGTACATGTCCGGATATTGCAACACCTCAGGGCCATCACAAATGATGACCCGACCTATCCGGTAGCGAGACATATCAACCTACACCATGAGGGCAGAATAGATGAAATATCCTATTTTGTTATTGACAGCATTGCAAAAAACATAAGGGGAGGAAACAGACAATTAAGTCTGAGACGACTGGAATCGAAATACATTATACTTCTGGTCAGCAAGATCCCCAATGGGATGAATGCTGACGAAGCACTTAATGTACATCTCTAAAAATTAGGAATGGCCTACTGTGTACGTATCCCGCTCTTGAACTCCGATCCGTAACATGTGGTTCTTTCTCTTTTTCACAATATCTTAATTTTTCATGGCACATACACCTTCACTATATAATTTTTATTTTTAACACTTTGCTTGTCTGCCCACTTGGGCTTCACTAACAAGCATCAAATCTGTTTGACACATTGTATTTCACACAATAGTGCATTATAATAATTTTAGTATTTTATGCAAAAGTCAAACTAATACATGGTGCTTTTCTTGATAAAATGCATTAATAATTTTTCCAATACAGGTTAAATGCGAAGTGTATTTTATTTACTATTGCATTTTTTGTTATATGGTTTAGACACACCTGATATTTTCTTTATGTCTATGCACAGAGTTGCTGTGGCAACCATGGTGGAATGTGCCTCGTTCTAGTGATATAAACAAACACTGTAGAGGGACCAGATGTAGTGAAGAAGACGGTTTATCCGTCGAAACGCGTCTGGGCGTCGTTGTGAAATAAAATATTTCTTTGATTTATCATCCCACGGAGTCAGCGCCTGGCCTTGTATGTTTGGAATTCAGGATTGGTTTAATATATATATATATATATATATATATATTCACTGAAAAAACCATAGGTTTCACACATGTTATAGTTAGCGGAAATTTTACTGATAAAAAACCAATGAAATTCCCCCGTTATAGTTAGTGCAGGCAACTATAACTCACGCGACCGCAATCTTCTGCTGATGCTAATACTGTATTTAGACACTTATTTGCCCATGTCTTCTTCCATACATTTTTAGCTATACATATATTACAAATATTTTTTTTTCATAAAGACACATATGTCATCAGCAGAAGATTGCGGTCGCGTGAGTTATAGTTGCCTGCACTAACTATAACGGGGGAATTTCATTGGTTTTTTATCAGTAAAATTTCCGCTAACTATAACATGTGTGAAACCTATGGTTTTTTCAGTGAATTTGCAAGGTTTTTTAAATGCTAATTCCTAACTATAACATGTGTGAAACCTATGGTTTTTTCAGTGAATTTGTACGGTTTTTTAAATGCTAAGTTACTTTACGCCATTCGTGGCGTGCACGCCCACTTAACGCAGTTCGTTCCGTGCGCGCACGGTGCGCTTCGCGCACTGTGCGCGCACAGTGAGCACGCGGTGCGCTTCGTGCACCGCGCGCCCACTTTACGCAGTTAGTGCCGTACACGCAAGGTGGGCACGCGGTGCGCGTAGCGCACCGTGCGCACATGGAGGACATATTATGCGCTTCCTTGTGATAGGTAATCTGTTAAATTTAATTAGTAAGTGATGACAATAATACGCCATGCACAGAGAGTGTTTTTTTTTTATTAAAATTTTTAGCGTAAGCGCACCGTACGCGTACGGTAAGCGTAATCGGCGAAATTTTCAAAAAATAAAAATTTACCGTTTTTGGCCTTAGGGGATCTTTGAGGACTCAACTAACATGGCTATGTGCATGGGCGCTGTCTAAACAGCCCCTTTATATGTTTTTTGCCTTTGTTTACAGCCCCCCCTCAGAGTGCGAGAGAGAAAATGGCGGCCGCCGCTTCCTGGTTTCGACCGATTCGAATGTTTACTTAGATGTAACAGCCAATCAGAATCGCGCTCGCGCACGCCACCGTACGCGTACGGTAAGCTTACGGTAAGCGTACCGTAAGCTGGCTCAGATATATATATTGATTTAAAGGCTATTTTCTCAGAATCTACTGAACAGATTTACACCAAACCTACAAAAGGCACTTCCTTGACCTAGGGACTACCTCTCTGCCAAATGTCTAGTAATTCTGTTCAGCCGTTCGGGCTGTAGCCCTGTCTAAAGGTCCTATGGAAAAATGCATGGGAAAAACGCGTTTTGGGACCCCCCTTTTATCTCAGCCCCCGCTTGACGAATCCCCCCGAGACTTTCAGGGTAGGAGCGGAGCATAGCGCCCCACCTATTTTGAGAAATTCGCGAGGATTCGTCAACCGGCGCCAAAGTTATTCAAAATAGAATGTTGCAGATTTCCTATGGAAAAGGGGTCCTAACTATAACTACCTACTGGCGACCGCCAGTAGGTAATATATATATATATATATATATATATATATATATATATATATATATATATATATATATATATATATATATATATTATCTCTGAAAAAAACATAGGTATCAGGGACATTATAGTTAGTTGGACATTTGACTCATATAAAACCAGAGAAATTTGCCCGTTATACTTAGGTGAGCTAACTATAACTCGCGCGCCCGCAATGCACTCAAGATATGGTCAGTGACATCAGTGAATTTCAAAGCTTTTTTAAATGCTAATTCCTAACTATAACGTCTGTAAAACCTATGTTTTTTTCGGTGAATTTCGAAAGTTTTTTAAATGTTAATTTCATATTTTAATATTTATAAAACCTATACATTTTCTATTTTTTTGTAATATTTTGGAACTCTATTATCCTTTTTATTTATTAATTTTAAAAAATATGTAATGTTTTATATCTTCAAAAAACAAGTATCTATATCTTTTTTTTGTTGTTGAGGAAACTGAAGTCCCGTACCGGTAGTGTACCAATCTCCATCAGCACGCGAATCCTATCCACCATATTGCTAAACTTGTAAAGGATGTGCATTTCGAAACCGACAGGATTGTGGCACTGCGTCCCGCATAACATCATATACGCATGTGGTCGCGCCAGCTGCTACTTTGGTATGCGACTGGTACGCAGTACCAAGCCACGCCTTACGTCATGTATGTATGTGGTCATGCCCACTGTGCGTTGCGTATGCACGCTGCCAGGCCTTGTGTTACGTCATAGATGTATGGTGTCACTCCAGGTATGCCATTCACTCATGTTTTTTTTGTCTCAAAACTATATCTAAATAAGTTTAAAGTGTATATGAGAACAAGCGATAATCTAAAATATTTTAACCATTTATATATTTCTAACTGTAATAAACTTATATTATGGTAAATATATTTTCTCAAAATCGCGTTGGGTGCGGCCTTCTTGCGTGCTCGGTGCACGATTGCCAGGTGACCTTAAAAAAAAGCATTTGATTGGTTCGTAACATTTCCCATTGTAACAGTTGGAGGACCGTACCCATTTTAGTCATTCTGTCTACAGCATTTGATGAGAGACTCCTCTTCTGCTTAGAGAGCTTTTTTGAAAACGTTTTGCTATGTACACATATCTGACACTACACACAACATGCAACCATCATCTTCATCAATATTCATGCTCTGTAAAGTAGCCTTCCACCTGTGATAGCCATGCATCTAGAAGCTACATAACAGAAGTTTTCCCCACTGCCAGAGGTAACATGGTTACATACGCTGTCCACAGCACAATGTAAAGCGGGATGGCCCAGGGGCAGTATCATGCATAGATAATGAACACACGTACACAGATAGATAGTGGAAGTGGGTACGGGCACCTGCGCTCGACTCCTTTTTATTATCAGGGTCACATATCCAGTGACGTCTGTGCTGAATGCGTGTGGCATGAGTGTAAACCAGCCCTCAGGGAATGGTTGCTGCTATCATCAACTACAATAGTAATCATTGGATCACACACAGAGATTCAATAATAAAAGGGTCAATAGTTTGTGCTGCAGTAAGGTAGGGACACATGGGTGCCGATTACGATCCGGTAAAAACCGGGTACGAACCGTCGGTCAGAGCGTTTTCTCCGTCCGACTCGTACCCGGTTGTAAATCTTTACAAACATGGAATTACGATTCGCACGGAAACTCCATTTCCGTACGAATCGTAAAAAAACACCGACCGACGAAAATATACGTACGAATGTGATCCGGGAATGCTGCGACGTGACGTCGGGATGCTTTCATGCAGCGTTTCACGACCCAGGAAGTACAATTCGAACCGACAGCAGTCCGGACGGCAATATTTTCACGGCACCCAAAAAGTGCCGGAAAAGCGAAGTACGTCGCGAAACGACCAGAGTAGGTGGCCTGGTACGTGCCGTACCCCCCCCAGCCCCCGTATGTACGTGCCGACCCCCCCCAGCCCCCGTACGTTTGAATCGTACCCCCCCAGCCCCCGTATGTACGCGCCGACCCCCCCAGCCCCCGTACGTTCGAGTCGTACCCCCCCGTGTATGTACACCCGTGTACGTGTCGAACCCCCCGTGTATGTACACCCGTGTACGTGTCGAACCCCCGTGTATGTACACCCGTGTACATGTCGAACCCCCCGTGTATGTACACCCGTGTACGTTCGAGTCGTACCCCCACCCGTGTATGTACACCCGTGTACGTGTCGTACCCCCCCTGTATGTACACCCGTGTACGTTCGAGTCATACCCCCACCCGTGTATGTACGGTGTGTACCCCCACGCACTGGGGGTACACACCGTACATACATGGGTGGGGGTATGACTCGAACGTACACGGGTGTACATACACGGGGGGTTCGACACGTACACGGGTGTACATACACGGGGGTTCGACACGTACACGGGTGTACATACACGGGGGGGTTCGACACGTACACGGGTGTACATACACGGGGGGTTCGACACGTACACGGGTGTACATACACGGGGGGTATGACTCGAACGTACGGGGGCTGGGGGGGTCGGCGCATATGCGGGCACATGTCTCCATGGTTGCTATGGGAGTTTGGTGCGGACGGTGTTTTTTCCATACGGTTGTAACATCGGACGCACGGGATGGATCGTGATTCCGCGGTCGGACTTCACTTTTCACATTTGTACGGTAAATCGTCCGTGGACGTGTCAGACACATTTTCCGACCCGAGGACGTGTGGGGAATAATTCCCAATACGATTCGTATGGACTTTTTCCCATGCGAATCGTAATTGGCAGTTTGTACGGCACTTGTACGATTCGTACGGTAAAAAGACCGGATACGAGTCGTACGGGGAATTTTTTTACCGGATCGTAATCGGCACCTAGATGTGAAATAATACAGAAAATATTCTATCGTAAAAGAACCATAACTTGTGGTAAACTGAGATACAGGCAGTAGATCTGAAATAATACACAAAAAGATTGTATCATAAAGGGTCCATCAGGTCTAGTGCACTCAGATAGCCACATCAAAAGCATTCAGTATGTGTACAGCCAGCGATGATGCGTGCTGCGGATGGGCCGTACAAGGAACAATGTCTTTTGCCTACTGGACTGGCTCATCTGCAATAGCGACTCAATCTGAATTGTAAACACTGCTGTCTGCAGTGTAGGCCAGAGAGCAGTCAGCAAGGGCCCACAGCCACATGGCGTTGACTTGAGCTGTCCTGTTTGCCGTACGCGAAGCAAGAAGAACTGTGATGATGCGTATGTGTGGTGCGGACAGAGCGCACTGGAGCAATGTCTTTTGCCTACAGGACTGCGTCATCTACAATAGCGACTTAATCTGTATTGTGAACACTGCTGTCTGCAGTGTGAATTGAAGGCAGTAGTGAGCACAGTCTTCCATGAATACTTTTTCTCACTTCCTCTTCACAAAATACAACAACATAAATTACACAAAACTCTGCAATAAATAAATCAAAACAATTCAAATTGTGATCTCTGCTGTCCACTGTGTAGACTGTTATTCAGTGTTCTTTACCACTACCAGGAAGAATTTGGGCATTGTACTAGACCTATAAGTCATCTTAAAAAAAGTTCTTCAAGCAAGTATACTAAAAGGCTATTGTGTTTATTTCAATAGATGTTGTAGTTAGGTGCCTACTGGATTCTGTAATTAAACAATCACCACTCAATCTGAATTGTGAGCCCTGCTGACCGCAGTGTAGGCCAGGGGCAGTGGTCAATAACACCTCACAGCCACGTGCCGTTGGATTCAAAAGCATGGAGTTGGTTGCACCTGATCGAAGGGGGTGCACACAAATCATCACAGACTTTAACTTCTGACACCCTCAATCACAGAATCAAGACCCCGTTTCACTGTTCCAACCTGCTGTACCGCGGTGTACTCCACCGACCGCAGTCAGCCAAGCCCAATAATCATGTGCAGCAGTTAGCTACAGAAGCACAGAGTCTGATGCACCTCAACGGAGGGAGTTCTGTGAAAACCAAGCAGCAGGTAATATCGTCCATTTTGGGATCAAGACACCGTTCCACTGTTGGGACGTAGAGTTGGTTGCACCTGTTCAAAGGGAGTACCTTCATCTCCACTCTCAGAAACAGTTCTAATATCGTCCAATATGGGATCAAGACCCCGTTTCACTGTTTGGACCTGCTGTACCGCTGTGTACTCCACCGACTGCAGTCAGCCAAGCCAAATAATCATGTGCAGCAATTAGCTACAGAAGCACAGAGTCTGATGCACCTCAATGGAGGGAGTTCAGTAAAAAACAACCAGCAGCAGGTAATATCGGACATCGTCTATTCTGGGATCAAGACACCGTTCCACAATTGGGACTAGAGTTGCTTGAACCTGGTCGAAGGGAGTACCTTCATCTCCACTCTCAGATGCAGTTCTAACATCGTCCACTGTGGGATCAAGACACCGTTTCACTGTTGGGACCTAGAGTTGGTTACACCTGGTCAAAGGGAGTACCTTCATCTGCACTCTCAGATGCAGTTCTAACATCATCCATTGTGGGATCAAGACACCGTTCCACTGTTGGTACCTGTTGGCCTACTGTATTAGTAGTTTACAGAGCACTCCATGGTGCTGGGCCTCAGGCTCGGCACTGTCTGCCTGTGTCGCAGTAGCCAGCGTTGATCTCAGGAGCTTTCCCAACTTGCAGACCTCAGCCCAAAAGCTTCCGTCGGCACGTGGTGGGCCCTCTTTCAAATACGGCGGTGTCGAAAGGTGAACTGTGGGGCATATGTGCATCGCAGCGGCCATGACGGTTTCTGAGTACCAGCAGGCTGAGAGCATTATTCCTGCAGCCACCTTCGCTCATGGCATCAGCTTTGTGGCAATGTAAGCTGCGCAGACCTGACAGACATGTTCGCCATTCCGGAAGAGAACCACACCCAGAGAAACGTGCCTTTTATTCATATCCCTACTCTAGCCTTGCGTACGGCGAGCCAGCCCACCACGCTAAAGATTTGGGGGGGAAGGGGCACGTACGCGCTGTTTTCGTAATCTTCCCTACTGACTGTACTATCATGGTTGTATCCACTGTCCACTTCACTCAATAGACCACCAGTGTATGTTGACATGTACATGTCTGTGCTCTGCATTCTCAAGCCTGTCCGGCACATCCCCTCAACACTTTGCATTGTATACTTTTATAATCGAGAATCACTTGCCACCTTCGCACATACTTTGCTCCCATCTCTCCCTGCATTCTGCATTTTATGGCAGAGGTGCTATGTTTGGTTTGTGTACATGGCTAGCCACGGTTCCCACAGTACGTAGTGTCGTTGTGTCTGCTAGGTGTACATGTTGTTTGTCATGTTGTATGTGATTATATAAGGTAGCGCGTTTATTTACGAGCAGTGGTTTCTCCCATTTACATATCGCTGTCTTAAAGAGAATACAGAAGTTTTTCTGTCGGGTGAAAAGTGGGACCACAATGGCAGTCATTCATTACTATGCAAGAATGTCCAACTGCATGACGCTTCGAAGCTTAAAGCCCTCAATCTTGCGTGCTTTCTTAAAAGCACGCCAACTCCCACAATCAGACCATCATTCACACAGCTTTCTAACGGCAGTTATCTGCTTCTTAGTGACATGGACTGCAACGCAATGTGAGCTGGCATACCGTATGTCCTTACTGTTTCAAACCGGCAATCTCTATTCCCACCCACACAAAGTAACTCCCAAAGTTCAACTTGGCCTTCAATACCTACTTTCAAAACAGATTTTATTAAACGGAGCAAACTGAAAGCGCTTTTGTTTCAAACAGAAGTGTCCCTCACTTCTCCAAAAGTAATTTATCGACTGCAGATAGCACAAACTTCAAGTAAAATACACTCCCTTTTAAATACAAACCTCCCATTACACGTTGTGAATTGTTCCACAATTTTCAACACATCTGACATTTAGGTGCCGATTCCGATCCTGTAAAACCCGGGTACGAATGGTCGTACGGAGCGTATTCTCCGTACGACTCGTACCCAGGAAATGCACCTTACAAACCAGCAAGTACGATTCGTACAGAAATACCATTTCCGTACGAATCGTAAAAAACTACGTGCGACGAAAAAATACCCACAATTCCGATCCGGGACATCGCGTACGTGACGTCCGGACGGAGTCAGGCAGCGTTCTACGGACCAGCAAGTATGATTCGTGCCTACGTCACTCCGCACGGATCATTTTTTACGGCAGCCAAAAACTCCCGGGAAATTGAGGATGATGCGAAGAAGGAGCTGCGGGATGCGACAGACAGCCATGGACCTCATCCTACGTGTCATCCCGGCCCTCCTAGCCTACGACCTGGTGCACCGAAACCGCCGCGCACGCCGCAGAAGGTCAGCACAACACCCGGGGCAAAATCCACCAAATTTGTAAAATACCACATACTGTCCATACATTACCTCCAGGGTCTGGTCACTTCGGGGGGCGTGTCCACCAATCCCGCGTACGCGTACCCGTCACCACTACAATGGTGGTACTGGCCGTAACCATGCCCTCAGAGCGTGGGTACGGCCCGTACCACGCGTACCCCTACATCACCACTCCAATGGTGGTATGGGCCGTACCCATGCACTCAGGGTGTGGGTACGGCCCGTACCACCATTGGAGTGGTGATGTAGGGGTATGTGTGGTATGGGCCGTACCCACGCTCTGAGGGCGTGGGTATGGCGCGTACACCTACATCACCACTCCAATGGTGGTACGGGCCATAACCACGCCCTCAGAGCATGGGTACGGCCCGTACCACGCGTACCCCTACATCACCACTCCAATGGTGGAACGGGCCATACCCACGCTCTGAGTGCATGGGTACGTACCACCATTGGATTGGTGATGTAGGGGCATGCGCCGTACCCACGCCCTCAGAGTGTGGGTACGGCCCGTACCACCATTGGAGTGGTGATGTAGGGGTACGTGCCGTACCCATACCCTGAGTGCGTGGGTACAGGCCGTACCACCATTGGAGTGGTGATGTAGGTGTACGCGCCGTACCCATACCCTGAGTGCGTAGGTACAGGCCGTACCACCATTGGAGTGGTGATGTAGGTGTACGCGCCATACCCACACCCTCAGAGCATGGGTACGGCCCGTACCACCATTGGAGTGGTGATGTAGGGGTACGCGCCGTACCCACGCCCTGAGTGCGTGGGTACGGGCCGTACCACGCGTACCCCTACATCACCACTACAATGGTGGTACGGGCCTTACTCATGCCCTCAAAGCGGGGGTACAGACCGCATCACCCGTACCTCTAGGGCACCAGTACATTAATGATACAAGGCGTACACACGCCACGAATGTTGTGTTAGGGCCTGGTGCAGCATATAACCAGTATATTGGGGTGTGTACATGGCCAGGACAGCAGTGGACAGCACCAAGGGTGCGGGTGGGTGGGTGGGTGTCTGCCAAGGAGTCCCAGCAGTGGACATAGACATGTGAGGGGTGGGTGCAGAGGACTCCCAGCAGTGGATAGAGACATGTGAGGGGTGGGTGCAGAGGACTTCCAGCAGTGGACAGAGACATGTGAGGGGTGGGTGCAGAGGAATACCAGCAGTGGACAGAGACATGTGAGGGGTGGGTGCAGAGGACTCCCAGCAGTGGACAGAGACATGTGAGGGGTGGGTGCAGAGGACTCCCAGCAGTAGACAGAGACATGTGAGGGGTGGGTGCAGAGGACTCCCAGCAGTGGACAGAGACATGTGAGGGGTGGGTGCAGAGGACTCCCAGCAGTGGACAGAGACATGTGAGGGGTGGGTGCAGAGGAATACCAGCAGTGGACAGAGACATATGAGGGGTGGGTGCAGAGGAATACCAGCAGTGGCCAGAGACATGTGAGAGGTGGGCGCAGAGGAATACCAGCAGTGGACAGAGACATTGGGGTGGGTGCCTATCACTCCCAGCTGTGGACAGAGTCATGGGTGTGTGTACATCATGATCAGATGAGCACAACTCCATGGGTGTATGTACGCATCCCTAATTTTCGACTATGTTGACAACACATCACTGACAGCAGTGTCCCACTCCCATGAGGATGGATGTCCTTCCCCCACTGCATGACACAACACATGTGGGTGTGAGGACAAATGGCACGTGCATACCCACCCCTGGCGGATGCAGCACAATACACACACAGAGATCATGCCACAAGACTGTATACTCATGTCAATGCCCACTACACTAAGAGAGCCAAAGGGAACACACACTGTCACGCACATCCCAGGACTGATAGGAATGTACAGGTGCCGGGACAGCCACCAAGAAGTGGAAGGAATAGGGTGGACTTCCCACAGATACAATGCCCACAATTGTCAGTCAGGTGCTCAAATACCCTGCAGAACAAGTGCCAAATGTGTGCTAGGCTGGGATAACACACATGCGTAGTGTGGAAAATGCTGATTGTCGCCATTAAGGCATGACAACATACTCAATACACAAGTACAGTGACTAGCAAGGATGGCACAGACGATGCAGCCGGAGACATTGCTGAGCAGGAATGGCCATAGTTGAAGGGATCCGTCACCAACAAAGGAAATGTAGACACAGGTCAGCACAACAAAAGTGCAACTCCCTGCAGGGTAGATGTCAGGTAGGCCTGGGTGGCAAATTCCGTTCCGCTCGCGGAATTTCGGTAATTTCGCGTTCCGCGGAGAACGCAAAATTGCCCAAAATTCTGCTTTCCGCGACCGCGCGAAATTTTTTCTTGTATCTTGTTCGCGTTCTCAAAATGCGTGTTTGTGAGATATTTCTCCCCGAGCACGCAAACAGCAACTGTGAACAGGAAAAAAGCATCGCGAACAAGCAATTCCGCGTGTTTGCGGAATTTCTGCATGTTCGCGGAGATTTTTTACCGTTTCGCGGAGATTTGGGTAACGCGACTACGCAAATTCCGCCCACCCCTAATGTCAGGTGCCACAGAGGAAGGAACAGTCCTTTGGACAATGTCTCCAAACACAAATAGCACACACGACCAAATATACTTTGCAGAAACATTGTGATGGCACGCAGATACCATGGTCCACCCCATTAGCATCAGACTACAACTTTTTCCTGACACATAACACATTACCACCACCCGAACTCCGGGACCATCAGCACCCACATCAATACCTGAAATGCAAATGTGTTCAAACTGAAAAGAAAATGCTTTATTCAGCATTAAATGAAAAAGTAGTTAACAACACTATTAACAAAGGCACATGGCCAGTCCAGATCTGAAGTCCTTGGGGGGGGGACACATGGCCACGCGTGTCCCCTAGCTTGCCTGCACATTACAACCCTCAGGTTCCTCGACTGGGGGGGGCATCATGTTGGGAAGGACCAGGCACCGCAGGGACAGGAGGTGTACGGGTAGGTGTGGTGGGTGCAGGGAAGGATGCCTCCAACACAGGGGGTGGGGCAGCGCCAAAGGTGGAGGTCAGCTCGGCGCTGCACACTGCTGCCAGGTCGTCAAGCGTCTCCCCTTCACCCGAAGACAACACAGCCTCAAAGGAGGGGGGGGGGTCAGAGTGATGAGGTGCAGTGCTACTGGGGGAAGGAGGGGACAGGGGGGGACTCAACTCCCCTACCCGTGGAGTGGCGTTCCCGTTTGCGGGCTGGAGAGACAGAGGGGCTGAGGCCCAGCGCAGCCAAGTAGGCCTCTTTCTCTGGATGTGTGGTAGGGGAGCCAAGGGGAGTGCCTTTGGAGAAACTGGTTAGTGCGCCATGCGGCCTCGGACTGTGGCTGCATGTATGCCTGTGTGCCCCAGACCCAGTGGGTGTGCCCTCATCCCCCTGAGTGTGCGTGCCAGGAGGAGTGCGCTTGCCCTTACGTGGTGGTGTGCTGCCTGTGTCTGGTGGGGTGCGTGCTTGTGAATGTCTGTGTGTGCTTGGGACAGGTATGGGAGTGGGAACTGTGGATGGTGCAGGGGTAGGGGGGGGACGAAGCGCTGCAGGAGACTCACTGCTGCCGTCAGTGAAGAGTCCATGGACCTCAGCAACATCCGTTGGTCAGACATCGCTCATGACATGCCCTCCATGTACGACACCATCTGTGTCATCATTCGGGTGTGGCCATGGAGGACATTCAGCATCGATGTCTGTCCAACCTGCAACTGCCGCAGAATGTCCACAGAGTCTGCAGTGAAGGCAGCAGGGGGGACAGGGGCAGGGGGTGCGGTGCCTGGCATGAAGGAGACACAGTGTTGCCTAGCACAGACAGAAGGGACCGGAGCAACTGGGAGGGCGGTGATGGGAATGGAGGGGGTGGTGACAGATGTAGTGCTGCTGCCAGGTGTCACAGCAGCCTCCGCCCCCTGAAGGAGTTCAACATCGGACCCGTCTGCGTCGTAGTCAGTGTTGTCACTAGACAGGTCCTCCGCCTGACTCCCCTCACCCTCCGTGCCACTTGCTCCCGCAGACTCCGCAGCAGTGGTGGCAGCTGTGCTGGATTCCTCCTCCACGTCTGTGCAGATGTCTCCCTCGGTGTCCTCTGATGATGCTGTGGGCAAGGTGAAGAGACAGAAAAAAATCAGTCACCTGTATACAACAGACACATGAGTCCCAATAAAAATGTCACAGTGCATATCAGGAAATGCATCATGAGTAACATCGAGAATACTCCGCACATATGTAACCCTGCACTCCCCAGCTGGTTGACCCACCATGACACTTGGAAACAATGGAGATCATGACACAACAGCAAATAACTTGATATTGAATTATATTGAGAAGCTAGTGGGGACAGTTGAGCACAGCAAGAATATGAATCCATGCCGCCTCTTGTTCACTGTGAATGAAACAGTATTGGTGCACCCCAGGCCAAATAACACACCTCAATACTGAAGGTGTCCCCACACTCTGAGACCTGTGAGTACTTAGGAAACCATAGCCAAAAACATTGCAATCCCTTGGGACTCACAACACTTTACACAATGTACATGTTTAGAATGTGTGAATGTGCCACTTTGTGAACAGAAGACACATCTGCCTGTATGACAGAAGTCACACAATGATGTGCACACAAAAATACATTTACACAGTCATTGTACGAGCTGGCAGCCGAATTCTAAAAAGCCACTGTAAATAAGAAATGGGGTATCAGTAAGTACATATACATGGCACCACGGTGGTCTGGATGACTTGACATTCGTAAGTTCGTATCAGCAACAACCAAGGACTTACACACATGCAAACACACTGTGTGAACATGGATATGTATATTCACAAAACAAGTGGTAATCAAACTGTGCCTTCCAGTGAAATGTGCCTGCGTGTCCACGGAAAGTGTAAAAGTACTTCATTTTGCACTTCCCTGGGAGAAATCTGTCATGCAGGCACATTATTGTCCTTCACAACCAACTAGCAAAAAGAAGCATAGGAACAATGAAGACATGTTGACAAGTGTAGTGAGTGCCAAGGTACAATACTTATTGACTGAAAACTTGAATCATGCCACCTGTCACATGGCCATCCGTACCATGATGACACAGTTGCCAACACATCTGACCCACTGCCTGTCATGTGGAGTGGCACACATGTCCAAACACAGGACAATGCATTAGCTAATGGGCCTGCAATATGTCGGGATAAGGAGCACCTGCACTGAGGAGACACCCTCATGGCAAGAAAGAATGTCCACACAGATGTCAGCACACACAGACCAAACTATGTAGCATCTCACCCACACACTGGTGGCAAAAATGGATGAGCATGAGCCATGTATTTCCATTTTTGACACATGCTGCAAAGCACAAACATTAAACCCAGCAAAACATGACTGGGTCACTGCATGATGAGTGTCTGTCCAGACAATTATCACACACAGGTCAGACCCGGCAAGGAGACATAAGGTTTGGACATGTAGGCCTTGCCCACACAAACCCCCCATACCTGAGACAATGTGATTGAGACAGATCAAGAAGTGACAACTCTTAATCTGGGTTTACTCCAATGTGCATCAAGAATTCCTAAATGTACTCCACATCACTTTGTGATGCTGCCAACACATATTTGTGACCAACAAACATCAACAGATAGTTGTACATAGACACACAGGCACTGCCCAGTGTGAGGATGCACAAGCAAAATGGGGTCAGCCTGTACAATGGGCACATGTAGCACACTTCAGATAAATACAAATGAGGGCAGGGAACTATGCCACAGAGGCCAAACTATGCTGAACACACAGAGAATGGGCGCAGTGTTGGATGACACACATGATTACGAGGCAAGGGTGTCTTAGGGGACTGTAGTGGGAACACTGCTCCATTGTCCTGGAATTATCTGACTGTAACCTGAGCTACCGTCCCTGCACTATGCATATCTCCCACTGATGCACATCATGTCTGAGGCCACAACATTGTTAATGCATGCTGCAAGTCTGTTCATTTGAAAACTCACACTCCTATGTTGAGACTCAGCATCAGTGCCAACTAACATGGACACCCAAATTACTGTACAGGACAGGGCACAGGCAAGGTAACAACACATGTCTCAGACCCCCCCCCACCCACATGATGCAGAAAGCAATGTGCACTTGGATTAACTGGCAGCCTAGATGACCATGTGCAATAGTGATTACACACAGACCAGGGAACACATGTCATTTAGGGGAAGGGAGGAGGAACAGCACCGTTTGACTTTGGGGAACAGGATATGCACTGCACAAATTAACCCTTGCTGTGTATCCAAGCAACTGAGCACTTCCAAAAGCTGGTGACACACAACAAACACACATGTACCTACCCCCTTCCTGCTGCTGCAACTCCTGTAACCGCCTATCCAAGTCAGGGAAGACCACCGCCAGGACACGCTTCATCTGTTGGGTCAGTCATCGGCCCCCGCCGTGCTTGTGTGGAGGTGAGTCTTTGAGCTGCCACCGGGCGACCCTCTGGGTCCAGCACCGGATGTCCTGCCAGCGTTTCCTCATCTGGGCGAGGCGCCGACTGCGACCCTCCACAGATCTCACGGCCCTGACGGCCTGCTTCCATATCTCCCCCTTGGCATAGGCGGTTGACAAAGTGAGACAACATCACTACACCTGCTCCATGTCACAGAGACACACATTTGAACATCTTTGATATGTAGAACAGGGCATATTATGCTGGCAACCAATTGCACCTTTCTCATAGGGACATTAGCCTATGTGGAAGCTCCAATGCACTACATGGCATTGAAAGTACACAGGTGGCATGAGGGGTGCAACACACTCCATGATCATGGCACACGATGTGCATCACATGCAACACCAGGCTGATGGACAGCACCTCCAAGCAGTCACATGCCCCAGGCCACTGACGCAACCTCAGCAGAGTACACAGACACACACAGGCACAGATCAATCACCTCCCATTGGCAACAGCGGATACAAACCTTACTCTGCACATGTGCCACTTGCCTGTGGGGTGTCACAGGTGTGGTGCTAGCTCAGCAAGTCAGACACTCTGAACGGCTTACTTCTCACATCAGATGGGTGGAGCTGTTGCCTCCTCCATCCAGCTGGTGTGCAACACTCCACATAGACACTCACCCACATGACAAGGAACATTCACACACATCAATGTCCAGGGGGCGTACACATCATTTGGACACTCTCACCACAGCTCAACTCAACTCACACACATCTGTGGGTACAGTCACCTGTCACACCGGGGGGGCCAGGGAATCACCTCTGGACAATAGGACAAAAATCGGCATAAGGATTGGGCAGGCTGAATGTGCCATGCACTATGCAGTGAATGTCACAGTAAGCACAATGCAAGTGAGGAGTGCACACAGGAACTACATCATGCTCTGCATGGGAGACATAAGCCATTCCCCCCCTGGGACCCACGCTAAACAACATTGCATGTCTGTCACACCTGGACACAATGCCAGAAGTGACAGTCACAAAAAGGGGCACAGTAAAAGCTAGTGAAGTCAGCACTCACCTGCTCCCCTGGTCTCCCACACAGGCTGGGGTACTGTGGGAGGATTACATCAAGCAATGCCTCATTCTCCTCATGGCTGAAAGGCTGGGCCCTCTCCACAGTCCCTGGCATGGTGCCAGAGGAATCACAAGCAGCAGCAGTGGTGTCGAGTGTAAGGTAGTGCAGGCAAGTGCTCTCTCATGGGTTCTGGCTGACTTATATCTGCCTTGCTGGGCTGTTTCATTTACAGGAGTACAGAGTGATTGGTCAGTCTCATTTGCATCCTACATTTCCTCCAATCTCTTTAAACTAGGGGTGGGCGGAATTTGCGAAAATAACTTTCGCAAATTATCGCGAAAATGTTTAAAATTATCTCAAACAAGCGGAAATATCGCGAAGATGCGGAAGTTTTTTTCCGGCATGTTCGCGAGATTTTCTGCATGGTTGCGGGTCGCCAACTTACCCATGTGGTTGCTTGCGGGCGCGGCCATCTTGTTTTGAGTTGTCTCGCGAGAAGAAAGACGTGATCGCGCGACGCATGACGTCACTGCGGGCGCGAACTGTCGCGAGACAGCGCTAATGGCTAAAAACAATACAACATCTCATGGAGAACGCGACCGGATCAAGAAAACTTGTCGGCGAACGCAGGGATTCGGGTAAGGCGATCGCGCGCGCACGAGAATGTATTATTCTACAGCGCGAGCAAGAAACAAATTATCGCCAAGCTGCAGAAACCGGAATTTTTGACATTTTCGCGCTCTCCGCGGAACGCGAAAATGTCAAATGATCGCAATTTCCACGAACGGAACGAAATTTTCGGCCAGGCCTACTTTAAACATACCCTAGTGAGGGCCTTTGCATGGTTCAAAATTTGAGCATGATGTGAAGTCAACAACCAATTTGCAACATTGTATTTAGTTGCCAACTGCCTATTCCAGGCCACATGATTGAAAATTTGAACTTGAAAATCGGTATCCATGACAACCAGCATTCATTTAGGCCCTAATACTTGTCCCTCATGTGTCCCTATGTAATTTAGCTATCCCCACACAATGGTACGGTGCATTTCACACGTACTCCTACCGCACCAGTTTCACATTGCGTTTGCCACGTACGTGTACGACCAGTGTGTACACGTACGTTGACTACCAGTGTGTACACGTATGTGTATGACCAGTGTGTACACCAACGTGTACACACTGATCGTTCACGTACGTGGACTACCAGTGTGTACACGTATGTGTACGACCAGTGTGTACACCTACGTGTACACACTGGCCATACACGTACGTGTACACATTGGTAGTCCACGTACGTGTACACACTGGGAGTCCACGTACGTGTACAACCAGTGTGTACACGTACGTGTATGACCAGTGTGTACACGTACGTGGACTGCCAGTGTGTACACGTACTTGGACTGCCAGTGTGTACACGCACGTGTACGACCAGTGTGTACACGTACGTGGACTACCAGTGTGTACACGTACGTGTACGCACCAACGTGTACACACTGGTAGTCCACGTACGTGTACACACAGGTCGTACATGTACGTGTACACACTGGTCGTACACGTATGTGGACTACCAGTGTGTACACGTACGTGTACGACCAGTGTGTACACATACGTGTACGCCCAGTGTGTACACGTACGTGGACTACCAGTGTGTACACGTATGTTTACACCCAGTGTGTACATGTACGTGTACGACCAGTGTGTACACCAACGTGTACACACTGGTAGTCCACGTACGTGTACACACTGGCCGTACATGTACATGTACACACTGGGTGTACACGTACGTGGACTACCAGTGTGTACACGTACGTGGACTACCAGTGTGTACACATACGTGTACGACCAGTGTGTACACATACGTGTACGACAAGTGTGTACACCAACGTGTACACACTGCTAGTCCACATACGTGTACACACTGGTCACACACATACGTGTACACACTGGTAGTCCACGTACGTGAACACACTGGTCGTACATGTACGTGTACACACTGGTAGTCCACGTACGTGTACACACTGGTCATACACGTACATGTGTACGGTCCGTACACACACCCGTACTCCGGCGGGAACAACAATGTGATGATACGGACCGTTCACACGCCCTCAGAGCGTGTGTACGGTGCGCTTCACAGCTTACACAGGTGATAGGAGGCGCACACGAATGTAATCGAGGTGTCAGACTCATGCACGGCTATACATCAATACATAGTCATTGCAGTCTTACATGTGCAGGGCCTAGGTGTGTCAGGCAGTGATGTGGCACATGTCTCCTCATGTTTTAGCACAATAGATGTGTGATGACCTGTGTACACATGTCATGTGTGATGGGGCAGTATGTGGCACACTTCCCCTTCCCACAATGCACATGTGTGCATGTAGTACACACGTGTCAAGCACTGCATCACTGGTATGTCACAGTCACCAACACCCGCAAATGTCCCCTGATGCCAGGGACAGGGACACTAACACCTGACATCTAAGTAACAGCGTGCCCCGATGTGAACATGTCCTGTGTGTGTCATGTGTTCCCATGAGCTTGCTGTTGTTGTTCCGTCAACTGCATCTGCTGTTGCTGCATCCAACATGTGTCTGTGTGTAGATGGGCATGGCACACATATACGCACACCATGCCACATGTGGATTCACACGTTACGTGTGTCTGGATGCTTCAAAGATGATTTTATGACATGAGGACATATCTGCGGCGTATCCATTTCTGTGTTTTCGTTTTTCACGTGTACCCCTTCATCGCTATGTGTATGATCTGTACATTTCCAATTACATGTGACCTGTGCGTCTTGCTTGCCGCCAGCAGTCTGTATGACATGACATCCTTCAAATGCAGATATGTGGATGTATGTCACTCCTGTGATGTCTCTGGCTGTTCACTTACACTGGCCCACAGCTAGTTTTGGGCCATGTCATGTAGAACGTGACTATCAACGGGTGTAGCTGGCTTGTCGTAGGAGTATCACCTGGCTGGCATACGTGTCCTGGATGTATAGCACAGACCTGACTCTGAATTTAGCAGATGTGTAGTAGCAGTTGAGCATGTGCTCAGTTCATTGACATTGATGTTGTTAGGTACTCACTCTTCGTTCTTCCTTCCAATTATCTGCAGGGCACCGCCTCTCCCCCGACCAATGCCAGACTTGGCTGCCATGAGGGAACGTGACTGCATAAGACGTTACTGCTTCTCGCAACAGTTGATTGAGAACTTGACCGCAAAGCTTGAACAATACCTCCAACCGCGACACAGGTATCCTACTGCGCTGACCCCCAAGATGAAGGTGATGGCAGCCCTACATTTTTTTGCCACCGGTACGTTTCAATTCACCATAGCTGATGTGGGTTGCATGTCACAGACCATGTTCAGCCGTGTCCTGCATGATTTTTTAGAAGCCATGTTGGAGCACCTTGATGAATTTATCCATTTTCCAACTTATGAGCAGTTGACAGGTGTCAAGGGAGAGTTCTATGCCCTGGGAGGGATGCCCCATGTCATAGGGTCTATTGATGGGACACATGTGGCTTTGGTACCACCACAGGCACAGGAGGTGGCCTATCGCAACCGTAAACATTACCACTCTATAAATGCCCTTGTGGTGTGTCTTGCCAACATGCTGATTTCCCATGTCTGTGCACGTTTTCCAGGGTCGGCACACGATGCCTACATCATGAAGCGTAGCAGGGTGCCAGAAATGATGCTGGGGCTGCACAACGAACAAGCATGTCTTGTTGGTGGGTATACTCTGTTTGTCCTCTGTTTTGCGCAATTTTATTATCTTACGGCATCTCCTGACCCACTTCTTTACATGATGTTTCCATGTAGGGGACTCTGGCTATCCCAACATGCCATGGCTGATGACACCCCTCCGCAACCCCACAACAGTTGCAGATCATCGTTACAACAACGCACATGGGCAGACCAGGCGAGTGATTGAGAGGACGTTTGGCCTTCTGAAGAGCAGATTCCGGTGCCTTAACAAGACAGGCGGTTCCCTCCCATATGCACCGGTGAAGGCCTGCAAGATCTTCCTTGTGTGCTGCATGCTGCACAACATGGCAGTGGATAAGGCTGTGCCACTCATCCTGGATCTGGATGAGCAGGAACATCCACCCGTGGAGGATGAAGGGCTTGGTCACGAGGCAAGTGACGATGAGGAGGAGGACGACATCCGGAGTCAGCTCATACGCAACTTCTTCTCATAATGGTGAGTCCATGGGTCTGAGTGTGCACGGCTGGAGCCTTGTGTGGCATGTGTTGCAATGTGTGTGTCCAACTGACTGTATGCTAAGTGACTTAGATGTGTGTTCAGATGTGTCACTCGAGTGATGATGTCCTTCCACACATTTTAGCTTAGACACTCAATTGTAATATAGCATGGTGACAGACGTATTCCTGTAGAGTAAATTGCCATGCATGCGGATGACAATCTCTTCCCTGACTTCTTGTGTGTCTGTCATCCCCAGGTTGTTTGACATGCTGTCTGCTCGTGTCATTGTTGGGCTCCCGCTATTCCTCATGAGTATTGCAACGTGTGCTGAATCAGCGTCCCATGCACAGACATGGTGAAAAGTCTATTTGGTTAAGGATTGCTGCACGGCATTTTGGTGTTGGTAGGTGTTTGTAATGTGTGGGCTCTGCTCCTGTGCATGTTGTGTTACTATACATACATTTCGACTCACCATGGGGCACATGACATGTTTCATGACTCCGATGTATTGATAGTCACCCTTCGTAGCAGTCATCTGTGATGGGACAGTGGATTCTGATGAAGGCATCAATGTGTGTACAACTTCCCTCTGAAACATACGGGATGCTACAGGTGGACATAGCGTGGGACATCCCCATTAAAGGATAAATAGGGAATTGAAGCCCCTCCGTGTGCAGCAGGGGGTGTTTGGCTCACACACTTCACTTGTGGGCCAGTTCAATGGATTTACAGCAGCTGTGTTGTGAAGGGGGTGTCCAGTGTAGGTCCCACATGTTCTGCCAAATGATCTGTGAGTCTGTTCCTATTGATGCATTTCCCTAGGTGTGAACCTGAGTAATAAAGGTGTACCTCACCCTCCAAGGTGCCTCATCTCTGTCAATGCTGGTCTCTTGCCACTTTGCATGCGGCATCTCTGGCATAGTTGTCAAAGATTGGGCATATGAGTCTATGTGTAGTTTAGCAACATGCATGCAGTTATTCAGGGATTAGAATATCCATTGTGCATGATGTCCATGGTTGTGTATGTATTTGGGCATGTTGGTTGCCACAACAGTCCGTCAACACCTGCTGAGGGTGTGTATCCTGTGCGCAGCTCGTCCTTCAGTTTAATGATCCGGTGTCAGTCATCTTTGGTGATTGTGCACCCATTGTCTCTGGGTGTGCCATGGGAAACCAGACACTCCTCCTTTACATACGCCTGTTGCAGTAGTCCTTTCTGACATCCTTGTCTTTGTGTGCAACTAGTGGCATAGTTTCCATGTCGTGCCGCCTGGTGCTGCAGCCCCTGCAGCGAGGGCACAGAGAGTTTACAGATTCAGCAACACACACACCTCAAAGATGCTCCTCCCTTCCTCCCTCCACCCATTCATTTGTCTGGCATCAGCTTGTCTGTGCCACTGTTGCGCCCACGTGGTGCCAAAGGCTGGACCGTCAGCACATGCAACGTGCACATTGCACAAACCTCATGTCCTTACATGACCCACATCACACTACAGTCTGATGTTTCAGCCACCCTCCAAGCATTGTCCATCCAAGGAGCTACCGCCTGCTCTCAGACATACCCTAGACACACACGACACCTTTGCATGATGATTGTGCAACTCCAACTGCCTACACAGCGCTGCCCTGCCTTCCAGGCCCTGTCACAGCAACCAGGTAATGTCCCTCCTACTCCCCACCGGCACCGTACACCAGCAAGGCCATGGGTGTGGGACTCATGCCTTCAGCATGTAGTATAGTGGCATAATCGGGCACATGGCCCAGGTATCATCTCTCAGCGTGTCAATCCTCAATGTGTCCAGGTTCCCCTCACCGGCATCACATGCACACAGCACCTCTTCATCAGCTCGTATGCCATTGACAGCCAGGTGCTCCTCACCCTCACCAAAGACGCAGTTCCAACATTAAAGAAGGCATGAGATCCATTGATGGATGGCTGAACATCAGCCACCTGAGGCTGAACTTGTACAGGACTGAGGTAATCATCTGAGGATTGTCCCCTTACAGGTGGGTCAACTGCTTGTGTCCCCCCCGCAAGAGCCCAGCACATGCACCCAGTGGCCACGCACACAAGATGGTGTGCATCATGGAATTGTCACTCACATTTACCATGCTAATCACCAGCATCTGTACCTCAGGGTGCAACATCCACTGCATGATGCACATGATCCACAGATAGATCCACTCTAGGGAAAGACAGACCATGCCCCAGGAGCACAACACCAGCCATGTCAACTACTGCCCCGCCCTCTACGGAGCAAGTACATCCTAACACCCGGGAAACCAGTCCACATCCAGGCTGCATGTGCACACCTCAGCTTCAACATCATGTGCCCCAGCCACATCACCGTCCACCAGAGATGTACTCCAGCATGCTGGACATAGTTCTCCCACCTGGCAAGACATACCTGCTACTCCCTCCCCGGCAACATCCACATGAGCCATGACCTCTACGCCTTCAGGATACTCTTCCAAATTGGTCTGTCCGCACAGTAATGCATGCCCCCCCTCAGCATCTTGAGGCCATCACGGGTGAGTATTGTGCTCCATGTCTGTATAGTATGATACATTGTGACCCATGTGTGTCCTGTCCCAGACTCAGATTCCAGGGTATGGATGGCTGGAGTTAGTTCAAAACTCATGCATAGTTTGACATTTCCCCACATGTAAGTTGTGTACTCATGCAAAATGAATGCAACATGTAATTGTAGAAAAAGAGATTTATTCTCGGTGGGGGGCCTGTTTAGTGTGGACAAATAGGTGCTATACAGTGTGCATGCAACACAAAGTTCACAGGGGGAGATGGCATCCTTGACAGTTGGAGTCATCAGAGTCCAGACCACAGTGTTGGTCATCATTGGTCAGACTGTGACCAGCAAGTCCATGTGGCAGAGAATGTCATTGAATGAGCTGCTGCTGTTGTGCCAGAGGGCCAGGTGCCAGGCCAGGTGACCTGGGAGATGTGGATGGTCTGCTGCCTCTCACGGTCTTTTCCGTGGACGACCCACCTTCCTCGGTGGACCCTCAGATGCAGGCCTTGACGATGCTTGGGATGCTCCGTCGGATGAATCCTCCTCCTCCTCCTCCTCCCTCCCTGTGGCTGGTGCTGGTCTTCGCCTGGTGGCACAGTGAGGGTTGCCCATGTTATCGGCGATCCGACGGAGTGAACGGCTTATGCCCGTTTGCACCGCCAGGAGCCCAGCCAGTCTTGCCTCCATCCGTCCTTGTTGTTGACTGGCGTGTTGCTCGGCCTGCTGGTTCTTAATCTCGTTGAGGGTCCCCACTACCTGGCTGATGCCCCTGGTGTCACGCCGGTATGTCTCCAAGATGTGGCGTATGTGTGACATACCAGTTCCCTCAGCTGGCTGGTCAGGTTCGCGCCTCCGCCTGCCTCCACTCCCACTACCCCTGCCCACACAAGCCTGGCCTGCCGTTGTGGGCACATCGGTCTACCGGACCCCTGAGGGATGGCATTTGCAGTGTTGTCTGCCTCCTCCTGGGTGGCCGGAGAACCTTGTCCCTCCAGGTCAGACTGGCTCAGTTGTTCTGTGCGGGCAGGGCTCCTGGGTGTCTCCTGGGATGTGGCAAGAATGGGGGGGGTGGTTGGCACAGATGTACCTGACGCAGGTGCTGAAGGGGCTGGGGCACCAGAGGGTCCAGGTTGGTTGGGGTCATCCACAGAGTGCTGAGAGTTGTCGCTGCCGGTGGGATCATCTTCCTGCCAAGCCTGGGCCTGTGATTGTTCCCCCCCCAGTGTTGGGGGGAGATCCATGACGTTGCCCTGTGTGTGAGAGGGAGACAATGTTAATGCATTTTCATGCGACATCCATGTTTCATACATGTTCAGGTTGCCACAGTTCCTCCAGGTAGTTGTATGTGCCTAGCATTCACATCAATGTTCACTTGTGGATGGGTATGTTGCAGGGGACTGATTGAAAGGTTATCCAGGGTCTTTGACATGTCGCATTTGGCCTTGGATTCTTTTTTGGCTGAGGCTTGATCTTGTTGTGTCACATGTCCATTGTGAGAGTGTGTGACTCCCTTGGCTGCCCTGGGGGTGTGTGCTTGTGTGAGGGGTGAGTGATCCATCACTCAGCCGACGCTGATCAACATCCACATGGCCCCCTCACACAAGTGGCCCACAACCTCTAAAACATCTCCTACGCCCCCGACACGCAGCGCATCCTCTCCCTCACCAAGGACCCTCACACCACCAAGACACACATCCACGAGGGTCTGAGGGCCATAGACGACTGGATGCGGAGTGGCCATCTGACACTGAACTCGGACAAGACGGAGGTCCTCATCCTGGGAACCACACACTCAGCCTGGGACGACTCCTGGTAGCCAATCGCTCTGGGGACATCACCGACACCCACCAAACACGCACGCAACCTAGGATTGATCCTCACATCCTCCCTCTCCATGTCCAAGCAGGTCAACGGCGTCTCCTCTTCCTGCTACAACACCCTATGCACACTCCACCGGATCTACTGGTGGATCCCGACTTAAACAAGTAGAACAGTGACACAGGCCCTCGTCAGCAGCTGACTGGACTACGCCACTGCACTCTACGCAGGACTCCCATCCACACAACAACGGCGGATACTACGCTTCTGCAATGCCTCGGCACAAGTGATCGTCAACGCCCCCCGCCACAGCCACATCACCCCCCTCCTGAGAGACCTGCACTGGGTCCACATCGACAAGAGGATCACACGTAGGCTCCTCAGCCACGCACACAAGGCACTCCACACCCATGGACATGCCTACCTGCACATCAGACTCAGCTTCTACATCACCACCCGCAAGCTCCGCTCCGGCATCCTCGCCCTCGCAGCTGTCCCCCGCATTCAACGTACACCCGCCTGCAGCAGATCCTTCTCCTACCTCGCTGCAAGGAGCTTGAACACCCTCCCAACCCACCTACGACTGACCCAAGACCTACTTGCCTTCTGATGTCTCCTCAAGACGTGTGTCTTCGAGCAGTATTGTTACCCCCCCTCAGCGCCTTGAGACCCTCACAGGCAGTAGCGTGCCTTACAAGTACCCAGATCGATAGTTGATTGATTGACGGTGCCTGCTGTTGGTCTCCCAGGTGATGTATCTGTCCCCCCATGGCGCATGCTGCCATGTCAGTGAGTGTGAGTTCCTGTCCTAGTTATCTGAGCTGGTTGTGTTTGTGTTTTTGCAGTTGTCACAGGAGGGCCTTTTGCTGCCTACAGCAGGGCCAAGTGTCAGCTACCTTGTCAGTACTTTGGCAGTCCCTATGCATTGCGCATGGTGCATGGGTATGTACCTGGGCCATATGGGCTGAGGGCATTGGTGTTTGTTTCTGAGTTGTACTATATGTTTAGTAATCTCCACCCTCCAAGCATCCGGGACATCCTGTCTTGGGTTTGTAGTTTGTGTAGGCTGGGACATGGCATGGCCTAGCTTTGTAAATGGGGCACACTCATGTTTGTGGCCTGAGCGTTGTTTAGAGTGTGGTTGTGTCAGGTGAGGGCTTGGGGGTAGGTGAGTGCATTTGTTGTAGTTGGGGTGTGGATGCCATTCCCCCATGTTACGTGAGTTGTTTGTGTACTCACCAGGCTCTCAGACTCCTTCGACTCCGTGTACTCCCACCGGCGGAAGCAGGGCCATCACCTTCTCCTCCCAGGGATGGTGGCCCACCTCCTGTGATGTTACTCTGGGCGTATTCCTCGTTCATTTTGCGCTTGACTGCCCTGCACAGATCGTACCACCTGGCTTGACATTCATTCCTGGTCCGCAACAGCATTCACCCGATCGACGATCCTCTGCCACAGGCTAGTTTTTGGGGATATGATGGTCTGTCTGACCAATGTTTCAAACAGCTGTGGCTCGACTCTGATGATTTCGTTGACAAGGATGTCCAGCTCCTCCGTTGTGAACTTTGGATTCTTGTTTGTGGGCATGGTGTGGGGTGTGGGTGTGGATGGTTGTGGGTGTGTGGGTGTGAATGTGTAGGCATGTGTGTATGTGTAGAGGGGGTCTGTGTGAAGGAGGTTGTGTGAAGGTGTGTGAGTTAAAGTGTATGCGTGCAGTTGTTTGTATGTGATGTCTGTCAGCAGTGAGTCTGTTGCAAAGGCTCATGGTTTGTGTTTGTGGGCCCTTTTTATTGGTCCATTTGTGGTTGTGGCTGTGTTTGAAATTTTGGTGGGTGTGTTATAAGAGGTGGTTGTGATTTTGGCCCTCTGTTTGAGTGTTTGGATGTGCCAGGTCAGTCTTTTAGTTGTTTTTTGTCCTGTAGATGTGTTTTGTGGTGTTGTGCGAGTCGAATTGACGGTCCTTGTGCTGTTTTACAGTGTCCTGGCTCAGTACGAGTCTTTATCGCGTAGGTAAGGTGCGTCAATGGCTATGTTGTTGTTCAGTGTTCACATGTGCAATGGTGTTGTACGACTCATACATACGCGATGCTGGGGTACGGTGTTGGGGTACGGTGCGTCCAAGTACGGGGCTGGCGTGGGGTGTATGGGGCGTACATACGCGGGTGCTGTGGTGGGGGTACGGCGCTTACATACACGTGTGCTGGGGTACGGCGCGTACATGGGGGGATGCTGGGTTACGGTGTTGGGGTACGGTGCATTCGAGTATGGGGCTGGGGGTTCGGCGCTTACACACGCGTGTGCTGGGGTGGGGGGGTAGGGCGTGACAAAACGCAGGTGCTGGGGTACGGCGCGTACATGCGCGGGTACTGGGGTGGGGGGTATGGCACGTACATGCGTGGGTGCTGGGGTGGGGGGGTACGGCGTGTACATACGCGGGTGCTGGGGTGGGGGGTAAGGCATGTACATGTGCGGGTGCTGGGGTGGGGGGTACGACCCGTACATATGCGGGTGCTGGGGTACGGCGCGTACAGGCACGGGTGCTGAGGTGGGGGATCCGGTGCGTACATATGTGGGTGCTAGGGTACAGCGCATACATGAGCGGGTGGGGTGGGGGGTACATACGACTCGTACCCCATGCCCAAGTGTACCGGGGTAGTGGTCATACAAAGTTTGCTCCGTACGGGACGTTTTCCATACGCTTGGGGATTCGAAACGCCAGTACGGAACGGACTTGTGCGCTCGGACTTCAGTTTTACGACTCGTACATAAATCTGTCCGGGGACGTCTCGTAGACTTTTCCCGAGGCAATTCGTATGTAATTTGACAGTACGAATTGTACTTCGCCGTTTGTACGAGACTTGTACGACTCGTACGTAAAAAAATACGGATACGAGTCGTACGGGAAATATTTTTACCGGATCGGAATCGGCACCTTAAGGTCTGCCACACTTTTTTAACACTGTCTCCTCCGGCCTTGTCACATGTTTTCAAACTGTTTTCAGTCTAATACCAGACTTCATTCATTTGATCATCTCTGGAATAACAGGAACAGTGCCCATAATTCTCGCTCTGTTTGCAGCCATCCTACTACTATTTTAGCTTGTTAAAAATGGCTGCGCTCCCTGTGGTAACAAGCATGTCCGACAGAATACGCTTCTACGCGAAGCTACATCAATACCGTAAAAAAATGGAACAACTTTTCGGCTGCCTGCCTCTATCTATTATCGGAGCCAGCTACAACATGACATTTATTTACACATATACAATCTGCGTGCAACCATCTTTTTATTGCAAAACTTGCCCAATCGACTAGCAAATGGATCTATGCCTTGCCAACATCCCAGCAAATGCTCCCGATATCCAGCAGGTAATGGAGTATCTTGAAAACCATGAACTTGATTGTTCAGGCAGTGGAGCAATGACGGATGCAACGCAAAAAGGTATCCTGGCGGAATGGGATTTGTGCGCAGCCGCGAAAGATTTCCTGCAACGTGCAACCTTTGACAACATCGCAGATTGCCTGCCAATTCAAATTGCCACTCCAACATTCGAGGAACATTACTGTCCCTTCGAGGATATAAATTGGATCGCTTTGCTTTTCTCACACAATAGCAACAATCGCCGCTTGGAACATTGCGCATCTCAAGCCGCTGAAGAACTTCCGGACTGCAATCTCCAAGACTTGTAAGAAATTCACTTTATTCTTGGATTGATTTTTTCCAACTTTTTTGACTTTTTCCAATAATTTTTTTTAATACACTTCAACTGAACTATTTTCATATAATAACTTTTTAAGTATGCTTAGGCATTTGAACTCTGTTTTCATTATTGGCCCTTATGTCTCCAGACTAACCAGGGATAGATGATGTATGGCCTATGCAAATACGCTATTTACTTGCTAAATTAGCCTAAATCCGACATCCATTTTGAAACCATATCTATTCTTTGTACACACATCTCTCTGCCTGCCTGTAATCCACGAAGCCCTTTCACACAAATTCGCTCATCCTCAGCCTCTGCTCATGAGCTGGCGCTTAAGATCAAAAAACAAGGCATTGTTTAGGAACTGATTGGCACAGTGTGGTAATCATATCCTACCTTTATTTTCATTCTACAATTTACAGTCATTCATGTCTAATAGGTATTGTTTATGTCACATGGAACTGTAACATGTAATGTGGAATTGACTGATGCGGGAGCTTAGGTTTGAATACAGCAGAAACGGTTGGAGTTTGCCTCAGCTGGATGCCTTAGTTCTTGCACCAGTGGGTCCATTTATGGCACTTAAATAAAGACACTTTTTATATAACTTGCCGACTCCATCGCTTTATCCCACACAGCCACTTTCTTAAACACACCTGATTTCACCATTTGTCTTCTGTGGCATTGCAACATTCTGCATTATATTCTTCATGATTATTCATTTATTCCTGCTTGCTAAAACAATCTATTCAAGTCTTCAGACTGGTAGGGGTGAGTAGTTTGCTTCCCACTCCCACTATAGTCTAAACACATAGTAACACCACTTGCACAGCTATGCTACAGCGGCCAGAATGCTACAGTGCCCAGAGCACATCAGTTTATAGCAATCAGCTCACGGTTTCATCCCCGAGTGTACCGGCACCTCACCTCAGCACCATCTCACTCTGGGCAAAACAGCACTTTCACACCGGTAGGGGTGAATACATCGCGTCACACTCCCTGTGTAGCACACCTTAACCACCCCACAGACCTCACCACGCTCATACCCTCCTCTTTCCTACTCTTTTTGCCCTTTTTCCCCTTACTCACTTCAACGGAATCACAAATTGGCTGCCAACAGTTCCTAGTTGCAACCGCTTGCACCGCTCGCAGCCAATAAGCAGCAAGTTTGTGCTTGTAACCCCTCAGCCAATCAGATGGCAGAATTCCCAAATATCGATATCTGTAAATTTCAATATTTCTCAAAAACTACTGAACGGATTTACGCGAAAGAAACAAAAGCATGCTTTCTAGACCAAAACCCTTCTCCCTGCCAAATGTGGGGTAATTCCGTTCACCCGTTCGACCTGTAGCCTAGTCTAAAGTTTCCTATGGAAATTGCATCGAGAAAACATGTTTTGGGACCCCCCTATTTTCTCTGCCCCCCCCTTGACGGTGCAGGCAACTATAACTCACGCGACCGCAATCCTCTGCTGATGACGTCAGATATTACATCACTGATTACATATGTGTCTTTCTGAAAAATAAATATTTGTAATATATGTATAGCTAAAGATTAATGGAAGAAGACATGGGTAAATAGGTGTCTAAATACAGTGATGTAATATCTGACGTCATCAGCAGAGGATTGCGGTCACGTGAGTTATAGTTGCCTGCACTAACTATAACGGGGGAATTTCATTGGTTTTTTACAAGGGAAATGTCCAGCTAACTATAACATGTGTGAAACCTATGGTTTTTTAAGTGAATTTGCAAGGTTTTTTAAATGCTAATTCCTAACTATAACGTGTGTGAAACCTATGGTTTTATATATATATATATATATATATATATATATATATATTCACTTACAAAACCATAGGTTTCACACATGTTATAGTTAGCTGTACATTTCACTCGTAAAAAACCAATGAAATTCCACGTTATAGTTAGATCAGGTAACTATAACTTGCGCGCCCACAATAAACTGCTGATGACGTCACATATTACATCACTCATGACATGGTCAGTGACATCACTCATCACATCAATGATGACATCAGAAATGATACATTGTGGATTGCGGTCGCGCAAGTTATAGTTACCTGATCTAACTATAACGTGGAATTTCATTGGTTTTTTACGAGTGAAATGTACAGCTAACTATAACATGTGTGAAACCTATGGTTTTTTAAGTGAATTTGCAAGGTTTTTTAAATGCTAATTCCTAACTATAACGTGTGTGAAACCTATGGTTTTTTCAGTGAATTTGTACGGTTTTTTAAATGCTAAGTTATGTTTTTTAAAAAAAAAAAAAATTCTGGTTTTTCACCGTGCGCACACCCTGCGCGCACGTTGCGCAGTTCAAACCGTGCGCGCCTCGCCTTTTTTTACACAGTAACAATTTTTTTTTTCTCCCTTGCGGGTCCCTCAATTTATTGAATAAATGTGATTGGTTTTTCGTTTTTTTGTTTTATTTTTTTTTGCCGTGCCCGTACGGTAAGCTTACTGTACGCGCAGTCCGCGATTTTTTTTGAAAATTATTAAATGTATTTTTCGTACTTTTTGGTCCTTCGTGGACCCCCTGACAAACGCTAGGGGGTCTGCAACTCTCTTCATTGCCCCCTTTTCACGTTATCCACCTTTGTTTTTCTGTGCGAGAGACAGAAAATGGCGGCCGACACTTTCTGATTTCGACCGATTCGAATGGTTACAGTCATGTAACCACCAATCAGAATTGAGCTCGCGCACGGCACCGTACGCGTACGGTAAGCTTACCGTAAGCGCACGGAGCGCGCTTACAGATATATATTGATTTAAATGCTATTTTCTCAGGACCTACTGAACAGATTTACACCAGACCTGCAAAAGGCACATCTCTGACCTGAGGACTACCTCTCTGCCAAATTTCAAGTAATTCTGTTCAGCCGTTCGGGCTGTAGCTCGGACTAAAGGTCCTATGGGAAAATGCATGGGGAAAACGCGTTTTGGGACCCCCCTTTTTTCTCAGCCCCCACTTGACAAATCCCCCCGAGACTTTCAGGGTAGGAGCGGAGCGCCCCACCTATTTTGAAAATTTCGCGAGGATTCGTCAACCGGCGCCTAAGTTATTCCAAATAGAATGTTGCGGATTTCCTATGGAAACACGGTCCTAACTATAACTATCTACTGGCGACCGCTAGTAGATGATAATATATATATATATATATATTATCTACTGGCGGTCGCCAGTAGATAGTTATAGTTAGGACCGTGTTTCCATAGGAAATCTCAAAATTCTATTTTGAATAACTTTGGCGCCGGTTGACGAATCCTCGCGAAATTTTCTAAACTAATGGGGCGCTCCGTTCAGCTCCTACCCTGAAAGTCTCAGGGTGATTCGTCAAGCGGGGGCCGAGAAAAAAGGGGGGTCCCAAAACGCGTTTTCCCCATGCATTTTTCCATAGGACCTTTAGACGCAGCTACAGCCCGAACGGCTGAAAATAATTACTTGAAATTTGGCAGAGAGGTAGCCTTAAGGTCAAGGAAGTGCCTTTTGCAGGTGCTGGTGTAAATCTGTTCAGTATTTCCTGAGAAAATAGCATTTAAAAGCATATCAATATCTATACGCGCGCACCGTGCGAGCACCGTGCGAGCACCCTAACGTGCGCGAGCGTAATTCTGATTGGTGGTTACATGTTAGTCAACGTTTGAATCGGTCGAAATCAGGAAGTGTCGGCCGCCATTTTGTTTGTTTTCAGTGCGAGAGTGAAAAAGGAAGGTGGCGAACGTGAAAAGGGGGCAGGGTAGAGAGTTCCTGACCCCCTAGCCTTTGTCAGGGGGTCCCTGAAGGACCCCAAAGGCAGATTTTTTTTTTTTTTTAAATCGTGGGGGTGCGCGCACGGTGAAAACCCAAAAAATACGTAGTTTATTGTAAAATAAATATATAAAAAAAATAATAATACATAAATAAATTAGCATTTAAAAAACCATACAAATTCACTGAAAAAACCATAGGTTTCACACACGTTATAGTTAGGAATTAGCATTTAAAAAACCTTGCAAATTCACTTAAAAAACCATAGGTTTCACACATGTTATAGTTAGGTGGATATTTCACTCGTAAAAAACCAATGAAATTCCCCCGTTATAGTTAGTTCAGATAACTATAACTCGTGTGACCGCCACTCTATCACAAGGATGATGTCATCAGTGATGTCATGAGTGATGCCACTGACCATGTCATGAGTGATGTAATATGTGACGTCATGAGCAGTGGATTGCGGGCGCGCGAGTTATAGTTATCTGAACTAACTATAACGGGGGAATTTCATTGGTTTTTTACGAGTGAAATATCCACCTAACTATAACATGTGTGAAACCTATGGTTTTTTAAGTGAATATATATATATATATATCACAATGTGTCCCCTTCTTAATTCTTCAATTATCTTTATTGTCCTCTGGGGGACTTTTTCAAGTAAAACAAACCATTCTGGAATAAGTAGTTCAGTAATGCCACTGGAGGGCAAACAATAATTGGAATAAAAATATGTGGCATCACAACACTCACTGAAGGGTTATTAATGACATTACGAAACTACTTTTTCCAGGATGCTTTGTTTTAATATTAAGTATGAATAAGCAGAGTCTAACATGAGTGTGTTTCTGCATTTCCAGCCTGTGATCAAGGACAGTCCAAAACACATTAGGCAAGAGGAAACAAAGCTCAAGTATTGCTGGTTTGTGCCACAATAATTGAAGAACTTGGTGACGAGTGCGTCTATGTCTGGTGACACATTGTGATATAAAAAAAAAAAAAAAAAATATATATATATATATATATATATATATATATATATATTATCTACTGGCGGTCGCCAGTAGATTCTTATAGTTAGGACCTATTTTCCATAGGAAATTCGCAACATTCTATTCCCAATAACTTTGGTGCCGGTTGACAAATCTTTGCGAAGTTTTCAAAACTCGTGGGGCGCTCCGGTCCGCTCCTATCTTGAAAGTTTCGGGGAGATTCGGCAAGGGGGGCCGAGAAGCATATATATATATATGTGAATCGCCTCTTGCTCACTCCGTTGGAAAAAGAAGACGATGCGACCAAGGATTTGGTGCAATTCTATTTTATTTTGTGCCCTGCACCGCCGCCATTACGCGTTTCAGCCTCTAGGGGGCTTTATCACATGACATGTTAGAGAAGTGGTCGCAACCTTTAAAGTGATAGTGCTGAATAACGTAACTCATAATCATCATAGACATGGAAAAAATTGTAGTACTTGGTAACACTCTCCAAACTTCCTTTTGACTTTGCGAAGAAAGTATATCAAGACTGGTAATGTGCAAAATGAGTAACAATATAAATATCATTAACTATGTAGTTAAATAAATATATATTTAAGAAAATATATATAACGCTCATAAAATTGCCATGTTAAAAAGGCATAAAAACCCATTATATTGGACAAAATGCATATTAAAAAGTAAAACAAATGTAAACTTTTTCCATATGTATAGCACCAAAGAATCCAGTCCTAATTGGGTTCAATCAATCAATCAATCAAGACATTTGTAAAGCGCACTACTCACCCGTGAGGGTCTCAAGGCGCTGGTGGGGGGGTGCTTCTTCTACTGCTCAAACATCCAGGTCTTGAGTAGCCTTCTGAAGGTAAGTAGGTCTTCGGTCTGCCGTAGGAGGATGGGGAGGGTGTTCCAGGACTTGGCGGCGAGGTAGGAGAATGATCTGCCGCCAGTGGTCGCTCTCCGGATACGGGGTACGGTGGCGAGGGCGAGGTTGGCGGAGCGTTGCTGGCGGTTCGGGGTATAGAATGTGAGTCGTTTGTTGAGGTATGCTGGTCCGGTGTTGTGGAGTGCTTTGTGTGTGTGGGTGAGGAGCTTGAAGGTGATCCTCTTGTTGACGGGAAGCCAGTGCAGGTTTCTCAGGTGGGGTGTGATGTGTCTGCGGCGAGGGATGTCAAGGATCAGGCGTGCAGAGGTGTTCTGTATGCGTTGCAGTCCTTTCAGCAGTTTGGCCAGGGCTCACGCATAGAGGGTTTTTCCCTAGTCTAGTCTGCTGCTGATGAGGGCCTGGGTGACCGTTCTTCTAGTGTCAGTGGGGATCCACCTGTAGATCTTTCGGAGCATGCGGAGGGTGTTGAAACAGGAGGATGAGATGGCGTTGACTTGCTTGGTCATGGGGAGCGTTGAATCGAGGATGAATCCCAGGTTGTGTGCGTGGTCGTTGGGTGTTGGTGCTGCTCCCAGCGCAGTCGGCCACCAAGAGTTGTCCCAGGCATAGGGGATGGAGCCAAGGATGAGGACCGCCGTCTTGTCCGAGTTCAGCTTTAGGCGGCTGTTCTTCATCCATTCGGCAATGGCTTTCATTCCTTCATGGAGGTTGGTTTTGGCGGTGAGAGGGTCCTTGGTGAGCGAGAGGATCAGTTGTGTGTCGTCAGCGTAAGAGATGATGTTGAGGTTGTGCAGTCTGGCGACATGGGCGAGCCGGGCTATGTAGATGTTGAACAACGTCGGGCTGAGGGAGGATCCTTTGGGTACGCCACAGATGATCTTGGTGGCTTTGGATCGGAAGGGGGGAGGCGGATGCACTGCGTTCTGCCGGAGAGGAAGGAGGTGGTCCAATCCAGTGCTTTGCCTCGGATTCCTGCGTCGTGGAGGCGGGTGCGTAGGGTGCGGTGGCAGACTGTGTCGAAAGCGGCTGATAGGTCCAGGAGGATGAGGGCCGCGGTCTTGCCGTTTTCCAGCAGGGCCCTGATGTCATCGGTGGCAGTGAAGAGGGCAGTTTCGGTGCTGTAGTTGCTGCTGAACCCGGGCTGGGACGGCTCCAGGATGTTGTTCTCCTCGAGGTAGCGGGTCAGCTGTTTGTTGACAGTTTTCTCGATGGCCTTCACCAGGAATGGGAGCAGGGAGATGGGCCAGAAGTTCTTGACGTCCTTGGGGTCTGCTTTGGGTTTCTTGAGCAGGACGTTCATCTCAGCGTGCTTCCAACTCTCCGGGAAGGTTGCGGTCTCAAAGGAGATGTTGATGGCTTTGCGGAGGTGGGGTGCGATGGTGTTGCTGGCTTTGTTGAAGATGTGGTGAGGGCATGGGTCTGATGGGGAGTCGGAGTGGATGGTGCTCATGATTTTGATGGTGTCGTTGTCATTGATGTTGGTCCAGGTGAGTAGGGGGTCACCGTGGGTGGTGGCCGTGGGGTCTGAGGTGTCGTTGGCTGCTGTGGTAGACTGGTTGTCGAAGCTGTCATGGATGTCTGCGATCTTGCGGTGGAACAAGGAGGCCAGGGAGTTGCACAGGTCTTGGAAAGGTGGGATGTCGGTGCTGGAGCTGGGGTTGGAGAGTTCCTTCACAATATTGAAGTGCTCTTTGCTGTTGTGTACGTTGTTGTCGAGGCGGTCCTTGAAGGAGGTCTTTTTGGCGGATCTGGTGAGGTGGTGATGTTGGCGCATGCGTTCTTGAGGGCTGCTTGGTTTTTTGGTGTCTGTTCGAAGCGCCATTCTTCTCCAGCTTTCGGCAGTTTTGCTTGGAGGTCTGGAGGTCTGCGGTAAACCAGCTGGCAGTCTTGTTGGTGTGCCTATTGGAGGGGTTCTTGATCGGGCGAGGGTGTTGGCGCAGTCGTTGATCCAGCATCTCAGGTTGCTGGCGGCGACGCCGGGGTCGGTGTGGTCTGTGGGTGGGCTTCAGGTGAGGGTAGTGTGTAGCTGGTCTTCGGTGATTTTGCTTCAGCAGCGACGGGGGATCTGTTGGGTGCGGTGGTGCATGGTAGGCTTCTCGATAGGTGAAGTGGATACAGCGTTGATCAGTCCAGTGGAGTTCGGTGGTGTGGCTGAAGGAGACTTAGGAGCTTGCGGAGAAGATGGGATCAAGTGTGTGTCCGGCAGAGTGGGTGGGAGTCATGACAAGTTGTTTGAGTCCGAGGTTGGCGAGGTTGTCGAGCAGGGTGGTGGAGTTGGTGTCGTTGTTGTGCTCAAGGTGGAAGTTCAGGTCCTGGAGGAGGATGTGGTCCATGGACTCGAGGGTGTGCATGCAGACGAAGTCGGCGATGGATTTGCTGAACTGTGGTCTGGGTCCGGGGGGCCTGTAGATCAGAGTTCCTCTGAGGGTGGTGTTGGTATCAGTGCGGATCTGGAAGTGCAGGTGTTCGGCGGTGTTGAGGGTGTCGGAGTTGGTGGAGACCTTGAGGGCGGATTTGTGGGTGATGGCGATTCCACCTCCTACTTTGTTGGTGCAGTCTCTGCAGGTGATATTGTAGCCGTCCGGGATGGCTATGGAGATGTCAGGTGCCGAGGAGTCGTTCATCCAGGTGTCCGTCAGGAAGGCGACGTCCGGGGAGGATGTGTCGAGCAGGTCCCAGAGTTCAACGGCGTGTTTGCGTGTGGAGTGGGTGTTCAGGAGTATGCATCTGAGGTGGTTGCGTGCTGTCCTGGTTGGTGGATTTGCGGGTCTGCTGCTGGTGAAGCTGCAGTTCTGGCAGGAGAAGGGGCCTTGGGTGCGTTTTGGGGTGGCCTGGAAGCAGGAGTGTGCTGGTCCGGCGTTGAGTGTGTGGAGGGTGCTGGCATCGTAGCAGAGACGGGCGCCGTGGCGTTCGTGGGGGCCAGGGGTTCTGGTGCTGGGCGCGGTCCAGGCACGGACGGGCACAGACAGGCTTGCCTTAGAAGAAGAGGTGGGAGGGAGGAGGCAGCTGGGAGGAGGGGCGGACAAATTGGAGCGGGGGCAGGGCCGCAGGAGACGCAGCGGTAGGAAAGCGGGACTGGCGAAGGACACAGAAGGTAAAAACAGTCACAACTAAGCAGGGGGAATGAAAGGGGGAGAAAAAACGAGCACAAATAAACAATTACAGAAGCAGGCAACAGCAGCAAAAACAGGCAAAAAGCGGGACCTGCGAAGGACACAGAAGGCAAAAACAAGCACAACAAAGCAGGGGGAATGAAAGGGGGAGAAAAAAGACGAGCACAAATAAACAATTACAAAACAGGCAACAGCTGCAAAAACAGGCAAAAGCAAGAGAGCAAACCTAGGTTCTGCCACTGGCCACCAGGGATGAGGCACAGGTGGTAGCCTGCAGGTGGAGGCGGGCCTCGAACTCCCAGAAGCAGCTGGGCTCAGGACACGGGCACAGGCTGGCGGAGCTGCGCAGCATGGGGAGCGACCTGACTGGATCAGGGTCAAGGGTCGCTCAATCAATCACATTTCATTACCAACTTCCCTTAAAAAGCGAAAGTGGAAAACTATAGCCGAAATGGGCTTTAAACTGACACACCATGTCATAAGATAAAGAACCAGTGCAATGTAAGGTGTCACCAGTAAATTCCTAAGTTCAAATGTGTAAAATGTGAAAAAACATACTGTACATAAAATTGTAAAACCAATAATGAGGCAGCAGCAAGCTTAGACATTAGCATGGGGACTTACAACATAAATGTTAAAGATATGTATAAAAATCCTCACTGGAATTCAGACCATATGGTGTTTTACAGTCCATTTCCAATATATATTTTGTCTCCAATTTCCTTAACAGTGCTTCATGGTCACCACCTCTTCTCAGAGTATTCAAATCCGAATATGTGTGTGTTTACCAATATCATAAAATAGAATTTAAAAAAACATTCCATTATAAATTAAAACATTAAACTATTGAAAAATCTTCAAACTTACATTTCCAACTCCAGTGAGTGCAACAGTAGGGAAAGTGTTGGATAGCAGAGGGGTAAAAATTACAATTCCCACTCGGGTAAGTGCAACAGTAGGGAAAGTGTTGGATAGCGGAGGGTTAAAAATTACTATTCCCACTCCAGGAAGTGCAACAGTAGGGAAAGTGTTGGATAGCAGAGGGGTAAAAATTATTATTCCCACTCCAGTGAGTGAAACAGTATGGAAAGTGTTGGATAGGGGAGTGGTAGAAATTACTATTCCTACTCCATGTATAATTTTGTAATACTTGACTAGTTAGAAACAACATTACAAAATGGATGCCACTTTGGCAACAGTGATTTGGAGTACACGTTGTCCTTCATCTGTTTCTAAACTCTGTTTGTATTGGTCTCTGTTCCCACAATGCAGTGTGTGAACAAGCCTGTGTTACAGGCAAAACGCGTAACTGGAATAAACCATCAACTGATGAGCACACTACCTCTGAGTGATCTGAGTGATCGCTTAATTGAACTGTGTATACTGGAATGTTAAATACATATAACAAATACCTACAAATATTATATTAAATAAAATAAAAATAATTTCCAAACAAATGAATATTTTTCAATTAAAAATTATCTACCCTATAAAACCACACAATTCACACCCCTTATCTAATATTTTTGAAATTAATTTCTTCAACTAACATAATTAATTATCAATTATAGAAATATTAATAATTAAAAAACAAATTAAAACTCATAACAATTATTTACCTTCCCACACTTTACCCTATAATCCACAGCTAAAATGAAACTGTAAAAATATGAATTACACATTAAAAAAGCATTTTCAATTACAAAACTAACAGTATTTAACAACTAATTATAAAGTAAGTACAATTAATTTACTCCCCACACTGTACCCCTAAAAAAATAAAACCCACATATAAAACAAATATAAACAAATACCCTAATTAAATATAAATTAATTAATTATCATTAATGATCAACTCATTTTAATTAAGCAAAAATTACTTCCTACCCTTTATCCATATAAACCCCACAACCAACACCTAAAATTAATTACACAAATTCCATATATAACATTCAATTAATTAATTAATATTAATGAACAACTAATTATTAATTAATTCAACATTAATTACTTCCCACCCTTTACCCCATAAACCCCACAACCCACACCTAAAAAATAAAATCACACAATTACCATAATTAATTATCAATTAATTTATTAATATAAATTAACAGCTGAATAAAAATTCATTAAACATAAAATTACTTCCCATCCTTTACCCCTATAAACCCCACAACCCGCACCTAAAATTAATTACACATTTCCGGTAATTAATTTTCTACACACCTAAAAAAATCACACAATTACCATAATTAATTATCAATGAATTAGTTAATATACATTAACAACTAATTATTAATTAATTAAACATAACTTACTATCCACCCTTTACACCTATAAACCCCACAACCTGCACTTAAAACTAATAACACAATTTCCATAATTAAATTTCAATCAATTAATTAATAATAATTAACAACTAATTAATAATTAATCCAAAATAAATTATTTCCCACCTTTTACCCCTATAAACCCCACTATCCGCACCTAACAAAATTACACAATTATCATAATTAATTATCAATTAATAAATATTAATAAACAACTAATTAATAATTAATTACTAATAAATTACTTCCCACAATTAATGCTATAAAATCTAAATTAAATTAAATAAATAAAAAATAATCATTAATTTATTATAAATAAATTACTTCCTACCCTATACCCCTATTCCCCTATAAACCCACAACCTGCTACGGAACTAAGCAATGCAAAATTTAATTAAAATAAAATTCATAACTATTAAAAATGTATCACATATATTAAAAAACATAAACAATACTTATACATGCAAACATACATCACATACATTTAAAATATAAACTAAAATACATAACACTAATAAAAAAATCGATATTTTAAACATCTATATTTTTGCAAAACATATTAATGACTTCTATATTTTAGAAACAATATTTCTTACCTTAAATTTGATATTCTTGACCACGATATTGTTGCTGTCGATATTTCTGAGTCACGTTGTTTCCATCTCGATATTTGTGGGAATTATGTAGGCACTATGGGGGTGATTACGATGGCGAGCAGACTCGAATTCGACTGCCTTCATTGCTGTGACTGGGACCGCCCGCCTGTAAGGCGGCGGTCTCGCACCACAGATTATGATGCGGCCGCCACCATCGCGGCCGCATCCAGGCCGTTTAACATTGCGACGGGTGCTACTGGCTGCAGCACCTCCCGCAATGCTAAACAGCCATTAAAGATAATGGGGTAACCCAGTAACCCTCAGAACCTGGGTGTATAAGTGGAACAAAAACAATGGTTCTGTTGGGAGTCACGTAACCTTAGTTTGAAACGCACTTAATACATATGATCAATGTTTCAATAATCATTCAGTAAAAGATACAAAAACACACACATATACCAATTTAAGAGATTCAGAAAATGAATTCCTTTTTACTCTGTTATATGAATCAAACAGATATTTAGAAAAATATTTACAGGACTGACCAACAGTAAAATGCAAAGACCGTGAGACAATTAGTGGCTAATCGTGCTTAGTGACATAGGTGGCGACTACGATCCTGGAAAAACCGGGTACGAACCGTCGGTCGGAGCGTTTTCTCCGTCCGACTCGTACCCGGTTGTAAAACTTTACAAACATGGAAGTACGATTCGCACGGAAACACCATTTCCGTACGAGTCGTACAAAACACCGACCGACGGAAATATACATACAAATGTGATCCGGGAAAGCGCCGACGTGACGTCGGGACGCTGTCAGGCAGCGTTCCACGACCCAGGAAGTACGATTCGAACCGACAGCAGTTCGGACGGCAATATTTTTACGGCACCCAAAAAGTGCCGGAAAAGTGAAGTACGCCGCGAAACTACCAGTATAGGGGGCCCGGTACGCGCCATACCCCCCTCCCAGCCCCCGTGAGTACGCGCCGTACCCCCCCGCCCCTGTGAGTACGCGCCGTACCCCCCCAGCCCCCGTGAGTACGCGCCGTACCCCCGTGTATGTACACCCCTGTACGTTCGAGTCGTACCCCCACCCGTGTATGTACACCCCTGTACATGTCGAACCCCCCATGTATGTACACCCCTGTACGTTCGAGTCGTACCCCCACCCGTGTATGTACACCCCTGTACGTGTCGAACCCCCCGTGTATGTACACCCCTGTACGTTCGAGTCGTACCCCCACCCGTGTCTGTACACCCCTGTATGTGTCGAACCCCCCGTGTATGTACACCCCTGTACGTTCGAGTCGTACCCCCACCCGTGTATGTAGGGTGCGTACCCCCAGCGCTGCGCGCTGGGGGTACGCACCGTACATACACGGGTGGGGGTACGACTCGAACGTACAGGGGTGTACATACACGGGGGGGTACGACTCGAACGTACAGGGGTGTACATACACGGGGGGTTCGACACATACTCACGGGGGCTGGGGGGGGTTCGGCACGTACTCACGGGGGCTGGGGGGGTACGGCGCGTATGCGGGCACATGTATTCATGGTTGCAATGGGAGTTCGTTGCGGACGGTGTTTTTTCCGTACGGTTGTGACATCGGACGCACGGGATGGATCGTGATTCCGCGGTCGGACTTCACTTTTCACGTCTGTACGTAAAATCGTCCGGGGACGTGTCGGACACATTTTCCGACCCGAGGACGTGTGGGGAATTATTCCCAATGTGACTCGTATGGAGTTTTCCCCATGCGAATCGTGATTGCCAGTTTGTACGGCACTTGTACGATTCGTACGGTAAAAAGACCGGATACGAGTCGTACGGGAAATTTTTTTACCGGATCGTGATCGGCACCATAGTGTTTGACCACAGATTCACATATATAACACACATTTACAATGACGGACGCAATTTTACAAAGAAAGTCCAAAGTCAAAAGCATAAACCACTACAGGATATAATATTCCGTATTCTAATTGTGGGGTTGCGTGGACAAGTTGAACAGGCAACGTCGACGTTTCAACCCTATGAAGTAGTGCAGGTTTGTAAGCATCTAAAGCGGGTCTTCATCAGGACAAAAAAGGGGGGAATGGCATCCTGGTATCCAGGAAATATATGATTTAAATTCCTGGAATCACATTTAAGGAGATGTCAGCCGACACCTCTCTAGGTCGTCTGTTCTTGAAAGTTATTTACTCCAATGGGAAAAGTGGTGCCGTCGTAACGATCGCCACAAATTAGTGTTATCTGGAAAGACGTCCGCGTCCGTCAGTTACTGAGCAACTAATGACATTAGTTCCCCCATTTGTGGTTTATGCTTTTGACTTTGAACTTTCTTCGGTCTTTGTGTTTTATTGTTGGTCAGTCCTGAAAATATTTTGCTAAATATCTGGTTGATTCATATAACAGAGTAAAAAGGAATTCATTTTCTGAATCTCGTAAATTGGTATATATTTATGGTTTTGTATCTTTTACTGAATGATTATTGAAACATTGATCATATGTATTAAGTGCGTTTCAAACTAAGGTTACATGACTCCCAACAGAACCATTGTTTTTGTTCCACAAACAGCCATGTTGAGCATTTCCCTGCACTACGTGGCAGGCACAATGCAGTGCCTGTCACTCAGTGCAGGGAAATGGCATGGTACCCCCCAGTCCACCCCCCCAACGAGCCCCCAAATGCAATCCCCGCCAGCCTGCGAATGGCAGTTTCACCACCATACACCAGCTGGCGGGAATGCAGCATTGTAAGTTGGCGGACGGTGCCTGCTAGGCAGCGCCACCATTTCACAGATGCTGACCGCTTGGACCCGTGGCGAATCCATGGCTGGCAGTCTTTGTGCCCGCCACTGTCTAATTCCCCTCACCATTCTAATACTTTTCGGTGAAAATTGCTGTCTGATTGCGGAGGGCGGTGGCGTACCCTCTGCCATCATAATGAGGCCCTATCTATGCACTCATCCAATCATCAAGGAAGTATTGTTGTAGTCAACCACAAACAAATGTATTGACAAGTTTTAATAAGGAATATGCACTCTTTTAGTACTATCAGGGGAATTATATATGTAACCTATCACACATTGTTTGCATGTACTCGCAAGAATTAGAGAGCTATTTTTATATGCAGTGTTTCTCAAAATATAAATCTGACACATCTAAGTTGAAAGGCACTTAAACACTTAGGGGCCAATTCCGATCCGGGTTGGAAAGCTCTCCGACCGAGCCGGATCCGGAGTGTTTTCCGACCGAGCCGGAGTCCTGCAGTCCAACCGAGCGAGTACGATGCGGCCGTATGCTGCCGGACTCGGTTCAGTTGGACTCCCATAGAAGTCAATGGAAGCCGGTCATACAACGCGTACATGGGCTCCCATTGACTGAATGGTTACGTCTCGCACATGGGTGCCCCCTACAGTGGGTATGCCTCAGTGCCATCCGCACTGTACATACCTGTGTAGGGACGACCCTTGGGTCTCCCCCTGTGTCCGAGTCGTAGGACTGCAGGTGACAGGGGGTCCAACGCGGATCCCCAAAAGCAACTTACCGGACGTTTTGCGAGCCGGACACTCCAGCTCGCACCGGCTGTCTGACGCATGCATCAGGCTGGCTCGGTCGTAAATCGCATCCATTGCATGCCACGGTTAGCTTACGGCCGAGATATACAGAGTGGTTCGGACCCGGGAACGACTCAGTCGGTGAATTTCACCTAGCTCGCATCGTACTTGCTCGCTCGTACAGCTGTACGAGTCGGGCGGAAAACACGCGTACGGCTCGTAGTTTTTACGGCCGGATCGCGTTTGGTGCCCATCCGATCCGGATTGGAATCAGCCCCTAAATCTACCAGTGACACAGTGGTAGAGAGGCACATAAATAGCTGTTATGTTGTGTTTTCAGATTTAGACTACTGAGACACATAGGGGCCGATTCCGATCCGGGTCGGGAAGCTCTCCGACCGAGCCAGATCCGGAGTGTTTTCCAACCGAGCCGGAGTCCTGCAGTCCGACCGAGCGAGTACGATGCGGCCGTATGCTGCCGAACTCGGTTCGGTCGGACTCCCATAGAAGTCAATGGGAGCCGGTCGTACAACGCGTACATGGGCTCCCATTGACTGAATGGGTACGTCGCGCACAAGAGTGCCCCCTACAGTGGGTATGTCTCAGTGCCATCCGCACCGTACAGGCCTGTGTTGGGGAGACCCTTGGGTCTCCCCCTGTGTCTGAGTCGTAGGGCTGCGGGTGACAGATGGACGTTTTGCGAGCCAGACACTCCGGCTCGCACCGGCTGTCCGACGCGTGCATCGTACTGACTCGGTCGTAAATCGCATCCATTGCACGCCACGGTTACTGTGACTGGGACCGCCCGCCTGTAAGGCGACGGTCTCGCACCACAGATTATGATGCGGCCACCACCATCGCGGCCGCATCCAGGCCGTTTAACATTGCGACGGGTGCTACTGGCTGCAGCACCTCCCGCAATGCTAAACAGCCATTAAAGATAATGGGGTAACCCAGTAACCCTCAGAACCTGGGTGTATAAGTGGAACAAAAACAATGGTTCTGTTGGTAGTCACGTAACCTTAGTTTGAAACGCACTTAATACATATGATCAATGTTTCAATAATCATTCAGTAAAAGATACAAAAACACACACATATACCAATTTAAGAGATTCAGAAAATGAATTCCTTTTTACTCTGTTATATGAATCAACCAGATATTTAGAAAAATATTTACAGGACTGAACAACAGTAAAATACAAAGACCGTGAGACAATTAGTGGCTAATCGTGCTTAGTGACATAGGTGCCGACTACGATCCTGGAAAAAACGGGTACGAACCGGCGGTCGGAGCGTTTTCTCCGTCCGACTCGTACCCGGTTGTAAAACTTTACAAACATGGAAGTACGATTCGCACGGAAACACCATTTCCGTACGAGTCGTACAAAACACCGACCGACGGAAATATACATACAAATGTTATCCGGGAAAGCGCCGACGCGACGTCGGGACGCTGTCAGGCAGCGTTCCACGACCCAGGAAGTACGATTCGAACCGACAGCAGTCCGGACGGCAATATTTTTTCGGACCCGGGAATGACTCGGTCGGTGAATTTCACGTAGCTCGCATCGTACTTGCTCGCTCGTACAGCTGTACAAGTCGGGCGGAAAAGGCGTGTACGGCTCATAGTTTTTCTGGCCGGATCGCGTTCGGTGCCCATCTGAGCCGGATCGGAATCGGCCCCTGAATGCACTTTTACACTTTGGTTGAGGTTTATTTTACTACAAAAGGCACAAAGTGGTCTTTTACAGTGTATAAGTGAGCACTGCGATATGGCTCACCTGTGCTGTAGGAGATGGTGCTAAAATATTAAATGTTAAGTAATAAATTAAGTTTTGTGTTTTGGTTTGTGATTGGTACATTGAAGGAAGTGCTTGTAGATATGAGGGTAAGTTGATTTGTAGATTTAAAACTTCAACCTAACACAAAACCTATTTTTGAATTATGTATATGTCAGTAGCAATATAGCTGGTACGATGGCTAGAAAAAAAATCAAATTTAGTTTTTTTTTTACAGAACAATATCTGCATAATTAGAGACAGATTGCCTGCAAAAGCTCAGAAGGAAAGGAACAGAAGCAAGTGTAGTATCTATGCAGAACTGAGAATTAAACGGGGCAAAATGAAGAACAATTGGTGATCGAAAAAAGAGCTAATGGAAAGAGGCCAAACTAATTTTTTTAATAAAGATGTGGACATTTCCAAAGATTATGAAATAATGAAAATAAAATTCAAACTATGAGAAAGGATAACAATACACAAACTCTATATAGCATGAACAGAAAGTAATGTAACAAAGATGTATACACCTTAACAAGGAGACAGAAGCAGTGTAAGGAAATCAGAGATAGAACGTTTCGTAGTACAGTAGTTGTAAATTTACTGAGAAATATTAAGAAGTATAGAAGAAGGAGACATGAGGTGAAACAGAAAGAACGAGTTAAGAGAGTAGTTGATAAGGTCTTTGCTTTGAAGAGGAAGCTTTTCATTTTTATCATAAATAGAATGAAAACACTTGACAAAATGGTGTTATGTTTGAGGAGACAAAACCAGAAAAAAAGATTAGGGTGTAGAAGTAACTTTTGTACAGTTTTTAGTGGAGAATGGATATTGAATTCTGTTACAGAGCCTTTTTTTAATGAAGAAAGCTATCTGCAGTATAACAAATTAGTTCATGCTATTCATGAAAGAGTCAACAAAACACTGAGATCCAGCACTCCACAACGTTATTTTGCAATCAAGTAATATATCAGTCCATTCAGCAGGTGGGATTTCACAATTGTTTCTTTATTATATTCTTCTTTTCTTTACAAATGTAAAAGACATAAACAGCGTAGCCGACGCGTTTCGTCCAAGCGGACTTCTTCAGGGCTACAAACAAACAGATACAAAATATCTTACAAACATGTCTATCAGATTACATACAATTTAAAACATTTATAATATTAAAATTCTGTATAAACCACTCTTTTATACAGAGAAAAGCTAAAACACCAATAATTTTTCTATAGTTCCTTATACACATATCTTACAGGTTGCTACAGTAATCCATTATTAACCTTGCTACACCTGCCACTTCAATTTTCAATTTTGCATTTCTTCCTTATGTTCATGTTCTGGAAATATATTGATTCATTATTGCACGAACAGTCTTTATATTTAGTCAAGTGAAGGCATTCAGATAAATCTATTCTCCTCTTCATATGTCAGGTAGTTTCTAAGTATTCATAGAACCAATTGTTATTACACATTTAACACAAATATTGTCGATGTACATAGTTGAAAACGTCTCATTATCTAGCATCTTATTCCAATCCTAGATTAGTCATAAGTATATCATATGCTCTTACCAATCACTTAAGTGTAAAAAAGGTTTCAACTTGTTTCCCTCCAACTTCAAGAAATATAGCTATACCTTCCTCTAGTAGTCCCAGTCAAATACGTTTCCTTATAATCAAAAGAGAGAGTGAATATATCAGTGATAACCTTCCTATTTCTTATAATGTATTGAACTTTTGTTGCAAAAGTTTAAGAAAATCCTAGTGCATACCTTATTCTTTGTTTGTTTGATCAGGTTAAGTTCTTCAAATATATTTATTTCATTAGTATACAGTTAAAATGATATCTGAAAGTTATAAAAAGAGAAAGGAAAATGGATTGAAGCTAAAAGGTATGTCATTGTTCTTAAGATCTTTGGTCCAATAAGATAAGGGGACAATATTTGGATTGAATAAGAGACAATGAGATCAAAGTGATCCCTATCAATTAGACAGCAATTGTTTTCATCAACAATTATACCTCTCATTGTGTAAAGCATTATGTAAAGCATTGAAATTATTAATAGCATAACGCGTCTAATGCTAATTATGCATGTGAGTAGAGGAGTTTATCCTTAAAGCATAGGGGTCAAACCCTATGATAAGTAAGGTTTCAACCAACTGGAAATTATGACTAGGACCTTTAAGAGATCAACCAGGTATTGGGTACAGGGGAACATACACCATTATTTTTTAAAGTAATAATAGCAGCAATGTTTAACCCAGAAGCATCTAGGTCAAAATTAATACTATGCAAAGTTCTGATTAAATGACTATTGTTAGATAGTCACATAAGAAGATCTACTCTGGGATCACTAAAGTCCTAAATTGTAGTCAAGCTTACCCGTATGTAGGAGCAGATTCCCTCCATCTAGAGGTCCCGGCTGTAATGAGCTCTATTTTTCAGTTGGTTTAAATACACTCTCAAAGGCTCACCTGTTAAGAGTTAAGGCTATAACGAGGGAAAATTATGGAAAACCGGGCTGCCATCTTGTAATGGTGTATTTTAGCTAGTATTTTAGCACCATGTCTATATATTTCACATATGGTATTGCGTCATTTATTTAAAAGCATATAAATTTTCAAAGATAGAGTTCAACACATCACAATGTTTGTGATGTGGACGCATTAAGGCTATAACGAGAGAAAATTATGGCAAAACATTATGGAAAACCGGGCTGCCATCTTGTAATGGTGTATTTTAGATAGTGTTTTAGCACCATATCTCTATATTTTACATATGGTATTGTGTCATTTATTTAAAAGCATATAATTTCCAAAGATAGAGTTCAACGCATCACAATGTTTGTGATGTGGACGCATTAAGGCTATAACGAGAGAAAATTATGGAAAAACATTATGGAAAACCGGGCTGCCATCTTGTAATGGTGTATTTTAGATTGTGTTTTAGCACCATATCTATATATTTTACATATGGTATTGTGTCCTTTATTTAAAAGCATGTAAATTTCCAAAGATAGAGTTCAACACATCACAATGTTTGTGATGTGGACGCATTAAGGCTATAACGAGAGAAAATTATGGAAAAACATTATGGAAAACCGGGCTGCCATCTTGTAATGGTGTATTTTAGATAGTGTTTTAGCACCATATCTATATATTTTACATATGGTATTGCGTCATTTATTTAAAAGCATGTAAATTTCCAAAGATAGAGTTCAACACATCACAATGTTTGTGATGTGGACGCATTAAGGCTATAACGAGAGAAAATTCTGGAAAAACATTATGAAAAACCGGGTTGCCATCTTGTAATGGTGTATTTTAGATAGTGTTTTAGCACCATATCTATATATTTTACATATGGTATTGTGTCATTTATTTAAAAGCATATAATTTCTAAAGATAAAGTTCAATACATAACAATGCTTGTGATGTGGAAACATAATTATAAAGTCTCTTAGTAATCGAGAGTATTATCTCCATTTTGAACTATAGAGATCGGAGCCGCCATCTTTAGATGGAGTGTTTAAGTAACGTGTACCAACTATTTTAAACAAACACTGTTCGGTCTAAAGTTTTATTTATCAAAAACATATCACAAGTTCCTTTTTAGTATTTTGTCCTATTGTATATCCGTTATTTAAAGGACAATGTCTGTAGCTCACTGATGTTACTTACGCATATTCTAATGTAGGAGTATCAGGCCGCCATTTTGGAATGGGCAGCAGATTTTAAACGATATTAGCTACATATATCCAACCAGGTTCTTATATCAAAACTGAAGTAAAGATCGCCCCTGATATGGGAATTATCTAAACAGATCCAAATGGTATCTAATAAATGTTAAAGGTCATGATAAATAAATACATTTTCGCCGCTATCCTCGACTGTAGCACATAGTGCATATTGATTCGCTGTGCAAACCCAATAATTTAGGAGGTCAACCCAAATCAGACAGCAGATCCAGTTTATCTCAATACTATGTCCATTGGTAATAGATGATTATAATTACCTAACTAAGCCATAGTTCAAACCGTTATGACATAAGATCCATATGAGTGTAATTCAGTTTTCTAACATGGCTAGTCCTTCTCCAATAGGAATACATTATGCCAATTTATTCAATTAAACAATTCAAAGAAAATGATACATTTCATTGTTAATATTCAAACCCATGTTGATAGTCCTAAGGCGACAAATCCAACTTGCCTCAGCCTGTCTAAGCATTCTCTCTCTGTCTCCACCCCTTTCGGGGACCTTTATATGGTCAATTGCATGAAACCAGATTGTTGTCTTATCCGGGTGTAGTTCAGCAATGTGAGTTGCAATTGGGTATCTATCATCTCTGTTCCTTATTGCTCTCACATGTTCCTGTATTCTTGTTTTGAGGCAGCGAATACTGCTACCCACATAGACTTTATCACAGGAACATCCAAGTGCATATACAGTAAATGTCGTGTTACAATTGATAAAAGCGTTAATCTTAAACTCCCTTTCAGTATTGTATTTAAACTTGGATTTTTTATGTACTCCAAATTGGCAGATATTACAATTACCACAGACAAAGAAGCCAGACGGTTTTTGGGGGAGCCACATACCTGTTTGTTCTTTTTGTTTTTTCACATAACTGGGGCATAAGATGTTTTTAATGGTTCTGCCTTTCCTGTAAACCACCTTAGGTTTTGGAGAGATAGTACCCTCTGGAAGTTGTGCTTTCATTAATAAATGCCAGTTTTTTCGTAATATGCCATATATATGATTACTAAAGGCATTATATTCAGTTATGAAAGTTACATTTTCCTTGTTCGTTCTATTCTCGTTTTTCTTTTTTTGTAGAAGGGTGCTTTTCCTATCCAATCTCCTGATTTTAATTTCAGCATGCTCCAAAGATTTTTTAGAGTATCCTCTCTTCATGAAGTTATTTTTTAAGGACCCTAAGTTAGTGTTAAAGGAATCTTCCTCACTGCAGTTCCTGCGAGTGCGGACCATTTCGCCATATGGTATCGCATTAATCGTTGCACTGGGATGGGCACTTTCAGCATGAAGTACACTGTTACATGCAGTGGGTTTTTTATACACTTCGCTTTGTATTCTTTGATTCTTTATATATAGTCTCAAGTCAAGAAATTCAATTTCCTTACGTGAATAGTTCATAGTTAATTTAACATTGAATCTATTCGTATTTAGGTAAGTTTGGTATTCCAGTAATTGCATTTCAGACCCGTTCCATATCATAATCACATCATCAATGTATCGACCAAAGAATATGACATTGTTGGTCCATTCCTTAGCACCTGGTCCCCAGGCATGCTCCGCCTCATACAAACCCATGAAAAGGTTTGCATAAGACAGAGCAAACCTGGATCCCATGGCCGTACCCTGCTTCTGTAGGAACCACATTCCATTATGTAGGAATACATTCTTGGTCAGGATAATACGTGACATCTCCAAAAGCATGGTAGAGTGTTCTAGATGTTGGGCATTTCTTTTGTATAGGAAGTGTTGTAAAGCTTCCACACCACGCTCTATATGGATACAGGTGTACAAGCTTTCAACATCCATGGTGACAAACATAAGATTTATGCTGTCCCATTCAAAGTCTTCGAGCTTGCACAACACATCCCTACTGTCTTTAAGGTGGGAAGGTAGGTTTTTCACAAAGGGTTGTAAGAAACCGTCAACATATTCTGAGACTCGTTCGGTCGGGCCGCCATTCCCCGAAATGATTGGTCTACCTGGTGGAAACGCCCCTCCTTTATGTATCTTTGGGAGTACATAAATACATGGATATCTTGAGTTATGAGTCTGTAAATAGCGGTATTCATGTTCAGACAATAGACCTGTTTCATTCCAATCCCATAGTTTGGCATTGATAGTTCTTTCTATTTCAGGAATGGGTTTTGTCCTTATCCTCTCATAACAACACTCGTTATTCAATTGTCTCTCTATTTCACCTAAATAATCATTTAGATCCATAATCACTACATTCCCCCCTTTATCTGCTGAACATATCACCAGTTGTGGATCTTCCTGTAAATCCTTGAGGAGTGCTTCCTCCACTCTTGACAGGTTATGATGATGTGTGCAGTGGGAGTTTTTACCGTGTCTATCCTCTAGTTTATGTAACTGTTGTGTCACTCTTTCAACAAATTCCTGAATATGGGTATCTTGAGCTGTTGGGGGTATGAACTTAGATTTATTTCTTAACCCACTATCAATGGTTGTGTCTTCTCTTATGTCTAAGAGACCTGCCATCTGTGTTATATCTACATTCAGATCATCTTCATCAAGTGTAGCCAACAAATGCACATCATGCAACTCTTTGATTGTTAACAATGTTCCCGGGTTATCATTTCTTAAAACATCAGTAGAGGTACATGGATGGTCTGAAAAATATCTTTTTAATTGTAATTTCCTTACAAATTTAAATACATCTGTATGTACATTTACAAAATCACAAGTTTTGGTTATACAGAAATTAAGACCTTTCTTTAGTACATTTGTTTCTTTATCATTCAAAATCCTAGATGATAGGTTAACAACATTTAGTTCCTTTCCCCCAGCGTTTTCATTTACTCTACCATTTTTATCTAGGGTTTCAGTTATTTCCTCCCTCGTATTAGTTTGCTTTGTTGTCGGGTTTGTACTCCCATTTTTTCGACTCTTCCCTCCCCGTCTTGTCCTTGATTTACATTTTTCTTTTGATTTCCCAGCCTGTACCGCTGGACCTCCCATAAAAAAAGGGAGGAAGTGGATGTGGTTTCCAAATTACTAGGTCCCTCCCCAGGGTTACTTTCCACAGATCATATAGATGTATTACTAGAGGAGACACTTGGTGTTTTACCTCTCGTGTTAGGTTCAGTATGTTGTTTAGGAATTATGTTGTCATACTTTTTTGAGAATGTAAAAATTCTCCCTTATTCATAATCATTTTCGTCACTTATGATCTTTTTTTGCTTTTTATCCTTTAGATAGATCTGGTAGCAATTAATTTCCTTCTTCAAAATTTCATAGTTCTTCATGGTTGCCTCTTTTAGGTTCATATCCAGAATCTCTTTCTCTAATATTAGAATTTCTTCCCTAATCTTTTTTACTTTTCTTTCTGCATTTGCAATCAAGATTTTCATCATCCTAAATGAGGAATCATAAAGGCCTTTTTCCCAGTCTTTTAGTAAATCATTGTCAAGGTCTTCATAATTAGGGAATATTAGGATTCTTAATCCTCTGGGGATTCTCTTATTCTCCAAATATTTTTTTTAAGTGGCCCCATCCCACCATTTGCCTAGCTCTTGTTTTTTCAATCTTTCTAGACGAAAGAATTTATCCTTCAAGCCTCCACTTTTCAAGTTACTGTTTTTTTGAGTCTCAGTTGGTGGACATTTCTTGGTTTTAAACAGTTCCCCCAACATTTCCTCCCTGTTATCCTCAAAATCCATTATCTATATTAATGTAGGACCATTGATTGTGCAAATCTACCTATTCTAAATCACAATACACAAACGAAACGGGGTATAAGGTAGGTATCTCAATGCACCAATTCATCTAGTTAGGTCAAAAATTATTAATATTTCAGGTGCCACGGATCATGAGGTTAGATACCCCTAAACCTCCTTAGGATCAAAAGATCCAGCAATATGTCAACAAAACACTGTGATCCAGCACTCCACAACGTTATTTTGCAATCATGTAATATATCAGTCCATTCAGCAGGTGTGATTTCACAATTGTTTCTTTATTATATTCTTCTTTTCTTTACAAATGTAAAAGACATAAACAGCGTAGCCGACGCGTTTCGTCCAAGCGGACTTCTTCAGGGCTACAAACAAACAGATACAAAATATCTTACAAACATGTCTATCAGATTACTTACAATTTAAAACATTTATAATATTAAAATTCTGTATAAACCACTCTTTTATACAGAGAAAAGCTAAAACACCAATATTTTTTCTATAGTTCCTTATACACATATCTTACAGGTTGCTACAGTAATCCATTATTAACCTTGCTACACCTGCCACTTCAATTTTCAATTTTGCATTTCTTCCTTGTGTTCATGTTCTGGAAATATATTGATTCATTATTGCACGAACAGTCTTTATATTTAGTCAAGTGAAGGCATTCAGATAAATCTATTCTCCTCTTCATATGTCAGGTAGTTTCTAAGTATTCATAGAACCAATTGTTATTACACATTTCACACAAATATTGTCGATGTACATAGTTGAAAACGTCTCATTATCTAGCATCTTATTCCAATCCTAGATTAGTCATAAGTATATCATATGCTCTTACCAATCACTTAAGTGTAAAGAAGGTTTCAACTTGTTTCCCTCCAACTTCAAGAAATATAGCTATACCTTCCTCTAGTAGTACCAGTCAAATACGTTTCCTTATAATCAAAAGAGAGAGTGAATATATCAGTGATAACCTTCCTATTTCTTATAATGTATTGAACTTTTGTTGCAAAAGTTTAAGAAAATCCTAGTGCATACCTTATTCTTTGTTTGTTTGATCAGGTTAAGTTCTTCAAATATATTTATTTCATTAGTATACAGTTAAAATGATATCTGAAAGTTATAAAAAGAGAAAGGAAAATGGATTGAAGCTAAAAGGTATGTCATTGTTCTTAAGATCTTTGGTCCAATAAGATAAGGGGACAATATTTGGATTGAATAAGAGACAATGAGATCAAAGTGATCCCTATCAATTAGACAGCAATTGTTTTCATCAACAATTATACCTCTCATTGTGTAAAGCATTATGTAAAGCATTAAAATTATTAATAGCATAACGCGTCTAATGCTAATTATGCATGTGAGTAGAGGAGTTTATCCTTAAAGCATAGGGGTCAAACCCTATGATAAGTAAGGTTTCAACCAACTGGAAATTATGACTAGGACCTTTAAGAGATCAACCAGGTATTGGGTACAGGGGAACATACACCATTATTTTTTAAAGTAATAATAGCAGCAATGTTTAACCCAGAAGCATCTAGGTCAAAATTAATACTATGCAAAGTTCTGATTAAATGACTATTGTTAGATAGTCACATAAGAAGATCTATTCTGAAGATCTATTCTGGGATCACTAAAGTCCTAAATTGTAGTAAAGTACAATTTAGGACTTTAGTGATCCCAGAATAGATCTTCTTATGTGACTATCTAACAATAGTCATTTAATCAGAACTTTACATAGTATTAATTTTGACCTAGATGCTTCTGGGTTAAACATTGCTGCTATTATTACTTTAAAAAATAATGGTGTATGTTCCCCTGTACCCAATACCTGGTTGATATAACACAGATGGCAGGTCTCTTAGACATAAGAGAAGACACAACCATTGATAGTGGGTTAAGAAATAAATCTAAGTTCATACCCCCAACAGCTCAAGATACCCATATTCAGGAATTTGTTGAAAGAGTGACACAACAGTTACATAAACTAGAGGATAGACACGGTAAAAACTCCCACTGCACACATCATCATAACCTGTCAAGAGTGGAGGAAGCACTCCTCAAGGATTTACAGGAAGATCCACAACTGGTGATACGTTCAGCAGATAAAGGGGGGAATGTAGTGATTATGGATCTAAATGATTATTTAGGTGAAATAGAGAGACAATTGAATAACGAGTGTTGTTATGAGAGGATAAGGACAAAACCCATTCCTGAAATAGAAAGAACTATCAATGCCAAACTATGGGATTGGCATGAAACAGGTCTATTGTCTGAACATGAATACCGCTATTTACAGACTCAGAACTCAAGATATCCATGTATATATGTACTCCCGAAGATACATAAAGGAGGGGCGTTTCCACCAGGTAGACCAATCATTTCGGGGAATGGCGGCCCGACCGAACGACTCTCAGAATATGTTGACGGTTTCTTACAACCCTTTGTGAAAAACCTACCTTCCCACCTTAAAGACAGTAGGGATGTGTTGTGCAAGCTCGAAGACTTTGAATGGGACAGCTTAAATCTTATGTTTGTCACCATGGATGTTGAAAGCTTGTACACCTGTATCCATATAGAGCGTGGTGTGGAAGCTTTACAACACTTCCTATACAAAAGAAATGCCCAACATCTAGAACACTCTACCATGCTTTTGGAGATGTCACGTATTATCCTGACCAAGAATGTATTCCTACATAATGGAATGTGGTTCCTACAGAAGCAGGGTACGGCCATGGGATCCAGGTTTGCTCCGTCTTATGCAAACCTTTTCATGGGTTTGTATGAGGCGGAGCATGCCTGGGGACCAGGTGCTAAGGAATGGACCAACAATGTCATATTCTTTGGTCGATACATTGATGATGTGATTATGATATGGACCGGGTCTGAAATGCAATTACTGGAATACCAAACTTACCTAAATACGAATAGATTCAATGTTAAATTAACTATGAACTATTCACGTAAGGAAATTGAATTTCTTGACTTGAGACTATATATAAAGAATCAAAGAATACAAAGCGAAGTGTATAAAAAACCCACTGCATGTAACAGTGTACTTCATGCTGAAAGTGCCCATCCCAGTGCAACGATTAATGCGATACCATATGGCGAAATGGTCCGCACTCGCAGGAACTGCAGTGAGGAAGATTCCTTTAACACTAACTTAGGGTCCTTAAAAAATAACTTCATGAAGAGAGGATACTCTAAAAAATCTTTGGAGCATGCTGAAATTAAAATCAGGAGATTGGATAGGAAAAGCACCCTTCTACAAAAAAAGAAAAACGAGAATAGAACGAACAAGGAAAATGTAACTTTCATAACTGAATATAATGCCTTTAGTAATCATATATATGGCATATTACGAAAAAACTGGCATTTATTAATGAAAGCACAACTTCCAGAGGGTACTATCTCTCCAAAACCTAAGGTGGTTTACAGGAAAGGCAGAACCATTAAAAACATCTTATGCCCCAGTTATGTGAAAAAACAAAAAGAACAAACAGGTATGTGGCTCCCCCAAAAACCGTCTGGCTTCTTTGTCTGTGGTAATTGTAATATCTGCCAATTTGGAGTACATAAAAAATCCAAGTTTAAATACAATACTGAAAGGGAGTTTAAGATTAACGCTTTTATCAATTGTAACACGACATTTACTGTATATGCAATTGGATGTTCCTGTGATAAAGTCTATGTGGGTAGCAGTATTCGCTGCCTCAAAACAAGAATACAGGAACATGTGAGAGCAATAAGGAACAGAGATGATAGATACCCAATTGCAACTCACATTGCTGAACTACACCCGGATAAGACAACAATCTGGTTTCATGCAATTGACCATATAAAGGTCCCCGAAAGGGGTGGAGACAGAGAGAGAATGCTTAGACAGGCTGAGGCAAGTTGGATTTGTCGCCTTAGGACTATCAACATGGGTTTGAATATTAACAATGAAATGTATCATTTTCTTTGAATTGTTTAATTGAATAAATTGGCATAATGTATTCCTATTGGAGAAGGACTACTCATGTTAGAAAACTGAATTACACTCATATGGATCTTATGTCATAACGGTTTGAACTATGGCTTAGTTAGGTAATTATAATCATCTATTACAAATGGACATAGTATTGAGATAAACTGGATCTGCTGTCTGATTTGGGTTGACCTCCTAAATTATTGGGTTTGCACAGCGAATCAATACGCACTATGTGCTACAGTCGAGGATAGCGGCGAAAATGTATTTATTTATCATGACCTTTAACATTTATTAGATACCATTTGGATCTGTTTAGATAATTCCCATATCAGGGGCGATCTTTACTTCAGTTTTGATATAAGAACCTGGTTGGATATATGTAGCTAATATCGTTTAAAATCTGCTGCCCATTCCAAAATGGCGGCCTGATACTCCTACATTAGAATATGCGTAAGTAACATCAGTGAGCTACAGACATTGTCCTTTAAATAACGGATATACAATAGGACAAAATACTAAAAAGGAACTTGTGATATGTTTTTGATAAATAAAACTTTAGACTGAACAGTGTTTGTTTAAAATAGTTGGTACACGTTACTTAAACACTCCATCTAAAGATAGCGGCTCCGATCTCTATAGTTCAAAATGGAGATAATACTCTCGATTACTAAGAGACTTTATAATTATGTTTCCACATCACAAGCATTGTGATGTATTGAACTTTATCTTGGGAAATTATATGCTTTTAAATAAATGACACAATACCATATGTAAAATATATAGATATGGTGCTAAAACACTATCTAAAATACACCATTACAAGATGGCAACCCGGTTTTTCATAATGTTTTTCCAGAATTTTCTCTCGTTATAGCCTTAATGCGTCCACATCACAAACATTGTGATGTGTTGAACTCTATCTTTGGAAATTTACATGCTTTTAAATAAATGACGCAATACCATATGTAAAATATATAGATATGGTGCTAAAACACTATCTAAAATACACCATTACAAGATGGCAGCCCGGTTTTCCATAATGTTTTTCCATAATTTTCTCTCGTTATAGCCTTAATGCGTCCACATCACAAACATTGTGATGTGTTGAACTCTATCTTTGGAAATTTACATGCTTTTAAATAAATGACACAATACCATATGTAAAATATATAGATATGGTGCTAAAACACTATCTAAAATACACCATTACAAGATGGCAAGCCGGTTTTCCATAATGTTTTTCCATAATTTTCTCTCGTTATAGCCTTAATGCGTCCACATCACAAACATTGTGATGTGTTGAACTCTATCTTTGGAAATTATATGCTTTTATATAAATGACACAATACCATATGTAAAATATAGAGATATGGTGCTAAAACACTATCTAAAATACACCATTACAAGATGGCAGCCCGGTTTTCCATAATGTTTTTCCATAATTTTCTCTCGTTATAGCCTTAATGCGTCCACATCACAAACATTGTGATGTGTTGAACTCTATCTTTGGAAATTTATATGCTTTTAAATAAATGACGCAATACCATATGTGAAATATATAGACATGGTGCTAAAATACTAGCTAAAATACACCATTACAAGATGGCAGCCCGGTTTTCCATAATTTTCCCTCATTATAGCCTTAACTCTTAACAGGTGAGCCTTTGAGAGTGTATTTAAACCAACTGAAAAATAGAGCTCATTACAGCCGGGACCTCTAGATGGAGGGAATCTGCTCCTACATACGGGTAAGCTTGACTACAATTTAGGACTTTAATGATCCCAGAATAGATCTTCTTATGTGACTATCTAACAATAGTCATTTAATCAGAACTTTGCATAGTATTAATTTTGACCTAGATGCTTCTGGGTTAAACATTGCTGCTATTATTACTTTAAAAAATAATGGTGTATGTTCCCCTGTACCCAATACCTGGTTGATCTCTTAAAGGTCCTAGTCATAATTTCCAGTTGGTTGAAACCTTACTTATCATCGGGTTTGACCCCTATGCTTTAAGGATAAACTCCTCTACTCACATGCATAATTAGCATTAGACGCGTTATGCTATTAATAATTTTAATGCTTTACATAATGCTTTACACAATGAGAGGTATAATTGTTGATGAAAACAATTGCTGTCTAATTGATAGGGATCACTTTGATCTCATTGTCTCTTATTCAATCCAAATATTGTCCCCTTATCTTATTGGACCAAAGATCTTAAGAACAATGACATACCTTTTAGCTTCAATCCATTTTCCTTTCTCTTTTTATAACTTTCAGATATCATTTTAACTGTATACTAATGAAATAAATATATTTGAAGAACTTAACCTGATCAAACAAACAAAGAATAAGGTATGCACTAGGATTTTCTTAAACTTTTGCAACAAAAGTTCAATACATTATAAGAAATAGGAAGGTTATCACTGATATATTCACTCTCTCTTTTGATTATAAGGAAACGTATTTGACTGGGACTACTAGAGGAAGGGTTAGCTATATTTCTTGAAGTTGGAGGGAAACAAGTTGAAACCTTCTTTACACTTAAGTGATTGGTAAGAGCATATGATATACTTATGACTAATCTAGGATTGGAATAAGATGCTAGATAATGAGACGTTTTCAACTATGTACATCGACAATATTTGTGTGAAATGTGTAATAACAATTGGTTCTATGAATACTTAGAAACTACCTGACATATGAAGAGGAGAATAGATTTATCTGAATGCCTTCACTTGACTAAATATAAAGACTGTTCGTGCAATAATGAATCAATATATTTCCAGAACATGAACACAAGGTAGAAATGCAAAATTGAAAATTGAAGTGGCAGGTGTAGCAAGGTTAATAATGGATTACTGTAGCAACCTGTAAGATATGTGTATAAGGAACTATAGAAAAATTATTGGTGTTTTAGCTTTTCTCTGTATAAAAGAGTGGTTTATACAGAATTTTAATATTATAAATGTTTTAAATTGTATGTAATCTGATAGACATGTTTGTAAGATATTTTGTATCTGTTTGTTTGTAGCCCTGAAGAAGTCCGCTTGGACGAAACGCGTCGGCTACGCTGTTTATGTCTTTTACATTTGTAAAGAAAAGAAGAATATAATAAAGAAACAATTGTGAAATCACACCTGCTGAATGGACTGATATATTACATGATTGCAAAATAACGTTGTGGAGTGCTGGATCTCAGTGTTTTGTTGACATATTGCTGGATCTTTTGATCCTAAGGAGGTTTAGGGGTATCTAACCTCATGATCCGTGGCACCTGAAATATTAATAATTTTTGACCTAACTAGATGAATTGGTGCATTGAGATACCTACCTTATACCCCGTTTCGTTTGTGTATTGCTATTCATGAAAGAGGTCGATGTTATGAAATGAATAATGGCGCTCCTATAGAGAAAGAGGGGATGGTATCTACAAATGCAGAACAAGTTATTGGAGAACAAGTACAAGGAAGGCGGAGTCACGTGCCTGTATGGAACTGGAATTGTAGAAGTGTTTGTATTATTCAAGAGCAATCCATTGATATTTAAAGGAGATTTCTACATATCTTTCCAAGGTGAAGTTTAAAACAGAAAATAAATACTTTACAAGGATTAGATCCTTGCAAGATTAGAAAGCATACAAAGTTGCTGGGACACTCACTAGCTTGTTTATCAAAGAAAGTGTGCCAAAGCAACTTTCCTCATTTCAGGATGTCAGCTGTACACCACTCAACAATGTGAAATTTAGTTAGGAGGCTGTACTATTTAAAATCTCCTGCTTTATGTTTAGGAGGAATGAATAGACACTTGTGCATGGTACTGAGGCTGAAGTACAAACAGTGTGTGATGATGTGCACTTTTATTTCTTTGGTCCTGAGCAGGATTCTAGAGAAAATGAAGAGTTGTTAAGAGGAGGAGTTGCAGAACAGGACACATATATCACAGTTGATAATTGTAAAGAAAAGGTTACATAATTTAACACAGTGCTGTCTAAATCAACAGAGTATGTTTATACATGTTGTTGATGGACTTACTAGTCATTTGAGATGTCATGAGTGATGTCATCAGTGATGTCACTGACCATTTCATGAGTGATGTAATATGTGAGGTCATAAGCAGTGCATTGCAGGGGCGCGAGTTATAGTTAGCTCAGCTAACTATAACTTCTGAATTTCTCTGGTTTTGTTCAAGTGAAATGTCAGCCTAACTATAACTAAGGGTGGGTGGTTATGCGTAGTCGCGCTACGCAAAGCTCCACAAAATGGTAAAAAATCTCTGCGAGCACGCAGAGTTCCGCGACGTCGCGGAATTGCTTGTCCCGCCCATTCGCGATGTGTTTTTCCTGTTCGAGAACCCTGTTTGCGTGCTCTGGGGGAAATATCTTGCGAAGTTGCCAATGCGGTCGCCAATTGCGTGGCCATCTTCTTTCACTTGTCCCGCTCGCGATGCGTGTTTCCTGTTCGCAAATGCGGGCGCGTCCTAAGGATGTGTTCACGATCGCACACTCTCGTGGGATCGTGCAGCCGGCTACCAAAATCTCGTGGCGCACGCGAACGGATAGGAAAACTCATCGGCAAACGCAGGGTCCCAGCAAGTCGCTCTTGCGCGTGTGAACACGCATTTTGAAAACGCAAACTAGGGAAAAATTCCGCAACGCCGCGGATTGCGAGATTTTGGGCAATTCCGCGTTGTCCTCGGAACGCGGTAATGCCTGCAAACGGAATGGAATTTACTGCCCAGGATTAACTATAACATCCCTGTAACCTTAGTTTTTTCTGTGAATATATATATGTATATCTATATCTATATCTATATTCACTTAAAAAACCATAGGTTTCACACATGTTATAGTTAGCTGGACATTTCCCTCGTAAAAAACCAATGAAATTCCCCCGTTATAGTTAGTGCAGGCAACTATAAATCACGCGACCGCAATCCTCTGCTGATGACGTCAGATATTACATCACTGATTAAATATGTGTCTTTCTGAAAAATAAATATTTGTAATATATGTATAGCTAAAGATTAATGGAAGAAGACATGGGTAAATAGGTGTCTAAATACAGTGATGTAATATCTGACATCATCAGCAGAGGATTGCGGTCGCGTGAGTTATAGTTGCCTGCACTAACTATAATGGGGGAATTTCATTGGTTTTTTACGAGGGAAATGTCCAGCTAACTATAACATTTGTGAAACCTATGGTTTTTTAAGTGAATTTGCAAGGTTTTTTAAATGCTAATTCCTAACTATAACATGTGTGAAACCTATGGTTTTTTAAGTGAATTTGTACGGTTTTTTAAATGCTAAGTTCTGTATTTATTAATATTTTTGTTTTTCAGGTTCTTCACCGTGCACGCACTGTGCGCGCGCTGTGGGCGCACGGTCACCCACGATGCGTTGTGCGTGCTGTGCGCGCACAGTGCGCGCACCCCGCGCTTTTTCAAAAAAAAAAAAAGTTTTTTTCATCCTTGGGGGTCCTTCAGTGACCCCCTGACAAAGGCTAGGGGATCAGGAACTGTCCACCCTGCCCCCTTTTCACATTCTCCACCTTTGTTTTTCACTGCCTCATACTGCGAGAGACAAAATGGCGGCCGACACTTCCTGATTTCAACCGACTGGAATGTTTACTGTCATGTAACCACCAATCAGAATTACGCTCGCGCACGGTGCACGCCTATAGATATATATGTACTTTTAACTGAAATTTCCTCAGGAACTACTGAACAGATTCACTCCAGATATTCAAAAGGCACATCCCTGACCTGAGGACTTTCTCTTTGCCAAATTTCAAATAATTCTGTTAAGCCGTTCGGGCTGTACCTTGGACTAAAGGTCCCTATGGAAAAATGCATGGGGAAAACGCGTTTTGGGACCCCCCTTTTTTCTCGGCCCCCGCTTGACTAATCACCCCGAGACTTTCAGGGTAGGGGTGAAAGACACTGCATTTTAATAATATAATGTGCTAGTATGTTTCTTCACTTTGCTACATACTAAGTATTCACAAAAACATATATAGATTAGTGCATTAATTAAAATAATTACCACACTACTTTAAAAAAAAACACAGTTTACTGTGCACTGGTATAAAAATATAGGAAAAGTTATTTTTTTTAAATGTAAATATTCAAAAAATATGTTTGGGTACCTCAGTATTCCCGGCCTACTTCGTATTTTTTCAAACAAATATCTAGAAGCTTTTAAATATTTTGCTCTACTTATTACCACTTTTCAAAAGTGGTATAGTTAGGGAAAAAGTACCAAACCCAATACTTACCTACAAAAGAAGGCGTAACACACAACAGGGGGAAAGTGTACCTAAAAGCAATTTCTGACTTTAAAAGCCAATGATTACCTAATCAGCTAATTACTTATATTAACTATGTAACATGCTATTACTGCAAAATAACCCCAAATTTTGAAAAAAACAAAACAAGAAATATTAGTAACTTTAAATGCATTTCAACTTATAAAATTATTGCATTACTTACCTGCACTTTAAAAAATTTAATTATGTGCACCATAATATGTAATCCTGCCATATTTAACCGTCCAAAATACGACTCCCGGGCTTCACACAACGCAACATCTAAAAGTGTATCTTAAATATATTTGATATAAGAGTGTTTTGCAACCCCCATTTTTTCTTTACGCCCCCTTCAGCCAACAATGCAAAACGTTTACTAATTCATGAATTAAACAAGTTGAATAAGTCTACTAAAATGTGTGGATCTGCCACAAAAAGATGCAAAGTTATTATGGTATACAAATTTTACAAATCCATAGGTTGATAATATATACAATTTTCAAAACAAAAATGTTAACCTACTACTAGTTCATGAAAGTGGTAATACGTTATTGACGGGCATCTATCTTTTGGCATGATTTTCCCTATCTTTTTGCTTCTGACCTTTTGTTTTGATTGTGTGCTGTATCTCATTTTTGCTGGTTAGAGGACTTTGGGCACTTTACCACTGCTGACCAGTGCTAAAGTGCAAGTGCTCCCAGTGTTAAATGTAATGGTAATCGACATCTGTCCATATTCCTGAATCCCAGAGGGCCACGCAACAGCACGAGAAGAGGCTATAGCGATCTTCTGTCAGAGGTTCATCATCCTATGAGCAGAGCGCCCTCTTTTGAAAATGGATAAACAGCTCGATGCTTCATGGTAAAACAAGTATCTCTCAGTTATCATAGGCCCTGCCCACTCAAAGACTGTTACAAGCCTATTCTTGTGATAGGAGCTATCGCTTCTGTTCCTAAGACATCTACATTTGGGATCCCCTTCTTACCACACCTAGGAACTCCCGTTATCTAGCGTTCATTTCACTTGGAGGACAGTTCATCTTATTCCGTGTGACCAGCACCTTTTGAGAAACAATATAGGAAGTGACTATCCTGACGAAGGCATTTTGCTGCCGAAACGCGCGTAGATGAATATTACCACAACCTTGATTGATGGATGAATATCGTTACAGTTAAGGTAATTGGTTTCTCCATGATGAACATATTTGATTTACTAGTAAGGTCCTCGTACAGGGCACTGTTTGTGCCCAGGGCCTGTAAATCAAATGCTACTATTGGGCCTGCATCACTGATTGTGCCACCCACATGAGTGGTCTTGCAAACATGTCTCAGACATGCCACTGCAGTATCTTTGTGCGCAGTTTTAAACTTCCATTTCAACCTGGCAAGTGAACCCAGTTGGCAGGACTAAGCCTTTCCTTTTGGTACACGTAAGGCACTCCTGAGGTAAGCCCAAGGTTGCTCCATGGGCAATGTGCAGTGTATTTAAAAGGTAGGACATGTACTGCTGTGTTTTACATATCCTCGTAGTGAAATACTGCTGATTTTATTTTTCACTATAGCAAGGCCTATTTCTCCAATAGGTTAGCATTGGAGCTGCCTCATAACATCTTACAGGTGTATCTGCCAATTGGGAGCACTTTGAAAATTGGTGTTTGGGGTCTCTGGACTTACAATTTAAAACTACATCTTTTAGTAAAGTTGTTTTTTAAATTGCAGGTCTGAAAATGCCATTTTCTTATTTTAACCATTCTATGTCTCTGCCTGTCTGTTGAATACATGTCCGGGTTAGGCTGACAGTTGGCTGTTTGTGCATTCACTCTAGACAGTCACACAAAGTAAGCTGAGATGTGCCCTGCATATCTTGATGGCCCATCTATATGAATTATTACCAATATTAACAGCATTACACAATTATAAACCAATGTTTACAGTGCTTAAAAAACAGAAACCCAATGAAAAAACAAAGGTTGAAGATAAGTTATAGTTCGGAAAATTTTATTTTTTCTATAGAAAAACAATTAAACTTAGTTATAATTTCTGCCCAAACCAAAACTTTCTTTAAGTCAGACACCTTCATCCAGAGTGTTGTAAACTCACTAGGCAGACTAAATCAAAGGCCATATAAGGGGAAAAGGTGAGCAAACCCTGCATCCCAGACCTTAGATGGTTACCCTCAGAAAAGTCCCCCATGGTTTTAAAACATTATAAAAGGTGTTTTACTGTACACAGAGCCTTTTTAGGTTCCATGGTATTGTAACACCTAATATGGTTCATGGAACCTGAGGTACCCAATTGTGCCCGGGTGCCTTAGTTCTGCAAAACCTGCCCAAGTACAAAGGAACCAGAGTATTATTTTAGGTGTTTTGGTACTGTGACTGTGGACTCTTGTTCAGAGTCTTGACATAATAATCTCTCATGTGATTTCATGTTTTATCTTTCCCCCATAAAGAGTGTGACTATAGGGGGTCTCCCCTTGCCCGCTGCCAGTTCTAATCTGAAATCGGGGTAAACCCGTATTACCATTACTTGCTAGAGGAAACTCCTCGACATGGAAGGAACTGGTTTTAAGATACACTCTTATCTCAATTGGAAGTGAGAGTACTAGCGCCATGGGACAGGTAGAGTCCTGAGGAAGGCCGGCATGACCCTACATGTGGGGCATACACTTACGGCAAAAACATGATTACCACCTGGCAGTAAAGGAGGGGTGCTAGGAGCACATAGTATCTCCCAATCACCACCATCCTTCACGTTTTTAATCCTGGCCGGAAGGTCCAGGAATAAAGTCTTAGGCATAGCGACTCTTCCGAGCTAGTTTTAACTCACACTACACTGCACTTTCACTGCTGTCATTCTCAGTCACTGTATAATTATGTTGTGTCTTTTTGTGTTGTATTGTCTTCCCCCACCCTATTTCTCCACCCCGTGCATGGCTAGGCCGGGGTGTTTTGTAAGCAGCCCAATGATGAAGCATGCCACACATTTGTGTGAGTGAGGGCAGTATTACCACATACAGCATGTGCCAACACACAATATAAATATATTTTATTACTCCCTACTCCTTCTGGTGTACTAAGTATTGACAGGGGGTTTGGGGTAGGTGAGTCTGTACCCTCACCCCTTCTTTTATGTGTACTTGGTACTGTGAATGCCAAAATCCCTGAGCCACACAAATTCCAATGTAGTATCCATGGCACCCAGTAGATGTTCTAATGCCACACCTTGTTAAAAATCCAGTCGTTTTGATCAACCTCTAATGGCTAGGCAGAAAAGGCAGTGAGCACCCATCCATTGAATACAAGACCTTTTCACAAGCCAGGCCAAACAGTATATGCAGCAAGATTTGCCTATGTGCCAGGTTGAGCGCAGGATCTGGCTACATGCCAGGCCCTGTGGCCAATTCTTGTTGCATTTGCGCAAAGTCTGTGAACAGTGGGAGTTGACCATGTGTGGTGGGTTTGGGGCAAGGAATGGCCATAGACCAGGCCCTGCAGCCAACTGCTTCTGCAGAATGCTACAATTTAAATTTTAAAGGACATGCAGAGCAGTGGTTGGGCAGAAGCGTTTACAGTAAAAAAGCCATAGAAATTAAATGAAAAAAACGTAGCTTAAAACTGAGTTAGGGTATTACTCAAACACACAAAACCGCCACAATTCTTAAGTTATCTTGACGAATGGACACAGTGCTCACCATAACGCATGTCACCCACTATGCAGAACACACAAAACAACACAAAGAGCACGCATTTCCAAATAGCATAGGGAAAAATTGCAGACTACCAAAAGCAAAACATGATGGACGGAGTGAGTTAAGCTGTGCGATGTCATTTGGTGTAAGCGTAGTAATAAACCCACATTCAGTCATGTATTGCTGCAATGCAAAAGTCATACCCTATGTCTTTCCATAGTAGAGCCACATCTTCTGGGTCTTAAAGACCTGGACCCCTCTTGTATCTTCACTGCTCAGCCTGTGGGTTTATGCAATGAGACTGATTCTGCTTGAGTACACTCTGTGCAGCTGCATACATACTCGATGCACACATAAACATGCTTCTGTGCAATATACATCGAACTCTAAAACAGTACTGTTGATTTTTTTCTGCATAAAGCAGCACTCATCGTTTCCTATTGTACATCAACTATAATGTATGCCTTTAACTATATTTGTCGAATACTGATATTAGCTATACTAAACTGCACACATGACCGCTATACGTGTCAGTCTGTCCGAGATTGTAATGGGATCTAGCTAGAATGCGGTCTATGACTTTGGGTTGTTTTTGTCATACCCTTGAAGATGCACAGTTATAATTTAAATCTCAAGACACAATAATAACTATTACAGCGTCTGTGTTATTGTAGCGAATCTATGCAACCAATGGAAATATGAATACTGCATGATTGAAAATCTGCTCAGAAAATTGAATTTGTAAGTGTCAAATGAGCAAGAGGAGGCAATTCTTAAAAGTTAAAGGACAGAAGTTCAGTGCCTGAAACATGATTTATTTGCACAGCAGATGCATACCACTACTTCATTAATTTCTCCCTGTCCTAAAATATGAATGACAAAATTATTTGATAACCTCTCATTGTAATGTGACATTGAATTTTTTTCATTTATATTCATTCTGCTGAATAATCTTTTTTTTCATTTCCACCTTCAAAAAGCTGCATTGTGTCCCACTCGCCATCATATTTGCATTTTATAGAAGCACATTGCATTGGAAAGGAGAACCATTTCTTGCACTCTTAATTTTAACGTAGTACAATAAAGAATGAGGCATCCCTGCTGTGAAATATATGAAAATCCAGAAAATCTGGTAACTTCACAGGCACTGGTAATTGAAAGTGGCCCTGACATTAAATATTGCCCATTTTAACATAGGAAAATACACCCCTCTTTCTAAAACCAGTGAGCGCATTACGAACCCGAGTATTGCTGGGTAGAATATCGGGACCATATCTCGGATGATGAATGCATTACCAAAGTCTTTTTCCTTACAATAAATGTCTAAAAATTGTAGAATTGTTTGCCATAACTAGATTACATTTTAGATGGTCGTCAAGTGTCAAATTGAGAGTCAGCTGTCACTACCTGAAATGAATGCTAGTTATAGTTACTACAAAATCCAGCAACCACAGGAGAATGTTTTCTTGCGGCAAAGTTCCTCTCACCATTCCTTAAATTAACTATTTTAATTCTGAAAAGCTGTGTTTTTATTGCAATTAGGTAAAAAAAAAACTTAATAACCATCTTGGCTACTAAAATGCATAAGATTATATGCTCCATCATTATATGTTCATGTCCTGGTAGTTTAATTTTTAAGTAATTATTTGCCTCCCGGTGGTAAGGCATCCCAATTGCGTAACACAGAACAGTAACAAAAGAAAAATGGCAGAGTAGGTTTTAAATGGAATGATAAATAACCACTAGTGGTATTTCATCTGGCATAATGAACTTACAATGTTCACTGTTTCGTATGCATAATACATTTAATAGGTGAACTAACCACCTGGCTGCTATCCTTAAATCAAATAGCCCCCCTAGGGCTGACCCCTTTTTTGATCACGCTTAAGACTTCATAACATTTTGCCCTCGCTGCGCCACGTTGCATGAAACAGTAGAAAATGTGCCCCTGAGTTTCTCAAAATGTGGTCGTTCTTGCATACTGTTTTATATTTATAGGCTAGAAATAGATAGAAATTAAATTGATAATATGCCAAATGTTGAACTCTTCTGTGTTGCTTATCTTCTCCTAATATAAACAATGCCCCACTTGTGTGGGCGGCTCTATCGCCCATAATGGGAACGACCCCAAAATGCAATTTGAGACATACATTTTTTGCCTTGAAAATGTATGCTTTTTCGCAATGGGGGTAGCTGAGCTATTTGGGCTTGGCTGCCAATTAAATAAAGCCTACTAATCCCAGACATTTCTTAAAACTGGACACCAAGGCATGTCCATGGTGGTATGCCTTTCATCTATCCCACTGCGACTTCTTACCTGGAATACTCTGAAAACTTCAAACCTTGGCAAAAAGTATACATTTTCTTTACATGTTTGAGAGAAAAAGCGCTAGAATCTTCAGAGGTCCACAAAAATCCAAACTTTCAATCATCAAGTGTCCTCAAACTGCTCCTAATAAAAACAGTACTCCACGTATGTCGTTGGACGTATCACTGGTGACAGGAACAGATGAAACCATATGAAGTCAATGTACTATGATTTATTGTAATACATGCCATTATACATGTATTATTTTTAACTGGAATGAACTTGTGCCTCACCGCTGTTGCACGAATTCTACTGGTAGAGCAGTACTGTGTATTAGAATCACAGGACGTTAGACTGTAGGGGCAGAGTCTGTCTACAATCTCAGTACCTGTCCTAGCTAGCTCACAGTTACTCACCTGACCTCCTAACTTTCCCAGAGTAGTAAGGTGATTTTGGAAACCTCAAACATGACCCTCTAGTCCCCAAAGAAGCTGTGGAAACAGATCTGTCCCTTTCGTTACTTACTCACTCATGCATGACCACGGTAAACACAAGAAAGACAGGAAGAACCTTTATAATGCATTTATTGAAACTATCGTAGTATATTATGAAGCAAATGTGCTGCGATCATTAGGCAGATGCAACTAAACACAGCAATTAGCATTAATAACAGGGCGTACAGGACTAACATCCCAACCATGGTATATTATAAATCTAGTTAAATCTACCCTCTCTGTATGTGAAAAGGGATATATATCTATATCTATCTATACATCTATCTAAATCTATATATATATATATATATATATGTGTGTGTGTGTGTGTGTGTGTGTGTATATATATATATATATCCTTATATATATAATCACTGGATTGGCCTAAGACCACATAGTCCTAGAAACTTAAACCCCATGTATATTTCTCAAATAAATACATTACACCATGATTAATGCAAACCTCCTTGATTGTCCACTCCTCAAAATTTCAACACATCCACTATCCCCAACCCACTATCCAAACATATCCCCCCAAAACACAATTGCAAAGTCTTAAAGTTTCTGTGATCAATATCTATATGGAAGAGAACAGACGGTATTCACACCATTGGGTTTGAGTGGCAGCAACCTAGAACAGAACAACTGAAATCAACTACCCACAGGTAATTATGTTTATCTTCTCCTTTCTATCTTACAATATTTAATCTCCCTCATCCTACTCCCTCATCCCTCTTACATTAACCCTCTCTAATATTTACACCTAATTCCTATTAACATACTATGGCGCCGATCACGATCCGGTAAAAACCGGGTACGAACCGTCGTACGGAGCATATTCTCCGTCCGACGCGTACCCGGTCGTAACAATATACAAACATGGAATTACGATTCGCACGGAAACACCATTTCCGTACGAATCGTACAAAACCCCGACCGACCAAAATAGACATACAAATGCGATCCGGGAAAGCGCCGACGTGACGTCGGGACGCACGCAGCCTGCCATTCATGAACCAGGAATTACGATTCGCACCGACGTCATCCCGCACGGAAAATATTTTCCGGCTGCCAAAAACTGCCGGGAAATCAGGACGACGCGAACAAGGAGGACCTGTACGCGACGGACAGACATGGACCCGAACCTACGTGTCATCCCGGCCCTCATAGCAGTCGACCTCCTCTACAGGTTCGGACGCAGACGCCGCAGAAGGTCAGAACAACTAAGGGAGGGGGGAAAGGGGGGGGCAGGACCAGGGACAGGCCACAAAACCCCCACCAAAGTCACACAGCACACATGCCCTGGACATACCTGACCCCCAGGCCCGGTCACTACGAGGGGGTGGGGGCGTGTCCAGCAAAGCCAGCGTCCGCCACAACGGAAGTGCCTGACGACGCGAACCGGCAACACAACTATACAGGTACGTCCCGTACCCACGCCTTAAGAGCGTGGGTACGAGTCGTACCACGCCCACACCTACGTCACCCCAACAATGGCGGGACGGCTGTACCCACGTGGCAATGGCCTAGGTACGGCCAGCACAAGCATGCAACAGCGTGGGCACGGGTACGTACGGACCGTACCCCCACCCGCGTATGCATGGAGCCTAGCCCCCACCCCAACCGTGTATGTACGACCCGTACCCTCACCCGCGTACGTATGGAGCGTACCCCCCACCCCAACAGTGTAAGTACGACCCATACCCCCACCCCAACCGTGTATGTACGACCCGTGCCCTCACCCGCGTATGTATGGAGCGTACCCCCACCCCACAGTGTAAATACGACCCGTACCCTCACCCGCGTACGCAAAGAGCGTACCCCCACCCCAACAGTGTAAGTACGACTCGTACCCTCACCCGCGTACGCATGGAGCGTACCCCCACCCCAACAGTGTAAGTATGACCCGTACCCTCACCCTCGTACGTATGGAGCGTACCCCCACCCCAACAGTGTAAGTACGACCCGTACCCTCACCCGTGGACATATGGAGCGTACCCCCACCCCAATAGTGTAAGTACGACCCGTACCCTCACCCGTGGACGTATGGAGCGTACCCCCCACCCCAACAGTGTAAGTACGACCCGTACCCCCACCCGTGTATGCATGGAGCGTACCCCAACCCCAACAGTGTAAGTACGACCCGTACCCCCACCCGCGTATGCATGGAGCGTACCCCAACCCCAACAGTGTAAGTTCGACCCGTACCCCCACCTCGTATGCATGGAGCGTACCCCAACCCCAACAGTGTAAGTACGACCCGTACCCCCACCTCGTATGCATGGAGCATACCCCAACCCCAACAGTGTATGTACGTACCGTACCACCACCCCAACAGTGTAAGTACGATCCGTACCCCACCCGCGTATGTATGGAGCGTACTCCCACCCCAACAGTATAAGTACGACCCGTACCCCACCCGCGTACGTATGGAGCGTACTCCCACCCCAACAGTGTAAGTACGACCCGTACCCCCAGCTCGTATGCATGGAGCGTACCCCAACAGTGTAAGTACGACCCGTACCCCCACCTCGTATGCATGGAGCGTACCCCAACAGTGTATGTACTCACCGTACCACCACCCCAACAGTGTAAGTACGACCCGTACCCCACCCGCGTACGTATGGAGCGTACTCCCACCCCAACAGTGTAAGTACGACCCGTACCCCACCAGCGTACGTATGGAGCGTACTCCCACCCCAACAGTGTAAGTACGAACCGTACCCCCATGGAGCGAACCCACACACGTGTATGTTCTAAGCGTACATATTGTTAAATAGGAGGGGTGTGTGCCTATCACTCCCAGCAGTGCCCAGACGCAGGAGGGGTGGGTGCCTATCACTCCCAGCAGTGCCCAGACACAGGAGGGGTGGGTGCAGAGTCCTCCCAGCAGTGCCCAGACGCAGGAGGGGTGGGTGCCTATCACTCCCAGCAGTGCCCAGACGCAGGAGGGGTGGGTGCCTATCACTCCCAGCAGTGCCCAGACGCAGGAGGGGTGGGTGCCTATCACTCCCAGCAGTGCCCAGACACAGGAGGGGTGGGTGCAGAGTCCTCCCAGCAGTGCCCAGACGCAGGAGGGGTGGGTGCCTATCACTACCAGCAGTGCCCAGACACAGGAGGGGTGGGTGCAGAGTCCTCCCAGCAGTGCCCAGAGACAGGAGGGGTGGGTGCAGAGTCCTCCCAGCAGTGCCCAGAGACAGGAGGGGTGGGTGCAGAGTCCTCCCAGCAGTGCCCAGACACAGGAGGGGTGGGTGCAGAGTCCTCCCAGCAGTGCCCAGACACAGGAGGGGTGGGTGCCTATCACTCCCAGCAGTGCCCAGAGACAGGAGGGGTGGGTGCAGAGTCCTCCCAGCAGTGCCCAGACACAGGAGGGGTGGGTGCAGAGTCCTCCCAGCAGTGCCCAGAGACAGGAGGGGTGGGTGCAGAGTCCTCCCAGCAGTGCCCAGAGACAGGAGGGGTGTGTGCAGAGTCCTCCCAGCAGTGCCCAGACGCAGGAGGGGTGGGTGCCTATCACTCCCAGCAGTGCCCAGACGCAGGAGGGGTGGGTGCCTATCACTCCCAGCAGTGCCCAGACACAGGAGGGGTGGGTGCAGAGTCCTCCCAGCAGTGCCCAGACGCAGGAGGGGTGGGTGCCTATCACTACCAGCAGTGCCCAGACACAGGAGGGGTGGGTGCAGAGTCCTCCCAGCAGTGCCCAGAGACAGGAGGGGTGGGTGCAGAGTCCTCCCAGCAGTGCCCAGACACAGGAGGGGTGGGTGCAGAGTCCTCCCAGCACTTCCCAGAGACAGGAGGAGTGGGTGCAGAGTCCTCCCAGCAGTGCCCAGACACAGGAGGGGTGGGTGCAGAGTCCTCCCAGCAGTGCCCAGACACAGGAGGGGTGGGTGCAGAGTCCTCCCAGCAGTGCCCAGAGACAGGAGGGGTGTGTGCAGAGTCCTCCCAGCAGTGCCCAGACACAGGAGGGGTGGGTGCCTATCACTCCCAGCAGTGCCCAGATGCAGGAGGGGTGGGTGCCTATCACTCCCAGCAGTGCCCAGACACAGGAGGGGTGGGTGCAGAGTCCTCCCAGCAGTGCCCAGATGCAGGAGGGGTGGGTGCCTATCACTACCAGCAGTGCCCAGACACAGGAGGGGTGGGTGCAGAGTCCTCCCAGCAGTGCCCAGACGCAGGAGGGGTGGGTGCCTATCACTCCCAGCAGTGCCCAGACGTAGGAGGGGTGGGTGCCTATCACTCCCAGCAGTGCCCAGACACAGGAGGGGTGGGTGCAGAGTCCTCCCAGCAGTGCCCAGACGCAGGAGGGGTGGGTGCCTATCACTCCCAGCAGCGCCCAGACACAGGAGGGATGGGTGCAGAGGCCCCCAGCAGTGCCCATGGAAAAAAAAGGGTGGAGTACCCACAGATCCAATAGCCACAATTGTCAGTCAGGTGCACAAAGAACCTGCAGTACATGTAACACATGTGTGCGAGGCTGGGAGTACACACATGCATACAGCCTAAAAGGGAACATGTTCACATGAAGTCATGTCAACAGACTACATACACAAGTACAGTGATCACCAAGGATGCCACGAATGATGCAGGTGGAGACATCGCTCTGCATGCATGGCCAAAGTTGAAGGGGTCCGTCACACACCCAGCTAATGTACACACAGCTCAGCGCTAAATATTGGGAACGCCCTGCAGGGAAGATGTCAGGGTACACAGAGGAAGGAACACACCTTGGGACAATTTCACCATGCAGTAACTGCTTACATGAACAGAGAAACCTAGCTAACACCTTGTGATGGCACACAGATACCAGGGTTCCCCCTATGACCAGCACACTACTACATTTCCCACACACCCAACACATGAACACCACCCAAAACCATGTAGCAGCCCCACCAACAGCAATACCAGCAAAGCAGTAGTGTTCCAAGAGGAAAAAAATAAATTGCTTTATTCAGCATGAACCAAAAAAGTCTTGTTTGTAGGAAGTTCAATATTTACAAAGCCCATAGGGCAGTCCAGAAGTCACAGCTGGATGGGGGACACAGTGGGACGCGTGTCCCCTAGCTTGCCTGCACAGTTAGATTCCGTCGTCTTCCACAGGGGTGAGGGCATCATGTGGGGGGGAAGAACCAGGCACCGCAGGGACAGGAGGGCGAAGGGTAGGCGTCGTGGGTGCAGGGATGGAGGACTCCACCACAGGGGGTGGGGCAGGGCCAAAGGCGGAGGCCAGGATCTCGCTGCACACCTTAGCAAGGTCCTCCAGGGAATCCCCTGCACCCGAAGGAACCACAGGCCCCAAGGAGGGGGGGGGGTCAGAGGGATGAGTCGCAGCGCCACTGGGGGAGGGAGTAGACAGGGGGGGGGAATCAACCACCCTGACCGGGGACTCCCTTGACCGCTTGCGGGGTGGTGTCACTGTGGGGCTCAGGGACAGAGCGGCCATGAAGGAGTCCTTGCCTGATATGTGGCCAGGAGAGCTGAGGGGAGGGGATTTGGAGGGAGTGGATTGGGTGGAATGCGGACTCCCACTCTGGCTGCGTGTCTTACGTTTGCCCCCCGACCCAGTGGGTGTGCCTACTTCACCCTGTGTGTGCTTGCTAGGAGGTGTGCGTATGACCTTCCCTGCTGGTGTGGTGCCTGTGTCTGTTGTGGTGTGTGCATGCGTACGTCTGGGTGTACGTGGGACAGGCATGGGAGTGGGAAGTGTGGATGGGGCAGGGGTTGGGGGTGGGACGTAGCGCTGCAGGAGACCCACTGCTGCAGTCAATGTCGAGTCGATGGACCTCAGCAACTGCCGTTGGTCAGCCTGCGATGAAAAAATGCCCTCCAAGTATGCCTCCATGTTGTGCAGCACTTGGCTGTGGCCATGGAGGACATTAAGGATCGCAGCCTGACCAACCTGCAACTGCCGCTGGATGTCCACAGACTCGGCATTGGCGGCAGCAGTGGAGACAGGGGCAGGGGGTGCGGTGCCTGGCAGGAAGGAGACATGTGGTGACCGTGGACGTTGGGAAGGGACACGAGCAAGTGGGAGGCGGCTGATGGCAATGGAGGGGGCGGGGTGCGATGTTGTGCCGCTGTCAGCTGGTGGTGCAGCCTCCGCCCACTCGGAGAGATCATCCTCGGACCCGTCGGCTTCATATTCGGTGGTGCCAGTGGACAGGTCCTCGGCCTCACTCTCCTCCGCCTCTGTACCACTCAATGTGCCAGCCACGATGTCAACGCTGGCACTGGTGCTCGGTCCCTCCGCTCCGTCTGTGCTCATGTCTCCCTCCGTGTCCCCCGACGATGCTGTGGGCAAGGTGAAGAGACAGCAATTAATCACACACCTGTATACATATGTCACATGAGTCCAATCTACGTAGGTTACAGTGCATAGCCTGAAAAGTAAGATCAGTAACATCTACAAAACAAGGTACAGATGTAGGGCATGCAACACACAGTTGGTTGACCCACCATGCCAATGAAAATCCATGGAGAGCATGACACAATAGCAAATTACATGAAATGGAGTTTGACAGAGGAGCCAGGCCCTGGGGACAATCCAGCACTGCATCTGCACCACACAGCGTTGCCGACAATAGGGATGAGGAGGGACAAATTCCATGAGCTTGAGGCACATGCTGCATAGGTAATACTGAAAACATGCCCAACAAGACTGGCTCACTGCACCTTGAGTGTATGTCCAGCCAAACATCACACACTGGCCAGAACTAGCAAGGAGATTACAGGTTTTGACATGTAGGCTTGCCCCGCACCAACCACCCCCTACAAGAGACAATCTGTTGAGACACAGGTGGCACGTACACCTCTTAGTCTGGGTGAAATACACAGGGGATGCATGAATGCAAGATTGGACGCCAAATACCCGAGGTGCGCCTGTCCAAATAATCATATACAAATGGCCAGCATCAGATGATTGTAACAAGACACACAGGCACTGGACACTGTGACTATGAACAAGGAAAATCAGGTCAGGCTGTACAGTGGACACTTGCACTACATTTCACGTCAATATACATGGTGCCAGGGGACAATGGCACAGAGCACAACCTATGCTGTAGACACTGAGAGTGTCCACGTTTTGTGATGACACACATGACACCTAGGAAAATATGCCCCAGGGGACAGTAGTGGCAACACAGCTCCATGGTCGTGAATGGAAATGACTGCAACACACGCCACCATCCCTGCACTATGTGTATCGCACACTCATGCATATCATGTCACAGGCCACAACATAGGACATGCGCACTGTAAGGCATGACACTTGTGAGACTAACTCCCATGTCTCGTTGGCGGCCATATAAGGTGAGGGGTGAGCCACATCGCAGTCTAGTCCTCATTTAGGAGGCTCGACCAACATAAATAGCAGCCATGCCTACGCGCAGCGTCATCGCGCAGCGGGATCGCCGGACTTCCGCCGGAGTTACGCCTGAGTTCAGCCCGTCTGCGCCCGTCCGCGCTGAGGACGTGCTGCAGGGCGGGCTGGACTCAGCTGGCACCCCCCCCTCCACTCTATGAGGTGCCTAGGCAATACTTTATGTCGGAACTCATGGCTTTTAGACCATGAGTGCAGCGATGCTCTCACCGCATTTCTCCTGAAGGCATCTTACATTCCCAGCGATGCATGACATGTAAGGTTTCCTTTCGCTGCCCCGCTCCCAGTACTATTAGATCCCATTCGCGCTCGGGATGCCTTTCTGTTTCGCTGCCTAAAACCGGTTTCCTAATTAATGCGCGATCACTGATCAAGCACAATGTTGCCTTCCACGAATTTGTGGAAGAAAGACAGCCGGACTGGGTCTTTATCACGGAGACCTGGGCTTCGGATTCCTCCGGTCACGATCTACTCTTGGCCATTCCTGATGGCTATTCTCTCCATAGGCAGGATAGACCACTGCGTAGAGGTGGAGGAATTGCCGTTCTTTTTAAATCTTCTTTTTCTTGCACTGTTAAATCTCTATCAATGCCTGGAGATCGCTTTGAGGCACTCTATTTTTGCATTTTGTGTGCTCCATCTGTCTCTTTCACTGGGATACTCATATACAGGCCACCCGGCCCTAGGGCTAGTTTTTCTTCAGATCTCCTCAGAATCCTAGAACCTTATTTTGGAAAATCCTATCTTTCCATCTTGGGTGATTTCAATTTCCATCTTGATGAAATCAACTCAAAGGATACCCTGACATTAATTGAGTCACTCGGAGCTTGTGACCTCGTTCAGTTGGTGAGCAGCCCAACACACAAGGCTGGCCATATTCTTGATGGGATATTTTCTAGTGATTCTAGGCTATCTACTGGCCTGCCTCTGCCGTTGGTCTGGACAGATCATTTTGCAGTACCGCTTGAACTTGCTCTTCCTGCCCTGCCCTTAGCTAATCATGTCGCTACTTCATTTACTCTTAGGAGAAACTTTAGAAATATTACTGATGACACTATTGCTTCTCACATTTGGATCTCGGAATCTTTCTCCTTGAAGGATGCGGATGAGGCAGCTCAAGAACTTATGGACTCTATTACCAATGCAGTGGAAAAGCTTGCCCCCGCCTCCCTTCGATATGTAGCTCGGCAGAAACCCACTGCACCCTGGTTCTCTGAACATCTGAGACTCCTAAGGCAGGGGTGTAGGAGCAGCGAGAGAAGCTGGAGGAAATCCTGGGATCCGAAAGATCGAGAGGTTCATAAGTCCGCTTTACGGGACTACAAACAGAGAGTTGTAGTGGAAAAGCAGGAGTACTTTTCCAATCTTACAGGTTCCCTAACCTCATCCAGGGAACTTTTTAAAATTGCTGATTCACTATGCTCTCTCCAACTCCCTGATCCTGTAGTTAGCTCTCAGGATCTTTGTAATAACATCTCTGACTTCTTTCACAGCAAAATCTCGGACATTCACATCGCCTTAGAAGCCCAGTGTCACTCCTTGGATAAGGATATTCCTTCTGCTATAGCCAGTCTGGACACTTTGGGTGAAGGCCCTTCCAAACTATTCAGGCAATTTCCCTTATTGTCTTTGGAAGGACTGAACCTCCTACTCGATAGGACTAAATCTTCCTCCCCAATGGATCCTTTACCGCTAAAAATACTGAAGGAGTGCAGAACCAGTATTCTTCCGCCCATGTTGGAAGTCATGAATAGGGCTATTGTCCAGGGTTCCTTTCCATCAGTGTGGAAGAAGGCTATTGTAAAGCCTCTCCTTAAGAAACCGTCTTTGGATCCTGGCCTTCTTAAAAACTTCAGGCCAATCTCTCTGCTCCCTGCCGCTGCAAAAATATTGGAGGCACACCTCAACTCCCACCTCTCCACTTTTCTTGAGACCAGTGAGTATCTTGATAACACACAGCACGGATTCAGAAAATACCACAGTACCGAATCTGCACTCACAGTTGTAGTAGACAACATCCGACGTAAAGTGGATAGTGGCCAAACTACAATACTGGTCCTATTAGATCTCACAGCCGCGTTCGATACCCTGTCTCCCGCCATTTTAACATCTCGGCTTAGGGAGGCAGAGGTTACTGGGCGGCCTTGAATCTTCTTAACTCCTTTCTCCTTGGTAGAGAACAGAGAGTAAAGCTTGGAAATTTCTTTTCCCCTGCCTAGTCATTGCAATGTGGGGTGCCACAGGGGTCGGCCCTTAGTCCGACCCTGTTTAACCTCTATGTGTCCCCCCTTGCTAGACTAGTAAGATCGCAGGAGATGGAGGTGGTGTCCTACGCCGACGACACCCAGATCATGGTGTCACTGGCTCATTCCTCTGTCCATACATCCGCCATTAGCTTTAGGTCATGCATGCAGCATGTGGCAGATTGGATGATCATCAGTTCCCTAAAGCTAAACGGCGACAAGACAGAGGTCTTGGTCTTTGGGAAAGACCAAGATGTTTGGTCGAGCGAGTGGTGGCCTTCATCTCTTGGCACCTGCCCCACTCCCTCCCAATCAGCCAGAAATCTCAGCGTGGTCTTTGACACCTCACTCTCTATGATGCTCCAAGTAAATAGGACCGTGGCCACATGCTGGGGTGTTATCAGGATTCTAAATAGGATCCGTAACTATCTTTCTCTCCAGGCTCGTAAGCAGATTGCAGTCACTCTTGTTGGCTCCAGGCTCGATTATTGCAACTCCCTGTATGTGGAGTCCAACAAGGGCCTTATCCATCGACTGCAAATCGTGCAGAATGCTGCAGCACGTTTTGTTCTGGCCCTTCCCTTGGCATCTTCAGCCACGACTGCTAGGAGAGATCTTCATTGGCTCCCTGTTCAGCATAGAGTCTTTTTTAAGATTCTATGCCTTACATACAGAGCTCTTGCGGCTGGCACGGACGATGCACTTGGGTCTCTGCTTACCCGCTATATCCCAACCAGATCTCTTCGATCTGCTGGGTTATTTCAACTGGTAGTGCCCCGCACAAGGCTAGCCAGATGTGGAGCGAGAGCTTTTTCTGTTGCCGCACCTAAGGTCTGGAACTCTCTTCCAATTGAGGTCAAAACCCTTCCCTCAATTGATCTGTTCAAAAAGGCTCTTAAGACGTGGTACTTTACCAAAGCCTACCAATGAGAGAATGCTGGTTTGATTTGCGAGCTGTATTATTTGAATTAGGCGCTTTGATGCCCATTGGGCAAAGTTTGCGCATGACAAAACTCATTTCATTCATTCATTCATTCATGTCTGGACTCTGCATCAGTGCCAACTGACATGGAACCCACATGTACTGAACTGGACAGGGCACAGGCAAGGTCCCAAAACCTGTTACACACCACCCCCACACATGATGCTACAGGCATAGTTCACGTGGAGAAAATGCCAGCCTAGATAACCTTGTGAAGGAGTGACTACACACAGACCAGGGAACACATTGCAAGGAGGGGAAGGGAGGCAGGAGAGCACAGCTATACAGTGGGTAACTGGATCTGCACAGCACCTTTAAACCCTGGCAGTGTATCCATGCAACTGTGCACTTACAAATGCTGGTGAAACACAACAAGCACACATGTACCTACCCCCTTCCTGCTACTGCATCTCCTGTAAGCGCCTCTCCAAGTCTGGAAAGACCACCGGCAGCACACGCTTGTGGATGTGGCTCAGTCGGCGGCGCCCGCGGTTCTTATGGCTCTCAGGTGAGTCCCCCAGCAGGACCCGTGCGATCCTCCGCATCCAGCACCAGATATCCTGCCAGCGTTTCCTCACCTGGGACAGGCGCCGCTTCCGGCCATCCGCACTCCTCACGGCGCTGACGGCGGTCAGCCATATCTGCTCCTTGGCAGAGGCGCCTACCTGTGAGGATGAACAAGTGACACTACATCAATACACCTGGCACATGTCACAGAGACACATATTAGAACACATTTGCTGTTTACAACAAGGCATAGTATGCATCCAACGCATTGCACCTTTGTCATAGGGACATGATCCTCTGGGGAAGGGCAAAAGCAGTACGTGCCATTGAAAGGACACAGGTGGAATGAGGGCAACTACACAATCAATGATCCAGGCTCACACTGTGCATCACAAGCTACACCAGGATAATGTGCAGCACCTCTAAGCAGTCACATGCCACAGGCCACTGACGCTACCGCAGCAGAGTACACAGACACACACAGGCACAGGACATTCACCTGCCATTGCCAAATGCAGCGACAAACCTCACTCTGCACATGTGCCACTAGACTGGGGGGGGCTCACAGGTGTGGGGCTGGGTCTGCACGTCAGACACACAGCACTGCTCCCTGCTCACATCACATGGCCAGGGTATATCCATCCCTCATGCAGCTGGGGTGCTACACTCCACATATGCACCCACCCACATGACAGGGGACTTACACACACACCCATGTCCAGGGTACGAACACATCATGTGGACACTCTCAGCACAGGTACACAGAACTAACACACATCTGTGGGTACAGTCACCTGTCACACTGGGCTGACCACATAATCACATGAGGACTGTAGAGGCAACATTCCCAGGAGGATAAGACAGGCAGAATGTGGCATGCACCATGCAGTGATTGTCACAGTAAACACGATGCAAGTGAGGATGGCAGACATGCACCACTGCATGCTCTGGCTGGGAGACATCAGGCATTCCCCCCCCTGGGACCCCCCCTACAGTACATAGCATGTGTGAGACACCTGGACACAATGCCAGAAGTCACAGTCACAAAAAAGGGACACATTCTGTGCCAGTGGACTCTGCACTCACCTGATACCCTGAACGCCCATACAGCATGGGGTACTGTGGGAGGATCACATCCAGCAAAGCCATGTTCTCCTCCAGGGTGAAGGGCTGTGAGCTCGCCACAGACCTTGACATGGTTCCAGGGAATCAGTAGCAGCAGCTGGGTCGTGGAATCCAGAGATGTGCAGGCAAGTGCTCCCTCATGGGACCTGGCTGCCTTATATCTGCCTTGCTGGCCTGTTTCATGCTCAGGAGTACAGAGTGATTGGTCACTCACATTTGCATCCTATGTTTCCTCCAATCCCTTCAAATCTAGCACAGTCAGTGGGTTCTTATTGTGTTTTTTTCTTCAGCATGATGTCAACCCCACAAATACATTGCAACAAAGTAGATTCATTCCAACTGACTTCTGCTGTGCACCTTCCAGAACAAATTCAAACTTTAAACTTGGTCTCCATGACAACCAGCATGCATGTAGGCCTTAATACTTGTCCCTCATGTGTCCCCTATGTAATTTTGAGCTTCACACACAGGTACGGTGCGTTCCGGGGCCCTAGGGCACCCCAAATGCATAGCAACGGCCCGTACAGGTGTGTGTACGGGCCCTACCACTATGAGTACGCATACGCAAGAACACCCATAGTGGTACGGCCCGTACACGCGTGCGTACGTTCACTATCACTATGGGTGTCCTCGCGTATGCGTACTCGTAGTGGTACGGCCCGTACACACGCCTGTACGTTCACTATCACCATGGGTGTTCTCGCGTATGCGTACTCGTAGTGGTACAGCCCGTACACACGCCTGTACGTTCACTATAACCATGGGTGGTCTCGCGTATGCGTACTCGTAGTGGTACGGCCCGTACACACGCCTGTACGTTCACTATCACCATGGGTTTCCTCGCGTATGCGTACTCGTAGTGGTACGGCCCGTACACACGCCTGTACGTTCACTATCACCATGGGTGTTCTCGCGTATGCGTACTCGTAGTGGTACGGCCCGTACACACACCTGTACGTTCACTATCACCATGGGTGTTCTCGCGTATGTGTACTCGTAGTGAGAGTGAACGTACAGGCGTGTGTACGGGCCGTACCACTACGAGTACGCATACGCGAGGACACCCATAGTGAATGTGAACGTACAGGCGTGTGTACGGGCCGTACCACTACGAGTACGCATACGCGAGGACACCCATAGTGATAGTGAACGTACAGGCGTGTGTACGGGCCGTACCACTACGAGTACGCATACGCGAGGACACCCATAGTGATAGTGAACGTACAGGCGTGTGCACGGGCTGTACCACTACGAGTACGCATACACGAGGAAACCCATGGTGATAGTGAACGTACAGGCGAGTGTACGGGCCGTACCACTACGAGTACGCATACGCGAGGACACCCATAGTGATAGTGAACGTACAGGCGTGTGTACGGGCCGTACCACTACGAGTACGCATACGCGAGGACACCCATAGTGATAGTGAACGTACAGGCGTGTGTACGGGCCGTACCACTACGAGTACGCATACGCGAGGACACCCATAGTGATATTGAACGTACGCACGCGTGTACGGGCCGTACCACTATGGGTGTTCTCGCGTATGCGTACTCATGGTGGTACGGACCGTACACACGCCTGTACGCTCACCATCTCTATGGGTACACATACGGCAGCACTCCCATAGTGATACGGGAACGTACACAGGCCCTCTTAGCAAAAGTACGGTGGTTTTCACACATCACAGTGGTGACAGGCAGCACACAGGAAGGAATAGGGCTGACATACTTGTCCATGGATGGACATCAAGGCATTGTCTGGCCAGTACTACATGTGTGGGGCACAGGTGTGAAAGGCTGTGATGTGGCACATTACTCCTGAGTCGAGAAGGCACCAGATGTATGATGAGATGTGTACACATGTAATGTGTGACGGTGCAATGTGTGCCAGGCATGCCCTTGACTCCTTTGACATGTGTGCATGTCGTACTGCACACTTGGGATAAGCGTCACTGGCATGGCACGGACACCAACACACGGAAGTGTCCCCTGAGGCCCGGTACAGGGGTTACCACACCTGATATGTCACTACCCACGGTGCAGGATGTGATTCTGTCATGTATGTGTGGGGTATTCGCATTAGCTTGATGTTGGAGCTCCCTCAAAAGCTGCAGCTGTTGCAGCAACCAACATGTGTCTGTGTGTAGATTGACATTGCACACTGTTCCGCACACCATGCCACATGTGGTATCGGATGTGAGGTGCGTATGTATGCATGGGACACGGAGTAGCGTAACAAGGACATGTCTGCATCCTCTCTATGAATGAGTGGTGAGTCATCACATGTACACCTTAATGGCAAGGTGTGTGGGCTGTCCTAGTGTAATGTCATGTGACCTGTGGCTCTACTGTTCCGCTACCAGTCTCTGAAATCGACATCCTACTTCTGCTGATGTGTGGATGTATGTCACTCCTGTCTTGCGTCTGGCTGTTCACTTACACTGGGCCACAGCTAATCCCATGCCATGGCATGTGGAGGTTCACAATCTCCGTGTGTAGCTGGGTCTTGGTAGGAGTGTCACCTGGCAGCCATACGTATCCAGGGCATGTGGCACATACCTGACTCCGTATGTAGCATATGTGTATAGACAGATTAACATGTGCTCAGTACAAATAAATTATTGTTGTGGTGCACTCACTCTTCCTTGTCACTTCCAAATTACTGCAGAGCGCCGCCTCTTCCCCGACCAATTCCGGACTTGGCTGCCATGCGGGAGAATGACTGTATCCGGTGCTACCGCTTCCCCCAACGGTTGATTCTGGAGTTGACGGCGAGACTGGCACCACACCTGCAACCGCTGCACAGGTATCCTATGGCACTGACATCCAAGCTGAAGGTAATGGCAGCCCTACATTTTCTTGCCACGGGTACCTTTCAAAATACCATAGCTCATGTTGGTGGCATGTCCCAGAGCATGTTCTGCCGTGTGCTGCATGATTTCTTAGAGGCCCTGTTGATTCACCTGGATGACTTCATCCATTTCCCAACCCCTGAAATGTTGACTGGGGTCAAGCGTGGATTCTATGCCCTGGGAGGGATGCCCCATGTCATTGGGTCCATAGATGGGACACATGTGGCTTTGGTACCACCACAGGCACAGGAGGTAGCGTACAGGAATCGCAAACACTACCACTCCATCAATGCCCTTGTGGTGTGTCTGTCCAACATGGTGATTTCACATGTCTGTGCTCGTTTTCCAGGATCAGCACACGATGCCTACATCATGAGGCGTAGCAGGGTGCCTGAAATGATGATGCAGCTGCGCAACGAACGAGCAAGTGTTGTTGGTGGGTACAGTCTGTCTGTCCTGTATTTTGCGTAGACTTCCAGCACGACCGCTTCTCCTGTCCTACTTATGTCCATGTGCTTTCCATGTAGGGGACGCTGGCTATCCCAACATGCCATGGCTGATCACACCTCTCCGCAACCCCATCACGCCGGCCCAGCTCCGCTACAACACCGCCCATGGCCGGACAAGGCGAGTGATAGCGAGGACGTTTGGCCTCCTGAAGAGCTGATTCCGATGCCTCCACAAGACCGGCGGCGCCCTCCCATATGCCCCGGCGAAGGTCTGCAAAATCTTCATGGTCTGCTGCATGCTGCACAACATGGCAGTTGAGAAAGCTGTGCCACTCATCCTGGATCAAGATGACCAGGACCATCCACCCGTGGAGGACGAAGGTCTTGGCAATGGGGCTAGTGATGTGGAGGATGTGGAGCCGCAAGAGGACATCCGGACTCGGCTCATACGCGACTTCTTTGCTTAGTGGTGAGTACCAGTGTCTGAGTGTGCACGCATTGGTCCCCGTGTGGCTTGTGTTGCGATGTGTGTCTCCATCTGCATGTATGGCACGTGAGTCAGAGGTGTGTGTGGATGTGTCACTGGAGTGATGGTGCCAGTGATGAGTGTATTTCCCCAGTCATAATTGTGACATTGCATGTTGTCATCCATCCATGTGTCGAGTACATGCACATGCAAGTGGCTGTGCTTTTTGTGGCTGACTTCTTGTGTGTCTCTCTTCCCCAGGTACTTGCGCATGCCGTCTGCTGCTTGCATTGTTGTGGCACTGCTATTCCTCATGGACACGTCATCGTGTGCTGACTCAGTGTTACACGCACGGACAAGTTTGGAAGTCTCCTTAGGGTAAGGGATGCATCAGGGGTGTATTGGGTGTGGCAGTAGTTCACGATGTATGCACACTGCCCCTGTCGATGTTTGTTTCCTCTGCAGACATGTTGCATCACCATGGTACACATGACATGCAGATGGGTACACCTGAATAGATGGTCAGACTTGTTGACAGCCATCAGTGATGGGATTGTGGAATGTGATGATGGCATCAATGTGTGTAACACTGCCCTCGGACATATACGGTTTGCATTGGCTTGACATGGTGTGGGTCTTCCACATCAGCGGATCTATGGTGTATGGCAGTCTCTCCGTGAGCAGCAGGGGGTGTTTAGCTGTTAGCCGACACTTGTGTGCCAGTTCCATGGCTATCACGCATTTGGGCTGCAGAAGGGGGGTGCCAGTGTTGGACCCACATGTTAGTCCACATGACCCGTTCATGTGTACTCCGACTTGCCTCTGCAATCCCAAATACATGACTAATAAAGGTGTCCCTATGCCTCCTAGGTGCCTCTTCTCTGTCAATGCTGGTGTGTTGCCACGGTGCATCCGGCATGTCTGGCATGGTTTTCCGTGATAGTGGCTATGTGTCTATGTGTAGAGTAGCAAGATTCAAGCTGTTTGATTGGGATTAGACCGTGTATTGTGCATGATGTCCATGACTGTGTGGGTATTGTGACATGTGCCATCCCCATGCATCCAACGTTGGCCAGGCCACCATTCTCTGCATCCACCTGACTCAAGCTTGCAGGACATGGTTCTGCCACCTGTCTACACATACCTGGGTGCCCCCCAGGACACTCGACATGATCCCTGACCTCTGCGCATGACTGTTGCTGTACTCAATATGTCTGTCGGCACGGTTGTGCAGCCACCCCCTCAGCTGGCTTGGCCTATCACGGGTGTGTATGGTGCTCCATGTCTGTCCTGCCTAATACACTGTGACCTGTGTGCAACCAGCAGGCATCTTCTCTTCATGGTGTGACTTTTTATTTTAGTGGGGGGGGGGGGGTTTGACATGAGGGGCTTTCCGGGTGTGTGGAATCCAAAGTTCACTAGGAGAGTTGGTGTCCTTGCCATTAGAAATCCTCAGAGTCCATGCCACAGTCTTTGTCAACATTGGTCAGACAGTGACCAGCAAGTCCATGTGGCAGAGAATGTCTTTTGATGCTGTGCTGCTGTTGCTCCAGTGGGCCAGGTGCCAGGCCAGGTGTCCTGGGAGATGGTGCTGTAGCGCCGACCCTCACGGTCTTTTACGTGGACGACCCGCCCTCCTGCGCGGACCCTCAGAAGCAGGCCGTGACGATGTGTGGGATGCTCCGTCGGATGTTTCCTCCTCCTCCTCCTGATCCCTCCCTGTGGGTGGTGATGTTCTACGCCTTCTGGCACAGGGAGGGTTGCCCATGTTGTCGGCCATCCGACGGAGTGTACTGTGAATTCCCGTGAACACCGTCACGAGCTCAGCCTGTCTGTCCTCCATCCTCCGTTGGTGTTGCAGTAGACAGGCATGTTGCTCCGCATGTTGCTGGGCCTGCTGGGTCTTGATCCCCTCGAGGATGGACACAACCTGGGCCATGCCTGTGGTGTCCTGCCGGTATGTGTCCAGGATGTTTCGGACATGGGAAAATACCGGTTCCCCAGCCAACTGGTCAGGCTGGAGCCTCCGCCATCCTCCACTCCCACCACCCCTGCCCACTTGCACCTGGCCTGCCCTTGTGGGCACATTGGGTCTCCGGGACCCCTGAGGGGTGGCATTGGCGTTGTCGCCTGCCTCCTCCTGGGTACCCGGGACACCGTGTCCCTCCTGGCCAGCCTGGCTGCTTTGTGGTGGTGGGGCAGTGATCCTGGGTGTCTCCTGGGATGTGGCAGGAGTTGGGGTGGTGGTTGGCCCCGTTGTACCTGACGCAGGTGCTGTAGGTCGTTGGACACCAGAGGGGCCAGGTTGGTCGGGGTCGGGTTCGTCCACAGAGTGGTGAGAGTCGTCGCTGCCGGTGGCTCCTTCATCCCGCCGACCCGGGTCCTGTGAGTCTTCCCCCCCAGTGTTGGGGGGTGATCCATGACGTTGACCTGTGTGTGAGAGAGACAATGTTAATTTTGTTCCATGCAATATCCATGTTTCATTGGTTTCTAAGTTGGCACATTTCCTCTGGGTATTTGGATATGTCTTGCATTCCACTCACAGTGCACTTGTGCATGGGTATGTCCCTTGGGCACAGCTTTGGCGACTTTACCTATGTGTGGCACAGTCTTCCTTGCTGCGTCAAGTGTGACTGCAGTCAGCAGTGGAGTGGGCAGGTGTGGCAAGCCGTGCATTGGTGCCTTCCGTGTGGCACTGTACGTGGGCACATGCAGTTGCTCCACACACTTATATGATGCAGGTAGCTGTCGTTGTGCTCGTGCACAGGTTGTGACATGGCCCTGTGTTTTGCCATGGAGGAGAGGGGGGGTGCTGGCACTGGCCACCCTTGTCTACATGCACGCAGTCCACCTGCTGACTAGCACACATTCCCACACACCACAAGGCTGATTTGCTCTCCCTGTGTCTCCCTCCCTCTCTGTCCCCCTCTCCCTCCCTCTGTGTGTCGGCCTCCTCCCTCTGTCCGTCTCCCTGTGTCTCCCTCCCTCTCTGTCCCCCTCTCCCTCCCTCTGTGTGTCAGCCTCCTCCCTCTGTCCGTCTCCGTGTGTCTCCCTCCCTCTCTGTCCCCCTCTCCCTCCCTCTGTGTGTCAGCCTCCTCCCTCTGTCCGTCTCCCTGTGTCTCCCTCCCTCTCTGTCCCCCTCTCCCTCCCTCTGTGTGTCACCCTCTGTCACCTCAGCCCAGCTTACTGTGCACACACTGTTAGCAGATCTTTGAATGGGCCTTGGATTGTTGATGTGAGTTTGTTTCTGATCTCCAGGCACCCATTGGGTGTTGTGTCTGCACTGCTGCTGTGGTGGTGTGTGCTGCCACTCTTTCACAGTGTTGGCTGTTCATTAGCTGCTGTCATGTGCAAGAACGTGCCGTCACCCTCATGTCTTAATGCAAGGCGTCTGCCATTTGCTGGCAAGTCTTTCCTGTGTGGGGACACACTGTTTGTTTGGCTGTGACCTAGGCCATATGGGCAGGGGCATTGTTGTCTGCTTCTGAGTTGCACTATGTGATTTTTTGGGCCCACCCTCCCGCCATCCGGCTTACCGTGTCATGTGTTGGTGTCTTCTGTGGCCTGTGACTTGACATTGTCCAGCTGGGTGCATGGGGCATGGTGGCGCCAGTGGCATGTGCGTGTTCATGGAGTGTGGTTGAGTCATGCGATAGCTTGGGGTGGTTGCGTGCCTGTTTGTGAGTTTGGTTGTGGATGACGTTCCCCCCATGTGAGGTACGTTGTTTGTGTACTCACCCGGGTCTCGGAGTCCTCCTAATCCGTCCACTGCCTCCACCGGCAGTATGGCCATCACCCTCTCCTCCCAGGGATGGTAGTGTACGGGTATGCGGGACGGCCCTCCTCCAGTGACATTGGCCTGGTTGTGTTCATCCGTCATCTTGGCTCGGACCCTCCTCCGCAGATCGTACCACCTGGCTTGGCATTCCTGCTTGTTCCTTCTGGTGTCCGCAACAGCATTCACAGCATCGACGATGGTCTGCCACATGGCTGTTTTTGCTGAAGGGCTGGTCTGTCTGACCAATGTTCCAAAGAGGTGTGGCTCGACTCTGAGGATTTCATCGACAAGGACCTCCAACTCTCGGCTAGTGAACTTTGGATTCTTGTTAGTGGGCATGGTGAGGGGTGTGGGTGTGGATGGTGGGGGGGTGTGTGTGGATGGTTGTGGGTGTGTGGGTGTGGTTGTGCAGGTGTGTGTGTGAATGTGATGAGGGGGTGTTTGTGAAGGAGTGTGTGTGAAGGTGTGCAAGTGTAAGGTGTGGTAAAGCTTCTAGTATGGTGCTGTAGGTTGTCTGTGGGGTCTGGCAGCAGTGAGTCTGTTGCAAAGGCTCATGGTTTGTGTGTGTGGGCCCTTTTTATTGGTCCTTTGGTGGGTGTGGCTGTGTTTGAACTTTGGGTGGGTGTGTTATAAGGAGTGGTGGTGTTTTGGGCCTCTGTTTTTGGCAGTTGCAGGTCAGTGAATGTGTTGTTTTAGTGGTTGTTGGACATGTTTTGTGGCTTTGTGCCATTCGAATGGTGTATTCTTGTGTCGTTTTGGTTTGTCCTGGTTGTGTACGTGCGTTTTTAGCGTGTGTACGGTGTATACATGGGCCATTTTGTTGTACAGTGCTGTCCTTGTGTGTGGCTTGGTACGACTCGTACATGCGGTTGTGATGTTGGGGCCTGGGGTGTGCTCCGTACTTAGAATGTTGTGGTGGTGGGGGTACGTTCCATGCATACGCGGGTGGGGGTACGACTCTAACGTACAGGGGTGTAGATACACGGGGGGTACGACACGTACACGGGTGTACATACACGGGGGGTACGACATGTACAGGGGTGTACATACACGGGAGGGTACGACACATACACGGGTGTACATACACGGGGGTACGACACGTACACGGGTGTACATACACGGAGGGTACGACACGTACACGGGTGTACATACACGGGGGTACGACACGTACACGGGTGTACATACACGGGGGGTACGACACGTACACGGGTGTATATACACGGGGGGTATGACACGTACAGGTGTGTACATACACGGGGTACGACACGTACACGGGTGTACATACACGGGGGTACGACACTTACACGGGTGTACATACACGGGGGTACGACACGTACACGGGTGTACATACACGGGGGGTACGACACATACACGGGTGTACATACATGGGGGTACGACACGTACACGGGTGTACATACACGGGGGGTACGACACGTACACGGGTGTACATACACGGGGGTACGACACGTACACGGGTGTACATACACGGGGGTACGACACGTACAGGGGTGTACATTCACGGGGGTACGACACGTACACGGGTGTACATACACGGGGGTACGACACGTACACGGGTGTACATACACGGGGGTATGACACGTACATGGGTGTACATACACGGGGGTACGACACGTACAGGGGTGTACATACACGGGGGTACGACACATACACGGGTGTACATACACAGGGGTACGTCACGTACATGGGTGTACATACACGGGGGGTACGACACGTACACGAGTGTACATACACGGGGGGTACGTCACGTACACGGGTGTACATACACGGGGGTACGACACGTACACGGGTGTACATACACGGGGGTACGACACGTACAGGGGTGTACATACACGGGGGGTACGACACGTACACGGGTGTACATACACGGGGGGTTACGACACGTACATGGGTGTACATACACGGGGGTTACGACACGTACACGGGTGTACATACACGGGGGTTACGACACGTACACGGGTGTACATACACGGGGGTGTACATACACGGGGGGTACGACTCGAACGTACGGGGGCTGGGGGGAGTGTTGGGCGCGTATGCGGGCACATGTCTCCATGGTTGCTATGGGAGTTTGTTGCGGATGGTGTTTTTTCCATACGGTTGTAACATCAGACGCACAGGATGGATCGTGATTCCGCGGTCGGACTTCACATTTCACATCTGTACGGTAAATCGTCCGTGGGCGTGTCGGACACTTTTTCCGACCCGAGGACGTGTGGGGAATACTTCCCAATGCGATTCGTATGGACTTTTTCCCATGCGAATCGTAATTGGCAGTTTGTACGGCACTTGTACGATTCGTACGGTAAAAAGAACGGATACGAGTCGTACGGGCTTCTTTTTTACCGGATCGTAATCGGCACCTATATGTCCACTCTCCTTAGGGCACAAGGCTAACCCAATAACCAACAAAGCTACAACAATAATTATAGCCACTGGAATAACTATTAACTTTGGAAAGTGGAGGAGAGTGCTACCAGCAATAAAGCACTTCAAAGCCTCGTCAGCTGTAGAGAATACTATATGTTAGAAATGGAGATCTCTAGTTGGCAAGGGCTTGCACCTTTGTCCAAATAGGGACCCTCCTTCCTAGTCAGGATAGGGAGTTACACTCCTAAAATAACCCCTGCTCACCCCCTTGGTAGCTTGGCACGAGCAGTCAGGCTTAGAGGCAGTGTGTAAAGCATTTGCACATAACCAACAGTAATACAGTGTAAGCACTACAAAAGGACACCACACCAGTTTAGAAAAATATCCAACATTTTCATGTACTTAAGACAAGACCAAAAACGATACAAATCCACAATACAGTATTCAGAAATCTTCAGTTAACAAAATAACCTTAAAAAACAGTTCCTTGATGTCGATAGCTCCATCCGGGGCTATCACGGGGTCGTGAATAAACAAATCTAAACAGTTCTGGCTGACCGCGGTGTTGGGGGCCAGCTACGGTGTCAGGAAGACCCGCAAATCTGTACCTTTAGAGATGCAGGGCGTCGGCGGCCTCTCGTTGAACTTCCGAAAGCACGGCATCCGCAGGCGTCGGATCTAGAGGTCGGTGCAGGAGTCGTCGGGCCCTTGAAGTCACACGTATTGCAGATCGAACTCCTCGCGGTTGTAGTCAGGAGTGCTGGTGTCGGCAGGCGTTGGGTGCTGCATTGCTAAGTGCAGCGGTGCGGTGTTTGGTGCCCTCAGGTCACGGTGCGAAGTGAATGCGGTGCTTGTTGTGGTGCTGGCAGGTCATGGTGCAAGCAACGTCATCGTCGTGCGGAAGTGCTGTCGTCGGCTGACGAACTGGAGTCGATGGCTCTGGCTTCGGTAGGCCAAGGCTGTGGTGCGAGATGAGGGAGGTGCGTTGTGTAACTTTACGAGCAGTGCCCTTGAACCACGGTGCAAGCAGTGGTGTCGATTTTGGTGTGGAGCGGCGTCATAGGAGTTACCAAGGCATCGTCGTGAAGCGAGGCGATGTAGAGTGCGGTGCACACAGGTCACGGTGCGAGCAGAGGCTCGGTGGTGGCATCAGCAGGCATCGTTGGTGAGACCAGGATCGCGGTGCGGTGGTGCCCTCTACGGTGCCTTCATGACATGGAGTCAGCAGCGGCATTGTAGACAGCGTCAGGTTGCTTTTCCTTCTGTTGCTGCACAAACCACACAGTTCCCAGTGCTGAGGGCAGAAGAAGTTGAAGTCTTTGCTGTTCCAGAAACTTCTTGAACAGGGACAAACTCTACCTCAAGCCCTTGGAGAAACTCACAAAAGTAGATTGCAGAAAGTTCAGTCCAGTCCTTTCACTGCCCAAGACAGAAGCAGCCACTGCAGGCCAACACAGCAAAGTGGTAGTTCCTCCTCACAGCTTCTCCAGCTCTTCTTCTTGGCAGTCTTCTTGGTCCAAAATCCTTTGTTCTCTCGGGCAGAGAGTGTCTATGCCCAGCCAGAACCAGTTCTGCCCTCTCTGGTGTAGCTTCCTGGCAGGAGGTGGAGACGGCAGGCATTGTCAGAGGCAGACCAAGTCCATTCAAGTGCAAGGAAATCTCCTCTCCCTACTCTAAATGCAGCCCAGGTCTATTCAGCCCTTTCCTGACCCACCTAGACTATCCGGAGCCACTTCTACTTCCAAGCCCCTGTCATCCAAAAACCCAGAGAGTCGATCCACAAACCCAGCAGAGGCCTGCTGGGTGGCTGAGCAATAACATACCTACTTTCTAAAAGTGGTATTTTAAAAACAGAATGTAAAATTCACCTTCCGTAAAAGATGCATCTTTCAATTCTGAGTTCAGGCATACTAAACTTTATTTTCCTACCTAGTTCCCAGGGCCAGTTATGTTTATAAGATGTGATAAACAAACTCCCCATTCTGTCCTATGGGGCACAGATAGCCTTGCAATAGTGAAAAACGATATTGGCAGTAATTCACTATCAGGACATGCAACACACACCAAGGCATGCCCTACCTTTCACATACACTGCACCCTGCTCACAGGGGTACCTTGGGCCTTCCTTAGGGGTGACTGATGTAAGAAAAGAGAAGGTTAGGGCCTGGCAAGTGGGTGCACTTCCCAAGCCGACATGACAGTATGAGACTGCACACAGACTCTGCACTGGCAGGCCAGAGTTACATTTACGGGCTGTTTGTGTGGGTAGCAAGATCCAGTGCTGCAGCTCACTAACAGCATTTTATTTACAGGTCCTGGCACACTCAGTGCACTTTACTGGGGACTGACACATAAATCAAAGAGGCCAATCATGGAAACACCAATCCATAACACATTTTACCACAGGAGCACTTGCACTTTCCCACTGATCAATAGTGAGAAAAGTGCACAGAAACACTAAGCCAACGCAAACAGAGTCAAAACTGGGAGGTCAGAAAGCAAAAACTCAGGGGTAACATGCCAAGAGATGCCAAGTCTAACACAATATAAATGTGTTAGACTTGTCAGCCTTAGGGTGGTCTCCCCCCAAACATTTTGCCTTCACCCTCCTATTTTCCTGAATTCATTTTTATTGCCTTAGGACTCTGTGCCCTTTACCACTGCTAACCAGTGCTAACAGGCTTGTGCTCGCCCCCCAAAACATGGTAAAACTGGCTTACACCTAAAGGGCATATTTAATTTACTTGTAAGTCCCTAGTAAAGTGGTATACCACATATCCAGTGCATGTAAATGTAATGCTAACAGTGGGCCATGAACACTTATTGTGCCACCAACTTAAGTAGCCCCTTGAAACATGTCTCAGGTCTGCCTTTCCAAATAGACTTGGCAAAATAATCCCCTGCCAAGCTCTAAACTCCCTTTTATTACATATATTTTACTCCTAAGATAGGACCTAAGCATCCCATAGAGAAGGGTGCGTTGTATTAAAAGATTGGACATGTACTGTTAAGTTTTACATATCCAGTTAGTGAAAAGCTCCAACATTCATTTTTCTCTACTGTGATGCCTACCTTGATGATGGGATAACATTGGCTTGCCATATTATATTTAATTTGTGCTAGCTTTTGATTAGGAGCAAGTTGTTCAACGTTTACGTTACCCCACTAGCCAGACTCATAAGGTCCGATGGTTTTAAAATGGTATGCTACGCTGATGACACACAAATAGTTGTCTCCTTAACATCCAAACCTGAAGAAGTGGCAGTTAATTTTAGCAATTGCATGAGGCACATCATTTCCTGGATGTTTGACAATTGTTTAAAATTAAACACCAGAAAAACTGACGTGGTCATGTTCAGAAGAGATACTTCCATCTGGAACTCTACCTGGTGGCCGGAAGTAGTAGGACATTGCCCTCAGCCTGTTAAACAAGTAAAAAACCTCAGGATTTAGAGAGATGACCAGATCCCTCTATCCGAATAGGTTAACAACATTACTTCCTCCTGATTTTTCACTTTAAAAGTCCTTAAAAAGATCTTACCTTTTATCCCAAGGCCCTCAAAAAGACAGTTATTATGGCCTTGATACTGTCTAAAATGTATTATTGTAACGCTCTCTATTTGGGAGCAAAGAAGAGTGTGATACTCAAATTACAGATGCTACAAAATGCAGCGGCACGTTTATCCCCGTAAGCCATGCCATTCGAGACCTGGACTGGTTACCAGTCCTGGCAAGGATTCATTTTAAATCGATGTGCATTCTGCACGGGGCTGGCTCAGCCTACCTTAACTCACATATCAGGAGCTGGACACCTCAACGAGAGCTTAGATCTGTAACCGCCTCTCTGCTGGTGGTTCCAGGGATAAAAACATTAAAGTGGGGTGGCAGATTTTTTCTACACCTGGCCCCAAAACTGTGGAACACGATGCCCATTAATCTCAGGAAACAAACCAATCTGTTATTGTTCAGAAAGGCATTGTAGACATGGCTGTCTGCTCACAAAGTTTAGCCATCTAGCCCGACTCCTTCACAGTCACTAGGATAAAAACATTAAAGTGGGGTGGCAGATTTTTTCTACACCTGGCCCCAAAACTGTGGAACACGATGCCCATTAATCTCAGGAAACAAACCAATCTGTTATTGTTCAGAAAGGCATTATAGACATGGCTGTCTGCTCACAAAGTTTAGCCATCAAGCCCGACTCCTTCACAGTCACTAGACAGCTAGTGCTAAGCATGGCAAACAGGCGCTCTATAGAAACCCACATTTCATTTCATTTCATTGGACTTTCATGCTTGGTGTCAGAGAAGTTGTAATTTACTATTGTCTTTAATGGTAAAGTTAGATTTTAAGTCACAATTTCACTTTTAGAAAGTTGGCATTTTCCTGCCCTAACTATTTGGTGCCTGAAGCTAGTTCTTGGGTCACATGACTAGGTGCAGTTGGAATTTATTTATTACTCCCAGACAGCCACTCAATATATGAATTAGTTGTGCCTGGATGGGCCATCATTCGTAGGATGTAGAGGTGGAGCTGGGCACAGCCCCACTTGCAAATCAATAGGATGCGCCCTGCCTTCAAACAAAGGACTTCACACCATCTCATTATACCTGCAGTCAGGCTGGAGCCATGACAGGGGAGACAGGAAATTCCAAGCACTTCAAAGAAATATCTCTAGAAACTTCTATTTCAAAGAAAGCCTTGAATTCTCAGAGGCCATCCCTCCTGCTTGAGCCTTGTTCCACTTCTTGAAACTAGAACTACCAGTGTGAATTGGAGTTGGTAGAAAAGGTTCCCCCTATCTTTAATCTACACCTGGACCAAGCCTGAGTAAGTCCTGGACCTCCAAGTGGTGCCTCCCCTATCCAGGACTCTTGGAAGTGGTGCTAAAAGCGCCCAGATAGCAAAAATCCAAAACTTGGGATTTATAGACTAGGACCAAACAGCTAATCTAGCAACCCAAGGTGCATCATCATTTGGCCTGACTTCGCGGCATCTCCCATGACGTTCTTCTCCATCGCAGCAAATCCTGTTCAGCGGTCCTACACAGAAGGGTTATCAGGCCTCATGGAGCCCTCGTCGGCTACAGCTTTCAGCCTCATCCCACTGGAGATTTTCAACATTAAAAAAAAGTCTATGTTCGAATGTGGAAATCATCAGCCTGACTTCCTCCAGTGGCTCCTCGTCGATAACACCTCAGACACCATCTTCAGCATTGCCCCATTGAACTTTACCTGCTCAAGACATTCTTTTACTGACATTTCTTCTAAGTCTGAAGGTAAGTCGACTGGGCCACATACACTTTTTGTATCTGACTCACGCTCCAATGTATTCAACCATCTTTTTAGACTATGACCCAGTATCGCATGACTACATGTCCGTGGTTGGCGCTTAAATATTTTAAGGGCTAGTTTTTACCCTAAACTTTAAAATTTCATAACTATAGTTCTACTGATTGGAGTTTTGTCATTTTGGTGACAAATAATTCATTAAAATGTTCTCTATTTTTCTACATTGGGGCGGCGATTTTTCCTTGTGTTGTGGTTTCCCTTTATTGCTGTTTGTGTGTGGCATAAATACTTTACACATTACCTTTAAGTTAAGCCTGATTAATGTTGTACAAAGTCACCAAAGGTTTAAGAGTAGGTAACTTAAGTGACTTTGGTTGTTCACCCTGACATGGATTGTGGCTGTTTCAACCAACAACCAATTTCTCACAAAAAGCAATTACAGTACAATCCAGTGTACAATTACAATGATTATAATCTTTGCATGGCCCATGTTCTTGCCTCAGGTAATAGGCTTAAACGTTTCAAAAGAGTATGCAACATTTCAGAAATATTCTGAAGCATTGTATTAATGCAATTTCAGATTTTCCATCGTATAGTAGGACAGGTAATGAGGCCATTATATGTAATGCATTCAACAAAATAGGTGCAGTAATACAAATGTGTGATAGGCAGCTCTGCATGAAGAAGAAAGAGAAAATTACGTAGGTAACTGTGTGTAATTAGTTGTAATTTGTACATATTTCAGTGTAGAATTTTATATTTAAGATTTTGGTAGATATGTAGAAAAGTCACTCTATATGTAGGAAAATTGAGCCATTGCCAAAAAACATGATCTTAGGACATCAGAGGAACTAATGACTCCATTACCCCGGGACTCAAGAATCGACTCAACGCTGTATTTTCCGTTGCTTCTCTCCTTTGTAGCTGTTTTCATCTTGGATTTTGATGCATCAAAAGTACTTTGTCCTAAAATCAACGCATCCATAACATTCTATGGACAGAATTGGTTAGCCCCTTTGAAAAGTAATATCTTGAGTTGTGTAAGTTGGCTTTTTGTCATTTTGATCTTGTTTGGTTTAGATAAAGTTTGGATATTTTTCTAAACTGGTATCATGTCCATTTGCAGTGTTTTCACGCTGTTACCATGTGTTTTATGTATAACTGCTTTACCCTTTTCCTCTGAGATAGGCCTGACTGCTCGGGCCAAGCTACCAAGGGGTTGATCAGGGGTTATCCGGGTTGTGTAACTCCCTGACCCTGACCAGAAAGAAGGGTCCCTAATTGGACAGGGTGCATACCACTGCCAAATAGAGACCCCCATTTCTAACACTACAATTCAATGGGCATATCCAAAAGTGAATTGCCTTGTCAAAGCCAATGGATAAAAGTAGTTAAGCTACTATCTCATTATAAATATGCTATTCTGTGGGCTGCTCTACATATCAATTGCGATTCAAATTAGCAATAGCTGAAGGAGGCCGAATCAGATGCCCTCTGTGGATATGTATGATTACATTATTAAAAGTATTATTTCTATTTCTGCCTCATGCATAAGAGGCTAGCAGACGTCTTAAGATGCCAGATCAGTTTTAAAAAGGGGGCTCAAACACGTGTCTACACAAAACAAAGGACAAACAGTTGAAGTAGGAATAAAATGTTAATTTTGTAATGATGGTGGCAAGTCACCCTAATTTAAAACATCTATAAATACCAGATGGAGGCTAACACCTTCTGAAAACTGTTACAGAACCTCTGAAATATTCTGAACTTCATGCTAGTTCTTATGTACTCTCTAGAACAGCTTATATTTCACTGAAAGTTTTTCTCTTTTAATTGGGTCTTTTATTTTTAAAGGCAAATTCACAGGTGCAGTTCTCACAAACTGACATTTTCAGGCGCCTGCCTTGGGATCAATTAACCTCTTTCTGATTCAGTTAACTGAAGCTCAGTTTACAGCATTACTAATTTCTAACATTTACTCTTTTCTGGATGCGATTGGTGTTATTTTTACAATCAAGACTGTAAATGTGCATAAATTCTGTTCCTTTCCCAGTGATTAGTAGTATTTCAAGTATTTTAAACCACATTTTGATTGCCGTTGATTGAATCTTCTGATACGTTCTAACATCTCATCTCTTCATACGGTGGGCTGATTCCTCAATAGAGAGTGAAACTTCCATGTTTCACCAGATTAAATATTTTTGAAGTTACAATCTATCAGGGCTCAGCATGTTAATTTATATTCTTGGGTGAAAAACATCCACAGTTCCAGTACTATTCCTTGCATGTAGGTAAATGATTACTATTAAAATTGATAACACTACATGCAAAAATGAGATATTCCTTAACTGCACTTTAAAGTGAAGTTTGTTTTTTACTTCAACTGTGAAACAAGGGTACATAATATAGCCTTATATTTTGCCGTAGTGGGCCATACCGGCTATCACAGACCCGCTTCAGCGTTAAAGGCCCGAGCCGAAGGCCTTTAACAAGGGAGTGGGGCTTTAATAGCCGGTATAGCCCAGCTATGAAGGGCAATAAGGCTATTGGAACATTCTGCCACACAGGCCTCTCGGAGCCCAAGGGGGTTTAAATCCCCTCGGGCTCCGAGAGGCCTTTGTGAAAACAACATTGGAATGTTGCTTTGCAGGCCTTTACCGGCCCGTAGAAGCATGGAGCACTACATTGTCTTCAATGAAGTGCTCCACATTCCAATGTTCTAATATGGGTTAATCTGAGGAAAGCAGTGATTGGGGCAAAGTGCAATGTACTAATAAGAGAACTGTCAATGTACTTTCCCAACACACATGACTCATTCACTTACAGGACTTTCCTGGTGGACATGGCCCTTTTTGCAGCGCAACTGAGACAAAGCCGAATCATCCACGCCTAAATAAATTTCACACAAATGCTAAATAATATAGTTATGCATTTGGTCCCATAAGCATGTGAGTGAGGGGACAAAGTTCTACTAATGCTCTCCTTCCACGTGGAATGGTCTGAAATATGCATTAACATGCACTGCGTTCATGTCTAGAGGAAAACAAATCCATATTTTCAGAAGAGAAAAAATACACTAACATGCTTCAAATGGGAATTTAAAAGTGAGACGGGTCCATTGGAATATTTTGTATGACCTGTTTCAGAAACTCTAATAATTTCCATAAGTTTAAAACAACGTCAATGGTTTTTATTGTATGAGCATTTTGTTGGCTTCCCACTCCTAACTGCTTGGAAGATAGACTTAAACGGTGACATAATTTTTTTCAGATAGTACAAATTTACATGGAACAAACATGATGGAGTTAATCAGATTAGGTGTACATGGTTAGGGTTTCTATTTTCAGCATAAACTGATAACAATCTAAATCCTCCCCATAGGCAATATTTTGCTTTCCACTGAAACAGGAAAACTGTACGTTTTGCGAGACGTATACTCCTTGGGCAACCTGACTGGCAAACCATTGTAAACTCAACCAGATGAGAGTTAGAGTGTGCAGGACGATGTATTTTGCACAAGCACCTCTGGTCCAATTGCATATTAATGCAAAAAGGGATGCCCAGTTTTTACCAAGCTGCCTATCATCATTCTCCACCTACTGCCGTCACATAGAACGGGCACATGTTTTTATCCCATCACTGACTCCATAGGAGTTAGGCACTGCAGTGGCTGCTGTTACAGAATATTAGCTACAAGCACTGTACCTCTTAACATTGCTCAAGTAACTGCCGTTCACTAGTAATGGGTGTTCCATTGTGAAGGAGCTGGTGTCCAAAAGTAGAGGTATGTGGCTGTTGCTCCAGCATTCAGATCATGAAGTGAGCCATCCCCCACCCTGCTTCTTTGGTAGCTGGCTCCTTAATCTCCTTCATGTAGACTTCAGGTTATCTATCTTGTTTTGTCTGCCATATACCTAAACTTAGGCCCCCATTTACCATGCACAGATCTCAGCCACACATACCATTGCCAGATACCTATACTCAGGAGGACCCATTAATCTGCATAGATCTCAGCCAAGATAGTACCGTTGCCAGCTGTGAGACAAATCCATATTATATCTAACCTTGTACTGCACAGCCTCATCTGAAAATGGCTCTTCTCTAGATCATCTAATTGCCTCTCCACCCGGCCTCATTGCAGTTGCAGGGAAGATACCACAGCACAGTTAGACATGCTTCCTCCAGAGGTGCCAAGCCTTAGGACAACAGCTTTCACCGTTCAACTTTTCCAGGCAACTTTAACCTGCTATAAGTTCCTCAGAAACCTGTACTTTCTGTGCTCTCTGGAAAAAATAAATATTCCTGCCTTTAAGTGCACAGGAATTAAAAGAGCAAATTGCAGTATGAAGATCGCGAGGTAAGTATCACGTGGGGAGCCTATGGAACAAAGATCCTACAGCTATACAAGCGGGACTGTACATTCCTAGCTTAAGTAATAATGGAACAAGCTTTTACATTTACACTTGTTTCATAAACAAATAATTACTGTTAATGAAAATTAATAAAAAGAGAACAAAAAAATGGAGAAAAAAAGATTGAAATGTAATATATATATCAACTCCCCATGCAGGGATGAAACGCGTAATGGCTGCTGTGTTGTCGATGTAACCGACAGGACAATAAAACGTATCGGTATTTGAAGAATCGTGGTCCGTGCTCTTTTTGCCGTGGCTGGTGGAAGAAGCGCGGAGTGGAAGAGTGCTTGGTGATATATATATATATATATATATATATATATATATATATATATATATATATATTACCTACTGGCGGTCGCCAGTAGGTAGTTATAGTTAGGACCCCTTTTCCATAGGAAATCCGCAACATTCTATTTTGAATAACTTTGGCGCCGGTCGATGAATCCTCGCGAATTTCTCAAAATAGGTGGGGCGCTACGCTCCGCTCCTACCCTGAAAGTCTCGGGGGGATTCGTCAAGCGGGGGCTGAGATAAAAGGGGGGTCCCAAAACGCGTTTTTCCCATGCATTTTTCCATAGGACCTTTAGAACGAGCTACAGCCCGAACGGCTGAACAGAATTACTAGAAATTTGGCAGAGAGGTAGTCCGTAGGTCAAGGAAGTGCCTTTTGTAGGTTTGGTGTAAATCTGTTCAGTAGATTCTGAGAAAATAGCCTTTAAATCAATATATATATCTGAGCCCGCTTACGGTACGCTTACCGTACGCTTACCGTACGCGTACGGTGGCGTGCGCGAGCGCGATTATGATTGGCTCTTAGATCTTAGTAAACATTCGAATCGGCCGAAACCAGGAAGCGGCGTCCTCCATTTTGTCTCTCGCACTGAGTGTTATTTATCAAACATGATGCCCAAAAACATGTTACGGGGCTGTTTTGACAACTCCCTCCCACATAGTCATGTTGAGGGAGTCCCCAAACATCCCCCAAGAGCAAAAACGGTTTTATTTTTTTTTCGGCAATTTCGCCGAGTACGCTTACCGTACGCTTACCGTAAGCGTACGGTAAAAAATGGAAATAAAAAAAACACTATCCACATTGACCCCACCCCCTGTGCTTTTGGTGGCCGAAGGCCACCAAATGTACAGGGCTTATTAAAGTTGATAAAATCCGTGCACGGAACGCACTGCGTTAAGTGGGCGCGCACGCCTCGAATGGCGTAAAGTAACTTAGCATTTAAAAAACCGTACAAATTCACTGAAAAAACCATAGGTTTCACACACGTTATAGTTAGGAATTAGCATTTAAAAAACCTTGCAAATTCACTGAAAAATCATAGGTTTCACACATGTTATAGTTAGCGGAAATTTTACTGATAAAAAACCAATGAAATTGCCCCGTTATAGTTAGTGCTGGCAACTATAACTCACGCGACCGCAATCTTCTGCTGATGACATATGTGTCTTTATAAAAAAAAATATTTGTAATATATGTATAGCTAAAAATGTATGGAAGAAGACATGGGCAAATAAGTGTCTAAATACAGTATTAGCATCAGCAGAGGATTGCGGTCGCGTGAGTTATAGTTGCCAGCACTAACTATAACGGGGCAATTTCATTGGTTTTTTATCAGTAAAATTTCCGCTAACTATAACATGTGTGAAACCTATGGTTTTTTCAGTGAATATATATATATATATATATATTTATATATATATATTTATATATATATACACAAACCCACACACACATTTATATATAACCTACTGGTCGTCGCCAGTAGGTAGTTATAGTTAGGACCTAGTTTCCAAAGGAAAAGCGTTTTTTGATTTGCCAATATCTTTAGCGCCGTTTGACGAATCTTGGTGAAATGTTCCCAAAAATAGGGCCGGACCGCTCAGTTTGTGTGTTGAAAGTTTCGGGATAATACGTCAAGTGGGGGCCAAGAAAAACGGCGGGTCCCAAAGCACGTTTTCTCCATGTTATTTTCCATAGGAAACTTTATTACAGGCTACAGCCCGACCTGCTGAACGGAATTACACCAAATTTGGCAAAAAGGTAGGTCTTGGTTAAGAGTGCACCCCTTTTTTAAATGGTGTAAATCGATTCAGTAGTTCCTGAGAAATTTAAAAAAGAAAAATCTCGATATCTGAGCACCGAGGAGGAACCGTGAACCCTCCCGAGCACGAGCTCACTTTTGATTGGCTGCCAACACTCTAAACCAGGAAGTGTTGGCAGACATCTTGTGACTCGGTAACTGAGTCAGAACAAAAAGGGTGAAACAAAGATAAAAAACATGAAAGGGGGCAGGGTACAAACACCCTGACCCCCTAGGCCTGCTCAGATTTTAAAAATCAGTCAAATTCGTCAAACATAAAAAAAAATGAAGCGCGGGCTCCCGCGATTCATTTTTGAAGGCTGCCGGGTGGGTCAGGTCCCGGGGGCACTCACCATTTAATTTGCGGGGGCCCATGGAGGCCCCCGCAGCCCCGGGGACTGCCACCTCCCTTGGGTTTATTAAATTGAAAGTGGGGGGGCACGTGGCCCCCCCGCAGCCCGAGGGGCTGCCACCTTCACAATAAATGTTTTGGGAGGTTCCAACCCCCCCAAGCTGCCTCCCTGGGGCATTCATGTAAATGGGTGGAGGGGACCACCACCTCCCTGGGCTATTTTTATAATAATTATAATTATTGCCTGGGGAACCACCACCACCTCCCCGGGTCATTTAATACTCAAATTCAGGGGTCCATTAGGGACCCCCGGGGACCACCACATCCCAGGCATTTAAATACATTGGGAGGGGGGCTGCGCGGCCCCCATCCTGGAGCCCTCGATGGCCCTGGGGACTGACACCCCCCAGGGCCGGCTCCTGCAATGAGTGCCCACCCCCGTGACATTGCCATTTTCTATGACTGGGCAGGAGCACAGCTCCCGCCCTGCCATAGCAAACACTGCTTCGCTTCATGGATGCAAGAGCAGGGGAACCTGCGCTTGCTTCAATGAAGCAAAGCAGAATTGCTTTTGCACAAGGGAAGCTGTATGTCAGCAACTCCCCGTGTGGAAAAGCAATGCCGGCTCCCGCAGGAGGCGGGGAGCCAGCGAGACTGTGGGGGCATTGGGGCTCCCCCCACAGTCCCCAACAAGAGGCCATGCCCCAGGGTCCCAAAATGGCCCGGGAGGGAGGCTACTTAGCCCCTCTCCCTTTAAAAAATGTGTTTTACCTTTGGGCATGCCCCGGGGGATGGGGTCCCTGGGGCAAAAATGGCCCGGGAGGTCGGGCCACACAGCCCCCCTCCCTTAAAAAAATAAAGAATTAAAGAATTGGGCATGCCCCTAGGGATGGTGTCCCTGGGGCAGTGAGTGGCCCAGGGAAGGGGTTCTTGGGGTGAATATAAATTAATGGAAGTGGACTGGTTTTTTTTCGACAAAGTTTGGAGTCGCGAACCTAGCAAGGCCCCCTAGTGTATACGTGATGGGTGCACGGAGCTCAGCGCGGCCCCCTGTTGTAAACGCGATGGGTGCACAACTCTCAGTGTAGCCCCCTAGTGCAAACGTGATGGGTGCACAGCTCTCAGCCCGGCCCCTAGTGTAAACACGATGGGTGCATGGCTCTCAGCGTGGCCCCTTAGTGTAAACGCGATGGGTGTGCAACTCTCAGCGCGGCCCCTTAGTGTAAACGCGATGGGTGCGCGGATCCGAAAGTCACAATGGTCGCGCGACTTCAAGCAAAAATAATTTTTAAAAAATTATAATGCTAGGTTATCTGTTCGGTTATTGGGTGGCTCTAAAAAGAGCCCTTGTTTTCATTGGGAGATTGTTGTAGCTACATGTAAGTGCAGATGCAGAGCTTCAGGTTGTTGAGAAACACTCTGTTCCCTTGATCAGTGAAGTGTACTCCATCACTTCTGTAGATGCCATCCATAAAGGAAACGTAGATTGTTGTTTTAGATGGAGCCCATGCTATGGTCTCTGAGGTAAGCAGAAACAGCTTTATTGACTTTTTTCTAGCTTTCTCAATCTGTGGACAGAATTGATTTGATCTCTTCCATTTCTGTCTTTGGCATATGTGTAGAGTATACAAAGACAGTTTTGGGGAAAAGCAACATCAATTCAGCAAAGGTGTCCTTCATTAGCATTTCCAGACCTGCCCCAGTCAATGTGCCTAGGTCATTGCCACCACAGTGCACAATCATGAGGTCAGGGGGTTGGAGATGTAAAATGGTTTTAACCAAAGACATCAATTGGTGCCACTTTAATCCCCATTGTCCAATCCATTGAATGTTCACATTTTGCAAAGCTTTATCAATACCTCTGTGTTCAGCATACCTTTTGCACCAGAAAAAATAGCTGTGTCCCACAATCCTCACTCTAAGCATCTTGAAGAGAAGTCTGGATGTAATGAAAAGATGTCTGTAGCTGAAGTAGTCAGTTGGTAGAATAAGAGGTATCTAAAATGGTGGACAAGATGCAGTTTTAAAAAAAGAAGAGAAATAATTGTCTGTTTAGGAACATTGTAGTCAAAAATAGGGTGGATGTTTCTGTCTTTAAAAAGCATGCTTCTTATTGGTTAGTAAAAAAGGTTTGAAAGGTACAGTAGATAGGATAAGCTTATATATTGGAAAGTCAACCACACCTACTGTTTGTATTTGCAACATTATGTGGTGAACTTGAAAATATGCTGAACTTGTGACCTGTAAGTTAAGTTGAGTGTTCCATAAACTGTTGCTATGAAAACTGGCACTAAGCAGAATGGGGGAAGGGTTAAATCTTAGCTGTGGATTTAACCCCTTCAGTGCCCATGACGAGCTGGACTCGTCATGGAGCACAGTCGTGCTGTGCCCATGACGAGTCCAGCTCGTCATGGGACCCACCCTTGGGGGAAGCGCTGGCGCTCCCCCCGTGATTCCGCGATCTTTTTTTTTTTAGCTGGGGAGGCAGGGGAAGACCTTCCCCTGCCTCCCCCCACCCCCCCCGCCCACGTCATCAATGACGTCAGCGCGGGAGCCGCGCTGACGTCACCGGAGGCTTCCCCTTTGCTCTCCGAGGCGCTGGAAGCCATTTGCTTCCTGCGCGTCGGAGAGTAAAGGTCAGTTTTGGGGCTGGGGAGGGGGAATTAGTGCATCTGTGCGGTAGGTAGGGTGGGGGCACAATGTTGGGGGGGTGGAAATGTGTTTTTGAACACTCTGCTTTGTTCCTGCGCTTGGATCGTCCAAGCGCAGGCGATTTTATGTGAATTGTAAAAAAAAAAAAAACGCTCGTTTTCGTTTCTTTGTCGTTTTTCACCTGGGGGGTGCTGCTAGCGTGGGATGGGGGTGGGGGGCGAAATAAAGTCAGTCCTAGGGGTTCCAAAGTGGCCAGATTGATTTTATTTTCTTACAAAAACACCAGCATCAGAGTTTGCCAGTGCAGTATGACTTTCGTTTTCTCGTGTAACTTTGAACTGCATTGTTGTACCAAGGGGGGACGAAAGAAAGTAAGACAGAGGGGTTGCAAAGTGGCCAGATTGATTTTATTTGCTTCCAAGTACACCAGCATCAGAGTTTGCCAGTGATGTGCTTTTTTCGTTTTTTTGTCTGCCTTTGAAGTGTATTGTTGTTCCCAGGGGGCAAAGTAAAGTTAGACAGAGGGATTGCAAAGTGGCCAGATTGATTTCATTTGCATCCAAGCACACCAGCATCAGAGTTTGCCAGTGCAGTGCGACTTTCGTTTTCTCAGCCTAACTTTGAACAGTATTGTTGTTCCCAGGGGGGGCGAAATAAAGTAAGACAGAGGGGTTGCCAAGTGGCCAGATTGATTTTATTTGCATCCAAGTACACCAGCATCAGAGTTTGCCAGTGATGTGCTTCTTTCGTTTTTTTGTCTTCCTTTGAACAGTGTTGTTGTTCCCAGGGGGGGCGAAATAAAGTTAGACAGAGGGATTGCAAAGTGGCCAGATTGATTTTATTTGCATCCAAGCACACCAGCATCAGAGTTTGCCAGTGCAGTGCGTCTTTAGTTTTCTCGCCTAACTTTGAACAGTATTGTTGTTCCCAGGGGGGGCGAAATAAAGTTAGACAGAGGGATTGCAAAGTGGCCAGATTTATTTTATTTGCATCCAAGCACACCAGCATCAGTGTTTGCCAGTGCAGTGCGTCTTTAGTTTTCTCGCCTAACTTTGAACAGTATTGTTGTTCCCAGGGGGGGCGAAATAAAGTTAGACAGAGGGATTGCAAAGTGGCCAGATTGATTTTATTTGCATCCAAGCACACCAGCATCAGAGTTTGCCAGTGCAGTGCGTCTTTAGTTTTCTCGCCTAACTTTGAACAGTATTGTTGTTCCCAGGGGGGGCGAAATAAAGTTACACAGAGGGATTGCAAAGTGGCCAGATTGATTTTATTTGCATCCAAGCACACCAGCATCAGAGTTTGCCAGTGCAGTGCGTCTTTAGTTTTCTCGCCTAACTTTGAACAGTATTGTTGTTCCCAGGGGGGGCGAAATAAAGTTAGACAGAGGGATTGCAAAGTGGCCAGATTGATTTTATTTGCATCCAAGCACACCAGCATCAGAGTTTGCCAGTGCAGTGCGTCTTTAGTTTTCTCGCCTAACTTTGAACAGTATTGTTGTTCCCAGGGGGGGCGAAATAAAGTTAGACAGAGGGATTGCAAAGTGGCCAGATTGATTTTATTTGCATCCAAGCACACCAGCATCAGAGTTTGCCAGTGCAGTGCGTCTTTAGTTTTCTCGCCTAACTTTGAACAGTATTGTTGTTCCCAGGGGGGGCGAAATAAAGTTAGACAGAGGGATTGCAAAGTGGACAGATTGATTTTATTTGCATCCAAGCACACCAGCATCAGAGTTTGCCAGTGCAGTGCGTCTTTAGTTTTCTCGCCTAACTTTGAACAGTATTGTTGTTCCCAGGGGGGGCGAAATAAAGTTAGACAGAGGGATTGCAAAGTGGCCAGATTGATTTTATTTGCATCCAAGCACACCAGCATCAGAGTTTGCCAGTGCAGTGCGTCTTTAGTTTTCTCGCCTAACTTTGAACAGTATTGTTGTTCCCAGGGGGGGCGAAATAAAGTTAGACAGAGGGATTGCAAAGTGGCCAGATTGATTTTATTTGCATCCAAGCACACCAGCATCAGAGTTTGCCAGTGCAGTGCGTCTTTAGTTTTCTCGCCTAACTTTGAACAGTATTGTTGTTCCCAGGGGGGGGCGAAATAAAGTTAGACAGAGGGATTGCAAAGTGGCCAGATTGATTTTATTTGCATCCAAGCACACCAGCATCAGAGTTTGCCAGTGCAGTGCGTCTTTAGTTTTCTCGCCTAACTTTGAACAGTATTGTTGTTCCCAGGGGGGGCGAAATAAAGTTAGACAGAGGGATTGCAAAGTGGGCAGATTGATTTTATTTGCATCCAAGCACACCAGCATCAGAGTTTGCCAGTGCAGTGCGTCTTTAGTTTTCTCGCCTAACTTTGAACAGTATTGTTGTTCCCAGGGGGGGCGAAATAAAGTTAGACAGAGGGATTGCAAAGTGGCCAGATTGATTTTATTTGCATCCAAGCACACCAGCATCAGAGTTTGCCAGTGCAGTGCGTCTTTAGTTTTCTCGCCTAACTTTGAACAGTATTGTTGTTCCCAGGGGGGGGCGAAATAAAGTTAGACAGAGGGATTGCAAAGTGGCCAGATTGATTTTATTTGCATCCAAGCACACCAGCATCAGAGTTTGCCAGTGCAGTGCGTCTTTAGTTTTCTCGCCTAACTTTGAACAGTATTGTTGTTCCCAGGGGGGGCGAAATAAAGTTAGACAGAGGGATTGCAAAGTGGCCAGATTGATTTTATTTGCATCCAAGCACACCAGCATCAGAGTTTGCCAGTGCAGTGCGTCTTTAGTTTTCTCGCCTAACTTTGAACAGTATTGTTGTTCCCAGGGGGGGCGAAATAAAGTTACACAGAGGGATTGCAAAGTGGCCAGATTGATTTTATTTGCATCCAAGCACACCAGCATCAGAGTTTGCCAGTGCAGTGCGTCTTTAGTTTTCTCGCCTAACTTTGAACAGTATTGTTGTTCCCAGGGGGGGCGAAATAAAGTTAGACAGAGGGATTGCAAAGTGGCCAGATTTATTTTATTTGCATCCAAGCACACCAGCATCAGAGTTTGCCAGTGCAGTGCGTCTTTAGTTTTCTCGCCTAACTTTGAACAGTATTGTTGTTCCCAGGGGGGGCGAAATAAAGTTAGACAGAGGGATTGCAAAGTGGCCAGATTGATTTTATTTGCATCCAAGCACACCAGCATCAGAGTTTGCCAGTGCAGTGCGTCTTTAGTTTTCTCGCCTAACTTTGAACAGTATTGTTGTTCCCAGGGGGGGCGAAATAAAGTTACACAGAGGGATTGCAAAGTGGCCAGATTGATTTTATTTGCATCCAAGCACACCAGCATCAGAGTTTGCCAGTGCAGTGCGTCTTTAGTTTTCTCGCCTAACTTTGAACAGTATTGTTGTTCCCAGGGGGGGCGAAATAAAGTTAGACAGAGGGATTGCAAAGTGGCCAGATTGATTTTATTTGCATCCAAGCACACCAGCATCAGAGTTTGCCAGTGCAGTGCGTCTTTAGTTTTCTCGCCTAACTTTGAACAGTATTGTTGTTCCCAGGGGGGGGCGAAATAAAGTTAGACAGAGGGATTGCAAAGTGGCCAGATTGATTTTATTTGCATCCAAGCACACCAGCATCAGAGTTTGCCAGTGCAGTGCGTCTTTAGTTTTCTCGCCTAACTTTGAACAGTATTGTTGTTCCCAGGGGGGGCGAAATAAAGTTAGACAGAGGGATTGCAAAGTGGCCAGATTGATTTTATTTGCATCCAAGCACACCAGCATCAGAGTTTGCCAGTGCAGTGCGTCTTTAGTTTTCTCGCCTAACTTTGAACAGTATTGTTGTTCCCAGGGGGGGGCGAAATAAAGTTAGACAGAGGGATTGCAAAGTGGCCAGATTGATTTTATTTGCATCCAAGCACACCAGCATCAGAGTTTGCCAGTGCAGTGCGTCTTTAGTTTTCTCGCCTAACTTTGAACAGTATTGTTGTTCCCAGGGGGGGCGAAATAAAGTTAGACAGAGGGATTGCAAAGTGGGCAGATTGATTTTATTTGCATCCAAGCACACCAGCATCAGAGTTTGCCAGTGCAGTGCGTCTTTAGTTTTCTCGCCTAACTTTGAACAGTATTGTTGTTCCCAGGGGGGGCGAAATAAAGTTAGACAGAGGGATTGCAAAGTGGCCAGATTGATTTTATTTGCATCCAAGCACACCAGCATCAGAGTTTGCCAGTGCAGTGCGTCTTTAGTTTTCTCGCCTAACTTTGAACAGTATTGTTGTTCCCAGGGGGGGGCGAAATAAAGTTAGACAGAGGGATTGCAAAGTGGCCAGATTGATTTTATTTGCATCCAAGCACACCAGCATCAGAGTTTGCCAGTGCAGTGCGTCTTTAGTTTTCTCGCCTAACTTTGAACAGTATTGTTGTTCCCAGGGGGGGCGAAATAAAGTTAGACAGAGGGATTGCAAAGTGGCCAGATTGATTTTATTTGCATCCAAGCACACCAGCATCAGAGTTTGCCAGTGCAGTGCGTCTTTAGTTTTCTCACCTAACTTTGAACAGTATTGTTGTTCCCAGGGGGGGCGAAATAAAGTTACACAGAGGGATTGCAAAGTGGCCAGATTGATTTTATTTGCATCCAAGCACACCAGCATCAGAGTTTGCCAGTGCAGTGCGTCTTTAGTTTTCTCGCCTAACTTTGAACAGTATTGTTGTTCCCAGGGGGGGCGAAATAAAGTTAGACAGAGGGATTGCAAAGTGGCCAGATTTATTTTATTTGCATCCAAGCACACCAGCATCAGAGTTTGCCAGTGCAGTGCGTCTTTAGTTTTCTCGCCTAACTTTGAACAGTATTGTTGTTCCCAGGGGGGGCGAAATAAAGTTAGACAGAGGGATTGCAAAGTGGCCAGATTGATTTTATTTGCATCCAAGCACACCAGCATCAGAGTTTGCCAGTGCAGTGCGTCTTTAGTTTTCTCGCCTAACTTTGAACAGTATTGTTGTTCCCAGGGGGGGCGAAATAAAGTTACACAGAGGGATTGCAAAGTGGCCAGATTGATTTTATTTGCATCCAAGCACACCAGCATCAGAGTTTGCCAGTGCAGTGCGTCTTTAGTTTTCTCGCCTAACTTTGAACAGTATTGTTGTTCCCAGGGGGGGCGAAATAAAGTTAGACAGAGGGATTGCAAAGTGGCCAGATTGATTTTATTTGCATCCAAGCACACCAGCATCAGAGTTTGCCAGTGCAGTGCTTCTTTAGTTTTCTCGCCTAACTTTGAACAGTATTGTTGTTCCCAGGGGGGGCGAAATAAAGTTAGACAGAGGGATTGCAAAGTGGCCAGATTGATTTTATTTGCATCCAAGCACACCAGCATCAGAGTTTGCCAGTGCAGTGCGTCTTTAGTTTTCTCGCCTAACTTTGAACAGTATTGTTGTTCCCAGGGGGGGCGAAATAAAGTTAGACAGAGGGATTGCAAAGTGGCCAGATTGATTTTATTTGCATCCAAGCACACCAGCATCAGAGTTTGCCAGTGCAGTGCGTCTTTAGTTTTCTCGCCTAACTTTGAACAGTATTGTTGTTCCCAGGGGGGGCGAAATAAAGTTAGACAGAGGGATTGCAAAGTGGCCAGATTGATTTTATTTGCATCCAAGCACACCAGCATCAGAGTTTGCCAGTGCAGTGCGTCTTTAGTTTTCTCGCCTAACTTTGAACAGTATTGTTGTTCCCAGGGGGGGGCGAAATAAAGTTAGACAGAGGGATTGCAAAGTGGCCAGATTGATTTTATTTGCATCCAAGCACACCAGCATCAGAGTTTGCCAGTGCAGTGCGTCTTTAGTTTTCTCGCCTAACTTTGAACAGTATTGTTGTTCCCAGGGGGGGCGAAATAAAGTTAGACAGAGGGATTGCAAAGTGGCCAGATTGATTTTATTTGCATCCAAGCACACCAGCATCAGAGTTTGCCAGTGCAGTGCGTCTTTAGTTTTCTCGCCTAACTTTGAACAGTATTGTTGTTCCCAGGGGGGGGCGAAATAAAGTTAGACAGAGGGATTGCAAAGTGGGCAGATTGATTTTATTTGCATCCAAGCACACCAGCATCAGAGTTTGCCAGTGCAGTGCGTCTTTAGTTTTCTCGCCTAACTTTGAACAGTATTGTTGCTCCCAGGGGGGGCGAAATAAAGTTAGACAGAGGGATTGCAAAGTGGCCAGATTGATTTTATTTGCATCCAAGCACACCAGCATCAGAGTTTGCCAGTGCAGTGCGTCTTTAGTTTTCTCGCCTAACTTTGAACAGTATTGTTGTTCCCAGGGGGGGCGAAATAAAGTTAGACAGAGGGATTGCAAAGTGGCCAGATTGATTTTATTTGCATCCAAGCACACCAGCATCAGAGTTTGCCAGTGCAGTGCGTCTTCAGTTTTCTCGCCTAACTTTGAACAGTATTGTTGTTCCCAGGGGGGGCGAAATAAAGTTAGACAGAGGGATTGCAAAGTGGCCAGATTGATTTTATTTGCATCCAAGCACACCAGCATCAGAGTTTGCCAGTGCAGTGCGTCTTTAGTTTTCTCGCCTAACTTTGAACAGTATTGTTGTTCCCAGGGGGGGCGAAATAAAGTTAGACAGAGGGATTGCAAAGTGGCCAGATTGATTTTATTTGCATCCAAGCACACCAGCATCAGAGTTTGCCAGTGCAGTGCGTCTTTAGTTTTCTCGCCTAACTTTGAACAGTATTGTTGTTCCCAGGGGGGGCAAAATAAAGTTAGACAGAGGGATTGCAAAGTGGCCAGATTGATTTTATTTGCATCCAAGCACACCAGCATCAGAGTTTGCCAGTGCAGTGCGTCTTTAGTTTTCTCGCCTAACTTTGAACAGTATTGTTGTTCCCAGGGGGGGCGAAATAAAGTTAGACAGAGGGATTGCAAAGTGGCCAGATTGATTTTATTTGCATCCAAGCACACCAGCATCAGAGTTTGCCAGTGCAGTGCGTCTTCAGTTTTCTCGCCTAACTTTGAACAGTATTGTTGTTCCCAGGGGGGGCGAAATAAAGTTAGACAGAGGGATTGCAAAGTGGCCAGATTGATTTTATTTGCATCCAAGCACACCAGCATCAGAGTTTGCCAGTGCAGTGCGTCTTCAGTTTTCTCGCCTAACTTTGAACAGTATTGTTGTTCCCAGGGGGGGGCGAAATAAAGTTAGACAGAGGGATTGCAAAGTGGCCAGATTGATTTTATTTGCATCCAAGCACACCAGCATCTGAGTTTGCCAGTGCAGTGCGTCTTTAGTTTTCTCGCCTAACTTTGAACAGTATTGTTGTTCCCAGGGGGGGCGAAATAAAGTTAGACAGAGGTATTGCAAAGTGGCCAGATTGATTTTATTTGCATCCAAGCACACCAGCATCAGAGTTTGCCAGTGCAGTGCGTCTTTAGTTTTCTCGCCTAACTTTGAACAGTATTGTTGTTCCCAGGGGGGGCGTAATAAAGTTAGACAGAGGGATTGCAAAGTGGCCAGATTGATTTTATTTGCATCCAAGCACACCAGCATCAGAGTTTGCCAGTGCAGTGCGTCTTTAGTTTTCTCGCCTAACTTTGAACAGTATTGTTGTTCCCAGGGGGGGCGAAATAAAGTTAGACAGAGGGATTGCAAAGTGGCCAGATTGATTTTATTTGCATCCAAGCACACCAGCATCAGAGTTTACCAGTGCAGTGCGTCTTTAGTTTTCTCGCCTAACTTTGAACAGTATTGTTGTTCCCAGGGGGGGCAAAATAAAGTTAGACAGAGGGATTGCAAAGTGGCCAGATTGATTTTATTTGCATCCAAGCACACCAGCATCAGAGTTTGCCAGTGCAGTGCGTCTTTAGTTTTCTCGCCTAACTTTGAACAGTATTGTTGTTCCTAGGGGGGGCGAAATAAAGTTAGACAGAGGGATTGCAAAGTGGCCAGATTGATTTTATTTGCATCCAAGCACACCAGCATCAGAGTTTGCCAGTGCAGTGCGTCTTTAGTTTTCTCGCCTAACTTTGAACAGTATTGTTGTTCCCAGGGGGGGCGAAATAAAGTTAGACAGAGGGATTGCAAAGTGGCCAGATTGATTTTATTTGCATCCAAGCACATCAGCATCAGAGTTTGCCAGTGCAGTGCGTCTTCAGTTTTCTCGCCTAACTTTGAACAGTATTGTTGTTCCCAGGGGGGGCGAAATAAAGTTAGACAGAGGGATTGCAAAGTGGCCAGATTGATTTTATTTGCATCCAAGCACACCAGCATCAGAGTTTGCCAGTGCAGTGCGTCTTCAGTTTTCTCGCCTAACTTTGAACAGTATTGTTGTTCCCAGGGGGGGCGAAATAAAGTTAGACAGAGGGATTGCAAAGTGGCCAGATTGATTTTATTTGCATCCAAGCACACCAGCATCAGAGTTTGCCAGTGCAGTGCGTCTTTAGTTTTCTCGCCTAACTTTGAACAGTATTGTTGTTCCCAGGGGGGGCGAAATAAAGTTAGACAGAGGGATTGCAAAGTGGCCAGATTGATTTTATTTGCATCCAAGCACACCAGCATCAGAGTTTGCCAGTGCAGTGCGTCTTTAGTTTTCTCGCCTAACTTTGAACAGTATTGTTGTTCCCAGGGGGGGGCGAAATAAAGTTAGACAGAGGGATTGCAAAGTGGCCAGATTGATTTTATTTGCATCCAAGCACACCAGCATCAGAGTTTGCCAGTGCAGTGCGTCTTTAGTTTTCTCGCCTAACTTTGAACAGTATTGTTGTTCCCAGGGGGGGCGAAATAAAGTTAGACAGAGGGATTGCAAAGTGGCCAGATTGATTTTATTTGCATCCAAGCACACCAGCATCAGAGTTTGCCAGTGCAGTGCGTCTTTAGTTTTCTCGCCTAACTTTGAACAGTATTGTTGTTCCCAGGGGGGGCGAAATAAAGTTAGACAGAGGGATTGCAAAGTGGCCAGATTGATTTTATTTGCATCCAAGCACACCAGCATCAGAGTTTGCCAGTGCAGTGCGTCTTTAGTTTTCTCGCCTAACTTTGAACAGTATTGTTGTTCCCAGGGGGGGCGAAATAAAGTTAGACAGAGGGATTGCAAAGTGGCCAGATTGATTTTATTTGCATCCAAGCACACCAGCATCTGAGTTTGCCAGTGCAGTGCGTCTTTAGTTTTCTCGCCTAACTTTGAACAGTATTGTTGTTCCCAGGGGGGGCGAAATAAAGTTAGACAGAGGGATTGCAAAGTGGCCAGATTGATTTTATTTGCATCCAAGCACACCAGCATCAGAGTTTGCCAGTGCAGTGCGTCTTTAGTTTTCTCGCCTAACTTTGAACAGTATTGTTGTTCCCAGGGGGGGCGAAATAAAGTTAGACAGAGGGGTTGCAAAGTGGCCAGATTGATTTTATTTGCATCCAAATACACCAGCATCAGAGTTTGCCAGTGCAGTGTGACTTTCGTTTTCTCGTGTAACTTTGAACAGCATTGTTATACCAAGGGGGTTGAAAGAAAGTAAGACAGAGGGGTTTGCCAAGTGGCCAGATTGATTTTATTTGCTTCCAAGTACACCAGCATCAGAGTTTGCCAGTGATGTGCTTCTTTCGGTTTTTTGTCTTCCTTTGAACAGTGTTGTTGTTCCCAGGGGGGGCAAAATAAAGTTAGACAGAGGGATTGCAAAGTGGCCAGATTGATTTCATTTGCATCCAAGTACACCAGCATCAGAGTTTGCCAGTGCAGTGCGACTTTCGTTTTCTCGTCTAACTTTGAACAGTATTGTTGTTCCCAGGGGGGGTTGAAATAAAGTAAGACAGAGGGGTTGCCAAGTGGCCAGATTGTTTTTATTTGCATCCAAGTACACCAGCTTCAGAGTTTGCCAGTGTATTGCTACTTTCGTTTTCTCATCTAACTTTGAACAGCATTGTTGTTTCCAGGGGGGGCGAAATAATGTAAGACAGAGGGGTTGCAAAGTGGCCAGATTGATTTCATTTGCATCCAAGTACACCAGCGTCAGAGTTTGCCAGTGTATTGCTACTTTCGTTTTCTCGTCTTCCTTTGAACAGCATTGTTGTTTCTAGGGTGGGAGAGGTTACCATTTCTGTAGGTACTGCAATACCTGGTTGATGGGTGAATTGGAAAACACAATGTGCACCATGGTTCTGTGTTTATGGATGTGGTCTACCATACTGCTTATGTTTTGTAAGGATGTAAGCAATGGACAGTGAAACGTTTCCCTTCAGGGCCCTCTAGTCATGTCCATAACTTTTCCGGTGAAACCACTCGCTGATTTCTGAATAGGTAGTGAGAGATCGTTTAGGTAACCATGTTGTTTCTGCTTACATTTCACATGCTTGGCATTCCCTAGGAGTTTTTTTTTTTTGTCTGCGTATTACTCTTATCAAGTGCATAATTTGAATTGAGCCACATCCAAGTGTTTATAGCGGGCACAATTAGGTTATAGCTGAAGGCAGTGCGAGTTTCTCTCAGTGGGCAAGTATGGCGTTCAGTGGGGATGTGGCACTATGGCCGGAGCTGTTGAATTTGGAAATGGGGAACCGGGTTCAGCATTCATGACCAGTCCACCACACCACTGTACTGAGGGAGCGCATTCCCATGCTACACCGTAGAAGGCCCCACTGGACCTTAGAAGGCTTGATGTCTTAGCACAAGCAGGTGTAATGTAGTGGTGTCAACTTACAAAAGAGTACAAAGTACAAGTAGAGGTATAAAAGTGCAATAAATGGCAGACACGCAAAACACAGGAACACACTGGGTAGGCACTTCTACGGGCATGGAGAACAGAATTTCCTATAATGTAAAGACTTCCTTCACACAATAGAGAGGGTGTGAATTAAGTTTGGAAGTGTCTTTGCAGGAGGAGAAATTTGAGGTTAGTTTTGAAGGACTGGGAAGAGGGAGGAGGTGGTCCGGAGCTGAGGCTCAGTTCCAGATTCTCGCCGCGTTGCTTGTAAAGGATTGGGCCATCAATCTTTCCTTTTTGAAAGTGGGAGGGTCAAGCAATACATTTTGCGCAGTACGTGATGGTCTAGAGCATTATATGCATATGTTACAATAAAGTTTTTTTTCCTCTTTTTTTTCTAGACTAAAGCTTTTCAATGGTGGCTGTTCTGCAGTTTTGTGTAGTTGCATTGTGTTGGTAAGAAATTTTTTGTTGTTGTATTTACACCAAATGAGTAATAATATAATGTCCGAATGAATTTTTTTGTAAGTGATGTCATAATGGCGGCATATTTAGTTAGTGGTTTGAGCATGAAAATCTTTGCGATGTGTTTTGCATAGTCTTATGTGTAATTGTTTTTCTCTTTCTTTTTTAGTGGGATATTGTTGATCCATACTGTGTCTGTACAGAGTTGGTGGTGGTGAGTAGTTTTGCTGCCTCTGGCAAGTGAGTGGTATTGTTTTGGAGTATATTTGAGTTTTTGATAAAGGTGCTTTTTGCTTATTACTTATTTTACAAAGAGTTTGTTGTTGTTGACAAGTTACATTTATTAGTAAGCAATATGGCTAGCCGTAGAATGACTGCTCAACAGGTGGTCGGTATGCTTCTTGAATCTTCCTCTGATCATGATTATGAGACTGACAGTGCGTCTGAGGGAGAGGAGGGAGGGGAAGATTCTGGCAGTGAGTTTTCACTCAACATGGAATCATCGGATGATGAAGGTACTCTCAGTGCAGATGAAGGTACTCTTGGTGTGGATGAAGCAACTCTCAGTGCGGATGAAGTGCCTGTCTTAGAGGAGGAAACTGCTGTGCCGATGGTGCAAGAGGCATCTGGATTGCAGTCTGAGGCTGCTAGGCTTCCTACTGGAAGTGCTGGACTTTGGGTTGATCCAAACATGGTGCAGCCGGTGTTGCCTGCCTTTAGCGGTGTTGCAGGGTGTACAGTGAATTGTGAAAACTTTTTGCCTATTCAGTTTTTTCAGTTGTTTATGGATGATGTATTTTTGGGTGAGATTGTTGAGCAGACGAATTTGTATGCTGAACAGTTTTTGAGGATCAACAGCGACTAACTTAGGCCCCAGTCTAGAGCTACCTGGTGGACTCCCACATATCTGGAAGAGATTAAGAAGTTTTTGGGTTTGACTTTATTGATGGGTGTGGTAAGGAAGCCAACCTTGGCTTCATATTTGTCTACTAGCCCCTTGTTGGCAACTGCCATATTTCCTGCAGTTATGACTCGTAATCGGTATTTACTTTTGCTACGTATGCTGCATTTTGTTGATAATTCAATGGCGTTGCCACGAGATCACCCTGACTGTGACCGTCTTTTTAAGATTCGGCCCGTTCTTGATCACTTTGTGGATCGATTTTCTGAGATCTATACTCCAGGGAAAGAAATATCTATTGATGAGTCTTTGGTCTTGTTCAAGGGCCGTTTGGTTTTTAGGCAGTACATCCCTAGCAAGAGGGCACGCTATGGAATTAAGCTGTATATGTTGTCTGAGAGTAGGACAGGATATGTATTTAATTTTCGTGTGTACACTGGTAGAGATTCTGCCATTGACCCCCCAGGATGTCCGTCCACTTTTGGAGTTGCAGAGAAAATTGTGTGGGATCTTGCTAGGAGACTGTTTAACAGAGGCCACCATTTGTACCTTGATAACTTCTATACTGCTGTGCAATTATTTAAGGAATTGTATAAAGTGGACACTTTTGCATGTGGCACAATCCGCTCTAACCGTAAAGCTTATCCGAAAGAGCTTGTTTGCAAAAAACTTCAGAGGGGGCAGTGCAGTTCCTTGCGTAGTGATGAACTACTAGCTGTGAAATTTGTGGACAGGAGGGATGTGTACATGCTGACTACCATCCATGATGATAGTACTTCACCTGTGGCTGTTTGGGGTCAGGTTGCTGAAGTGCGCAAACCTGTGTGCATTCTAGACTACAATAAGCACATGGGTGGTGTTGACAGAGTAGATCAGAGGTTGGAACCTTACTCTGCTATTCGTAAGGCTTATGTTTGGTATAAGAAGTTGGCCATCCATTTCTTCGAATTAGCAATGTTCAATGCTTTTTTTGTGTTCAAGGAGTGTTCTCCTGCGTCAAAGTTGACATTTATTCAGTTTCAGCACTCTGTGATAGCTAGCCTTGTTGTTGTGGAACAGGCAAGTGTTCCTAGATTTGGAGTGGTGGAGGATGTGGTTCGATTGAAAGATCGCCACTTTCCTGATTTCATCCCTCCCACACCGGCAAAAGATTTTCCCACTAGGAGATGTAGAGTCTGTTGGCGAAGAGATAAGCGGAAGGAGACTCGTATGTACTGCTCCGACTGTCCATCTAAACCTGGGCTGTGTGTCCCTGCTTGTTTTAGAGCGTACCATACCCAAAAGAAGTTTTGGGAGCAATCATGAGTGGTAAAGTTAACTGATTGGTTTGTTTTCTTTGGAAAATGTGATTCTATTTCAAGGTTGGCTTTAGTGCAATGTGTTAAGTTTCTGATTTTGTGTTTGTAGATTTTTATCTATTTGTGATTTGTTTGTGTTTTTATTTTTGTCTAAAAAAATCCTAAATGTGTTGGCAGTGTGTGTGGACTGGCACTTCTTTGGCGGTGTACGTGGAATGGTGCTTGGCTGGCGGTGTGCGTGGACTGGTGCTTGGCTGTTGGCGTGCGTGGACTGGTGCTTGGCTGGCGGTGTGCGTGGACTGGTGCTTGGCTGGCGGTGTGCGTGGACTGGTGCTTGGCTGGCGGTGTGCGTGGACTGGTGCTTGGCTGGCGGTGTGCGTGGACTGGTGCTTGGCTGGCGGTGTGCGTGGACTGGTGCTTGGCTGGCGGTGTGCGTGGACTGGTGCTTGGCTGGCGGTGTGTGTGGACTAGTGTTTAGCTAGCGGTGTGCGTGAACTGTTGCTCGGCTAGCGGTGTGCATGGACTGGCGCTCGGCTGGCTGTGTGAGTAGTGACTTGCTGCTGGTCACTACATACACTGCTAGCTGAGTGCCACTCCACGCAATCCATCTGCTTGTGTAGTTGCTGTGTCAGGAATGTGGGCGTGTGAAAGTGATGGGCCCTTGAATGGCGCTGTGTGCTGGTGGGAGTTTTGTTATGTGATGGGCCCGCGGCTGGCGGTATGAATGGTTTTGTATGTCTCACGCGTATGAAAGGTGTATGAATGGCCTGTAAAGAGGTTGGTGCCTTGTCGTGGCTTTACAGCTCACGAGCTGTGAGTCAATGGTTCAGTTTCTCGCCCTTTCAATTATTAACAGTGCATTTCATTTTTGTGAAATCACTTGCTAATACAATTGTATATTCTGAACCATCACTCACTCTCGTGCCAAATCCAACCAGTATGTGTGTGTGCTTGAGGATTAGATGGCTGTGCAGTAATATTTGCCTTTCTGAAGCAGGGTGTACCTTGTCCCTTTTGTGAATTTTGTAATGTGTTGTTTTTGTGCCTGGTGGTGTGAATGGTCTTGTGTGTATCACGTATGAAAGATGTGTGAATGGCCTGTAAAGCGGTTGGTGCCTTGCCGTGGCTTTACAGCTCACGAGCTGCGAGTCATTGGTTCAGTTTTTTCTCCATTGAATTATTGACAGTGCATTTCATTTTTGTGAAATCTCTTGTTAATAAAATTTAATATACTGAACCATCACTCGCCCTCGTGCCAAATCCAACCAGTATGTGTGTGTGTTTGAGGAATAGGTGGCTGTGCAGGATTCTTTGTCTTTTTAGTTTCTCTGCCAAAGTGTATGTTCCATGTAAAAATAACCCACCGACTGTAGATATTGTCGTAAACCCATGGGAGTTCATGGTGATGTCTCTCTTGTGAATTTCAAAAAGGTTTTTTATCCTCAATGTCCTGCAAACCTCAAAATATCGATCACATTGTCCATGCAATATTGTTCCAAAATTCTCACGTTGTAGAAACAATGTCGAAACGTTCTGGTTTTGCAAGGGGGTCAACTGTCTTTTTGGCCCGTGCTCGGCGGCCATCTAGAGAAACCTACCAAACCCACCATTTCTGAAAACTAGACACCCGGCGGCTTCTAGGGAGGTATGGCTTGCGTGGATCCCCCAACGTTTCCTTACCCAGAATCCCCTGCAAACCTCAATTTTTTCTGAAAAAATCACTTTTTTCACACATTTTGGGGTGGGAAAGTAGTGGCATCACCGGGCTCACACAAATTTACCACCACCCAGCGTTCCCCCAGGTCTCCCGGTAAAAATGGTGCCTCACTTGTGTGGGAGGCCCAAGTACCCGCCGCAGGCAAGGGCCCAAAACGCAGTGAGGCGACATCAAAATGGCCTGTCGCAAAACCACCTGGTTTTGCAAGGGGGGTCACTTGGGTTTTTGGCCCGGTGCTCGGCGGCCATCTAGGGAAACCTACCAAACCCACGCATTTCTGAAAACTAGACACCCGGTGGCTTCCAGGGAGGTATGGCTTGCATGGATCCCCCAACGTTTCCTTACCCAGAATCCCCTGCAAACCTCAGTTTTTGCTGGAAAAATCACTTTTTTCACACATTTTGGGGTGGGAAAGTAGTGGCATCACCGGGCTCACACAAATTTACCACCACCCAGCGTTCCCCCAGGTCTCCCGGTAAAAATGGTGCCTCACTTGTGTGGGAGGCCCAAGTACCCGCCGCAGGCAAGGGCCCAAAACGCAGTGAGGCGACATCAAAATGGCCTGTCGCAAAACCACCTGGTTTTGCAAGGGGGGTCACTTGGGTTTTTGGCCCGGTGCTCGGCGGCCATCTAGGGAAACCTACCAAACCCACGCATTTCTGAAAACTAGACACCCGGCGGCTTGCAGGGAGGTATGGCTTGCGTGGATCCCCCAACGTTTCCTTACCCAGAATCCCCTGCAAACCTCAATTTTTGCTGAAAAAATTACTTTTTTCACACATTTTGGGGTGGGAAAGTAGTGGCATCACCGGGCTCACACAAATTTACCACCACCCAGCGTTCCCCCAGGTCTCCCGGTAAAAATGGTGCCTCACTTGTGTGGGAGGCCCAAGTACCCGCCGCAGGCAAGGGCCCAAAACGCAGTGAGGCGACATCAAAATGGCCTGTCGCAAAACCACCTGGTTTTGCAAGGGGGGTCACTTGGGTTTTTGGCCCGGTGCGCGGCGGCCATCTAGGGAAACCTACCAAACCCATGCATTTCTGAAAACTAGACACCCGGCGGCTTCCAGGGAGGTATGGCTTGCGTGGATCCCCCAACGTTTCCTTACCCAGAATCCCCTGCAAACCTCAATTTTTGCTGAAAAAATCACTTTTTTCACACATTTTGGGGTGGGAAAGTAGTGGCATCACCGGGCTCACACAAATTTACCACCACCCAGCGTTCCCCCAGATCTCCCGGTAAAAATGGTGCCTCACTTGTGTGGGAGGCCCAAGTACCCGCCGCAGGCAAGGGCCCAAAACGCAGTGAGGCGACATCAAAATGGCCTGTCGCAAAACCACCTGGTTTTGCAAGGGGGGTCACTTGGGTTTTTGGCCCGGTGCTCGGCGGCCATCTAGGGAAACCTACCAAACCCACGCATTTCTGAAAACTAGACACCCGGCGGCTTGCAGGGAGGTATGGCTTGTGTGGATCCCCCAACGTTTCCTTACCCAGAATCCCCTGCAAACCTCAATTTTTGCTGAAAAAATTACTTTTTTCACACATTTTGGGGTGGGAAAGTAGTGGCATCACCGGGCTCACACAAATTTACCACCACCCAGCGTTCCCCCAGGTCTCCCGGTAAAAATGGTGCCTCACTTGTGTGGGAGGCCCAAGTACCCGCCGCAGGCAAGGGCCCAAAACGCAGTGAGGCGACATCAAAATGGCCTGTCGCAAAACCACCTGGTTTTGCAAAGGGGGTCACTTGGGTTTTTGGCCCAGTGCTCGGCGGCCATCTAGGGAAACCTACCAAACCCACGCATTTCTGAAAACTAGACACCCGGCGGCTTTCAGGGAGGTATGGCTTGTGTGGATCCCCCAACGTTTCCTTACCCAGAATCCCCTGCAAACCTCAATTTTTGCTGTAAAAATCACTTTTTTCACACATTTTGGGGTGGGAAAGTAGTGGCATCACCGGGCTCACACAAATTTACCACCACCCAGCGTTCCCCCAGGTCTCCCGGTAAAAATGGTGCCTCACTTGTGTGGGAGGCCCAAGTACCCGCCGCAGGCAAGGGCCCAAAACGCAGTGAGGCGACATCAAAATGGCCTGTCGCAAAACCACCTGGTTTTGCAAGGGGGGTCACTTGGGTTTTTGGCCCAGTGCTCGGCGGCCATCTAGGGAAACCTACCAAACCCACGCATTTCTGAAAACTAGACACCCGGCGGCTTTCAGGGAGGTATGGCTTGTGTGGATCCCCCAACGTTTCCTTACCCAGAATCCCCTGCAAACCTCAATTTTTGCTGTAAAAATCACTTTTTTCACACATTTTGGGGTGGGAAAGTAGTGGCATCACCGGGCTCACACAAATTTACCACCACCCAGCGTTCCCCCAGGTCTCCCGGTAAAAATGGTGCCTCACTTGTGTGGGAGGCCCAAGTACCCGCCGCAGGCAAGGGCCCAAAACGCAGTGAGGCGACATCAAAATGGCCTGTCGCAAAACCACCTGGTTTTGCAAGGGGGGTCACTTGGGTTTTTGGCCCGGTGCTCGGCGGCCATCTAGTGAAACCTACCAAACCCACGCATTTCTGAAAACTAGACACCCGGCGGCTTCCAGGGAGGTATGGCTTGCGTGGATTCCCCAACGTTTCCTTACCCAGAATCCCCTGCAAACCTCAATTTTTGCTGAAAAAATTACTTTTTTCACACATTTTGGGGTGGGAAAGTAGTGGCATCACCGGGCTCACACAAATTTACCACCACCCAGCGTTCCCCCAGGTCTCCCGGTAAAAATGGTGCCTCACTTGTGTGGGAGGCCCAAGTACCCGCCGCAGGCAAGGGCCCAAAACGCAGTGAGGCGACATCAAAATGGCCTGTCGCAAAACCACCTGGTTTTGCAAGGGGGGTCACTTGGGTTTTTGGCCCGGTGCTCGGCGGCCGTCTAGGGAAACCTACCAAACCCACGCATTTCTGAAAACTAGACACCCGGCGGCTTGCAGGGAGGTATGGCTTGCGTGGATCCCCCAATGTTTCCTTACCCAGAATCCCCTGCAAACCTCAATTTTTGCTGAAAAAATCACTTTTTTCACACATTTTGGGGTGGGAAAGTAGTGGCATCACCGGGCTCACACAAATTTACCACCACCCAGCGTTCCCCCAGGTCTCCCGGTAAAAATGGTGCCTCACTTGTGTGGGAGGCCCAAGTACCAGGTGGTTTTGAGATAGGCAATTTTGATGTCACCTCACTATGTTTTGCGCCGTTTCCTGTCGCGGGCACTAGGCCGACCCACACAAGTGAGGTACCGTTTTTCTCGAAAGACTTTGGGGAACGCGGGGTGGGTGGAAATTTGTGGATCCACGCAGATTCCGGAACTTTCCACGACAGAAATGTGGGGAAAATGTGTTTTTTTTGCCAATTTTTTAGGTTTGCAAGGGATTCTGGGTAACAGACCCTGGTGGGAGGCAGTCAAGTCACCCCATCCTGGATTCCCCTGGGTGTCTAGTTTTCAAAAATGTATATGTTTGCTAGGTTTCCCCAGGTGCCCGCAGAGCTAGGGTTCAAAAACTACAGCTAGTCATTTTTCCAAAAAAGGGTCATTTTTCACTGCGAAATTGAGGTGTGACCAGGTTGCGTTTTGTGCCGTTTCCTGTCGCGGGCACTAGGCCGACCCACACAAGTGAGGTACCGCTTTTCTCGTAAGACTTTGGGGAACGAGGGGTGGGTGGAAATTTGTGGATCCACGCAGATTCCGGAACTTTCCACGACAGAAATGTGGAGAAAATGTGGTTTTTTTGCCAATTTTTTAGGTTTGCAAGGGTTTCTGGGTAACAGACCCTGGTGGGAGGCAGTCAAGTCACCCCATCCTGGATTCCCCTGGGTGTCTAGTTTTCAAAAATGTATAGGTTTGCTAGGTTTCCCCAGGTGCCCGCAGAGCTAGGGTTCAAAAACTACAGTTAGTCATTTTTCCAAAAAAGGGTCATTTTTCACTGCGAAATTGAGGTGTGACCAGGTTGCGTTTTGCACCGTTTCCTGTCGCGGGCACTAGGCCGATCCACACAAGTGAGGTACCGTTTTTCTCGAAAGACTTTGGGGAACGCGGGGTGGGTGGAAATTTGTGGATCCACGCAGATTCCGGAACTTTCCACGACAGAAATGTGGGGAAAATGTGTTTTTTTTGCCAATTTTTTAGGTTTGCAAGGGATTCTGGGTAACAGACCCTGGTGGGAGGCAGTCAAGTCACCCCATCCTAGATTCCCCTGGGTGTCTAGTTTTCAAAAATGTATATGTTTGCTAGGTTTCCCCAGGTGCCCGTAGAGCTAGGGTTCAAAAACTACAGCTAGTCATTTTTCCAAAAAAGGGTCATTTTTCACTGCGAAATTGAGGTGTGACCAGGTTGCGTTTTGCACCGTTTCCTGTCGCGGGCACTAGGCCGACCCACACAAGTGAGGTACCGTTTTTCTCGTAAGACTTTGGGGAACGCGGGGTGGGTGGAAATTTGTGGATCCACGCAGATTCCGGAACTTTCCACGACAGAAATGTGGAGAAAATGTGTTTTTTTTGCCAACTTTTTAGGTTTGCAAGGGTTTCTGGGTAACAGACCCTGGTGGGAGGCAGTCAAGTCACCCCATCCTGGATTCCCCTGGGTGTCTAGTTTTCAAAAATGTATAGGTTTGCTAGGTTTCCCCAGGTGCCCGCAGAGCTAGGGTTCAAAAACTACAGCTAGTCATTTTTCCAAAAAAGGGTCATTTTTCACTGCGAAATTGAGGTGTGACCAGGTTGCGTTTTGCGCCGTTTCCTGTCGCGGGCACTAGGCCGACCCACACAAGTGAGGTACCGATTTTCTCGAAAGACTTTGGGGAACGCGGGGTGGGTGGAAATTTGTGGATCCACGCAGATTCCGGAACTTTCCACAACAGAAATATGGGGAAAATGTGTTTTTTTTGCCAATTTTTTAGGTTTGCAAGGGATTCTGGGTAACAGACCCTGGTGGGAGGCAGTCAAGTCACCCCATCCTGGATTCCCCTGGGTGTCTAGTTTTCAAAAATATATATGTTTTCTAGGTTTCCCCAGGTGCCCGCAGAGCTAGGGTTCAAAAACTACAGCTAGTCATTTTTCCAAAAAAGGGTAATTTTTCACTGCGAAATTGAGGTGTGACCAGGTTGCGTTTTGCGCCGTTTCCTGTCGCGGGCACTAGGCCGACCCACACAAGTGAGGTACCGTTTTTCTCGTAAGACTTTGGGGAACGCGGGGTGGGTGGAAATTTTTGGATCCACGCAGATTCCGGAACTTTCCACGACAGAAATGTGGAGAAAATGTGTTTTTTTTTGCCAATTTTTTAGGTTTGCAAGGGTTTCTGGGTAACAGACCCTGGTGGGAGGCAGTCAAGTCACCCCATCCTGGATTCCCCTGGGTGTCTAGTTTTCAAAAATGTATAGGTTTGCTAGGTTTCCCCAGGAGCCCGCAGAGCTAGGGTTCAAAAACTACAGCTAGTCATTTTTCCAAAAAAGGGTAATTTTTCACTGCGAAATTGAGGTGTGACCAGGTTGCGTTTTGCGCCGTTTCCTGTCGCGGGCACTAGGCCGACCCACACAAGTGAGGTACCGTTTTTCTCGTAAGACTTTGGGGAACGCGGGGTGGGTGGAAATTTGTGGATCCACGCAGATTCCGGAACTTTCCACGACAGAAATGTGGAGAAAATGTGTTTTTTTTTGCCAATTTTTTAGGTTTGCAAGGGTTTCTGGGTAACAGACCCTGGTGGGAGGCAGTCAAGTCACCCCATCCTGGATTCCCCTGGGTGTCTAGTTTTCAAAAATGTATAGGTTTGCTAGGTTTCCCCAGGAGCCCGCAGAGCTAGGGTTCAAAAACTACAGCTAGTCATTTTTCCAAAAAAGGGTCATTTTTCACTGCGAAATTGAGGTGTGACCAGGTTGCGTTTTGCGCCGTTTCCTGTCGCGGGCACTAGGCCGATCCACACAAGTGAGGTACCGTTTTTCTTGTAAGACTTTGGGGAACGCGGGGTGGGTGGAAATTTGTGGATCCACGCAGATTCCGGAACTTTCCACGACAGAAATGAGTGGAAAATGTGGTTTTTTTGCCAATTTTTTAGGTTTGCAAGGGATTCTGGGTAACAGACCCTGGTGGGAGGCAGTCAAGTCACCCCATCCTGGATTCCCCTGGGTGTCTAGTTTTCAAAAATGTATATGTTTGCTAGGTTTACCCAGGTGCCCGCAGAGCTAGGGTTCAAAAACTACAGCTAGTCATTTTTCCAAAAAAGGGTCATTTTTCACTGCGAAATTGAGGTGTGACCAGGTTGCGTTTTGCGCCGTTTCCTGTCGCGGGCACTAGGCCGACCCACACAAGTGAGGTACCGTTTTTCTCGTAAGACTTTGGGGAACGCGGGGTGGGTGGAAATTTGTGGATCCACGCAGATTCCGGAACTTTCCACGACAGAAATGTGGGGAAAATGTGGTTTTTTTGCCAATTTTTTAGGTTTGCAAGGGATTCTGGGTAACAGTCCCTGGTGGGAGGCAGTCAAGTCACCCCATCCTGGATTCCCCTGGGTGTCTAGTTTTCAAAAATGTATAGGTATGCTAGGTTTCCCCAGGTGCCCGCAGAGCTAGAGTTCAAAAACTACAGCTAGTCATTTTTCCAAAAAAGGGTCATTTTTCACTGCGAAATTGAGGTGTGACCAGGTTGCGTTTTGCGCCGTTTCCTGTCGCGGGCACTAGGCCGACCCACACAAGTGAGGTACTGTTTTTCTCGTAAGACTTTGGGGAACGCGGGGTGGGTGGAAATTTGTGGATCCACGCAGATTCCGGAACTTTCCACGACAGGAATGTGGGGAAAATGTGTTTTTTTTGCCAATTTTTTAGGTTTGCAAGGGATTCTGGGTAACAGACCCTGGTGGGAGGCAGTCAAGTCACCCCATCCTGGATTCCCCTGGGTGTCTAGTTTTCAAAAATGTATAGGTTTGCTAGGTTTCCCCAGGTGCCCGCAGAGCTAGGGTTCAAAAACTACAGCTAGTAATTTTTCCAAAAAAGGGTCATTTTTCACTGCGAAATTGAGGTGTGACCAGGTTGCGTTTTGCGCCGTTTCCTGTCGCGGGCACTAGGCCGATCCACACAAGTGAGGTACCGTTTTTCTCGTAAGACTTTGGGGAACGCGGGGTGGGTGGAAATTTGTGGATCCACGCAGATTCCGGAACTTTCCACGACAAAAATGTGGGGAAAATGTGTTTTTTTTGCAAATTTTTTAGGTTTGCAAGGGATTCTGGGTAACAGACCCTGGTGAGAGGCAGTCAAGTCACCCCATCCTGAATTCCCCTGGGTGTCTAGTTTTCAAAAATGTATAGGTTTGCTAGGTTTCCCCAGGTGCCCGCAGAGCTAGGGTTCAAAAACTACAGCTAGTCATTTTGCCAAAAAAGGGTCATTTTTCAATGCGAAATTGAGGTGTGACCAGGTTGCGTTTTGCGCCGTTTCCTGTCGCGGGCACTAGGCCGACCCACACAAGTGAGGTACCTTTTTTCTCGTAAGACTTTGGGGAACGCGGGGTGGGTGGAAATTTGTGGATCCACGCAGATTCCGGAACTTTCCACGACAGAAATGTGGGGAAAATGTGGTTTTTTTGCAAATTTTTTAGGTTTGCAAGGGATTCTGGGTAACAGACCCTGGTGGGAGGCAGTCAACTCACCCCATCCTGGATTCCCCTGGGTGTCTAGTTTTCAAAAATGTATATGTTTGCTAGGTTTCCCCAGGTGCCCGCAGAGTTAGGGTTAAAAAACTACAGCTAGTCATTTTTCCAAAAAAGAGTCATGTTTCACTGCGAAATTGAGGTGTGACCAGGTTGCGTTTTGCGCCGTTTCCTGTCGCGGGCAGTAGGCCGATCCACACAAGTGAGGTACCGTTTTTCTCGTAAGACTTTGGGGAACGCGGGGTGAGTGGAAATTTGTGGATCCACGCAGATTCCGGAACTTTCCACGACAGAAATGTGGGGAAAATGTGTTTTTTTTGCCAATTTTTTAGGTTTGCAAGGGATTCTGGGTAACAGACCCTGGTGGGAGGCAGTCAAGTCACCCCATCCTAGATTCCCCTGGGTGTCTAGTTTTCAAAAATGTATAGGTTTGCTAGGTTTCCCCAGGTGCCCGCAGAGCTAGGGTTCAAAAACTACAGCTAGTCATTTTTCCAAAAAAGGGTCTTTTTTCACTGCGAAATTGAGGTGTGACCAGGTTGCGTTTTGCGCCGTTTCCTGTCGCGGGCACTAGGCCGACCCACACAAGTGAGGTACCGTTTTTCTCGTAAGACTTTGGAGAACGCGGGGTGGGTGGAAATTTGTGGATCCACGCAGATTCCGGAACTTTCCACGACAGAAATGTGTGGAAAATGTGGTTTTTTCACAATTTTTTAGGTTTGCAAGGGATTCTGGGTAACAGACCCTGGTGGGAGGCAGTCAAGTCACCCCATCCTGGATTCCCCTGGGTGTCTAGTTTTCAAAAATGTATAGGTTTGCTAGGTTTCCCCAGGTGCCCGCAGAGCTAGGGTTCAAAAACTACAGCTAGTCATTTTTCCAAAAAAGGGTCATTTTTCACTGCGAAATTGAGGTGTGACCAGGTTGCGTTTTGCGCCGTTTCCTGTCGCGGGCACTAGGCCGATCCACACAAGTGAGGTACCGTTTTTCTCGTAAGACTTTGGGGAACGCGGGGTGGGTGGAAATTTGTGGATCCACGCAGATTCCGGAACTTTCCACGACAGAAATGTGTAGAAAATGTGGTTTTTTTCACAATTTTTTAGGTTTGCAAGGGATTCTCGGTAACAGACCCTGGTGGGAGGCAGTCAAGTCACCCCATCCTGGATTCCCCTGGGTGTCTAGTTTTCAAAAATGTATAGGTTTGCTAGGTTTCCCCAGGTGCCCGCAGAGCTAGGGTTAAAAAACTACAGCTAGTCATTTTTCCAAAAAAGGGTCATTTTTCACTGCGAAATTGAGGTGTGACCAGGTTGCGTTTTGCGCCGTTTCCTGTCGCGGGCACTAGGCCGATCCACACAAGTGAGGTACCGTTTTTCTCGTAAGACTTTGGGAAACGCGGGGTGGGTGGAAATTTGTGGATCCACGCAGATTCCGGAACTTTCCACGACAAAAATGTGGTGAAAATGTGTTTTTTTTGCAAATTTTTTAGGTTTGCAAGGGATTCTGGGTAACAGACCCTGGTGGGAGGCAGTCAAGTCACCCCATCCTGGATTCCCCTGGGTGTCTAGTTTTCAAAAATGTATAGGTTTGCTAGGTTTCCCCAGGTGCCCGCAGAGCTAGGGTTCAAAAACTACAGCTAGTCATTTTTCCAAAAAAGGGTCATTTTTCAATGCGAAATTGAGGTGTGACCAGGTTGCGTTTTGCGCCGTTTCCTGTCGCGGGCACTAGGCCGACCCACACAAGTGAGGTACCTTTTTTCTCGTAAGACTTTGGGGAACGCGGGGTGGGTGGAAATTTGTGGATCCACGCAGATTCCGGAACTTTCCACGACAGAAATGTGGGGAAAATGTGTTTTTTTTGCCAATTTTTTAGGTTTGCAAGGGATTCTGGGTAACAGACCCTGGTGGGAGGCAGTCAACTCACCCCATCCTGGATTCCCCTGGGTGTCTAGTTTTCAAAAATGTATATGTTTGCTAGGTTTCCCCAGGTGGCCGCAGAGTTAGGGTTAAAAAACTACAGCTAGTCATTTTTCCAAAAAAGAGTCATGTTTCACTGCGAAATTGAGGTGTGACCAGGTTGCGTTTTGCGCCGTTTCCTGTCGCGGGCAGTAGGCCGATCCACACAAGTGAGGTACCGTTTTTCTCGTAAGACTTTGGGGAACGCGGCGTGAGTGGAAATTTGTGGATCCACGCAGATTCCGGAACTTTGCACGACAGAAATGTGGGGAAAATGTGTTTTTTTTGCCAATTTTTTAGGTTTGCAAGGGATTCTGGGTAACAGACCCTGGTGGGAGGCAGTCAAGTCACCCCATCCTGGATTCCCCTGGGTGTCTAGTTTTCAAAAATGTATAGGTTTGCTAGGTTTCCCCAGGTGCCCGCAGAGCTAGGGTTCAAAAACTACAGCTAGTCATTTTTCCAAAAAAGGGTCTTTTTTCACTGCGAAATTGAGGTGTGACCAGGTTGCGTTTTGCGCCGTTTCCTGTCGCGGGCACTAGGCCGACCCACACAAGTGAGGTACCGTTTTTCTCGTAAGACTTTGGAGAACGCGGGGTGGGTGGAAATTTGTGGATCCATGCAGATTCCGGAACTTTCCACGACAGAAATGTGTGGAAAATGTGGTTTTTTTCAAAATTTTTTAGGTTTGCAAGGGATTCTGGGTAACAGACCCTGGTGGGAGGCAGTCAAGTCACCCCATCCTGGATTCCCTTGGGTGTCTAGTTTTCAAAAATGTATAGGTTTGCTAGGTTTCCCCAGGTGCCCGCAGAGCTAGGGTTCAAAAACTACAGCTAGTCATTTTTCCAAAAAAGGGTCATTTTTCACTGCGAAATTGAGGTGTGACCAGGTTGCGTTTTGCACCGTTTCCTGTCGCGGGCACTAGGCCGACCCACACAAGTGAGGTACCGTTTTTCTCGTAAGACTTTGCGGAACGCGGGGTGGGTGGAAATTTGTGGATCCACACAGATTCCGGAACTTTCCACGACAGAAATGTGGGGAAAATGTGGTTTTTTTGCCAATTTTCTAGGTTTGCAAGGGATTCTGGGTAACAGACCCTGGTGGGAGGCAGTCAAGTCACCCCATCCTGGATTCCCCTGGGTGTTTAGTTTTCAAAAATGTATAGGTTTGCTAGGTTTCCCCAGGTGCCCGCAGAGCTAGGGTTCAAAAACTACAGCTAGTCATTTTTCCAAAAAAGGGTCATTTTTCACTGCGAAATTGAGGTGTGACCAGGTTGCGTTTTGTGCCGTTTCCTGTCGCGGGCACTAGGCCGATCCACACAAGTGAGGTACCGTTTTTCTCGTAAGACTTTGGGGAACGCGGGGTGGGTGGAAATTTGTGGATCCACGCAGATTCCGGAACTTTCCACGACAGAAATGTGGGGAAAATGTGGTTTTTTTGCCAATTTTTTAGGTTTGCAAGGGATTCTGGGTAACAGACCCTGGTGGGAGGCAGTCAAGTCACCCCATCCTGGATTCCCCTGGGTGTCTAGTTTTCAAAAATGTATAGGTTTGCTAGGTTTCCCCAGGTGCCCGCAGAGCTAGGGTTCAAAAACTACAGCTAGTCATTTTTCCAAAAAAGGGTCATTTTTCACTGCGAAATTGAGGTGTGACCAGGTTGCGTTTTGCGCCGTTTCCTGTCGCGGGCACTAGGCCGACCCACACAAGTGAGGTACTGTTTTTCTCGAAAGACTTTGGGGAACGCGGGGTGGGTGGAAATTTGTGGATCCACGCAGATTCCGGAACTTTCCACGACAGAAATGTGGAGAAAATGTGTTTTTTTTGCCAATTTTTTAGGTTTGCAAGGGTTTCTGGGTAACAGACCCTGGTGGGAGGCAGTCAAGTCACCCCATCCTGGATTCCCCTGGGTGTCTAGTTTTCAAAAATGTATAGGTTTGCTAGGTTTCCCCAGGTGCCCGCAGAGCTAGGGTTCAAAAACTACAGCTAGTCATTTTTCCAAAAAAAGGTCTTTTTTTCACTGCGAAATTGAGGTGTGACCAGGTTGCGTTTTGCGCCGTTTCCTGTCGCGGGCACTAGGCCGACCCACACAAGTGAGGTACCGTTTTTCTCGTAAGACTTTGGGGAACGCGGGGTGGGTGGAAATTTGTGGATCCACGCAGATTCCGGAACTTTCCACGACAGAAATGTGGGGAAAATGTGTTTTTTTTGCCAATTTTTTAGGTTTGCAAGGGATTCTGGGTAACAGACCCTGGTGGGAGGCAGTCAAGTCACCCTATCCTGGATTCCCCTGGGTGTCTAGTTTTCAAAAATGTATAGGTTGCCTAGGTTTCCCAAGGTGCCCGCACAGCTAGGGTTCAAAAACTACAGCTAGTCATTTTTCCAAAAAAGGGTCATTTTTCACTGCGAAATTGAGGTGTGACCAGGTTGCGTTTTGCGCCGTTTCCTGTCGCGGGCACTAGGCCGATCCACACAAGTGAGGTACCATTTTTCTCGTAAGACTTTGGGGAACGTGGGGTGGGTGGAAATTTGTGGTTCCACGCAGATTCCGGAACTTTCCACGACAGAAATGTGTGGAAAATGTGTTTTTTTTGCCAATTTTTTAGGTTTGCAAGGGATTCTGGGTAACAGACCCTGGTGGGAGGCAGTCAAGTCACCCCATCCTGGATTCCCCTGGTTGTCTAGTTTTCAAAAATGTATAGGTTTGCTAGGTTTCCCAAGGTGCCCGCAGAGCTAGGGTTCAAAAACTAGAGCTGGGCACTTTGCAAAAAAAGGGTAATTTTGCATTGTGAAAATGTGGTGTGACCACGTTGCGTTTTGCGCCGTTTCCTGTCGTGGGCACTATGCCTACCCACACAAGTGAGGTACCATTTTTATCGGGAGACTTAGGGTAATTCAGATTTGTAAAGGAACTGTTATTATCTATTGACTTTCCATGCATTTCTGCTTTCCAAATGAAAGATATTGTGTAAAAAAGAAGTCATTCTAAAAAATGACTGATAATTCTCATGCTAGTATGAGTATTCCCAATTTCAGAAATGTGCAAATATCTACTGTTTCTAAACTCTATATTTTGTTCCCAAATCAGAAATACATAGGTGTCTTTCATACCGATTTTTCCATGTACACTTTTTTACAGAATAATTACTATATACCCGGTACATAATAAAAAACCATTGCAAGTTACTACTCAGTTTTTGGCTCTGGGTTCGTCGGGTTCTTGGTGAACCTACAAGTCCTATATATCCCCACAACCAGTAATGTCCAGCGGATGCAACAGTAAATTGCTTTCAAAGAGCTGTCATAATTAGAAGAAGTTACAGGTGAAAACGTTGACACAAAAGGCTGTTTTTTTCAACTGAATTTCAATTTATCCTACATTTAACTGTTTGTTTCTATAAAAAAACCTTGATGGATCTACACAAATGACCCCTTGCTGAATTCAGAATGTTGTCTTCTTTTCGAAAATGTATAGCTTTCCAGGATCCACTATTGCTTTTGTACCCATTTCAGCCACTAACTGGAAGGAGGTCACAAAAAATTGCAAAAATAGGCTATGTCCCAGAAAAATGCCAAAACTGTGTAAAAAATGTTGGGTTTCTGTCAAAAGTCAAGTATCCCCGAAAAGCTTGGAAAACGGTGATTTCAACCCCACAAACCCTTTTTTGATAACATTTGCAGGGAAAAACCCAGATGCTTTCATTTGCAGCCCATTTTTCCAATTTTTCCAAAAACCCCCAAAATTTTGCTGTATTTTGGCTCTTTTCTGTGACCCCTCCAGGGGAATCCACAAACCCTTTAGAATCCCCATGATGTTGGAAGAAAAGGACGCAAATTTGGCGTGGCTACCTAATGCGGTCAAAAAGTTACAGGGGCCTAAGCGCGCACTACCCCAAATAGCCAAAAAAAGGCCTGGCACAGGAGGGGGAAAAGGCCTGGCAGCGAAGGGGTTAAAATGTGAAATTGTGATGTATACATAAGTGAAATTTCATTAAAAGTAAGATATCCCAATTCAAGAGTATTTTTAGAAGTGGTATGTCCTTAAAAAATAGTTGAGTTTTTATTGTTAATATGTTTTTCAACTCCTGTGTGGGTGCGCGACTCTGTCGCGGTGGGGCCGTGATTTTAGAACCTTCAAGTATGAGTTTGGGCAGTTTTAGAAGCCTTTTTGTAAGGGTTAATATGTGTAACCAATAGAAATGAGTTTTGAAATTTTAAATAATGTAGGAAGGAATCTGATTTGTTAGTCATATGCACTTGTGTGGAGAAAGAGAGGGAAACTTTGCCATTACTGGTTCTACCTTGATGAGATTGGTGCTAGACATTGATTGTGTGCATAAGCAAATCTTTTATGAGTTTGCGATATTTGAAAATCTCCAAATCTATTTGAAAGGTGAGTTATAAGTTTGTGAAATGTATTATGGATTAGGTTTATTTTAAACTTTTAAAATATTCCAAAATGTGTGGGGTTTGAGATATAGTAATAAATAAATATATGTGTATTGTAGTTTGTTTTATTGTAGTTCTATATTGTTTGATTTAGCTTTTGAATAGTAATATGTGTATATTGGAAGATGGATTAGTGATTGTGGTAGTTTGTTTTTGTTTGTGGATATGTACATTTCTAGTATACCGCATCATTTTAGCTGTTGCTTTAAATTTGGAGCTGGAGTCTGTCGAGTTTTAAGGTGTGCATGGACTTCTGTCTTAACTATGTTTCCACTTCTATATGTATTTTGGTATGTTTTATACATTTGAAGGTGCATGATGTATAATAAAGAGGTGTCATTATCAATTAGGCTTCTTTTTTTAAGTCTGTAGAGAAGTACAGTTGAAAAATGCCGCATAATTTTTCATGTTTGTCTGAAATTTGAAGTTTGTTCTGTGAATTTTTAAGGTTTGGATACTGGTATGGTAGAGACACATTCATGTATGCTTCTAGGAATATGATGACAGTTTTACTAAAGATATGTGAAGGGTTCCAACTTTTTATATGGGTAGGTGTTTTATTAGTATTTATAGAATTGCTAAGCAGAAGCTTAAAACTGAGCTTTTAGATGTTTGTAGAGATCTTATTTGTTAGAGTTATTTGTATAATGTGAGGAAAGTTATAATTCATATATAGCTCATCATTTTCAGTGTCTGTTTGAAAATTATAGTGTACTCTGTTAAGTTTTGAGCTCTGCATGTTGTGACTGAGAAATGTGTCTACTTGGTCATACACTTATAAAATCACCCAGGCACTACCTTTAAACTCCTGTAAACACTCAAGCAGTACCTTAGTACTTCTGTAATTACCTAAACAATACCTATGGAGTTATAAAATCACGCACTCACTTTCTATCTGTTGTAGAAATCCCCCAGATATTACTACTGCAGTTATGCAATCGCCCAGGCACTTGTTATGTACTACCCCTGCAGTCATGCTATCATGCAGGCTGTACCTATGCACTTATGTGATAACCCACACATTACCCTTGCAGTCATAGAATCATCCAGGGCCTACTGTTGCATTTATCTATTCACTTAGGCAGTACTCAATGAATCATCTATAGTTTGAGGTGATATTTATACCCATACACTATCTTTGCACTCTTTGAATCATGCAGGGACTACTCCTGCAGTTATGCAATCACTCATTCAGTAGTCATGCTGTTATGAAATCACCCATGCACTACCTTTGCACTCCTTTATTCACTCAGGCACTCCCTCAGTAGTCCGGCAATCAGCCAAGAAAGACCCATGCACTTATAAAATCACCCAGTCACTTTCTATAAAGTCATGTCAATCCCCAGATATTACCCCTGTAGTCATGCAATTAGCCCGGTGTTACCTATGTACTCCTTTATTCACCCAGACATTACTGTTGTACACATGGAATCACCAATGAAGTAGCTATAAGGTGGTTCAATTGCCCAGGCAGTATGTTTGTAGTCTTTCAATCGCGGAGGGACTACTGATGTACTTATGTTACCACTCAGCCAGTATTCATGCACCTATAAATTCACCCAGGCACTACCTTTGCAGTCATGTATCCACTAAAATAGTACCTTAGTAGTTCTATAATCACCCAGGCAGTACTCATGGACTTATAATATCAACCACTCACTTTTAATATATTCCAGTAATCCTCCAGTTATTACTGTTGCAGTCATGTAATGATATAGGCACTATATATGTACTACTCCCACAGTCATGCAATGATGCAGGCTGTAGCTATGCACTCATGTAATAACCCATACTGTTGCATTCATCTATTCAGCTAGGCACTACTCAATAACTCGTCTATGCCTTCAGGAGATAGTCATACACTTATCCATGCACTGAACCTCTATGTCTGCAATCATGCAATTAGCCAGTCACTATCTATCCTCTCCTCCAATCACCCAGCGACTACCCTTGCACTTATACAATCATCCAAGTCATGGAGTTATGCAATCACTCAGGCAGATCTATTACATGTCTCCATTTGTAGGCTTCACTATTTTCCAGAAATATGGTATGTATATTTCTTTTAGATATGATGATGATTTGAAAAGGTAGAAACATATATATGCACGTTTTTAACACTATGGAGAGACTTATGGTTGAGTTATGCAATAGTGTGCTGCTTTATATTTGTCTAGGACTAACACTTTTTCAGTTATAAAAAGACCCAAGTATTGTGCATGCAGTCTTTGAATGATCCAGGCTCTATATATGCTCTGCTGTAATCACTCAGGTACTAGTGCTGCAGTCATGCAATCATCTAGGCACTACTCATGCAATCACCAAGGTATTACTCATGCGCACTTCCAATCATGTAACCACTACTCATGCACTTATATATTCACCCAGGCACTACCTTTGCATTCCTTCAATCTCTGAGGTGGTATTGTTGTACTTATGTAATCACTCTGCCAGTAGTCATGCTGTTATGGAATCACCCAGGCACAACCCTTGCAGTCCTTTATTCACTCAGGCACTACCTCAGTTGTCCTGCAATCAGCCAAAAAGTACCCATGCACTTATAAAATCATGCAGTCACTTCCTATATAGTCATGTAAATCTTGAGATATTACCCCTGTAGTCATGCAATGAGCCAAGTGTTAACCAATTCATTAGCTATACAGTGCTTCTATTGCCCAGGTAGTATGTTTGTAGTCTTTCAATCACACAGGGAATACTTCTGTACTTATGTAATTAATTAGTCAGTACTTATACGCTTATAGAATCAGTCAGTCACTTTATATGTAGTGATGTAAATCCTCAGATATTATCCCTGTTGTCATGGAATAAGTCAGGTGTTTCCTATGTAGTCCTTTAATGCCCCACATGTTACTGGTGTAGTTATAAAATGTTGTTTATAATTATTTTAAGATTAGTAAATGATTTAACAAATGTATTTAAACTTTTCTTTATTTTCTGATACTAACCATTATCATTACTAAAGATTCATCATGACCAAGAAAGAAGAAAAGGAAAGAAAGAAACAAGTCCTATTTAAAAAAAAAAGAGAAACAAAGAAATCAGATAAAGTAAAGCATGGGACAGTGAAAAAAAAGGCTTCTGGTAGGAGAACTAAAGATTTTGTTAAAAGAGATTTAAAGAAGATTACACATTTAGAAAATGGACAAAAGAAAACTTGTTCAATCATTCAGAAGGAAAAGCAAAAAAAAAGATAGCGATAAAAGAGCAAGTTTTGGTAAAAAAAATCTATGATGAAAGAAGGATGAAACAGTATAAAGAGATAAGGAAACGCATGTTTAAAAATAGAGTACTGCAAAATTCAATGTAACATTTAAAAAAAAATAAGAAATGATCTACACTTTATTAAAACAAACAACAGATTGAAAGTGCAGTCGAAAAGTCTCTTGAATTAAAAAGAAGATTGTTTATATTAGTTTTGAACAGAATGAAACACTCAATAAAATAATGGACGTTATGAAGGAGAAAAGTAAAAGAAAACAACTGATCAATAGAACTAACTTTTGCAATTTTATGGGGGGGGAATAGAAGCACACTTCTAGTAGTGAACCTGTTTTTAATGAAGAGAACTATTTTCAACAAAATACATTAGTTCACGCAGTTGATACCAATGGTCGTTCCTATGAAGTTAAAAATGGTTATTCAATTGAAAAAGAAACGATGGTTCCTAGAAATGTAGAAGAAGTAATAGATGAAGAAGTTCAAGGGAGACGTTCTCAAGCTCCAGTGTATTAATGGGATTGTAGTAGCATTTGTAGTGTACGAAAGAAATCTATTGATATATTTGTACATTTTTTACGAGAATACTGTATAAAAAGTGTTAAATGGAAGATTAAGATGTTGCAGGGATTCGATCCTTGTAAAGTCAGAAAATATACTGGTTTGCAGGGTCATTCTCTAGCTTGTCTTTCTAGAAAAGTGTGTGGAAGTGTCTTTCATCATTTAAGAATGTTAGCAGTACATCACTCACAAATGCGGAAGTTAGAAAGAAGATTGTACTATGTAAAGAGTCCTGCATGGTTCTGAATCGGATGTAAAAAAGGTTTGTGATGATATAGTGTTTTGGTTTTTTGGTCCTGAGGAGGAGTGTAGAGAAGATGAGAGTGTCATAAATGTAGGTGTTGATCAAGAGGTGGAAGATAGTAGTACTCAAAGGTTTGCTGAAGAAATTACAAAGTTTAAAGTAGTTTGTAGTGAAAAACAAAATTATATTTGTATCTGTTGTAGGCGTAGTCACTATAAAAAGAAAACTAGGAATGTTGTTGTGTATTTTAAAAGTGAAAAGGAAAACAATGTTAAGTGGGAGCAATTTGGTGCTCATTTGATGGTGGAAGGTCGTTTTGATTTGGGTACTGATCAATGTATTTGTAAATATTGTTACAGCAAACTAGAAGAAAATATATTGCCAGTTAGAGCTGTACAAAATAACCTAGAGTTGGAAGGTATTGTTTCAGAACTAGAAGATTTAAATTCATATTAATGTATTCTAATTCAATCTGTGCACCCGTTTCAGGCTATTGTTCGTATGGAGCCTAAAACAGGTAAGGTGCCTCCTACAGATTTACTAAGAGGTTTAAAAGTAAGAGTTGTTTATTTACCTTTGGATTTTAAACAAATATTGAAACAGTTGGTGTTGATCGAGAAGAAATTGAACCTGTAGTTATTCTAGTTAATGGTGTACCAACAAAGAGTCAGAAAATATGGCACGAGTTAGCAGATGTGGGCTAACTTAAAAAGCTACATTATATCTTATACAAAACAATATTTATTATAAAAAATATACCTGTGGATGAAGAATAAATATCTTTAGGAGATGACAGAAATTTCAACTGGCCAAATTGAAAAAGTCCATGTCTCCAGGACTGAAGAAATTCATGAACATTACAGTATTCATCCATTACATTCAAAAGAAGAGATTGGAACTACTATTGAATTATTCCAAATGAAGAAAGCAAAGGGAACTCCCATATGTGTTTGGGAAAGAAGTTTAGAAGCACGTTGTTTTCCACAGCTGTCCCCCACTGGAAAAGATGGACGATATGATGAAGGACCTGTGCAGATTCCAGCTTCAGAATATCGTACAACAATATTATACTCAGAAGATCCAAAATTTCGACAATGTATTCCATACATATGTCATCTTTTGTTTGAAAGTGACTTGTCTGCACTTTCATATGCAGTGAACCACATATTAAAGACAGGAGTTAATCTTACAGATCTTTCTGCAAAGGAATTCATTGACAAAGTGGATCAAAGAGATGATCATTTAGAATCTCAGTTGATTATTTGATGGCGTGTCAACGTGGTACTTATGAGTATTAATATCGTTGTCATGGAGAACTGAAATGTATGCTAAGGAATTTAGGAACCCTTATGCTGTTTGTTACGCTAAGCTGTGCAGAATACGCATGGGGCAATTTACTTGATTTTCTATGAGAAGCAAACTCAAACGTTAAAAACATTGAATTCAAGACACCTGGAGAACTGTGTTCTTGGATCCAGTCAATGTGTGCAGATATTTTAATCATAGGTTTAAAGCAAGATGACTTTTATCTGCAATAAAAAGAACCCGCCTCTTGGAGAAGTTATTGATTTCTTTTGGAGAAAGGAGTACCAAGCCAGAGGTGCTCCACATATACATATGCTGTTATGGATTAAGGATTCTCCTAAATTTGGAACCGATTTTGATGAGGCTGTTTTATCTTTCATTGAAGACTATGTTACATGTGGTATTCCAAAAACAGGAGGAAAAAATTCCTTAAGACAGCAAGTTTTAAGGTTTCAAAATCATCGATGTGGAAAGTATTGAAGACGGAAATACAAGTCCAAGGAAAAATTTGATACAAAATGTCAATTTGGTTTTCCACGTCCAGTAATTTCCAAAGGAAGAGTCAACAGTTTTATGTCAGCAGTGAGACATACTATCACTCGAAAATCTCCAAAGAATAATTACAATATAAAGAGGGGTGAAGAATCAAAAAATATTAATAACTACAATCCAGTAATTTTGTCGATGTGGAATGCTAATATGGATATCCAGTATGTTGTGGATAATTCCATTGCTGTTGCTCGCTATGTTACATCTTATATAACAAAATCTGAAAAGAAAGAGTTAAAAGAAATGTGGGAACATATTTCACAAGAGAAGAGTCTTAGTAAGAAATTGTACAGCTCTAGTTTGAAGATGCTTTTACATCAAGAGATTGGATGCTACGAATGTTCAGATCGGTTGCCATCTGCAAGTTTATATTCAAAGACAAGAGGAAACGTTTGGGTAAGTCTAGGTCTTGCTGCAACACAAAATAGTGTATTGAAATATGTACAAGAAATTGAATAATTGGCACTGAATGAACCGGAAAGTACAGATATTCTTAAAACAAATATGTTGGATACGTACTATTCTAACAGAAGTCCATATCTGGAAAACATATGTCTCTATGAAGTACTGCAACATTACACGTTTAAGAGAAACGTTACTGAAAATATAAATGAAGGAAAATATGCAGTGATTGGATGTGAAGGATGTTTGGTAAAACATGCCAAAGGACATCTGATTAATCACAGGAAACTCAGTTGCGATACTCCAGATAAAAGAGATTTTTTTTATTTAACACTTATGCAACTCTTCAATCCTTGGCAGACTGAAATGGAATTACTTGGAGATTTTGAGTGTTATGAAGATTTCTTCAATGCATGTAAAGATAGCATTGAATGTAAAATTTTTCCAAATTATCTGCAAATGTTGAACGAAGAGATTAATCAAGGAACTACGATTGCAGCATAAATAGCTAGAGACAGTTCTCAAGATAGTCAGAGTTCTGCTGCACTAAATCAAGATCAGAACCCATTGTTGAAAATGAAGCAGCAATAGCAATGAATGAAGTGCAAACGGCTATACAACAAGCACAACAAGACAGTATTAATTTGGAAAACTTAGAAGAGCAAATGAATATTGAACAGAAAGGTATATATCAGCAACTTACACAACAGATGCAACATGGTTTACTGAATGAAAAGAAAGAATGCCAATGCACGTCATTTAAACCTATTCGAATGTACATCAGTGGTCAAGCAGGAACAGGAAAATGTTTCTTAATTAAAGACTTGAGAAGTTATCTACAGAAAACCACTGACTCACATTTATCTTGTGTTGTAACTGCTCCAACTGGGTTAGCAGCACACAATATTAAAGGGATCACATTACATCGTTTACACATGTTACCAGTAGAACATGAAAATAAGTTGGAATATCACAAGCTATCTGGAGAAGCTTGGTATGAAATGTCTAAAATACTGAAGAAAATGAAAGTTCTGATAATTGATGAGGTAAGCATGGTCTCAAACTGAATGCTTGCCTTTGTACATTTAAGAATGCAACAGATTTTAAAAACTGACTATGATGTTTTATATGGAGGAAAACATATAATTGTATTCGGCGATCTATTACAACTTACTCCTGTGAAAGGCCAAGCAGTTTTTAAGACCCTTGTTCATGAAGACACTAAAAAATCATTGGGAAGTATTGGAAATGTGGAAGTTTAGTGTTTGAAGAGGGTATGGCATATGGTGCATTGTCTCAAGTACAGACATTGTCTGGATTGTATTTGATTGATTTTGATGGGAGAAAGATTAGTGCAGATGCAAATTGTGTAAGAGAGTATAATCGGTTAAGAAGACTGTATGCTCCCAACTTAGGTGAATTTCCAGTATATGAAAAGCGTGTAGTATGTCCAAAATGAACATATGAGAAACACTGCAGTGAGGTTGGAAAGAAGAAAAAAAATCAAGAGAATGCTGAGGCTCCAAAGAAAATTAAAATGGACACTGTTGATGATATTGTAGGATACCAGTTAGAAAATAGTTCAGGTATCAACTGCTATGCTAATGTAATTGTGAACGTCGTGTTTTTCTAGAAGATCTACATCATCAAACAATGGAGAATCGAGAAAAAAGATTTTGTTCTTTGTTGCATAATATTTTTGAAAAATTGACAACTGATAAAACTAAAATCCAAACTGCTTCTGGCATTCTGCATCTTTTGGATATATGTTCTGGTTCTTCACAATTGACACTTAATGTACAGCAAGATGCTCAGGAATTTCTTATGCTTATGCTTGCAGTATTGGAAGGTGAAGGAATACAAATTGAAAATCTGTTTGGAGTACGTTACTGATGGGATCATAAATGTGAAGACTGTTTATTTTCTCCTACCAGTGAAATAGACACTGAACGATTCATATATTTGACAATACCAGATTGAAAACAGTGTCTTTTAACAAATTAGTGAAATCAGCTAATCAAGATATGAAATGTACTCACTGCAAATCGGAAATGTTGTCAACATTATGTATAGAAAGATTTGGACAATATATCATTTTAATGCTACAATGTTGTAGAGCACATGGAAGAAAATTGGAAATGAAAATTAAAACTTTTGTGGCCAGTCAAGTGTCAATTTCAGGAAGAACTTTTAAAGCAGTGGCTATTATTTTCCATGATGGACCTAGTTCAACATCTAGACAGAATACTGTGTATTTAAGTTGCAATAAATGATGGACACTTTGTAATGATGCCCATTAGGAATTCAAATGTCGGTTGCCCTATGAATTAACAAATTCATGTCTAATATTTTTGATGCCAAAGTTCTGAAAACATCATTCGGCCCATTGGGAATATGTCAATATGTATTAATGAGTTAATTTCAGATATTGTCAATGCAAATGAATTCACAAACAGCATTCGGCCTATTGGGAAGATATCAAAATGAATTAATGAGGTATTTTTGGATATTTTCAATGGAAACAGTTTGGTAAACATCATTTGGCCTGTTGGGAAGATGTGACCAATTACTGTTTTTATTTTCATTTCGGTTAATTGATATTGCATTTGGAAAATTGTGATAGAAAAAAGTAGTTCATATATTTGGTCTTTGTATTTTATGCAATATAAGTGAAAACGTTTATTTTTGAAAATGTAAACAGATAGTTGAAGTTGTTGTGAATATTTTGAACAGAGATTTGTTTGTTTTTTTACAATCTTATTGATTGTATTTTTTTGCTCGCTGTTACATGATGATCAACATTGAAATCACTGTGTATGGTGAAATTCAATAGAATCTGAAAACAGCAAAAAAGGCAAACTGAATATGTTCTGTAATTGTAAAATTCTGTTGTGTTATTAAAACTATAATATTATATGTAAAAACAGTATTTTTTCTTCTCTTTTGCAGACACTAATTCTAAAGTTTGAAAGTATTTTAAATTTAGATTATAATAAAACAACTGAAAAAGTTGTTTCAATTACTTTCATATCTACTTCAAAAAAGGTAAGATTAAGTAACTACCCATGCAGTCCTCTAATGACCTAGACACTACTCATTTACTCCTTCAATTATCCAGGAACTACCCATGCACTGCTCCAATTACCCGTGCACTACCCATGCGCTCCTCCAATCACCCAGCCAGTACCATGTACTTATCCAATCACTTCGCCAATACCTACACAATCCTCTAATCAGCTAGACACTAATCATTCACTCCTTCAATTCCTCAGGTGTTACCCATGCACTCCAGCAATTACACTGTCACTACCCATGCACTCCTCCAATCGCCCAGCCAGTACCATGTACTTATCCAATCACTCCACCAATACTCAAGCACTTATAAATTCACCATGCACTCTCCTTGCAGTACTCAAATCATCCAGCCAGTACCCATGTACTCATGCAATGACCCAGGCACTAACCACGCAGTTCTACAATCACCTGTGCACTACCCATGCAGTCCTCTATCTAATCACCAAGAAACTACTCAATCACTCCTTCAATGACCCAGGTGGTGCCCATGCACTCCAGCAATCACCCTGTCACTACCCATGCACTCCTCCAATCACCCAGCCAGTGCCATCTACTAATCCAATCACTCCGCCAATACCCAACTACTTATAAATTCACCATGCACTAACCTTGCAGTACTCTAATCATAACTCAGACACTACTCATGCACTGCTCCAATCACCCATGCAGTACGCATGCAGTCCTCAAATCACTCAGCCAGTACCCATGCACTTATCCAATCTCTCTATCACTACCCAAGCACTTATAAAATCACCATGCACTACTCTTGCAATCATACATGTTTGGTTTACATAAAAAGAAATTTGAAAATTATCAGGCGCATCTATAGAACTCCTACAGCAAGGATAATTTTAAACGGAAATTTAACTAATCTAGTTAGTTTAGCGCGAGGCACCAGAAAGGGTTGCCCCCTTTTCCCACTCCTTTTTGATCTCTACATAGACCCGCTGGCACATAACATCAGGACCAGCGAGCTCTTTGCCCCATTTGATTACAGGGGTTGGGTAAAAAAGCTGGCCTTGAATGCCAATGACTTGATGATCTTTACGAAAGAATCTTCAGTGATTCTGCCAAAGTTGGAGCATCTTCTGATAGATTTTGGGAAGATATCCGGTTATCTAATTAATACACAAAAAAACTGAAATCATGTCATGGAATTTGCAATCCAGTTCGTCTTTAGTGAAGCATCAAATGAGATATTTAGGCATTCAAATTACTCAGGACATCGATGATTTGGTCCAGGTTAATTTGGAGGTTAAAAGGAAAGAGATCAGATCTTTATTGAGATCCTGGAGCAACCTCCATTTGTCAATTCTTGGCCGATCCAATGTTGTTAAACTGTCTGTTCTTCCAAAAATTAAATTTATTTTCGACACAATCCCCTTACTATTTAGCACGGCATCCTTAAAAAATTTACAGTCGGACATAAATAGTTTCTTTGGGCTGACAAAGGGGTCAGGATTGCATGGAAGAAATTAAGATGTGAGAAATCAGCCGTGGGTATAGCCAGCCTGACTTTTGTTTTTACAGCTGGGCCTACCTTTTTAAGAACACAAGATCTTTACTACTAGACTCTTCCTGCTACCCGCCTTTTCTGTTAGCCATGTCAAACAGTGTCCCTCAGGGGGGAGATGGGTTTCTCTTTAAATTTGGACATACAAAGTATTTAAAAAAAGTCAAACTGAAAGTGCTATGATCTGCCTGTGGATTATGGTTCCAAATGAGGAAGCTTTTTAGAATTCCATATTACTGTTCAAGCACCCCTATATGGAACTCTCCAGGCACCCCTGTTTGCCTTAACTATAGCTTATCAGCCCCTTTATGGAAAAATGGCTTTCAGAAATGTAGCCGATTACTGCGAGATAATAAACTATTGCCATGGGATGACTTCAATTCACAAACAAACCAAAAACTATCCAGATTTAAATTTTATCACCTGTCCCGCTGGGTTGCAAACCAGGGCAGAGGTGGTCCCGCAGATGAAATGCTGGAGGATAAGTTTTTGGTTCCTCTCCACCAAAGTAAAGAATTGTCTAAATGGTACTGGCTTTTGATTAGAGGAGATCCACCACCATTGCCTATGGAGGAGCCCTGGAGAAGAGAACTGCCTTCCAGCGATATCACTTCTCATTGGCAAGTATCTTTGTGCACTTTATGGAGAGTTATCAAGGCTGCACCATTGAGGAGAAATCATCTAATCACACTCCATAGAGCTTATTGGTCCCCGAAGGGGCTGTCCAAGCTGGGAGGAGGAGAGAAGTCTTGCGCGAAGAGCACCTTGAGGAGCATGGATGATGTGCACATGTTTATGCAGTGTCCTCAGATCCAGGACTTCTGGAGGCAAGTGGGTAAGACAATCTCTGATGTATTTGGCCAAGAAATTAAGGTAAGCCTGGTTTTAATTATTTTTGGAATTCTGTCTGGAGATGATATTAATAACAAGCTGTCAAAGGCGCAAGTATCACTTCTTTTTGTTCTAATTCTTTTGGCAAGAAGGGAAATTTGTGTAAATTGGGTTTCCCCCAATCCGCCAAAGTTTTATATTGGGCCACTTCTGTCAAAAGAGTCCATAAATCGGACATGAGATGTAAGTCGAAGAAAAGAACAAGATTTTGGGGGTTATGGGAAGAGTGGGTCAACAACTTGGGTCTGGAAACTTCCTAGTATAAATAAAAGTCAGATGATTATGAAACAACTGAGTTTTTGGGAAGATGGTTTATGCAGAAACCAAGGGCGTGATACTATTCCTTGTTAACTCCCAAAAGTCTTGTGGTCGGTGACTCTAGGAACCCTTGAGGTGGATAGAGATTCTCAGGGCTGCGTGTCCCCTCTATTGGGTCCAGAAGGGTGCCTTGGTACTGCTTTAAGACCACTCACTTTCTTTCTTGAATGAGGACAAAAAACAAAAAAAAATAATAATAATACACGTAATACCTATGCACTCATATATTGATTAAGGCAGTACCCATAAACTTATGTAAACACTCAAACATTACCTATGCACTCTTCTGATCAGCCATATATTACCTCTGCACTCATGGAATCTCACAGCCATTACTCATGCACTTAAACAATTAACCAAGCACTACCTATCCACTTACAAAATCACCCAGCCATTACTAATGTACTCCTTCAATCATGCAGGCACTACTCATCTACTCATGCAATAATCCAGGCACTAACCCTGGACTGCTACAATCACCCATGCACTACCCATGCACTCCCCTAATGACAGAGCCAGTAACCATGCACTCATCCTATCTCTCTGCCACTACCCAAGCACTTATAAAATCACCATGCACTAGTCTTGCAGTCCTCCAATTATACAGGTACTATGATGCACTCTTGCAATTACCTCTTCAGTGATGCAATCTCCCAGTCATTACCCATACACTTATATAATCATGCAAGCAGTACCCATGCACTTACAAAATCACCTATGCATTATCAATGTACTTTTTCAATCAGCCACGAACAACTCATGCATTGATGCAATCCAGACACTACTCTTGCACTACTGCAATCACCCAGGCAGTATCCATACACTCATTCAATCAATCACTCTGCCACTACCCAAACATTCATTAAAAAAACACACACTACCCTTGCACTTTTCCAATGAGCCACACAATTTCCTTGCTCTCATGCAATCACTCAGGTCATTTTTATTTTTTTATTTTTTTAACCAATAGATGTGGTTCCGTAAGAACCATTTTTTTTAACAATTTTAAATTTGTTTTGTATTTTTTAAACCTTTTTTTTCTTTTTTGTGTGTTTTTGATTTTTAGATTAGAGAAAAATGAAAAATAACAAACGAGCTGTTTAACAAAAAGAAGAGCACATTATAAAAAAAAATAACATTTATGTGCTTTTATGGCAGCAGTTATAACATCGAGACATTGCTCTCCAATGCAGAGTTTAGTCTCACACTTCTTGCAAATGATTGCAGCTTCAAAAAGTTCAGGGACAGAGTGGGGCCATGGCGCTGGAGGAAATTGCTGCGATGAGGTAGAAGGGGCATTTGCATCTTGTTCTGCCGCCTCATTAAGCTGTCTCCTCCTCTCCTCTCTAGCTAGGTGAACCGGGTACAGAGTCTCCAGATGTTTTTTCATGCTGCTGGTTCCACATGAATATTTCTTCTCCGATCCTCTGGATAATATTCATTGGCATATGGTGCAGATGACTTTATGTGCGTTCACTTTTTTTTTGCCCACCGGAACTGAAAAAAAAGGCCCACATAATGCTCTCCTTTCTCTTGTTGATTGGTTCTATAATTGCTTCCTCCTCTGCCCTATCTAAGGGTTTAATTGTTGGTTCATTGGAAGCCAAATTCTTGCAAAAAGACATTCAATGAACACACAAAAGTTGAAAAAAAGAAGAGAGAAAAACCAAGCAGGTCTTCTCTCAAAGGTAGCCAAATAATAAGAGGAATATGGCAAGGATGGCACCTCCCTCTTACAAAATGAAAATTATTTAAACCAATCAAAGTCTTTCTTTTCCTGCTGACACGATGTCACGTAGGGTGCGCCCACCCGTTGCACACCCGTAAAATATTGTAAACATAATTATAAACTATAAATAAATGTTTATACAATATTTTACAAAGGATATTAGTGAAAGTGTTTATACAAATCTGATATTTGAACTTTATATAGTGATATTTCACACTTTGGAAATACACTGAAGTTGCGAACCCAGCGCGACCCTGAAAATCCGTGAAATTTCATATCATTAATAGCATACTTAAAAAAATTGTTTATAAATTGTTCTCTAAATTAAATTAGTCAAACACTATAACCAAAAAATGTATTGATAATTTCTATAATGATATTTCATACTTTTCAAATTACGCCGAAGTCGCGACCCCGGCGTGATGCAGGTGCGAAGTCAGAAATACGTGCACTGAGGGGTCACAACCCCAGCGTGACTTCTGAAATGTGCGGTAGCGAGGTGTGCGCAGCCATTGTGTAGGATGTACGTAGGGTGCGCGACTTCTGTGTAATAATTTTTTTTTTAAAGAAAGAATGAATATAGGTTTCCGAACTATATATTATTCTCAACTTTTGTTCAATATATATATATATATATATATACATATATATATATATATATATATATATATATGTATATATATATATATATATATACAAACACTGAAGTTGCCTCCAAATGAAGACGCGAACCTACGGTGGGTTGCTCACCTTTTATTCAAGAACTGCAACGGGCTCCATTTTCCATGCTGACAGTTAAAATCCAATTAGCCATACATGTTTCGGGTAATCCACTGCCCTTGTTCTCTGGTTTTGCACACAAGCTGCAGCAGCTAACAGAATGGAATCCCTGCTTCAATTACAATAGTCCCGTCTTTTGAGGTGTCGCCACTGTGGGTGTGTGCACAGTTGCACCTTGGTCCTTGCACTCCCTTCCTACTAATATTCCCAAGTGGGTGCCACTGCACCCTGTTTTCTGTGCTTAATCTTACCCCAGTGGGTTACTGTTAGCTGGCAACACTGGATCCCTGCCCATATCAAGGTACTCAAATCGGGCCCACCGTTCCAAATAGCGACACCACGTGTTGCGAGGTGCCTTGGACCCGCTGTGTTAGCAGTGGTGCATCTTCGCGGCTGGGTCAGCCACTGAAGTTGCCTCCAAATGAAGATATGTATATGTAGTCAATAAAATAAACAAAGGATTGAGGCACATTATACTTAGAAATTCTCATTAAAAAAACCATTGAAATTCACTGACAAAGCCATAGGTTTCAGGGACATTATAGTTAAAAATTAGCATTTAAAAATCCTCTGAAATTCACTGAAAAAACCATAGGTTTCAGGGACGTTATAGTTAGAAATTAGCATTTAAAAAACCTTAGAAATTCACTGAAAAAAACAAGGGTTTCAGGGATGTTATAGTTAGTTGGACATTTCACTCGTACAAAACCAGAGAAATTTGGCCGTTATAGTCAGTAGAGCTAACTATTATTTGCGTACCCGCAATGCAGTGCTGATGATGTCACATATTACATCACTCATGACATGGTCAGTGACATCACTGATGATGTCCCTGAAACCTGTGTTTTTTTCAGTAAATTTCTTTTTTTTTTTTTTCCTAAATTTTTTATTGAGCAGATTTGAGAAATACAAAAGAGAAATATAGCGCTGTACAACAGGGGAAAGCACAACAAACGAAAAAAGCAATAATAATCGAAGCTTTAGGGTGGCAGAACAGACAACAGGTACTAAGCATTTAAATAATAAGGTCAGCACAAATAAGATTCCAATTACATTTCTTGGAAAAAAAAAAAAAAAAAAAAGCCTTTATATATACGTGTGTTAACAAGAGGATCTAGTTAGTCCCTCAGCTGCTCATACCAATTAGCTATTGGTGACCAAACTTGTTCCCCGTAAAGTCGAGACTTTTTCCCTCTGGCTCCATAAATTGCAATTTCTTGCTTGTATATTGCTAATAGTCTATTTAGCCATCCCTGGAAAGTTGGTGCTTCGGGATCTTTCCATCTTGTTGCTAAAGTTATTCTATAGACCGCAGTGCCTATGTAAATAGCAGGAATTTCTAGGTTGGTAAGGCCAAGAGAATCATCGTATCCTAAAAAAAACAGAGTGGTTGATGTTTTTATCTCGTGCCCGAAAATTTCGGCCCAATACTTAATGATGGCATTTTTAAGCTGTTCTAGTTTAGGGCAATCCGAAAGCATGTGTATAAGGTCAGCAGGTCCTAGAGTACATCTGGGACACTTATCATGTTCTATCTTACCCCACGAGAACAGTTTGAAGGGTGTGTAATATAAATTGAATGTAGTTTTATAGATTTGGGCCTTTAAATTAGAGGCAAGTAAAGCTTTAGAAGACAGGTATAGAGTCATATCTATATCAACATTAGCATTATTCAATTTATAAGCCCAGCTAGTTTCTATATATTCAAGGTCATCGGGGTGATTTCTTATGAAGATGTCATATAAATTACTTATTCTGGTAGAATGTTTTCCTATAAGGTCTAGGAGTGGTATGGGTTTTAATTCTATGTTAGATTTAATTTGTCTAAGACTTGTGTAGATTTGAAATTTTTTAAAATAGTCTGTGGGTTGGATATGATATTTAGCGTATAGTTCGTCAAATGTTGTTTTGCCCTCACTATCCAGAAAATCCCCAATGGTTATAATACCTAGCTTCGCCCACCGCCTTGTTATATTATCATTGAGGTATTGCGGTATGACTGCGCTATGCCATAACGGTGTATATTTGGTATATTTTGAAATTGAAAGTATTTTAATAATTCTATTCCAGATTTTACGGGCATCTATAAAGGTCTTAAATTTAATTTTTTTAAAGTAAGAAGGTTCTACTTGTCTCAGTAGCAGACCTCTTGCTTTGCTGCCCAACATTAGCTCATAAATTGAAGGTATGTGTTGACCATGATCGTTGTTAATGTTGGTGCCGGGTGTAAGCAGAACCATCATTTGTTGTAGAAAAGCGGCCCATAGATAGTAAGTTAGATTTGGAATTGCTAAGCCACCTCTAGGAGATGGTAATGTTAACTTAGCTAGGGCTCTCCTTGTCTTCCCGTAGCTCCAGATAAAGGATGATATTGCACGATCTAATGTTTTGATTGTGTCATTGCTAACAAGAAGGGGAATAGCTTGAAATAGATAGAGGATCTTTGGGAATACCACCATTTTAACGTAATTTCCTCTGCCAATTATGGAAAGATGAAGGTTATTTACTCTGAGTAAATCTGTTTTTATTTTTTTAATTAGAGGGTCATAGTTTATTTCATTAATTTCGCTAATTTTTGGCGAGATGTTCACTCCAAGGTATTTTGCCGTATTGACTCTGTATGGACTTATGAAGGGCGTATTGGCAGTAGATAGCACCATTGTTTTATCTTGGTTCAGTGAGTACCCAGAATATAGACCAAAAGTTCGGGTAGTTTCTTCAATATCAATTAAGGCCTCAGTGGGATTAGTTGTTAGAACCGCAACGTCATCGGCGTAGGCAAGAACTTTAGTGCTATAAATGCCATCGTTGATAGGTTTAATCACTGGTGATGTTAATAATTTGAGAATTAGAGGGTTAATATATAATGCGAATAATAATGGAGAGCACGGGCAGCCTTGTCGTGCACCTCTTTGGATATTAATAATTGCAGACTCACACCCGCCAGTCATTACTTTTGCCTCGGGGTCAGCATAGAGGGCTTTAATAGATTTTATAAAGACCGGGCCAATGTTGTTGATGGCTAGTATTTCCCAAAGAAACTGCCAAGAGACCCGGTCGAAGGCTTTCTCAGCATCAAGCAAGATCATCGACATCTGGCCCCCCCCTACTCCCATGATGTGAAAGAGGGAGATCACTCTACGTGTATGGTCGGTAGTACTCTTGCCAGGTATGAAACCATGTTGCCAGGGAGAGACCAGACGTTCGACAATCCTGCTCAAGCGATTGGCAAAAATTTTAGCATATGTTTTTGAGTCTGAATTAATCAGGGATATTGGCCGGTATGATGTTGTTAATTCTGGCGGTTTATCCTTTTTCCTGAAGATGACTATGTTCGTTTGCTTCTAGGATTGGGGAGGTTTACCATGCCATTGTATCCCAAGAAAGAGATCATGAAGGAATGGGATGATTAAGTTGCCCAATATTTTATAAAGATCAATAGGTATTTTATCTGGTCCCGCCGCCTTTCCTGCTGCTAATTCGGCTAAGGTGAGTTCTACTTCTGTTCTGGATATTTCTTTATCGAGCTCTTCTTTTGTATCGTCATCAATGCTATTAGCCAGATTAATCTCTTCAAGCCAGTTCTCTAGGAAGTCCTTAGTATCAGCTGCTGACCGCTGATCTTCATTTTGATACAGTTTTTGGTAATAATCATGGAAGCATGTAGCTATATCCTCTTGAGTGGTATATTCCAGCCCACCATATTTGATGCTCTGGATGGAGTTACGAGACTGTGATTGCCGAGTTCTAAGGGCAAGATATCTCCCTACATTCTCTCCGGTCTCATAGATTTTACTCCGATTCGCTTGGAGAATTTCGGCCGCCTTACGAGTTAGGTCGTTGTTAATCTCGGCTTTAAGCACTAAGATCTTACTAAGAGTGTCCTCGGCCTGAATCCCAAAATGTAGCTGATTAGCATGTAAATATTCTAATTCTATAAGTCTATTTGTCAATTGAATATGTATTTTTTCCCGCTCTTTTTTACGACTGGCGACAAAAGTAGCGGTCTCACCCCTTAATGCGGCCTTGAAGCAGTCCCAAACGTTAAGCCAAGAGGCACTATATTGATTAATATCAAAGAATTCTTGAGTCCATTGCCTGATATGAGTGATGTATTCTTGATTAACAAGAAGTTTGCGGTCAAATGTCCATTGTGGACAGGCCCTCTTATAGTTGGGGACTTCACATATTAAACAAAGTGCGTTGTGATCCGATATTGTCTTTGGGGCTCTAACAATAAAAGCATTGGAAGCAATATCAATGGTCGTGTATATGTAATCTATGCGTACATATTTTCTATGAGGATAGGAAAAATATGTATATCCAGGATCCCTTCTATTCTTTAAGGACCATATGTCTCGAAGATTATGGCTAAGAGTCTAGTTTTGTACTGCCCTGAACACTCTTGGTTTTCGACCCATATAAGTATGTTGGTTTTGATTATATTGTAGTTGGTCCATTGTTAGATTAAAGTCGCCACATAAAATTAGGGAACCTGTCCATGATGCTAATTCTAATTCTAGCTCAATGAATAATGTAGGGTCATCAAGGTTGGGACCATAAATAGAACATATGACGATTCCTATATTAAGTTGGACAATGGCCCATCTACCGTAAGTGTCAGCCTTTTTACGTGTTGGAGAACCGAGTCCTATTCTTGCAAAAATAGTGACGCCCCTAGTTTTAGAGGTTTGTGTGGTTGCAACCAATAGGTTACAACCCGGAATTATTAACTTATCAATCTCTCCTATCGGAATATGGGTTTCCTGTATACATATAATATCCCATGAGTTTTGAATCATTAATTGATTAAATTGAGCCCTCTTTCCTTTGTTGTTAAGTCCTTCCACGTTCCAACAACCTAATTTTAGCTTCCCCATTTTATTGTTTTATTTTTTAAACAATGCACATGAATCGTACATAGTGATTTATTGTTCATCCATATTCTTTTAGTATTCTCAGATCTGCTCATTTTACAGCACATTTTTCCCCCCCCACCCCTCCCAACCAAGAACCCACCCAGAACCCTCCCCTGCACCCCCCCCTAGCCCACCCCAGCACCCGAAAAAGAAGGCAACAAGACTCCATAAGAGTCTATGGTGATGGGTTAGCAATAGCTGACCAACACCGGCAAGAAACATACAACCCCGAATGAAGAAACAGAAAAAAAAAAACAGAAAAGAGAAAAAGAAAAAAAAAAAAAGGGGGAGAGAGAGAAAAGGGAAAACGGAAACAGAAAGCAAAGCCAAAAGAAATCGAGGAGAGAAGAGTGACCAGAAATAATTTTCCTTTTCTCTGCAATATTGTACAACAATTGTATAGTCGTGAATCGCCATCTCTCTAAATTTTACTTATCGATTTGAGGTGAGGAAGACCGGTAATTCTGAAAAGATATAGGCTTATTATAGTGGTTTAAGATTTTACTTTAAGCTGTCTAGGTACTCTTTAGCCTTAATCTCGGACGTAAAAAACTTAGTTTGTCCACCATAGATCACTTTTAGTTTAGCCGGATTGTTTAAATATACCGTTGCATTCTTTTCTTGAAAGGGCTTAATTAGTTGTCTTAGTCTCCACCTCCTTTCAACTGTGTAATGGCAAAAGTCAGGGCGCACAAAATAGGAAATGGAATCTTTACTACGAGGTTTGTCTGGCGTAACTTTATCAGATATGGCTTGTCGAAGCGTAAAGTTTCCAAAATAAACAAGAATCGCTCGTGGGTATTTCCCGACTGCTGCTGTAGATTTTAGGGTTAAGGGGACTCTGTGTGCTCGCTGTACCTCGTAGCTCCAGCCCAGGCAGTAAGTTCAGGTAGGGTGTCGCGCAGCAGTTGTATGATGAAGGATCGACAATCTTCCCCCTCAACTTTCTCTGGGACACCAAGAATGCGGAGGTTGTTTCTGCGAAGCCTATTTTCGTAGTCCTCCAGTTTCCATCTAGTATCTTTAAGTTCTGCTTCATGTGCTTCAAGTCGATCATTTGCTCTGACAGCTTCAGTTTCATTCTGAACGATCCGTTCTTCTATGTCGTGCAGCCTTTCTGTAAAGGCGCCCATCGTTTTTGATAGTTTCCGTATGACACCTTGGACCTTCTGTAATGCTGTTCTTGCCTTGCGGCTGTCTTTTGAGGTCTCTTCACGATGGGATGCAATGGCTTGTAAAACTGTTTCCATGACTTGTGACAATGTAGCCTCAGTTACACCGGAGACACCAGTTTGTTGACTATTTAAAGCTTGGTTTGAGGTTGATGCCTGTGGCGTAACAGTAAAGTTCTGATTTTGACTTGAATTCAAAGCAGTCGGGGTGTAATCCCAGGTCAGTTCATTTGTTCCATGACAGCCTGCTTTCATCTTTTTAAATACCGTCCGTTTTTTATCACGTAGTCCCTTTGGAGGGTTAAAATCTGAGTCTGTACTGGTGTACGAGTCAGAATCATTCTCAACTTCATCAGCTTCATCCTCTGTGTCACCCGACAAACTAAAGTCTTCTGATAATGAATAAAAGTCTGTGATATCTTTGTCTTTATCTTTGTCCGTCTCAATTGCCTCAATATGGTCAGTTTGGTGGTCATTTGTCTCGCTGTTTATTGTTTTAATTGTTTTAAGTTCTCCATTCCGACTTAGACTTAGATCAGCAGTCTCTTCCCTCTCAGTTGTTGGCTGGGCCATATTATAAGGTGGTTGAGTGGCAGAATTTAACGAGACTCCCCTGGTCGGCTCTAATGTACAATTGCTGCAATTCTTGCTGCTACTGTCGGTAGAGGGATTAGGACTAGGACTATCCGGCCCAACAATCATAGCGAGGGTAACTGGAGTCTTTGGCTGAGCCACTGAGAGATCTAAAGTCTTGCAGGTAAGTACAGAGGTATCTCTAACATTGGTGATGTTAGTTATATTAGAAGCAGAGGCAGGAAGAATCGCTTGACTTACCACGGTGTTCGCAGTATCAGACCCCTCAGAGGTGGGCAGAGCGTCCTGTCCTCCACTGCATCTTTTGCTGTGATCGGGTGTATCCAAATCGGGAATCTTCTTCGTCTGCTTGATGACGGGCGCCAAGCCGTCAGTATTCTCGATATCAATTCCAACAGCTACTGAGGCACCCGCTCCAGTTGTCGGAATATCGTTAGCAGTTAGCTCCTTCGGCTGAACACGCCGGGTCGGCTTGTGTTGGAGTCTCTGGCTGGCAGCACGCATCATTGAGATGACAGTGGGGGCACTTGAAACAGAGGCGGAAGCAGATGGGGATGCAATAGTATTTCTGCAAAGGATCTCAGTGTTGTGAATCGGGATTTTTTTCAGCTGGACCCCCCGCAGGTTCCTCTCGGGAAGTTCTGCGTCTGTTGCTCATTTCCTGGTCGCGGAGGGCCAGACGGGTTGCTCTTGTTTTAGCGGCGGCAGAGGCGAGAGCCGCCGCGTTCTTTGGAGGCATTGTATCACAAGCTGCACCGTGTTCAGCCAGCGATTCGTGCACAGAGCCGCTGCCGCTGCTCAGGTGTGGACGCCCAAGGAGAGGCCGAACGCCGAGGGGGAGGCGGCTACTGACCAGTGAGCGAAGGACGGCGTATCCGATGATAGAAGCTAGCAGTGAAAGCGGCGTCCTCGAGATCGCGAATTGAGCAGGTAAAATCAGGGATTCGACAGGCATCATATCTCAGTCCAAGTTTTTCTGGGACCCGCTTAAGCTATTGCTGTCCTTTCCAGTCGTGCCAAGGAAAACATAATGTCTCTCTCAGAGAAATAACGTGGTAGTTATATTTAGCTGCATGTTTTGAGCCGGGCCGGTCAGGAGCTGCTACCGGCGTCTAGCCTGACGCCGCCATCTTGCCCAACAGCTCGGTTATGACTATGGGGACATTCCAAGATCCACCTTTTTCAGTAAATTTCTAAGGTTTTTTAAATGCTAATTTCTAACTATAACGTCCCTGAAACCTATGGTTTTTTCAGTGAATAGATATATGTGTATGTATGTATATATATATATATATATATATATATATATATATATATATATATATATAATATTCACTGAAAAAACCATAGGTTTCATGCACGTTATAGTTAGGAATTGGCATTTAAAAAAACCTTTGAAATTCACTGAAAAAACCAAAGGTTTCAGGGGCGTTATAGTTAGGAATTGGCATTTAAAAAACCTTAGAAATTCACTGAAAAAAACATAGGTTTAAGGGGCATTATAGTTAGCTGGACATTTCCCTCGTACAAAACCTTAGAAATTCCCCTGTTATAGTTAGTTCAGCTAACTATAAGTCGCGCCCCCGCAATGCACTGATGATGACGTCACATATTACATCACTCATGACATGGTCAGTGACATCACTGATGACATCACTGATGACATCTCAAATGACATCACTGATGACATCACTGATGATGTATGTGTTTCTGAACAGTTTTATTATGTTTAATATATGTAGGGAAGGCCTGTTGAAAAATAAGTGGGTGTACAAGTGTGTGAATGGATGATTTTCTAGGTGCGTAACTGACTCTATAAGTGAGTCATTAAATGTATCTTACTGCAGACTAGTGACTAAACTGTGTGAATGTCTGTATGTGTCTGTGTGTTGGTGTATAAGTGGCTGCATGGTTTTTTGAATAGCTATACGAGTGTCTATATGGGTTATTGATTGGTTGTCTAAACAGAAGATCTTTGAGGTTTTTAAAACAAAACGAAATGATTTTAGAGATGATGCAATGGTGTTTAACCAAAAACATGTTCTTGTTTGGAGAAGAAATGTTCCAACAGGAACAAGGGACGGCGATGGGCACCTGCTTCGCCCCCAGCTATGCCAGCTTACATCTTGCCTGGTGGGAGGAGCAGGTGCTCAGGGGCCCACCTTTGGAACACTGGAATGACAATATACTTTTATGGGTGCGATTTATCGACGATGTTTTCGTGCTGTGGGAGGGCACGGAAGCATCAATTGAATTGTTTATTAATGAGATAAACTGTAATACACTTAATTTGAGATTCACTGGACAATACAGTAAATCCTGTATAGACTTCTTGGATGTAAGAGTAAAGGCTGCTAATGGCAAACTAGAAACTACTGTTTTTAGGAAGCCCACCTCAGGGAACACGATTTTACATGCTGGGAGTGCTCATCCTGCCCCCCTAATCAGAAGTATTCCCTTTGGTGAATTTTATAGAGCTAGGAGAACATGTAGTAAATTTGAAGAATACCTAAAAGTTGAAAAGGAAATGAGCCAAAGATTCCTACATACACATACACACACACATATATATATATATATATTCACTGAAAAAACCATAGGTTTCAGGGGTGTTATAGTTAGCTGGACTTTTCACTTGTACAAAACCATTGAAATTCCCCCGTTATAGTTAGTTCAGCTAACTATAACTCGCGCGCCCGCAATGCACTGCTGATGACGTCACATATTACATCACTCATGACATGGTCAGTGACATCACTCATGACATCACTGATGACATCTCAAATGACATCACTGATGACATCACTGATGACATCATCCAGTGAATGTGTGTTTTTCTGAAAATTAAATATGTTTTATACATGTATATCTCAAGGTCGATGGAAGAATAAATGGGTATATAAGTGTCTAAATGGATGATTTGTTTTTGAAAAATTGATTGTGTAACTGACTGATTAAGTGTATCATAGTGAATACATGGCTTAGTGAGTAATGTTTAAATATGTAAATATCTGTATCAGTCTCTCACTTTGTGTATAAGTGGCTGCATGGGTTGGTGAGTAGCTTCATGGGTGTCTATATAGGTTATTAGTTGGTTTTTTGAGTATCAGTCTGAGTGTCTGCATGGTTCGGTGGGGGGTATTACGTAGTGCATAGGTGCATGAATGAGTGACTCACTGTTAGTATGTGTTGAACACAGCATGTGTGCAGGACTGTATGGGTGGATGAGTGTGTGTATGGGTGTGTTAGTGAGTGAATGACTGTCTCAATAGTGTCTTTATGAGTAACTACATATGTTTTAAACTAGTATATGTGACTATTGGTGTATATATGTGAGTATATGTGAGAGTGAGAGATTGAAAGAGTTCCTGTATGAATAAGTATGTGTTTCTATAAGTGATTGTTTAAAAGACTAAGTATGTGTAAGTTTCCGTAGAAGTAAGTATGGTGGTGTGTGTATAACTGTATATGCAAGTAAATGTATGTTTGATTCTTTATTAGCATGAGTGACTATGTGTGTGAGTAACTCTATGGATGAGTGGCATTGTGTAACAGGATGTATAGGTGTATGAGTACATATGATGAGTGAGTACATGTATGAGTGACTGTATAGGACTGTTGGTGAATGAGTGGATGTGTATGTGGATCTTAGAATTACTGAAGAGGTTGTTGTAACTGGTATTGGTATGTCCATTGTTTTGAAAATTTTAGTCTCTATTTTTGAATGTGTGTATCATAGGTTTTATTAGGGGAAGAGGAGGTCTGCCACTCTATCACAAGGATGATGTCATCAGTGAGGTCATCAGTGATGTCATTTGAGATGTCATCAGTGATGTCATGAGTGATGTCACTGACCATGTCATGAGTGATGTAATATGTGACGTCATCAGCAGTGCATTGCGGGCGCGCGAGTTATAGTTAGCTGAACTAACTATAACGGGGGAATTTCAATGGTTTTGTACAAGTGAAAAGTCCAGCTAACTATAACACCCCTGAAACCTATGGTTTTTTCAGTGAATTTCTGACGTTTTTTAAATGCTAATTCCTAACTATAACGTGCCTGAAACCTATGGTTTTTTCTGTGAATTTCAAAGGTTTTTTAAATGCTAATTTCTAACTATGCCTACAGAGATAGGACATGTGAAGAAAGAAGAAAAAATGCACAGAAAGAAACAAAAGAAGTGCAGAAAGAAGCAACAGAAGTCCTCAAATACGAAGATAAGTGCAGGAAGAAGGATAACGTGCAGAAAGAACAAAAAGAAGAGCAGAAAGAAGCCTTGTTGCAAAATCATCCTGTACCCTCAACTTTTTCAGACGGATACTGGTGGAAACTGAGTCTGACTAACCAGTCCTAGAGCCAGTGCTATGTTAAAAGACACTTAGAATACAGTGAAAACATCTACATACACTAGGGAACATTATGCGTTGGGGTCCCCCTGTGATTAGCATGACCTCCTCTGTAAGCCCCTAGTGTATAATAGGGCATGGGGATTAAAACTACCTCTTAAAACAGGCCACAGGGCGTTTTTGCACACGTTAACTCAGGCCCCGTCCCCTCCCTTCACCACTGTGTAAACACGCCCTGTGTCCATTTTTAGTTGGGAGATTAAGTTCATTTGAATCCTGAGGGTCCCTAGGGTCCAACTAGCCCACTAGGTACCTCCAGTAAGTGCCACAGAGCTGCGTTGCAGAGAGGTGTAAAAAGTGGCACGGCCTGGACCACCTCTCTGCAATGCAGCTCAGTGGCGCTTACTGGAAGCACTTGGTGGGCTAGTTAGCCCCCAGGGGCCCTCAGTATTGAAGGGAAATTATATCCCCAATTTAAAACGTGCCATAGTGCGTGTTTGCACACGTCACCTCAGGCCCCGTCCCCTCCCTTCACCACTGTGTAAACGCGCCCTGTGGCTGTTCTAAGTTGAGAGATTAAGTCCCCCTGAATCCTAAGGGTCCCTAGGGTCAAACTAGACCACTAGGTACCTCCAGTAAGCGCCACAGAGCTGCGTTGCAGAGAGGTGTAAAAAGGGGCTTGGCCTCAGAACACCTGGCTGCAGCGCAGCTCCCTGGCGCATACTGGAGATGCCTGTTGGGGGCGCATTTGCAGAGTGCTGCACGGAGGGGGCATGGCCTCCGGCACGATGCCAGTCTTTTATTTATTTTAGTTTTTTAAGAAGGGGGGCTGTTTGGTTCCCCTTCTTATTCTAATTTATTGGCCCTGATGACCCCATCCCCCAGGGCCAGTCTCCTAATTATATTTTTTTGACCCCAAACCCCAGGGCCGGCCACTGTTTTTTATTATTTTTAAAAAATATATATTTATAGACACACCTAGGACATGCTGGACAAACCGTACGTACCTATCACCATGACGATTTGCGTGATATTCATTAAAAGGCGACTATGCATGCAATGAATCCACGTGGAATGTATTTACACCACTAGTGAAGCTCTGACATGTCTAATGCCCTACCGTGCCTAATCCTGGTAGACACCCTTGTCGTTTATTTATACAAACATGGGTAGCTATTGACGGGCACATTTAATACACATGCACACCAAGCCATTCAAAGGGGATTCGACAAAAATTCGACCAAAACTATGCAAGAAACCCCCCTCACGGTTAATAAAACACACATCCACTGCCGGATGTGTAATACTTTTTATTTTACTCTCTGGAAAGGGGACGAACATCACTTGAGAGTCACAGCGTGCTCCTGACAGAGCCCAATGCTGTGTTACACCCACCATTGCCTGCCGAGTGCCACACACCTCTGTGTTGTATTCCACTAGCTAGTGCATATGCTATGACACTCTCTAGCCCATGTGCACTGTAACACCACCCCGTGAATATGTCATGCCACACTTGTCTTCGCACGGGTTATATTGCCCCATCTAACGTGCCTTTCTCGATGCCTATGTTATAACGCACAATGCTATGCCATACATATTACAATCTGGGATCCATATCTTTGTCACAGTGCATATGCAACGTTACACTCCCCAGCACATATTTTATATTACAACTTTAGAGACTAGTTAGGTTACACAACACTGCCCTGTGCATATTACACTCCAAGGCGCATATCGCATAGCACGCGCTAGTGCCTGTGCTATCTCGCGCTCTCCCATGAATCTGTCATTGCGCACAATGTATTGCATATTATATTTCACGCCCGGTTCATCTTATATCACACTTTTTGGTGCATAGTTTATACCATACACTATATCTAGTTTTCATTTTCAATCGTGCTCTCAGGACTATGTTCTATATAACACTGTGTTCACCTACCCTTTTCACGGGCATTACATTTTGCGATAGGGGGTGGAGGGTCAGGGGGTGTTTCTGCCAAGTGAGCCCGGAGTCACAGTCACAAACGTCCTCTTCTTCCTGAATAAAAGTGAGATTATGCTGCATACTTGTTCATATTTTAAGTAGTTCGCACAGACACAATGTTTTAAAAACAATAAAGTTCCTAATACCCGCCTTCTCTGAACAGTTAGCTTGCTGCCCCATCCCCTTCCTCCCTATCCTCTGTTGTGTGAATCCATGGACTAGCCTCCTCCCTCCTGCCATGCATGGTCTGATGTGCTGCCACTGCCCTCAATTTAGTATGATGTACCAGTCCACTCCTCCTGCCCTCCATTGCCCAATTCTATGCCCCATCATTGACCTCCTGCTTAAACTCTGTGCTTAGCTTGCTGCCCCTATTCTCCTTCCCCCTGCCCTCCGATGTCTTTGTGCATGCCCCTGCTCCATCCTTTTTGCCCACCATGTCCCATGGACCTGCCACTCCTATCTACTCTGAGTGTTCTGTTGAGCTGCCACTCCCCTCCCACCTGCCTAGCATTGTCAGATGACTGTAACCTGTCCCTGCCACCTCCACCCTGCCTGTCCACATGCCATGCCCCTATCCTCTTCCTCCTGTCCTACATGGTCCATTGTACTGCCACACCCTTCTGCCCTCCCTGGTCTGTTGTGCTGCAACTGCTCCTCCTGCCTGCCCCGTGTGGTCTGTTGTGAGGTCCCTTCCCCTGAACTTTCTTGTCTGTGCACAGGTCCTGACCCTTCCTTCTATCCTCCATCGTCCTTTGTGCATGCCCCTCCACCCTCCTTCTTGCCCATCATAGCCATTGTGCTGCCACTAACCCTCCCACTTGCCATGCATGGTCTTCTGTGCTGCCATGGCCCCTCCCACCTTCCCTGTGTGGTCAGTTAGCTGCCCCTGACCCCCTCCCACCTTCCCTCCATGGTCTGTGTGTATGCCATCACAGTCTCACTGTTGCTCTTCATGGTGTGTCTTGCTTCTAGTGCCCATCCTGCCTGACCTACATGGCTATCTTGCTGCTCCTGCCCTGCCCCCTTGCCCCCAGCCCTACTCCCTCCCTCCTGGCTTGTCTGTTCCATTGTAATGCCCCTGATCCGTCCCTCCTGCCCTTTATGGTCTGTTATACTGCAGCTTTCTCTCCTGTCTGTCCATTATGGTCAGCTAGCTACCATTGCCTCTTGCCCCTCTGTTCTCTGTTGTCCATGTGCATGGTCCTGTCCCCTCCCTCTTGCTTTCTATGGATTGTTGTGCTGCACTCCCGTCCTGCATGCCCTGTGTGGTGTATTGTGCTGCTGCAAACCCTGATGCCTGCCCTGCAGGGTCAGTTTGGTGCACCTCTCCATGTCCCTCCTGTCCTCTGTTATCCAAGTCCATGTCCCTATCCCATTTCCTTCCATGATCCAATGTACCATACTTGCGAACATTTTGAACTTGGTAAGAGGGAGATTTTGAAAAAAAACTGGGGTATTGATTTTCCCCTTTGAGTTACATTGAAAAAGAGGATATTGTAGACAGGAGACAGATCAAATAAAGCCCATTTGAGCTTAAAAACATTGGACGTTTCCTGGCTGAATCGGGTCTGTTGGCATGTATGGTTGTACTACCATTGCCTCTTCCTTCTCCCCACAATGGTCTATTACATTGCCACAGCCTTGAAGGAGGGTAGATTTTGTATCACAGGGGGCCCCTGGCCCGTTCTGTCCACACCTGAAGTATGAGACCCTTGTCCTTGCCCTGCCAGCTGCATTTGTAGGCCGTATTAAATTGACCAGCGGGTCCTGTGTTGCTATATAATTATCCTGAGACATCCTTACCACTCAGCCAGCATAAAACCCCTGTGTAGGCCCTTCTGTTCAATATGTAGGCCTCTTTGTTAAATTGACCATAGCTCTGCAATTTTAGTGTATAGCAGTCTGAAGGCAGGTCTGCGAGGCCTTCTGATCCAAACTAGTAGCCCCCACCCTACCCGAGTGCTCCGTGCTCGGTATCAAAGTTCAACATCCCCCTGAAGCTGTCGACATACAGTAGGCTGCATCCTGGACTGGTACTTGCTTCCTGGGCAGGTTTCCCGCTTTTAAGGAAGTGGCAACCGCTGAGCGTCAAGTTAGGAGAACTGAGGAGATTTTATACATGAATATATTGAATTCCCGTACAATACCCATTATTTTCTGCTTGCTCTATGGAACTTACGATAAGCGATTGGCCTGAGAGACTGACCTTTTCACCCAGTCCATTGTCAGCATTAAGTGGGTAAATGACGAAATGTCTGGTAAAATCTGCAGACGAAGCTTTTGGGTAGCATACGTAGGTAGATGTAGCGTGCAAAGGAGCCCACAAAATGATATAAAAAGGGAGCACCCACAGATATCGACGGACTACCTCGCCGTCTGTATGTAGGTTAACAGGCAGTGCAGGTTTTCCCCAAGAGCTGGGAGCTCTTGTCTTCCTTTGCTTAAAATGTCTTGCTCTGCTTTGCTTGAAGTATCTTATTCTATTTTACCTATATGAAATGTCATGTTATGTTTAACCATTGTTCTCTTTACTTTTGCATTTAAAAGATTTTGTATTGTAATTGCAGGAATGCTTGCTCTAAGAGTAAACGTGAGTGTTCCTAGGTAACATTTTCCTTGGTGTAACTTGTTTCTCATGATGCATTTATAGATGTGTTTTCTCTCTCTCTCTGTCAGTACATTAATTGAGATACAGAGAATATTATGACAGCTGTATGATTATCTGGATTCTGTATTTTGTACTTTATGTCTCTATTCTGCGGTTTCTTTGAAGTTGCATCTTCTCATTAAACTGCCATTGTATTCTGCCTCCAATTCCATGTCTCATATGTCTGTTTTCTTCATTTTTGGAGCAAGCGTTCCTAGGCACCCAGGCTCAAATTAAGGTGCCCCTTTTGTCCCTGACTCACTCTCCTGCTCAGTTCTGTGGTGGCTCCCGGGGATCTGGGGACCGCCCCTAGCTTCCTTGACCCGTAATAGATCTTCCCTCCAACAGTCTCTATTGCAAGTCCTGTATTGTTGGTTTGTTGCCCCTGCCCCCCTTTCCACTGCCCTCCATAGTCTGTTGTGCTTCCACGGCCCTTCCTGCCTGCTCAGTGTGGTTAAATTGTTGCCTTTGCACCCTCCTACCTGCCTTCAATTTTCAGAGTCCGTGCCCCTGGCCTCTGCCTCTCAACAGTATCCTAATGAACAACTAGATTGCTAACATTCTATATTTATTACAAAAGTGTGGAACGCCTGACATCATCTTGATGTAATCAAAACTGTAATACCTAGAGCATTTCCTTTAGAAATTACATATATGAGAGGGTCTTATTGGCATCAAAATTATGGTTAGTGCTCTAAAAGACTAAAATAAGGACATATTTTCTGAGTTTTCAAATAGCGACAAAGCACTTTTAAATTATTTGTTATCTTTATGTTTTTTTATCCAGTTGACCACTTGATTAAATGTTGCACTTAGGGGAGAGGATGTGGTGTTACTTCCAGAACTGCAGACTTTGCAACTGGGGAACCAGGTTGAAGTTTCTGCTTCAGCTCGACATTCTGTGATTCTGGTCAAATCACTTAGTCTCTCCATGTCTACAACCAAAATGAATTTGTTCTTGTGTGATGTAACCAATGCTCATGTAAAGCACTCCAATACCTGACAAGTCTGCACTATATAACACTGCAAAAACACAAAATAATAAGTGTTTTGCACACTTCTGTCATTGGGCTATATTTGGGCTACATCTGGGTGATTTTGGGCTACATTTGGGCTCTTTTGTCTCCGGTGGCCATCTTGGGAGATTTATTTGTTATGAAGTTTCCTAATTTCCTCATGTACTGCAGTCTCCTCAGTAGGAAATGCTTTCAGTTTTTTACTTTGATTCCATCATGAAGGTATTCAGATATGTCACACATTTGCCATAAATTCTGAATGTTAGCACTCTAGTTGCTCATTAGATCACTGTAGTAAAACTACTGCACCATGGAAGTCTGCTCCTGGTATTAAAAGTGCATGTTTCAGTCTGCATGTCAGAATTTTTTAATGAAATAAAATAGGATTTGAAAAGTCACTCAAAATGTGCCCTCATTTTCTTTCTTCAGCATTAATCATAATTTCTATGGCAAAATGAACCTCCTCATTGTGTTCCTTTTTAAATTAAATGTTTTAAGTGTTACCAGTTTATTCCAATCAAGATGGCTTCAGGTGTGCCTTACTTTTGTCATAATGAAGACAGTAAGCGCTCTAGTTGTTTTTAAGAACATTCTGGGACATTCTGTCATTGGGCTATACTTGGGCTACATCTGGGTGATATTTGGGCTACATTTGGGCTCTTTTGTCTCTGGTGGCCATCTTGGGAGACTTATTTGTTATGAAGTTTCCTAATTTCCTCATTTACTGCAGTCTCCTCAGTAGGAAATACTTTCAGTTTTTTACTTTGATTCCATCAAGAAGGCATTCAGATGTGTCACACATTTGCCATAAATTCAGAATGTTAGCACTCTTTTTGCTCATTAGATCACTGTAGTAAAGCTACTGCTCACCAGGGAAAACTGCTGCTGGTATTGAAAGTGCATGTTTCAGTCTGCATGTCAGAATTTTTTAATGAAATAGAAGAGGATTTGAGAAGTCACTCAAAATGTGCCCTAATTTTTCTTTCTGCAGCACTAATCATACTTTTTATGGAAAAATGAACCCCCTCATTTTGTTCCTTTTTAAATTAAATGTTTTAAGAGTTACCACTTTAATCCAAGCAAGATGGCTTCAGGTGTGCCATACGTTTATCATAAGTAGGACTGTTAGCGCTCTAGTAGTTCTTTGGAACACTCTGGGAAGCTGCAGTAGAACACAAAGGAATCAACTGACAGTCTCTGCCCTTGTTGGATGTACATGTTTTACTGAGAATGTCAGACTTCATTCTCACATGACTGAGAAAGATAATGTGAATTTACAGAAAATAAGCTCTCAGTTTAGCCTATAGATCACCTTCCAAACCTCTGTGGTAAAAGCATGAGAAAATATTTTTCTCTCAATCATGATATCCCAGCAGAAGGCTTTTTCACATGGTGAAATCACCTTAGAACATACCACAATTCCTAAAATGAGTATGGTACCATCAACAAATGATTTATAATGTAACTAAAGTCTTAAAACCTTCTATTAACTGCAATGCTTTTTAATGAGGTGCTATCATGTATATTGGTCCCAAGATGGCTGCCAACACTTCTTGGATGAAGTGCTGACAGCCAATCAGATCTCAGGATGAGATGTGTGGTTAGGCTCCGCCCACATATATATATGCTTTTAAATGCTATTTTCTCAGGAAATACTGAACAGATTTACACCAGACCTGCAAAAGGCACTTCCTTGACCTTATGGCTACCTCTCTGCCAAATTTCAAGTAATTCTGTTCAGCCGTTCGGGCTGTAGCCGTGTCTAAAGGTCCTATGGAAAAATGCATGGGGAAAACGCGTTTTGGGACCCCCCTTTTTTCTCGGCCCCTGCTTGACGAATCCCCCCGAGACTTTCAGGGTAGGAGCGGAGCATAGCGCCCCGCCTATTTTGAAAATTTCGCGAGGATTCGTCGACCGGCGCCAAAGTTATTCCAAATAGAATGTTGCGGATTTCCTATGGAAACAGGGTCCTAACTATATCTACCTACTGGCGACCGCCAGTAGGTAATATATATATATATGTATGTATATATATATATATATATTCAATGAAAAAACCATAGGTTTCACACACGTTATAGTTAGGAATTAGCATTTAAAAAACCATAGAAATTCAATGAAAAAACCAAAGGTTTCACACATGTTATAGTTAGCTGGACATTTTACTCGTAAAAAACCATTGAAATTCCCCCGTTATAGATAGTTAAGCTAACTATAACTCGCGCGCCCGCAATGCACTGCTGATGACGTCACATATTACATCACTCATGACATGGTCAGTGACATCACTCATGACATCACTGATGACATCTCAAATGACATCACTGATGACATCACTGATGACATCATCCTTGTGATAGAGTGGCAGACCTCCTCTCACCCTAATATAACCTTTGATACACACATTTATAAATAGAGACTAAACTTTTCAAAACAATGGACATACCAATACCAGTTACAACAACCTCTTCAGTAATTCTAAGATCCACATACACATCCACTCATTCACCAACAGTCCTATACAGTCACTCATACATGTACTCACTCATCATATGTACTCATACACCTATACATCCTGTTACACAATGCCACTCATCCGTAGAGTTACTCACACACATAGTCACTCATGCTAATAAAGAATAAAACATCCATTTACTTGCATATAGTTATACACACACCACCACACTTACTTCTACAAAAACGTACACATACTTAGTCTTTTAAACAATCACTTATAGAAACACATACTTATTCATACAGGAACTCTTTCAATCTCTCACTCTCACATATACTCACTTATATACACCAATAGTCACATATACTAGTTTAAAACATATGTAGTTACTCATAAAGACACTGTAGAGACAGTCATTCACTCCCTAACACACCCATACACACACTCATCCACCCATGCAGTCCTGCATACATACTATCTTCAACACATACAAACAGTGAGTCACTCATTCATGCACCTATGCACTACGTAATACCCCCCACCGAACCATACAGACACTCAGACTGATACTCAAAAAAACAACTAATAACCCATATAAACACTCATGTAGCTGCTCACCAACCCATGCAGCCACTTATACACAAAGTGAAAGACTGATACAGATATATACATATTTAAACATTACTCACTAAGCCATGTATTCACTATGATACACCTAATCAGTCAGTTACACAATCAATTTTTCAAAAACAAATCATCCATTTAGACACTTATATACCCATTTATTCTTCCATCGACCTTGAGATATACATATATAAAACATATTTAATTTTCAGAAAAACACACATTCACGGGATGATGTCATCAGTGATGTCATCAGTGATGTCATTTGAGATGTCATCAGTGATGTCATGAGTGATGTCACTGACCATGTCATGAGTGATGTAATATGTGACGTCATCAGCAGTGCATTGCGGGCGCGCGAGTTATAGTTAGCTTAACTAACTATAACAGGGGAATTTCAATGGTTTTTTACGAGTAAAATGTCCAGCTAACTATAACGTGTGTGAAACCTTTGGTTTTTTCATTGAATTTCTATGGTTTTTTAAATGCTAATTCCTAACTATAACGTGTGTGAAACCTATTGTTTTTTCATTGAATTAGCAAGGTTTTTTAAATGCTAATTCCTAACTATAACGTGTGTGAAACCCATGGTTTTTTCAGTGAATTTGCAAGGTTTTTTAAATGCTATTTTTTTTTTTCTTCTATTTTTTTAAACATATTTTTAATTTAATGTTCTAACCTTTTATAAAGACTATGGTTAAATTTTTAAAATTCTTTAATATGTTTTTTTAAATATATTTCATAAAATAAACATGTTATAATTTTTTGCAGTACATTTTTTCCTTTTTTTTAGTACGCGTACCGTAAGCTTACGGTAAGCGTACGGTTTACGCAACGCCCGTAATTTATCTACGCTGTTTGCGTATAGTTACGCAATTTGCGTAGCCGCGCGTACTCCGCGTGGGACGCGTACGCGTGTACGCTACACGCGCACGTTACGCGGAAGTGTCGGGCAGTGACTGTTATGCGCATGCGCGCAAGCGCGTGTCTTTTTTACGCGCATGCGCACTTTTGCCGTAAGCGTACCGTAAGCGTACCGTAAGCGTACGGTAGGTCATGTGATCATGAAACACAACTTTTGATTGGTTGAAACTACTTTCAGTTCTAGAACTCTCCTACACCACACCCATTCCCCTCATTTCTGCTTGTGATCCCTTAGAAGAAGGAGCTGGGTTGTCTTTGTGATACGATGGCAGAACAGCAGAGCTCTTCTGAGAGTGAGGCTAGCACTAGCAGCACTACCTTGAGGCAGAGAGCGAGGAAACAAAAGACCTCTTATGTATGGGATTATTTTACTTTTCCTGAAGGCCAGCTAAAGGTAAATGCACCCTTAGTGACTTGCAAGCTGTGTCAGCGTGTACTTTCAAGAGGTAATCCTGACAGGAAGTATTCCTTTGGGAATCATACCATGATGAGGCACCTCAAGGATGTACACAAAAGGACACATGCTCGACTTTTTGGAGGTAACCCTTCAGAAAGTCAACCAAGCACATCCACAGCAGCTCAGCCTGGACCATCATCTGCAGGGCTGACTCCTTCTTCTGCAGGTCAGGTGAGCCCTTCATCTGTGGGGGGAGCATCTCCTTTTGCTGGCCCTCTGGAAATTAACCCTCGATTTCTGAGGGTTGATATTCGATGTGCCTCTTGTCATGATCTAATTTATCATAGGGAGACCAGTGTTTCCCTAGTGAACCTCAAAATAGATCAGCACACTTGTCACAGAGACTAATTTTCCCATTCTTTCTTTCCTCTCTCCCTGCATGAACACAATGGCTCTTTTAAGAGCCAACCTTATCTTTCATCTTTTTTTATAGATGTTTTTAAAAACTTTTTTTTTTTTTTTTAAACGTACGCGTACGGTGCGCGTAATTTTTTTTTTTTTTTTTACGAACACTAAAAATCAATAATCACATTACAAGGACTTTGAAACACTACAATTATTATTATTGACTTACCATACCCACTCAAAAAAATATTTATTCATTTGTTTTTTTTTAAAAAAATTGCTTTAAAAATGGTTCTAGTTTTCGAAAATTTTCTATATCAATCTGAAAAAAAAGAAAAAAGTATTAATATTTTTTAAACATTTTAAAATACAGTACACGTATTTACATATTTACCAAAAAATATTTTTGCCTTATTTTTGCTGTTTTCAGAATATATTGCATTTCACTTTAAATTGTGAAAGCTATTGCATTCATCATTTAACAGCGGGCAAAAAAAAAATAACAATCTCAAAGATTGTATTAAAAAAGCCCAGAATCTCTTCTCACTTAAACTTAACATTACAGAAATGCATAATATTCTAAAAAAATATCATCAAAAAACAATACTTATTTCTTTAAAATACCGTCTGATATTTTTGTTTCAGAAGTATAATCACAATATTATATCTCAAATAACTCCACAATAAATCTGATTCCATTTCCTTTAGGCCAAATAGTAATTTGAAACATTTTTTGGGATTAAATTTCCAATGGTAATCCAATAAAATTCTAAAGTTTAATTTGTCCAGATCTCACCGATTCTCTGTAACATTTTGGTTCCCGAAATTTTTTTTAATAATTTATTAAGTCCACAATAGAATTGGTTACTTTTCCGCATGGCCAAATAGTAATTTTTAAAATCTTTTTTGAAAAATTTTCCAATGGCACTCCAATAATATTCCAAAATTTAAATTGTGCAGATGTTACCGATTTTCTCTAAATTATTGGTTTTTGAAAGTTTTATTAAAAATTTAAAAAGTCCACATTACAATTGGTTATCTTTCCATTAGGCCAAATGATAATTTAAAAAATCTTTTTTTTTGAAAATTCCAATGGTAATCCAGTAAAATGGTAAAATTATTTTGTCCAGATCTTGCCAAGTCTCTCTAAAATTTAGGTTTCAGGAAGATTAGATAGGAATTTGCTAAATCAAAAGGCAAACGTTGTTTGAAAATCAATTGGGAATCATTACACAGTGTCCAGCCTTTTTCACATTTAAGATAAACTGTGTAATGTCCAGAAGTAACAGTAGGTCCATCATGGAAAATTATTGCAACAGTTACAAAAGTTTTTCCTGAAATTGATAATTGCTGTCCTGTAAACTTCTTTATTAAAGTATCCAATTTTGAACCATCAGCTCTACATCGTTGCATCATTAAAATTACATACTGTCCGTATTCCTTTAAAATTAATGTTGAAAACATGTCAGATTTACACTCACCGCATTTCATGCTATGATTAGCATCTTTAACTAATTTTGCAAAAGTGACTGTTTTGCTCTCTGGCAATGTCAAATAAATAAACCTTTCATTATCAACATTAGAGCCACATATATTATAACAGTTTTCACAACTATGTTCCCATTTATAAGAGAGACCAAATACATTTTCAATGGGAACCCCTTCTTCTTCCAGTACTTGAAGAAAATACATCAAAAATTCGTGTGCATCTTGCTGTTCATTTTGAGAAAACTGTGTTCGTCCTGAACATATATCTAAAAGTTTTCTAATTTCAGTAGCACTTTCTATTTGAGTTTTATCTTTACTCAGCTTTTGAAAAAGGAGACTCAGCTCAGAACAGAATCTTTTTCCCTGATTTACTATTATCTGCTCTTGCAAACTTTCCAGATAAAATGCAACATTCAGCACTACATTTGCGTAGCAGTTGACACCAGAGCTATTTTCAAAATGACATCCTACAACCTGTTCTTCATTTTCCTTTTTCTTTTTGCTTGCAATTACATCACTCCTCTTTTTTTTCCTCTTCTCTACATCTTCATTACAGATATTCTCATTTTTTCTTTTACGAGAAACTACACGTTTCTCCAACACAGGATACTGACCTAAATGAGGAGCATAGCTTCTTCTTAATCTATTATACTCCTTTACACAGTTTGTATCAGCACTAACTTTTGAATCATCAAAGTCTATCATGAATAAACCAGATAATGTTTTCACTCGTGACAAAGCAACATATGCCATACCTTCTTTGAACACAGTTGAACCAATGTTCACAAATGCACAATCTACAGTCAATCCTTGAGACTTGTGAATAGTTACAGCATATGCTAGAGAAAACGGAAACTGCTTCCTACGTACATATAAGTCTTTCACAAGCATGAAACGAACTGTACAACGACAAATATCTTTAACTTCTTCTATCTGATCAAATTTTATTTTTAAACATTCAATTCCATCTTTTTTCTGATAATTAATAAAACCCACAACTCTTCCCATAGCTCCATTAACTAAACCTTTTTCAACATCCAAATTTCTTCTTAAAAATACTCTACAGTTCATGCAAACATATAGATTTTTTTCTAATCCAGCTGTTTTGGAGATGTTCTTCTCTAGTGAATCCAATTTATTTTTCAGTTTGCCTGTTACTGTGACAGTAATTCTTCCATCCTCAATTTTGTCCACTGCTTCCAATTTCCTGATCTCTTCCTTTTCCAATTTCAAAAGCTCCTCATTAAATATTGAGCATTCACGTAGAGTTGGCATTAAGCAGATGACACTTTTGTTTTCTGCAATGTTCTTGTATATTTTCTCTGCAACTATTTCTTCCTTTGGAAATAAATTATGTAGCAGCCGACTCTGTAATGCTTTTTTGCCAACTTCTGTGAGTAGTCCAATTCTGATATCTTTCAGAATACTTCCATATTCTTCATCGCTTGCTTGCCTCATATTAGTAGTAAGTTCCTTGTACTCAAAGAAGGACCAAATATTTGTATTTCCGATGCTTCCCAATGACTTCTTCGTGTCTTCATGTGTGACAGTATTAAACACTGGTTGTCCTTTAACTGGAGTAAGTTGCAAAAGATCTCCAAAAACTATGACGTGTTTTCCACCAAATAACATGTCATAGTCTGTCTTCAAAATTTGCTGCATTCTTAAATGCACAAAGGCAAGCATTAAGTTTGATACCATGCTCACCTCATCAATAATGAGAACTTGCATCTTCTTCAATACTCTTGAAACTTCCAAGGATGCTTCTCCAGTTAGCTTGTTGTATTGTATTTTGTTCTCATGCTCCACTGGTAACATTAGCAAACGATGTAAAGTGATTCCTTTTATGTTATATGCTGCTAACCCAGTTGGAGCAGTAACCACACAAGACAAAGTAGAATCTGTTTTTTGCTGTAGGTAGCTTCTGATGACTTTTATAAGGAAACTTTTTCCAGTTCCAGCTTGTCCGCTTACATACATCCTGATTGGATGAAATGATGTGCATGAGCACTCTTTTTTTCATGTAGAAATCCGTGATCAATTTTGTTTCTGATCTCTTCATAAATTTGTTGCTGCTCTTGATTCAGTTGTCTTTCCAAATTTTCTAAGTCTATAAATTCTTCTTGAGCTTGATTCATAGCCGTTTCCACTTCATTCATGGCTATTGATGCTTCATTTTCAACGATTGGTTGTCCTAGGGGATCTTGACTGAGTGTTCCTGAACTTTGGCTGTCCTGAGAACTGTCTCTAGCTATTTCTGCTGCAATTGTAGTTTCCTGTTCAATTTCTTCGTTTAACATTTGCAGATAACTTGAGAATGTACTGCATTGTATGCTGTCTTTGCAAGCATTAAAAGAATCTTCATAGCTTTGAAATTCTCCCAGTAGTTCATCCTCTGTACGCCATGGTTTAAACAACTGTAAAAGAGCCAAGTAGTAAAATTCCTTCTTGTCAGTAGTGTCGCAACTCAGCTTCCTGTGATTTATCAAACTTCCTTTTGTTTGCTTCACCAAACATCCTTCCTCACCAACGACTTTATATTTTCCATTGTTGATGTCTTCTGCGGCTTTCCGTGAATAAATGTAGTTCTGCAGCACTTCATAGAGACACATGTTCTCCAGATGTTGACTTCTCTTGGGATAATATGTGTCCAACATGTTTGATTTCAAAATATCTGTACTTTCTGGGTCATTCTCGGCCAAATATTCAATTTCTCCAACAGATTTCAGTACCCGATTTCTCATTGCTGCAAGGCCTAAACTTGCCCAAATTATTCTTCTTGACTTCGAGTAGAGACTTGCAGAAGATAACCTATCTGAACATTCGTAGGATCCAATTTCTCGATGCGATAACATCTTCAAACTGAAACTGTACAGCTTCTTACTGACAGTCTTCTCGTGAGAAATCTCTTCCCACATTTCCTTCAATTCTGTTTTTTCTGATTTCGTAATGTAAGACGTTACATATCGAGCAACAGCAATGGAATTGTCAGCTACATACTGTATATCCATGTTAGCGTTCCACATGGATAAAATGACTGGGTTGTAGTCATTTATATTTTTTGATTCTTCTTTTCTTTTTAGGTTGTAGGTATTCTTAGGTGATTTTCTTGTGATAGTGTGTCTCACAGCTGACATAAAACTGTTGACTCTTCCATTTGAAAGAACAGGTCTAGGAAATCCAAATCGACATTTAGTGTAGTATTTATCTTTGCTCTTGTATTTCCGTCGACAGTATTTTCCACACTGATGACTTTGGAAACGTAAAACTTGCTCCTTTAACTTTTTCTCTTCTGTGCTTTTTGGTATAGCACATGTTGCATATTCTTCAATGAAAGATAACACTGCTTCATCAGTATCTGTTCCAAACTTTGGGGCATCCTTGATCCACAACAGCATATGAATATGAGGAGCACCTCTTGCCTGGTACTCTTTTCTCCAAAAGAAATCTACTACTTCTCCAAGAGGTGGATTTTTTTTATTGCAGATGAAGGACATCATAGCCTCAAATCTATGATTGAAATATCTGCAAACATTAACCGGATCCAATGAGCACAGTTCTCCTGCTGTCTTGTATTCGATGTTTTTAATGTTTGAATTTGCCTCTCGTAGAAAATCCAGTAAATCATCCCAAGCGTACTCCGCACAGCTTAGGGTAACGAACCATGTTGGTGTTCCTAAATTCCGTAACATGCATTTTAATTCACCATGGCGTCGGTACCAATATTCATTTGTCCCACGCTGACAAGCCATCAGATTGATCAGTTGTGTTTCCAAATGATCATCTCGGTGCTGCACTTTCTCCATAAAATCCTTAGCAGACATATTTTGTAAATGTACTCCACTTTTTAAAATGTGATTTACTGCATAAGACAGTGCAGACAAGTCGCTTTCAAATAAAAGATGGAACAAATAAGGAATACTTTGTCGAAATCTGGGATCTTCAGCATATAGTCTTGTAGTCCGATACTCAGAAGCTGGAATCTGTTCTGGACGTTCATCGTATCGTCCTCCTTTTCCTTTAGGAAACAGCTGGGGAAAACATCGAGCTTCCAAGCTCTCCTCCCATACACTCACGGGAGTTCCTTTTGCTTTCTTCATCTGAAAGAGATCAATATTATCTCCCATAACTTCTTTTGAATGAAGAGGATGTATGCTAAAATGTTCATAAATTTCTTCTTCCTTTGACTTGTCCACTTTTTCTATTTGTCCAGTTGGTGTTTCTGTGTCTTCTTGTAAATCTTCTTCTTCTTCTTCTTCTATATAAATTGATTCATACCATTTGTTATTCCTTTTCAAATACAAATTTGCTCTTTGTACTTTCCGCACATCTACCAGCTCCTGCCAAATCTTCTTATTCTTTGTAGGTACACCATTAACCAGAATAACTAATGGTTCAGTTTCCAAAGTATCCGCATCAATAGTTTCCATATTTTTTTTCAAATCCAAGGGCAAATACACCACTCTTCCTTTTAAACCTCTCAGTAAATCAGAAGGAGGTAATTTACCAGTTTTGGGCTCCATACGTACTATGGTCTGGAACGGATGAACACATTGAATGAGTATAGACTCATATGTATTTAATTCAGAAAGTTCAGCAGGAATAGCATCCAATTCTAAATTATTATGTACAGCTCTGGTCGGCATTCTATTTTCCTCTAACTTGTTGTAACAGTATTTACAAATACGCTGATCTTCACCCAAATCAAAACAATTTTCTAGAAATATATATGTGGCAATATCCTTCCACTCATAATTATCTTCATTTTCACTCTTTCTGTAGAGATCAACATTCCTAGTTTGTTTTCTATAATGAGTTCTGCGGCAACAAATACAAGTAAAATTTGGTCTTTCATTAGAGACTATTGCAAATTTTGTTATGTGATCATTAAATGTGTTACTTACAGAGGGTTCTACATTCTCTTCCACTTCTTCCTCATTTACTGTGTCCTTCTCTGCACTGTTTTGTTCAGGACCAAAGTAACAAAACTGAATTTCATCAACAACCTTCTCTACATCTGATATCGTTCCTCGGAACAGAGCCCTATTCAATTCATTTAACTTTATTGCTGGACTTTTGGCAAAATACAACCGTCTCACAAACTTTCTCATTTCAGTATGATGAACAGCCAGCATCCTAAAATGATGGAAAACACTATTGCACACTTTTCTAGATAGACAAGCCAGAGAATGACCCTGCAAACCAGTATTCTCTCTCACTCTGCATGGATCCAGACTTTGAAGCACCTTAATCTTCTGTTTTATACTTTTTTTACTATATTCTCTTAGAAACTCTCGAAATTTGTCAATAGATTCCTGACGCACAGTGCAAATACTACTACAATTCCAAGTGTACACTGGGGCTTTAGGACGTCTCCCCATAGCCTCATCTGCCATCACTTGTACCTCATCTCTTGGAACCATTATCTCCTTCTCCATTATGCAACCATTTTTTACTTCGTAAGAACGACCTCTGGTGTCAACTGCATGCAGCAAACTATTACTTTGAAAATAGCTCTCTTCATTAAAAAAAGGTTCACTACTTGAACTATGCATCCACTTTCCTAAAAACACTTTACAAAAGTTTGTTCTGTTCACTACTCTTTTTCCTTTTGCTATGTGATTTCAGTACATTAACCATTTTGTCTAATGTACGCATCCTATTCAAAATTAAAATGAATAGTTTCCTTTTTAATTCTAATGCCTTTGCTGCAATGGCTTCTATTTCTTTTTTTCTTTTATAAAACTTTGTCTTTTTCTTATATTTCTTCACATCCTTCATCAAATTGGACATAACTCTTCTCTGAAACATTTTTCTACGTATCTCTTTAAACGCTGTTTTTCTATTTATATAAATCTTTTCAGTTGCTGAAGGTATATTTGCATTAACTAAATTGTCAATTTTTTCCTCTCCTTTTTTTTTGAAAACATCCTTTCGAGTACAGACATTTTGTACATTTTTCATTCTTTTGAATATATTTTTTAGAAATTGTTTTTTTTGCTTACCAGAAGATTTTTTCTTTTTCCCAACATGAGCATCTTCTACTAACTTTGGTCCTCTAGTTGTCTTCAAATATAGGTTTTTTTTGTGCGTTTTTTGAACTCTGGATTTTGTAGGCATCTTAAATTTTGTCCACTGCTCTTCAGCAATACCTGAAAAAAACTAAAAAAAATTCCTTTATTCTATTTAAATATATTACTACATTTCTTTTCACAATAGTCACAAAACGTAATTTCTTTGCCAATTTGAATGCACACTTACTGCTCTTTTTTTTTGGCAAGTTAAAATCACTTTTACAGACTGACACATTATGAAACCACTTTTCAGTTTTTTTAAAAAGCCCATGTCCAGACTGCTTTTTCAGACCACCACCATGTGTATCCTCGGTGACTGCCTACACTCCAGCAAGGGCAACCAGCCTTAGTGATGCTGAATGTATTTGCATTACAGACTGAAACCTCAAAACCCCACTCGCTTCTAAATACTGTGCATGATTATACATGGAAAGGAGCTGGGTGTGTGCTAAGAGTCTGCTTCTTCCCCCAAAAAATCGCTCCCCTTTTTTCCTACTAATGCAACTGTGAAATCACCAGAGCAAAACGCAATAAATCTCTGCCTGTAATTCCTATTTCCACACAGAGTCATGTTTTCACATTAGTCCCAAAACGAAATTTCTTTGCCAATTTGAAAGCACACTTACTGCTCTTTTTTTTTGGCAAGTGAAAATCACTTTTACAGACTGACACATTATGAAACCACTTTTCAGATTTTTTTTAAAAAGCCCATGTCCGGACTGCTTTTTCAGACCACCACCATGTGTATCCTCGGTGACTGCCTACACTCCAGCAAGGGCAACCAGCCTTAGTGATGCTGAATGTATTTGCATTACAGACTGAAACCTGAAAACCCCACTCGCTTGTAAATACTGTGCATGATTATACATGGAAAGGAGCTGGGTGTGTGCTAAGAGTCTGCTTCTTCCCCCAAAAAATCGTTCCCCCTTTTTCCTACTAATGCAACTGTGAAATCACCAGAGCAAAACGCAATAAATCTCTGCCTGTAATTCCTATTTGCACACAGAGTCATGTTTTCACATTAGTCACAAAACGAAATTTCTTTGCCAATTTGAATGCACACTTACTGCTCTTTTTTTTTGGCAAGTGAAAATCACTTTTACAGACTGACACATTATGAATCCACTTTTTATATTTTTTTAAAAAGCCCATGTCCAGACTGCTTTTTCAGACCACCACCATGTGTATCCTCGGTGACTGCCTACACTCCAGCAAGGGCAACCAGCCTTAGTGATGCTGAATGTATTTGCATTACACACTGAAACCTCAAAACCCCACTCGCTTCTAAATACTGTGCATGATTCCACATGGTAAGCAGCTGAGTGTGTGCTAAGAGTCTGCTTCTTCCCCCAAAAAATCGCTCCCCCTTTTTCCTACTAATGCAACTGTGAAATCACCAGAGCAAAACGCAATAAATCTCTGCCTATAATTCCTATTTGCACACAGAGTCATGTTTTCACATTAGTCCCAAAACGAAATTTCTTTGCCAATTTAAATGCACACTTACTGCTCTTTTTTTTGGCAAGTGAAAATCACTTTTACAGACTGACACATTATGAAACCACTTTTCAGATTTTTTTTAAAAAAGCCCATGTCCAGACTGCTTTTTCAGACCACCACCATGTGTATCCTCGGTGACTGCCTTCACTCCAGCAAGGGCAACCAGCCTTAGTGATGCTGAATGTATTTGCATTACAGACTGAAACCTCAAAACCCCACTCGCTTCTAAATACTGTGCATGATTCCACATGGTAAGCAGCTGAGTGTGTGCTAAGAGTCTGCTTCTTCCCCCAAAAAATCGCTCCCCCTTTTTCCTACTAATGCAACTGTGAAATCACCAGAGCAAAACGCAATAAATCTCTGCCTATAATTCCTATTTGCACACAGAGTCATGTTTTCACATTAGTCCCAAAACGAAATTTCTTTGCCAATTTAAATGCACACTTACTGCTATTTTTTTTTGGCAAGTGAAAATCACTTTTACAGACTGACACATTATGAAACCACTTTTCAGATTTTTTTAAAAAAGCCCATGTCCAGACTGCTTTTTCAGACCACCACCATGTGTATCCTCGGTGACTGCCTTCACTCCAGCAAGGGCAACCAGCCTTAGTGATGCTGAATGTATTTGCATTACAGACTGAAACCTCAAAACCCCACTCGCTTCTAAATACTGTGCATGATTCCACATGGCAAGCAGCTGGGTGTGTGCTAAGAGTCTGCTTCTTCCCCCAAAAAATCGCTCCCCCTTTTTCCTACTAATGCAACTGTGAAATCACCAGAGCAAAACGCAATAAATCTCTGCCTGTAATTCCTATTTGCACACAGAGTCATGTTTTCACATTAGTCCCAAAACGAAATTTCTTTGCCAATTTGAATGCACACTTACTGCTCTTTTTTTTTGGCAAGTGAAAATCACTTTTACAGACTGACACATTATGAAACCACTTTTCAGATTTTTTTTAAAAAGCCCATGTCCAGACTGCTTTTTCAGACCACCACCGTGTGTATCCTCGGTGACTGCCTTCACTCCAGCAAGGGCAACCAGCCTTAGTGATGCTGAATGTATTTGCATTACAGACTGAAACCTCAAAACCCGACTCGCTTCTAAATACTGTGCATGATTCCACATGGCAAGCAGCTGGGTGTGTGCTAAGAGTCTGCTTCTTCCCCCCAAAAATCGCTCCCCCTTTTTCCTACTAATGCAACTGTGAAATCACCAGAGCAAAACGCAATAAATCTCTGCCTGTAATTCCTATTTGCACACAGAGTCATGTTTTCACATTAGTCCCAAAACGAAATTTCTTTGCCAATTTAAATGCACACTTACTGCTCTTTTTTTTTGGCAAGTGAAAATCACTTTTACAGACTGACACATTATGAATCCACTTTTTAGATTTTTTTAATTGCACATGTCCAGACTGCTTTTTCAGACCACCACCATGTGTATCCTCGGTGACTGCCTACACTCCAGCAAGGGCAACCAGCCTTAGTGATGCTGAATGTATTTGCATTACGGACTGAAACCTCAAAACCCCACTCGCTTCTAAATACTGTGCATGATTATACATGGAAAGGAGCTGGGTGTGTGCTAAGAGTCTGCTTCTTCCCCCAAAAAATCGCTCCCCCTTTTTCCTACTAATGCAACTGTGAAATCACCAGAGCAAAACGCAATAAATCTCTGCCTGTAATTCCTATTTGCACACAGAGTCATGTTTTCACATTAGTCACAAAACGAAATTTCTTTGCCAATTTAAATGCACACTTACTGCTCTTTTTTTTTGGCAAGTGAAAATCACTTTTACAGACTGACACATTATGAATCCACTTTTTAGATTTTTTTAAAAAGCCCATGTCCAAACTGCTTTTTCAGACCACCACCATGTGTATCCTCGGTGACTGCCTACACTCCAGCAAGGGCAACCAGCCTTAGTGATGCTGAATGTATTTGCATTACTGACTCAAACCTCAAAACCCCACTCGCTTCTAAATACTGTGCATGATTATACATGGAAAGGAGCTGGGTGTGTGCTAAGAGTCTGCTTTTTCCCCCAAAAAATCGCTTCCCCTTTTTCCTACTAATGCAACTGTGAAATCACCAGAGCAAAACGCAATAAATCTCTGCCTGTAATTCCTATTTGCACACAGAGTCATGTTTTCACATTAGTCACAAAACGAAATTTCTTTGCCAATTTAAATGCACACTTACTGCTCTTTTTTTTTGGCAAGTGAAAATCACTTTTACAGACTGACACATTATGAATCCACTTTTTAGATTTTTTTAAAAAGCCCATGTCCAAACTGCTTTTTCAGACCACCACCATGTGTATCCTCGGTGACTGCCTACACTCCAGCAAGGGCAACCAGCCTTAGTGATGCTGAATGTATTTGCATTACTGACTGCAACCTCAAACCCTTAAAGTATTCCTTATTTTTACCAGTACACCTTAATTTATCATGAAAAAATAGTCCATATTATTTTACATGTTCCTCACATTTAAATTTCTCCCAAAACAGAAAATAATAAACACAACTTCTACAAAAGGAATTCCAATTCTATTATTCATTTCTTAATTTACCATATACATCCCCTCTCAAACTCTAAACTCACCTTTAAAATTAGTTAGTTGTGAAAGAAATGTGGCACTCAAACAGCAGATTATCAGAGCCAGGATCTCTGTTCTCTACACCTCTCCTCTCAGCAGAACCAGATAATGGCAAACTTTCCCTCTAATTTTCCACACATATACATGTAAGTTTCAAATCTCAGTGCTTCCCCCTTTTTTTCAAATGTAATCACACATTTCTATTGGTTGAAAACCAACCCTTTTCCAAAAGTACCCTGCCCCCAACTTGACTTCTGCCTAGTACCCTTCCCCCAACTTGACTTCTGCCTGCTACCATAGCAACAGCTCATGGAACACTGCTGTGTGGAGTTAGGTCAGAAGTTCGCCACACAATGTTTCAATTCCACAGAGCAAGAGTGCTTGACTTTTCAAACCTAACAGCAAATCCATAGTACTGTTCTTTGGTAACACATTTTTTTGTACCAATACAAAACATGCTTCTATTAATTTACACATACAGCCTAGTTTTTATTCTAGAATGGTATGAAACAGCCAATCAGTTCTTTTTGTTTTGAAAAAAATATGTATGCCTCCATTTCCAAACTGTCTTTCTTTTCATATTGCCATTCTACTGAAAGACACCTCCTGAGTGCATCCAGTTCTCCTTTGAAGATGTTCACAGTGTGGATTGTAGGGCACAGCTATATCTTCTGGAGTGAAAAGTTTGCAGAGAAAACAGGTATGGTGAGAGACCTTGCTTTGCCAAATGTAGACATTAAATGGATTGGTCAGAGAGGGTTAAAGTGGCACCAATTGATGCCATTGGTGAAATCCTTCATGCAAATCCAACACCCTGACCTCATAATAGTGCACTGTGGTGGCAATGACCTAGGCACTTTGACTGGGGTAGGTCTGGAAATGCTTATGAAGGACACCTTTGCACAACTGTTTTCACTTTTCCCTAAAACTGCCTTTGTGTTTTCCAACATATGCCAAAGGCAAAAATGGAACTGGTCCAATCATTTCTGTCCGCAAATTGACAAAGCAAGAAAGCACGTCAACAAATCTGTTTCTGCTTTCCTCCGTGACTATGGTATGGGTGCCATTTACCACAACAACTTGCGTTATGACATGCAAGACATTTATAGAGGAGATGGTGTGCACTTCAATGATGAAGGGAACAGAGTCTTCCTCTTGAACCTTAGACTCTGCATCGGTACTTACTTGTAGGTACCACTTAAAAAATCACTTCATAAACACAACAGCTCTTTTTAGAGCCCCCTAATATCTAAACTCTTAAATCTGCATTTCATTTCTTTTTTAATTTTTTTTTTCTTCCGTACGCTTACCGTAAGCTTACCGTACGCGTACCCCGTGATTTTTTTAAAAATCAATAAATGTTTTCTTTGTACTTTTCTGTCCTTCTTTGACCCCCTCACAAATGTAAGGGGGTCTGTAACTCTCCTCCTTGCCCCCTTTTCTTGTTTTCACTCTTTTTTTTCTGAGTGTAACACACAAAATGGCGGCCGCCGCTTCCTGGTTATGGCCGATTCGAATGTTTACTAAGATCTAACAGCCAATCAGAATCGCGCTCGCGCACGCCACCGTACGCGTACGGTAAGCTTACGGTAAGCGTACCGTAAGCTGGCTCAGATATATATATTGATTTAAAGGCTATTTTCTCAGAATCTACTGAACAGATTTACACCAAACCTACAAAAGGCACTTCCTTGACCTAGGGACTACCTCTCTGCCAAATTTCTAGTAATTCTGTTCAGCCGTTCGGGCTGTAGCCCTGTCTAAAGGTCCTATGGAAAAATGCATGGGAAAAACGCGTTTTGGGACCCCCCTTTTATCTCAGCCCCCGCTTGACGAATCCCCCCGAGACTTTCAGGGTAGGAGCGGAGCGTAGCGCCCCACCTATTTTGAGAAATTCGCGAGGATTCGTCGACCGGCGCCAAAGTTATTCAAAATAGAATGTTGCGAATTTCCTATGGAAAAGGGGTCCTAACTATAACTACCTACTGGCGACCGCCAGTAGGTAATATATATATATATATATATATCCAAACACTGAAGTTGCCTCCAAATGAAGACGCGAACCTACGGTGAGTTGCTCACCTTTTACTCAAGAACTGCAACGGGCTCCATTTTCCATGCTGACAGTTAAAATCCAATTAGCCATACATGTTTCGGGTAATCCACTGCCCTTGTTCTCTGGTTTTGCACACAAGCTGCAGCAGCTAACAGAATGGAATCCCTGCTTCAATTACAATGGTCCCATCTTTTGAGGTGTCACCACTGTGGGTGTGTGCACAGTTGCACCTTGGTCCTTGCAGTCCATTCCTACTAATATTCCCAAGTGGGTGCCACTGCACCCTGTTTTCTGTGCTTAATCTTACCCCAGTGGGTTACTGTTAGCTGGCAACACTGGATCCCTGCCCATATCAAGGTACTCAAATCGGGCCCACCGTTCCAAATAGCGACACCACGTGTTGCGAGGTGCCTTGGACCCGCTGTGTTAGTAGTGGCGCATCTTCGTGGCTGGGTCAGCCGCTCAAAATTCAAACACTGAAGTTGCCTCCAAATGAAGATATGTATATGTAGTCAATAAATTAAACAAAGGATTGAGGCACATTATACTTAGAAATTCTCAGTAAAAAAACCAATGAAATTCACTGACAAAGCCATAGGTTTCAGGGACATTATAGTTAGAAATTAGCATTTAAAAATCCTCTGAAATTCACTGAAAAAAACATAGGTTTCAGGGACGTTATAGTTAGAAATTAGCATTTAAAAAACCTTAGAAACTCACTGAAAAAGACTAGGGTTTCAGGGATGTTATAGTTAGTTGGACATTTCACTCGTACATAACCAGAGAAATTTGGCCGTTATAGTCAGTAGAGCTAACTATTATTTGCGCACCCGCAATGCACTGCTGATGACGTCACATATTATATCACTCATGACATGGTCAGTGACATCACTGATGACGTCCCTGAAACCTGTGTTTTTTTCAGTAAATTTCTAAGGTTTTTTAAATGCTAATTTCTAACTATAACGTCCCTGAAACCTATGGTTTTTTCAGTGAATAGATATATGTGTATATATATATATATATATATATATATATACAAAAAAGGTGCCCTGAAGCATTGAAGACGCACTCCACGGAGGTAAGTTCATCCAAACATTTAATTTTCAAACCAGCTTTCTCATTCTGATAATATCATCCCTTACGCGTTTCGGAGCTCCTGCTCCTTCATCCGAGGGAAACCAAATAGTCACAGACTTGCGCTGCACACATTTCAACAATTAATGTTTCCACGCCCTCCAGTGGGCCTCGCAAGTCAGTCTTGCCTTCTGGGGTTTGTAGTCCCTCATGTGATGCAGAGCTAATTTTCTCCTTGTGGATTCCGTGAACAGCCAGGTTAAATAACAATAATTTTACAAGCCCTCCGGTGGGCCTCAGAATTTCGTGCCAGTTTGCCTTTTAAGTACCTTCGTGCTGCTAACAGGCGTGAAAAGTTCAACCTTACAGACCTCTGGGGTTTCATGGCGGTGCGATCCTCCACGGCCAGGCTGCCGTGTGATAAGTATACAAAAAAGGTGCCCTGAAGCATTGAAGACGCACTCCACGGAGGTAAGTTCATCCAAACATTTAATTTTCAAACCAGCTTTCTCATTCTGATAATATCATCCCTTACGCGTTTCGGAGCTCCTGCTCCTTCATCCGAGGGAAACCAAACAGTCACAGACTTGCGCTGCACACATTTCAACAATTAATGTTTCCACGCCCTCCAGTGGGCCTCGCAAGTCAGTCTTGCCTTCTGGGGTTTGTAGTCCCTCATGTGATGCAGCGCTAATTTTCTCCTTGTGGATTCCGTGACCAGCCAGGTTAAATAACAATAATTTTACAAGCCCTCCGGTGGGCCTCAGAATTTCGTGCCAGTTTGCCTTTTAAGTACCTTCGTGCTGCTAACAGGCGTGAAAAGTTCAACCTTGCAGACCTCTGGGGTTTCATGGCGGTGCGATCCTCCACGGCCAGGCTGCCATGTGATAAGTATACAAAAAAGGTGCCCTGAAGCATTGAAGACGCACTCCACGGAGGTAAGTTCATCCAAACATTTAATTTTCAAACCAGCTTTCTCATTCTGATAATATCATCCCTTACGCGTTTCGGAGCTCCTGCTCCTTCATCCGAGGGAAACCAAACAGTCACAGACTTGCGCTGCACACATTTCAACAATTAATGTTTCCACGCCCTCCAGTGGGCCTCGCAAGTCAGTCTTGCCTTCTGGGGTTTGTAGTCCCTCATGTGATGCAGCGCTAATTTTCTCCTTGTGGATTCCGTGAACAGCCAGGTTAAATAACAATAATTTTACAAGCCCTCCGGTGGGCCTCAGAATTTCGTGCCAGTTTGCCTTTTAAGTACCTTCGGGCTGCTAACAGGCGTGAAAAGTTCAACCTTGCAGACCTCTGGGGTTTCATGGCGGTGCGATCCTCCACGGCCAGGCTGCCGTGTGATAAGTATACAAAAAAGGTGCCCTGAAGCATTGAAGACGCACTCCACGGAGGTAAGTTCATCCAAACATTTAATTTTCAAACCAGCTTTCTCATTCTGATAATATCATCCCTTACGCGTTTCGGAGCTCCTGCTCCTTCATCCGAGGGAAACCAAACAGTCACAGACTTGCGCTGCACACATTTCAACAATTAATGTTTCCACTCCCTCCAGTGGGCCTCGCAAGTCAGTCTTGCCTTCTGGAGTTTGTAGTCCCTCATGTGATGCAGCGCTAATTTTCTCCTTGTGGATTCCGTGAACAGCCAGGTTAAATAACAATAATTTTACAAGCCCTCCGGTGGGCCTCAGAATTTCGTGCCAGTTTGCCTTTTAAGTACCTTTGTGCTGCTAACAGGCGTGAAAAGTTCAACCTTGCAGACCTCTGGGGTTTCATGGCGGTGCGATCCTCCACGGCCAGGCTGCCGTGTGATAAGTATACAAAAAAGGTGCCCTGAAGCATTGAAGACGCACTCCACGGAGGTAAGTTCATCCAAACATTTAATTTTCAAACCAGCTTTCTCATTCTGATAATATCATCCCTTACGCGTTTCGGAGCTCCTGCTCCTTCATCCGAGGGAAACCAAACAGTCACAGACTTGCGCTGCACACATTTCAACAATTAATGTTTCCTAGCCCTCCAGTGGGCCTCGCAAGTCAGTCTTGCCTTCTGGGGTTTGTAGTCCCTCATGTGATGCAGCGCTAATTTTCTCCTTGTGGATTCCGTGAACAGCCAGGTTAAATAACAATAATTTTACAAGCCCTCCGGTGGGCCTCAGAATTTCGTGCCAGTTTGCCTTTTAAGTACCTTCGTGCTGCTAACAGGCGTGAAAAGTTCAACCTTGCAGACCTCTGGGGTTTCATGGCGGTGCGATCCTCCACGGCCAGGCTGCCGTGTGATAAGTATACAAAAAAGGTGCTTGGATGAACTTACCTCCGTGGAGTGCGTCTTCAATGCTTCAGGGCACCTTTTTTGTATACTTATCACACGGCAGCCTGGCCGTGGAGGATCGCACTGCCATGAAACCCCAGAGGTCTGCAAGGTTGAACTTTTCACGCCTGTTAGCAGCACGAAGGTACTTAAAAGGCAAACTGGCACGAAATTCTGAGGCCCACCGGAGGGCTTGTAAAATTATTGTTATTTAACCTGGCTGTTCACGGAATCCACAAGGAGAAAATTAGCGCTGCATCACATGAGGGACTACAAACCCCAGAAGGCAAGACTGACTTGCGAGGCCCACTGGAGGGCGTGGAAACATTAATTGTTGAAATGTGTGCAGCGCAAGTCTGTGACTGTTTGGTTTCCCTCGGATGAAGGAGCAGGAGCTCCGAAACGCGTAAGGGATGATATTATCAGAATGAGAAAGCTGGTTTGAAAATTAAATGTTTGGATTTACCTCCGTGGAGTGCGTCTTCAATGCTTCAGGGCACCTTTTTTGTATACTTATCACACGGCAGCCTGGCCGTGGAGGATCGCACCGCCATGAAACCCCAGAGGTCTGCAAGGTTGAACTTTTCACGCCTGTTAGCAGCACGAAGGTACTTAAAAGGCAAACTGGCACGAAATTCTGAGGCCCACCGGAGGGCTTGTAAAATTATTGTTATTTAACCTGGCTGTTCACGGAATCCACAAGGAGAAAATTAGCGCTGCATCACATGAGGGACTACAAACCCCAGAAGGCAAGACTGACTTGCGAGGCCCACTGGAGGGCGTGGAAACATTAATTGTTGAAATGTGTGCAGCGCAAGTCTGTGACTGTTTGGTTTCCCTCGGATGAAGGAGCAGGAGCTCCGAAACGCGTAAGGGATGATATTATCAGAATGAGAAAGCTGGTTTGAAAATTAAATGTTTGGATGAACTTACCTCCGTGGAGTGCGTCTTCAATGCTTCAGGGCACCTTTTTTGTATACTTATCACACGGCAGCCTGGCCGTGGAGGATCGCACCGCCATGAAACCCCAGAGGTCTGCAAGGTTGAACTTTTCACGCCTGTTAGCAGCACGAAGGTACTTAAAAGGCAAACTGGCACGAAATTCTGAGGCCCACCGGAGGGCTTGTAAAATTATTGTTATTTAACCTGGCTGTTCACGGAATCCACAAGGAGAAAATTAGCGCTGCATCACATGAGGGACTACAAACCCCAGAAGGCAAGACTGACTTGCGAGGCCCACTGGAGGGCGTGGAAACATTAATTGTTGAAATGTGTGCAGCGCAAGTCTGTGACTGTTTGGTTTCCCTCGGATGAAGGAGCAGGAGCTCCGAAACGCGTAAGGGATGATATTATCAGAATGAGAAAGCTGGTTTGAAAATTAAATGTTTGGATGAACTTACCTCCGTGGAGTGCGTCTTCAATGCTTCAGGGCACCTTTTTTGTATACTTATCACACGGCAGCCTGGCCGTGGAGGATCGCACCGCCATGAAACCCCAGAGGTCTGCAAGGTTGAACTTTTCACGCCTGTTAGCAGCACGAAGGTACTTAAAAGGCAAACTGGCACGAAATTCTGAGGCCCACCGGAGGGCTTGTAAAATTATTGTTATTTAACCTGGCTGTTCACGGAATCCACAAGGAGAAAATTAGCGCTGCATCACATGAGGGACTACAAACCCCAGAAGGCAAGACTGACTTGCGAGGCCCACTGGAGGGCGTGGAAACATTAATTGTTGAAATGTGTGCAGCGCAAGTCTGTGACTGTTTGGTTTCCCTCGGATGAAGGAGCAGGAGCTCCGAAACGCGTAAGGGATGATATTATCAGAATGAGAAAGCTGGTTTGAAAATTAAATGTTTGGATGAACTTACCTCCGTGGAGTGCGTCTTCAATGCTTCAGGGCACCTTTTTTGTATATATATATATATATATATATATATATTCACTGAAAAAACCATAGGTTTCACACATGTTATAGTTAGCTGGACATTTTACTGATAAAAAACCAATGAAATTCCCCCGTTATAGTTACTGTAGGCAACTATAACTCACGCGACCGCAATCCTCTGCTGATGCTAATACTGTATTTAGACACTTATTTGCCCATGTCTTCTTCCATTAAATTTTAGCTATACATATATTACAAATATTTTTTTTTCATAAAGACACATATGTCATCAGCAGAGGATTACGGTCGCGTGAGTTATAGTTGCCTACAGTAACTATAACGGGGGAATTTCATTGGTTTTTTATCAGTAAAATGTCCAGCTAACTATAACATGTGTGAAACCTATGGTTTTTTCAGTGAATTAGCAAGGTTTTTTAAATGCTAATTCCTAACTATAACGTGTGTGAAACCTATGGTTTTTTCAGTGAATTTGTACGGTTTTTTAAATGCTAATTTATTTATGTATTATTTTTTATATATTTATTTTACAATAAACTACGTATTAAAAATTATTATTATTTTTTTTTTTGGTTTTCACCCTGCGAATGATTTTTTGTTTTTTTGCAAAAAAAAAAATTTTTTTTTTGTGTTTTTCAGGGTGCGCGCACTGTGCGCGCACCCCCGCGATTTTTAAAAAAAAAAATTTTTTTTTTTGCCTTCGGGGTCCTTCAGGGACCCCCTGACAAAGGCTAGGGGGTCAGGAACTCTCTACCCTGCCCCCTTTTCACGTTCGCCACCTTCCTTTTTCACTCTCGCACTGAAAACAAACAAAATGGCGGCCGACACTTCCTGATTTCGACCGATTCGAACGTTGACTAACATGTAACCACCAATCAGAATTACGCTCGCGCACGTTAGGGTGCTCGCACGGTGCTCGCACGGTGCGCGCACCCTGCGCGCATATATATATATATATGCTTTTAAATGCTATTTTCTCCGGAAATACTGAACAGATTTACACCAGACCTACAAAAGGCACTTCCTTGACCTAGGGACTACCTCTCTGCCAAATTTTGAGTAATTCTGTTCAGCCGTTCGGGCTGTAGCTCGTTCTAAAGGTCCTATGGAAAAATGCATGGGAAAAACGCGTTTTGGGACCCCCCTTTTATCTCAGCCCCCGCTTGACGGATCCCCCCGAGACTTTCAGGGTAGGAGCGGAGCGTAGCGCCCCACCTATTTTGAGAAATTCGCGAGGATTCGTCGACCGGCGCCAAAGTTATTCAAAATAGAATGTTGAGGTTTTCCTATGGAAACGTGGTCCTAACTATAACTACCTACTGGCGACCGCCAGTAGGTAATATATATATATATATATATATATATATATATATATATATATATATATATATATATATATATATATATATATATTCACTTAAAAAATTATAGGTTTCACACAAGTTATAGTTAGCTGTACATTTCACTCGTAAAAAACCAATGAAATTCCACGTTATAGTTAGATCAGGCAACTATAACTTGCGCCCCCGCAATGCGCTGCTGATGACGTCACATATTACATCACTTATGACATGGTCAGTGACATCACTCATGACATCAATGATGACATCTGAAATGACACATTGTGCATTGCGGTCGCGCAAGTTATAGTTACCTGATCTAACTATAACGTGGAATTTCATTGGTTTTTTACGAGTGAAATGTACAGCTAACTATAACTTGTGTGAAACCTATGGTTTTTTAAGTGAATTTGCAAGGTTTTTTAAATGCTAATTCCTAACTATAACGTGTGTGAAACCTATGGTTTTTTCAGTGAATTTGTACGGTTTTTTAAATGCTAAGTTATGTATTTATTTTTAATTTTTGCGCGCACGCTGTGGGCACTCGGTGCGCTTCGCGCGCCGAGCGCCCACGTTGCGCTTTTCGTACCGTGCACGCCTCGCCATTTTTTACAAAATATCAATTGTTTTTTTCTCCCTTGGGGTCCTTAGATTTCTATATTAAATGTGATTGTTAATTCTTTTTATTTTTTTTTACCGTACGCGTACGGTAAGCTTACCGTACGCGTACTCCGAGATTTTTTAAAAAAATTATTAAATTTATTTTTCATACTTTTTGGTCCTACGTGAACCCCCTGACGAACGCTACGGGGTCTGCAACTCTCTTCGTTGCCCCCTTTTCATGTTATCAACCTTTGTTTTTCAGTGCGAGAGACAGAAAATGGCGGCCGATACTTTCTGATTTCGACCGATTCGAATGTTTACAGTCATGTAACCACCAATCAGAATTGAGCTCGCGCCCGGCACCGTACGCGTACGGTAAGCTTACCGTAAGCGCACGGAGCGCGCTTACAGATATATATATTGATTTAAATGCTATTTTCTCAGGACCTACTGAACAGATTTACACCAGACCTGCAAAAGGCACATCCCTGACCTGAGGACTACCTCTCTGCCCAATTTCAAGTAATTCTGTTCAGCCGTTCAGGCTGTAGCTCGGACTAAAGGTCCTATGGGAAAATGCATGGGGAAAACGCGTTTTGGGACCCCCCTTTTTTCTCAGCCTCCGCTTGACGAATCCCCCCGAGACTTTCAGGGTAGGAGCGGAGCGTAGCGCCCCATTAGTTTTGAAAAATTCGCGAGGATTCGTCAGCCGGCGCCAAAGTTATTCCAAATAGAATGTTGCGGATTTCCTATGGAAACACGGTCCTAACTATAACTATCTACTGGCGACCGCCAGTAGATAATATATATATATATATATATATTAATCTATTTGGTATAACATTGGCGCCGATTGATGAATCTTCGCGAAATTTTCCAAACTTTTGGCCAGCTCCGGTCCGCTCCTATCCTGAAAATTTCATGGTGATTCGTCAAGCGGGGCCGAGAAAAAAAGGGGTCCCAAAACACGTTTTCCCCATGCATTTTTCCATAGGACCTGTTGACGCAGCTACAGCCCGAATTGCTGAACGGAATTACACCAAATTTGGCAAAGAGGTAGTCCTCAGATCAAACTCGTGCCTTTTGCTTAAATGGTGTAAATCCGTTCAGTAGTACCTGAGAAAATTAGAGTTAAAAAGTTAGATATATCTGGGCGGTGCCTAACCACACATCTCATAGTGAGATCTGATTGGCTGTCAGTACTTCATCCAAGAAGTGTTGGCAGCCCTCTTGGGACCAATATACATGATAGCACTTCATTAAAAAGCATTGCAATTAATAGAAGGTTTTAAGACTTTAGTTAGATTATAAATCAGTTGTTGATGGTACCATTCTCATTTTAGGAATTGTGGTGTGTTCTAAGGTGATTCTACCATGTGAAAAAGCCTTCTGCTGTGATATCATGAATCATGTTTGAGAGAAAACTATTTTCTCATGCTTTTCCCACAGAGGTTTGGAAGGTGATCTATAAGCTAAACTGAGAGCATATTTTCTGTAAATTCACATTATCTTTTTCAGTCATGTGAGAATGAAGTCTGAAATTCTCAGTAAAACATGTACATCCAACAAGGGCAGAGACTGTCAGTTGATTCCTTTGTGTTCTACCGCAGCTTCCCAGAGCATTCTAAAGAACAACTAGAGCGCTAACAGTCCTACTTATGACAAACGTATGGCACACCTGAAGCCATCTTGATTGGAATAAAGTGGTAACACTTAAAACATTTAATTTACAAAATGAGGGGATTCATTTTGCCATAGAAAGTATGATTAGTGCTGCAGTTAGAAAAATTAGGGCACATTTTGACTTCTCAAATCCTCTTCTATTTCATAAAAAATGTCTGACATGCAGACTGAAACATGCACTTTGAACACCAGCAGCAGACTTCCCTGGTGAGCAGTAGCTTTACTACAGTGATCTAATGAGCAACTAGAGTGCTAACATTCAGAATGTATGGCAAATGTGTGACACATCTGAATGCCTTCTTGATGGAACCAAAGTAAAAAACTGAAAGGATTTCCTACTGAGGAGTCTGTAGTAAATGAGGAAATTAGGAATTTTCATAATAAATAAATCTTCCAAGATGGCCACCAGAGACAAAAGAGCACAAATGTAGCCCAAATATCACCCAGATGTAGCCCAAGTATAGCCATATGATAGAATGTCCCAGAGTGTTCTTAAGAACAACTGGAGCGCTTTCTGTCTTACTTATTACAAAAGTATGGAACACCTGAAGCCATCTAGATTGGAATAAACTGGTAACACTTAAAACATTTAATTTAAAAAGGAACACAATGAGGGGGTTCATTTTGCCATAGAAATTATGATTAGTGCTGAAGAAAGAAAAATGAGGGCACATTTTGAGTGACTTCTCAAATCCTCTTCTATTTCATTAAAAAATTCTGATATGCAGACTGAAACATGCACTTTTTAATACCAGCAGCAGACTTCCGTGGTGAGCAGTAGCTTTACTACAGTGATCTAATGAGCAACTAGAGTGCTAACATTCAGAATTTATGGCAAATGTGTGACATATCTGAATACCTTCTTGATGGAATCTAAGTAAAAAACTGAAAGCATTTCCTTCTGAGGAGACTGCAGTAAATGAGGAAATTAGGAAACTTCATAACAAATAAATCTCCCAAGATGGCCGCCAGAGACAAAAGAGCCCAAATGCAGCACAAATATCACCCAGATGTAGCCCACATGTAGCCCAATGACAGAAGTGTGCACACTTATTTTTTGTGTATTTGAAGTTTTATATAGTGCAGACTTGTCAGGTATTGGAGTGCTTTACATGAGCATTGGTTATATCACACAAGATCAAATTCAATTTTGGTTGTAGACATGGGGAGATTAAGTGATTTGACCAGAATCACAGAATGTTGAGCTGAAGCAGAAACTCTAACCTGGTTCCCCAGTTGCAAACTCTGCAGCTCTGGAAGTAACACCACATCCTCTCCCCTAATTGCAACATTTAATCAAGTGGTCCACTGGATAAAAAAACATAAAGATTACAAATAATTTAAAAGTTCTTTGTCACTATTTGAAAACTCAGAAAATATGTCCTCATTTTAGTTTTTTAGAGCACTAACCATAATTTTGATGCAAATAAGACCCTCTCATATATGCAATTTCTAAAGGAAATGCTCTAGGTATTACAGTTTTGATCTGTACTTAAAGAAGGAGGGGGGGGGACCGGGAGCTAGTTATGGTCCAGTGTCTGTGCTCCGTGTTATATCTATATTATTTAAATGGAGACACTGTTCCTAGAGAGACAGAAGGAGATATATAAATGAAGTGAGAAGCCTAGGCTAATATTAGGCCCAACTACCTAAGGATAGGGGGGGCATTCCTTAGTTTCTCATGTTGCCCTCACACACCCCGAAGGATGTCATGCTTCATCATTGGGCGTTTGCTCCTCGTCGGGCCGGCGCTGCAATGCCCTACGGGTCCCCCGAAGGGTCACTTTAGCGGAGATCTTTTAGAGAAAACGCCGTTTGGTGCATGCGGGTGTGTGGTTTGGGTCCTAATAAAAAAGATGTGTGGTGATGCAGTGTGTTAGTGAAGTGGTATCCTAAAAATGTCTAAGGGTTACTGGGATAAAGTTTAATGTGAATAGCACCCTTGACATAATAAAAGACCCGTAGGTTGGGTGTTACCTTATTGAAAGTAATGTACCAATAGGTAACTTGTGTGTGGTCAAGCGGTCGACATGTTTCGCGCCCCAATGGTCCAAAAAAGGATCCCTGGCGCTTCTTCAGGACCAAAAAAGAGTGAAAGTGAATGTGCCCTAAGGGATACTACCCTCAGTTTACTATCCGGGCGTACACTCCGAAGTAGCACTGCTCTCTGTGTGAGAGTCAGGTCGCACCAGGATAGACAGCCTAGGAGAAAGTAGAAACAAAGAGAAAGGAGAACATCCTACCTATTAAAGAATGTTCACCTTTTCAAGATATTCAAAAAATGAGTGCATAATCAAAGTATATACAAAAGGGATATCACCTCCACTCACGGGTGGTGGCGTGATGGGGTCTCAACGGTAAGCTTACAGGTGCCTGGGCCAGGAAAAAAGGGGCCTGGGTGGGAGACAGCCCGTGGCCGACCGGAGTCGCCCATATGTGCAGGCACTAACCGTGGTAGAGGATGAACCAAATGTCCACAGACTAAAGTGGCATACAATCTATAGGTCTTTTATTACGATTCTTTTATATTACATTTTAAATTACAGTTTTGATTACATCAAGATGACGTCAGGCGTTCCACACTTTTGTAATAAATATAGAATGTTAGCAATCTAGTTGTTCATTGGGATACTGTTGAGAGGCAGAAGCCAGGGGCACGGACTCTGAAAATTGAAGGCAGGTAGGAGAGTGCAGAGGCAACAATTTGACCACACTGGGCATGCAGGAAGGGCAGTGGCAGCACAACAGACTATGGAGGGCAGTGGAAAGGGGGGCAGGGGCAACAAACCAACAATACAGGACTGGCAAGAGAGGCTGTGGCAATATAATAGACCAGTGTGGGCAGAAGGAAGAGGCAGTGGTAGTACAACCATACATGCCAACAGACCCGTTTCAGCCAGGAAACGTCCAATGTTTTTAAACTCAAATGGGCTTTATATTTGATCTGTCTCCTGTCTACAATCTCCTCTTTTGCAATGTAACTCAAAGGGGAAAATCAATAACCCAGTTTTTTTTTCAAAATCTCCCTCTTACCAAGTTCAAAATGTTCGCAAGTATGGTACATTGGCTCATGGTAGGCAGGAGGAATTGGGGTAGGGACATGGACTCGGATAACAGAGGACAGGAGGGACATGGAGAGGTGCACCAAACTGACCCTACAGGGCAGGCATCAGGGTTTGCAGCAGCAAAATACACCACACAGGGCATGCGGGATGGGAGTGCAGCACAACAATCCATAGAAAGCAATAGGGAGGGGACAGGACCATGCACATGGACAACAGAGAGCAGAGGGGAAAGAGGCAATGGTAGCTAGCTGACCATAATGGACAGACATGAGAGAAAGCTGCAGCATAACAGACCATAAAGGGCAGGAGGGATGGATCAGGGGCATTACAATGGAACAGACAAGCCAGGACGGGGGGAATAGGGGTCTGCACATGGAAACAGAGGGCTGGGGGCATGGGGGCAGGGCAGGAGCAGCAAGATGACAATGGAGGTCAAGCAGGATGGGCACTAGAAACAAGACACACCATGGAGAGGAACTGTGAGACTATGATGGCATACACACAGACCATGGAGGGAAGGTGGGAGGGGGTCAGGGGCAGCGATCTGACCACACAAGGAAGGTGGGAGGGGCCATGGTAGCACAGAAGACCATGCATGGCAAGCGGGAGGGTTAGTGGCAGCAAAATGGCTATGATGTGCAAGAAGGAGGGTGCAGGGGCATGCACAAAGGACCATGGAGGATAGAAGGGAGGGTCAGGACCTCGGCACAGACAAGAGAGTTCAGGGGAAGGGGCCTCACAACAGACCGCGTGGGGCAGGCAGGAGGAGCAGTTGCAGCAGAACAGACCAGGGAGGGCAGAAGGGTGTGGCAGTAAAATGGACCATGGAGGACAGGAGGAAGGGGATAGGGGCATGGCATGTGGACAGGCAGGGTGGAGGTGGCATGGACAGGTTACAGTCATCTGACAATGCTAGGTAGGTGGGAGGAGAGTGGCAGCTCGACAGAACACTCAGAGTAGATAGGAGTGGCAGGTCCATGGCACATGGTGGGCAAAAAGGATGGAGCAGGGGCATGCACAAAGACATCAGAGAGCAGGGGGAAGGAGAATAGGGGCAGCAAGCTAAGCACAGAGGCTAAGCAGGAGGTCAATGATGGGCCATAGAATTGGGGAATGGAGGGCAGGAGGAGTGGACTGGTAAATCATGCTAAATGGAGGGCAGTGGCAGCACATCAGACCATGCATGGCAGGAGGGAGGAGGCTAGTCCATGGATTCAGACAACAGAGGATAGGGAGGAGGTGGATGGGGCAGCAAGCTAACTGTTCAGAGAAGGTGGGTATTAGGAACTTTATTGTTTTTAAAATGTGTGTCTGTGCGAACTACTTAAAATATGAACAAGTATACAGCATAATCTCACTTTTATTCAGGAAGAAGAGGACGTTTGTGACTGTGACTCCGGGCTCACTTGGCAGAAACGCCCCCTGACCCTCCACCCCCATCGCAAAATGTAATGCCCATGAAAAGGGTATGTGGACGCAGTGTTATATAGAACATAGTCCTGAGAGTACGATTGAAAATGAAAACTAGATATAGTATATGGTATAAACTATGCACCAAAAAGTGTGATATAAGATGAACCGGGGCGTGAAAGATAATATGCAATACATTGTGCGCAATTACAGATTCATTGGAGAGCGCAGAATAGCACAGGCTCTAGCGCGTGCTATGAGATATGCACCTTGGAGTGTAATATGCACAGGGCAGTGTTGTGTAACCTAACTAGTCTCTAAAGTTGTAATATAAAATATGTGCTGGGGAGTGTAACGTTGCATATGCACTGTGACAAAGATAAGGATCCCAGATTGTAATATGTATGGCATAGCGCTGTGCGTTATAACATAGGCATCAAGGAAGGCACGTTAGATGGGGCAATATAACCCATGCGAAGGCAAGTGTGGCATGACATATTCACGGGGTGGTGTTACAGTGCACATGGGCTAGAGAGTGTCATAGCATACGCACTAGCTGGTGGAATATAACACAGAGGTGTGTGGCACTCAGCGGGCACTGGTGGGTGTAACACAGCATTGGGCTCAGCCAGGATCATGCTGTGACTCTCAAGTGAGGTTTGTCTCCTTTCCAGAGAGTAAAATAAAAAGTATTACACATCCGGCAGTGGATGTGTGTTTTATTAACCATGAGGGGGGTTTCTTGCATAGTTTGGTCGAATTTTTGTTGAATCCCCTTTGAATGGCTTGGTGTGCGTGTGTATTAAACGTGCCCGTCAATAGCTACCCATGTTTGTATAAATAAACTACAAGGGTGTCTACTTGGAGAGTACCCACCGGCGGGGGCGCTGGGATTAGGCACGGTAGGGCGTCAGACACGTCAGAGCTTCACTAGCGGTGTAAATACATTTCACATGGATTCATTGTATGCATAGTCGCCTTTTAATGAATATCATGCAAATCATCATGGTGATAGGTACATACGATTTGTCCAGCATGTCCTAGGTGTTTCTATAAATATATATATTTTTTAAAAATAATAAAAAACAAAGGACGGCCCCGGGGAGGGGGTCCCTGGGGCCATAAGTGGCCTGAGGAAGGGGGCAACGCAGCCCTCCTCCTAAAGATTTTTTTTAAAAAGGCTATGACCTGGGGGTTGGGGTCCCCGGGGCCGATTAAGGCCTTGGGAGGGGGGCCACGTGGCCCTCTTCCAAATTTATTTTTTTCATCCATAAAAATTAGGGTGCAGGCCCTGGGGGACGGGGTCCCCAGGGCCAATAAATTAGAAAAAGAAGGGGGGCCACACTGCCCTCCTTCTTAAAAAAATAAAATAAATAAAAGACCGGCATCGCGCCGGAGGCCATGCCCCCTCCTTGCAGCACTCTGCAAATGCGCCCCCTGGCCAGTTGTAAGTTGGTGAATTCATTCCCCTTCAATACTGAGGGTCCCTGAGGGCCAACTAGCCCAATAGGTATCTCCAGTATGCGCCAGGGAACTGTGTTGCAGACAGGTGCTCTGAGGCCACGCCCCTTTTTACACCTCCATGCAAAGCAGCTCTGTGGCTCTTACTGGAGGTACCTAGTGGGCTAGTTTTACCCTAGGGACCCTTAGGATTCAAGGGGACTTAATCTCTCAACTTAGAACGGCCACAGGGCGCGTTTACACAGTGGTGAAGGGAGGGGACGGGGCCTGAGGTGACGTGTGCAAACATGCCCTGTGGCGTGTTTTAAGTTGGGGAAATAATTCCCTTTCAATCCTGAGGGACCCTGGGGGCAGCCCCCCAGGTGCTTCCAGTAAGCGCCACTGCTCTGCATTGCAGAGAGGTGGTGCAGGCCGTGCCCCTTTTTACACCTCTCTGCAATGGCGTTTACTGGATGTACCTAGTAGGCTATTTTGCCCCTAGGGACCCTCAGGATTCAAGGGGACATAATCCCAACTTAAAACGGCCACAGGGCGTGTTTACACAGAGGGGAAGGGAGGGGACAGGGCCTGAGGTGACGTGTGCAAACACGCCCTATGGTGCATTTTAAGTTGGGGAAATAATTCCCCTTCAATCCTGAGGGCCCCTGGGGGCTAACTAGCCCACCAGGTGCTTCCAGTCAGCGCCACTGAGCTGCATTGCAGAGAGGTGATCCAGGCCGTGCCACGTTTTACACCTCTCTGCAACGCAGCTCTGTGGCGCTTACTGGAGGTACCTAGTGGGCTAGTTAGACCCTAGGGGCCCTCAGGATTCAAATGAACTTAATCTCCCAATGAAAAACGGCCACAGGGCGTGTTTACACAGTGGTGAAGGGAGGGGACGGGCCTGAGTTAACGTGTGCAAACACGCCCTGTGGCGTGTTTTAAGTTGGGGAAATCATTCCCCTTAAATCCTGAGGGACCCTGGGGGCCTACTAGCCCACCAGGTGCTTCCAGTAAGCGCCACTGTGCTGCGTTGCAGAGAGGTGGTCTAGGCCGTGCCCCTTTTTACATCTCTCAGCAACACAGCTCTGTGGTGCTTACTGGAGGTACCTAGTGGTCTAATTGGACCCTAGGGACCTTCAGGATTCAAGGGGACTTAATCTCCCAACTTAAAACGGCCACAGGGCATGTTTACACAGTGGGGAAGGGAGGGGACGGTTCCTGAGGTGACGTTTGCAAACACGCCCTGTGGTGCGTTTTAAGAGGTAGTTTTAATCCCCTGCCCTATTATATACTAGGGGCTTACAGAGGAGGTCATGCTAATTACAGGGGGACCCCAACTCATAGTGTTCCCTAGTGTATGTAGGTGTTTTCACTGTATTCTGAGTGTCTTTTAACATAGCACTGGCTCTAGGACTGATTAGTCAGACTCAGTTACCACCAGTATCCATCTGAAAAAGTTGAGGGTACAAGATGATTTTGCAACAAGGCAGATTTCTGCTCTTCAGTTTGTTCTTTCTGCACGCTATTCTTCTTCCTGCACTTTTCTTCGTCTTTGAGGACTTCTGTTGCTTCTTTCTGCATTCCTTTTTTTCTTTCTGTGCGTTTTTCCTTCTTTCTTCACATGTCCTATCTCTGTAGGCATAGTTAGAAATTAGCATTTAAAAAATGTTAGAAATTCACTGAATAAAACCATAGGTTTCAGGCACGTTATAGTTAGGAATTAGCATTTAAAAAAACCTTAAAAATTCACTGAAAAAAACATAGATTTCAGGGGCGCTATAGTTAGCTGGACTTTTCACTCGTACAAAACCATTGAAATTCCCCCGTTATAGTTAGTTCAGCTAACTATAACTCACACGCCCGCAATGCACTGCTGATGACGTCACATATTACATCACTCATGACATGGTCAGTGACATCACTCATGACATCACTGATGACATCTCAAATGAAATCACTGATGACATCACTGATGACATCATCCTTGTGATAGAGTGGCAGACCTCCTCTCCCCCTGTGATGTAATATGTGATGTCATCAGCAGTGCATTGCGGGTGCGCGAGTTATAGTTAGCTGAACTAACTATAACAGGGGAATTTCTAGGGTTTTGTACGAGGGAAATGTCCAGGTAACTATAACACCCCTAAAACCTATGGTCTTTTCAGTGAATTTCTAAGGTTTTTTAAATGCTAATTCCTAACTATAACGTGCCTGAAACCTATGGTTTTTTCAGTGAATTTCAAAGGTTTTTTGAATACCAATTCCTAACTATAACGTGCATGAAACCTATGGTTTTTTCAGTGAATTTCAAAGGTTTTTTAATTGCTAATTCCTATCTATAACTTATCTCTAAAGATATCATGAAAAGCATTATTTTTTAAAAGTAGGGTGCACATTAGTTTTGTGGAAAAGCATCTTTGTGATTGGTTAAGAAAAATCAGTTTCAATGTGGAGTACATATCATAGGATAAAATTTGCTCAGCTCAACCACACCTTCTACTTGCATTTGGAAGGCACTGTCGAACTTAAAACAATCGTCAACTTTTAACCTGCACGTGTCGTTAAATGTTCAAGTAAATGTTAGAAAAAAATATCGTTAAGTTTTAAAAACTTTATGAACTTTTAATCTGAACGTGTTGTAGAATGTTCTAGAAAGTGTGTTGATAGAATACGTTGCACTTCTGACTTCTATGTGTTGTTGAATATTTAAAAAACGGTTCATATGGAAAATTAAAAAGAAACCAATAGAGAAGTTTTGAAACCTAAAAGAATCAAGCAACTATTCTAATTTATTGTTTACATGTATTTATGTGTGCAGCAACAAAATTATAGGCACAACAGCACTAGGAAGAGGAAGAAGCAGGGAGTGGGGGGAGGGGGGGAGATGGGCAGAATGGCACACATGCACAATTAAGTACAACACACATATAGACTAACAATGGCCAAAATGAAACACACCAACAAGGAGCACAAGTCACACAACCCGCCAACATCACACCACTGAACGAGCATAGAAGTGAAAACCATGCTGCATTCATACAGGATGTGTACAAAGGCCAGTCGTTGGTGTTGTGGGATGTCTGCGACCGTGGTATCATGGATGAGATGTCCAGCATGTGGCACATGGTCGAGTTCACTGTGTGTTATGTTGCCAAACGGCTGCTCCTCCCTCCCACGAGCCCCCACACTTTTGTACGATGCGCTGTTGTATCTCCTGCACACGTACGGCACACCATTGTGATGCCTATTTTCGTATGTCCTGCTACATTCCAACTACAACATCACAGTGCCGTTTGGAGGTGGTGCATGCCACTTTACAACATCGACTGCTGCAGCTCTTGCAGCAGGCCACACCAGAACACAGAGACACACTTACCGCACTTCCTGTACACGGACTTGTCTGAGGCACCCCGTTCCCCTTGCTGGATAGGCACACCCCTGCACTGACCTGTGAACCCCAGACCAGCACACGCCAGTTGTACATGCAGGAGGATGCGTGCGTAGCTACACATCCAGGCTCACTGCCAACGCTGAGGTGACAGCACACTGTGATGTTGCAGGGCTCGTGCCTATCATGCTAAGACAATGACCACAGGGACACACTTACTAAGATCTGGGTTTGGGGGGCATTGGCGGTCCTGGAGTTGTTGAGATGAGTCTTCTGGCCCTCATGGGTATCCCTGTATCATGCTCATTGAATCTATGGCACCTGTGGGTGTTCTGGTGTGGCTCTTGGCTGTGTTCCCTTTCATGGTGCAGGTAGTTGTCCTGCTTAACACCAGCAGAAAGCAGGTGTAAAATCCCTGGTGCTAACGTGTCTTATCTCCGGAATTTGTTTCGCATTGCAATTGGTGTGAAAGTTGTGATGGGATTTTTTTCGTGTGCAGAACAATATACGAACTGAGCAGTGTATCTCGTCAAGATTCAGCACCTGACGCACTATTCCCAATCAATATAAATACAATGAGATTTCTTAATAGATTTTGTGTGTACACTGTAAGTGCAGCCAATACCTCAGTGCAATTCAATACAGGATTTCAGTATTTAGAATAAATCGGAAAGGTGCACCTTGTGTCTTTTTGCATGGGAACGGCTACTCTCCATTTCATTAGCAACACTTTAACTTAAGTAAAGTTGAGATAAATCTAACACACTATTCAGAAGTTGGTGCAAACTGCGGACCAGTATTCCAGCGATAAGTGCCTCCAAATTTAACACCATGGTGGACTCCATCAAATAACAATAATAAGAACAAGAAAGAGTCACACAGCAGTTAAGAGAACAACCAAAAACGTTATTAATTCTTTTTTCAAACTTTATTTTTTATAATAATAAATATATAAACGATAAACTATTTTCAAACTTTATTTTTTTATTAACATTTATATGAACAATAAACTAATCAACAAAATGTAACAACAATAATACAAAACAACAAGGCGGAACACTCCTGGATGTCAACGACAGACCTGGAAAATCAGAAAGATTGTTAAAAAAAAAACAACATGGTATTATCAAGAAAATACCACAAGAAACAAATCACAGATATATAAAATGCATGCAGCTAACAAAATTTTATAAGTTTAACTTACAAAAACTGTAAATGTTGCAGCTTTAAAATATTTAACGAATCTGAGGACATTTTTTTGCAGAAAGCACCACGCGCACAACGGTTTTTTTCAGTGGTGAGGACATTTTTTACTTTTCCCAATGGGCAAACAAAGACCAATGCCACCTTCGTCACTCGCAAGATTTGCCAAAGAGTTCTGTTACGAGGGGATCCTAATAAAAAATACTTGTGCGGCACAGCAAGTATGATGAAACACCTAAGGACCCTTTATCCAAACAATCTTGCACGAGAAGAGTGCAAACAGATGAGAAACACTTCTGTTCTGTATCTGTAAAAAAGAATCACAATCAAATGTATATTAATAACTTTCAAATTTATACTATTCCATTACTGTATAAACATATTTTATATAAAAACTGACTAAGAAACTATAGCCCTGAACCACAAGTGTGACGATCCTTAAAACACTACATGCATAGTGCACACTACTTTGAAGCAGTTCATGCCCTAAAGCCTACCTCGCTAAAAGACTACATGCTAACTGACTAAATGATTACAGTACTATAAGGAGACACACTGGGTGATTGACAGGGTGTTTGCTAGAAGAGTATGAATACTAACTAGGGAATAGAAGGCGTGAAACACAACTGTTTAGGTGATTAGAGGACTGCATCCATACTGCATAGGCATTTGAAGCAGTCCATGTGCTAAGGCCTGGCTCACTGCTTGACTACTTGGGTACTGACTGAATGATTAGAGTACAGCAAGGAGAGTGCCTAGGGGTGAATTTATAAGTGCTAGGCTTTTCGCACAGGGAATGGATTAGTACTTGGTACTGAATGGCTCACTAGAGGAGTGCAAAGGCAGTGACAAGTGCTGGACTGTATGGATACTGACTGACTAGGAAATTGAAAGTGTGAAAGACAAGTGTCTAGGTGGTTAGAAGACTGCATGCATAGTGCATAGGGGTTTGAAGCAGTCCATGTGCTAAGGCCTGGCTCAGTGTATGAATACTTAGGCACTGACTGAATGTTTAGAGTATTGCAAAGATAGTATCTTGGTGAATGTATAAGTGTTTGGGTTTTAGCACAGTGAATGGATTAGTACATGGTGCTGAATGGGTCACTAGAGGACTGCAAAGGGAGTGACAGGGTATTTCCTTGAAGTGTATGGATACTGACTAGGGAATTGAAGGTGTGAAAGACAATTGTGTAGGTGGTTAGAGGACTGCATGCATAGTGGATAAGGGTTTGAAGTAGTCCATATACTAAGGCCTGGGTCACTGGATGAGTTCTTGGGTACTGACTGAATGATTAGAGTACTGCAAGGAGAGTGCCTGGGTGAATTTATTAGGGTTTGGCGCAGTGAATGGATTAGTACATGATGCTGAATGGGTCACTAGAGGAGTGCAACAGCAGTGACAGGGTGTTTGCTGGAAGTGAACAGATACTGACTGGGGAATTGAAGGTGTGAAAGACAAGTGTGTAGGTAGTTAGAGGACTGCATGCATAGTGGATAGGGGTTTGAAGAAGTCCATGTGCTAAGACCTGGCTCAGTGCATGAATACTTAGGCAGTGACTGAATCATTAGAGTACTGGAAAGAGAGTGTCTTGGTGAATTTATAAGTGTTTGGGTTTTGGCACAGTGAATGGATTAGTACATGCTGCTGAATAGATCTCTAGAGGACTGCAAAGGAAGTGACAGGATGTTTCCTGGAAGTGTATGGATACTGACTAGGGAATTGAAGGTGTAAAAGACAATTGTATAGTATGTTAGAACACTACAAGCATACTGCATAGACATTTGAAGCAATCTTTTGATACTTAGAAACTGACTAAATAATCAGACTACTTCTAGGAAAGTGCTTAGGTAAAACTTTTACATTTTCAGTTCTGCCACAGTGAACAGAATACTACATGGTACTGCACCTTAGTGTCAAACCCTGACTCATTTTATCAACGCATAAGCAAAGACTAGCTTCTAATGCTACTAAAACTTGACAACATGACATGTTTTAAAACAGTTATCTGTCAGCAAATACACAATGTTACCGAACACTTCTCTCACAGTGGTTCCCAAATGCACACAGACTCACAGTGTGATTCTAGACAAACAACACTATCCCTAGCAGATTACCAAAACTCATTCACTACAGTGGAAGTGGTAAGGGAACTGCACACAATCTACATATTTCACGACTGCACTTTAGTGTCAATGCCTGACTCATTTAATCAACGCATAAGCAATGACTAGCTTCTAATGCTACTAAAACTTGACAACATGAGAGGTTTTAAAATAGTTATCTGTCAGCAAATACATGATGTTACCAAATGCTTCTCTCACAGTGGTTCCCAAATGCACACACACTCACAGTGTGATTCTAGACAACAACCACTATACCCAGGAGTTTACCAAAAATCATTCACTACAGTGCAAGTGGTAAGGGAACTGCACACAATCTACATAATTCATGACTGCAATTTACTGTCAATGCCTGACTCATTTAATAAAAGCATAAGCCATAACTGTCTTCTAATGCTACTAAAACTTGACAACATGATCGGTTTTAAAACAGTTATCTGTCAGCAAATACACAATGTTACCAAATGCTTCTCTCACAATCCTTACCCAAATGCACACAGACTCACAGTGTGATTTTAGACAAGCAACACTATCCTAGGAGTTTACCAAAACTCATTCACTAGTCTGGAAGAGTTAATGGTACTGCACACAATCTACATATTTAAGTACACCACATCAGTGTCAAAGCATGACTAATTTAATCAACGCATAAGCAAAGACTGGATTCTAATGCTACTAAAACTTCACAACATGACAGGTTATAAAACAGTTATCTGTCAGCAAATAAATGATGTTACAAAATGGTTTTCTCACAGTGATCCCAAATACACACTAACTCACAGTGTGATTCTAGACAAGCACCATTATCCCTATGAGTTTACCAAAACTCATTCACTACAGTGCAAGTGGTAAGGGAAAGGCACACAATCTACATATTTCACAACTGCAATTTACTGTCAATGCCTGACTCATATAATGAAAGCATAAGCCATAACTGTCTTCTAATGCTACTAAAACTTGACAACATGACATGTTTTAAAACAGTTATCTGTCAGCAAATACACGATGTTACCAAACACTTCTCTCACAGTGGTTCCCAAATCCACACAGACTCACAGTGTGATTCTAGACAAACAACACTATCCCTAGCGGATAACCAAAACTCATTCACTACAGTGGAAGTGGTAAGGGAACTGCACACAATCTACATATTTCACAACTGCACTTTAGTGTCAATGCATGACTCATTTAATCAACACATAAGCAATGCCTAGCTTCTAATGCTACTAAAACTTGACAACATGACAGGTTTTAAAATAGTTATCTGTCAGCAAATACACGATGTTACCAAATGCTTCTCTCACAGTGGTTCCCAAATGCACACACACTCACAGTGTGATTCTAGACAACAACCACTATACCCAAGAGTTTACCAAAAAGCATTCACTACTGTGGAAGTGGTAAGGGAACTGCACACAATCTTCATATTTCAGGACTGCACTTTTGTGTCAAAGCCTGTCTCATTTAATCAAAACATAAGCAAAGACTGGCTTCTAATGCTACTAAAACTTGACAACATTACTGGTTTTAAAACAGTTATCTGTCAGCAAATACACAATGTTACCAAATGCTTCTCTCACAATCCTTACCCAAATGCACACAGACTCACAGTGTGATTTTAGACAAGCAACACTATCCTATGAGTTTACCAAAACTCATTCACTAGTCTGGAAGAGTTAATGGTACTGCACATAAACTACATATTTAAGTACAGCACATCAGTGTCAAAGCATGACTCATGTAATCAATGCATAAGGGATGTATGTCGTTACAACGCACACTTTTACAACGCATGCACTTACAATGCATTTTTTACAACGCAACATCCCTTACAACGCATTCCATTACATAGCATGACACTACAACGCATGTTTAAAAACTACCTTTACAACGCATTCCATTACATCGCATACTACCTTTACAACACATACCATTACAACGCATAGTATAGGGGTAAAAATTACTATTCTAACTCCAGGGGGTGCAACAGTAGGGTAAGTATTGGATTGCGTTGTAATGGTATGCGTTGTAAAGGTAATATGCGATGTAACGGAATGCGTTGTAAAAGGTAGTTTTTAAACATGCGTTGTAGTGTCATGCTATGTAATGGAATGCGTTGTAGTGGATGTTGCGTTGTAAAAATTTCATTGTAAGTGTAGTGCGTTGTAACAGTTGCGTTGTAAAGGTTGTTTACCATGCATAAGCAAAGACTGGATTCTAATGCTACTAAAACTTCACAACATGACAGGTTTTAAAACAGTTATCTGTCAACAAATACATGATGTTACCAAATGCTTCTCTCACACTGATCCCAAATACACACTAACTCACAGTGTGATTCTAGACAAGCACCACTATTCCTAGGAGTTTACCAAAACTCATTCACTACAGTGCAAGTGGTAAGGGAACTGCACACAATCTACATATTTCCCAACTGCAATTTACTGTCAATGCCTGACTCATTTAATGAAAGCATAAGCCATAACTGTCTTCTAATGCTACTAAAACTTGACAACATGACAAGATAAAACAGTTATCTGTCAGCAAATACACGATGTTACCAAATGCTTCTCTCACAGTGGTTCCCAAATGCACACAGACTCATCGTGTGATTCTAGACAAACTACACTATCCCTTGCACTATACCAAAACACATTTCTTCCTCTAGAAATAGTACTACATTTTAGTATAGAAACACACCATACCTCATTTCACAAATTCATAAACAATGACAATGACAATGACATGGCTTTGACACTGATGTGGTGTACTTAAATATGTAGATTGTGTGCAGTACCATTAACTCTTCCAGACTAGTGAATGAGTTTTGGTAAACTCCTAGGATAGTGTTGCTTGTCTAAAATCACACTGTGAGTCTGTGTGCATTTGGGTAAGGATTGTGAAAGAAGCATTTGGTAACATTGTGTATTTGCTGACAGATAACTGTTTTAAAACCGGTCATGTTGTCAAGTTTTAGTAGCATTAGAAGCCAGTCATTGCTTATGCTTTGATTACATGAGTCAGGCTTTGAAACAAAAGTGCAGTCCTGAAATATGAAGATTGTGTGCAGTTCCCTTACCACTTCCACAGTAGTGAATGATTTTTGGTAAACTCCTAGGTATAGTGGTTGTTGTCTAGAATCACACTGTGAGTCTGTGTGCATTTGGGAACCACTGTGAGAGAAGCATTTGGTAACATCGTGTATTTGCTGACAGATAACTAATTCAAAACCTCTCATGTTGTCAAGTTTTAGTAGCATTAGAAGCTAGTCTTTGCTTATGCGTTGATACAATGAGTCAGGGTTTGACACTAAGGTGCAGTACCATGTACTATTCTGTTCACTGTGGCAGAACTGAAAATATAAAAGTTTTACCTAAGCACTGTCCTAGAAGTAGTCTGATTATTTAGTCAGTTTCTAGGCACCAAATAGATTGCTTCAAATGTCTATGCAGTATGCATGTAGTGTTCTAACATACTATAAACTTGTCTTTTACACCTTCAATTCCCTAGTCAGTATCCATACACTTCCAGGAAACATCCTGTCACTTCCTTTGCAGTTCTCTAGAGACCCGTTCAACAGCATGTACTAATCCATTCACTGTGCTAAAAGCCAATCACTTATAAATTCACCAAGACACTCTCTTTCCAGTACTCTAATGATTCAGTCACTGCCTAAGTATTCATGCACTGAGCCAGGTCTTAGCACATGGACTTCTTCAAACCCCTATCCACTATGCATGCAGTCCTCTAACCACCTACACACTTGTCTTTCACACCTTCAATTCCCCAGTCAGTATCTGTTCACTTCCAGCAAACACACTGTCACTGCCGTTGCACTCCTCTAGTGACCCATTCAGCATCATGTACTAATCCATTCACTGCGCCAAACCCTAATAAATTCATCCAGGCACTCTCCTTGCAGTACTCTAATCATTCAGTCAGTACCCAAGTACTCATCCAGTGACCCAGGCCTTAGTATATGGACTGCTTCAAACCCTTATCCACTATGCATGCAGTCCTATAACCACCTACACAATTGTCTTTCACACCTTCAATTCCCTAGTCAGTATCCATACACTTCCAGGAAATACACTGTCACTCCCTTTGCAGTCCTCTAGTGACCCATTCAGCACCATGTACTAATCAATTCACTGTGCTAAAACCCAAACACTTATAACTTCACCAAGATACTATCTTTGCAGTACTCTAATCATTCAGTCAGTGCCTAAGTATTCATACACTGAGCCAGGCCTTAGCACATGGACTGCTTCAAACCCCTATGCACTATGCATGCAGTCTTCTAACCACCTAGACACTTGTCTTTCACACTTTGAATTTCCTAGTCAGTATCCATACAGTCCAGCACTTGTCACTGCCTTTGCACTCCTCTAGTGACCCATTCAGTACAAAGTACTAAACCATTCCCTGTGCGAAAAGCCTAGCACTTATAAATTCACCTAGGCACTCTCCTTGCTGTACTCTAATTATTCAGTCAGTACCCAAGTAGTCAAGCAGTGAGCCAGGCCTTAGCACATGGACTGCTTTAAATGCCTATACAGTATGGATGCAGTCCTCTAATCACTACACAGTTGTGTTTCACACCTTCTATTCCCTAGTTAGTATTCATACTCTTCTAGCAAACACCCTGTCACTCACCCACTGTGTCTCCTTATAGTACTGTAATCATTTAGTCAGTTGGCATGTAGTCTTTTAGTGAGGTAGGCTTTAGGGCATGAACTGCTGCAAAGTAGTGTGCACTATACATTTAGTGTTTTAACGATCGTCACACTTGTGGTTCAGGGCTATAGTTTATTAGTCAGTTTTTATATAAAATGAGTTTGTACAGTAATGGAATAGTATAAATTTGAAAGTTATTAATATACATGTATTTGTGATTCTTTTTTACAGATACAGAACAGGAGTGTTTCTCATCTGTTTGCACTCTTCTTGTGCAAGATTGTTTGGATAAAGGGACCTTAGGTGTTTCATCATACTTGCTGTGCCGCACGAGTATTTTTTGTTAGGATCCCCTCGTAACAGAACTCTTTGGCAAATATTGCGAGTGACGAAGGTGGCATTGGTTTTTGTTTGCCCCTTGGGAAAAGTAAAAAATGTCCTCACCACTGAAGAAAAACGTTGTGGGCGTGGTGCTTTAAGCAAAAAAAAATCCTCAGATTCGGTAAATATTTTAAAGCGGCAACATTTACAGTTTTTGTAAGTTAAACTTATAAAATTGTGTTAGCTGTATGCATTTTATATATCTGTGATTTGTTTCTTGTGGTATTTTGTTGAGAATACCATGTTGTAGTTTTTTTAACAATCTTTCTGATTTTCCAGGTCTGTCGTCGACATCCATGGTCCTCACAGGAGTGTTCCGCCTTGTTGTTTTGTATTATTGTTGTTACATTTTGTTTATTAGTTTATTGTTCATATATATGTTAATAAAAAAATAAAGTTTGAAAATAGTTTATCGTTTATATATTTATTATTATAAAAAATATAGTTTGAAAAAAAACTTAATAACGTTTTTGGTTGTTCTCTTAACTGCTGTGTGACTTTTTCTTGTTCTTATTACTGTTATTTGATGTAGTCCACCATGGTGTTAAATTTTGGGGCACTTATCGCTGGAATACTGGTGATATCTGAAGTTTGCACCAACTTCTGAATAGTGTGTTAGATTTATCTCAACTTTACTTCCATTAACCCCTTCGGTGCTCATGACGGAACGGTTCCGTCATGAGCCACGGTTGAGCTGTGCTCATGACGGAACCGTTCCGTCATGACCACGCCCGCGCAACAAACCGTCAGCACAGCGGCGGAATTTGCGCAGCATGGAAGGGGTTAAAGTGCTGATAATGAAATGGAGAGTAGCCGTTCCCGTGCAAAAAGACACGAGGTGGACCTTTCCGATTTATTCTAAATACTAAAATCCTGTATTGAATTGCACTGAGGTATTGGCTGCACTTACAGTGTACACATAAAAGCTATTAAGAAATCTCATTGTATTTATATTGATTGGGAATAGTGAGTCAGGTGCTGGATCTTGACGAGATACACTGCTCAGTTCGTATATTGTTCTGCACACGAAAAAAATCAAATCACAACTTTCACACCAATTGCAATGCGAAACAAATTCCGGCGATAAGACACGTTAGCACCAGGGACTTTACACCTGCTTTCTGCTGGTGTTAAGCAGGACAACTACCTGCACCATGAAAGGGAACACAGCCAAAAGTCACACACCCACAGGTGCCATAGAGTCAATGAGCATGATACAGGGATACCCATGAGGGCCAGAAGACTCATCTCAACAACTCCAGGAACGCCAATGCCCCCCAAACCCACATCTTAGTAAGTGTGTCCCTGTGGTCATTGTCTTAGCATGATAGGCACGAGCCCTGCAACATCACAGTGTGCTGTCACCTCAGTGTTGGCAGTGAGCCTGGATGTGTAGCTACGCATGCATCCTCCTGCATGCACAACTGGCGTGTGCTGGTCTGGTGTTCACAGGTCAGTGCAGGGGTGTGCCTATCCGGCAAGGGGAACGGGGTGTCTCAGACATGTCCGTGTACAGGAAGTGCGGTAAGTGTGTCTCTGTGTTCTGGTGTGGCCTGCAACAATAGCCGCAGCAGTCGATGTTGTAAAGTGGCATGCACCACCTCCAAACGGCACTGTGATGTTGTAGTTGGAATGTAGCAGGACATGCGCAAATAGGCATTACAATGGTGTGCCGTACGAGTGCACGAGATACAACAGTGCACCGTACAAAAGTGTGGGGGCTCGTGGGAGGGAGGAGCAGCCGTTTGGCAACATAACACACAGTGAACTCAACCATGTGCCACATGCTGGGCATCTCATCCATGATGATCACGGTCGCAGACATCCCACAACACCAACGACTGGCCTTTGTACACATCCTGTATGAATGCAGCGTGGTTTTCACTTCTATGCTCGTTCAGTGGTGTGATTTTGGCGGGTTGTGTGACTTGTGCTCCTTGTTGGTGTGTTTCATTTTGGCCATTGTTAGTCTATATATATGTTGTACTTAATTGTGCATGTGTGTCATTCTGCCCATCTCCCCCCTACCCCCACTCCCTGCTTCTTCCTCTTCCTAGTGCTGTTGTGCCTATAATTTTGTTGCTGCACACATAAATACATGTAAACAATAAATTAGAATAGTTCCTTGATTCTTTTAGGTTTCGAAACTTCTCTATTGGTTTCTTTTTAATTTTCCATATGAACCGTTTTTTTAATATTCAACAACACATAGAAGTCAGAAGTGCAACGTATTCTATCAACACACTTTCTAGAACATTCTACAACACGTGCAGGTTAAAAGTTCATCAATTTTTTAAAACTTAACAATGTTTTTTTTAACATTTTCTTGAACATTTAACGACACGTGCAGGTTAAAAGTTGACGATTGTTTTAAGTTCGACAGTGCCTTCCAAATGCAAGTAGCAGGTGTGGTTGAGCTGAGCAAATTGTATCCTATGATATGTACTCCACGTTGAAACTGCTTTTTCTTAACCAATCGCAAAGATGCTTTTCCACAAAACTAATGTGCACCCTACTTTTAAAAAAGAATGCTTTTCATGATATCTTTAGAGATAAGTTATAGATAGGAATTAGCATTTAAGAAACCTTTGAAATTCACTGAAAAAACCATAGGTTTCATGCACGTTATAGTTAGGAATTGGCATTTAAAAAACCTTTGAAATTCACAGAAAAAACCATAGGTTTCACGCACGTTATATTTAGGAATTACCATTTTAAAAACCTTAGAAATTCACTGAAAAAACCATAGGTTTCAGGGGCGTCATAGTTAGCTGAACATTTCCCTCGTACAAAACCCTAGAAATTCCCCTGTTATAGTTAGTTCAGCTAACTATAACTCGCGCCCCCGCAATGCACTGCTGATGACGTCACATATTACATCACTCACGACATGGTCAGTGACATCACTGATGACATCACTGATGACATCTCAAATGACATCACTGATGACATCACTGATGACGTCATCCATGTGATAAATTACTGCATCTTCTCACACCCTAATTTAACCGTTGATACACCGACTCAAAATTTCAGACACCCATTCTCGAAACCATAGATACTCCAATACCAATAACTACATACCCACTTATTAACTCTTAGGTCTACATACACCTCCACTCATTCACCTGTACAGTCACTCATACTTACAGTCACTCCGTACAAGACTATCATATGCATTTATACACCCACATAGACACTCACACACCACCAATCATTCATAGAGGTACTCTCACACCTAGTCAGTCATGCAAATAATTAATTACACTCCCAGTTACTCACCTATGCAGTTATACACACTCACATTCACTTACTCATAAAAATAGTACCAGATTCTCACGCTCTTATACAATCATTGATACAAGCACACACTCATCCATACAGCCACTCTCACAATCACACACTCTCACATATACCCACTTATATACTCTTACACGCATATATACTGCCTTTCACATATGTAGTTAGTCACAAATGTACCACTGAGATATACATTCAATCCCTGACACACCCAAAAATACACTCACTCAACCATACAATTCATCACAGATGCACTCTTAAAACCATGCACCCATAGAATCACCCACTCACACATCTATGCACAGAGTCCCACACAGCCTACGCACACAAACACTCAGGCACCCATACAGATACTCAGACAACCAATCAATAACCCATATACACACTCATATAGCTATTCACAAAACCATGCAGCCACTTATACACCAACACACAGACACATACAGACATTCACACAGTTTAGTCACTAGTCTGTAGTAAGATACATTTAATGACTCACTTATAGAGTCAGTTACACACCTACAAAATCATCCATTCACACACTTGTACACCCACTCATTCTTCAACATGCCTTTCCCTATATATAGTAAACATATTAAAACTTTACAGAAACACATACTCACTGGATGACGTCATCAGTGATGTCATGAGTGATGTCACTGACCGTGTCATGAGTGATGTAATATGTGACGTCATCAGCAGTGGATTGCGGGCGCGCGAGTTATAGTTAGCTGAACTAACTATAACGGGGGAATTTCATTGTTTTTTTACAAACGAAATGTCCAGCTAACTATAACATGTGTGAAACCTATGGTTTTTTCAGTGAATTTGCAAGGTTTTTGAAATGCTAATTCCTAACTATAACGTGTTTGAAACCTATGGTTTTTTCAGTGAATTTCAAAGGTTTTTTATATATTTGTTTTTTTACAATATGCTACCTATGTATATAATTATTGATTTAATGTATCCTGCAATATGGGATGGCTCACCTATTTTAAAAAGATGTTTAGATATATTTCAACAGCATAGTTAATATCTTCTACAAACCTCTAAACATTGTTTTTTTTTTTTAAAGGGATTTTTTACTGTGCGCGCACCGTAAGCTTACGGTGCGCGCACGGTACGGTACAAGTACGGTGCGCGCATGTTGTTTCCATAGCTACGTGCTCCGTGTGCGTATGCGTACGTGATTTACGTACACATGCGTACTTCATCTTCGATGCGTACGCGCGGACTCCGTACGCGCATGCGTGCGTGCATCGTACGCGCGTCCGCCTTACGCGCATGCCCCTAATGTGCATGCGCACATGCGTAGTACGCTCGTGCACCGTATGCACATGCGCGCGTCATACGTAAGCGCATGCGTACTTTTACCGTGCGCGCACGGTAAGTCATGTGATCAAGAAACAACACTTTTCATTGGTTTAAAGTACTTTAATTTTCAGAAACTTCCTACACCACACCCATTCCCCTCATTATTTCCTCTGATTCCCTGGGAGAAGGAGCTGAACTGTTTTTGGGATACAATGGCAGAGCAGCAATCATCTTCTGGGAGTGAGCAGGACAGCCTTATCAGACAGAGACAGAGGAAACAGAAAGATTCTTTTGTCTGGCAATATTTTACATTTCCAGAGGGGCAGAAGAAAGTCAATGCTCCATTAGTCACCTGCAAACTTTGTGGGCGTGTCTTATCTAGAGGAGATCCTAAGAAGAAGTACTCTTTTAGTATCTTCACTATGTTCAGGCACATTAGGGATGTACATCCTGCGACTTTTGCTCGAGCTACTAGAGCAACCCCTCCAGCAGCTCAGCCGAGCACATCCGCAGAAGCTCAGCCGAGTACATCATCGGCAGCTCAGCCGAGCACTTCCTCTGCGGTGGGAGCGTCACCCTCTTCTGCTCCTCTGAACATTTACCCTCGGTTTCAGAGTGTACATAAAAGGTGCAATACTTGCTATGCTCTTATTGCTTTTGGGGAGTCCAGTAGTCTCCTAATAGATAATAAGATACAGCAGCACAAGTGCGGCACCTTATAATATTGCCATTCTTTCCTTCCTCTGTCCCTGTATTAACACAACGGCTCTTTTTAGAGCCACCTTACCTCTTAAATTTTTGTTATTTTTTTTATCATTGTGTTTTTTTTTTAAATAAAATGTTTTGTTCACCCTTCATGGTCCTTGAGGGACCACAAGGGGAATGAGAAAAGCAGAGTGAGGAAAAGTGAAAAAAGGGAGCATGAAAGTAAAGGGGTGAGAAATACAGATATTTCAAACTTACCTGACCCACAAAATAAATTAATTATAAATAAATGTTTTTTTTTAATTGCTAGAAAAAAGGATTAATTTTCCTAAATTTTCTTTCTCGATCTGAAAAAAAAGAAAAAAAGTATTAATATTTAATGATACATTTTAGAATACAGTAAACATATTTTCATATTTAACAAAGTAATGTTTTGCCCTTTTATTGCTGTTTTCAGAATATATTGAATTTCACTGCAAATTGTGAAACCAATTGCATTCATCACTTAACAGCGGGCAAAAAAATTAACAATCTGAAAGATTGTTTAAAAAAAGCCCAGAATCTCTTCTCAGTAGAAATGTAACATATTTAATAAAAATATCATGTAAGAACAATAACTTTTTGCAATAAATATCGTCTGTAAATCTTGTTGCTTAAGCACATACACCAAAATAATATCTGTCAAAGGAGTCCACAAGTGAAATTTTTACCTTTCCATGAGGCCAAATGGTAATTTTGTAATTCTTTTTTGATGAAATATCCAATGGTAATCCAATAAAATCGCAATAATGGTTTGTTCAGATGGTGCAATTTGTATCTAAAATTTTGGTTTTAGAAAAATTAAGTAACAATTTGGTAAATCATAAGGCAAACGTTGCTTGAAAATCAATTGAGAATCATTACACAGTGTCCATCCTTTTTCACATTTAAGATAAACTGTGTAATGACCAGAAGTTATAGAAGGTCCATCATGAAAAATTATTGCAACTGCAACAAAAGTTTTTCCAGATATTGATAATTGATATCCTGAAAAACTTCTTTATTAAAGTGTCCAATTTTGTACCATCAGCTCTACAACGTTGCATCATTAAAATTACATACTGTCCATATTTATTTAAAAATAACGTTGAAAACATGTCTGATTTACATTGAGAACATTCCATGTTGTGATTGGCATCTTTAACTAATTTACTAAAAGTCACTGATTTTCTCTCTGGTAATGATAAATATATGAACCTTTCAGAATAAACATTCGAGCTGCATGTGTTCAAAGAGTTTTCACAACTACGTTCCCATTTATAAGAGAGACCAAACATATTTTCTATTTCTACCCCTTCATCTTACAGTACCATAAGCATATACATCGAGAATTCCTGTGCATCTTGCTGGACATTTTGAGTAAACTGTGTACATCCTGAACATACATCTAAAAGATTTCTAACATCAGAGGCACTTTCTATTTTAGTTTTATCATTACTCAGCTTCTCATAAAGGAGACTCAGCAGAGAACAGAATCTTTTTTCATGATTTACTATTATCTGCTCTTGCAAAATTTCAAGATAAAATACAACATTGAGCACTACATTTGCGTAGCAGTTGACACCAGAGCTATTTTCAAAATGACAATCAACAACCTCTTCAACACTGTCCTTTTTCTTTTTGCTTGCAGTCACATCACTCACTTTTTGTTTTCTCTTCTGTACATCCTCATTACAGATATTCTCATATCTCCTTTTCCGACAAACAACACGTTTTTCAAACACAGGATACTGACCTAAATGAGGAGCATAGCTTCTTCCTAATCTATTATACTCCTTTACACAGTTTGCATCAGCACTTACTTTTGAGTCATCAAAGTCTATCATGAATAAACCAGATATTTTTTTCACGCGTGACAAAGCAACATATGCCATACCTTCTTTAAACACAGTAGATCCAATGTTTACAAATGCACTATCTACAGTTAATCCTTGAGATTTGTGAATAGTTACTGCATATGCTAGAGAAAACGGAAACTGCTTCCTACGTACATATAAGTCTTTCACAAGCAAGAAACGAACTGAACAACGACAAATGTCTTTAACCTCTACAATCTGATCAAATTTTATTTTTAAAAATTCAATTCCAACTTTTTTCTGGTAATTAACAAAACCCACAACTTTACCCATAGCTCCATTCACTAAACCTTTCTCATCCAAATTACGTCTTAAAATTACTCGACAGTTCATACATACATAAAGAATCTTTTCTAAACCGGCTGTTTTCGAGATGTTTTTCTCTAGAGAATCCAATTTACTTGTCAATTTGTTTGTCAATATAATAGTTATTCCTTCATGTTGTATTTTATCCACAGCTTCCAGTTTGACAATCTCTTCATTTTCCAATTTCAAAAGTTCTTGATTGAACATACAGCATTCATGTAGTGTTGGCATTAAGCAGATTACAGTATTTTTTCCAGCAATTTTCTTGTATATTTTCTCTGGAACTATTTGTTCTGTTGGAAACACATTACATAGCAATCGACTCTGTAAAGCTTTTCTGCCATGTTCTGTGAGCAGTCCAATTCTGATATCTTTGAGAATACTTGCATAATCCTCATCATTGGCTTGCCACATATTGGTAAGGAGTTCTTTGTACTCAAAGTATGTCCAAATATTCACATTACCTATACTTCCTAATGACTTTTTCGTGTCTTTATGTGTAAGGGTTTGAAAAACTGGTTGTCCTTTAACTGGAGTAAGCTGTACAAATTCTCCAAAAACTATAACATGTTTTCCTCCAAATAGCACGTCATAGTTTGTCTTTCGAATTTACTGCATTCTTAAATGCACAAAGGCAAGCATTAAGTTTGATACCATGCTTACCTCATCAATGATGAGAACTTTCATTTTTTTCAATACTCTTGCAACTTCAAAACATGCTTCTCCTGTTAGCTTGTGGTATTGTATTTTGTTCTCGTGCTCTATTGGTAACATTAGCAAACAATGGAGGGTAATTCCTTTTATGTTATATGCTGCTAACCCAGTTGGAGCAGTAACAACACGAGACAAAGTTTAATATGTTTTTTGCTGTAGGTAGCTTCTAATTACTTTAATCAAGAAACTTTTTCCAGTTCCGGCTTGTCCACTCACATACATTCTGATTGGTTCAAACGATGTGCATGAGCACTCTTTATTTTAATGTAGTAATCCGTGATCAATTTTTTTTCTGACTTCCTCATAAATTTGTTGTTGTTCATCATTCAGTTGTTGTTCCATATTTAGTAAGTTTATTAAATCTTCCTGAGCTTGATTCATAGCTGTTTCCACTTCAGTCATGGCTATTGCAGCTTCATTTTCTACGATTGGTTGTCCTAGAGGATCTTGACTGAACTTCCCAGAACTTTGACTGTCTTGAGAACTGTCTCTAGCTACTTCAGCTGCAATTGTTGCTTCTTGTTCAATTTCTTCATTTAACATTTGAACATAAGTTGAGAAAGTACTGCATTCTATGCTATCCTTGCAAGCATTAAAGGAATCTTCATAGCTCTGAAAATCTCCAAGTAGTTCGTCCTCTGAACGCCATGGTTTAAACAGCTGTAAAAGTGCCAAGTAGTAAAATTCCTTTTTGTCAGTAGTGTCACAACTCAGCTTCCCGTGATTAATCAAACTTCCTTTTGTTTGTTTTACCAAACATCCTTCCTCACCAGTGACTTTATATTTTCCATTGTTGATGTCTTCTGTGGTATTCCGTTTATAAATGTAGTTCTGCAGCACTTCATATAGACACATGTTCTCAAGATGATGACTTCTTTGTGGGTAATATGTGTCCAACATGTTTGTTCTTAAAATGTCTGTACTTTCAGGTTCGTTCTCTGCTAAATATTCAATTTCTCGAACAGATTTCAGTACCCGATTTCTCATTCCTGCAAGGCCTAAACTTACCCAAATTATTCTTCTGGATTTGGAGTACAGACTTGCAGATGATAATCTATCTGAGCATTCGTAGGATCCAATTTCTCGATGCGATAACATCTTTAAACTGAAACTGTATAGCTTTTTACTGATAGTCTTCTCGTGAGAAATCTCTTCCCACATTTCTTTCAATTCCGTTTTCTCAGATTTAGTGATGTAAGATGTCACATACCGAGCAACAGCAATAGAATTGTCAGCAACATACTGTATATCCATGTTAGCATTCCACATGGATAAAATGACTGGGTTGTAGTCATTTATATATTTTGACTCTTCTTTTGTTCTTAGGTTGTAGGTATTCTTAGGTGATTTTCTTGTAATAGTATGTCGCACAGCTGACATAAAACTGTTTACTCTTCCTTTTGAAAGAACAGGTCGTGGAAATCCAAATCGACATTTTGTGTAGAATTTATCTTTACTCTTGTACTTTCGTCGATAGTATTTTCCACACCGATGTCTTTGGAAACGTAAAACTTGCTCTTTTAAGTTTTTTTCTTCTGTGCTTTTAGGTATAGCACATGTTGCATATTCTTCAATGAATGATAAAACTGCATCATCAGAATCTGTTCCAAATTTTGGGGCATCCTTGATCCACAACAGCATATGAATATGAGGAGCACCTCTTGCTTGGTACTCTTTTCTCCAAAAGAAATCCACAACTTCTCCAAGAGGTGGATTTTTTTTTTATTGCAGATGAAGGACATCATAGCCTCAAATCTATGATTGAAATATCTGCAAACATTAACCGGATCCAATGAGCACAATTCTCTGCTGTCTTGTATTGGATGTTTTCAATATTTGAATTTGCCTCTCGAAGAAAACCCAGTAAAGCATCCCAAGCGTACTCAGCACAGCTTAGGGTAAGGAACCATGTAGGAGTTCCTAGATTCCGTAAGATACATTTCAATTCTCCATGGCGTCGGTACCAATATTCATTAGTTCCTCGCTGACAAGCCATCAAATTTATCAATTGAGATTCCAAATGATCATCTCGCTGTTGCACTTTGTTCATAAAATCCTTTGCAGACACATTATGTAGATGTACTCCAGTTTTAAAAATGTGATTTACTGCATAGGATAGTGCAGACAAGTCGCTTTCAAATAAAAGATGGAACAAATAAGGAATTCTTTGACGAAATCTTGGAATTCCTGTAGGAAAAATCTGGGGAAAACAACGAGCTTCCAAGCTCTCCTCCCATACACTCACGGGACTTCCTTGTACTTTTTTCATCTGAAACAGATCAATAGTGTTTCCCATAACTTCTTTAGAATGAAGAGGATGTATGCTGAAATGTTCATACATTTCTTCTTCTTTTGACTTATCCACTTTTTCAATTTGCCCAGTTAGTATTCCTGAGTCTGCTAGTAAAACTTCTTCATCTTCATCCATATAAATTGTTTCATACCATTTATTATTTCTTTTCAAATATAAATTTGCTCTTTGTACTTTTCGTACATCTACTAGCTCCTGCCAAATTTTCTTATTCTTTGTTGGTACTCCATTAACCAGAATAACTAATGGTTCAGTTTCCAATCTATCTGCATCAATTGTTTCCATATTTTTTTTCAAATCCAATGGCAAATAGACAACTCTTCCTTTTAAACCTCTTTGTAAATTCGAAGGAGGTAATTTACCTGTTTTGGGCTCCATACGAACTATAGTCTGAAAAGGATGGACACATTGAATGAGTACAGACTCATATGTATTTAAATCACTAAGTTCTGCAGAAATTTCAACCAATTCTAAATTATTATGTACAGCTCTTGCTGACATTTTATTTTCTTCTAAATTGTTATAACAGTATTTACAAATACGGTGATATTCACCCAAATCAAAACAATTTTCCAGAAATAAATATGTAGCAAAATCCATCCACTTAGTATTATTTTCTTTTTCACTTTTTTTATAGAGATTAACATACCTTGTTTGATTTTTATAATTGCTTCTCCGGCAATATATACAAGTAATATTTGGTCTTTCATTAGAGATGATAGTAAATTTTGTCATTTGATCTTCAAATGTTTTACTAACAGTGGGTTCTACATTCTCTTCCACATTTTCCTCAATAACTGTGTCATTTCCTGCACTTTCTTCCTCTGGACCAAAGTAACAAAACTGAATATCATCAGTAACCTTCACTACATCTGATACAGATCCACGGAACAGAGCACTAGTCAACTCATTTAACTTTAGTGTTGGACTTTTAGCAAAATACAATGTTCTCACAAACTTTCTCATTTCAGTATGATGAACAGCCAGCATCCTAAAATGGTGAAAAACACTTTGGCAAACTTTCCTAGATAGACAAGCAAGAGAATTTCCTTGCAAACCAGTATTCTCTCTCACTCTGCATGGGTCTAGTCTTTGAAGCACCTTAATCTTCTGTTTAACACTCTTTTTACTATATTCTCTTAGGAAGTCACGTAATTTATCAATAGATTCCTGTCGCACAATGCAAATACTACTACAATTCCAAGTGTACACTGGGGCTTTAGGACGTCTTCCCATAACCTCATCAGCTAACACTTCTTCCTCATTTCTTGGAACCATTTTCTCCTTTTCCATTACACAACCATCTTTAACTTCATAAGCTCGACCATTGGTGTCAACTGCATGCAACAAACTAATACTTTGAAGATAACTCTCTTCATTAAAAAATGGCTCAGTACTTGAACTATGCTTCCATTCTCCTAAGAGCACTTTACAAAAATTATTTTTTTTCACTACTCTTTTCCTTTTGCTTTGTGACTTCATTGCTTTTACTAATTTTTCTAATCTACGCATCCTGTTTAAAATGAAAATGAATAGTTTTCATTTTATTTCCAAAGCCTTAGAAACAATTTTTTCAATATATTTCTTTTTTTTACAAAATTTGGTTTTCTTCTTATATTTTTTCACATCCTTTAGCAAATTTAACATCACTCTTCTCTGAAACATTTTTCTACGAATGTTTTTAAAATCTATTTTTCGTGTTAAGTTACTCTTTCTTACTTCTGATTCAACATTGGCTTTTCGTATTTTCTGTCGACTCTGTTGTTGTTTTGTACTTGAAACACTATTTGCAGTGCACATTTTCTTAACATTTTTTCTTTGTTTGAAGATATTTTTTTTAAAATCCTTAGTCTGCTTACCAGAAGTCTTTTTCATTTTTCCAACATGAGGTTCTACAACTATTTTTTTGGGTCCAGTTTTCTTCAAATATAGATGTTGTTGCTGTTCTTTTCTCTTTCTTGACTTTATAGGCATCTTTAATTATTTTCACTGTTGTTCAGCAATACCTGAAAGAAACTAAAAAAAAATACCTTTATGTAATTTTAATACATTACCATTTTTTTCAGAGCTTTTCAAATCCTATCACATGACCTGTCCCTTTCCTACAACTCCAAGTCTGACAGAACAAGAGCAACATGTATTAAATCTGTAACATCAATTCCTGAGTGCACACAGACTCATGGTGTGATTCTAGGCAAAAAACGATTTTAGTTTGGTAATTTCAAAGCACATTTATTACTGTGGAAGAGTAAGTCATAATTACTATGGCAGCCTGACACATTTTCCTTATATTTTAAGGAGGCAGAAAAGAGTACACGTCCTAACAGCTACTTGAGACCATCAGCATGTGTTACAGGGTGAGTGATAAGAGTAGAGCAAAGGAAATGAGCCTTGGTGACGTTGAATGTGTTAGCATTACACACTGCTATATAAAATACCACACAGAGCTGAATAGTAAGCATGAGAGTGCAGGAGAAGCACCTGTCTGTGTGCTAAGGGCGTGCTTCTGGAGACCATGTATTGTCAGGTGCAACACAGATCTGCATGGACGCTTGTAGAACTGCATGAAGACTGCAGAGATGTATGTAAGAGTACATGTGTGGTAAAGGTTAATTGGAGTTTTGAACATGTAGGATCTACCTCACCCATTGCGGGAGTGGAAGGAAAATGTACCATGCTAATTTCATGCTAACAGAGCGAGAGCAACGCAAATTAAATCTCTGTGAAAAATTCCTGTGTACAGACAGACTCATGGTGTGATTCTACGCACAAAACAGTATTTCTGGGTGATACCAGTACACCTTAACTTATGGTGAAGACATACTCCATAATATCTTACATGTTCAACGCAGTTAAATATCTTCCTTAACATAAAATGTAAAACACAACTTTTAAAGTGGTAGGAAAATGTACCATGCTAATTTCAAATGTGTTAGCATTTGCCTCTCATTTGTGACAAAGTGATTTCTGCTGAATGCTAACCATCACAGTTCTTGAAAACAAGCTGCCCCTTTCCTGCGAGTGCAAGTCTAACAGAGCAAGAGCAACACAAATTAAATCTCTGAGGAGAATTCCTGTGTGCACACAGACTCATGGTGTGATTCTAGGCACAAAACAGTATTTCTGGGTGATACCAGTACACCTTAACTTATGGTGAAGACATACTCCATAATATCTTTCAAGTTCAAGGCACTTAAATATCTTCGTTAACATCAAATGTAAAACACAACTTTTAAAGTGGTAGGAAAATGTACCATGCTATTTTCAAATGTGTTTGCATTTGCCTCTCATTTGTGAGAAAGTGATTTCTGCTGAATGCTAACCATCACAGTTCTTGAAAACAAGCTGCCCCTTTCCTGCTAGTGGAAGTCAAACAGAGCAACAGCAACACAAATTAAATCTCTGTGAAAAATTCCTGTGTAAAGACAGACTCATGGTGTGAGTCTAGGCACAAAACAGTTTTTTTGGGTTGATACCAGTACACCTTAACTTATGGTGAAGACATACTCCATAATATCTGACATGTTCAAGGCAGTTAAATATCTTACTTAAAATAAAATGTAAAACACAACTTTATAAGAAGAATCACATTTCTATTATTTATATCCAACTACACCATATACATCCCCTCTCAAATTCATAACTCACCTTTAAAAGTAGTTAGTTGAGAAAGAAATGTGCCACTCACACAGCAGATTATCAGAGCCAGAATCTCTGAGCTGTACTCCTCTCACCACAACCACTAAATGGCAACATTTCCCTCTCTTTTTTCACACATACACATGTTAACTTCAAATCACAGTGCTTCCCACATTTTTTCAAATGGAAACACACATTTCTATTGATTGCACATTTCAACCCTCTCCAAATGATTCCTACCCCCAACATGACTTCTGCCTGCTACCATAGCAACAGGTCATGGAACACTGGTGGGAGCAGAGAGGTCAGAAGTTCAGCACACAATGTTTCAAATCCAAAGAGCAAGAGTGCTTGACTTTTCAAACCTAACAGCAAATCCAAACTAATGTTCTGTGGGAACACATTTTTCTGAACCAATACAAAACATGTTTTTAAAAATGTAAACATACAGCCTAGTTTTTAGTGTTGTATGGTCTGAAACAGCCAATGATTTCTTTTTATTTTGAAAAAAACATGTAAGCCTCCATTTTACAACTATCTTTCTTTTCATATTGCCATTCTACTGAAAGACACCTTCTGAGTGCATCCAGATCTCCTTGAAAGATGCTCACGGTGTGGATTATAGGTCACAGCTATGTCTTCTGGAGTGAAAAGTTTGCAGAAAAAAGATGTATTGTGAAAGATCTTGCGTTGCCAAATGTAGACATTAAATGGATTGGTCAGAGAGGGTTAAAGTGGCACCAATTAATGCCTTTGGTGAAAACCTTTCTACATCTCCCACAGCCTAACCTTATTATTGTGCACTGTGGTGGAAATGACCTAGGCACTTTAACTGGGGTAGGTCTGGAAATGCTTATTAAGGACACCTTTGTGCAATTGATGTCACTTTTTCCACAAACTGCCTTTGTATATTCTAATATATGCCAAAGGCAAAAGTGGAACTGGTTCTACCAACATTGTCCGCAGATTGACAAAGCAAGAAAGCACGTCAATAAGTCTGTTTCTGCTTTCCTCAGAGACTATGGTATGGGTTCTATATACCACAACAACTTGCGTTACAACATGCAAGGCATTTATAGAAGAGACGTTGTACATTTCAATGATGAAGTGAACAGAGACTTCCTCTTGAACTTTAGACTCTGCATCGGTACTTACTTGTAGGTACCAAAAAACACTCAATAAACACAACGGATCTTTTTAGAGCCAACCAACATCCAAACACTTAATCTTTTTTTTTAAATATTTTTTTTTTTTTTAATTTGCCGTGCCGCGCACCTCGTGAATTAAAAAAAAAAAAATCTTTTTTTTTGCCCTTCGGGGTCCCACTGTGACCCTCTGACAAACGCTAGGGAGTCAGGAACTCCCTACCCTGCCCCCTTTTCACGTTCTCCACCTTTCCTTTTCAGTGTGACAGACAAAATGGCGGCCGACACTTCCTGATTTCGACCGATTCGAATGTTTACAGACATGTAACAACCAATCAGAATTACGCTCGCGCACGTTAGGGTGCGTGCACCGTACGCTTACGGTGCGCGTACGGTGCGCGCTTATAGATATGTATATGCTTTTAAATGCTATTTTCTGAGGAACTAATGAACAGATTGACACCAGACCTGCAAAAGGCACTTCCCTGACCTGAGGACTACCTCTCTGCCAAATTTCAAGTAATTCTGTTCAGCCGTTCGGGCTGTACCTTCGACTAAAGGTCCTATGGAAAAATGCATGGGGAAAACACGTTTTGGGACCCCCCTTTTTTCTCGGCCCCCGCTTGACGAATAACCCCGAGACTTTCAGGGTAGGAGCTGAGCAGAGTGCCCCATTAGTTTTGACATTTTCGCGAGGATTCGTCAACCGGTGCCAAAGTTATTCAAAATAGAATTTTCAGATTTCCTATGGAAACACGGTCCTAACTATAACTATCTACTGGCGACTGCCAGTAGATAATATATATATATATTTCTAGTTAGAGGATATCAGAGGGACCTCTTGGAAAATACCCTAAAGAAAGTAAAACAATTACCAAGGGAGGGTTTGTTCAACAAGGCAGAACGGATGAAACAAGACGAAGGCAAATTCCGTATGGTGACAACCTACTCAGAAGATGCAAATAGTCTTAAAAAGATCATGAAACGGAATTGGCATGTATTAAAAACTGATACAATAATCGGAGGAGATATTCCGAGAATTCCGTTGATTAATTTTAAGAGAGCTCGCTCACTAAAAGATAATCTGGTTCATAGCCATCTAGAAAACCTTCCTGCACGTAAGGGAACACTGAATGATGCGAGAGGGTTTTTCCCCTGTGGCAAGTGCAAGGCATGTGCCTTCAGCAAACGAGCACCTACTTATGAAGTACAAGGACTCAGAACAGGGAAAAGAATTAACAAATTCATGACCTGCCAAACCACTCATGCTGTCTATTGCCTAAAGTGCCCATGTGGCCTTAGGTACATAGGCAGCACTATACACTGTGTGAAAGTACGGGTTTTAGAGCATATGCGTGCCATAGCAAAAAAGGATTTTAATTATCCAGTTGCTAGGCACTTTGCCATCAAACACAAAAGTAATAGGGATCTATTACAGTTATTTAGCATTGATTGTGTCCCAATTAACATCAGAGGGGGAGACAGGGTGTTAAAGCTAAGAAGATTAGAGTCACGCTACATTATCGATCTCCAAACAAAGACCCCTTATGGGTTAAATAGTGGGGAAGAATTGACAATACACCTGGGAACCTAGACAGTGAGATGACCAAAAGATTTTAATTAATTGTATGATTCTAAACATTTTTTGATTCATTGACAGAATTTCTACTCGCGCTATGATATGCACATAACAAAAAAGATTGACATCTGGTATTAATTTATAGAGGGGTTTTTGGCAATCACAAGAAAGTGATTGCCTTAGGCCGATACACGGTGAGATTATCTGATTCTTTATGGTATACCAGTCATCACGACAAAGTAATTTGTAGCATTTAACATGATTCGTTAAATAAATAAGCAAAAAATATTAACACTGCCATGATAATATCATTACAAAATGGCTCCCGTATTTTTACGAGCGTTATCACTCCTTTGCCTGTATGATCAGTACTATGAATAGATTTCAAACCAATCGTATGATACTAAATATTTGGTTCGACGATGTAATTTTCATTTGTGTTACGACTTGTACATTTGTAAATAGGTTGATATTCGGCATAGTCTTACAAAGGAGATCTGGCAATCATGTGAAAGTGATTGCCAAAGGCCGATACACGGCGAGATTATTTGATTTTGATTTTGAATGGCATATCAATCATGTTTATGCAATATCATTTTGACAAGGTAATGTGTTGTATATACCATAAACTGTCGAAGATATAAATAAAGACACAAATACTACTATTGTAATGCCACTACAAAATGGCGCTTGTATCTTTACGAGCATTACCCCTTTTCTGTTTCTATGACCAGAACCATGACGAATATAAACATGTCGGAAGGAATTGTCAATCACAAACACTGAAGAAGGACAAGTTCCGAAACGCGTTTGTTTGCTGTGCGTTTTAAATAAAAGATATTTGCTGCAACTGGACCCCGTGAGTGCTGATTTCCTGGTGTAAGACAAGGAGTTGGTAGCGAAAAAATTTATCGTGGGGCATCGCCGCGACGGAGCCCCCTCCTAAAGAGTGACACGCTGGTTAACGGTGCAAAGGAGCGGAATATATATATATATATATATTACCTACTGGCGGTCGCCAGTAGGTAGTTATAGTTAGGACCACGTTTCCATAGGAAATCCGCAACATCCTATTTTGAATAACTTTGGCGCCGGTCGACGAATCCTCGCGAATTTTTCAAAATAGGTGGGGCGCTCCGCTCCGCTCCTACCCTGAAAGTCTGGGGGGATTCGTCAAGCGGGGGCTGAGAAAAAAGGGGGGTCCCAAAACGCGTTTTTCCCATGCATTTTTCCATAGGACCTTTAGACAGAGCTACAGCCCGAACGGCTGAACAGAATTTAATGAAATTTGGCAGAGAGGTAGTCCCCAGGTCAAGGAAGTGCCTTTTGTAGGTTTGGTGTAAATCTGTTCAGTAGATTCTGAGAAAATAGCCTTTAAATCAATATATATATCTGAGCCAGCTTACGGTGCGCTTACCGTACGCGTACGGTGACGTGCGCGAGCGCGATTCTGATTGGCTCTTAGATCTTAGTAAACATCCGAATCGGTCGAAACCAGGAAGCGGCGGCCGCCATTTTCTCTCTCGCACTCTGACAGGGGGTTGAAAAACAAAGTGCAAAAACATGTAAAGGGGCTGTTTAGACAGCTCCCAAGCACCTAGCCATGTCGAGGGAGTCCCCAACGATCCCCCAAGTGAAAAAAGGCAATTTTAATTTTTTCAAAAATTTCGCCGATTACGCTTACCGTACGCGTACGGTAGCAAATAATAAAAAAAAAATAATAATCCACATTCTCCACACCCCGTGTGCAAATGGTGCCCGAAGACCCCAATTTGTGTATGGCTTATCAGAACAAAACAAAACATATATTTTACCTATCACAACGATGCTCATCATATGTTTCCTCCATGTGCGCACGGTGCACGAAGCGCATCGTGCGTTCATGGCCCATCTAGCGTAACGTGGACACCGCGTGCTCACTGTGCGCGCACGGAACGAACTGCGTTAAGTGGGCGCGCACGCCACAAATGGCGTAAAGTAACTTAGCATTTAAAAAACCGTACAAATTCACTGAAAAAAACATAGGTTTCACACACGTTATAGTTAGGAATTAGCATTTAAAAAACCTTGCAAATTCACAGAAAAAACCATAGGTTTCACACATGTTATAGTTAGCTGGACATTTTACTGATAAAAAACCAATGAAATTCCCCCGTTATAGTTACTGTAGGCAACTATAACTCACGCGACCGCAATCCTCTGCTGATGACATATGTGTCTTTATGAAAAAAAAATATTTGTAATATATGTATAGCTAAAATTTTATGGAAGAAGACATGGGCAAATAAGTGTCTAAATACAGTATTAGCATCAGCAGAGGATTGCGGTCGCGTGAGTTATAGTTGCCTACAGTAACTATAACGGGGGAATTTCATTGGTTTTTTATCAGTAAAATGTCCAGCTAACTATAACATGTGTGAAACCTATGGTTTTTTCTGTGAATATATATATATATATATATATGTGTATATATATATATATAGACATCTAGCACACAAAGTTGTTTCGTTCATTGTGACAATGCTGAACTGGAGGGTTTTATATCTCAACAATATAATTCTATTACCAGATGATTACAACACCCACCAATGAAATGATTATTATGGAATTTTATGAATGTGAATAATTATTTCAAGCTAAGTCTAGATCAGCCTTCTTGTCACTCTCAACCCATAAAGCTTGGATTTGTTTAGTGAACTAAAGTCTGTGTACCTCTGTACATTATCAAAAAGTGAAATGCACAGCAGCTCTATTTTAATTTCCAAAAGAGAAATACTAAAAGGTGATGAATGGAATGCTTGAATTAATCTCAGCCACTGGTACTTGCTTTGGCCACACAGCAATCCATCATTTTTATGCCCACCAAGTCACCTCAGATTAGGTCTAGCCATATGAAAATCAGCCTTGGTCCTGTTCCAGTAGGAACAGTCCAGCCAAACTGTCCTCTCTGGACTGGAACACAAGCAATCCAAAACCAGCTAGGGAGCCAGCTAACATTGCAATTACATAAACTCTCAGCTCTATAACTGTGGCCTTTAAACTACCATTTGTCTTGCCTGAAGGGTCGCCATCTTGCTATGTCCTTGACTGCCCTGGCAGCTGGCTATGATCTCCAGCCTGAGGTTGCAGCTGCTGGTGGCTGAGGAGGAGGATTGCCAGTGGGGCCAAGCAAGCCTCATGGTCAGGTGACCTGTGCGTTTGGGTCCCAGCAAAAGTACGCCGCAGCATGTTGAGGGTTAATGAACTGAGGACTAAGTGCAGTGGGCCCCCCACTGTGGCAGGGATCCCCAGGTTTCTTCTGAGCCCCCACCTCCATCGATATGCTGATGCCGGCAGCTGCCCCCCAGGTAACTGTAGGGGCCGTTGCTCGCAGCTGCTGTGCCTACAGGTGGGATGCCGTTAGACCTAAGCACTGGGGGAGACGGGGCTGGCTGGTGGGATTGACCGGGTTGGTGGCTTAGGGGGTGGGTGCGCACTTCCCTCCCCAGCCCCAGCTGCCTGGCGGCTCCCCTCCACTGAAAGAATGATGCAGATACCCTGGTAACTTCTCCTGCAACTCAAGGCATTGCGTCTGGGGTGGGTAAGTGAGACAATATTGGGGATGGTCTCCCTTTCCCATCTGGGGCCTGGGCCTCTAGATTGGGTGCAAGACAGTTGAGAAGTTCCTTGTGTGAGGCAGCAGCGGCAGACGAAAAACCATGCTGAATGACACAAAAGTCCTGGTGGTCGCTTGGAGGGCATGCTATGGCCGGCATTGGTGGAACCTATAAGAACTGTGATGTAGGCTGCACTGAGAGAACATCTGGGTGTCTTCAGGCATCTCTCCAACTTTTGTATACAGCCCCTCTTACTAATGTAGAATCTGAAATATAAGCAAGAAATGAATCCACACAAACGGTTCTCAGTCAAGGGTAAGATGACAGCGTTTATTAGAAACCAACAACAGATTAGCGTGCAGCACGGGGGCACCCAGCAAAGTCACTGAGTGCCCAAAGATGTGACATTGGTGATAGCTTTTATAAGCCAAAACCACAAAGGATACGGCATCATCACATACGTAGCACAAATTAAGCATAGTTCATTTGACCAATTTGCAAGGGCCTAGATAGTTATATACCATTTAAGGTCCGAAAAGTACTATTGCAGACTGCGTGACCTAGGTCTGCTTCTGGGACTTTCCACTGTAATGTAAGATATAGGTCTGGTGCTTTTCCAGTTAATAGTTGCAACATAATAGAAAGGACCAGACATATTACAAAATGTGCTATGCTGAAATGTCTGTGTCTACATGAGCATCTCTCCCTGTCACGTATTATTCTTGATCGAACCTTGTGTTACAAAAGCTGTGTCTCTGAAGCGAATGGTAAAGTACGGGCATTTTGTGCACTGCTTTTCATGTCAACTTAGAAGGGCCTAGAAGCTTACAGCATTTGGTATCATACAAGAAAGATGGCTTCTACATTGCCCCATCTGATACCAAATCACTATCTTCTAACCCCTCACCTCCCTGCCGGCCATTGATGAACAGTATTTCAATTGTTTTTGCAAATATTATTATCAGTGCAGTCACTATTGTCCATGGGACTGGTGTCAATATGGCTCCTAACACTGATGGCCATGTTCTGTCCCTTCTTCTTGTACTGGGCATTGTTCCTTTCTTTCACTTTTTAGTTAATGTCTCTGATAAGACCAGCTCAGATCTCTTCTATTGCATAAATCACGCAATCCAAAATGTCAAGTCAAAGGTCTGTTATTTCTTGTGCTGTTGTTTGATGTCCAAAAGTGGGGAACGAGATGTCTTGCAAGATCAGGTCTCCTAACACACTCAATAGCGTAGAATTTGGCACCGTTAGTTCCAGCACACTATTTAATTTTATTCCAGGACACAATAACCTCATATGAATTATTAGTCGTTACTCATCTACCCTCACTTGTATAGATCTAAGCCTTCCAGATCTTGTTGCTGGCATTTGTCGTAATTGGGGTCTACTTAGGTAGTTGCATACCCTTAACCAAGTGTTCAATTCTGTTCTTTGATGTTCCAAAGCCTTGTCCTTAATATCTAACTAGCGGGTGATGCACCTCCTAGGGGTCTATTGGTGCAGACACCAGTCAACCATTTAGAAGAAAACGTTGGTGCCTTGATGGTGTACTGTCAGAGGTTACTAGCACATGACAGTTGGCACTCCCTTGGAAAGTAGCTGGTACAGACGTCTCTGGAGTGATGATACCCAGAGGCCTGGGCTTGTTGTGCGCAGTAGGTTACTGCCTCTGGTGTCTTCTGTTTTCTGTTGGAGGCCTAGCCTGCCCCGAGCAGGTGTCTGCCTCTATCTCCTGTTGTTCTTGTCTTGCGTGGTGGATCGAAGGTTGTACCTGCGAGGTGCCTCAGCTTATTCTCTGCTGTCTGGTCCGTCTGCTTTGGAGCTGTGGATCCAGGATGTCATCCCTTGGCACTTCACTGCTGTTACTGTGCTGAGGATGATCTGGTGATGCCCCTTCCACCTTGGCTGGAAGCAGTGCCGTCGGGTGTGGGCTTTTACCCAGATCCAGTCACCAGGCTGCAGGTCATGTCGCGGTGGAGATGTTGCCTCTGGAAGAGCCTGCAGTACCTGGTGGTGAAGATAACGTAAGGTCTCTGTTAATTTCTTGCAGTAACATAAAAGCAGGTAGTCTGTTAATGATAGTGGAGCTGTGGACATATGGCCTGCAATGTTCATGGGGTGGCCAAATACTATTTGCTGGGCTGGGCTTTGCTACCCTATCTGGCGTGCTCCTCATAGTCAGCAGGGCTAGTGTTAGTGCACATACCCATGAAAGTTCAGTTGATGCACACATTTTCCCTATTTTATTTTTCAACACCCCGTTCTTCCTTTCCACCGCGCCCGCAGCAGGAGGGTGATAGGTGCAGTGTAACTTCTGTGTGATCCCAAGTCCCTTACATATTCCCCCTATGACGTGGGAAATGAATGCTGGCCCATTGTCGGAGCTCAGAAGGGCTGGTATTCCAAAGCGTGGGATAAGTTCCTGTAGGAGGCATTTGGCAACCGTATGTGCATCACAGTTCTCTGTTGGGTATGCTTCGGTCCACTTACTGAACATGCACACAATTACCAACACATGTTTGTACTTGTGGGCGGGGGGCATGTCTATGAAGTCCATCTGGAGGCTTTCAAATGGTCTTGGGGAGGTGGGAAATGACCATGTGCAGTTGGTGTGCCCTTTCCAGTATTGTATTGTGCGCAAACAGTGCATTGCCTGCAAAGTCTTTCTGCTATTTGGCGGAACTTGGAGTTGTACCAGCATTGGGAAAACAGTCTGATTCATGCCATCTTGGCCAACATGTGAGAGATCGTGAAAAAAAGGCATGTGATAGAAGGAAGCATTGCTGAGGGCAGGCATATCTTCCCATTGGGCCCTGTCCATAACCCCTCCTTTGTTTGCACACATCCTCCTTTGGCCCATTTCTCTTTTTCATCCTCCCCTACCTTCCTCTTAATATAAATTGGGTCAGAGTGTACCGAGTCACTGTTATATTTAGTATTCTTCTCACTGCTTGTTATTTGTACCATTGCTAACTGGCAGCCTGTCGGTGCTATTCTCCTTTCTTCCCCATCAATAAATGCGATGCCCTTTAATACATATTCGTTTGATGATGTGTGCGCTGCACATTGTATTATAGCCACTTTTGTTGGTCTTAGTAATGCTTGGAGGAGGCCACTTATCAACTGTGCATGTTATATTTGTTGGCCTGTGGGTGTGAGGAATCCCCTCATGGAGAGAGAGGGAAAGAGACAACATTTTGATAAACACAGAAAGTCACTGTTAATGCCAGACCTAATTAGGGGCTGAGTTATGAAATAAAGTGCACCCACGTACTCTGATTAAGTGCAGATATACATCTGTGGTTATTTCACAAGACTTTACAGAAGCAGGACAAGAAATAGTACTCCTAGAAAATATTTGTGAACTGCATTTAAGCATGAGCAAATATGCAGGTGTAGATCTACTCATGCGAAAATCTGAGTGTTTGCAAGCTCACTTTTCCTCCATCCACTTTTGGCCAACCTTTGAAGAAGTATTATGTCTGCCATTTTCAGGAGTAAAAATCCAACCTGTCTCAGCATTCCTACCATTACCTCCATCCTCTGTATGTAGATCTGTGGAACGTGGCAGCATAAGGTAATAGTTAGTATTCAAACCCTACTATGGAAGGAGCCCTGGCATAATCAGAAATGCTATTTTAGAGATCTTATATAATGAAATTGCTGCCATAATTTGTCGCCGCATTGCATGGCACAAAAGGGACAAGTTGTTTTTGTCACAGGACACCTATTCACTAACACCCCTAAAGACTGCCCCTGTACATTAAAAGACATAATAGATCTGTACACATTGTATCCTTAAAACATCATAATACGAAGCACAGTTTATCAATGCACACTATCCTTCTGCATTGGCATATACTCATTACTAAAGAACAATAAATAAACATAATATCACTACTCTTTGTCCAATCCTTTGTAGTCCCTGGCGAATGCACTGCTTTCAAAAGCATTTTAGCGCATTCCCCTTACAGTATAAATTGGTATATATCCTGCAACTCTGAAGAACCTAGAAATGAAAAACATTAATATACATACACAATATTTCTTTTAGATGCATACATAACATAGTACTTCTCCTTGCTCCATTCAATTTAGGCAAAACCCTTTAAGAGCGCAATATACCTAGTATATGTGCTTGTGAGGATGGTGACGTTATATGTTAGGCTGCCGTCTGTGGAGTGAGAAATGGGAAAAACAAGGCAGCTACCTAACATGACCTAATTGTGTTATCCTGGGCATTTCATTTTTATCTTAGCAACTTACATCTTTTTTAATAATGGGAACCCAGGCCACCCAGATCATTCATCTTTTAGCTCAATAGCTAATATGTTCAAATGCACACTTCGAAAAACCAGCACTTGAAACAGGGACAATACTTATAAATGCACGGAAATAACCTGATAACTGGCAGGAGGGTCCTCTGTTCCCCCTGCTTTTTAATTAAGTAGCCTTTGCGCAATGTAATGGAATCTTTTGTCCTTTAAAATAGCAAATGTCTCCTGTTGTAAATCACTCTGGGAGATGGGGTGGGGGACCTGTGGATAGCATCACTCTGGCCCTCACAATGTCAATTGACAAGACACCAAACAGGCACGTACGACACACATCTTTTCTCTGACGTTCTTGCATCCGAAAATGTTGAACCAAAACTTATTAAAGCGCATATACACAAAATAACATTTCCCTTCATCAATCTTTAAATGAACCTTAAACAATAATAATTTCTAACAGTTATTCAATCCTATTTTGTTAATATACCCTTAAGAATTGGCATTTCCTTCCATTCTCCGCTGCGAAGAATACATATTTTTTTTTATTACCAGTTCTGTTTATACCCACAGAAAACTGTTGTAGTGTGTGGTGTAGTCTTGGCGCAATGCCCAGAATCTGTGGCCAGCCCACGATCGTTATTTCAAAGCCAGTCCAAAAGAGTTTTCTTTAACCCCTTAATGTATCATATAATCAAAGGCCGTGCTGGCCATTTCTCAGTAACTATTGCTTCATTTTTTTTTTTTTTTTTTTTTTTTTCATTCTATCTACTCTATAAAAGTATCAGGCGTTCCCTTCCACCTATTTGTCTCCCTTCCTGTCTCATTAGTTCTATGTACCCTCTTCTTTGTTGTACACGTAATTTCAGAAAGTCGTTGGTAAAGGACATGAGATGCCACTTTATTCTCCTTTTCCCCAGGTGGAGGAGGCACATTTCACAGGGGCATTATCAATGTGGTGCGTTGTGGGCACTTGGAAAGAAATCAGGGAACGTAAATTTGATAACATTGCAACTATAATATGGAGAGAGAGAGGCTGTTCCCGTATTCTGTGTTTGTCTTAGGGCCATAGCGTTCTGCTTAGAAGCACAGTGGGCCTCAGGACCATTAAGACGCGGTATTGTATTTTATTTTTCTGTGCATAATTTTAACAGCTTATTTTTCTTTCTGCAGAACTTGAAAGGTGCATAGGCTGCGTCCTGTCCCATAGTTTCAAGAGAAGCAGTATTTTGAAACATCCTGTCAAAAGTTCTATTTGGTTAACTTCCCCATTTATGAGTTTGTGCCCGAGATATTTGCAAAAGGTCTGCTCATCATGGGACAGCTCGGTGGGTTGTGCCCCTGTGGTAGAGAATACCAGTGCATAAATATGTGTTTAGCACGCACAATGTATCCTCTCTAAAAACACATTTACTTTGCACTGGTAAGGGTAAACACACTTCAGCGCACCCCCCACTTCCTCACAGAGGAGAAGCTTTCTTACTCATGTACATCAATCTAACTGAAGGGATGTCTATCAACCCCTTACTGATGATAGAGTGGGCCTGCCCAAAATTTGTTGTGCAAGCTCAGGGTCCAAGAGCTCTGTTGCTAGAGTAGTACAAAACAAACCTATAGTTAATCAAAGACCGCATATCAAAAATAAAAGCACTTCAAATAAATGCATACAATACAACAACATATCTTCAAATTAATGCATATAATGCAATACCAACAACAACACCCTCCTTGTTGTGAGTAGGTGGACACCTATTCACATCTGGAGACCACCCTTGGTGTCCAGCAGGAGGCAGTGCACCAGAGCCAACTCATCTCTGGCCACAACTTCCTAAAAACTAGTCCCACACCGTAATCTTCCATTCCCTTCCTTCCAGGAGAATAATCACAGTCACAAGAAAGACATTGCAATCTAAACGACACACAATATGCAGTCCTGTGTCATAATTGTATTCCCCATTTTCAATAAATGGAAACAGCAATGCAGTTGTGTTACCTGAAAGGAACTCGTACCCCAATTATAGCTCTTAGGAAGTGTATATGGGAAGGAGTAATCTGTCCCTCTTGCAGTAGACAAACTTACAGGCACACTTCGGTACAGTGACACAGAAGGTAGTCAGCAGACTATCTCTGGCTGCTCATTCCTGAGGTGTGGGGGTATGGATAACAGATAATACAAATTGATAACAGATACAAATCAGTCAGTGATCAAACAGCCAGCTGCGCATTGTTAAAATGAAGCAGAGCAAGCGCCCATTAACAGACAACGTGACATGAAATGACATTTGCTACAAGTTCACCGAAAATATTCATAGACAGAAAGAAAAGAGACAGAGGTAGAGTAAGATATTTCATCCCCTTCCTTTCTCTCCGGGCCACGCAGACCCACAGAGGTGCTGCTGAACGAAATTTTTAGAATCACATAAAAGGTGAGACAAAAACAGGTGAACTCTGCACTTACACAGGCACACACATATAACACAAATAGCCGGGGTCTATCCCTAGTTGGTGCGGATCTACACAAGCACCTGTTATCTAATTCCAAAAGAGTGTTAGTGTAATGAGTGTAATCATAAGGAGAGTTGGAACCTGACATATCATAAGTAGCAGTGCACAGACGTAGGGTAATGTGCAATATAAAAACAATGTGAAAGTGTCTATTCGAGCAGTCAAGAATTATTATTGTATGAAAATGGCAACAGAAATCGTCCTTGTGTCCAAGTCAGATCAGTCAAAAATGTAGATGTACAGTCAAATTTCGACAACTGACGAACATAGGTATTGAAAACAAAAATCATTAAGCTCAAGAAACTTATTAATGCAAATCAAGGAAACAATAAATCACGTATTCCATCACTGTATGAAACAAGGCGTTCACCCCCCTTCCTTTTCTCAGCATCCGACACCTTCCACCCCTGGAGCCAGTGAGTGTCGCAGGCAAGACAGGGAACTGCAGAATTTCACCCTCCATGAAACATCAGTAGTCTTGTGCTTCCTATTTTCAGGGAGTTACTGCGTAGTCAAGGAAAAAAGGCGAATATTTGCCCTCACCGAACCCCAGTGGTGAAGGTGATAGTGCAGTAAGTATAATCCCAGTACAAAGCACATCATCAAGTAGTGAGGTGAACCCTGAATCATAGACAGCGATAGAATACCAGGGGAGCATCTGCAGTTGCAACCCCTCACGACGCTGGGTGTGCTCAAACCGAGACAGCACCCATGGGCCCACTTCTGAGAATTCCCGCCGAATCCTCCTGACCCTGCTCTCACTGAGCAGGGTCCCTGGACCTATTAGTCTGGTTGGAGCGCCACTGGCTGCCTAGAAACAGAAACGTAACCCTAATCTAAATACTGAATGAAGCACCATATCCAAACAGTTCACACCTATGACTAATATGTAAATCCGGAGGGGATGCTAATCACCAACCCTCCACCAGTCCCTCCAACCAAGGTCCCAAAGGAGCTCGTCAGCTCAATCTTGAACTACGCGTAGCCGCTGCACCTAAACCGCGTGCAGCCACAGGGGTGCTTTCACCGCAACCACCTGCAAATGGGGAGCGAACCTGCCACAACCCAACCAGGAGGATATAAACCCTCAACATGTACTCACCTAGTGATCACTGGTCTGTCAAAGCGTACCGACCTCAGTTGTCACCAGGGGCCAATTGTCCTCCACCCCCATAGACCAGAGACTCTCTGCAGGCAAGACAAAGGGATTGCAGAAGCACACCCTCCTTGGTCCTAGTTACAGCCAAGCGCTGCGTAGCACCAGGGAGTGACTGCGTGCATGGAATCGAGCAGAAGGACACCATCGCCGGTCTGGAGGGGTGGAGATGAGGACCAGGAACTACAAAGGAGATCAAAATGCACATTAAAAGACAGCTGATAGTCGGCAGCAGTGTCAGATGACAAAACGCAGAAAGAGCTCCGAAGCAGAAACAGAGTCAGTGCGCCGATCAAACGTTAAGAGGAAGCAAAGAAAATGTCACAAGCAGAATGGCGACACAGTGGAAATCTTCCGTGATAGAAAAAGGAGAACAAAGAAAGTAATGAGGACTGCCAGTATGACAGCCAAGAAGTACTTCGGTAAACAACCAATGGAGCTATCCCCGAGACAGGCACACCGGCCAAAGAAACACTGGCTTCGGCATGAGAAGAATACCAAGAAAAAAGGAGACAGGAGGAGAGCGCTTATAATCCAGTAAAAATAGTGCTATACAAATGTGCTGAGAGAGAAAGAGCAGGAGCCAAAGACATGACACAAGCAACTAACGGTTAAACACTGGTGTCGTCCTCCAACAGCCAGAGAGCGGAGATAGAGAAGACAAATTGAAATGTCACCACCTCAGGTCTCCGAGCTCCCGAGGAGTTGGAGTCCAGCAGCCGGTGGCCGTCGAAGCCGGTCAGATGTTTTGGGGCTGCATTCTCCACCAAATGTAGAATCTGAAATATAAGCAAGAAATGAATCCACACAAACGGTTCTCAGTCAAGGGTAAGATGACAGCGTTTATTAGAAACCAACAACAGATTAGCGTGCAGCACGGGGGCACCCAGCAAAGTCACTGAGTGCCCAAAGATGTGACATTGGTGATAGCTTTTATAAGCCAAAACCACAAAGGATACGGCATCATCACATACGTAGCACAAATTAAGCATAGTTCATTTGACCAATTTGCAAGGGCCTAGATAGTTATATACCATTTAAGGTCCGAAAAGTACTATTGCAGACTGCGTGACCTAGGTCTGCTTCTGGGACTTTCCACTGTAATGTAAGATATAGGTCTGGTGCTTTTCCAGTTAATAGTTGCAACATAATAGAAAGGACCAGACATATTACAAAATGTGCTATGCTGAAATGTCTGTGTCTACATGAGCATCTCTCCCTGTCACGTATTATTCTTGATCGAACCTTGTGTTACAAAAGCTGTGTCTCTGAAGCGAATGGTAAAGTACGGGCATTTTGTGCACTGCTTTTCATGTCAACTTAGAAGGGCCTAGAAGCTTACAGCATTTGGTATCATACAAGAAAGATGGCTTCTACATTAATACTTCAGTTAATAAACATTGGTGGAGGACAGCGAGGCGTGGGGTGGCAAAATCTATATTCAGAGGTGCCATCTGATTACGACCTTCCAACACATGGCGAGCTACTTACCTCGGACTGTTCACCTTTATAAAAAAGGCTCAAAACCTACTTTCCTAGTTGTAAATGTTTCAGACAAAGCTCTGCTGACCATGGTGCTGCCTGCAAGAGGGTCTAGACACACGTTCCTGCAGCATCTACCTGTCAGCCCTCCTCTGGTCGCCATGGGGAAGCTCAGATCTGTGTCAGCATCACAGATGTCCAGGAATGGTGGGGTTGTCCTTTACCAAAGGCAGCACTGAGCTCATCAATCACCTCATTGGATGTTTCTGAAAAGCTAGATAGTATCCTCTCCACATTCCAACACTCCAGTATATGTCTGAAACAAAAAAATAGATGCTGTAGCCATTGACCTTGATTTCTTCAGTGATGATCACAGGAAGCTTAGCAAATGAGTGGCCCAAACAGAAAACATCCTTAAGGATGTTCAGCAACACTCTGCAGACGCCCCAAAGCAATTAGCTGAGCTCAGTGGTAGGTTGCGATTTCTTGAGGGCTGTTCAGAAGATGCAGAAAGCAGGTCCCATCGAAGTAATATCTGAATTGTTGGCATGGCGAAGGCAACAGAGGGGAAGATGTTGGAAATTCCCTTGAGAAATGGATCAGAGATTTTATGCCATTTACAAGGCTGTATTCATTTCTCTCAATAGAGCCGGTACAACAGGTTCAGGCATGGTGACCCCCAGTGTTGTCTCACCGTCGATTAGTCACAAACTTACTTCTTTATAGAGACTGTGATACAATTCTGTGCTGCCTCGCCGCCTATTTCCAATGAAACTTGAGCACAGTTGAGTCATTCTGTTTTTAGACTACACTCTGACAATGCAGCAGCAACAAGCCTCCCTCACAGGGTTAAAACGCAACCTTCGTGATGTGTGACTCACATATTCACTGCTCTTTCCTGCAAGACTCAACTTTGTGGCTGCACACAAGTTGCACTTCTTCGATGATTCAGCAGCGGTTTGGAACTGAGCAGAGTGCTAGACAACCAAATGTGGGACATCGAACAGGTAGAATTGAACACGCATGCAAGCATAAATGGTCTCGCCGGCACATGACAAATGCTGTTCCCAATGATGTGGCTCCCTCAAAACATCTGGTTACATTGATGGAAGCTCTGCCCTGTAGGTGGCAGTATAGCTTAGAGAGTTTGGCTTATCATGCAAATGGGCGAGGATGCCACATCAGGTGGCGTAGAATCATTAAGATCCATTGTCTCACTTTCGGGATTGTTGGTCCCATAAAATGTCATGCCTCAAACCACTAACAACTTGATATGAAGGCTCCGATGGAGTGTGATAGAATTCCTCACTCTCAGGACCCCAAAAGATCTTCAATGCTCGCACCAATCTATCTGCTGAGGTTCCTTGATGACGATATGCAAAGACTACTTTCCAGAAATCCAGCTCGCACTCCTGTTATTCCGCCAGTGAGCTCTGCTCAACACTGCTGTTTGAGATGGGTGATAACCGCACCTTTTTTGACAGATAGTAAGTGCCTTTCTACTATCTTCTAGTCATTAGTCTCACAAAGCACGCTATTAAACTTTGGCGGAATCCTGTCCCTATGCAATAAGACTGGTGTTTGCAATAAGCAGTTTGGATAGGGGTGTGTTGCCCCCTGCGCTTTGTATTTGGGTTAATTTTGTTCTCATTTTGCAGGAAAACACAGAATAAATGGTCTCAATTAGGGGAGAATGCAGGCAGGCACATCTTACTGTATCCAGCATAGTTAGTTGGGGCAGTGCTTCACCCTCCCACTCTGTCTTCACCCAGCTAAGTTGATGTCAGATCTTAATTTCCTCACATGGAATATAAGGGGGGTGGGTTCGGCTAGCAAGCTATATGCTGTCTATGAATACATACACATAGTGTTCCAATAGGAATTGCACATGACGGATCTAGAGAAAGCCTGCTTACAAAAGAGATGGCTAGACCAGCTATATTCCACAAATTACTCTGCCTACTCCAAGGTAGTGTTAATTTGGGTAAGGGTTTTGGTCCCATTCTGCAGCACCTATAGAAAGAGAAAAACACCTGACATGATTGTTTTTGTGCGGGAAGGTGTCCCTTCCTGCAAAAAAACAATCTCCCCTAAAACACAGACACCCTTGCACCAAGGGGCAAGGGTGCTTGCATTGGTGCATGGCAGCAAATTGTGCGCCAGTGCAGGAGAAAGCACATGGATGTGACATATTGTTGCAAATATGACGCATCCCTGTGCTTTGAAAGTGATGCAGCATAGCACAGCCAAATGGCCTGCAGTGCCGTGGTGCGTCACTTTCTTGTAAACAAGGGCCTGAGCCTTGCTCAGAGGTCTGATTGTGCTAGCACATCTGAAGTCTCTCACAGGCTGCACCCCTCCTCACCGTGCTGCTGGTAGAGCATTACACTGTGGAGATCTATACTTCCAACATTAGGCAAATACCCTGCTCCCAGGGGTGTAGCACAGGCCCCCGCAGCCCCCGCGGTGTGGGGGGTCCTCAAGCTCCAGGGGGCCCCCTCAGGACAGCACTCAGGCTGCAGAGCTCCTGTTTGAGCCTGGAGGGGGCCGCTCCACGTGTCTTGCAGGGAGGCCCCCTCGAGTTTCGTTACACCAGTGCCTGCTCCCTCTAGTGCTCCCATCTTGCATGATTTTGTACATATCGTACATCTAATTGTTGAAGTTGGCATCAATTCCTTTGTATTCACCAGCACATGGAATATAACTGATACACTTCTTTGCACTGCGATGCGGAGATGTGCTTGTAATTGCATCTAGACTCCAAGATAATAACTAGAAATGTGGTCTCTAGTTGGCAGAGTTATGCACCCTGTCCAAGTAGGGACCGCAATCCTACTCAGGGTAAGTCAGATACACACCCTTAATTAACCTGTGCTCACCCTCTGGTAGCTTGCCACAGAGCTTTCAGGCTTAATTCAAGAGTCCATGTGTAAAGTATTTGTGCAACACTTCAAACAGTAACACAGTGAAAACACCACAAAAAGACAAACCAGTTTAGAAGAATAGATTATGATTTTATAAATAAAACAAGACCAAAATGACAAACATCCAATTAGTAGAAGTCGAGATATGAATTTTTAAAGATTAAATGTAAAAATAGTGCTTGGGACCAATAAGCACCTGTTGGAAAATTGCCCTCTTTGAAGGGTCACCCCAAACTTTTTGCCTTCCTCCTCCTCTTTTTGATGAACTCTTCTTGTTGGACTGCTAATCGATGCTAAAATGCATTTGCGTCTTTCCAAAACACATGTGTAATTGCTGTATACCTGATTGACATATTTCATTTACTTGTAAGTCCCTTGTTAGGTGGTATACCATATACCCAAAGCCTGTAAGTGAAATACTGCTAATCGGCCACAGCACTGATTGTGCCGCCCACCGAAGGAGCCTTTCAAACTGTCTTAGGCCTGCCCTTGCAGTGCCTGAATTTGCAGTTTACTGCCACATCCACTTGGCATTTAAAACTACTTGCCAAGCCTTACACTCCCTTTTTATTACATATAAGTCACCCATAAGGTAGGCCCCAGGTAGCCCGAAAGGAAGGGTGCTGTGTAAGTAATAGGTAGGGCTTGTACATATCTGTTATGCATGTCCTGGTAGTGACAGAAAGCCTATGCTGTGAGACCTACTCCTCCCATGGTTAAAATTGGGAATTACTAAGAATGTTTTTAAACTGGAATTCCTGATCAGGGAGAAGTTCATTTTTAATGTTTTACTTGTTTTGAATGGAATTGATAAATCCTGCTTACTGGTGAAGTTGAGTTTAACATCACTATTTTAGAAATGGCACTGTTAGAAAGTGAACAATTCTCAGCACTTACTGCTCTGTGTGCCAGATTGCCTGCCGCCAGTACATGTCTGGGGTGGGTGACAGCTACACTTTGTGCATTCTCTCTAGACAACCATAACACAGGTAGTATCCATCTGCATACATCTGCATTCTGATGTCTGGGCAGGATGGAAGGGAGGCGCTAACACTTCAGTTGAATAGGTAGTATCCTGTCCCCACAAAAAGGGCTGATTAACCCCCCATAGATAGCCTGGTAGACAGGACTGTACCAAAAGGGGAATTTCTGCACTTCAGAAATCTGCACTCTGAAGTCACCCCTCACATCAGAGGCAATTTTGGGTATGAATACTGGGTCTCTGACTCCCTTAAATTGGACACTACTGTGCATGTAACAGAAGCTCTGCCAGAAGTACTGTTGTTCTACCTAAAGAACTCAACTTGACTGCTTTCCTGGAAAGATTGATTTTCTGCTTGTTGCCTTGCTGCCTGCTGCTCTCTGAATCTGTTGAAGGAGAGCTGCCTTTTGCCAGGTGACCTCCAGGGGCTTGTTGGCTTGCCCCTTGTTCAAGCAGTCTCAGGGACAACAAAGACTTTCTTTTTTCCTAGAGCTGCCCTTCATACCTGAGTGACCAAGAAGCATGTCTACGAGTGACAGCGGAGTTGGTCTACTAACAGCATTGCATGCCCAAATGACATCGGAGTTTGTCTACGAACAGTGCTTCATGTCCGAAGGACAGCAGAGTTTATCTACGATCAGTGCTTCATGTCCAATCAGCAGTGCAGTGTGTCCAGGAGCAGCACTTCATAGCTTTGAGTTGACTGAAATCGCTGCACTCCTTACTGACATAGTAGCAGCACACCCATGTAAGGAGAATCCGCGCTGTCTGTGTGCTATGCTGGTGGCCCACCTCTCATCCTAGAGACTCGATGATGCAGGCCCCGCCTCTAAGGTACGGTGTGCTGCAGATCTTTGGGTCCCTGTAGCCAGTCTGCTCTCCCTCAAGGGTGGCAATACATGTGGAAATACCTCAGTCTCAATTACTGGAATTATGTATTAAATCACTTGTGACTTTTGGGCGCATGGTTCCATCGCAATTGTGATCAAATATTTCTGGTGAGCATCTGAGGGATTTATGTTGCATTACCCCGATCTGTATGACTGCAACTAACCTTTTTGAAAGTATTAGTGACCTTTAAGCACTGTTTTACAATTATACTTTAATAAAGCATATTGTGAGATCCAATGAGTGGATTTTTGTCATTTTGGTCTTGTTTTGTTCAGAATATAATAATCTATATTACTAAAGCTGTGTGGAGTCTTTTTGTGGTATATTAATCGTGCTTTTGTGTTTGTTGCACAAATACCTTATGCATTACCTTTGTAGATAAACCTGACTGCTCTGTGCCAAGCAACCCGAGAGTCAGCACAGGTTATCTTATTGTGTATCTAGCTCACCATAACTAGAGTGGTGATTCTTGCCTTGCCTAAGCGCATACCTTAGCCAGCCAGGAATCCCACTTCTAACAGCACCTTTGGGGGTTATCTGGTTGCCTTGGATGGGGCAGAGTCAAGAGTTCAGCCAAGGCCCTCTGAACAAAATACTTGGATCCTGGTCTCAACCGGGAGATGCGGGGTGCACCTAAGCGATGCATCAGTGTCTGTCCGTGCAGTCGAGGTGATGTATCAATTTTCTCCAAGCAACGATGGTGATTCATGGGTTCCAAAGACGAGACGCTGAAGCCGAGATGCATTGGTTCTGAAGCTGATGCGCCAGGTTTCTCCACACAGTCATGGGGAAGTGACCTCTTCTCACACAGCAGCAGTGGTGATGCAGCAGTTAAAATGCATCAGTTCTTTAGCAAAGCGCTGGTTCCAAGTGTGATGCACTGGTTCTTGCTCCCACAATAGCATTCATGCATTTATTCTGCTTCATGCAGAGGATGCGTCAGTTCCACTAGAGCAAGCACCTGGATCCACTTCCAATGGACCAGGCACAGGAGCAGGGTAAGGGTTTTATTATTCCTGAGTCTCAAAACAGGAGGCAAGCCAGCATGCCCTTGGAGATCACTCTGGCTTCAAGCAAAGGCTCTGAAGCACTCACTGAGGGACAGGCCACTGGTTAAAGACTGTGAGTGGACTTACAAGCAGGCCCAAATTACTTGTAAACATAATTTACAAGAACAGCAGAGGGAAGCAGGTCAGCACAGCAGAAAAGCAGTTCTTCCAGAGCAGCAGCCCCGAAGTGTGGCAGTCCTTGTAACAGCACAGCAGTACTTCCTCCTGGCAGAGTTTCTTGACAGGTCCAGAAGTGTCTGAATTGGTAGGGTCAAGTACTTATACCCAACTGTGCCTTTGAAGTTGGGAGACTTCAAAGAGATGCCTCTGAAGTGTAGAGTCCATGCCCTTTCTGCCCTGGCTCCAGACTCACTACTGTGTGTGGACAGGACACGGCCTATTCTGGTGTAAGTAAGGCAGTGCTTAGGTCTTTCCCATCCATCAAGACAGTTATGGCTCATTAAGGCCCATCAAGTTACAGCTAAGCTCCCATTGTGATTGACTGTCCAGAGGGAATGCACAAGGCCCAGATATCACCCACCCCAGATGAGTATTCAGAGGCAGCCAGCAGGCATCAAATGGATAAAGTCAGAAATTGCCAACTTTTTGAAAGTGGCTTTTTCAGAACTACAATTTAAAATCTGACTTCACCATAAGTTGCGAATTTAAATTGTGATACCAGAGACAACAAGCTTGGGGGCAATCTCTCCCCAATTGGAAGTGATGCTTATAAAATGTAATAAGGTAATGCCAATGTTATCCTATAGGAGGGGTAGACCTTGTAGTACTGAAAAACGAATTTAAGAGTTTTTCACTATTAGGACATGTAAAACATAATAGTACATACCCTATTTTTTCAATACGCTCCGCCTTGCCCTTGGTCTGCTCAGAGCCTATCTTGGAGGTGACTTATATCATTAAAAAGGAATGTTTGGGCCTGGCAAGAGGGTTGACTCACCAGGTTGACATAGTGGTTTCAAACTGCACACAAAGCATCTGCAATGGCAGACCTGAGATATGTTTAAAGCGCTAATTAAGTGAGTGGCACAATCTGTGCTGTAGTTCCACTAGTAGCATTTAATTAACAGGCCTTGGGCACACATAATGCAATTTACTAGGGACTTACAAGTACATTAAATGTGCCAATTGTGGATACATCAATCAAACCATGTTTAGAGGAGAGAGCATATGCACTTTTGCAGTGGTAAGGTGCAGTCCTAAAGCCAACAAGAATGAGGTCACAAAAGAGGGGAAGGCAATAGGTTTGGGGTAACCCTTCAGAGTGGGCATTATTCTAACAGTCATTTTGTTGTGCAACCTGCTTTTTATTTTCTAACATTATTGCTAAGTTCTCACAATTGTATTACCGTTCTTGCTCAAAAATCGCAATGCATGACTGTTATCTTGCTTGCACTGCAGACTGTACATAAAAAAGATGGGCCTGCAACTCAACAGCAGCTTCAAAGAGACAGTGGCACACCTGCTGCTCCAAGCACTTTGGTCCACCTCTGAGAGTCGACTGACTGTCCCTTTGTATTTGCAAGCCTGGGCTGTAAGCAGTTCACAGGCTCATTAATGGTGTTTGTGAATAAACGGTTGGCTTGTAAGCTAGTGTGATTTACTCTATAGAAAATCGACATCACTGCTTTCCACTTGCAAGCAGGCAGAGAAAGGTTTGTTCAACTGTATGATACTTGTCCATGGGTCGGACTGGGAACAAAAATAGACCCAGGTACCAAAATTAGCGAACCACATAGCTATAAAAGTGACTTACATTTACAAATCAGGCCAGTTTTGAACTTGTAAAGACACATTGTATGGGCAGTTTGCAAGCTATGGGAGACTGTATTTGTACTTGCTGATGGCAATGCTTGTGGTAATTTCGGAAACTCAACAGTAAATTCCGACCCACCTATCCTTAAAACAGGTCCACAAACTTCTAAATCAAGCATTGGCAAAGCCAACAGGTCTCGCCTATGTGATAGCTATTGGCTTTGTCGATGTCTTTTAACCATGTTGTAGAGAAGCATGGCTGCTGTGCTTTATTGCTAAAAGTATTTTTTTTAAACTCTATGATACACTGGCTGAAGTTATAGAGCTTTTTTATGGTGGGTAGGCGGGGGAAACACAGGCAACTGGAGGGAAGGGGTAACATGGACAACGGGGGTTGGGGAGATGATAGGGAAGAAGCAACAAAGACAACGGAGAGTGGGGACGAGTCTTGGGAATAAGCAAAACAACAGAAAGATGAAAAATAGTACCTGAATCACCGAACCAGCAGCAGAAGGACCCTAATCAAGAAGAAGGTATCTGTGCTTGGTCAGTGCTGTAGATGAAAGTAGAGGATGTGAAGCTACCTCGCACTGCCCAATTAAGTGGCAGCAAATGACGTTGACAATGAAACTGTTGCAGGCAATGGCGTTATGCATGTCTTATCACAGGTGAGACCTAAAAAGTGGGGCTCATTAGCAAAGTGGATATCTAAAAAAGTGGCCACAAACCAGACCAGTTTTGAACTTGTAAAGGCAAGTTTATAGGTGTTTTCTATGGTATGGGAGCAAACATGCGTGGGTGCTTGTTGCAGATACTGTGGTAACATAAGGAAAATGCATAGTAAAAACAAGTCCACCAGACCATAAAACAGGCCCATAAACAGCCCAAAAGCTGCCCACACTCAGACCATTCATTCTGGCACTGCCAGATTGCCCTATAGTCCAGTCTGACCGGATTAGAATGTACATTGCCTGGTGATGAGAGGGAGAATAGTTAAGTGCTCTTAGGGCCAAGATGCTGGACTGCATGTTCTTTCTCTGGACCCAAAATTCCAAAAGGCAGAGAAATGTCCTATGGGATAAAGCTGTTCTGGTGACTATAGAACCAGGTCTGAGTTCGGCCCTCTGCACAACACCCTGTTCCTCATGGGTAAATCACTTAGCCACCCCGTTTTTCCAAAGCTACATGTGGCACTCTGATTTGAAACATGTGCTGTTATAATGTAAAGCATGTAGTGAGGCCTGCAAAATATATGTAAGAAATCCTGAAGCAGTCTGGACCTGATTCTCAAATGTAAACTTACAGTTTTGTGTCAGTTTACGTTTATTTTGGAATTCACAAAACTGCATTTTAATAGTAAGTTTACGAGTGCAGAGAACTCCTCACATAAAAAAATATGACATGCCTAACTTTTTGCATGTGGAGTTCTAAGCCCCACTGCGGAGTCACCACTCATAAACTCACAACTAAAACTCAGTCTGTGAATTCCAAAATAAATGTAAATTTACACTAAAGTGTAAGATTCCCTTTGTGATTCAGGCCCTTTCTTGGCAGGCGCTGTGTTTGTGAAATGACAATAACATATAAGGGAAAGGGCTGCATCAAAAAAAAATATATATATTTGAGTGTGGAAGTCAGTGTAAATCATTTCCGATGTCAGAGGAGTCCTTCTGGCACTGCCAGATTGCCCTATAAGCCAGTCTGCCCCAAGGTAGAATGTACATGGCCTCCAACCTCTCTAGGAAATCCTCCTTTGCAAGAAAGAAAGAAATGAAAACAGGCAGGATATGGTAAAGACAACCTTTCGAGCAGCTGGTTTCACACATTTCGGGGCATATCAGCAACAGCCAGCAATAAATTTCGCTAAGCGCACTTAGCGCGAGTATAATTATCGCCGGCTATCGCTGGAATATATCGCCGAGATAGCGCGTTATTATCCACGCTTATCCCCAATGGGATAAAAAATCCAGTGATAGCGGCAAACTGTGCGATTATCGCTGGGAATCCAGCGATAAAAGCCCAGCAATAGGCAAATCCTTGTAGATAGGGCAGGGTGGAGTCATCCCTACAATCCACCTCCCATAGGATATAATGGCTAAGTAAGATTCAAATCAGACATAATGAAAGCTGCAATAAGCGCGGTTAGCGCTACTTTTATCATCGCTACGCGGGTTAGCGACCAGATTGATAAGAGGAGAAAGTTTTGTTAGCGACATTTTCCACATTATTTTATTAAGGTACGCCCACTTTGCATATCATTAGCGTTGCGATGTTGGGCATTAAGAAAACGGGCGACTAGGCATGGAATCACGCGCTAGCATGTCCTTGCTGATGGTGCGATAAAATTATCGCTGCTTTTTGCCCGAAAACGGATGCTAAAGCGGCGATCATTTTATCGCGGCCCCTTGAGGATATGCCCCTCAGTTTGTTATGCACAAACTGTTTTAATGTCAGAATGCTGCCTTAATATCATCACAATGGTGGTTTTGAACAGCAGAATGGAAGACCGGCGAACTGCAGGATACATTGTCGCAAAACACCATGGCAAACTCACAAACAAATCAACAAAAATTAAAAGAAGATTGTGCAATTGACTTTGTAGACAGCAACATGATAAAATGAGCGACAACATATCTGATGAAGCAGAAGAAAATCAGAATGTAAACAAAAGCTATAAAACAGAGAAAAAAAGCACTAGCGCTATGCAGAGAGCAGCAGGCAGGAGGAGTAGGAGGGCAGAAAAAAAGTACCTCACTAATGTTAGGAGCAGTGGCCGGGAAAGGATTAACTTTAATCAGCGGTGCTTGGTCACTGCACCCCAGAAATGACCGATATGACGTTTCTCCTGCAATGTCCAATTAAGAAGCCTGTAAAGAAGAGTGAAGCTGAAGCACACAAATGGTAAGCATGGGCGGGCTCCAAGCCCTTTGCTGTATACCAGTGTCTCGCATGCATGCGCAGGCAGCATGCACTCACAGGCTCGACCCTAAAACCGATCCATTCACTGATCTGCCAAACCAACCCATACGGAACTGCCCTGATTGCCCTGTAGGCCTGTCCCACCCTGCTACCCTATGCAACCTGCGTTGTTGACATTGACCATTTAAGAGGCCCATACATAACAAACAAGTTCGTATATAATACAAGATGAGAGTTCTACTTCTCCTTCGCTGCCCATATGTACATGTAGAATGTGCTTCCGTTAAACCAGTGTAAGTACTTCACTTACTTAGCTGTCTGGGCGTGGGCATAGAGGTGTAAAACTTCATGTAACTGCACAGTTGGCCACGATTCACGCCTTTCCTCTTCATTGTAGGGTGAGTTTACATGCATGAGGTTTGGTACAACTCCCTTCTTCATAAAACCCCAGCTCACGTTAGCTTCAATGCAGATGTTCACCGTAGTAAATTGGAGTATAGCTGCATAAGGATTTTCTATAATACTCCAGCGGAACGCCAGCTGGCTCAGAACGCGTGCCTATTGAATTCCGAATGGTGTCTTTTACCGAACATGACCCACCAGTCAGTTTTGATATCAAGACGCGAGCGTGAAAGAACCATCGTTCGATTTACCTCTAAAATCTCATTTGGTCGAATGATTGGTTTTTAGATATCTTTTTTGCGAAGGGTGAGATGCTGTCAGAGTTCAATTCTACATGTTTTTGTAAAATCCACAAATGGTTTTCCGGAATATTGCAGGTGTTCACAAACCAGATGCAGTCCATGGTGAGAGCGAGTCAGCCAGGGAGGGCCAGTGTCAGGAAGGCACTTGTTTAATTAGTCATGCGCTGGGACTGCATTTGCTGCCGTACAAACTTTAATGGAATGTGTGCGCCTCGAAGACAGATTTCTAAAAAGACTCTGGTGCTATCTGAGAAGGAGGTGTATGTTTCCCTTCGAACTAGCTGCTGCTGCTGTTAATAAAAGCATTTTGTTCCTTTCGAAGGTCCCAACACTATAATTAGAAGATCAAACATTTCGTCAAACGAGTATTATGTGGGAGTGTTAGCACAACCTTGAGAAGTGAAACTGCTGTTAATATCCCTGGAAAAGAAGAAAATAACACGAAGCACTTAAGCTAATGCGGGAGCGCAGAGAACCAGCATTGAGACATCTTTTCATATCCGGGTTTTGACATGGAATGTCAGAGCTTCATGTCAGCGGTTAGCGCATCACTACCTACCACGCAGTTTTATTTGCGGAGATGTTAATAATAACACTTCTAAGCCAGCCAAAGTCCACAGCAGACTATCACAACACGTGGGAAACGGGTTGTTATTAGTGCAAATGAATAAATGGTTGTAACTGATTGAAAAATGAAGACATGGGGGCATATTTACAATAACTGGCGCATCCCTGCATATCAGCAGGGATGCGCCAGTTATTGTGCGTCACGGCTCCGCCACCATGGATGCGCCGCATTTATAATGCGGTGCACCATGGAGCAAAAACGGCACAGATGCGTGACACATCTGTGCCGTAAAAGTGGCGCATTGCTGGAGTTGCGTCGCAGGCGCGACACAGCTCCAGCAATGCTCTGGGGGGCCCTATCTTGTTAATGCTGCGTCAATCCGTACGCCTGCTTCAGGCAGGCGCAGGGTTTTGACGCAGCATGGGCCTAAAAGTGACTGAGTGAAATCTTGTAGATTTCACTCAGCCACTTTTAGGAGGCATTCCTGCGACGGAACGCCCCCCCCCGCGCAGGAACGCCTACTTCTGGCCCAGGGCTTTACAACGTGACGCATCTCCCAGATACGTCACGTTGTCAGTAACCCGCACCATGGCGCAGGATTTGCGCCGCCGCTGCGTCACAAAAGTGACGCAACGGCGGCGCAAATGAGGCGCAAGGGGCTTGTAAATCTGCCCCATAGCTGGTAGTACTGTGCGAGACGCTGGATATGAATGCTAGCTTGCGCATTTAAACAGGTCGCGCAAAAGTGGTTACATTATTACCCTCGCGCTAATTGCATTTAATATCTGTTTGTGCCTATTTTATTTGTGTTATTCTATGTGTTATATTATGTCACATTTTGCTCAAATGTGCAATTTTGAATGACGTTTTTTGCATGAAATAATCATTTTTAGGCTACATATATACAGTCGTATCTGATGAATTAGCGATGCTGCATTTAAAGCAATATTAATATATGGTTTTGAAAAGTGATTAATAGTGTATTATAATTATGATAGGTTTTCGTGCTGGACACAATTTTATTCAAATAGATGCAGTTTCTGGTCTTCTGCTCGTCCTGCTCCTTACCACTCCCCCCTCCCGATCAGTGGCCGCTGCAAATCTTCTCTCCTCACAGTTTCTGCGGAGCACACAGTGCTATGACATAGGAGATAACTGTCCTTAAAAACATGTATTGTGAATGAAACTTTCCACCATGTTCTCTATGTATCATTTTGAAGGACTTCTAATGGAAGTTCCGATCTAGGCCTTTGGAAGGACATTTTTAATGAATCTTTCTCTGACCAATGTTTCATATTGAATTCTACATCCATGGAGAGCTTTTACTGGGGAAGTAAACAGAAGATAACTCTTACCTTAAGAAATGGGTTAGTGCTGAGGGTTTTTATATGAAAATAGTTTCTGATTTGTCCATTGTGAGCTAACCATGATCATGCCATGCTGAATCTGCAGTTTTGCTAATTTCTTATGTCTAAAATATGTATAAAAGCCCCTGGTTTCGAAGGTCTGGGGCGACTTCTCATTTTCCTCCTGAGACTCTGTCTGATTTACAAGGGACTTTCTCTCCTCTCTAAGAATGTTGTCAGCACTCTTAATGAGTTTAACTCTTAGAACCGAGAAGGTTTTAACTCCCTAACCAGAGATTATTATTCTATTTTCTGATTTTGTGCCCTGTATTTGAGCCTTTATGGCATTCAGTGCATTCTTCTGTATTGTTTATATAAATAATTCTGTAAAAACATTTTTTAACTTATCATTGATCTAAAACTCAGTTATTGAGTGGTCCATTTGATTCGTACTCTGCTAATTAAGTTATTGATGACTGGAGAGTTGTGTTTCTCACCCCCAGATCAACAAAAACATGGAAAAGAATTGCCTGAGGTAAAAATTGAGGGGTCTTGATTATTGGGGTTCAGTAGATTATTGGGATTCGGCTACCACAGGTGCTCACCTTGTCCAAAATTAATAAGTACCATGTCCCTCGAAATTATAGATCTTTGAATTGAGGGTGGATTGTTCCTAAATTGATCACAATTATTAGCAATATTTTATTCTTTCACAAATCTATAGCTACTTAACACCAAGGTAATTATAAAAGTAGCCTTTCCCAAAATTGAACTAATCTGTATATCAAGGATGGCATCATGAAACAATCAAGTTATTTATAACGCTGATTCTATTCATCTGAAGGGTATAGAGTTTTTTAATTGTATCTATGAGCTCTTGCAATGCTTATGTGCCCCAGAGGTATATAGTAAAAATCCCTCCATACATCTAATGCGTAAGGAAGAATGTACTAGTTCTCTTTTCAAAACTGTATGCAATTTTTATTACCCATCTTCTCTGGTCAAGTAGTTTGGTGCACACTGTAGTTGGTTCCAGTATTTGCAAACTTTCCAAAAAGTAGAATTCAACTTGCAATTAGCTATTTGGACTTCTGAGTGCTACAACCCAGGCCAGTACCCAGTTTGAAAGTGATTAGCAATGAAATTTGGGTGGGGAGTTTGAAATGTTGTGGCCTGAAGTGTTTGCATGTGAAAAAGTCCTTATAGGAAAATAAAACCGATCCATAATTTGTCTTCAGGAAACCTGGGTGCTATGTCAATGGACCTGATTATTTCCCCATTCATAAACCAGAAATTCCCTCCTTGTGAGGTCATCCGTAAAGGGGTCTCCTGATATTGCCCAACATGAATAAATAATAGAAATATTCTAAAACCTCCAGTATTTCCAATCACCTACTGTGTAGTAACTATGTACATACCTATGTGTGTAGGTAGAATTTGTATAACTCAGATTTAGCCAAAAAGCAGCGGATCGTGCTAGAAGGTCAAATACCATCATAGAATCTAAGAGGGATAGGAGATACAGCTGTTTTTTGGGAGCAGAAGGGTACTGTTACTGCACTGTGATGTAGTGTTCTTTAAAAAGATATTTTCCTAAACTGTTCTATATCCTGGGTGAATAGATGCAAAAGGCCTACAGTCTTAATTTTTATTTTTTACGCTACGTGTGGTGACCTGGCTGCTGTGGTGCTGAGAGACACTAGAGAAGATGCTTTTATCTGCACGGTAAGCAGGGCTGTTGGTCATGATGACTTTGTAAATGGTTTTGAAGATAGTGCGGGCCAGCAAGGAGAGCCAATGAACTTCCATCAAAATGGGTGTGATGTGATCATATTGCATAAGGCCCTGAATGAGACGCCCTGTAACATGTAGTATGCCTTAAAGGCCATCCAAAGTGGAGTCTGTTAGAGAATGGGGCAGGATACTACCATCTATATGGAAAAATAAAAAGGGCTGAACAGGAGTTCTGAACTCACTTTATAAAAGAAATGTTCTCACTTTCTTTTAAGACAGCTGGTACCAGAGCATTTTTGTTTTTTTTGGCAATGTGTTCCTTGAGTTTGAGGTTGCTGTTCATGGTGAATCCAAGTAACCTGGTATTCGTGAAATCTGGGCTTTGAAGCCATCAGAGATTGTGTTATTGAGCTAGGTGTGTGATACTCTTGCTTGTTGTTCTTAGAAAATAGCAGGAATCCAATCTTGGTGGGATTGAGCTTCAGGTTGGCACTGGATATTCAGGTCTGGAGGACATGCAGATAGCATTTGAAGTGCTGAATGTCTGAAGTGGAGGAGAGTTTTAAGTAGAGTTGTGTATTGTCAGCATATTGGTCAAACCCCTCCTCAAGAAACTCACCGCCGGCCCTACGGATCTGAAAAACTACCGGCCCATCTCTCTCCTCCCCTTCGCTGCCGAAGTCACAGAGAGACTTGTAAACGCCCTGCTGACTGCCTACATCAAAGAGAACTCCATCCTAGACCCCTCCCAGTCCAGATTCCGCAGCAACCACAGCACTGAGACCGCCCTCCTCGCCGCCAATGACATCTGCATGCTACTCGACCAGGGCCACACTGCGGCCCTCATCCTACTAGACCTCTCCGCAGCCTTCGACACCGTCTCACATCGCATGCTCGTAGCCAGACTTCATGACGCCGGGAAACGAGGAACCACCCTCAACTGGATCCAATCCTTTCTCTCCAGCAGAACCCAGAGGATCAGACTCCCACCTTTTCTCTCCGAACCCACATAGACCAACTGCGCAGTATCCCAAGGATCATAGCTCAGCCCCACGCTCTTCAACATCTACATGGCCCCCCTCGCCACCAACGCCAGATAGCACGGGCTCAGCATAGTATTATATGCTGACGATACCCAGCTCATCTTCTCCCTCACAAAGAACCCCGAGGACACCAGACCCTGCTTCCAGGAAGGAATGAGGGACGTCACATCCTGGATGAAAAGTAGCTGCCTAAAGCTCAACTCGGAGAAGACCAAGGTCCTCAGCCTTGGACCCTCCACCTCCACCTCCACATGGGACAACTCCTGGTGGCCCTCCGCCCTCGGAAGTCCACCCTCTCCCACACACCATGCACGGAACCTCAGCATCATCCTCGACTCCTCCCTCACCATGACCCGCCAGATCAACTCCGTCACCTCCACCAGCTTCAACTGCCTCCACATCCTCCGTAAGACCTTCAAATGGAATGCAGGAAAACCGTCACCCATGCACTCATAACCAGCAGACTGGACTACGGCAAAGCGCTCTATGTTGGAATCACTAGAACTCTCCTACACAAGCTCCAAACCATCCAGAACGCCGCAGTCAGACTCGTCCTTGGGACCAAGCGGCACGAACACTGCTCACCCACGCCTACAAATCCCTCCACAACCTCGGACCCAAGTACCTCAACGAGAGAGTCTCCTTCCACATGCCCAAAAGAAACGTCCGCTCCGCTGACCTCGCCCTTGCAGAGACCCCCGCATCTGCAGAAGCAGAGCAAGCAGAAGAGCCTTCTCCAACATCGCAGCCAAGGCCTGGAATGTGCTCCCAGTCAACATCACTGTGCCACTGGAATCAATCTATCCTGGCTGAAGAGGGGTGAAACACTAAAACCGGTCCTAGGATGCTTGTTTACGGTCCAGGGAGGACCTGGCTAGGCAGTTCGGGCTGGACTGTTCCCATGAGGCTCAGGGTCAAGACTGATTTGCATATGGTCAGGTCTAAACTGGGGTGACATGGTGAGCAAAAGAATGATGGATTTAACCCAGATCTCTTGACTGGGGGTAAAAGTTTTGATTTGTTCTGCATTCCGTCTCTCAATTCTGTGTCTTTTGCTTTCTTGCCCTAAGTGCACCAGGCATGCCCAGATGTGGGCCCGGGCTCACTGTGCCACTGGAATCAATCTATCCTGGCTGAAGAGGTGTGAAACCCTGAAACCGGTCCTAGGATGCTTGTTTACGGTCCAGGGAGGACCTGGCTTGACAGTTCGGGCTGAATTGTCCCCATGAGGCACCGGGTCAAGACTGATTTGCATATGGCCAGGTCTAAACTTGGTTGGCAAGGTGAGCAAAATAATGATGGATTTAACCCAGATCTCTTGACTGGGGGTGAATGTTTTGATTTGTTCTGCATTCCATCCATCAATTGTGTGGCTTTTGCTCCCAGTCAATATCAGACACTCCCCTACCCTGCACGCCTTCAGGAAGAACCTCAAAACCTGGCTCTTCGACCGACCCGGAGCTGCACCCCCCTCTCCCAGCACTTTGAGACCCTCACGCTTTATAAAACCCCTGATCGAATGATTGATGGAATTCCAATGCTGTCATATCTGAGCACAGTTCCAAGGAAGTACAGTAGGGAATCCTGGGGGACTCCACAGGTGACAGGGATCTTTTGAATCCTCTCACCTTCATAATGAATCACTTACACCATTTCCTTGTCAGTCATGTGATTGATAACAAAGAGAAGCTGATCAAGCATCTAGTTAAGAGTAGGGGTGGGCGGAATTTGCGTAATCGCGTTACGCAAATCTCCGCGAAACGGTAAAAAATCTCCGCGAACACGCAGAAATTCCGCGAACACGCGGAATTGCTTGTTCGCGATACTTTTTTCCTGTTCGCGATCGCTGTTTGCGCGCTCGGGGTGAAATATCTCGCGAACACGCATATTGAGAACGCGAACAAGCAAAAAATTTCGCGAAGTCGCGGAACGCAGTTTTTGGGCAATTTCGCGTTCTCCGCGGAACGCGAAATTACCCAAATTCCGCAAATTCCGCGAACGGAACGGAATTTACCGCCCAGGCCTAGTTAAGAGCAACGTGGCTGAGCACCAATTTAATGGAATGGTATTTAGGTATAGGCCATAGAAGGAATATAAACCCATTCAGGAGGACAGACTATGTCGTAGGACCCTTGATGGGTTACTATGTGTTCAATATAGTAAAAAAAAATTGAAAACATATTTTATTAAGTTTTTATAGTACCACTTGGGCAAATGCCAGGCATAATCCGATTGGAGACATAATATTGATAAGTTACCAGACATGGGACTATCAATGGGCACAGTTTGTATATATAAAAAAAAGGAAAAAAACTGAAAACTTTACGCAGACCCCACCCGCATTGGCAAGCAAATCTCGATACACTTGAATACTCAAAGGGATAAAACAATACGTCATACATTATGGCCCACAAACATCCCATGGAGCTGCTTTTACGGGGTTTGCGAAGGAAGAGGAGGGAGGTTAAAGCCCTGGTATGTAGCCCATCGAGACCATATTTTTCTGTGTTTTGGGGGGCAACCCCTCGCTTGAAATATTGCCATCTCCACGCCCATGCATTTGCCTATCTCTTTTCGCCACTTTCCTATTGTTGGTGAAGAGGTTCCCTTCCAATAACTGAGCAATATCACGTTTGGCGATTGTGAGGGCAAGAAAGAGTAAGTGCTGTTTATATCGGTTCCCGCCTATGTCCTCTGTGCTATGAAGCAGAAACAGTCTAGGATTGTATGGAAGATCCCAGGACAGCACCGCTTTAAGGCAGGTTGCTACCCTATGCCAGAAAGGCTGTAATGCCGCGCAACTCCGTACCGTATGAAGAAATGTCCACCCTCCCTGTCGCAGTGTAAGCACTGAGGGGATGCAACGATTCCCATCTTCCAGAGATGAAGACGTGTGTAATACATGCAATGGACATACTTAAACTGAATAAGACGGTATCTGGAGGCTACCGCGGCGCCCCGGAGACTTGTTTTCACCTCTGCCCAGTCATCGTCCGTCAGGTCTGGGATGTTATCCTGCCACGCCTTCCTCGTTTTATGGAGAGTCGTGAAGGAGTGTGTTGTCAGTGTTTGATGTATCTGTTTTATTTTGTGTGCGCCTAGATCGCCCATAAGGAGGTGGCATTCTAACGGATGGAATTCAGGGGGGTCGGTTAGGTTTGCAAGCGAGGGGGTCAGAGCATGGCATAATTGGAGGTACCTGTAGAACTGGGTTTTATGGAGATGAAACTCCTCCTGTAATTGCTGAAAGGATTCTAGGGGGGGGGGCCCGGCATAACATCTGACATAGATAATTACCATGCCACAGGGGCGTCATCTGTGTCAACCGCATGTGTCATCCCATTCACCGGACGGTATACTGCCATAGTCGGATCGTTGTTCGGCTGGCGTGTGGTAAAAAGTCAAGATTCTGTGCACTATAGAGTAACCGTAGGAGGGGAGTCCTCTCCATGGCTGTGTGTTCTAGGGAGAATTCCGGATCTGCAGGTGAATCATACCACCAGTCATTAATATCTAAAAGGTGAGCAGCCACGTAAAAGTAGTATACATCAGCAGCTGTGCTGCCGCTGCAATAGGTGGATTGCGCACAAATCTGGAGTGCCACTCTAATCCCCTCTCCCCCCATAAGAATTTATTATGCATAGCGTTGATTTGCATAAACCACGCTCGCAGTATATGATATGGGAAATTTTGAAGTCGGTATAGCACTCTGGGGAGAGAGACCATTTTAAAAATGACTGAACGTCTACATAGCGAGAGAGGTAGGGAAGACCATATAGTAGTCTCATCACAGAGGCTGGCGAGAGGCTGGCAAGGAGCGGATTTATGTTGCGTGCCCATGAGGACAAGGAGACACAAACACTCCCAGATATTGGAAACCTTCTGTGGCGTGTTTTAGCTGAGATGCCCACGTGCTTCTGCCCTAACGACCGCATACTGGGAACAGTACAGATTTAAGTAAACACACAAAAAGAGAACTGGGGGTCAACAAAAATGATCGCACAAAGAGATAAACGCATACGTTTACAAAACATAATAATAATACCACATAGGCATTCAGAGCAGAGCATGGATTTCCATCAATCTACTTCTCAGAACAGAGCATAGATTTGAATCAATCAAGCTCTAGTGATCACTATTATCATTTGGTCATCAGCCACGACTGAGAGGTCTGTCCCTTGATCATAAGGACTAACTCACTGGCAAGCTCAATTGATCAACCTTAATGCTGGGGCGGGACCTCACATAAGGAGAGAGAAGGTATATAAATGTCCAGAATGACGGAATCCTATGTGGTGCAGTGCAAGGAAAATATATCTGTGAGTGCAAAATTTAAAAAAGGTTGTGTGGAGAGACAAACAGCTCTGAATGATCCAACCCTCCTCACACCTAGTAAAAACTGTGCAGAAAAAAACTTTAGCAGTAATACAGAGTGACTGCTATGTAATAGGTCGACATGTTTCAGCCATCAAGGGAGATTCCCGAAGGCTTTCTTCAGGACCTGTAAAGTCAAACAAAGCTACTGCATATACATCCACTCTATTCGCAATATAGTGTGAAAGACATTAACTAAGGTTGGAAAAATAATACAACCTCACTTTGTACTAATCCTCCAATCAGCGGGTGCACGTCACCTAAGGAGAATAGAACAATTGTAATAAACAACTCATTCATCCAATGTGCTTCTAAATAGTGAGACCAAAAAAGTGTCTATGTCCACTAAATAACATAAGCGCATCAAAGTATGGCTTACCCGTCTTGACCAAGGATCAAACCTCACCTCCCTGGAGCCTATCTCAGGAGTATGAGGCCCCGCTCTGTAACAGGAAAAAAGAGCGAGGGGTTGAACGGTTAAGGGGGAGGAATAAAATATTCATCTACATTGCCCCAGGTAAACACTCATATATTCTTAGCCGATATATATGTCTAAAAATATGCCTATACGAGTGCATAATGCAGTGTCCGCACGACACAACTCTACTTGTCAATCCTGGTGCGAAGTCTCAACAAACTAAGTGAATCTGGCATGTGGAAAGGCATATGTGAAAAAAGACCTGAATTTGAAGCGTCTTTTATGCTAATATCAATTTACTCAAACAAAAAGGGGTATCATCGCTATTCAGACTGGCTGGCAGCAGAACCCCTCTACATCCGATAAAAAACACAATGGAACCCCAGCGCGGGTACCTACCTGTCCGTCGTTGCCTCTGGACTGTTCTGAGTCAGGGGGAGAGGCAACGGCTGGACTGAAAGCGTGTCTTAAATAGCACGTCCAAGCATGGCTGATAACAATCAGTAGACTTCCGGCTCGGAATGCTGTCATCATCGTAACGTCACATGAGTGGAGACGCTACGGAAAAAAGTATGTGTAATGTCTCGCAACGTGAATAGCGTCGCGACGTGGACTACACAATGATGTCACAAAATCCAAAAATGTAGTTTGATATGGGGAACAACCTTTACAACGCAACTATTACATCGCACTACACTTACAACGCAGGCATTACAATGGAACATCCTTTACAACGCATGACACTACAATGCATACCATTACAACGCATACCATTACAAAGCAGACACTACATCGCATGTCACTACAACGCAGGCATTACAACGCATACCATTACAACGCACACCATTACAATGCATACCATTGGAGTTAGAATATTAATTTTTAACCCCTACACTATCCAACACTTACCCTACTGTTGCACCCCCTGAAGTTAGAATATTAATTTTTAACCCCTACACTATCCAACACTTACCCTACTGTTGCACCCCCTGGAGTAAGAATAGTAATTTTTACCCCTATACTATCCAACACTTACCCTACTGTTGCACCCCCTGGAGTTAGAATAGTAATTTTTACCCCTATACTATCCAACACTTACCCTACTGTTGCACCCCCAGGAGTGAGAATAGTAATTTTTACCCCTACACTATCCAACACTTACCCTACTGTTGCACCCCCTGGAGTTAGAATAGTAATGTTTACCCCTATACTATCCAACACTTACCCTACTGTTGCACCCCCTGGAGTAAGAATAGTAATTTTTACCCCTATACTATCCAACACTTACCCTACTGTTGCACCCCCTGGAGTTAGAATAGTAATTTTTACCCCTATACTATCCAACACTTACCCTACTGTTGCACCCCCTGGAGTAAGAATAGTAATTTTTACCCCTATACTATCCAACACTTACCCTACTGTTGCACCCCCTGGAGTTAGAATAGTAATTTTTACCCCTATACTATCCAACACTTACCCTACTGTTGGACCCCCTGGAGTTAGAATAGTAATTTTTACCCCTATACTATCCAACACTTACCCTACTGTTGCACCCCCTGGAGTAAGAATAGTAATTTTTACCCCTATACTATCCAACACTTACCCTACTGTTGCACCCCCTGGAGTAAGAATAGTAATTTTTACCCCTATACTATCCAACACTTACCCTACTGTTGCACCCCCTGGAGTAAGAATGGTAATTTTTACCCCTATACTATCCAATACTTACCTTAAATGCAATGTAACATTATGCGTTGTAATGGTATGCGTTGTAAAGGTAGTATGCGATGTAATGGAATGCGTTGTAAAGGTAGTTTTTTAAAATGCGTTGTAGTGTCATGCGATGTAATGGAATGCAATGTAGTGGATGTTGCGTTGTAAAAATTGCATTGTAAGTGCATGCGTTGTAAAAGTATGCGTTGTAACATCATACATCCGTTCGATATACATGGTTTCTCGTAGATTGAGAACATCCAAAGTCACAAAATATCTGTAAAATGTGTCACGTTAGTACCTTCGTTTAATAACCAAAGGGATGCTAAATCCACAATACAAAAGAATCCCGCTATGGTAAAAAGGCAGGATCCAATATTGTTTATCTTAGAATTCAAACCCAACTTTATTGGTAATGAGCACAGACAAGTATATGCACAAAGGCGATCTAATGCTAAAGACACCTCTCTGATCTGTATAATGAGTCTTACCGTGATAAAGAGATGTCTTAAAGGAACATATATAATATGTCATATATTACTTAGACCGAAGTATGGCTCTCTAATAAACCAAAAGACACACATGTTAGTAAGTCACATAAATGAAGTACAGTCGTATGCCTCGCTGTTGTCACAATATATAAACGCTGCTTAAATTCCCATTTCCTTAGAAGGGTGTGTTATGTAAACCAGATGTGATCTAGCAATGGGTATAGCTGCCTAATCGGCATGGAGTGTTATGCATGCAGATGTCAATTCAGAGAGAGTGATGTCTTAAAGACTAACCCAGGGTATATCATCATTAAGACCCAGGACATCACTGTGAAGCTTGTGAACCCATCTTTGCTCCTTCACAAACAGATACCTAGAGATGTCACTAACATGTGTTAGTATGACAGGTTTCTCTAGCACTGTCCACGTGAAGTCTTCTGCTCTGTGGTTCTTATCTGAGAAATGCCTCATGAGTCTGGTGGTGAGCTTCTTGCACCTGAAGGTGCTTTTGTGTTCTAACATCCGTGCCTTGACTTTCCGGGTTGTCATACTGACATATTTAGTCAGGCAAGGACAGGTGATTAGATAGATCAGATTGCTGCTGTTGCAATTCGTAAAATGAGATTGCACCCAGGGTCTGTTGGTCCCTATGTCCACGGATGTAGTGTGTGCAGTCTGTGGACATACAGAGCAAGCCCCACAGGGATGGTGGCCTGTCACTGCTGGTAGGTCCCATAAGGTACCCAACATCCTTGCCGGCAAAACTTGCGGACGTGTATGAACCAGTCTATCTCTGATGTTACGAGCTCTTTTGAAGGCAAACAAAGGAGGAGCGATTTTCTCGTTACAGCAATTCAAGAGCCGCCAATGTCTTCGAATGCTCTTCTGTATGTTATTAGATAATGTGCTAAATGTGTGCACAAAAGTCAAACGTTCAAGGGGTGGTTTCTTCACTGGTGGCTCAAGTAGGGCCTCACGGTTATTATTAGAGGCCCGTTTCAGAGCTCGCCTCACCAGTCTACGAGGATAGTGTCTATCCAAAAGTTGTGTTGTTAAAGGTCTGGTGTGTTTCTCAAAGCACTCAGGGGTGGAACAATTCCTTCGGACACGAAGAAACTGGCCGTAAGGTAAATTGTCTCTCAATGCTTTTGGATGCTGACTATCATACCGTAGAAGTGAATTACGCGCCATGGGTTTGCGTTATATTTCACTCTCAAGGCCTTGGGGTGTAGCAAAGATGGACAAATCAAGGAAGGCCAACCTAGTCTTCTGTATCTCTACAGTAAATCTCAGGAAATCATTCTGTGTGTTCAGCCATTGATGAAAAGCAAGGATAGACTCATGATCACCATGCCAAATAACCAGCATATCATCGATGTAACGCTTCCACAAGCGAATCGATTCAAAGAGTACAGATTTAGCAGGGTTAGTGTGGCCAAAGACCCGGAGGATCTGCAGAATACGAGGCCCCAAGATCCATGGGTCAGTCATGAAAAACAAGACGTCGTCTGCATATAATGCAATTTGGTCTGGTTGTGATCATGGCCAATCGAAGCCTCTGAGCACCGGATCCCTACGAACCCATGCCGTCAGGGGTTCTACCGCCAAGGCAAAAAGAAGAGGGTGCAGGAGGCAGCCCTGCCATGTGCCACGACTGATGGGAAAGAAGGGAGAGCGATGACCAGCAATACGCACTGATGCCATAAGTTCTGTATAGAGTAGGTGCACGTATGTTACATAGCGTGGACTGAAATTGATCACCTCCAAAAGTTGGAATAGGTACTCCCAGCTAAGGGATTCGAAGGCCTTGTCTATATCTGCCAGGAGTAAGTCCGCGGGGCGACCCAGCTCCGGGGCTAATGCCATGACGTTTTGGACCCGATGAATGTTATGTCGAGTGGCCCGATGTGGCATAAAGCTGGATTGGTACAAATGTACCAAATCTTGGATGCAGGTCTGCAAGTGATCCGCAAGAACTTTCCCCAGTAGCTTGGATTCGAAATTGATTGACGGTATGAGGACGGGTCCTCTGGTTGGCAGCTGGGCTTTAAAAAGAGGACAATTTCAGCTGGGCGCCAGTCCTGAGGCAATAGTTGCTTCTCAAGGGCTCCTGTATTGTTTCCAATATTTGCGGGCCCAGCATGGCCATATGGGAGTGAAGGAACTCCATAGGGAACCTGTTGGGACCCGGAGCTCGACCTGGTTGCATCGCGGTCAGTGCAGCTGCTAATTTGTCTATTGTAATGGGGGTGTCCTATTGGTCTCTCATCTGGTTTGATAACCACTGAGGGGGAATATCCCGTAGGAACTCTGCTATGAGATCCTCCAAGAGGTGTTCTCCCTGGGTGTATAGCGTGGAGAAATGATGTGCGAATTCTGCCACCACTTCTATGGAGGATGTATGTAAGGCACCGTCACTACACCTGATAGTTGGAACTGTGGCTGGGCCTTGCCTGGCTTGACAGAGTCTGTGTAACATTTTACTGGATTTGTCCCCCCACTGATATATTCGATATTGAACGCCAACCAGATTTCTTTTTCCTTCTCTGTAAGGTGATGATGTAGCTGATGTTGCACAAGGGACAAGTTTCTCTGAAGGGTTGGACTAGGATCTACTGGTATTGTGTCTCCAAGGATATGGATTGGGTCTCCAACTCCGTCTGCTGAGAGGAGCGTTTGCGTTTGTCGTTAGCCCTATAGCTAATGTGAACCCCTCTAATAGTGGGTTTCAGGGCCTCCCAAAGAGTTTCTTTAGAAGGTGCTGAGTCGGTATTTAAGGTTAAATATTCTTGAATCGCTGTGTGTAAACACTCCTGGTAATCAGGATCAGGCAGATGCCATTGGGACACCCGCCACTTAGAGGGAGGTTTTTGTAGGTGCAAGAGGAGTGTCACCGTGACCGGGGAATGATTGGACAACCCTCTTGGGAGATGGGAGACCTGCGCAAACCTGTGTACATAGCTCCATGATGTGAACAAGTAATCAAGGCGAGACATGGAACCATAGACCGTGGACAGGTATGTGCAGCCTATCTCGGCGGGATGGTATTCCTGCTATATATCAGTCCATCCCAGTGCCCCAGCAAGCGACGATAGTTTTGAGGCAAGAATGGGAGGGTCTACCCCCGATCCCCGTCTCCTATCAAATGATGTCATAGTATCATTCCAGTTGCCACCCAGGAGGGACAGACCCTCTGGAAGTTCAACCCACAGATGAGTAATACCTTCTACAAATGTGGTCCCAAGAGGTGGGGGTGAATACACACTGCCTAGATTGAGTGATTCACCATAGAGCGTTCCCGACAGGAGAACAAATCTGCCCCCTGGACCTACCCAGTGTTTAGTATAAATGAAGGGAACATGACTATGGATAAGAGTAGTTGTTCTACGGGATCGCCTAGTGAAACCCACATGACATACCTGTTGGTAAACGAACCTAGGTAGGCAGGAAGTATTATTGCCCAGGAGATGAGTCTCCTGAAGAAGAAGAATGTCAGCCCTGTATTGTTTAGCTTGCTTAAGGACAGCCCCCCATTTGACCTTCATGAGCAGCCCTCAGACATTCCACGTCACTACCGTCAGGTCACCTACATGGGAAACCTCTACCTGAGTGGCCATATATCTATTCTGGGTTTGAGAGTAATAGTCTGCCTAATGAAGAATGGGATGTGTGTCTGCGCATGTAAACAACAAATAATAACATAACTCTGAATTCCAGGAACTCCTCCTCCGTACCCCCCTCTCGATACTGCCAACAACTAGGAGCATCTGTCACGGTGAGGAGCACCCCATGACCGCAAACTAAGATCCCGAGTCCCCCTCCAATGGATCCCAACCACCCCATAAAACATTAACCGTGGGGTACAAGTGTCCGTGTAGGTCAGCCACCGTGCATAGTGTCCACCTCCACTTGGTGCAGAGTATGCATGGTAAATTCAAACTATGGACATATAAATATTTGCTAGCGGGAATATCATAGACCGTGGGTCAAATAAGATGCTCGCTCAGGGCTGTGAAGAACCAGAATCTTTTGGACCTAGTCGCGGAGGGTACGCCCAAAGTCTTCGTAGTTCTCCTGCTTCGCTACACAGAGACACAGGACACTCTGTCGGCGTTAGAAGATCAGATTTATTACCTGCAGCTAGTACAGTTATCCTAGAAGTACACAAAGTAGGTTCTCAGGAGACTGCCACTTCACTCTGTGGCGCATCAGGTTAAATACTATACAATGATACAATTATTAACGAAATACACTCCCAGAGCATACAAGAAAGAGCCAATAAGGAAAGTTGGAAAACAAGGCGGAACCAATAGAAAAGACCTCTCCTCCAACTGTGTTTGTCATCCCACCCTCAAACTAATTCATTAACAGATTCATAACTATCATAACTAACTTGCAGGTGGCAAGATACGTTTGTGTGTGTTGGAGGACAGTCGTGAAACGAGAGAATGCTAGCAGGAGACAGTGAAGGCCAGTTGATAAGATAAGGTCAGGAAAGAATAGTGTGAGCCAACAGATAGTTGAGACAGGAATTAGAAAAGCCAGACAGGGATTAGTGTACTCGGCTAGTTCTAACACCAGCTTTGCAAATAGAGGCCGAGGGCGTTTTTCGACACCAGGCTACAGAAAAAGCAGAATAGACTTTGTTCGCTGTGCTGCCTGAGTGATGGCAACACAAAATGGCGGCGGGCCACAAAATGGCGGGTCGATTCGCTCGTGATCGAAAATCGAAGTTCCTCAGACCCTCCTTTTGCCAGAACTCAGGCAAGATAGACTCATGTTAATCTGAGTCCACGTCAATAGCCATGAGGTCATCGAGCTGTTGCTGTAACATCAATCTTATGTTTTCTGTTACTTGTGGTTTGGGTTTTGGGATGCACATAGTAGCACAAAGATCACAGATAGCGGGACCACACTGCATACAAAGACAACAGGAAAATATAATGGTCAGGATTATACCAAGGAACGTCATAGCTTTCCAACCCCATTTGGACAGTAGTCCCCAAAACCATTCCGTTAAAGACCAATCTCCTTCGTCCTGATGGATAGACTCAGAGATTATGTGCAACTTGGAGATAGCTTGGTATACTTTCGGAGCGTCATTAGGAATGAAAATACAGCAACTTGACCCGATCAATTTGCACACTCCACCACGATCGGCAAGAACAAAATCTAAGGCAACTCGATTTTGCAAGGTCATAAGACGATCCGCCTGTAGTTCTGCCGTGATGTTACTTAAGGCTCCTACAGTGATGTCTATTGTAGTCTCTACGACACCGACCAATTGTCTTATATTTCTGCTGTTAGCCATTGGACCCCAGAAGGGAAGAAAACCTTTAAGAAAATCTCCTCCCTCTTGTCCTGCTGTGTCCTTTGAATCAATAATCCCTCTGCCGTATCGGGTTCGGTGATGATTTGCGGAAGCAGTGTAGGTAGGGGGAAGAAGAAAGGCTATATAACAAGTACCAGAGAAACCCGTTGGTAACCAAGTATAAGCTCTATCATAGCAGATGAAATAGGTGCCTTGAGACGGCACTAGAGGAGGCAAGTTCTGAGAGGAATAAACGTACGTGTAGGAGCAGTTATTCCTTTGTGTAGTGTCAGAAGGGCGATCGTGATTCTGTAAGCAGAAGTTACCCATATGTGGTATAGTCCAAATCGGCGAGGACTTTCCTTTTCCAACCTTACTACTGAGACTAGACATATATTGAGTGACGTTCCAATTAGTGTATGCTTTTCTTTCATCAATGGGGATTTTACTATTTTCCATGATTTTAGCCATAACTACCATACCTTTAATCAAAGAACTTTGACTAAAATCCGGATAATTAATATGTGAACTAACAGATCGTCTGAATTTACTTTGATAAGCGTTGGAGAAGATGACGAAGTAAGCCCAAGCAGAACCCTCATAAGAAAAAGGAAGGACTATATATGGCATTCCTTTCTCTGTGGTATGTGGCATAAGACCACACACCCAACAATCAGTTGTATTAACCACTAATTGGTGCTGATGTAATAGCTGTATAAAGGAATTGTTAAAATATTCGGTTCTTCTGACAAGTTCATGTGGAAGGAGAGTATGAAAGAGGTGTGGAGAGATAGTAGAAGAAGGCAGAGAAGAAGAAGGGGAGGCATCATTTGGCTGCAAAGCATAAATTATCCAACTAATAAACGCCAAAACAATACATAATGATATAATAACACATAAAGTTATACTAAAACGACTGTACATTATTTTACAGGATGCTTTCGTCATTTCATCTCTTCTTTCTTTATTACTTAGTGTAGTTTCCATCTTACTAATGGATGCTCACGGCAATCTTCCTCAATCACTGAAGTCATGATGCTCTACCATCCTATGACACTGAAGATCCTGCAGACCTATTGCCACTACTCAGGTCGTGACCTAGACTCCTACCGTGACCCTGCAACCGGGACAGAATACTACACAAGGGAGAAAAGAGTCTTAAATGTTCTTTGGCCTGGGTCTTAAGTTATAGTGTTCTTTCCCCGGAACATTCTGGTTTTGGAACAATGTTCGTGGTTCAGTCGTATCCAAGCGATGATGTGATGGAATTGCTTCCTGTAAAATGTCGTCGTCCTCTTTCTCAGACAGTGTCCCATTCAGGTGTGCATCACTAAAAGGCACGAATCGTGGAGTCTTTTCGCTTTCACAGTCACCAACACCTCTACGAACCCACTGATCAAAAGGCAAAGGCAAAGGCACTTTCTTGCAATGCACACCGTGAATCCAATTTTTCTTTCCTTCGACTTTAACTGCTGTCCTTGTAGTCAACAAGACCATTCGAGGCTCTCGCCACCTGGGTTTCAAATTGCTGGACCTCTGAAAATTCTTCACGCATACCCAGTCACCTGGTCGGATGGAGTGACCTGGGTCTGTGGAAGCTTCCGGCAGAGCACTCTGAACCTGTTGATGAAGAACACACAATTTAGTCGTAAGGTCATGCAGATAATCAATCAACATTGGATATGGCAAGTCTGAGAATTTCTTAGGGCGAAGGATTCCCCATACGTTGGCCGGACGGCCAAATACCACTTCGTATGGGCTAAGTCCCAAACGAGAGTGTACTGCAGTTCTGGTGGATAGCAGAGCTAACGGCAAAGCATCAGGCCAATTGAGTCCTGTACTTGCTTGAACCTTTGCTAACTTTAACTTCAAGGTTCCATTGTAACACTCTACTAAACCCGCTGATTGTGGGTGATTTGCCGCATGGAACTTTTGCTTGATACCAAGACCTGCACAAACTTTGTGCATGACTTGGCCAACAAATTTGCTCCCATTGTCACTCCAGACAATGCGCGGCAAACCAAACCTGGGGAAGAACTCTTTTAGAAGGATTTTAGCTGTGGATAGGGCTGTGTTATCTTTTAGAGGGTATGCTTCTATCCATCTCGAAAAGGCGCATACTACCACCAGAACATATTTGAGGTTGTTGCATCGCTCCATATGAATGTAATCGATTTGCAACACCTCAAATGGATATGTTGGAGGAGCGAAGTGACCTGCTGGAGTGGGGGTTCCCTTTCCTGGGTTGTACATTAAACAAACAATACAGTGCTTCACTACATTGTCTGCACATTTTGGGATATTTTCATTCTGCCACACTGGAGCCAGAAGTTTGCAAATGCCTTTTGCACTTAGGTGGGTTCGGACCATGTGCCATAGTAACCACTGGGAGAACATAGGCATCTGGTAACAGCCAATGTTGATGTTCTGATAATTCCACCCAACAACCCATCTCATTTAACATTCCTGTACTTTCATTCCACTTGCTTATCTCTCTCTCTGAAGCCTCTTTCTGAATTGATTTTACGCTTTCCACTGTATTCTCATACATTCCTCTCTCTCTGACCCAATTCGCAGGTCCTGCCACATACATTCGACTCGTTGAATCTCTCGCTGTTTGCTTTGCTATTTCGTCTGCAAATGCATTTCCTCGACCAACATTATCCGTAATCTTCTTGTGTGCACTACATTTCACAATCGCTATTTGGATGGGTAAGGCAAGTGACTCGAGGAGATCAGTCACTAACTGACCATGTTGTATTTTGGTGCCATGTGAAGTGAGGAAAAACCCTTCTCCTTCCAGAGACGCCCAAAATTGAACGCTACACCAAAAGCGTATTGGCTGTCAGTGTATACGTTCACTCTTTTCCCTTTTGATAATACACAAGCTCTTGTTAGTGCTATCAATTCTGCTGCTTGCGCTGAATTGTGTCTAATGCGTGCAGTTTCCACAATCGTATGTAAAGTAGTTACAGCATAGGCTGAAACCGTATCTCCATTAGGCATTTTAAAGCAAGAACCATCTACCCATAGAGTTCCATACGGATTCTCTAGCGGTGTGTCTCTCAGGTCAATTCTTCCTTTTGTCTCTTCCTCAGTACGGAAGAAACAATCATGCTGATCCTCAACATTATCCTCATTTGGAAGAGGCAACTAAGTAGCTGGATTTAGGGTATTGCATCGTTTGATGTGTATATGACTAGCCAAAAGCGTCAGCTCGTAACCAGTTAGACGAGCACTCGTAAGATGCTGTGTTTTCGTTCTGTTTAGCAAAGTATCCACTGCATGTGGCACCATGACAATGAGAGTGTTATCCAACACCACTCCAGCAGACTGTCGGATAGAAATTGCTGCTGCTGCTGTCACTTTGAGACAACTGGGTAATGCTTTAGCTACAGGATCTAACATAGCCGAAAAATAGGCACATGGCCGCTGTTTGTCTCCAAATTGCTGTGCTAAAACTGACAATGCACAACCTTCTCTCTCATGCACATAGAGTGTAAAAGGCTTAGTGTAATTTGGAGAGCCTAGTACAGGAGCAGAACACAGAGCGGTACGTAAGTCAGTGAAACTCTTTTGGCACTCATCAGTCCATGGAAGGGGCTGAGGCGTATCTTTTAAAGTGAGTGCCAATAAAGGTTTGGCAATTAGAGAGAAGTTAGGGATCCACTGTCTACAATAAGAAGTAATACCCAGAAAGGCACGTACTTCCCTTTGTGTGGATGGTACAGACATTCGCGCAATCGCCTGAATTCGTTCTGGTGTCAATCGTCGTCCCTCCTTTGAGAGGCGATGACCCAAGTAGGTAACCTTTCGACAAACATATTGTAGTTTGGAAGGTGAAACCTTGTGATTCAGTTTAAACAAGTAGCGTAACAATGCAACAGTGACATCTTTGCAGATATCTTCTGAATCAGCTGCGACTAATAAGTCATCCATATATTGAATAAGAGCAGCACCAGACGGCAAATGAAAAGTATCAAGATTACATTTTAAAGCTTGACTGTAAATCGAGGGACTTTCACAATAACCTTGGGGTGCGCGCTTAAACCGGAAGCTTCGGCCTCCAAGAGAGAAACCAAAAATGTCCCTACTCTCTTCTGCAATGGGAATACTGAAGAAGGCATTCTTTAGATCGATAACAGAGAACCAAGTTGCTGTGGAAGGTATTATTGTCAGCAAGGCAGTGATATCTGGAACAACAGGAAATTGTGGAATCACAATTTTGTTTACTTCTCGCAGATCAATTACATAACGGTACACAGGAGGCTGAGAAGGATCAGTGCGTTTAAGAACAGGAAGAATAGGACTATTGCATGTGTTACCTCTTGTTTCTTCAACCACACCCTTCTGAATCAAGTCATGAATGATTCCCAAAAGCGCTTTCTCACCTTCAGCAGAAATTCTATATTGTGGGATGCGCGGTAATTCAACATTGGGCTTGAGAATGACAACATAAGGCGGAATCTCAAGACAACCAACATCATTTGGACCCGTGGCCCAAAGTGCTGTTGGAAGAGAAAGTAATTCAGGAGGAAACTGATCTTTGGACAAATACATTGGGGAGACCAATTTCTGTCCTAAAGTAAGATGTACGCCAGAAGGAGAACAATATATTGTAGCATGCATTCTTTTCAATAGGTCTAGACCCAACAGATTTTCACCGCAACCATTCGTTAACAGAAGTGGAGCTTCCAAATCATACGGACCAACTGAAATAGGCAAAGGGCAAGAAATTGGATTACGAACAGGGGCGCCAGAGAATCCTACGGAAACATTCGTTAAGCCAGACAAAGGTGCCCCAGGGAGTTTAGAATGAATGATAGAACTTCTCATTGCTCCAGTATCCAGAAGAAATGGCTCTGAAACACCCATTGTAGTGACGTTAACATAAGGTCCATTTTGATCTACTGGGATTGGCACAACTCCCTTACTTTGTCCATGGCTGTCCTAGTTAGCATGAAGACTCTCATTCTCGCCTTCAACATAATGGTCTTCATCATAATACTGAGTAGACCTCACAGTCTGTTGATCAAAGTAGTTCATGGAATTGGGAGAAGGAAGGGCACGCTGTTCTTGAGTCAACATACCTCAACCTCTACCTCTGTTTGCTGACTGGAGGCCAGCACGACCTCGTGGAGCAGATAACGCTCCATTGCGCTGCAATAAAACCGGACAACTATTCTTAAAATGACCTTCCTCTCTACAATAGGCACATTGATTAGGACCTAACAAAGGTCGCGGACTGTATGGTTCAGGTTTTTGATGCAACCTCTGAAACTGCGGAGGCTGCTGAATTTGAGGCTGAGCATAACGTGGCGGATAGGCTTGTTGCAAGAGAACCTTCGTCTTTAATTCTTTCGTCTTTTTCTCTTGCTTTTCTTTTTCTTCCTTATCTCTGTTCTCGTAATATTGTGCAGTAGCCAATATCTGGGCAGAAGAAGAAACAGCCCATGAACTTTCTGAATCTTTTAATTTGTGTGACAGCTCGGGAAGCAAATTGAATACAAATTTGTCCACGAATAATCGCTGTCCACCCTCTGTAGCCATGTCTTGACCACTGTGGTCGATAAATGTCTCCTCGAAACGAGTAAAGAAGTCAGAGACACTTTCATATTTCTTTTGTTTGCATGCTGCTAGTTTATCCCAATTAACTCTCAGTGCAGGCATCATAGTTTTCATTAACGTAATGATTTTACCAGGGAGTTCCGAGATCAGAGCATCAGGCTTTGCGCCACCCACTTGGTCTCTATCTGTATTAGTTATAACATCCCAAGTAGCACCTAGTTCCTGTGCGTGATCCTCTCTACGGATTTTAGCCCATATTGTCTGTGGGACTACATTACCCATTAGCATGTCAATATCTGCTAGGTTCATAATACAAGCATCAATTGTCTGCGATAATTCTTTGTAATAACCTGCAGGGTTCTTACGAGGATCTGGGAGAGTCTGCTTGAGGGCCAAAACTTCAGATCTCTTCCAAGGGAAATGTTCCCATATGCGTTGGAAATGAGCAGGAATAGGTGCATTACCACCTACTCCCGCAACTGCCTCCTTGCATACTGGAGGAACCTCTCTCATAGGATAATTTTTCGACGTCAGTCTAACCGACGGATCGGAATCAAGACAAATCTGAGAAAACAATAAGGATCTATAAAAGATAAGCGTCCTTACAGCTTCCTCAACTTTAGAACCTACAATAAGTCCTTTTTCAAAATCAGCCTGAATATTTAACAGATCTTGTGAGACCGGACTCGAACTCACATCTTCCCATTCTTTAATGAGAATGTCGCACATTACATTGAAAGCGTATCTTTGCGTAGGCGCATTCCATTGCAAAAAGGTAGGCATAATATCGAGCACACTATATTGTGGACCCTTCTTGATCCATCTTCGTGCAAGAGGGTCTAGCTTCTCTCGTTCCTCAAAATCTGGGAACTGACTACGAGATTGTCTTCGAGCAAAAGTCGGAGACACATTTAAAGCTCCAAAGAAAGGAGATAGAATACTAGTGACAGAGTCTGTGAGACGCTTACGCACAGACGGTGAATTAGACATTAGAATTGGAGACAGAGTATTAGGGGAACTGACAGGAGAAGAACTGGTAATTGCAGGAGGAGCAGAAGGAGATCAGGAGATGAAGGCAAAGAAGTTGAGATTAACGGTAAAACCGGCAAGGGCGGTAATACTGGAGGAGGCAAATGCTGAAGAGCCAGAAACGGCGGAGGTACCACTGGCAGCTGAGCAGGCTGTAACAGCTGAGGTACATTGGCATTTTGCGCATAGGGCGGAGGCAACCTTAATAAATGGGACATTAGGGGACCTTCTTCTATATCTTTCTTATTATCAGAAGGAGAAACAGGCAACACCGGATACCATTTATCTATCGCCATACGATGCTGTCTTTCTGAAATTTCAGTCGCATTATCAACTTCATCATTATTGAACTGTTGGGCAGCCTGTATAATTGTCATACCCTGTGCTTTCCTATCTCGTTTTGCTTGTTTAATTTCTTTCTGTTTGGCTTCCTTACGCCAAAGGCGGAAAGAGTCAAACATTGCCGGCCGGGCTTTTCTTTTGAACAAAACTGCTTCCAAATTATCTAGCACATCAGGATCAAAACTACCATTTTCTGTCCATTTTAGAACACCATCTTTCTTCATGTGTCGGGTCCATGTCTCGTCAAAGGCAATGGGGCCGATACCATGTTTTGAATAGAGCTCATATGTGGGAGTTCCAACCGAAGGAATCGGACAAGAGTCCTCAAGTCGGGAGTCCCTATTACAACCAAGACAACAAATTCTTCCAAACTTAGTCAGACCAGGCATCTCAAGATGTCTCCGGACTGTTCACAAACTTCAAGGGAGTAAAACTCAGTTTACGCAGCACAAATGCACTTACCCTCGGCTTTATCTTTTGCAAAAGATAAATCTAAGAACCTAAGGAAATCAATCAAAGAACAAAACTTGTGGGCGCGACCCACAAAAATACTAAACTAAGGACGTCTTCTTCCACCAACAGAAGCCCGTCTATCGTCTCGCCTTACCATACATCATCAAAGGAATGGGCCAAAGCAGGGCGGCAGTCAGGGCAGTGGTCATCAGTAGCTGTCAGGAAGGAGTAACCGCGCTGCAAAAGACCTTTGGACCACTTTCGACATACAGGGGTCGCTTAGTGTGGCTCGCGAACCCTCCGGAATTTTCTTGCGGGGTTCCTCACAACCTTCGAGCAGAACCGATGCCACTGAAGCCGCCCCACATTGGGCGCCAGTTGAAGAACCAGAACCTTTTGGACCTGGCGGTGCAGGGTACGCCCAAAGTCTCTGGAGTTCTCCTGCTTCGCTACACAGAGACAAGGGACACTCTGCCGGCGTTAGAAGATCAGATTTATTAGCTGCAGCTAGTACAGTTATCCTAGAAGTACACAAAGTAGGTTCTCAGGAGACTGCCACTTCACTCTGTGGTGCATCAGGTTAAATACTATACAATGATACAATTATTAACGAAATACACTCCCAGAGCATACAAGAAAGAGCCAATAAGTAAAGTTGGAAAACAAGGCGGAACCAATAGAAAAGGTTTGAAAACAGAAATATGAGATGACTCGAAGAGACCTCTCCTCCAACTGTGTTTGTCATCCCACCCTCAAACTAATTTATTAACAGATTCATAACTAACTTGCAGGTGGCGAGATACGTTTGTGTGTGTTGGAGGACAGTCGTGAAACGAGAGAATGCTAGCAGGAGACAGTGAAGGCCAGTTGATAAGATAAGGTCAGGAAAGAATAGTGTGAGCCAACAGATAGTTGAGACAGGAATTAGAAAAGCCAGACAGGGATTAGTGTACTCGGCTAGTTCTAACACCAGCTTTGCAAATAGAGGCCGAGGGCGTATTTCGACACCAGGCTACAGAAAAAGCAGAATAGACTTTATTCGCCATGCTGGCTGAGTGATGGCAACACAAAATGGCGGCGGGCCACAAAATGGCGGGTCGATTCGATCCTGATCGAAAATCGAAGTTCCTCAGCTGGAGGAGCGTCGGGTAGAGCCGGAGTGATGCCGCCATTTTGATTTCATAATGCGTGAGCCCCTAGATGAGTCAAACTCCATTGGGGGCGGGGAGTGTGGTCTAAAGTGGGCCCTTTTGTCAGACCAGGGGAAAACTGCTTCAGGTGAATCAAAAAAGAACATTTTAGAATTGTAAATGACTCGGGGCCTGGCAGCATAAAGCAGCATGTATGAAATGTTAAGCCTGGAGTCAAGGACAAGTTTATCTTTATTCGAAGGGGTATACTGTAACACTGCATCTCTCACCGCATAATTTAGCAACTTGGCGATGACCGGCCATGGATTCTCCCCAGGGGGTGGCTTTCTTGTAAGTGCCCGGTGGGCCCTCTCGACCACAAAGCATGCTGAGATCATGTCCGCAGGCAGCAAGTCCTTGAGCCATGAGGTATGGAAGAGATTTATGGAGTTGCCCTCGCAGCCCTCCGGAAAACCAACAAAACAGCGGTTGTTGTGCCTTGCGCAGCCTTCTTAGCCTTCTGCTTGGGAAGCAAGCTCCTGAGAATTCACCGTTAATTTATTAACCTGCTGTTAGAGGGTCGTCACATTATCTTCTACTGATGACACCCGCGTCTCAGCTTCGGTGATAAGGTCAACAGCTTTTCGCAGGTCCTGTTTCAGAAAGGAGACTTCAGTACTCACTGCACCAATTTTGGCCTCTAGCATGTCCCTTGCTTCTGTAATGGCCACTAAGAGAGCCGCATTATCCGGTATGAGGTCAGGCAGGGAGCACCCACTCGCAGTCGATGCATATTAGTCCAGAGTGCTCTGTTTCGCACCTGTGGCACCAGGCGTGTCGTTCCCCATTGTGGTGCTGCCAATTGATTACTCCAGCTATTTCTGGGGGGCAGGTCCGAGTCTGACATGGCACACAAGGTTGTAGTAATGTCAATTTTCCACCCCGGTAGAATCTCTAGGGAGCCCACCGCGGCCGGTCCTCTCGGAATCCATCTACTGCTTGGCCACACTGGGTCTAATCCAGCCGCCTCCGCAATCAGCAGCAAACAGCCAAGCAAGCCCCTCTAGTGGAACCTAGCTTGCCGGACCACCAGCACACTGTACACCCCCGATCCCCTCTGCACCACAGGACTGCGTCCTCTTTCCCCGTGCAGAGATCAGTATCCCCATGTCTCCCCCAGGTCCATGGGGCACCGCACGAGAGCACACCACGTCCTGAACTCCAGCTACGTAGCTCAGACCAGCAGCACGGTATTGATGATGAGGCCAAACTGGGACAGAGCCTATTCTCAGGAGGTAGTAGAAAGGGGCCAATGTGGTGAATCATGTGTAATCTACGCCGAGGCCCTGAGTCAGCTTAACCCAATCCTCCACTGGATATCGTGTCCCGCTCTGGCACCCCGGGAAGCGGAGCATGTCACCACCGCAGGCCGGGTGGCTGTGTCTCAGCACTAGGTGCACGGGTGTCCCTCCCGAGGGAGCTCCACTTCATGCGGCGCTGACTGGGCCCCGCAGGCATGGCGCACGGCACCACCCTCCCACACCCCCAAGGTCTCAGAGCAGCAAGCCCCCACACTGGCCGATGCCTGGGCCCGGACAAGCCCCGCGACCACAACAGTGAACCAGGCTGGACTGACAAGGCTCCCCCACTGCCCGGACCTTGGCTAGAGGCTGAGACCGCCGTCCAGCAAGGGCCACGGTAAGGCGAGGGTATAAGTAGACAGGCCACCCTCACTTAGCCCCCCCCGGCACCACCTCTCTCCTAACCTCGGGGACGGATCCCGGTCCCAGCTCAGGACCTGACCACGTCTGCAAAGGATGGGGCAGCAGGCAAAGGGCGCTGGGCCCTGTCCACAGTGCACATCAAACAGTTCTCGTGCCCGCACTCAGTCTCACGGCAGCGATCCTTCCCTTGCTCCACACCAGGTACTCCAAGCGGATTCTTCGTCTTTTAAACCTCGGATGAGCTGCACCGAAGTTGGTTAGGGTAGGATATTAGATGGATTAGTGGGGTGGACGCACGGAGCTTATTCAAGCTGCATCCGCCATGTTGGCTGACCAAGCCAGGCCCCCAATATAGTCATTTTAATGATGCCACAGCAATTTCATCTCACACCCACTTTCTTGTAGTTAAAGGCTCCTCTGCTTCCCAAGGCCCTATATTGGCATATCATGCTTCTGGGAAAAAACAGGTCAAATATGATGGAAGTGTATACAAAACTAAGATTCTGCCAACCATCCTCTATGGTATTAAACCACAAAAGAAATTTGCTTTCTTTAACAGTGTTGAGGAAGAATTTATAAAACTGTGGGGCAGATTTACAAGCCCTTTGCGCCTCATTTGCTCCGCCGTTGCGTCAATTCTGTGACGCAGCGGCGGCGTAAACCTTGCACCAGGTTGCGTCCTATTTACAACATGATGCACCTAGGGAGATGCGTCACGTTGTAAAGCCCTGCGCCACATGAAACCTGCATCAGGTTTCATGTGGCGCAGGGCTTTACAACGTGACGCATCAATAGGTCAATAGTTAAACATATGAATACATATAGTTCAATGAAAAAATAAAAGATGTCAAAATATTACATATTAATTATTTAATAATAGCATATTTTAATAACCTAGTAATGTGGATTATCACTGTTTACACTTGAATTTCTTTTTGTACATGACGTGGGGTTTGAATATAGCCTAACATTCGATCAATTGTGATTTTGAAAACATCAGTATATCTAGAAGAATGGAATCAGAGACAGACCACTTTGTTCTTCCAGTTTGATTTATCTCTGCAAAGCTATTCTAGGAGGAGTTATGAAAACAAATTAATGTTAGGTAGTGGTAAACCTGTAACTAAACTGAATCTTAACGAATTGAAGAAGAATACACAGCAGGAACTTGTACTTCAGTATGTTTATTCTCAGTCGGATACAACGTCAACCTCTTCCCTCGCCTGTCCTACATCAACTAGCACCATCCTCAGCTACCCCAACATTCCATGATGTGGACACTGTGACATCACAGCCACCCACCCTGTAACATAATGCAAGCTCTGATATTCGTGATTCATCTGTATTTTTTAGGTGTTCATATAAATACACGTTTAGTTCTTGCAGGTGAATTAGAAGATCTCAAAGTTGGCTATATCTGAGAATGTACACCCATCTCACCAAGTTGGAAACCACCTATGCAGGCTCCTGACCACCAAGCAGAACAGTTTTATATATAAAAAAAATATATACGCACCTCACTGCTACAGCCATATGGAAACCCACAACATTAGCCCATTTTTGAGCTGGCTTCCTCAATAATAAGGCTTTTGTTGGTCTATTTGGTTGTTTCCTGCAACTATTTATGAAAACTGTATTACTCTGTAACCTCATTACAAAAATTCCATGGTGAGGATCGATGTAGACGCAATTAGAATTAAAAAAAGATAACACACATAAGCAATAAACTTTTTTTAATAAACTTAGCGTGATTCCTGGCCCGTGTCATCCATTTGCCTGGTCAGTTAACCCAACAGCGATATGGTTTACGCACTTCCTATACTCGCACGTCACTGAAGCGCCACATCAGATTGAGCCAATACACAGAGCTGGTCTGAGGACAGAGGTAGGAACCATCCAATCAGTCCTTGAGAGGCGGGGAGAGCATCTCCTTTGAAGTCGCACTAGTGTACCTCTGTGCCCCCTATTCCTACCAGTCCAAATCAGTTAGAACTTAAGTTTAGAGTACACTCATGGGAAATTAACTTGCAGGAACTCATGCAGTCATCTGGTGTGGGATTTAGCTTGAAATCACTTGGGATTGAGATGTTTTAGGAGGATAGATTTGATTACATTCTGTGAGAGTGTAATGCCTTCTGCTGGATTCCACAGCGTCCTCCAATTCTAGTTCTGCAGGCCTTTAATTAGTTGTGCAGGATGCGAGGCCTGCACAAGTAATACGTCCACAATTTTCCCTTACTGGGAACTAAGCACCCCATTGTAGCGCTTGACTCTCTCAGGGTTGCAAAGCAGATCAGTCTAAGTCCTACTCAATGGATGTGGTGTGGGCTAGTAATCAGCATTCACTGATGTGCAATAATAACACTCTTTTTTTGGCAGAGTTTTATATAGCGCGAACTTGACCCGAATCGGGTATCAGAGCGCTTTACATAGCACCAGTTACGTTACATGAGGACACACATTCATTTTTGTTAGGCACAGGGAGATTAAGTGATTTGCCCAGATTCACAGGATGTTAAGCATCATTGCCAAGACTCGAACCCAGTTCCCCAGATTCGAGGTCGACCGCCCTAGCCATTAGGCCAACTCCTCTCACTCAATAAATGATTGTCTAGTCAATGTTTTTTCTTTAAGAAAAAGGAAAAGTACATTTATTACACACAGTCGACCAAATGCATTAATTTACAAATATATTCATATGGCAGATTGAAAATACCCTTAGATGACATTATGTAATCACATTTGTTCCCTAATGGGTCATGACCACCAAAATCACAGTACCCCGCCCCATGTATACCAGATAACACATCACAGTATTGCACCGACCCCCTTGCTCTGGTCCACCCCAAGGGTAATCTATGAAGATCCAGCAGAGCCTTACACACTCTGTTTCTTGTAAAGGGTTGAAAGGTCACAAACCTCAGAAAAAGCCATAACCCGAGCATTGTTGTGCCAATTTGGACAGTTTGGGGATCATTTTCCTGGTGGTGGCAAGCTCTAGCCACCAGGAGCAGTTTAAGCAGACCTCCTAGGTGCTGTATTTTGCAGGGAGCTGGTTCCATGGGCTCTTTGTGCCAGCTCTCCTTCTGGTCTTTGTCTTTGGGTGCAGGAGTCCAGATCTTTCTCCCAACTGGTCCTCTGAGGTTTAAGGGGGCCGGCCTCACTGCTCCTTGGAGAGACCCACTAGTCCTGAGGTCAGCTGGAGGCAGAATCCTTGGTCCTTTTCGGCATCAGATGATTTGTCCTTTCAGTAGTCCATGTCTGTTGCAGTCCAGCAGCAAAAAGGACAAAAGCACCAACAGCTCTTTCTCTCCCCTGCGCAAGAGTTTTTAAAAGGGGGTGGATGGTTCTAGTAGCCAGACACCCCTAGGTTGACACATCATCTCACTACCCCTGTCCCAACTCTCCTGTACTGCATGCTGGGACAGTTCAATATGGTGTCATCCAGGAGTCAATGGTCACATCTGCTCCTGGAGTCTCAGCTCTGCCCCTTACTGACATCACTGTCATGACCTTTCCCACTAAAACTTCAAGGAGGAGCCACCTCCTGTGTTGGCTCCAGTTGTCTGGGTTTCCTCCTTTGTTCAATGGCCCTGGGCTGCCAGCCCTGGTATAGTGGGATAGGCATTTAACAGATGCAGGTTTTGCAGGAGGAAGGCACTGTTAATTACTCCTTTTGAGTGAGGAGGCCTTTGTTCCTGCTGCTGGACAAAAATGTAATTACATTGGCACAGGAAGGTGACAAAAGGCCTGTTCTTTGAACCTTAACTGAGCCAGAGATATATGACAGTTCTGGATCACCCATAAAAAGTACATGTATGGTCTTTGGACATGTGAACATGAACTGCGTGCACCTTTCCACCTCAGTTACATACCCCCACTGGACTTTGAAGGCCTAAGGGAAAAGATATTGCACTCTAAGACAGGTTTCCCCGTATGTATATAATAAAGTGTCACTGCAGATAAAACAGCAAATCACACTGACTTTACCAATAAGTGTCTACTAATATTACTAATATTATAAGGACTATTCCAGGTCAATATCTAACCCTACAACGCCCCCCGCTGCCAGGCTACCTGTGCCCAATTACTTTGCTGTGCACAACGGTAGTCTCACATGTGAACACACATGTTCACATGTGCTCACCTTTAACCAGCCAGGTGCCGCTTATCCTAACTGCATCTGAGCTGACTTATCTTAAAAGACAGACACTGGCAGAACTTATTTTGCAACAAAGTGCCAACGTTTTTTTCAATATTTTTTACCATTACAAAAGTTATTGCCAAATACCAAACAAGACGTGCCATTCAACTTGTCTCAATTTTTCAAATTTCACAATTTCTGTACATCACACCTGGAGAGTTTTACAAGGTGAAGACAAAATGTTTTTTGTCCAAATTGTCAATAGCCATACATATTTTCTTGGACTGTGTTTTTTCTTCGTAGCAATTATTTTTTTATTTTTCTCAGATTCTGAGAATTTGATTACTTCTGTGATATACTTATATTTTGCAATGAAAATCTTTGTTCAAAGTTTTTGTATCCTATTTGGTAACTGTATTTTTTTCATTTATTATAAGATCAGGGACTCAATAACCATGTAGTTAGGTAGACAGAATGCACAACCTTACTGTTCTATTCTGCCCTCCATTCACAAAGATGATAATTATTCACAAACTGAGATATACTAGGTTGGAATCAGTTTTTTCTAGAGTATTTGAGATCAAAGCCTGTACCATTTTTATACAGTTCACAACATGAAACTGTAGGAAAGTGGGTTATTGGTTGAGGGAGTGAAAACCCTACTCACACAACAACCACAGTCCTTGTCAGGGTGAACCACAAAAGTCACTAAATTAACCTGTTCTTAACCCTGTGGTAACTTGGCATAAAGCAGTCAGGTTTATTTTAGAGGTACTATATAAGTTTTCGGAGTGGGAAAAGAGAATTCTGCAGAGTCTATGATAACTCCGTAGGAATTCGTGGTGTCCAGAGAGCAGGCGGAAATCGGCACGTTGCTCTGCTCATGATGATTTTTAGAGCCTCGAGCTTGTACTACACTGCAAAATCAGTTTGAACGGCAGCATGCAGTGCTTCAGAAGGCACTGCTTCTTTGCAACTGCTAGAGCAGAGAGAATCTCACCAGGTGCCCTCCTAGCACCCGAACATGGCACAAGGGAATGCCAATTCTTGCTCGTCAATTTACCGTTGGCGAGCTGCACACAAGACAAAACTCTACAATGCAGAGATTGGTGGAGTTTGGCCGGAACTACGTATTACAAGCATAATGCAGAGTGGCCCCTAGTGTTTATGCAGCACACACAGTAATAAAGTAAAAACACAACACAAAAAAATCCAAAACCACTTTAGAAACACACCGATATTACTTAATAGAATTATACCAAAATTAATTAAATCAAATCAGTAGAACTGGAGTTATGAATTTTTAAAGTGTAAGGTAAAATAGCGACTAAACGATCAAATCTCCAACAGTGCACATCTAGTTACGCATGATTGGGTCAAAGTAAAAAAATATAGCCAACCGCAATGGAGCAACGGTCGTATACAAAATGATTTTTGTGAAATTTAGCACCTAAGAGGTCTAAATACCAACCGTGGGTATATGGTCGAGCGAGACCTGGGCAAAGTCATCAGTTAAGAGCAACCACGATGGAGTGCAGGTCGGATACAATGGGTGGATTGGGCCTAGTCTTGGCTTGTCTTTAGACGTAGAATATTTCTTGAACAAAGGTCCACAAGAAAGTAGATTTCAGCAAGGCAAAGCAGCTAGCTGTGTCAGGAAAAGAGTCATTGTTACCAGCGAACCGATGGATGAAGACTTTGTAAAGCCATCAATGATGGCAGGAAGAAGCTCAGAGAGGGAAAAACTGGATTTCCAGGAAGAGGAGGTAATCAATGGGGAGTCGGTCACTGTCGAGCTTGGTGGCGATTTTTACCATTAGACTTTGAAAGATTTTTGGATGTCGAAAACCTCGAGCCAGACATAGTGAAGTCAAGCTGACTGGCAGCGCACCTTGGGCAGATCAGCTGGCAGGTAGGTCCAGGAATTCTGTCGGCTCTCCAAGAACTTTTTGGTGAACAATTGTCTAAGTTGCAAGTTTTAACTACAAGCAGGAGTATTACCTCTAACACCACTTCCAAGGGTCCAGGTCCTGGGAGGTACTACTTGGGGGTTGGGACTCACTCCAGCAGAGGCCAGATGCATGGAGGAGCTTGCTATGACCCATAGCTCACACAGGAGGCCCGTCAACTAGTCCTTGGAATCACTTTTGGTGGTCCTGGGTTTAAGGAGATGGTCCAGTTCTCCTTCAAGCAGCAAGGCAGGATTACAAGCAGCAAGGTAGTCCTCTGGTAGCAGAGGTGCAGTCCTCAGTGAGTTCAGACAGTCCTTTTGAAGGCTTCCATATGTGCAGGAGTATACTGAAGAGGTATTCTGAAGGTACAATATTTATACCTGGTGCCGGCCTTTAATGTAAGGGGATCTCCTATACTACCCCACATTTAGTTCTGGAAAATTCGTCTTTTTCCCTGCCAAGGCTCCAAGAAGTCTGGGGTGACAAAGGACTAGTGTCAGAGTCCTTTGTGTGTGCTCGAGGTAAGCCCCTAGAAGTGTAAGTGAGGCAGGGAACAGCTCCACCCCCAGCCATCCAGTCAGGATCGGCCATCCTGTCAACACCTAGTCCCCTTTTATCTCACTATCTGGAAGGAACACACAAAGCCCAACAGCACAGCTACTCACAGTCATGTGTCCAATGACACTGGCAGCAGGAACCAAATTGTTAGGACAAGAACATGCCAAGTTTCAAAATCTAACTTTACCATTAAAGAGGATTTTAAATTACAATTTATTTGAGTCCAAGCATGCCATCCTTATTTGCTCCCAATTAAAGATAACCTCATATTAAACATAATCAGATAACCCAATGTTATGCAATTGGAGAGATAGGCCTTACAATAGTGAAAAACTAATTTAGGAGTTTTTCACTACCAGGACATGTAAAACATAAGAACACGTGACCTATTTTTTAGAACAATGCACTCTGCCCTATTGGTATCCAGGGCCTAACTTAGGGGTGACATATATGTCATATAAAGGAAGGTTTAGGCCTGGCAAAAGGATTATTTTGCCAGGTCAAAATGGCAGTTCAAAACTGCCCTAGAGGCTGCAGTGGCAGGCCTGGCACATGTTTTAAAGGGCTACTTTAGTTGGTAGCACAATGAGTGCCACAGGCTCACTGGCAGCAATTAATTTACATGGCCTGGGTATATGTAGTGCCATATTGTAGGGACTTTTAAGTACATTAAATGTGTCAATCAGGTGTAGGCCAATTTTACCATGTTTTAAGGAGAGAGCACTTTAGCACTGGTTTGCAGTGGTAAAGTGAACAGAATCTTTATGCCAATAAAATGAATTCAGAAAACAGGAGGGTAATCACAAAAAGCATGTGGGAAGAACACACCAAGGATGTCAGGTCTGAAAGAAACAGAGACAAAGTAAGTAATATTTGGAGATTCTGTTGATAATAATAATAATAATGGATTAGGGCCTGATTTAAAGTTTGGTGGATGAAATACTCCATTGAAGCGTGATGGATAGCCTGCTCGCCTTAATACAACAGTGCATTATATGAATGACATTTGTAATATGGCACACAGGGTGTCTGTCCCTTTTGTGATGGATTATCCCTTGCACTTAGTCACTGATATTGCAAAAGTGTATAGTACTAGCACAAACAGTTTTTAAAAACATGTACTGCCAATGGCAATGGCTGCTGCATTTTTGGCTTTGTCAATGTCTTTTTTGTTGAAAACAAGGATAGTTTTATTTAAGTATATATATTCAGTAAAAAAGGCAAAGGTTGAAGTAATGTTTGTGTTATACCTGGTATGCAATTTCCTGTCATTAGGTTACCATGGGTTACTGGTGCTGTGTTGTGATGCAGCTAGGCTCTGGACTCTGGTTCTGGAATGTAACTAGGAGACAGAGAGTGTCCGGGGCATGGCTGACAGCTGTATTATTGAGCTCCCAGGGGCCGTTGCGGATATTGTCAATAAAAGAATAATGAACTTATCAGGAGTGAGTCGTCTTCCTAAATGTTATAGTTCAGTGAATTTGTCAGTGACAATAACATTTTTAACTAAATAAACCAACAATTCACCAGTTATAATTAGCAGCACTAGCCTACCGTGCAATGCTTATAACCTCACATATGACATCACTCATTAGATGTTCTGTGACATAACTTATGACATCACTGATGACATCTCAAATGACATAATTGATAACATGAATTTCTGTGTTTTTCTTAGTTCAAAACGTTAATGTTGTCACTGACAAATTCATCTAACTATCATGTTACTGTCACCTTTGTTTTTTTCAGTGAAGTTCTAATGTTTTTAAAAAACAAATGCTTTTATCACACCTAACTATATTGTTACTTTACCCTTTGTTTTTTTGTGAATTTCTAGGCTTTTTTAACTTAAAGTGATATTTGATTACCCTACATAAATGCAACCCCCACTGCGTAGGGCCTTTAGCCAGGCCTTTCAGCCAGCACTGCCCCATACAGCCAACCCCACGCTACGCATCGGTGAAGACAGTAGCTTGGTCATAGGGCCTGGTCCTGTGGACCCCACCCCCGGGTCATTTTGTTTTTAAATAAAAGGGTAGGGGGGCAATACCAGGGCCGTACGGCCTTCCTTCTTGGACCAATTTCAGTCATGGGTACCCCATCCCCTGAGTCAAGTCGCAATCTTTATATGGAGGGGGGAACATGCCCCTCCCGTCCCAGGTTAAGTTTTGGACCTTGGGCCTCGCAATATTTGAAGGTGAGGGATACACATTTCCCCCTTGCCCGGGATGATTTTGGGCCGCAGGGAATCCATCCACCCATGTGAATTGTGACACCAAATCACAAAAACCACAATTTGCAGATGAGGATCTAGCTTCCTGCCAAATTTAGTGCAATTCCATTCAGTAGTTTTTACTGTAGCCTTGTCTAAAGACGTTTATGGAAAATGCATGGGGATTTTGCATTTTGGAACCCCTCTTTTTTCTTGGCCCCCGCTTGAAGGATCACCCCAAAACCTTACTGGAAAATCTGGGGTGGATGAACTGGCATTTTGAAAGTTTCGTGAAGATTAGTCAGACAGAGCCAAAGTTATTAACAAACCAAAAAACATTCCGTCTAAGTAAAAGCAGCCTTAACTATAACTACAGAGTGACAGCAGACACTAGGTTATATATATATATATATATGTACACTGAAACCCACCAGTTATATTTAACTAAATAACAATAATTTATGCCCTCGCCATTACCCTGCTTATGACCTCACATATTACATCAATCATGTCATGTTCTATGACATCATTGATAACATCACTCATCAGCCAGGCTACCTTGACTGTATTAGCATGGCCAGCCTGGGACCCATGTCTAGGCAAACCCTTCCCACTCAGGATGACAAATGCAAAAATAATGGAATGCTGAATCAGTTTGGGCCCAGCTAGTGGGACTGGTATGCCCAGAAGTGGGTCCCATGCTCACCATGCCACCGGAGTAAAGCTATCCTCGCTGATGAGTGGTGACACCCCAAAACCAGTCTCAGAATGCTTGTTTCTGATCCAGGGAGAACCTGGACTGGAAGTTCGGGCTGGACTGTTCCCATGGGGCTCAGTGTCAAGACTGATTTGCATATGGCTGGGTCCAAACTGGAATGATGTGGTGAGCAAAAAAACAACGAATCAAGGCCCAGATCTCTGTACTGGGTATGAGTATTTGACATTGTTTAGTATTCTGTCCTTCAATTCTTCATTTTACATTTAGAAAGTTGGCGTTTTCCTGCCTTGAGCATTTAGTGCCTGTAGCCTGTCTCTGGGTCATATAACTGGATGTAGCTGACAGATGGGCTTTGTGTATTCCTCCTAGATAGCCATACTTAATAGAGAGCTTAGGGTGGCCGGATAGGCCATCACGGACAGGGTTGGAGGGCAGAGCTGGGCACAGTCTTACTTACACTAGAATAGGCTGTGTCCTCACTCCACACAAAGGCCTGCATACCCCCTGTAGTTAGTCTGGACCCAGGATAGGAAAGGCAGGGTGCCTGGTGACTTCAAAGGGGAGCTTATAAAAGCTGCTCCCACCTCCAGATGATGGGCACCAGGTGTAAGTGTTTAACTTCAGAAACCACCTCTTCAGCATACTTTTGGACCTGTAGATACTCTGCTAGGAAGAAGGACTGCTGGGCTGCTGAAAGGACTGCACTGTGCTGGACTGCTGCTCTGATGGAACTGTTGCCTTGCTGTGCATCTCTGCTGCCTGCTACCCTCTGCCTGGGTCAGAAGGACTGGACCTTCATCTGTTGAACAGAGAACTCTGAAGTGACTCCAAGGGCTAGTTGGCTGGCCTCCTGACCAGAGCTTCAGGGATAGAAGGCTCCAACAACTTTGAACCTAGTACCTGGACTTTGCCATCTGTGAGTGCCAAGTGATGCCACCCCAATCCTGGACCTTTGGAAGTAGGCCTGAATTGCTCTACCAGCCTCTGTGGATTTCGCGGAACTGATACATCTCCTCTGCAAAGGACTCCGCATCAACACCGCGGCCACATCCGAACTGCTGCCTGTGAGAAGCTTTCCGGACAAAGGTCCTGCATCACAAATCTCTCATTGACGGCAGCTTCGATTATGCTGCAGGTTCTCTCATTGCAGATCCACCGCTCATCGGAACCACTGCATTGTCTCAACTGCGCAATGCATCTTCGATGCCGGACTTGCCAACGCAAGCCCTCATCGACGGGATTCTCGATAACGAGGAAGGACCCTGCATTGCAAGCTTTCTAGCACCTTTGAACTGAGATGTGATCTCAGCTGATTGACGCATCCTCGAGTCGACACAGATTCTCGCAATGCTCTGCAACCAGAACCTAAGGTACTTTGTACAGCAGGCCTAACCAGGTCTCTGTAGCCAGTCCATGCTCCATCGCAGTCGGCCTGAACTTGTGACTTTCTCCCAGTCTGGGGCAACCAATTATCTACAGTTTTGTGCTTTTTGGCATATCTCTGATTCTAGTGATTGGATTTTTGTAGTTTTGGTGTTGTTTAATTAATAAAAAAATACTAAATTGTTCTAAACTGATGTGGGATCCTTTTGTGCTAGGTTTTCACTGTGTTTCCGTTCGATGTGTGGCATAAACACATTACACATTGCCTCAGAGTTAAGCTGGTTGCTCTGTGCTAAGCTACAAGGGATGTGGTTTCTGCTTCAGTAGTGTTTCACCCCCCTTAACCAGTAACCCCATTTCTTAAAAATTATGTACATATGGTGGGTTCAACCCAAACAGATTGCTGCAGGATCTCAATCAACTCTTTTGCTCTGCAATCTTGCATTGTTTAATCATAACATACAGGAAAGTAAGGTAAACACCAGCAGAGAAATAAATAGATGCCACTTAAATAGAGCAAGTTTAGTACCAGTGCCAAGTTATAAATATATAGGAGGTTTGGAAACACTGCACGTTCATCCTATGGAGCATATAAAACAAAATAATCTTTATGGTATGCGATGGTAGCCAAGCTAGTCTTGGATTTCAAAGGCATGGGGAAGATAGCTACATAAATTGATCAACGTTTACGTTTACAATGCTAAAATTCTCCCTTTGTACTATATGGTGTCAAATGTATTCCTTTAAAAAAGATCAGACTACCTTAATTAAATGTCTGACATTGATCTAACCAAGTTGGTACAGGTGCAGACAAATGGACAGGGGAGAGGAGAACATGGAGGCCAGCTAGTGGAGCATGTCGGGACCTCTCTTCTCATATGACTCTAAATTCAGCTAATCCCACTTTTCACTTGGTTTGCCCTAGAGGGATGTAATTTTATCATATTGAGGAGCGTAATCAGTGGGGTATCTTACACCCCGTATCTTATATGAGTACTGAGATTAATGCTCCTTGTGGTCACAAGTGGATAGAGCAGGTTACTCACACCCGCAGGATCTGCCTGCAGCTGCCCATATTCCCTTTTGTCTGTACGCTGTCAATGTGGGTAAGGACAGCACAGGTAGAGGTAGCATAGGTGTATGGCCACCACACCTGGGAGAAATGAAGATGGATATTCACAAGAACGTGTGATAAATACCGCAAAAGTAGCTTAACGCAACTCCCCATATCGCAGTCCATTGTGGATAAATAACACCTTAGCAACGCGGCATTCCCAAGCGGGCGACACCATGCGATAGACTCATGATAACGCGTTGAATGTCCTCGATGAAGTCAACGCGATGCCGCAAAAATACGAAAAGCAAACGCAAAAAAAGCTGCGATGAGGACGATACAAAAATCACGAAACAAAAATCACCAAAAACCAGCCACAGTCCTGCAAATCCCATGCGTCATGCGGGAAAAAACACTATAAAAGGAAAAAAAAACACCAAAACCCAATCAAACTGTGTAGCACCATGGATCCACATGGACCCAGTGCAGAGGGCAACCCAAACCCCACAAGCCCCATGGAGGACCAGCCCGGAACACCCTGCTTGGGGAAGGGCAAGGAGAAGAGGAAGAGGAAGATGGGGATCAGTCCGCAGGAAGACCAGATCATCGTCACGGAGGTGACAGAACACTACCAACAACTGTTCGTCACCTCCGCCACATCATTTGCAACACAAACGGATATATGGCAGTCCATCATCAACAAAATGAAGGCAGTTCGAATGTCGAGGAGCTCAATGGAGGAGGTCAAGAGGCACTGGCATGAAGTGCACAGCCTAACCAAGGAAAAAGTCGCTGCCAACAGGAAGGCAGAAAAGGCAACTGGAGGTGGGACCCCTGCGCCACAGGAGGAGCTGGATGAGCTTGAGCAAATGGTGGCCACAGTCATCAGTGCGGAGACAGTGCAAGGAGTTGGGGGTCTGGACACAGCTCAATATGACCTGACCGAACAGCAACAGGGTGAGTAATGACCAGAGACTGGGGGGACGGAGGGAGATGGGCACAATGGCACACATGCATAATCATGCGCAGCACACTGCACACCCACAATGAGTGTGGAACATGTCCCTGAAACCCTTGGCACACTGCAACACACATAGAAACACCAAGTAGGCCCCCGTCCACAATGTGCACAAATGGGCCCCCCTCCATATCACCAATGCCACAACCTACCCATGAACATGTGCTAAATCCAGAAATGCAGCAGCTCACTGAGCCACATGGACAATGCAAGTGACACTGCATGACAGACAGCATGGCTGCAGTCACAATTACTGACATGGTGCACGAGACGACTTTGAGGTGGCTGAGTGTGGACAACATCCATAAAGGGGCATGTCACACACTGACACATCCATGTGCACCTACAACCCATGACATCAACAACACATCTGCAGACAAACAATGCACAAGAGTACAAAATATGTACCAGAGCACAAAGGACCCAAGTCGCAAACATCACAGCACCCGCAAAGCACACAAGTCAAAGACACATCGGCTCAAAGGGATGAGGGCCCGCCAAATCAGAGCTACAGTGCCGACGCGCCAACTATGCAGCACACACACATAGCAATCACAGTACATCAACACTGACGACAATGTGGTACAAAGTGCAACCCTTACACCACAGGACAGCGCACCCAACTGGTGCCACTCGTGCGTAGAAATTGGCTAATCACATCTGGCATTGCATGACACTGTGAGATGATGTACGAGTACAACCTCACATCCGCCATGTAGTCCAAATGTACACAGTTTCCCAGGAAATAGCCAGCTCCTCCAAAACAGTCAGAATGTACATTGTCATGCAGTCTGTATGTAAACATATACAATGTGTGACCATACATGGACACACTGTTAACCTGCATCTCCCCTTCACATTGCAGAGGGACAATCAACACCTCCTGAAGAGCAGACCACACATCTCTACAGTGATTACGAAGAAAACACCCTGCCCAGACACCCTCCAATGGCTTGTGGACAACCTCCGCACACCTTCCCCAGTAGCAGGGCAGCCCAGCAGCATCTCTGTGAGCCCACACCATGCACAGACCACATAACAGGAAGCACACACCATCACGGCCGGCCCACAGGACCCCCACGTCCAACACTATGAATTCCAACACCGTGTGTTAGCGTGCCAGGAGGACTTGGCAGATCAGCTGCGGGTGGGTTTTGACCTTGTGGCAGCCAAACTCGATGCCATACGTGGGTGTCTGAGTCACATCAGGGACTATGTACAGTCCCTCACGAACACCACCTGTCCGCACCATGCTCACCGACAATCCTTGGCTGACCTCGCTGGGGCCATTACTCGGATACAAGAGCTGTTTAGTCAGACAGGCTCCAGCGACGACAGCACAGATTTGGCACAGATGCGGAGGACAATGGCTACCATGGAGTAGATGCAGGCTGGAAGTAGGGCTGCCACAGCAGAACACCAGCGACATGTAGCTGGGATCTTCCAGGCCTTGCAGATCCTCATCTTGCCATTGCTGCCACAGAGCCTGTACCAGATGACTGCTACAGGAACCTCGACACACACTACTCTGCCCCCTGATGTGTCATTGGCAGACAGTGATGCAGCCATTACACCTCCGCACCGTGATGTGTCAATGGCCTACAGTGATGCAGCATTAACACCACCACACACACCTGACACATCGGACACAGAAGACGTCTCAGAGGAGTAAGATGAGGTGTGCAATAACTGTGTGAAGAAGGAGGCAGTAGCGTCCGTACCCGCCACATGGCCAGTCCCTGCATGCTTCAGCCATATTCATCATGCCCTGGAACAACACCTCCCACTGTACCACCGAACACTCTGTGACATTCACCAGGCCCCCGACATGGACTGCCATATCTGCTCTTGTACCAATGACACAGCTATCTGGCTGAGGACTGTACTCTTCCTCTTCAGATTAACTTTGTATTCCCCCAAGGACGCCGATTGGCCCACCACTGGGCAACCACATAGCGGGGACTTGAACTGGCCATGTACCCCTCCATCTCCAAGACTCTCCAGAATGTGAATAAAACATTCCAAATCACACAGATGTGTCATTTCTATGTTCGCCCTCGTGTACAAGTATGGATGAATGTAGGAAGGTTGATTGCACATAAAGGTACAACCTTGTAAATGTCATCAATGAACATGTTGGAGCCTGACCCACATGGCAAATTAGATTACTGTGAAGGTGTGAACTAGCTGTGGCCTCATTGCACATGCACAGCAATCTCACATTCCCCAACATAGCCCCATGTCCAAGTATTGTATAGGGCTGTGTGTGTGTGTCAATGTCAGAATTGGTAGCCTGCCTGAAGTAGTTTCCCCAATCGATTGTGGCTATGGAACTTCTGTTCACATGACTTACTCACACACATCAGTGTGTACACAGTCTGTTTCAATGGATCATATTGATCCACATGGCAAGAAGTTGGACACCATACTCACATTGCTTAAGACACGTAAACGCACAGGTCTACCAGCAACTATCCCAAACACAATGTGTGGCTCACAGAGGTGGAGCTGCCAATAGGGATTTGCCACCTATGTACCAGAGGCAGTCTATCCCTCCCTGTGTACGGACAATGTTCATTGAGGCACACGACTGGTCATACTAATCAACACTCATCACAGTTGTACACTGGTGAAGTTGCGTAGGCTTTATTAGCATGTGCATGTCAGTATGGGTAGGTGATGGGCCACAACAGGCAAACAAATGCTTAAGACACTTGCAGGCAGGATGGGAACGTGTCGAGGTTCAAGGAATGGGGTGGCAAAAATGTACACTTATCCTTACGTTTGGTAACGGTCTCAGCCCACCTTGCCTTGCTGGTCGAGTCATGTGAAGTTTGGTGTCTGGTCATTGCCCCGTGTCAGGAGACATGACTCACAGCCCATGGGATCTGCATGGAGTTGTACCACCGTACTGCACAGACTGTGTGCTCTGCTAACAGCAGGTGAAAGTAACCAACAAGGTCACATGTCGTGCTACATTGCCATGTGTGCAGTCTCCCTCTGTCAGTGTGTCAGATTTAGGAACTTTGCCAAGCGACACTGTGCAGCTCTGCCTATGGGGCTGCAGCACCTTGCACAGGTGTGCGGCAACACGCTTGGATGCACGCACATGCATTATGAGTCAGAACGAATTCTGACATGTCCACTGTTGTACTGGCTTATGGAACCAATCCTCCAGGATGCAACACGGTGTTGGGACCTGTGTTCTGGGTGTCAATCAGCTGTGGCTGCAGGAAGGTAGTTACTCATCCATGAATGCAAGCGCTGCTTCATAGGTGATCATTTCCAGAAGTACGTTGTTCTCGAATTCAAGGAACATGAGGGAGAGCCAGTCCATTGACTGGTCTGGACAGTTGTGCTCCAACCATGAAGTTATACCAATCCGCAACACAGCCCAATAGGGGAGCGCCTCGATGTGGACCTGCACACGATGACTTGTACTATCTCCCATCCACTGCTGCTGACACAGACGCCACATATCAAGGCATCCCATTCCCGGGTATCCCGGTTGCACTCCCGTCCGTGGACCAACAGGGGACGCACACACAAGTCGTAATCCAGTTCAGCTTCTATTGTGTTGGATAGGCAGACCTCCATGGGCCAATCGAATGTGCATGATCGACAGTGAAACCATGGCTGGACGCATGTGACGAACGCCAGCCGGAAACTCAGACGGTAACTGATTCACAAAACTGCCATTGGCAGAGCTCCCAACAGATGCAGCATTCGTGCACGGTACAGTTCCACGTGACTGGGGTTGTGCATGTGCCCAGGATTGCCTGCCATTGCGTTTGTTGGTCTCGTACCACTGGCACTCCTCAGTCTGGTGGCAGTTCTGGGAACGATATGCCATGGCTCGGAGTAATGAGTCGCATGTGTGTTCAACGTTTGGACGTATGGGTTGTCTTTTTTGCCGATGTGTTGGGGGCATGCCATGCAGATGTGTCTCGAGCAGGGACGAGTGTGTGTGGGGTGTGGACAAGTCGCTCTTTTATTAGCACAGTTCGTGGTGTGGAAGTCGGCAAAGTCTGGCATGGTATCCCACTCAGGGGGTGCCGGGCGCATTGGAGACCAAGGTCGGAGGTTCGGATGTCCTACCACCTTGTGTATTGAGACAAAGGAGCTTTCATGCCTAACTTTGGTCTGGCTACTGCTTGCATTTCTGAAATGTGATGTGGCCTTCGCGCAGAAATTGTTGCCAGGCAATAGATTTTGGGTGCACCAATTGCAAGACACACGCAACAGTTGGCATGTATGTGCCAAGGGCACGATTGTCCTTGCGCTCGTTGTTCAGTCTCTCTCTCTCTCTCTCTCTCTCTCTCTCTCTCTCTCGCTCTCTCTCTCTCTCTCTCTCTCTCTCTCTTTCCCTCTCACTCTGTCCTTTGATGGGTGCCTGACACACCTTCTTATTTGGGATATTATCTTACAGTCTGTCACTTGCAGATTGTCCAGGGATGACCCGCCATGACTCTAGGAAATAGTTGTTTGGTGTGGAAATTGATTGAGATGTTTTGTTTGGACTATCAATGATGGATATTTGATTCTGCTTTTTCTGTACTCACATGGCTGTTAGTTGTTGTGATTCTGTGGCATCAGGTGAATGGTTTTGTGCATGTTTTGTGACGTTGATGTGCATTCTCTTGGTCTGGGGGAGGTGGGGGGTACCCGGGCTATGGCCCGGGGGGGTGGTGCGGGGTGGGTGGCATATGGTGTTGTTGCCCTCTCTCGGCTCCAGGGTGCATGGTGAAGGCTCCATGGCATCTGTTGTTCTTCATGTGTAGCTGTGGTCTAGGCTCCCTTTTCTGGTGCAGGCTGTAGTCCGATGTTGCACCAGGTCAGAGCAGGTGTTAATTTCCTGCTGCTAACGCGGCTTATTGCTTGTTTTGTGTTCTCATCGCTGATCTGGCTGGTCGTTGAGAATGTTGGGGTGTGGTGTTGTTGCGGGGTTTGCATAGGAACGCCTACTCTCCATCTCATTAGCGATAGTTGCTGGGGTCATCCGTGGCGATGTATTTTGTGACTGCTATCACAGGTAAACTGGCGATATGGGCTGTTAGCACCAGCTTGTCAATGAGGCGATAAATTTATCGCGGCTTTGGGTGTGATAAAGTGCCGATAACTCTGCGATAGTTCCTTGAGAATATGCCCTGATGTGTGGTGAGAAGGAGCAGTGGGAGCAGCAAGTGAGTTTTAGGACAATGGAGGACAGGACGAGTGAACAGGAATGCTGAACATGGTAGGCCATGCTTGTAAATAGGACAATTAGCAGTGAAAAGAATAAAATATTTGTGTTGAAGGCGGGGTGTACCCATATGTTTAAAGTAGGATGAAGTTAGTGGGTGGGGAGGCAGGGTATGAGTTGAGGGGTTTAGACAAGAAGAGCAGAAATAGAGGCACCAAGGAAGGTCACAGCAGGACATTAAGTGGGAAAGGGAGAATGACCAAGCCCTATTGCTGACTGAAAAATAGATACAGTCAGCTACAGAAGTTTTTGAGGCCTAGAGGGTGAAGAAACCGGGGGGGGAGGGGATAGCCAAAGATAACTCTCTCAATGAGAGCATTTTTTAAGTCTCAGTGTCAAAAGGAGGAACGGTGGGGACAGCCTATGAAACTTAGAGCAACTAGGCTTCAGTTACCTAGAAGCATGGCAGGGTTGTCAGCAAAAGGAGAAATGAGGGTGGATATTTTTACCGGAAATAGGTTTGACCAGCTCCAGGAGACAGAGGTCAAAGTGGTTCAAGGAGTGTGATGTAGCCACTGTTTAGAGCCACAATGGCATAGGAACAACCAGGTACCAGAGGAATGTAAAACCAACCAGTAATATAGAAACTTGAGAAGAACAGGGTGAATGCATAACCCCAGGAGAAGGGGACATTGAAAGCATTTTAAGAGATCTGAGTGTGGAAATTAAAACTGGTTTATCAACATCACTGCTAAACAGAAGAAGATGAAGAGAGATTGGAGAGCAAGCTGGATAGGTTAACCCAGCGTACCCAAGCTCTGGTGAGTATGGTTAAACAACTAGAGGAATCTTTGGTTAGTAATATGGAAGAAATAGCCAGACTTAAAAACCGCGACACAGAATTTCAGGAGAGATTGAAGATAATGAAGAGCAATGCGTGAAGAAACAATATAAGAGTAATATCAAAAAAGATTGGCTTATACAGCACTCCCATAAGCAGTACAATAGGCCATTCACACTAAACAATTTTCAAAGACCAATAACAATATAATGAATATTTTCTCCAAAGTTCTTGTGTATTTGCAGGATATCCAACAGTTCCGAATGATGAAGTAAAAAATCCACCAAGCTTCATTGTGTGTTGTTGATTTTATTGTTCTTCAATACATGTTCGATAAAGATAACAGCCAACACGTGTTTCGTCTGTACCAGATGAGTACAATGACTTTCTCAAGGCAATAAAAAATGCGAGATGCTTTCAAAAAGATTTCCAATTTGTGTAGCTAATAAGCTCAAGATCCACAAAGAGTGTCCAATAAGTGAATCCTCCGTTCGAGCAAATCGTGCTGGTAAAGCATCCATTCAGTGTGGAATATAAACAAAGCGTATCTTGTAAAAGTTCAAGAAAAAGACAATAAAATTTACTGTACACGGCTTGCTCCGAGCCCCCTGGAGCAATGTCAATCCTAGCAGCAACGGGAGGTCACATAATAGTGAGCAGGCACTGCGTAAGGTAACGTAATCATATCTCTAAGCTGGTACCCAGAGATAAAGCAACGCGCATGATAACGCCTTTTGTTGTTGGCTGTTTTCTTTATCGAACATGTACTGAAGAACAATAAAATCAACAACACACACTGAAGCTTGGTGGATTTTTTACTTCATCATTCGGAACTGTTGGATATCCTGCAAATACACAAGAACTTTGGAGAAAATATACATTATACTGTTTTTGGTCCTTGAAAATTGTTTAGTGTGAATGACCTATTGTACTGCTTATGGGAGTGTTGTATAAGCCAATCTTTTTTGATAATTTTCTGGCATTTTGTGTCTTCATTTTGCTTATGGCACTTTAGGGTAGTAAGTGCTTTCGGCTTACTAAGCACCCCACTACATTTATAGATATTATTTACCATATACGCCTTTTACTTGACTTTTTTGACATTTATTTGATGTGCGGTCCTTTCCCATTTTGGGAACACTACTACCTTTTTTCATAAATATAAGAATACTGAATGTTCCGAAGGGTGCGGAAGGAGGGAACCCAAAAAGGTTTGTGATAGATTTATTGAAACAGATTATCCCACTAAAAGCTGCTTCAAGTAGACCTAATAGTAGGCATTCAGAATGTGCACTGAGATCCTGTTAAGAGCTACACTAAGATGAAGACACCATGGATGAACCATTTAAACTAGGCAGTAAATGAGCAGATCCTGGCAGTGGCACTTACAGAGAAGTACTTGTAAGGGTGATATTTCACTTTCACTATCAGATCTGATGTATCTCAGGAGACACAGGATAGAAAGTAGAAGTTGGTAAAAAGAATGTTAGACACCGCTGTCCAAACGATATTCCTAGCTTTGCTTAGCATAATGTGGAATAATAAAATGCATGACTTGACGGAACCAAGTGAAGTGGATGTGTTGGTTATGCAATTGAAGTTTCATACTAGTTAACGGGAAGGGTTGACATTGTGAACTGATAGCTGTTGTTTAGTCATTTGGGGATGAGGAGCTGGTACAGACCAAGAGTTAGAGTTAGATGTCCACAAGAAGCGGGAGAAGGGTTTCCTGTGTGGGGGGTATAGAGTTGAGGAAATACGGAGATGGCACTAGGAAGTAATAGGGAGAAAAAAACAAAAGAAAAAGCCCTCAGAATTAGCTAGACTCAAAAGAAAGGTTGAGCCATACGGAGAGGGAGCTGGTTGGTGAATAGAAATGGCCAACATAAATAAAGTTCGTTCAATATTTGTTTTATCCTGAAATGCAAGTGGCCATAGCGTAAAGGGACAACAGTCTAATGTAAAGGAATACTTGAAGGAGAGTAGGACTGAGGTCATGTCGCTCCAGAAAACTGTCTTATAAAGGAGAGAATGCTATGATCTCTTGAAGAAGGAGACATGGAAAAAGCAATTTGCATGTACAGATAAGTTGTGTTGTTCTAAAGGAGTGGCAATAATGATCAGAACTAATTCAGAAATAGAATTATTGGAATATGCATCAGATGAGGTGGGGAGATGGGTGGTGCCAAAGGTTGATTCTTAAGCACGTTGCTCTGTATTGAAATGAGGGTGCAAAGCTATGGTGCAGAGCTGAGTACTCTACAGATTGTGCTAAGGTAAGAACTAGTAAAGGATATGAGAATAACGTATTAATTTTTAAGGAATATAACCTATGCTTCGCAAAATCTTGGGTTAATACAAGAGAATATGCTATCCCTTCTTGGATTTCATTAATTCAGCTGTTCAAAAAGCCAGTATCAGTCATTTTTTACTTATTATCAGAACATGATTATTCAGAATAGTGTTGGTTTACAGGCAGATTTTAAGAGGATGCAAACATACCTAGTTCACCTTTTGAATCATGAGTTGAGCATTGTTATAATAAATATCAGAACGTATGGTCTCCCCCTGAGGTATATTTATGTAAAATGGTACAATAAAGCACATGAATATACGAAGTATCAATTTTGTAAAGTAGGATTCAGATTCGTTACCATGTATTAATTTTTGGGCTCCGCTGTAGTTACCCGCACTTTTTTCTACGGATGATGTTTATGTAATTATGTAAACAATGTAGCTCATACTTTTAATTTTTAATTCAATCTAATGACAATGACAAATTCTTTTAGAACTAAAAATAGATATTGGAATATATTCTACTTTGAAGTAATATGTTAGTTTGCTTGATCACATTATTATGAGCTAAAAAAATGTAATAAGAATGAATATTCTCAAGCTACGCATTCATAAAAAGTGAGAAGCTGGATAATTTTCATTTTTAGATAACTTTGAGTTGCCTATTGGTATAGTTCACATTTTCTTGCACTTTCAGTGCAGACTATGCCTATTGCAGAGTTACATGTTAGGCCTATATTGACAGTGTAGCTGTCTGAAAGAGTGACTGCTGACAATATATATAGATTGGGCTTTGGGTCATCCCTTTTCAAGCCTTGTTTAGTTTGCTCAATATTTTTCAGCCCTGGGCTTAAGGCATTACCAATGACATCATTGATGAGCCCAAACATGTGTTTCCCTCCCACCATCCTTTTACTGGCTGTTTAGCTTATCATTCCACCTCATATGGACTGTGGCATTGCAATAGATGAGGAACTATATCAAACTTAAAAAGTACACTACACCATCACACCTTTGTCACATGCAAGCCTTTATCTCATTCACACATTTTATATAGAAAGAAATCCTTTATTTGTTGCAAAAAGCATTACCCGAGTGTTAGCATAATTGCAAAATGGCCTTTGCTTTTTAAAATATGACTAATACCATACTACCACCAATACCACAACATCATCAATCCCGATAGCAATGCCACCAAAACCAACACTGCTATCAAGATCACCACCAATAACACACCACTATCAATACTACACACCACCAATTCCAAACCAACAAATACTATCAGTACCTCTAGCACAGACACCATTGCCACAATACCAATACAGTAACACATCATAAATTCCAACAATACCAAAATAATGTCAATACTACCACCACAAAAATCACCTCCGGTAACAACAACACCACCAGATATCAGCAATACAATTGCCAATGCCATCAACAATACTTCCAACAGTTCCACCATCACAGACACTGCTACCATTGAAACCACCACCAATAAAAACCAAATCCACCAACACAATGATCATCAATACCACCTCCATCAGACACCAAAAATACCACCAACAATACCTCATCTACATCACTGCTGCTAACACCGCAAGCACCTACACTTCCACCACCATCACCACTAGTACCACCATCAATATAACCACCAACATCAGTGCCACTATACCACCACCAAAATACCATCAGCATCTATACCATCGCCCAACATACCATAACCATCAATGCCACACCACCAATACCATCAATAGCTCCACCAATACCACTGACATCAATACTGTTAACAATTATATCTACTACCAACAAGAAATAACACCACCAAAATCAATGCCATCATCACCAAAATCAAAGCATCATTAATTCTACATCACTACCACCACCACCACTATTAAGCAGTGGTGAAGCCAGTTGGTGAAGCTTTAATTTGCTATTGCATGTGACCAAGATTATTGCATGCCTTTGTTTGCATATATTGACACACTAAACCTAGACCTATTGGCTTTGCAAATGCTTCTTCATTTCTGTGACTTGGAATTTTCCAAATAATTTTAAATTCATGGACACACTAATTGAGATTCCCACCTACACCGATACCTGGAATGCATGTAACAGTAAGAGAGATAATTTCAATAATGTTTGTACTGAATATGAAGGTACAAAGTCAACCTCATGGTCTTTGACTCAGTTCAGAGAAAGATTAGCACAGACAACTCGCCACTATTCACTTATTTCAATAAGGATATGTTTAAAGTGAGGGAATATTGCCATGATTTACAACTGTATCCAATGCTTAAAATATGTTTTATTCATTAAGATAGACTTTAGTCAACAAAAACCTTTTTAAATCAGGCCTGCTAATTATAAGACTGTCTTAAGCCTGAACAAGACTTATTCAGTCAGAACATATCCTTTGTAAATGAGACCTAGATTTACTTCCTCCAAACTGTCATAAGACTCTTTGACAATTCCTTAGCATATTTACCCTATTCAGTATCAGCATCCTGTTACACTTAGGGGCAAATTACGAATTTAGGCGGTGCGGAGTGGGTGGCATGCCACTGCTGTGCCTCCACACCACCGAGACTCGCTGCCGTCCGCCTGCCAGATTATGACTTTAAAATGGTATGCATGGGGGTCCACAGTGGTGCCTCTTTCCAAGGTGTCAGTGCCTTTGAAAAAGGCGCTGCAATGGCACCGCACAGCAAGGTTCCTGCACAGCATGGATTCAAAAGGCCATGCTGTACAAGAACTGGTGTGCATGCACATAGGGGGGCATCTACTTGCCCCCCTGTGTGCATCCAAATGCGGTGGAGGCACCGAGGGCCCTGTAGGCCATGGTGTACATGGACAAGGAAACTCCATGACACTGCCGGCAGATAGGAAACTTGTAATATTCTTGGTGGGACCACGGCAGCCCCGCCAAGCATATTGTGGCCTCTGACCACCGCAATACCACCAGGGAACAGCAGTTCCCTAGCAGCAGCCAAGCCAGGGCGGTCCAACACCCGAATTTGTAATGGGGTGGTCAAATCACCGGTACGGTGGTAATTGGACTGTCACCACCACACTCTCACAAGTCTGGTGAGCCTAGGACCACCAGACTCTTAATCGGGCTTTTAGAGTGTTGTTTGGACTGTACAGTACATTGAGGACATCATTAGTTCCATACGTGGCACGTTTAGTAGCCAAGGCCACTGACGGTATGTTGTAATCATGTAGATTGGACACTATGAACTAGGGGTAAGTTGAATATAAGAAACAGAGATATAAAACCCCACACCGCAATTCTGCCAGACACAGCTAGCAACTGAACTGCCAATGTTCAAACCCCAGAACTCCCCACGTGAGACAATGGAATGTTCTTATGTCACAATACGGTGTGCTGCTTCAGTCTGGCTGAAGCTGCCTACCATATTTAACACGTTGTAATCTCTAAAGCCCTTGTTATCAGAAAATACATAAATATATGCCTCTTTACTTAGGGCCTTATTACGAGTACAGTGGTCTTGAGACTGCTGTACCAACTGTGGCGGTCTAACGCAGCCCACTCATGGGTCCAACTCCCCGATTATAAGATGGGAGGTCGGACTGCCACAATAATCCAGGATCCTGGATCCCAACCACGCATCAGTGCTTATGTCGGCACCACCATGCAGATTATCACCTGCCTTCTAGCCAATTTTTTCATGTTGGAGACCCCACCATGAATCGTTCAGCAGAAAGGCAAGGAATGGACCACAAACAGGGTCCTGCGGTGTAGGCCATGGTTGTTGTGCATGGGGTCACATGTTGTGCCCCCCTCTTCCTGCACTGCTGTGTGTGCACCGTATTCCATGCACAACAGGGTGCACTATACACAGTGCACCAACATGCAAGAGGCAGTGCCACGGCAGCAGCAGGTGCTGCAGACTCTATATGAGCCAAAGCATGCCACCACTGTGGCACTACGGCCGCAGCACTGCCAGCCAAGCAGTTTACCTGTAATGTTGCAGTTGGGATGTTGCCAGCTTGGGGGCGTAATCCCGAATGGTGCAATGGCGGTCCGGCGATCGGACCGCCAACCTCGTAATTGGGCCCGTAATGTCTACTTTTGACACAAAATTAAAAGATTTCAAGGAGTTCAAAAATATAATTGAGTATGATATATATGCTTATACCAGTCATGTATTTCCAGTCACAATTATTATCCATTATGCAAACAGTGGGCAGTCTTTTAGAGAATGAATTGTGGATCTGTGCAGAAGAATATTAGATTCACTTTTCCTGCATTTGAAATGATATTTCGCAGTGAAGAATCTGTTATTTTCCAAAAAGTGTGGCTGTTGGACATTCCCTTTTGAAATTGCTACTACTCTTTGTAGGATTAACATTCTAAGGTGAAAAAATACCTAGAAAAACTTTAGTGCCCACAATCTTATTTTTTGGGAGTTTGTTGGGTATCCTCACAGGAACGCCCATATCCCAACCCTTTTGAGGGAACCAACAAAAATATTAGTAACCGGTGATGTGTCATCCTATGATCAGGTAAAGCTTATTGATCCATATTCTGTTCATACAAATAACTTTATTTCTGCCAGCTGAGAGGTTTTCAGCGCACATATGTGTCACTTATACGAACAAAAAACCTTTTTGACTGGGGCCCTCCATTAAATAAAGTATTTTGTTCAAATGGATTGTTGAATGCTCATGCTTCTCTTCATATGGATAAGTGAAAATGTATCTCACTGTTGACAATCTTACAAGTACCATTTATTGCTACATTATATCCTCATGAGTGTATATATGCCACAGGTGAATTACATTTGATTATCTTCCTAAGCAAGATAACTCTTTGGAGGTAGCATAATTCAAAGCAGATAATTCCTTTTTTATGTTAAAGGTTTTTCAAAAACAAACTGGAAATAGGCAGGAATTTTATGGATGTTCTCGGTATGCTGGTTATTACATTACGTTCAATTTCATTTTATAGGGATACTTTGGAAAATAATATCTGCTTTACATTTTGCATTTTGCAGTGTTCGAACACTTAAACGATCCAAAGCTTTAATGTACACCAGGGCACCGAAACATAAAAGTAAAAAAATACTGAAAGATAAAAAGCACTATGGAAGGTAACAAACTCTAATTTCTTTAAAGCTCCAGCAATCACAATAGGTTGATTTATACCATTTTAAGTTCCTACTTAGTGGGAATTAATCTAAGGAAAGAAAATGAATCTAAGTAATCATCCATTTTACAAGCCTTCCAGCATTCTTGTTAAATACCCTCCCTATAAATTAAGTGATATTTCTTAATTTCATCTATCGCTCTTCATTTCACTTTGAATGCAAACTTCTTAGAGCAGCAGATGTTTGGTGATTATATCAGCCTCTGTCAGTATACAGTAGCACATTTGCCTCCGGATAATTAACTCTATATGCTGTTCACGACTATATAAAACAGCGGAATTCATACGGTATCTCGTGTGTTCAGAGGCAGAAGAAGAGGAAAGAGTAGTAGAACTAACACCTAGTGACCTCCTGGAAGTCTGTACTAGTCTTTTAATCTGAACTTTTTCTTGACAACAATTGCATTATTCGTTTAGGAGAGGGTTTACATAGATTTTTCGTGCAAGTTGTATACATCTGCTGCATTGCCAGGCACTTTTGCATGGCAAATAATCTGATTTAATACTGCAAATAAATATTTGCAGTGGTCCAAATACGACATTTGCAGTAAATGGCAGGTGCAAAATCACAATTGAAATGGCCATGTTGCACCATTCTGTAAACCCGCATATAGGTACATAAAGTAGGAATGTTTAGAAAAGGCATAAGTCAGACTGTTATGTTGTTTTGTAATTTGCGGGGTTCATGACATAATATCAAAATCATAAATATCTTGATACAGAAATATTGTGCAAAAAATATGAATCACAAAAATATGCTTATAAAGATAAGTACCATGATATCCCCCAAAAATATCGTTTTACACTAATATCAAAAACCTATCTAAAAAATATAATTTTTAAATTTATATTTGGTTAAAAATAGTCAATCTTGAATATTTTAACATATACCATTAATATAAAGGAAATTAAATATATGTAAATATTATTTAAAAATATATAAATATATACTTATTAAAAAAACACACACATATAGGCATGTGTGTGTTTATATACACATATATAATCTAAAACGATTATAAAAATATTATTTTATTTCAAATATAATTTTCTATTTTTTTTAATTTACTAACATATATATATATATATATATATATATTACCTACTGGCAGTCGCCAGTAGGTAGTTATAGTTAGGACCACGTTTCCATAGGAAATCCGCAACATTCTATTTTGAATAACTTTGGCGCCGGTCGACGAATCCTCGCGAGTTTTTCAAAATAGGTGGGGCGCTATGCTCCGCTCCTACCCTGAAAGTCTCGGGGTGATTCGTCAAGCGGGGGCTGAGATAAAAGGGGGGTCCCAAAACGCGTTTTTCCCATGCATTTTTCCATAGGACCTTTAGACAGGGCTACAGCCCGAACGGCTGAACAGAATTACTAGAAATTTGGCAGAGAGGTAGTCCTCAGGTCAAGGAAGTGCCTTTTGTAGGTTTGGTGTAAATCTGTTCAGTAGATTCTGAGAAAATAGCCTTTAAATCAATATATATATCTGAGCCAGCTTACGGTGCGCTTACGGTACGCTTACCGTACGCGTACGGTGGCGTGCGCGAGCGCGATTCTGATTGGCTGTTACATCTAAGTAAACATTCGAATCGGTCGAAACCAGGAAGCGGCGGCCGCCATTTTCTCTCTCGCACTCTGAGGGGGGGCTGTAAACAAAGGCAAAAAACATATAAAGGGGCTGTTTAGACAGCGCCCATGCACATAGCCATGTTAGTTGAGTCCTCAAAGATCCCCCAAGGCCAAAAACGGTAAATTTTTATTTTTTGAAAATTTCGCCGATTACGCTTACCGTACGCGTACGGTGCGCTTACGCTAAAAATTTTAATAAAAAAAAAAAAACACTCTCTGTGCATGGCATATTATTGTCATCACTTACAAATTAAATTTAACAGATTACCTATCACAAGGAAGCGCATAATATGTCCTCCATGTGCGCACGGTGCGTAACGTGGGCACGCGGTGCGCGTAGCGCACTGCGTGCCCACCTTGCGTGTACGGCACTAACTGCGTAAAGTGGGCGCGCGGTGCGCGAAGCGCACCGCGTGCTCACTGTGCGCGCACGGTGCGCGAAGCGCACGGTGCGCGCACGGAACGAACTGCGTTAAGTGGGCGTGCACGCCACGAATGGCGTAAAGTAACTTAGCATTTAAAAAACCGTACAAATTCACTGAAAAAACCATAGGTTTCACACACGTTATAGTTAGGAATTAGCATTTAAAAAACCTTGCTAATTCAATGAAAAAACCATAGGTTTCACACATGTTATAGTTAGCTGGAAATTTTACTGATAAAAAACCAATGAAATTCCCCCGTTATAGTTACTGTAGGCAACTATAACTCACGCGACCGTAATCCTCTGCTGATGACATATGTGTCTTTATGAAAAAAAAAAATTTGTAAAATATGTATAGCTAAAATTTAATGGAAGAAGACATGGGCAAATAAGTGTCTAAATACAGTATTAGCATCAGCAGAGGATTACGGTCGCGTGAGTTATAGTTGCCTACAGTAACTATAACGGGGGAATTTCATTGGTTTTTTATCAGTAAAATTTCCAGCTAACTATAACATGTGTGAAACCTATGGTTTTTTCATTGAATACATATATATATACATATATATATATATATATATATATATATATATATATATATATATATATATATATATATATATATATATATATTATCTACTGGCGGTCGCCAGTAGATAGTTATAGTTAGGATCGTGTTTCCATAGGAAGTCCGCAACATTCTATTTGGAATAACTTTGGACGCCGATTGACGAATCCTCACGACATTTTCAAAATAGGTGGGGCGCTCCGCTCCGCTCCTTCCCTGAAAGTCTCGGGGGGATTCGTCAAGCGGGAGCTGAGAAAAAGGGGGGTCCCAAAACGCGTTTTCCCCATGCATTTTTCCATAGGACCTTTAGTCCAAGCTACAGCCCGAACGGCTGAACAGAATTACTTGAAATTTGGCAGAGAGGTAGTCCTCAGGTCAGGGATGTGCCTTCTGCAGGTCTGGTGTAAATCTGTTCAGTATTTCCTGAGAAAATAGCATCTAAAAGCATATATATATATCTATAGGCGCGCTCCGTGCGCGTACGGTAAAACTTACCGTACGCGCACGCTGCCGTGCGCGAGCGCGATTCTGATTGGTTGTTAGATCTTAGTAAACATTCGAATCGGTCGAAACCAGGAAGTGTCGGCCGCCATTTTGTCTCTCGCAGTCTGAGGGGGTGAAAAACAAAGGTGGAGAACGTGAAAAGGGGGCAGGGTGGACAGTTCCTGACCCCCTAACCTTTGTCAGGGGGTCCCAGAAGGACCCCCAAGGGCCAAAATTTCCTTTAATTTTTTTGCAAAAAATCACGGAGTACGCGTAGCGTGCGCATACGGTAGAAACGGAAAAATTCCGCAAACTGCGTAACGAGGGCGCGCGAAGCGCACCGTGCGCCCACAGCGCGCGCACGGTGAAAAACCTTAAAATTATTTTTTTTTAAAAATACATAACTTAGCATTTAAAAAAACGAACAAATTCACTGAAAAAACCATAGGTTTCACACACGTTATAGTTAGGAATTAAAACCTTGCAAATTCACTTAAAAAACCATAGGTTTCACACATGTTATAGTTAGCTGGACATTTCACTCGTGAAAAACCATTGAAATTCCCCCATTATAGTTAGTGCAGGCAACTATAACTCACGCGACCGCAATCCTCTGCTGATGACGTCAGATATTACATCACTGATGACATATGTGTCTTTCTGAAAAAAAAATATTTGTAATATATGTATAGCTAAAAATTAATGGAAGAAGACATGGGTAAATAAGTGTCTAAATACAGTGATGTAATATCTGACGTCATCAGCAGAGGATTGCGGTCGCGTGAGTTATAGTTGCCTGCACTAACTATAACGGGGGAATTTCAATGGTTTTTCACGAGTGAAATGTCCAGCTAACTATAACATGTGTGAAACCTATGGTTTTTTAAGTGAATATATATATATATATATAACCTACTGGCGGTCGCCAGTGGGTAGTTATAGTGAGGACCTATTTTCAATGTGACGAAAGTATGGCACACCTGAAGCCATCTTGATTGGAATAAAGTGGTAACACTTAAAACATTTAATTTAAAAAGGAACACAATGAGAGAGTTCATTTTGCCATAGAAATTATGATTAGTGCTGCAGAAAGAAAAATTAGGGCACATTTTGACTTCTCAAATCCTCTTCTATTTCATAAACAAATTCTGACATGCAGACTGAAACATGCCCTTTGAATACCAGCAACAGACTTCCCTGGTGAGTAGTTGCTTTACTACAGTGATCTAATGAGCAACTAGAGTGCTAACATTCAAAATTTATGGCAAATGTGTGACACATCTGAATGCCTTCTTGATGGAACCAAAGTAAAAAACTGAAAGTATTTCCTACTGAGGAAACTGCAGTAAATCAGAAAATTAGAAAACTTCATAACAAATAAGTCTCCCAAGATGGCCACCAGAGACAAAAGAACCCAAATGTAGCACAAATATCACCCAGATGTAGCCCAAGTATAGCCCAATGACAGAATGTCCCGGAGTGTTCTTAAGAACTACTAGAGCACTTACTGTCATACTTCTGACAAAAGTATGGCACACCTGAAGCCATCTTGATTGGAATAAACTGGTAACACTTAAAACATTTAATTTAAAAAGGAACACAATGAGGGAGTTCATTTTGCCATAGAAATTATGTTTAGTGCTGAAGAAAGAAACATTAGGGCACATTTTGAGCGACTTCTCAAATCCTCTTCTATTTCATTAAAAAAATTCTGGCATGCAGACTGAAACATGCACTTTTAATACCAGCAGCAGACTTCCGTGGTGAGCAGTAGTTTTACTACAGTGATCTAATGAGCAACTAGAGTGCTAACATTCAGAATTAATGGCAAGTGTGTGACATATCTGAATACCTTCTTAATGGAATCAAAGTAAAAAACTGAAAGCATTTTCTAGTGAGGAGACTACAGTCAATGAGGAAATTAGGAAACTTCATAACAAATAAATCTCCCAAGATGGCCACCAGAGACAAAAGAGCCCAAATGCAGCACAAATATCACCCAGATGTAGCCCAAATGTAGCCCAATGACAGAAGTGTGCAAAACACTTTATTTTTTGTGTTTTTGCAGTTTTATATAGTGCAGACTTGTCAGGTATTGGAGTGCTTTACATGAGCATTGGTTGCATCACACAATAACAAATTCATTTTGGTTGTGGAAATGGGGACATTAAGTGATTTGACCAGAATCACAGAATGTCGAGCTGAAGCAGAAACTCCAACCTGGATCCCCAGTTGCAAAGTCTGCAGCTCTGGAAGTAACACCACATCCTCTCCCCTAAGTGCAACATTTAATCAAGTGGTCAACTGGATAAAAAAACATAAATATAACAAATAATTTTAAAGTGCTTTATCGCTATTTGAAAACTCAGAAAATCTGTCCTCATTTTAGTTTTTTAGAGCACTAACCATACTTTTGATGCAAATAAGACCCTCTCATATATGTCATTTCTAAAGGAAATGCTCTAGGTATTACAGTTTTGATTACATCAAGATGATGTCAGGCGTTCCACACTTTTGTAATAAATATAGAATGTTAGCAATCTAGTTGTTCATTAGGATACTGTTGAGAGGCAGAGGCCAGGGGCACGGACTCTGAAAATTGAAGGCAGGTAGGAGGGTGCAGAGGCAACAATTTGACCACACTGGGCAGGCAGGAAGGGCAGTGGCAGCACAACAGACTATGTAGGGCAGTGGAAAGGGGGGCAGGGGCAATAAACCAACAATACAGGACTGGCAAGAGAGGCTGTGGCAATATAATAGACCATTGTGAGCAGAAGGAAGAGGCAGTGGTAGTACAACCATACATGCCAACAGACCCGATTTAGCCAGCAAACGTCCAATGTTTTTAAGCTCAAATGGGCTTTATTTGATCTGTCTCCTGTCTACAATCTACTCTTTTTCAATGTAACTCAAAGGGGAAAATCAATACCCCAGGTTTTTTTTCAAAATCTCCCTCTTACCAAGTTCAAAATGTTCGCAAGTATGGTACATTGGATCATGGAAGGCAGGAGGAATTGGGGTAGGGACATGGACTCGGATAATAGAGGACAGGAGGGACATGGAGAGGTACACCAAACTGACCCTACAGGGCAGGCATCAGGGTTTGCAGCAGCACAATACACCACACAGGGCATGCGGGACGGGAGTGCAGCACAACAATCCATAGAAAGCAACAGGGAGGGGACAGAACCATGAACATGGACAACAGAGAACAGAGGGGAAGGAGGCAATGGTAGCTAGCTGACCATAATGGACAGACAGTAGAGAAAGCTGCAGCATAACTGACCATAAAAGGAAGGAGGGATGGATCGGGGGCATTAAAATGAAACAGACAAGCCAGGAGGGAGGGAATAGGGGTCTGCACATGGAAACAAGGGCTGGGGAAAGGGGTCAGGGCAGGAGCAGCAAGATGACTATGGAGGTCAGGCAGGATGGGCACTAAAAGCAAGACACACCATGGAGAGCAACAGTGAGACTATGATGGCATACACACAGACCATGGAGGGAAGGTGGGAAGGGGTCAGGGGCAGCTAGCTAAAAAGTTGTAAAAAGGGGCGGGGCCTCTCAACGCCTCTCTGCAATGCAGCTCTCTGGCGCATACTGGAGGTACCTGGTGGGCTAGTTGGCCCCCAGGGACCGTCAGGATTGAGGAGGAATTAATCCTCCGACTTAAAGCGCACCACAGGGCGTTTTTTCAGACATGTCACCTCAGGTCACGCCCCCTTCCTTCACCATTGTGCATACACGCCCCGTGGTGAGTTGTAAGTTGGGGAATTCATTCTCTTTCAATACTGAGGGTCCCTGAGGGCCAACTAGACCAACAGGTATCTCCAGAATGCACCAGGGAGCTGCGTTGCAGACAGGTGTTAAGAGGCCATGCCCCTTTTTACACCTCTCTGCAACGCAGCTTTGTGGCACTTACTGGAGGTACCTAGTGGGCTAGTTTGACCCTAGGGACCCTTAGGATTAAAGGGGACTTAATCTCTCAACGTAGAAAGGTCACATGGCGTGTTTACACAGTAGCGAAGGGAGGGGACGGGGCCTGAGGTGACGTGAGGAAACACGCCCTGTGGCATGTTTTAAGTTGGGGAAATAATTCCCCTTCAATCCTGTCGGACCCTGGGGGCCAACTAGCCCACCAGGTGCTTCCAGTAAGTGCCACTGCGCTGCATTGCAGAGAGGTGGCCCAGGCCGTGCCCCTTTTTACGCCTCTCTGCAATGGCGCTTACTGGAGGTACCTAGTGGGCAAATTTGCCCCTAGGGACCCTCAGGATTCGAGGGGAATTATTCTCCCAACTTACAACGGCCACAGGGCGTGTTTACACAGTGGGGAAGGGAGGGGACGGGGCCTGAGGTGACGTGTGCAAACACGCCCTATGGTGCGTTTTTAGTTGGGGAAATAATTCCCCTTCAATCCTGAGGGCCCCTGGGGGCTAACTAGCCCACCATGTGCTTCCAGTAAGCGCCACTGCTCTGCGTTGCAGAGAGAAGGTCCAGGCCGTGCCACTTTTTACACCTCTCTGCAACGCAGCTCTGTGGCGCTTACTGGTGGTACCTAGTGGGCAAGTTGGACCCTAGGAACCCTCAGGATTCAAATGAACTTAATCTCCCAGCTTAAAACGGCCACAGGGCGTGTTTACACAGTGGTAATGGGAGGGGATGGGGCCTGAGGTGACTTGTGCAAACACGCCCTGTGGCGTGTTTTAAGTTGGGGAAATAATACCCCTTCAATCCTGAGGGCTCCGGGGGGCCAACTAGCCCACCAGGTGCTTCCAGGAAGCACCACTGCACTGTGTTGCAGAGAGGTGGTCTAGGCCGTGCCCCTTTTTACACCTCTCTGCAGCGGCGCTTACTGGAGGTACCTAGTGGGCTAGTTTGACCCTAGGGACCGTCAGGATTCAAGGGGACTTAATCTTCCAACTTAAAACGGACACAGGGCGTGTTTACACAGTGGGGAAACGAGGGGACGGGGCATGAGGTGACATGTGTAAACACACTCTGTGGCACGTTTTAAGTTGGGGAAATAATTCCCCTTCAATCCTAAGGGCCCCTGGGGGCTAACTAGCCCACCAGGTGCTTCTAGTAAGCGCCACTGCACTGCGTTGCAAAGAAGTGGTCCAGGCCGTACCCCTTTTTACACCTTTCTGCAACACAGCTCTGTGGCGCTTACTGGAGGTACCTAGTGGGCTAGTTCGACCCTAGGAGCCCTCAGGATTCAAGGGAACTTAATCTCCCAAATTAAAATGGCCACAGGGCTCATTTACACAGTGGTGAAGGGAGGGGAGGGGGCCTGAGGTGACATGTGCAAACACGCCCTGGGGCGCGTTTTAAGTTGGGAAAATAATTCCCCTTCAATCCAGAGGGCCCCTGGGGGCAAACTAGCCCACTAGGTGCTTCCAGTAAGCGCCATTGTGCTGCAGAGGGGAGGTCCGAGGCCGTGCCCCTTTTTACACCTCTCTGCAATGCAGCTCTGTGGCACTTAGTGGACATACCTCGTGGGCTAGTTGGCCCCCAGGGACCCTCAGGATTCAAGGGGACTTTATCCACCAACTTAAAATGCCCAGAGGGCGTGTTGGCACACATATCAACTCAGGCCCCCCCTCACTTCATCAGTGTGCAAACGCACCCCGTGGCACATTTTAAGAGGTAGTTTTAATCCCCCTGCAATATTATATACTAGGGGCTTACAGAGGAGGTCATGCTAATCACAAGAATACCCTAACGCATAGTGTTCCCTAGTGTATGTAGGTGTTTTCACTGTATTCTAAGTGTCTTTTAGCATAGCACTGGCTCTAGGACTGGTTAGTCAGAGTCAGTTACCACCAGTACACGTCTGAAAAAATTGAGGGTACAGGATGATTTTGCAACAAGGCTTCTTTCTGCTCCTCTGTTTGTTCTTTCTGCACGTCTTCCTTCTTCCTGCACTTTTCTTCATCTTTGAAGACTTCTGTTGCTTCTTTCTGCATTTCTTGATTTTTCTTTCTGCATGTTTTTTCTTCTTTCTTCACATGTCCTAACTCGGTAGGCATAGTTAGAAACTAGCATTTAAAACACCTCAGAAATTAACTGAAAAAAACCATAGGTTTCAGACACGCTAAAGTTAGAAATTAGCATTTAAAAAAACAGTCAAATATAGGTTTCAGGCACGTTATAGTTAGGAATTAGCATTTAAAAAACCTTAGGAATTCACTGAAAAAACCATAGGTTTCAGGGGCATTATAGTTAGCTGGACATTTCGCTCGTACAAAACCATTGAAATTCCCCCGCTATAGTTAGTTCAGCTAACTATAACTCGCGCGCCCGCAATGCACTGCTGATGACGTCACATATTATATCACTCATGACATGGTCAGCGACATCACTCATGACATCACTGATGACATCTCAAATGGCATCACTCATGACATCACTGATGACATCATCCTTGTGATAGAGTGGCAGTCCTCCTCTCACCCTAATATAACCTTTGATACAAACTTAAAAAAAATAGAAACTAAAATGTTCAAAACAATGGACATACCAAAACCAGTTACAACAACCAATTCAGTAATTCTAAGATCTACATACACATCCACTCATTCACCAACAGTCCTATATAGTCACTCATATATGTACTAACTCATCATATGTACTCATGCACCTATACATCCTGTTACACACCTCCACTTATCCAGAATGTTACTCACACACATAGTCACTCATGCTAATAAAGAACCAAACATCCATTTACTTGCATATACAGTTATACACACACCACCACACTTACTTCTACAGAAACTTACACATACTTACTCTTTTGAACAATCACTTATAGAAACACATACTTATTCATACAGGAACTCTTCCAATCTCTCACTCTCACATATACTCACTTAAATACACCAATACTCACATATACTAGTTTAAAATATATGTAGTTACTAATGAAGACACTATTGAGACAGTCATTCACTCACTAACACACCCATACACACACTGATCCATCCATACAGTCCTGCACACATACTGTCTTCAACACATAGAAATAGTGACTCACTCATTCATGCATGTATGCACTAAGTAATACCCCCCACTGAACCATACAGAAACTCAGACACTCATACTGATACTCGAAAAACCAAGTAATAACCCATCTAGAAACTCATGTAGCTGCTCACCAACCCATGCAGCTACTTATACATAAAGTGAGAGACTGATACAGATATTTGATACTTGTTGAACAGATATTTATATATATAAACATTACTCACTAACCCATGTATTCACTAAGATACACTTAATCAGTCAGTCATCCAATCAATTTTTCATTAAAAGAATCATTCATTTAGACACTTATATACCCATTTATTCTTCCATCGACCTTGAGATCTACATATATAAAACTTATTTAATTTTCAGAAAAACACACATTCACTGGATTATGTCATCAGTGATGTCACCAGTGATGTCATTTGAGATGTCATCATGTCATGAGTGATGTCACTGACTATGTCATGAGTGATGTAATATGTGACGTCATCAGCAGTGCATTATTATTATTATTATTTAAGAAGCTTATAAAGCGCGCAGCTACCCCCGTCGGGGGTGTCCCGGCGCTGAGAGAGCAAGAATATCACCAGAGGAGGCATCCCGGGTCCTGCCCTCCAGCCCAGTGTAGCAGAAGCCCTCCTCCTAGCATTGCTGAACTAACTATAACAGGGGAATTTCAATGGTTTTGTACAAGCGAAATGTCCAGCTAACTATATCGCCCCTGAAACCTATGGTTTTTTCAGAGAATATATATATATATATATATATATATCTCAAAGAAACTTCCCAATGTGCAGTGGCGCACATATATATATACATACATAGAAACAAATAAAAAATGTTACAAATAAACTGCAAAAAAATTAACATATTATCAATTGAACTATACATAAAATGTAAACCATAAACACGAATACATCTAAATACAAATGTCTTAAAATCTACATAAATGTATATGCATAAAAAATATAAAATTAAATACACAAACACACACACCCATTTATATATATATCCATATATATATATATATATATTTATATATATATATATATATATATATATATATTTTTTAAACAATATTAACAAAACTATTAAGCTCTAGGAATTAGAAACATACTTTTCCCAGTCACATACAATTTCCACTCCACTGTATACAACAGTAGGGAAAGCGTTGGACACCGAAAGGGTAACATTTACTTATTCCCACTCCAGTCTGTGCAGAATATTTTCACTACCCAATTAAAAAACTAAAAATATAACATTCTAAACATAAAAATTATATATCAACATTTTAAGAAAAGTTTAACAAATTACATAATCATGACAATTTTTAATAATGATTATCAATTAAAAAGAATATTATAAATGTAATTAAAATACCCGTCCAGTGTGTGCAACAGTAGGGAAAGTGTTGGACTTCAGTGGGATAACATTTCATATTCCCACTCTAGTATGTGCAACAGTAGGGGAAGTGTTGGATACTTGCTGGGTAAAATGTACTATTCCCACTCCAGTAGGTGCAACAGTAGGGAAAGCATTGGAGACCAATGGGGTCAAATTAACTATTCCCAATACAATCTTATTATATTACATATTTGCACTACTCTATAAAATAACCCAAAACAAAAAAATCAAAATATGAAGATTATAGTGTAAATTTTAACAGAAATTAAGCAAATTACATAATCATCATGATTTGTAATAATTACTATCAATTAAGACAAATATTATTAATGTAATTAAAATACTATGCTTTATTCCCACAAACATCACAGTCAACAACTAAAATGTAATTGAAATAAAAAAGTATAACACAATTAACATAGTAATAAATAAAACAATTTGCAATAAATGAATACATAATTTATCATTACTTAAATAACTTCACAGGGTATTCTGCTACAAACACAACAAAACACACCTAATAAATAACATAAAAAAATGAAATTATACATTTTTTTTTACAAAATGTCAATAACTGAAATATTGCAAGAAATATAAATAATTATTGTTTAACCAACTTCCCATGCTATTCCTATACAAACTAATCAACACAAACCTAAAATATATCTTTAAAATTATAATAATTACACTATTTACTTAATTAATTATCAATTAAATATAAAAAATGAATTACAACGAATTTGTAATCAAATATATTTAATTTACTTTCCATCCTATGCCCCTACAAATCCAACAACCGCCACCTAAAATAAAACTTATTGATAACTAATTGTGCAATTTACATAATTGATTATCAATTCAATAATTCCATTTATTGAAATTTGATGAATAAATAATGATAACTCATGTGCTTCCCACTCTGTATCCCTAAAACCCCACAACCATCTGGAACACTAAAAATTATAATTAAGGGTCAGATTACGATCTTGGCCGGAAAGCCTCCAACATTAGGTTAGAGACTTTCTGCCCAAGATCGTTAATTTCACTTCCGATCACCTAATCACAATTGCGGCGGTCGGAAGAGAAATTGGCCAATCATTCTGGCTGGATTCTGACGGGCTCAAGGAGCCTGTCAACCAGTTGGAGACCAACCCATAATCCATATGAGCACCGTTTTACTCCGTTCGGATTACGATGCTCGGTTTCTGGCAGGCTTTCCATGTCGGGCTTTCCGACATGGAAAGCCTGTCAGCAAGCGAGTTTAGGGGCCCCTAGCAGAGCCCCTTTCTGTTTGCGGCTCCGGTGGGGTCCAAAAGGGGACCTATGGTGCCCCTTTGTTGATCACTGCACCGTGTGGCAGGCACCCTGAGGTGCCTGCTATGTGGTGCAGGGATGAACACAACCTTCTGTTTTCCTATGGGAGCTTGTGCTACAGCCGGTTTACGGCCGTAGCACATGCTCCCATGGGAAATGTGAGTATGCTACCTCAGCATGTGTGGTTGCATCGTAATTAGGCAGTCAGGACCATGACAGTGTTGCGTCCACTCAACATCAAAATAAGCTCAATAGAAATAAATTACATAAAAAAATGTACAAATTATATTTAAAATCATTAACATTCAACAAACAACTGATAAAATATACAAATAAAACATGCTGAAATACATAAAGATAATTCAAAAACGATATTTTTTACAAAAATATTTTTGTAAACGATATAACCAACATAGATATTTTTGACCTCGATATTGCCTTACAACATCAATATTTTTGTCAACGATATTCCTGCATCACGATATTTGTGTATCACAATATTAAAAACCTCAATATTATGTGACACAATATTTTTAACTCAATACTTTGTCCGAATACCAATTTGTAGAGAACACTATCAGCCCGGAGGGTATCTTGGTGCTGAGCAGGCAGGAGTCTAAGCCCACTTAGGGCCTACTAGGACTACTCGAAATGGCAGGTCATCAGCTTCTTGCAGAATTCAGGAATGTGGAGGAGGCTTTAGGAGTGATGTAAGAGTAGGTTCGGCCACCAGATCTGATTTTCCATATTTGTGGGATTTGTGCAAGTAGGAGTCGGGATGACCGGAGGTGTCTGGCAAGTTTGTAAAAGAGATGCAAATATTGAGATATGATGGGTCAGTGTTATGTAGTGCTTTGAAAGTGTGGATGAGGAGTTGGAATTGTGCTGGTTTGTGAATGGTGATTGGAGCTTATACATGTATGGTGTTATCTGAGTGCAGCTAAGGAGGTTCATGGCGATTCTGACCACAGGGTTCTGAATTTTCTGTAGCCTTCTGGTGAGTATTTGTTGATCCTGGCATAGAGGAGTTCTCATACTTCAGCTTGCTTGTGATCAGGGCACGATTGACAACTATATTAAACAAGCATTGGAAAAGCTAATAGGAATGGCCATATCAAATTTGCAATTTTTTCATTGATTTATTTATTTTTGGGAACATGCAATACTAAAATCAAACAGACAAAACATATGAAAATTTCATGGCAGTGGAACATATGTGACTAGGCAAAATGTAGTCACTTGCAGCTCAAAAGAGTCAAAGGTTGAAGGAGGCTGGCCCATTGCCCCGTGATGTATGCTGTGGTGGGTGGAAGTAAAATCTAAATAACAGTTGCACAGACCAATGACTGAAGTGTCATCTTATATGTCTATATTTGTGATTCATTTTGGAAAAATTAAGCTTATAAAACAACTAAAGCTATCTGTAGGCCAGACTTATTAAGGGAATTTTTTGTTAACCCGAGAAATATTTAGAGGGTACCTAAGAGCTCACTTTAAACTAAACAATTTCTACATCCGTTTCATGAGAACACCAATTAACAACAATGGAGACAAATTATTTGAATTATTTGAAAAGGTCAGAGGCTTACTTTATGCAAATCTGCAATATCTCTTCCAAGATGTTTTTCTACCCTTTTCTTGATCAAAATATTCTCTATTTGTCGAATGTGGTTTGGGATTTTTCTTGTGTTGTCTTTTTACTTTATTACTGTTTGAGTAATGCATAAATACATTCTCATTGCATCTAAGTTAAGCCTGGATACTCTGTGCCATAGCTACCAGGGGGTTCAGCACATATTTATTTAATGTCTTTTGTGAATCACCCTAACAAAGATTTTGATTATTATTTGTGGTGATTTCTCAAGCCCCTCAACTTATACTCCAATTTCTTACAGAGAGCTAGTATACACCTTCTAATACACATGACCCATGGGGTTGCCACTCAATCTTAACCTCTGATTTGTTGTTATTACATTCCCAAAACAAAAAGTTAAATCACTATGAAGTATCTCCTCTTGATATTTGTCATACGCTGCTCTCAATAAAAAAGTTACCTTGCTCAAACCTCTTTCTTGTTAAATATCAATAGTGCTTGGAGTTTTACCTGGCATGTTCTTACCCCTGACCATTTAAGACTGCAATGCATTCGGGAAGTAATGCGTAGAGCATTGTTTTTTAGCTGTTCCTCCAAGCTATATAAAGAAAAAATTAATAATTTAGTTATCTGGTCTGTTGAAACAGTAAAGAGTTCTGTGAATAGGCCAATGTCCAGCATTCTGAATCTAAATGTGTCCATCAAGCACCTGCTACATGAATGTTAAGGCACAGTTAAACAACCACCACTCCAAAAAGCTTGCTCGTACATGGTAGGCCCCCAAAACACTATTCAATGTTTGGCTAAGGAGAAGAAAAATCAAGTGTTCAGAAAAGCTTCACCACACAACTCATCTGGACTATTATGTGCCGATTTTTTTTAATTAACAAGGATTACCCCAAATATTCAAGGACTTTATAGATAAGTATATTAAATAGATATTCATTATAATATTAGAATCCTTTCAAACACAAGCAAGTAAAATGCAGGCACAATATTTAGTAGGTGATCCTGACTTGCTGGGGACACAATCCTTGCACTTAGAATCTCTCTTACTTTTCATTATAGCTGCTGAAGTAGTAATGGTTGTATGTGTTTGCGCACATTTCACATTTACATAGAATTAAACAATAATATAAGCTGTTAAACACATACCACTCTGCTTCAACATTAGCAAATACCCTCTCAGTGACACAAGCATAATTATACTAAAGCGAATTATTATTATCACCACATAAAATCATATGATAATAGGAAAGGGGTAAATCTAATAATAGAATTCCATCTGGAGTACACATCTCATTATGCATAGTGGTGTTGGGACTCCAACATTGCCAATCTCTGCACCGCTTCCATTCAGATAAGACCTCCATCCCACCTCATCCCAAATCCTCTCATCCATATCACTTTTATCCTCCACTAATCCTTAGCAATTCCCTTGGGGGAGTTAACTTCGTACTTTTTATGTCCCCTAGCAGTACAGATCTTCAAAGCCAATTGAATTTGTTCTCAAACAATATAGGATGGAATTCTAGTGACATCAACTTTCCCTTGAACCAAACTTTACAGACATACATTGTTACTGAATTTTCATGTTATTATACACAAGGAGACACTAGCAAGGCTTGAACTCCATACCTGAAATGATATGGAACAAAGCTCATAGCTGTTGTCCTAGTGGTGTTCTTGTACATTCTTGTTATTTAATGAATAAAGCTATAAATGTTTTCAACTTTTAAGGTCTCGACGGTACAATGAGAGATACACACAAATATATATGTATATATATATATATGCATCTATATATACATATATATGCATGTGTGTGTATGTAGCTCTCATTATATATATATTTATATGTATTCACTGAAAAAACCATGGGTTTCACACACGTTATAGTTAGGAATTAGCATTTAAAAAACCTTAGAAATTCAATGAAAAAACCAAAGGTTTCACACATGTTATAGTTAGCTGGACATTTCACTCGTAAAAAAACATTGAAATTCCCCCGTTATAGTTAGTTCAGCTAACTATAACTCGCACGCCCGCAATGCACTACTGATGACGTCACATATTACATCACTCATGACATGGTCACTGACATCACTCATGACATCACTGATGACATCTCAAATGACATCACTGATGACATCATCCAGTGATTTTGTGTTTTTCTGAAAATTAAATATGTTTTATATTTATGTATATCTCAAGGTCAATGGAAGAATAAATGGGTATATAAGTGTCTAAATGGATGCTTTTTTTTAAAAAAAAAATTTGTGTAACTGACTGATTAAGTGTATCATAGTGAATACATGGCTTACTGAGTAATCTTTAAATATGAAAATATCTGTATCAGTTTCTTACTTTGTGTATAAGTGGCTGCATGAGTTGGTGAGTAGCTACATGAGTGTCTATAAAGGTTATTAGTTGGTTTTTTATCAGTATGAGTGTCTGAGTTTCTGTATGGTTCGGTGGGGGGTATTACTTAGTGCATAGGTGCATGAATGAGTGACTCACTGTTTGTATGTGTTGAATACAGCATGTGTGCAGGACTGTATGGGTGGATGAGTGTGTGCATGGGTGTGTTAGTGAGTGAATGACTGTCTCTATAGTGTCTTTATGAGTAACTACATATGTTTTAAACTAGTATATGTGACTATTGGTGTATATAAGTGAGTATATGTGAGAGTGAGAGATTGGAAGAGTTCCTGTATGAATAAGTATGTGTTGCTATAAGTTATTGTTTAAAAGAGTAAGTATATGTAAGTTTCTGTAGAAGTAAGTGTGGTGGTGTGTGTATAACTGTATATGCAAGTAAATGGATGTTTGATTCTTTATTAGCATGAGTGACTATGTGTGTGAGTAACTCTATGGATGAGTGGCGTTGTGTAACAGGATGTATAGGTGTATGAATACATATGATGAGTGAGTACATGTATGAGTGACTGTAGAGGACTGTTGGTGAATGACTGTATGTGTATGTGGTTCTTAGAATTACTGATTAGGTTGTTGTAACTGATATTGATATGTTCATTATTTTGAACATTTTAGTTTCTATTTTTGAATGTGTGTTTCAATGGTTATATTAGGGGAAGAGGAGGTCTGCCACTCTATCACAAGGATGATGTCATCAGTGATGTCATCAGTGATGTCATTTGAGATGTCATCAGTGATGTCATGAGTGATGTCAGTGACCATGTCATGAGTGATGTAATATGTGACGTCATCAGTAGTGCATTGCGGGCGCGCGAGTTATAGTTAGCTGAACTAACTATAACGGGGGAATTTCAATGGTTTTTTACGAGTGAAATGTCCAGCTAACTATAACATGTGTGAAACCTTTGGTTTTTTCAATGAATTTCTAAGGTTTTTTAAATGCTAATTCCTAACTATAACGTGTGTGAAACCCATGGTTTTTTCAGTGAATTTGCAAGGTTTTTTAAATGCTAATTCCTAACTATAACGTGAGTGAAACCCATGGTTTTTTCAGTGAATTTGCAAGGTTTTTTAAATGCAAATTTTTTTTTTTTCTTTTTTTTTTTACATATTTTTATTTTAATTTTCTATCCTTTTTTAAAGACTATGGTTAAATTTTAAAAATTCTACAATATGTTTTTATTTTACCATTTTTATAAAATAAACAGGTACAATTTATTAGTATAACATATATATTTTTTTTTCCTTTTTTTTTAATTTTTTTTTTTTAATGTGCGCGTACGGTAAGCGCACGTCTTGCTTTAATTACGTTAGATTTCTACGCTGTTTGCGTTCATTTACGCAATTTGCGTAGACGCACGTCACGCGCGCACAGCGTGTAACGCGTACGCTGCACGCGCACGTTACGCGGAAGTGAAGGGGCGTGCCTGTTTTGCGCATGCGCGCGTGCGCGTGTCTTTTTTACGCGCATGCGTACTTTTGCCGTAAGCGCACCGTAAGCGCACCGTAAGCGTACGGTGGGTCATGTGATCATGAAACACAACTTTTGATTGGTTGAAACTACTTTCAGTTCTAGAACTCTCCTACACCACACCCATTCCCCTCATTTCTGCTTGTGATCCCTTAGGAGAAGGAGCTGGGTTGTCTTTGTGATACGATGGCAGAACAGCAGAGCCCTTCTGAGAGTGAGGCTAGCAGCACTACCTTGAGGCAGAGAACGAGGAAACAAAAGACCTCTTTCATATGGGATGAGTATTTTTCTTTTCCAGAGGGCCAGCAAAAGGTAAATGCACCCTTAGTGACTTGTAAGCTGTGTAAGCGTGTACTTTCAAGAGGGAATCCCAACAAGAAGTATTCCTTCGGGAATCACACCATGTTGAGACACCTTAAGGATGTACACAGAAGGACACATGCTCGACATACTGAAGGTAACCCTTCAGTACGTCAACCAAGCACATCCACAGCAGCTCAGCCTGGACCATCATCTGCAGGGCCGAGTCCATCTTCGGCAGGTCAGGTGAGCCCTTCATCTGTGGGGGGAGCATCTCCTTTTTCTCGTCCTCTGGAAATTAACCCTCGGTTTCTGAGGGTTGAAATACGGTGCGCCACTTGTCATGATCTAATTTGTCATAGGGAGACCAGTATTTCCCTAGTGAACAATAAAATAGATCAGCACATTTGTCGTACCGACTAATATTCCCATTCTTTCTTTCCTCTGTCCCTGCATGAACACAACGGCTCTTTTAAGAGCCAACCTTACCTTTCAACTTTTTTTTATATATTTTTTAAAACTTTTTTTTGATTTTTTTTTTACCGTACGCGTACGGTACGCGTAATTATTATTATTTTTTTTTTAAAAACACTAAAAATCAATTATCACATTACAAGGTCCTTGAGAGACTACAATGAAAAACTGAAAATGTGATTGTGGAGAAGTGGAAAAAAGGGACCATGACATTTTTGACTTACCATACCCACTCAAAAAAATATTTATTCATTAAAAAAAATTTTTAATTGCTTTAAAAATGGTTCTAGTTTTCGAAAATTTTCTATCTCAATCTGAAAAAAAAGAAAAAAGTATTAATATTTAAAAAAACATTTTATAATACAGTACACATATTTACATATTTTTCAAAAAAAAAATTTGCCTTTTTTTTGCTGTTTTCAGAATATATTGCATTTCACTATAAATTGTGAAAGCAATTGCATTCATCATTTATCAGCGGGCAAAAAAAAAATTAACAATCTCAAAGATTGTTTTAAAAAAGCCCACTATCTCTTTTTGCATAAACATAACTTTATAGAAATGCATAATATTCTTAAAAAATATCATCTAATATCAATACTTATTTCTTTAAAATACCGTCTGATATTTTTGTTTCAGAAGTATAATCACAAAAATATATCTCAAATAACTCCACAGTACATCTGGTTCCATTTCCTTTAGGCCAAATAGTAATTTTAAAATTCTTTTTTGATTAAATTTCCAATGGTAATCCAATAAAAATCTAAAGTTTAAATTGTACAGATCTCACCGATTCTCTGTAACATTTTGGTTTCCGAAAGATTTATTAATAATTAAATAAGTCCACAATAGAATTGTTTACCTTTCCGCATGGCCAAATAGTAATTTTAAAAATCTTTTTTGAATAAATTTCCAATGGCAATCCAATAACATTCCAAAATTTAAATTGTGCAGATGTTACCGATTTTTTCTAAATTTTTGGTTTTCAAAAGTTTCATTAAAAATTGAAAAAGTCCACATTACAATTGGTTACCTTTCCATTAGGCCAAATGGTAATTTGTAAAATCATTTTTTTTTAAAATTCCAATGGTAATCCAATAAAATGGTAAAATTGTTTTGTCCAGATGTTGCCAAATCTCTCTAAAATTTAGGTTTCAGGAAGATTAGATAGGAATTTGCTAAATCAAAAGGCAAACGTTGCTTAAAAATCAATTGGGAATCATTACACAGTGTCCAGCCTTTTTCACATTTAAGATAAACTGTGTAATGACCAGAAGTTACAGTAGGTCCATCATGGAAAATTATTGCAACTGTTACAAAAGTTTTTCCTGAAATTGATAATTGCTGTCCTGTAAACTTCTTTATTAAAGTATCTAATTTTGAACCATCAGCTTTACAGCGTTGCATCATTAAAATTACATACTGTCCGTATTCCTTTAAAATTAACGTTGAAAACATGTCAGATTGACACTCACTGCATTCCATGCTATGATTAGCATCTTTAACTAATTTAGCAAAAGTGACTGTTTTACTTTCTGGCAATGTTAAATAAATAAACCTTTCAGAATCAACATTAGAGCCACATATATTATAACAGTTTTCACAACTATGTTCCCATTTATAAGAGAGACCAAATAAATTTTCAATGGGAACCCCTTCTTCTTCCAGTACCTGAAGAAAAAACATCAAGAATTCCTGTGCGTCTTGCTGTACATTTTGAGAAAACTGTGTTCGTCCTGAACATACATCTAAAAGTTTTCTAATTTCAGTAGCACTTTCTATTTGAGTTTTATCATTACTCAGCTTTTGAAAAAGGAGACTCAACTCAGAACAGAATCTTTTTCCCTGATTTACTATTATCTGCTCTTGCACACTTTCCAGATAAAATGCAACATTCAGCACTACATTAGCGTAGCAGTTGACACCAGAGCTATTTTCAAAATGACATCCTACAACCTGTTCTTCATTTTCCTTTTTCTTTTTGCTTGCAATTACATCACTCCTCTTTTTTTTCCTCCTCTCTACATCTTCATTACAGATATTCTCATTTCTCCTTTTACGAGAAACTACACGTTTCTCCAACACAGGATACTGACCTAAATGAGGAGCATAGCTTCTTCTTAATCTATTATACTCCTTTACACAATTTGCATCAGCACTAACTTTTGAGTCATCAAAGTCTATCATGAATAAACCTGATAATGTTTTCACTCGTGACAAAGCAACATATGCCATACCTTCTTTGAACACAGTTGAACCAATGTTCACAAATGCACAATCTACAGTCAATCCTTGAGACTTGTGAATAGTTACAGCATATGCTAGAGAAAACGGAAACTGCTTCCTACGTACATATAAGTCTTTCACAAGCATGAAACGAACTGAACAACGACAAATGTCTTTAACTTCTTCTATCTGATCAAATTTTATTTTTAAACATTCAATTCCATCTTTTTTCTGATAATTAATAAAACCCACAACTCTTCCCATAGCTCCATTAACTAAACCTTTTTCAACATCCAAATTTCTCCTTAAAAATACTCTACAGTTCATGCAAACATATAGATTTTTTTCTAATCCAGCTGTTTTGGAAATGTTCTTCTCTAGTGAATCCAATTTATTTTTCAGTGTGCCTGTTAATGTGACAGTAATTCTTCCATCCTCAATTTTGTCCACTGCTTCCAATTTCCTGCTATCTTCCTTTTCCAATTTCAAAAGCTCCTCATTGAATATTGAGCATTCACGTAGAGTTGGCATTAAGCAGATGACACTTTTCTTTTCTGCAATGTTCTTGTATATGTTCTCTGCAACTATTTCTTCCTTTGGAAATAAATTATATAGCAGCCGACTCTGTAATGCTTTCGTGCCAGCTTCAGTGAGTAGTCCAATTCTGATATCTTTCAGAATACTTCCATATTCTTCATCGTTTGCTTGCCTCATATTAGTAGTAAGTTCCTTGTACTCAAAGAAGGACCAAATATTTGCATTACCGATGCTTCCCAATGACTTCTTCGTGTCTTCATGTGTCACAGTATTAAACACTGGTTGTCCTTTAACTGGAGTAAGTTGCAAAAGATCTCCAAAAACTATGACGTGTTTTCCTCCAAATAACACGTCATAGTCTGTCTTCAGAATTTGCTGCATTCTTAAATGCACAAAGGCAAGCATTAAGTTTGATACCATGCTCACCTCATCAATAATGAGAACTTGCATCTTCTTCAATACTCTTGAAACTTCCAAGCATGCTTCTCCAGTTAGCTTGTTGTATTGTATTTTGTTCTCATGCTCCACTGGTAACATTAGCAAACGATGTAAAGTGATTCCTTTTATGTTATATGCTGCTAACCCAGTTGGAGCAGTAACCACACAAGACAAAGTAGAATCCGTTTTTTGCTGTAGGTAGCTTCTGATGACTTTTTCCAGTTCCAGCTTGTCCGCTTACATACATCCTGATTGGATGAAATGATGTGCATGAGCACTCTTTTTTTTCATGTAGAAATCCGTGATCAATTTTGTTTCTGATCTCTTCATAAATTTGTTGCTGCTCTTCGTTCAGTTGTCTTTCCAAATTTTGTAAGTCTATAAATTCTTCTTGAGCTTGATTCATAGCCGTTTCCACTTCATTCATGGCTATTGATGCTTCATTTTCAACGATTGGTTGTCCTAGGGGATCTTGACTGAGTGTTCCTGAACTTTGGCTGTCCTGAGAACTGTCTCTAGCTATTTCTGCTACAATTGTAGTTTCCTGTTCAATTTCTTCATTTAACATTTGCAGATAAGTTGAGAATGTACTGCATTGTATGCTGTCTTTGCAAGCATTAAAAGAATCTTCATAGCTTTGAAATTCTCCCAGTAGTTCATCCTCTGTACGCCATGGTTTAAACAGCTGTAAAAGAGCCAAGTAGTAAAATTCCTTTTTGTCAGTAGTGTCGCAACTCAGCTTCCTGTGATTTATCAAACTCCCTTTTGTTTGCTTCACCAAACATCCTTCCTCACCAATGACTTTATATTTTCCATTGTTGATGTCTTCTGTGGCTTTCCGTGAATAAATGTAGTTCTGCAGCACTTCATAGAGACACATGTTCTCCAGATGATGACTTCTCTTGGGATAATATGTGTCCAACATGTTTGATTTCAAAATATCTGTACTTTCTGGGTCATTCTCGGCCAAATATTCAATTTCTCCAACAGATTTCAGTACCCGATTTCTCATTGCTGCAAGGCCTAAACTTGCCCAAATTATTCTTCTTGATTTCGAATAGAGACTTGCAGAAGATAACCTATCTGAACATTCGTAGGATCCAATTTCTCGATGCGATAACATCTTCAAACTGAAACTGTACAGCTTCTTACTGACCATCTTCTCGTGAGAAATCTCTTCCCACATTTCCTTCAATTCTGTTTTTTCTGATTTCGTAATGTAAGACGTTACATATCGAGCAACAGCAATGGAATTGTCAGCTACATACTGTATATCCATGTTAGCATTCCACATGGATAAAATGACTGGGTTGTAGTCATTTATATTTTTTGATTCTTCTTTTCTTTTAAGGTTGTAGGTATTCTTAGGTGATTTTCTTGTGATAGTATGTCTCACAGATGACATAAAACTGTTTACTCATCCATTTGAAAGAACAGGTCTAGGAAATCCAAATCGACATTTAGTGTAGTATTTATCTTTGCTCTTGTATTTCCGTCGACAGTATTTTCCACACCGATGACTTTGGAAACGTAAAACTTGCTCCTTTAACTTTTTCTCTTCTGTGTTTTTTGGTATAGCACATGTTGCATATTCTTCAATGTAAGATAACACTGCTTCATCAGCATCTGTTCCAAACTTTGGGGCATCCTTGATCCACAACAGCATATGAATATGAGGAGCACCTCTTGCCTGGTACTCTTTTCTCCAAAAGAAATCCACTACTTCTCCTAGAGGTGGATTTTTTTTATTGCAGATGAACGACATCATAGCCTCAAATCTATGATTGAAATATCTGCAAACATTAACCGGATCCAATGAGCACAGTTCTCCTGCTGTCTTGTATTCGATGTTTTTAATGTTTGAATTTGCCTCTCGTAGAAAATCCAGTAAATCATCCCAAGCGTACTCAGCACAGCTTAGGGTAACGAACCATGTTGGTGTTCCTAAATTCCGTAACATGCATTTTAATTCACCATGGCGTCTGTACCAATATTCATTTGTCCCACGCTGACAAGCCATCAGATTGATCAGTTGTGTTTCCAAATGATCATCTCGGTGCTGCACTTTCTCCATAAAATCCTTAGCAGACACATTTTGTAAATGTACTCCACTTTTTAAAATGTGATTTGCTGCATAAGACAGTGCAGACAAGTCGCTTTCAAATAAAAGATGGAACAAATAAGGAATACTTTGTCGAAATCTGGGATCTTCAGTATATAGTCTTGTAGTCCGATACTCAGAAGCTGGAATCTGTTCCGGACGTTCATCGTATCGTCCTCCTTTTCCTTTAGGAAACAGCTGGGGAAAACATCGAGCTTCCAAGCTCTCCTCCCATACACTCACGGGAGTTCCTTTTGCTTTCTTCATCTGAAACAGATCAATATTGTCTCCCATAACTTCTTTTGAATGAAGAGGATGTATGCTAAAATGTTCATAAATTTCTTCTTCCTTTGACTTGTCCACTTTTTCAATTTGTCCAGTTGGTGTTTCTGTGTCTTCTTGTAAATCTTCTTCTTCTTCTTCTTTTATATAAATTGATTCATACCATTTGTTATTCCTTTTCAAATACAAATTTGCTCTTTGTACTTTCCGTACATCTACCAGCTCCTGCCAAATCTTCTTATTCTTTGTAGGTACACCATTAACCAGAATAATTAATGGTTCAGTTTCCAAAGTATCCGCATCAATAGTTTCCATATTTTTTTTCAAATCCAAGGGCAAATACACCACTCTACCTTTTAAACCTCTCAGTAAATCTGAAGGAGGTAATTTACCAGTTTTGGGCTCCATACGTACTATGGTCTGGAACGGATGAACACATTGAATGAGTATAGACTCATATGTATTTAATTCAGAAAGTTCAGCAGGAATAGCATCCACTTCTAAATTATTATGTACAGCTCTGGTCGGCATTCTATTTTCCTCTAACTTGCTGTAACAGTATTTACAAATACGCTGATCTTCACCCAATTCAAAACAATTTTCAAGAAATATATATGTGGCAAAATCCTTCCACTTATAATTATCTTCATTTTCACTCTTTCTGTAGAGATCAACATTCCTAGTTTGTTTTCTATAATGAGTTCTGCGGCAACAAATACAAGTAATATTTGGTCTTTCATTAGAGATTATTGCAAATTTTGTTATGTGATCATTAAATGTCTTACTTACAGAGGGTTCTACATTCTCTTCCACTTCTTCCTCATTTACTGTGTCCTTTTCTGCACTGTTTTGTTCAGGACCAAAGTAACAAAACTGAATTTCATCAACAACCTTCTCTACATCTGATACCGATCCACGGAACAGAGCCCTATTCAATTCATCTAACTTTATTGCTGGACTTTTAGCAAAATACAACCGTCTCACAAACTTTCTCATTTCAGTATGATGAACAGCCAGCATCCTAAAATGATGGAAAACACTATTACACACTTTTCTAGATAGACAAGCCGGAGAATGACCCTGCAAACCAGTATTCTCTCTCACTCTGCATGGATCTAGACTTTGAAGCACCTTAATCTTCTGTTTTACACTTTTTTTACTATATTCTCTTAGAAACTCACGAAATTTATCAATAGATTCCTGACGCACAGTGCAAATACTACTACAATTCCAAGTGTACACTGGGGCTTTAGGACGTCTCCCCATAGCCTCATCCGCCATCATTTGTACCTCATCTCTTGGAACCATTATCTCCTTCTCCATTATGCAACCATTTTTCACTTCGTAAGCACGACCTCTGGTGTCAACTGCATGCAGCAAACTATTACTTTGAAAATAGCTCTCTTCATTAAAAAAAGGTTCACTACTTGAACTATGCATCCATTTTCCTAAAAACACTTTACAAAAGTTTGTTCTGTTCACTACTCTTTTCCTTTTGCTTTGTGATTTCAGTACATTAACCATTTTATCTAATGTACGCATCCTATTCAAAATTAAAATGAATAGTTTCCTTTTTAATTCTAATGCCTTTGCTGCAATGGCTTCAATTTCTTTTTTTCTCTTATAAAACTTAGCCTTCTGCTTATATTTCTTCACATCCTTTATCAAATTGGACATAACTCTTCTCTGAAACATTTTTCTACGTATTAATTTAAACGCTGTTTTTCTGTTTAAGTAAATCTTTTTAGTTGCAGAAGGTATATTTGCATTAACTAAATTCTCAATTTTTTCCTGTCCTTTTCTATTGAAAACATTCTTTCCAGTACAGACATTTTGTACATTTTTCCTTTTTTTGAATAAGTTCTTTAAAAAAAATTTTGTCTGCTTACCAGAAGATTTTTTCTTTTTCCCAACATGAGCATCTCCAACTAACTTAGGTCCTCCAGTTGTCTTCAAATATAGGTTTTTTTTGTGGTCTTTCTTTACTCTGGATTTTGTAGGCATCTTAAATTTTGTTCACTGCTCTTCAGCAATACCTGAAAAAAACTAAAAAAAAATTCCTTTATTTTATTTAAATATATTACTACATTTTTTATGTTCTTTAGAAATCTTAAAATACTATAAACCCCTTTCCTATAAATGAAAATCACAATAACACCTTCACCAATTAAATATCTAAAAACAATTCCTGTGTGCACACAGAGTCATGCTTTGAAATTAGGCAGAAAACGAAATTTCTTTGCCAATTGCAAAGCATACTTTCTACTACTTTTTAGGCAAGTGAAAAGTACTTTTACAGACTGACACATTATGAATCCACTTTTCAGATTCTGATAAAAGCACATGTCCAAACAGCTTTTTCAGACCAGCACCATGTGTAACCTGGGTGACTGACTACACTCCAGCAAGGGCAACCAGCCTTAGTGATGCTGAATGTATTTGCATTACTGACTGAAACCTCAAACCCCACTCGCTTGTGAATACTGTGCATGGTTCCACAGGGTAAGCAGCTGGGTGTGTGCTAAGAGTCTGCTTCTGCACAAAAAAATGGCTCCCCCTTTCCATCTAATGCAACTGTGAAATCACCAGAGCAATACGCAATAAATCTCTGCCTTTAATTCCTATATGCACACAGAGTCATGTTTTCATATTAGTCACAAAACGAAATTTCTTTGCCAATTTGAAAGCACACTTACTACTCTTTTTTTTGGCAAGTGATAAACACTTTTACAGACTGACACATTATGAATCCACTTTTTAGATTCTTAAAAAAGCACATGTCCAAACTGCTTTTTCAGACCAGCACCATGTGTAACCTGGGTGACTGACTACACTCCAGCAAGGGCAACCAGCCTTAGTGATGCTGAATGTATTTGCATTACTGACTGAAACCTCAAACCCCACTCACTTGTGAATACTGTGCATGATTCCACAGGGTAAGCAGCTGGGTGTGTGCTAAGAGTCTGCTTCTGCACCAAAAAATGGCTCCCCCTTTCCATCTAATGCAACTGTGAAATCACCAGAGCAATACGCAATAAATCTCTGCCTGTAATTCCTATATGCACACAGAGTCATGTTTTCACATTAGTCACAAACGAAATTTCTTTGCCATTTTGAAAGCACACTTACTACTCTTTTTTTTGGCAAGTGATAAACACTTTTACAGTCTGTCACATTTTGAATCCACTTTTCAGATTCTTAAAAAAGCACATGTCCAAACTGCTTTTCCAGACCAGCACCATGTGTAACCTGGGTGACTGACTACACTCCAGCAAGGGCAACCAGCCTTAGTGATGCTGAATGTATTTGCATTACTGACTGAAACCTCAAACCCCACTCGCTTGTGAATACTGTGCATGATTCCACAGGGTAAGCAGCTGGGTGTGTGCTAAGAGTCTGCTTCTGCACCAAAAAATGGCTCCCCCTTTCCATCTAATGCAACTGTGAAATCACCAGAGCAATACGCAATAAATCTCTGCCTGTAATTCCTATATGCACACAGAGTCATGTTTTCACATTAGTCACAAAACAAAATTTCTTTGCCATTTTGAAAGCACACTTACTACTCTTTTTTTTGGCAAGTGATAAACACTTTTACAGTCTGTCACATTTTGAATCCACTTTTCAGATTCTTTAAAAAGCACATGTCCAAACTGCTTTTTCAGACCAGCACCATGTGTAACCTGGGTGACTGACTACACTCCAGCAAGGGCAACCAGCCTTAGTGATGCTGAATGTATTTGCATTACTGACTGAAACCTCAAACCCCACTCGCTTGTGAATACTGTGCATGATTCCACAGGGTAAGCAGCTGGGTGTGTGCTAAGAGTCTGCTTCTTCACCAAAAAATGGCTCCCCCTTTCCATCTAATGCAACTGTGAAATCACCAGAGCAATACGCAATAAATCTCTGCCTGTAATTCCTATATGCACACAGAGTCATGTTTTCACATTAGTCACAAAACGAAATTTCTTTGCCATTTTGAAAGCACACTTACTACTCTTTTTTTGGCAAGTGATAAACACTTTTACAGTCTGTCACATTTTGAATCCACTTTTCAGATTCTTAAAAAAGCACATGTCCAAACTGCTTTTTCAGACCAGCACCATGTGTAACCTGGGTGACTGACTACACTCCAGCAAGGGCAACCAGCCTTAGTAATGCTGAATTTATTTGCATTACTGACTGAAACCTCAAACCCCACTCGCTTGTGAATACTGTGCATGATTCTACAGGGTAAGCAGCTGGGTGTGTGCTAAGAGTCTGCTTCTGCACCAAAAAATGGCTCCCCCTTTCCATCTAATGCAACTGTGAAATCACCAGAGCAATACACAATAAATCTCTGCCTGTAATTCCTATTTGCACACAGAGTCATGTTTTCACATTAGTCACAAAACGAAATTTCTTTGCCAATTTGAAAGCACACTTACTACTCTTTTTTTTGGCAAGTGATAAACACTTTTACAGACTGACACATTATGAATCCACTTTTCAGATTCTTAAAAAAGCACATGTCCAAACTGCTTTTTCAGACCAGCACCATGTGTAACCTGGGTGACTGCCTACACTCCAGCAAGGGCAACCAGCCTTACTGATGCTGTATGTATTTGCATTACTGAGTCCAACCTCAAACCCTTAAAGTATTCTTTATTTTTACCAGTACACCTTAATTTATCGTGAAAACATAGTCCATATTATTTTACATGTTCCTCACATTTAAATTTCTCCCAAAACAGAAAATAATAAACACAACTTCAACAAAAGGAATTCCATTTCTATTATTCATTTCTTAATTTACCATATACATCCCCTCTCAAACTCTAAACTCACCTTTAAAATTAGTTAGCTGTGAAAGAAATGTGGCACTCAAACAGCAGATTATCAGAGCCAGGATCTCTGTTCTTTACACCTCTCTCCTCTCAGCAGAACCAGATAATGGCAAACTCTCCCTCTCTTTTTCCACACATATACATGTTAATTTCAAATCTCAGTGCTTCCCCCTTTTTTTCAAATGTAATCACACATTTCTATTGGTTGAAAACCAACCCTTTTCCAAAAGTACCCTTCCCCCAACTTGACTTCTGCCTAGTACCCTTCCCCCAACTTGACTTCTGCCTGCTACCATAGCAACAGCTCATGGAACACTGCTGTGTGGAGTTAGGTCAGAAGTTCACCAAACAATGTTTCAATTCCACAGAGCAAGAGTGCTTGACTTTTCAAACCTAACAGCAAATCCATAGTACTGTTCTTTGGTAACACATTTTTCTGTACCAATACAAAACATGCTTCTATTAATTTACACATACAGCCTAGTTTTTATTCTAGAATGGTATGAAACAGCCAATCAGTTCTTTTTTTATGAAAAAAATATGTATGCCTCCATTTCCAAACTGTCTTTCATTTCTTTTTACCATTCTACTGAAATACACCTCCTGAGTGCATCCAGTTCTCCTTTGAAGATGTTCACAGTGTGGATTGTAGGGCACAGCTATGTCTTCTGGAGTGAAAAGTATGCAGAGAAAACAGATATGGTGAGAGACCTTGCTTTGCCAAATGTAGACATTAAATGGATTGGTCAGAGAGGGTTAAAGTGGCACCAATTGATGCCATTGGTGAAATCCTTCATGCAAATCCAACACCCTGACCTCATAATAGTGCACTGTGGTGGCAATGACCTAGGCACTTTGACTGGGGTAGGTCTGGAAATGCTTATGAAGGACACCTTTGCACAACTGTTTTCACTTTTCCCTAAAACTGCCTTTGTGTTTTCTAACATATGCCAAAGGCAAAAATGGAACTGGTCCAATCATTTCTGTCCGCAGATTGACAAAGCAAGAAAGCACGTCAACAAATCTGTTTCTGCTTTCCTCCGTGACTATGGTATGGGTTCCATTTACCACAACAACTTGCGTTACGACATGCAAGACATTTATAGAGGAGATGGTGTGCACTTCAATGATGAAGGGAACAGAGTCTTCCTCTTGAACCTTAGACTCTGCATCGGTACTTACTTGTAGGTACCACTAAAAAATCACTTCATAAACACAACGGCTCTTTTTAGAGCCCCCTAATATCTAAACTCTTAAATCTGCATTTCATTTCTTTTATTTTATTTTTTTTCTACCGTACGCGTACGTTGAGCTTACCGTACGCGTACCCCGCGATTTTTTTTAAAATCAATAAATGTTTTCTTTGTACTTTTCTGTCCTTCTTTGACCCCCTTACAAATGTTAGGGGGTCTGTAACTCTCCTCCTTGCCCCCTTTTCAAGATATCACTCTTTTTTTTCTGAGTGAAACACACGAAATGGCGGCCGCCGCTTCCTGGTTTCGACCGATTCGAATGTTTACTAAGATCTAAGAGCCAATCAGTATCGCGCTCGCGCACGCCACCGTACGCGTACGGTAAGCGCACCGTAAGCGCACCGTAAGCTGGCTCAGATATATATATTGATTTAAAGGCTATTTTCTCAGAATCTACTGAACAGATTTACACCAAACCTACAAAAGGCACTTCCTTGACCTGAGGACTACCTCTCTGCCAAATTTCTAGTAATTCTGTTCAGCCGTTCGGGCTGTAGCTGTGTCTAAAGGTCCTATGGAAAAATGCATGGGAAAAACGCATTTTGGGACCCCCCTTTTATCTCAGCCCCCGCTTGACGAATCCCCCCAAGACTTTCAGGGTAGGAGCGGAGCGTAGCGCCCCACCTATTTTGAAATATTCGCGAGGATTCGTCGACCGGCGCCAAAGTTATTCAAAATAGAATGTTGCGGATTTCCTATGGAAACAGGGTCCTAACTATAACTACCTACTGGCGACCGCCAGTAGGTAATATATATACATATTATATATATATATATATATATATATATATATATATATATATATATATATATATATATATATATAAATATATATATATATTCACTGAAAATAAACATAGGTTTCAGAGACGTTATAGTTAGAAATTAGCAGTTAAAAAAACTTACAAATTCACAGAAAAAACCATAGGTTTCAGGGGTGTTATAGTTAGCTGCCCATTTCACTCGTACAAAACCATACAAATTCCTCCGTTATAGTTAGTTCTGCTAACTATAACTCACGCGCCCGCAATGCACTGCTGATGATGTCACATATTGCATCATTCATGACATGGTCAGTGACATCACAGATGACATCACTGATGACATCTCAAATGACATCACTGATGACATCACTGATGACATCATCCACTGAATGTGGTTTAGTTTGAAATTTAAATATGTATTATATATATACCAATCTGTATTGAAGATTGAGTGGATATATAACTGTCTGGATGGAGGATTTAGTAGCTGTCTGACTGTCTTTTTAAGTGAGTAATTTAATTAAAAGTGTCTCACTTAATACATGGATTAGTAACTAAACTATGTGAATGTGTGCAGCACTTTCTCTGTTGTTGTATAACATGCTGCCTCAGTTCGTCACTAACTACATGAGTGTGTATATTAGTTATTGATTAGTTGGGTGAGTATTTGTATGGGACACTGAGTTTGTGTGTGGTTGGATGGGGTGTGTGTAACTCTATGCATAGATGTGTGAATGGTTGATTGACTAGGTGTATGGGTTTAAGAGTGCATGTGGAAACAGTTGTTTGGGTGACTGAGTGTATTTATGTGTGTGTTGGTGAGCGAATATATGTTTTAGTTGTACATCTTCAACAAAGTAAAAAACATAAAAGGCCTTGTATGTGAGAGTTGGTGTATATAAATAATTTTGTGTAAGAGTCAGTGATTGTGAGAGTAAATATATGAATGAGTGTATAATTGTAATGGTGCTTTTTTAACATATTAACGATGAGTTACTATGTGTTTGACTAAATGAGGTGTCGTTGGATAATTGTGTAAGTGAGTAAATTTAAGTGCGATACATTTTTTTCATGAGTGAGTAGGATGACTGCATAACCGACTAAGATGACTGCTGATGTGTCAATGTCTATATATGTGTATAAGTGCATTTGATAGTGTTCTATTAATTAATGACTGCATGTATAGATGATTGTGTTGTTGAATGGGTAGTTGTGTGTGTAGACTTAGGAATCAGTGAGTGGGTATGTAGTAACTGGTATTGGTGTGTCAATGGTTTCAAATATGGTACTCTGTATTTTACAGTGAGTGATGAAAGGTTATACTAGTGTATGATGTGGTGTATCGGATTGTCAAGTGGATGATGTCATCAGTGATGTCATTTGAGATGTCATCAGTGATGTCATCAGTGATGTCACTGACCATGTCATGAATGATGCAATATGTGACATCATCAGCAGTGCATTGCGGGCGCGTGAGTTATAGTTAGCAGAACTAACTATAACGGAGGAATTTCTATGGTTTTGTACGAGTGAAATGGGCAGCTAACTATAACACCCCTGAAACCTATGGTTTTTTCTGTGAATTTCTAAGGTTTTTTAAATGCTAATTTCTAACTATAACGTCTCTGAAACCTATGTTTTTTTTCAGTGAATTTCAAAGGTTTTTTAAATGCTAGCTTTTAAGTGTGATAGTAGTTATATTTATTTTTTGTACTGATTTTCTACAGTTTTTTAACTGTTTATTTATTAATATTTTATTCATTAAATAACATTATATATTTTTCTGAAAATTGCAAAAAAACATTTTTTAATTAAAACTGAAATATTGATTAATTTTCTTGTTTTCATTTTTATTTTAATATATTTATATAATTTTCTTTAGAAAAAAAATCCAATTTTTTTCGCAGTCGCGCACTCAAAGTTTACACATCACGGTGGGTGCGCGCATTCTAGCCGCCATTTTAGAAAAGTCATGAAGGATCCGTGGATGGTGTGCGACGGCTGCGTGTTTTTCAGTTACATCATATACATTTAATATCACGTGATATGCGCGATTGGTATGCGACCAGTCTGCGACTCCTGCTCCCGCGCATTCACGACACATGCGCATTACGGTACGAGATGTTTGCACGCTTGCGGGTCCCGCGTGACATCATATACGTGCTGGGGCGCACTGGGTGCGCGACTCCCGCAAAAAAAATGTATGTTCCAAAATGATATGTATGTGTCTTTAATATATATATTAAGGCAAGAGATTATGTAAGATATTCATCAAAATAACATATTTGTACTTATAAGAAACTTATATTATTTTTAAATATATTTTCGCGAAGTCGGGTGCGTGCGTCGTGAGTGCAGAAAACCAGGTCAGCAGAGCTGCTGTAGAGCCAGAGAATCAGGTCAGCAGAGCTGCTCTAGAGCCTAAGAACTAGGTCAGCAGAGCTGCTCTAGAGTCAGAGAACCAGGTCAGCAGAGCTGCTGTAGAGCCAGAGAAACCAGGTCAGCAGAGCTGCTTTAGAGGGAGAGAACCAGGTCAGCAGAGCTGCTTTAGAGCCAGGGAACCAGGCCAGCAGAGCTGCTTTAGAGCCAAAGAACCAGGTTAGCAGAGCTGCTTTAGAGCCAGAGAACCAGGTCAGCAGAGCTACTCTAGAGCCAGAGAACCAAATCAGCAGAGCTACTTTAGAGCCATAGAACCAGGTCAGCAGAGCTGCTTTAGAGCCAGAGAACCAAATCAGCAGAGCTACTTTAGAGCCATAGAACCAGGTCAGCAGAGCTGCTGCAGAGCCAGAGAAACCAGGTCAGTAGAGCTGCTTTAGAGGGAGAGAACCAGGTTAGCAGAGCTTCTATAGAGCCAGTGAACCATGTCAGCAGAACTGCTTCAGAGCCATAGAACTGGGTCAACGGAGCTGCTTTAGAGCCAGAGAACAGGTCTGCAGAGCTGTTGTAGAGCCAGAGAACTAGATCAGCAGAGCTGCTCTGTAGCATAAGAACTAAGTCAGCAGAGCTGCTTTAGAGAGAGAGAACCAGGTCAGCAGAGCTGCTTTAGAGCCAGAGAACCAGGTCAGCAGAGCTGCTCTAGCTGACACTGACTGACTGACACTGACTGACTGACACTGACTGATTGACACTGACTGACACTGATTGACACTGACTGACACTGACTGACTGACACTGATTGACTGACACTGACTGACTGACACTGATTGACTGACACGGACTGACACTGATTGACTGACACTGACAGACTGACTGACACTGACTGACTGACATTGACTGACACTGACTGACTACTCTCTACTACTCTACTACTGACTCTCTACTACTCTACTACTCTCTCTCTACTACTCACTCTCTACTACTCACTCTCTACTACTCTCTACTACTCACTCTCTACTACTCTACTACTCTCTACTACTCACTCTCTACTACTCACTCTCAACTACTCACTCTCTACTACTCTACTACTCACTCTCTACTACTCACTTGCTACTAATCTCTACTACTCACTCTCTACTACTCACGCTCTACTACTCTCTACTACTCACTCTCTACTAATCTCTACTATTCACTCTCTACTACTCACTCTCTACTACTCATTCTACTACTTTCTACTACTCTTTACCACTCACTCTCTACTACTCTACTACTCACTCTCTACTACTCTCTACTACTCACTCGCTACTACTCTCTACTACTCACTCTCTACTACACTCTCTACTACTCTCTCTCTACTACTCACTCTCTACTATTCACTCTCTACTACTCACTCTCTACTACTCTCTCTCTACTACTCACTCTCTACTATTCACTCTCTACTACTCACTCTCTACTACTCTCTACTACTCACTCTACTACTCTCTGCTGCTCTCTAGCACTCACTCTCTACTACTCTACTACTCTCTCTCTACTACTCACTCTCTACTACTCTCTCTCTACTACTCTCTACTACTCTCTACTACTCACTCTCTACTACTCACTCTACTACTCTCTACTACTCACTCTCTACTACTCTCTCTCTACTACTCACTCTCTACTATTCACTCTCTACTACTCACTCTCTACTACTCGCTCTCTACTACTTACTCTCCACTACTCACTCTCTACTACTCGCTCTCTACTACTCTCTACTACTCACTCTCTACTACTCACTCTCTACTACTCTCTCTGCTACTCACTCTCTACTACTCACTCTCTACTACTCTACTACTCTCTACTACTCGCTCTACTACTCACTCTCTACTATTCTCTACTACTCACTCTACTACTCTCTCCTACTCTCTACCATTCACTCTCTACTACTCTACTACTCACTCTCTACTACTCTCTCTCTACTACTCACTCTCTACTACTCACTCTACTACTCTCTACCACTCACTCTCTACTACTCTTGTACTACTCTCTACTACTCACTCTGTACTACTCACTCTCTACTACTCACTCTCTACTACTCTCTACTGCTCACTCTCCACTACTGATTCTCTACTACTCGCTCTCAACTACTCTCTACTACTCACTCTACTACTCACTCTCTACTACTCTACTGTTATGTTATGTTATCTGGAGTTTTGTTAAGCGCTCAGCTACTCAGGCAGAGTGTCCCGGTACTATCAGACCCATAACCGCAGAGCCCCAGCAGGGAAGAAAAGACTTACTGGCCGAACAGCCATGTTTTGAGCTTCTTTCTGAAGGACATTAAGCTCTCACTCTTTCTTAAGGACAGTGGGAGGGCATTCCAGGCCCAGGGCGCAAGATATTTAAAAGACCGCCCCCCCGATCCGGGCACGCCTAATTGCCGGGACCGTGGTGAGAGACAGTGACGCAGAACGCAAGGCTCTGGCAGGCAGATGAAAACCGATCCTCTTCCTCAAATAGAGGGGACCAGTGCCAAAAAGGGCCTTAAATGCCATAGTGAGCACCTTGAATTCAATGCACTTCTGAATTGGCAACCAGTAAAGAGACTCCAACAGTACCGTAGCATGGGAGCGATGGCCGAGGCCAAAGATTGCCCGAGCGGCCGAGTTCTGCACTACCTGTAAGCGTGAGAGAAGGAACTTCGGAAGACCCAGATAAAGGATATTGGCATAGTCCAGCCTAGATCCTATCATGGCCTGCACTGTAATTTTCCTATGGGCAATGGATAGGAAAAGAAGAAATTTTCTTAACATTTTCAGAATCCCAAAGCATTGACCAACCAGGCTCATGATCTGTGGTTTAAAAGTAAGACAATTGTCCATCTTAACACCAAGATTCTTAGCCACCGAGGCCACAGCGGAAGGGGGAAACATATCCGCCGGCCACCAGGACATCCAACAGGGATTTGGAGGACAACCGAAAAAAAGAACCTCGGATTTATCCGAGTTGCATTTAAGCTGGTTGCATTGAAACCAGGCAAAAACCGCACCCAAACAGCTTTTAATGTGATCTCCGTTGAAGTCCATGTCTTTTTCACATGTGAAAAGAAGCTGGGTGTCATCAGCATATGAGACAATCTGGGCGCCGAAAGACTCAACCAGCACCGCCAAAGGGGACATATAGATGTTAAAGAGAGTAGGGCTTAATATTGACCCTTGAGGAACTCCCACTTCCAGGGGCGGCACTGCCGCCGAGTACGGAGGAGCCCAGACTGTCTGTTGACGATTGTCAAGAAAGGGCTTAAACCATCTGAACACCGTTCCCCCAACACCAATCTCCGCAAGTCTCGCCAATAGGCGATCATGTGGAACGGTGTCAAACGCCGCCGAGAGTTCAAGCAACACCAGCAGTGCCTTCCCCCCGGAGTCCTGAACTTCCTTAATGGCCTCAACCACTTTCAACAGTGCCGTTTCCGTGCTCATATTCACGCGGAAACCGGATTGGGTATAATGCAAGACACCGTGGGACTCAACAAAATGTGAGAGGATGGACTGTACATGCTTTTCTGCCACCTTAGCCGTGCATGGAGCAAAGAGATAGGCCGGTAGTTAGCATGGATGGCTGGGTTCAGAGAAGGTTTCTTCAGAAGAGGAAGGACCATCGCCTGTTTCCAGGCAAGCGGCACTATCCCTGTTTCCAATGAGCAATTTAAAATTGTGTTGACCATAGGGTTAATAGCATGAGCCACTTTGGCTAGAAACTTAGCGGGACAGGGGTCCAGCGGAGAGCCAGATCTCATTTTAGAGAGAAATTCCAGTGAGACTTGAGGCTCAATAGGAGGAAAACTCGTCAAACTGGGCTGTCCCCGGTTAGACACAACCGAATGGGTTTCAAGACAAGACACTCCCCCCCAACGCAAAAGATGGAAAAGTTGCCTGGATGCTTTTGATTTTATTGGCAAAAAAGCTGGCTAATTGCAAAACCCAAGGTTCCGAAAAAGAGCACTTAGGAGTGACGGAGGCTGGTGATGTGAATTCTTTCACAATCAAGAAGATTTCTTTGCTGGTGTTGGCGGCCTCCTCAATCCTTTGAGCAAAGTAGGCTTTCTTGGCCAGATAGATTTCCTTATGATAGGCCTTGGTGCAACACATATAGGCCTCCCTCAAAGGATCAAGATAGTTTGCTAGCCATGCTCTTTCGGCCTTCTTACAGAGCCTCCTGCTGGTATTAAGCACAGGCGTGAAACATGGGGCAGACGCTCGCGTAGATTTCTTATAAGACCGCCTAGGCGGAGCCAAGTCCCCCAAACACTGCACGAGCCATGCTTGAAAGCGGGCTAGGTCCTCTTCTAAGTCACCCGTAAGCGAGCAGGGTTGAGTTAGCCGATACTGATCAATCATTTCCGGTGTTACTCGATGGAAAGCACGCGACATCCGGGGTTGGCACCCGTTACCTCTAATAGTCACAGTGGTTTTGGACTGGATATTAAAGGTCACCAGTAGGTGGTCGGACCATAACACTGGAAGGGGGCGCAACTGTAACTGGTGAGGTAGAGAAAATCTGATCCAATGTATGCCCTTTGTTGTGAGTAGGCGACACTACGTAGGGTGACAGGCCCAGAGGAGTGGTAATGTCTAAAATTTTAATGGTATCTGCAGCATCCGCACTATCAAAGTGAACGTTAAAGTCGCCCAGGAGAATGAAGTGCTTAAATTGAACACTCATTGCCGAGATCACTGCGTCCAACTCCTCGTTAAACGATCCAATAGGACCTGGGGGTCTGTAAACCAACAAACCCGCGCAAGATTGAGCGGGTGAAAGTGTTAGACAAAAACCCAATGCTTCTACCCCAAGAATGTCTTCAGTGGGTATGATGGAACACTCAAAGCGTCTGTCTATCACCAGGGACACTCCCCCTCCTTTGCCTATGCGCCGGTCTTTCCTTAGCATAAAGTAATTAGAGGGCAGGGCATTTGCTACATCTGGGCCTGATGCTTCGCCAAGCCAAGTTTCCGTCAGAAAAAGGCAGGCGGGATTAAAATCAGAAAGAAAGTTAAACAGATCCTGAGCATGTTTGCTCGCAGACCGAGTGTTCAAAAGGGCGCAGCTGAATAAACGTTCAGCTGGACTCCGCCCCGTTGTTGAAGTTACGTGATGCCCAGGCTTTGCGAGGTCTGTCTCCGTCGGCCCATCCTTTAATGACCACCCACAACCAGTGCAAGGATATTTACCCTGAAAAGAGAGGTCATGGATACTGCAGCCTCTATTTATACGCGGTCTTAAGGCTAATAGCTGTATGGCGGAGTAACCGTTGATTCCCCCATGGCACAGTATCTCTGGGTCCCCGACCCGTCCGCATCCGTCCGCATCCAGGATGCGGACGGTCGCAGATGGGCTTTCCTTAGGCGCTCCTTTGGCGCGGGAAAGGCGCATCCACTGTACGCGTCCGCTGCGCGGAGCCATCACCGTCTCACTTTATACTTCCCGCCCGTGAGGCAGCAAGCCTAGTCCGCCGACTAGCAGGCCTGCCTCACCTAAGATGGCCGCCGTACCAGTGCATCTGTCCCGCCGCTCAAATCGGCAGGATACTACTCTCTCTACTTCTCACTCTCTACTACTCTCTCTACTACTCACTCTCTACTACTCACTCTCTACTACACACTCTCTACTACTTGTTCTCTGCTACTCGCTCTCTACTACTCTCTAGTACTCACTCTAATACTCACTCTCTACTACTCTCTACTACTCACTCTCTACTACTCCACTACTCTCTACTACTCACTCTCTACTACTCATGCTCTACTACTCTACTACTCTCTACTACTCTCTCTCTACTACTCACTCTCTACTACTCACTCTCTACTGCTCTCTCTACCACTCTCTACTACTCACTCTCTACTACTCTCTACTACTCACTCTCTACTACTCTCTCTCTACTACTCTCTACTACTCACTCTGCTACTCACTCTTTGCTACTCACTCTCTACTACTCACTCTCTACTACTCTCTACTACTCACTCTCTACTACTCTCTACTACTTTCTACTACTCACTCTACTACTCACTCTCTACTACTCTCAACTACTCACTCTCTAATACTCACTCTCTACTACTCACTCTCTACTACTCACTCTACTACTCTCTACTACTCACTCTCTGATACTTTCTCTACTACTCTCTACTACTCACTCGCTACTCTCTATTACTCGCTCTCTACTCTCTACCTCTCTATCTCTCTCTCTACTACTCTCTACCTCTCTACCTCTACCTCTACCTCTCTACCTCTCTACCTCTACACCTCTACCTATACACCTCTACCTCTCTACCTCTCTGTACATGCACACATATGCACATATATATAGGCATATATATGCATATGCATTTATATATATGTATGTGTATATATATATATATATACATATATAAACATATAAATATAATCTGCATATCTATATAAATATAAATTCATGCAAAAATATACATATACATATATGCATACATATGCATGGCATGTGTATGAAAGTTTGAAAAACTCTAATACAAGCACAGCTAAAAAGCCACCTAATTACAAACAGAATTGCTTTAACTTAAACGAGTGCGAGACCTTTTGCATTTGCAATACTTGTTTACTTTGATTCCATCAAGAAGGCATTCAGATGTGTAACACATTTTCCATAAATTCTGAATGGTAGCACTCTAGTTGCTCATTAGATCACTGTAGTAAAGCTACTGCTCACCAGGGAATTCTGCTGCTGGTATTGAAAGTGCATGTTTCAGTCTGCATGGCAGACTTTTTTTATGAAATAGAAGAGGATTTGAGAAGTCAAAATGTGCCCTAATTTTTCTTTCTGCAGCACTAATCATAATTTCTATGGCAAAATGAACCTCCTCATTGTGTTCCTTTTAAATTAAACTAATCCCTCTCTACTACTCACTCGCTACTACTTTCTACTACTCACTCTCTACTACTCACTTTTTACTACTCTCTAGTACTCTACTACTCTCTACTACTACTCTCTACTACTCACTCTCTACTACTCACCTCTACTACTCTCTACTACTCTCTACCACTCACTCTCTACTACTCTACTACTCACTCTCTACTACTCTCTACTACTCTCTCTCTACTACTCCCTCTCTACTACTCACTCTACTACTCTCTACTACTCACTCTCTACTACTCACTCTCTACTACTCTACTACTCTCTACTACTCTCTACTACTCACTCTCTACTACTCACTCTCAACTACTCACTCTACTACTCTCTCTACTACTCACTCTCTACTACTCTCCACTACTCACTCCACTACTCTCCACCACTCACTCTCTACTACTCTCTCTCTCTACTACTCACTCTCTACTACTCACTCTACTACTCTCTACTACTCTCTCTGCTACTCACTCTCTACTACTCTCTACTACTCACTCTCTACTACTCACTCTCTACTACTCTACTACTCTCTACTACTCTCTCTACTACTCACTCTCTACTACTCACTCTCTACTACTCTCTCTCTACTACTCTCTCTCTACTACACACTCTCTACTACTTGCTCTCTACTACTCACTCTACTACTCACTCTCTACTTCTCCCTACTACTCACTCTAATACTCACTCTCTACTACTCTCTACTACTCACTCTCTACTACTCCACTGCTCTCTACTAATCACTCTCTACTACTCACTCTGTACTACTCTCTACTACTCACTCTCTACTAATCTCTACTACTCACTCTCTACTACTCTCTCTCTACTACTCACTCTCCACTACTCACTCTCTACTACTCACTCTCTACTACTCTCTCTCTACTACTCTCTACTACTCTATACTTCTCACTCTCTACTACTCTCTATTACTCACTCTCTACTACTCTCCCTACTAATCTCTACTACTCACTCTACTACTCATTCTCTACTACACATTCTCTACTACTCTCTCTCTGCTACTCAGTCTCCACTACTCACTCTCTACTACTCTCTACTACTCACTCTCTAATACTCACTCTCTACTACTCTCTACTAGTCACTCTCTACTACTCTCTACTACTCCCTCTACTACTCACTCTCTACTACTCTCTACTACTCTCTACTTCTCACTCTCTACTACTCTCTACTACTCACTCTCTACTACTCACTCTACTACTCTCTCCTACTCACTCTCTGCTACTCTCTCTACTACTCTCTACCACTCTCTCTCTACTCTCTATTACTCATCCTCTACTCTCTACCTCTCTACCTTTCTCTACCTCTCTCTCTACTACTCTCTACCTCTCTACCTCGACCTCTCTACCTCTACGTCTCTACCTCTACACCTCTACCTCTCTACCTCTCTCTACCTCTCTCTACACGCACACATATGCACATATATGCATATGCATTTATATATATGTATGCGTCTATATATATATATACATACATATATAAACATATATATAATCTGCATATCTATATAAATACAAATATAAATGCATGCATACATATACATATATGCATGTTATGTACATGAAATTTTGAAAAACACTAATAAAAGCAAAGCTAAAAAGCCACCTAATTACAAACAGAATTGTTTTAACTTAAACGAGGGCGAGACCTATTGCATTTTCAATGCTTGTTTACTTTGGGTCCATCAAGAAGGCATTCAGATGTGACACATTTGCCATAAATTCTGAATGGTAGCACTCTAGTTCCTCATTAGATCACTGTAGCAAAGCTACTGCTCACCAGGGAAGTCTGCTGCTGGTATTCAAAGTGCATGTTTCAGTCTGCATGTCAGAACTTTTTAATGAAATAGAAGAGGATTTGAGAAGTCAAAATGTGCCCTAAGTTTTCTTTCTGCAGCACTAATCATAATTTCTATGGCAAAATGAACCCCCTCATTTTGTTCCTTTGCAAATTATATGTTTTAAATGTTACCACTTTATTCCAATCAAGATGGCTTCAGGTGTGCCATACCTTTGTCATAAGTAAGACTGTTAGCGCTCTAGTTGTTCTTTAAAACACTCTGGGATTTCTGTCATTGGGCTATACTTGGGCTACATCTCGGTGATATTTGTTCTACATTTGGGCTTTTTGTCTCTGGTGGCCATCTTGGGAGACTTGTTATGAAGTTTCCTAATTTCCTCATTTACTGCAGTCTCCTCGGTAGGCATACTGTCAGTTTTTTACTTTGATTCAATGAAGAAGGCATTCAGATGTGTCACACATTTGCCATAAATTCAGAATGTTAGCACTCTAGTTGCTCATTAGATCACTGTAGTAAAGCTATTGCTCCACAGGGAAGTCTGCTGCTGGTATTGAAAGTGCATGTTTCAGTCTGCATGTCAGAATTCTTTAATGAAATAGAAGAGGATTTGAGAAGTCACTCAAAATGTGCCCTAATTTTTCTTTCTGCAGCACTACTCATACATTCTATGGCAAAATGAACCCTCTCATGTTGTTCCTTTTTAAATTAAATGTATTAAATGTTACCATTTTATTCCAATCAAGATGGCTTCAGGTGTGCCATACCTTTGTCATAAGTAAGACTGTTAGCGCTCTAGCTGTTCTTTGGAACACTCTGGGAAGCTGCAGTAGAACACAAAGGAATCAACTGACAGTCTCTGCCCTTGTTGGATGTACATGTTTTACTGAGAATGTCAGACTTCATTCTCACATGACTGAGAAAGATAATGTGAATTTACAGAAAATTTGCTCTCAGTTTAGCTTATAGATCACCTTCCAAACCTCTGTGGGAAAAGCATGTGAAAATAGTTTTCTCTCAAAGATGATTCATGATATCCCAGCAGAAGGCTTTTTCACATGGTAAAATCACCTTAGAACATACCACAATTCCTAAAATGAGTATGGCACCATCAACAAATGATTTACAATGTAACTAAAGTCTTAAAACCTTCTATTAACTGCAATGCTTTTTAATGAGGTGCTATCATGTATATTGGTCCCAAGATGGCTGCCAACACTTCTTGGATGAAGTGCTGACAGCCAATCAGATCTCACAATGAGATGTGTGGTTAGGCTCCGCCCAGATATGTATATGATTTTACTTTTGATTTTCTCAGGAACTACTGAACGGATTTACACCATATATGCAAAAGGCACATGCCTGACCTGAGGACTACCTCTTTGCCAAATTTCAAGTAATTCTGTTCTGCCGTTCGGGCTGTACCTTCGACTAAAGGTACTATGGGAAAATGCATGGGGAAAACGCGTTTTGGGACCCCCCTTTTTTCTCAGCCCCCGCTTGTCGAATCACCCCTAGACTTTCAGGGTAGGAGCTGAGCGGAGGGCCCCATTAGTTTTGAAAATTTCACGAACATAAGTCAACCGGCGCCAAAGTTATTCAAAATAGAATTTTCAGATTTCCTATGGGAACTCGGTCCTAACTATAACTATCTACTGGCGACCGCCAGTAGATAATTACCTACTGGCGGTCGCCAGTAGGTAGTTATAGTTAGGACCCTGTTTCCATAGGAAAACCGCAACATTCTATTTTGAATAACTTTGGCGCTGGTCGACGAATCCTCGCGAAATTTTCAAAATAGGTGGGGCGCTGCGCTCCGCTCCTACCCTGAAAGTCTCGGGGGGATTCGTCAAGCGGGGGCTGAGATAAAAGGGGGGTCCCAAAACACGTTTTTCCCATGCATTTTTCCATAGGACCTTTAGACACAGCTACAGCCCGAACGGCTGAACAGAGTTCCTTGAAATTTGGCAGAGAGGTAGTCTACAGGTCAAGGAAGTGCCTTTTGTAGGTTTGGTGTAAATCTGTTCAGTAGATTCTGAGAAAATAGCCTTTAAATCAATATATATATCTGAGCCAGCTTACGGTGCGCTTACGGTGCGCTTACCGTACGCGTACGGTGACATGCGCGAGCGAGATTCTGATTGGCTGTTCGATCTAAGTAAACATTCAAATCGGTCGAAACCAGGAAGCGGCGGCCGCCATTTTCTCTCTCGCACTCTGAGGGGGGCAGCATAAACAAAGTCAAAAAACATCTAAAGGGGTAGTATATTTAGTTCTTAACCACCCAGCATCGATATAGGTGTCCCCCAACAACCCCCAAGGCCAAAAAAACAATTTTAATTTTTTTCAAAAAATCGCCGATTACGCTTACCGTACGCGTACGGTTAAAATTATTTAAAAAAAAAAAATTATCCACACTTTACCCACCCCGTGTGCAAATGGTGCCCGAAGTGCACCATTTGTGCATGGCATATGTTAAACAAAGAAACTAACAATGAATACCTTTCACAACGAAGCACATAATATGTCCCCCATGTGCGCACGGTGCGCGAAGCGCATCGTGCGTACATGGCCCATCCCGCGTAACGTGGGCACGCGGTGCGCGCAGCGCACCGCGTGACCACCGTGCGTGCACGGCACTAACTGCGTAAAGTGGGCTTACTGTGCGCGCACGGTGCGCGAAGCGCACGGTGCGTGCACGGAACGAACTGCGTTAACTGGGTCCACACGCCACGAATGGCGTAAAGTAACTTAGCATTTAAAAAACCGTACAAATTCACTGAAAAAACCATAGGTTTCTCACACGTTATAGTTAGGAATTAGCATTTAAAAAACCTTGCAAATTCAATGAAAAAACCATAGGTTTCACACAAGTTATGGTTAGCTGTACATTTCACTCATAAAAAACCAATGAAATTCCCCCGTTATAGTTAGTGCAGGCAACTATAACTCACGCGACCGCAATCCTCTGCTGATGACATATGTGTCTTTATGAAAAAAAAATATTTGTAATATATGTATAGCTAAAATTTAATGGAAGAAGACATGTGCAAATAAGTGTCTAAATACAGTATTAGCATCAGCAGAGGATTGCGGTCGCATGAGTTATAGTTGCCTGCACTAACTATAACGGGGGAATTTCATTGGTTTTTTACGAGTGAAATGTACAGCTAACTATAACTTGTGTGAAACCTATGGTTTTTTCATTGAATTTGCAAGGTTTTTTAAATGCTAATTCCTAACTATAACGTGTGTGAAACCTATGGTTTTTTCAGTGAATATATATATATATATCTATATATATATATATCTATATATATATATATATATATATATATATATATATATATATATATATATATATATATATATATATATATATATATATATCCCAACTTGTAAACTGATAAAACGCACTCTCAGGAGATAACGCCAAGATACAGATACCAGGTGTGAGCAAGACAGCCTTGCTGTCGAAATGCGTAACCGATTAAACTGTATCTTGGCGTTATCTCCTGAGAGTGCGTTTTATCTGTTTACAAGTTAGGATTAATACGGCCGGAGGCTTCACCGGCATCACGCACCAACTGTCTACGGGCCTGGGTTTCCAGTAAGAAAGCAAATTTTTGAGGAAAAAAAAAAAAAAAAATATATATATATATATATATATATATATATATATATATATATATATATATATATATATATAGATTATCTACTGGTGGTCGCCAGTAGATAGTTATAGTTGTTAGGACCTATTTTCCATAGGAAATCCGCAACATTCTATTTGGAACAACTTTGGCGCCGACTGATGAATCTTATATATCTATCTATATATCTATATATGTGTTGCGGCCTGAGGAGATTTATTGCTTCTAGAGTGCGCTTCGCTGAATGGGCAACTTGGAGCAGTATGTTTACACGGTAGCCCAGCCGTGGACAGCGCAACACCGCATATGAAAAGCGGGCCATGGGGCTTGAAATCACGTCTGGCTCCTTGGGGGAAGCGAGATTTATCGCATCCAGAGTGCGCGTCGCTTGTGGGCAACTTGGAGCATCATGTTTTCACTGCAGCCCAGCCATGGAATGCGCACCACCGCATTATAACAGCGGTTTGAGGGGCTTGGATTCACGTCAGGCACCTTGGGAGAAGCAATACCCAGCAATAGAGACCCAGCACACGATGAGGCCCATTTGAGGGTTTGATTTGGGGACACTATGCACACAGCACCCATTTGGGTAGAATGAACTGCACTACAACTCCCATAAGTCCTTGGAGAAAGCTCATTGGAGCAAGCCTATCAGCCTATCAGAAGGCAGAAAGTGGTATTAAGGTGTGGCAAGAAACTCTGTGTACTTGGTAAACCAGCCTATGAAGAAGGAATACTATCCAAAACGCGTCGGCTACATCCCACTGTGGGTTGAGGCCTGAGGAGATTTATTGCATCTAGAGTGCGCTTCGCTGAATGGGCAACTTGGAGCAGTATGTTTACACGGTAGCCCAGCCGTGGGCAGCGCAACACCGCATATGAAAAGCAGGCCGTGGGGCTTGAAATCACGTCTGGCTCCTTGGGGGAAGCGAGATTTATCGCATCCAGAGTGCGCGTCGCTTGTGGGCAACTCGGAGCATCATGTTTTCACGGCAGCCCAGCCGTGGAATGCACACCACTGCATTATAACAGCAGTTTGAGGGGCTTGGAATCATGTCAGGCACCTTGGGAGAAGCAATACCCAGCAATAGAGACCCAGCACACAATGGGACCCGTTTGAGGGTTTGATTTGGGGAGCCTATGCACACAGCACCCATTTGGGTAGAATGAACTGCACTACAACTCCCATAAGTCCTTGGAGAAAGCTCATTGGAGCAAGCCTATCAGCCTATCAGAAGGCAGAAAGTGGATTAAGGTATGGCAAGAAATGCTGTGTACTTGGTAAACCAGCCTACGAAGAAGGAATACTATCCGAAACGCATCGGCTACATCCCACTGTGTGTTGAGGCCTGAGGAGATTTATTGCATCTAGAGTGCGCCTCGCTGAATGGGCAACTTGGAGCAGTATGTTTACACGGTAGCCCAGCCGTGGACAGCGCAACACCGCATATGAAAAGTGGGAAGTGGGGCTTGAAATCACGTCTGGCTCCTTGGGGGAAGCGAGATTTATCGCATCCAGAGTGCGCGTCGCTTGTGGGCAACTCGGAGCATCATGTTTTCACGGCAGCCCAGCCGTGGAATGCGCACCACTGCATTATAACAGTGGTTTGAGGGGCTTGGAATCACGTCAGGCACCTTGGGAGAAGCAATACCCAGCAATAGAGACCCAGCACACGATGAGGCCCATTTGAGGGTTTGATTTGGGGACACTCTGCACACAGCACCCATTTGGGTAGAATGAAGTGCACTACAACTCCCATAAGTCCTTGGAGAAAGCTCATTGGAGCAAGCCTATCAGCCTATCAGAAGGCAGAAAGTGGTATTAAGGTGTGGCAAGAAACGCTGTGTACTTGGTAAACCAGCCTATGAAGAAGGAATACTATCCAAAACGTGTCGGCTACATCCCACTGTGGGTTGAGGCCTGAGGAGATTTATTGCATCTAGAGTGCGCTTCGCTGAATGGGCAACTTGGAGCAGTATGTTTACACGGTAGCCCAGCCGTGGAAAGTGCAACACCGCACATGAAAAGCAGGCCGTGGGGCTTGAATTCACGTCTGGCTCCTTGGGGGAAGCGAGGTTTATCGCATCCAGAGTGCGCGTAGCTTGTGGGTATCTCGGAGCATCATGTTTTCACGGCAGCCCAGCCGTGGAATGCGCACCACTGCATTATAACAGCAGTTTGAGGGGCTTGGAATCACGTCAGGCACCTTGGGAGAAGCAATACTCAGCAATAGAGACCCAGCACACGATGGGGCCCGTTTGAGGGTTTGATTTGGGGACCCTATGCACACAGCACCCATTTGGGTAGAATGAACTGCACTACAACTCCCATAAGTCCTTGGAGAAAGCTCATTGGAGCAAGCCTATCAGCCTATCAGAAGGCAGAAAGTGGTATTAAGGTGTGGCAAGAAACGCTGTGTACTTGGTAAACCAGCCCATGAAGAAGGAATACTATCCGAAACGCGTCGGCTACATCCCACTGTGTGTTGAGGCCTGAGGAGATTTATTGCATCTAGAGTGCGCCTCGCTGAATGGGCAACTTGGAACAGTATGTTTACACGGTAGCCCAGCCGTGGACAGCGCAACACCGCATATGAAAAGTGGGCCGTGGGGCTTGAAATCACGTCTGGCTCCTTGGGGAAAACGAGATTTATCGCATCCAGAGTGCGCGTCGCTTGTGGGCAACTCGGAGCATCATGTTTTCACGGCAGCCCAGCCGTGGAATGCGCACCACTGCATTATAACAGTGGTTTGAGGGGCTTGGAATCACATCAGGCACCTTGGGAGAAGCAATACCCAGCAATAGAGACCCAGCACACGATGAGGCCCATTTGAGTGTTTGATTTGGGGACACTATGCACACAGCACCCATTTGGGTAGAATGAAGTGCACTACAACTCCCATAAGTCCTTGGAGAAAGCTCACTGGAGCAAGCCTATCAGCCTATCAGAAGGCAGAAAGTGGTATTAAGGTGTGGCAAGAAACGCTGTGTACTTGGTAAACCAGCCTATGAAGAAGGAATTCTATCCAAAACGTGTCGGCTACATCCCACTGTGGTTTGAGGCCTGAGGAGATTTATTGCATCTAGAGTGCGCTTCGCTGAATGGGCAACTTGGAGCAGTATGTTTACACGGTAGCCCAGCCGTGGACAGCGCAACACCACATATGAAAAGCAGGCCGTGGGGCTTGAATTCACGTCTGGCTCCTTGGGGGAAGCGAGGTTTATCGCATCCAGAGTGCGCGTCGCTTGTGGGCAACTCGGAGCATCATGTTTTCACGGCAGCCCAGCCATGGAATGCGCACCACTGCATTATAACAGCAGTTTGAGGGGCTTGGAATCACGTCAGGCACCTTGGGAGAAGCAATACCCAGCAATAGAGACCCAGCACACGATGGGGCCCGTTTGAGGGTTTGATTTGGGGACCCTATGCACACAGCACCCATTTGGGTAGAATGAACTGCACTACAACTCCCATAAGTCCTTGGAGAAAGCTCATTGGAGCAAGCCTATCAGCCTATCAGAAGGCAGAAAGTGGATTAAGGTGTGTCAAGAAATGCTGTGTACTTGGTAAACCAGCCTACGAAGAAGGAATACTATCCGAAACGCGTCGGCTACATCCCACTGTGTGTTGAGGCCTGAGGAGATTTATTGCATCTAGATTGCGCTTCGCTGAATGGGCAACTTGGAGCAATATGTTTACACGGTAGCCCAGCCGTGGACAGCGCAACACCGCATATGAAAAGTGGGCCGTGGGGCTTGAAATCACGTCTGGCTCCTTAGGAGAAGCGAGATTTATCGCATGCAGAGTGCGCGTCGCTTGTGGGCAACTCGGAGCATCATATATATATATATATATATATATATATATATATATATATATATATATATATATATATTCACTGAAAAAAACATAGGGTTTGGCACATTTTAAGTTGGGGGATTAAGTCCCCTTGAATCTTGAGGGTCCCTGTAGGCCAACTAGCCCACCAGGTACCTCCAGTAAGCGTCACAGAGCTGCGTTGCAGAGAGGTGTTAAAGGCGCGTGGCCTTAGACCACCTCTTTGCAACCCAGCCCTTTGGCGCTCACTGGAGGTAACTGGTGGGCTAGTTGGCCCCAAGGACCCTCAGGATTGGAGGGGAATTAATCCCCCAACTTAAAATACACCATGGGGCGTGTTTGCACAGTGGCGCAGGGAGGGTGCGGAGCTTGATATGACAAGTGTGCAAACGAACCCCGTGGCGTGTTTTAAATTGGGAGATTAAGTCCCCTTGAATCCTGAGGGTCCCTGGGGTCCTACTAGCCCACCAGGTACCTCTAGGAAGTGCCACTGAGCTGCGTTGCAGAGAGGTGTAAAAAGGAGCGTGGCCTCTGACCACCTCTCTGCAACGCAGCCTTGTGGCGCTTATTGGAGGTACCTGGTGGGCTAGTTGGCCCCCAGGGACCATCAGTATTCTAGGGGAATTAATTCCCCAACTTAAAACACGCCATGGGGCGCGTTTGCAAAATGGTGAAGAGTGAGGGCGGGGCCTCTGGCGCGATGCAGGCTTTTTATTTTTTAGAAGGGGGACCCCATCCCCCAATCCCTGACACCTTTTTTATTAAAAAAAAAAAGCAGGAGGGAGGCCACATGGCCCCCCTCCAGAGGCCAATTATGGCCCCGGGACCCCATCCCCCCAGGCCTGGCCACCCTCTTTATTCATTTTATTTTTTTCTGTTGGGAGGGGGACCATGTAGCCCCCCTCCTCAGGCAACTTATGGCCCGGGGACCCTATCCCCCGGGGCTGGCCTGTCCCTTTTTTTGGAAGGGGAGGGGGGCCGCATGGCCAACCTCCTGGGCCTCTTCTGGCCCCGGGGACCCCATCCCTGGGGCCTTGCCAGCCATTTTTTCTTTTAAGAGGGGGGCTGTGTGGCCCCCCTCCTAAGGCCAATTATGGGCCGGGGACCCCATACCCGGGGGCCGGCCTGTCAGTTTTTTTTAAATTATAATTAGAGGGGAGGGGGACCGCATGGCCCCCCTCCCAGGCCATTTGTGACCCTGGGGAGCCCATCCCCCGGGGCCTGGCTTCACTGTTGGGGGCTGTGGGGGGAGCCCCAATGCCCTCACATTCCCGCCGGCTCCCCTCCTCCTGTGAGAGCCGGCATTGCTTTTCCACAAGGGGAGCTGCTGACATGCAGCAGCTCCCCTAGTGGAAAAGCAATTCTGCTTGACTTCTTGGAAGCGACAGCAGGTTTCCTGCTCTCGCTTCCAAGAAGCAAAGCCATAGCAAACAGCAATGTGCCGGGGTTGGGCACCCCGGCAAATTGCATGAGCTAGCCCTGGGGTGGGTGGCGGTCCCCAGGGCCATACAGGGCTCCAGGAGGCGGGCCGCGTTGCCCCCCTCCCAATGTGTGCCAAGCCCCGGGGCGGTGGTGGTCCCCGAGGCTCACATTTGCATACTTAGTGCCCCGGGGAGGTAGTGGTCCCCAGGGCTTGTGGGGGGGCTCGAGCCCCCCCACACAGGTTATTTTTTTATAAATTAGAGTCCCAAGGAGGTAGTGGTCCCCGGGCGTGTGGGGACAGATTATTATTTTTTTTTAAATAGAGCCCCGGGGAGGTAGCAATCCCCGGGGCTGCGGGGGGCTGCGTGCCCCACCTCAAAACATAAATGAAGCCCCGGGGAGGTGGCGGTCCCCGGGGCAGTGGGGTCCCCTGCTTGCCCCCGCTATATATTTTCTGCATGCCCCCGGGACTTGGTCCTCCCAGGGTCTTAAAAATAACGAAGCGCGGAGGCTTGCACTTCATTTTTAAAAAAATGTTTGTCCAGATTCACGCTCCCAACGCGAATTCGGCCTTTTTTTATGCTTTCTTTGGCGGGACCCCCTCAGCAGGCCTAGGGGGTCAGGGTGTCTGTACCCTGCCCCCTTTTCTTCTTTTTCATCCTTATTTCTCTGTTTTCTTGTGACTCAGCAATAATTCATATGCAAGGCTGTCTTAAAAAGTTTGGTTTAAAGATGTTTCCTGATTCAGCAGTAGATGAGTTCAGTTTTCAGTTGGGGCATGGACTAGTAATCACTCATGGTTGGCAGGGCATGTTAGGATCAGGTGTAACAATGCTGACTGGAGGTTTCTAATAGAGATGTAACAAGGTGTCAGTTTAATAGATATGATCTGCTTTTCCACTGGGATTTGTAGATGTAAATTATCTAGACTTTAAACCGACCTTCAATTGAGAACCAAAATAATATTTTGAATGCCGGGTGTGCATGGTAAAATTGTCTTGAATTCAAGTACATCTTACAGGTGGCAATCAAATTCTTTAGTTGGTTGGTGTAAATCACATTACAATAGTGTATAAGTCCAAAAACTAGACAACATGCACGTTCAATTCAATTCAATTTGACAAAAAACAGATAAGGAGAGCAAGAATTGTTTGAGTCAAAAACAATTTTCTTCTTAGCTTTCTTAGTGGCAGCAGGAGCAGGACTCAGTGTAGTGGCCCAATGCAATAGTGATGAGACTTCACCTCCTAAACTTTAAATTTCCCTTTAGAACTATTGAGGCGAAAAAATCTTCCCCTCAACCACTATTGAATATGCTGTACGTATTTGAAAAAGAGATTCCATATGCTGGAGATTTCAACTAACATGGAGGTGATGAGTAACAAGTATGTTAGTAGGGACTTTGAAGTTAATCACTTCGGGAGTCATTAGATCAGAAGTGCCTTCACATCACAAAAATTGACATTAGGAATGTTTTTACTTCACAGTTAATTATATATATTTATGAATGGGTGGCTAGAGTATAGGGTTGGTAATGAGTTTTAGGGTTCAATGAGGGGTAGAATAGGCTGTAGTAAGGAATCTTTAGAGTTTCTTAAAATTCCATTACAATAAGTCAATAAAAATGTAATATTATTACATAGATAGTTCTACAAAGTACCACTCATTTAAATTGAAAATATTAGTACTAGTTTAATATTTTTGTATTATTTTTAGGTACATTTCACATTAGTAAAATTCTTAAAATTAAATATGTATTTAGGAATATTTGCACACATAAATGTGTCTATAAACACACACAGAATTATTTTACGTAAATACACAATACTCGTTAGGGGTACCAGGGGATGGGGTCCCTGGTGCCATTACATGGCTCAGGAAGAGGGCCACACAAGCCGTTCTCCCCATTTGAAGACATTTACTCTGGGGGGATTTTTATGAAAAAGGGCCCCTGCACTCTTTCTTAATTGTATTTTTTGTGCTCCCACAAGAGTTCAGCAGGACCAATAACTGATTTAAAAAATAATAATTTTGGACTGGGGATATCCTGACTCCCCAGTCCAAGGACTGGGGAGTCAGGATACCCTACTCTGCCCATTTACCTCTTTTTTCCAAACATTTTCAGGATAGGGACCAAGCCACTGAGTCCTGTAATGGCCATTACACTATTTATGTTCATGTTGCAGCCAGCCTAATCACAGTGATAAAAAACAAATGTTTGCTTCTACTTACCAAGGCAGGACCCCTACTTACAGCCCCAGGTGATGGGGTCCCCCTGGCTGTACTTCAGCTGAGGGATGGGGTGCATGCCCCCCCTCCCTAAAAAATAAACAAACATGGCCCAGGGGATTGAGTCCCCTGGGCCCACATTGTAGGTCAGGGAGGAAGGTGGCACACCCCCTACCCTAACAAAGTAATTTGGTCCTGGGAGATTGAGTTCCCAGGGCCTAAGAAAGGCTTGGTGAAGGGGGTATTAAACCTTCTCCCCATTATTAGTAAAACGGCCCTGGGAGATGGAGTCTCCAGGATTGAAAAAAATGGTTTGGGGGACCCATCAGGCTTCTCCCCATCCTGAAGTGGACCTGTAGCACAGATAAAAAAAAATTGCCTCTGGGACCATCCCCCCCCCCCAGCAGACCTAGAGGTGCAGGGTATTCCAACCCTATCCCCTAAATCATTTATGGGTTTTTTTTCTTTACTTTTTTTCAGGACAGGCGACTGAGTCCTTTAATCCTAAAATGGGGGCTGGCACATTTTTGTTGATGGGGTGGCAACCAATCAGATCATATCTTTAGATGTATTGTCCCCATAGAGCCTCTACAAAGTGATATCTCAAAGAATTTGCATCTTAATTTATCGAAAAATACTGAACTGATGTATACCAAATCACAAAAAGCACGCTTTGCATGGGGAAACACACATTTTTGGGGACTCCCTCTTTTTCTCTGCCCCTACTTGATGAATCACCCCGAAACTTTCTATTACCCATATCTGTGCAACTACCATCTACTCCTTTGGGAGGTTTTCTTAGCCTAAAAACTATATCAGTGCTTGAGACAAACATTTTACTTTTAAAAGTAAAATCTGGATCTTCACTCGACCCAGCCTTCCTTGCTATACTTGAACGGGGTGTGGAGGCCATTGCCCCCCTGCTCTGTAATCTATTAATTCTGTCCTTCTCCACTGGAAGCGTACCATCCGATTGGAAACATCACATGGTAGTTCCCCTCTTAAAGAAACACTCACTAGATCCCTCCAAACCAGAGAACTTTAGGACAATATCTCTCTGACCTTTCTTCGCTATAGTTGCCAAAAAATATGTCAGCCAGCAGCTGATGAATTTTGTGGAAGAGAAGGAACTATTACATAAGTCCAAGTCCGGTTTCAGACTGCTTTTCAGCACAGAATCTGCCCTCTTATTTGCTTCTGAGTCATTGTACCTCCCTGCTGATGAGGGCACGACAACTGCCTTAGTCATGCTCAGCTTAAGTGCAGCTTTTGATACCATGTCCCACGGTCTGCTAGTAGAATGGTTATGGATGCTTAGTGTGGGGCTGTGTACTGGATTGAATTGTGGGCTTTCTTCAAGGTGGGACCTTCCGGGTTTTTTAGCCGCCCTATACCTCTGCAGCAGGGAGCCCCACAGGACTCAGCCCTTATTCCAACCTTTTTTAAGTTGGATATGCACATCCTCGCAGAGGTAATTGAGTGCCACTGCGTTAAATTAATATCCTGCACTGATGACACCCTAACTTTGGCACAGGACAATAGCAAAGCCACTGATGAATTCAGAGCATGTCTGACGGATCAGGTCAAATGGATGGATTCCAGATGCCCTAGACAAAATGCAGGCAGAACTTACATTTTTGTGGTAGGAAAACAACCTGCTTTATGGTCTACTGCCTGGTGGCTGAATGAATTAGGCCCTAATCTCACTCCTAAACCGAAGGTGAAAAACTTGGCATCTGCTTTGACTCCACCATATCTTTTGATGACCAGATTTCTGCTCTTGCTAGAACCTGCTTTGGAAAACTAAAGATGCTTTGAAAAATATGAGGGCTTATGCCTGATTCTACTAAAAAAAACTGTAACCCAAACATTTGTGGTATCACGCATTGATTACTGCACGTGTGCTCTACTTAGGGGCCTCCAAGAGCAGGTTGAAAATGCTCCAGAGGTGCAAAATGCTGCGGTACATCTACTCCTGAACATTCATAGACACTTGTCTATTGGCACATCTCTTGCTAAAATGCATTGGCTTCCTGTTGAGGATAGAATTTCTTTCACAGCTCTATGCTTTGTTCATAGAATCCTCAGTTAGAAAGGGCCTCACTATCTCTTCCCTCTAATTAAAACATATCTTCCAAGACAATGCTTGAGCTCTTCAGGGATTGTTCGGACAGTAATCCCTAAAATCCGTAGAGTACATCTAGGTGGCAATTCCTTCAGTTTCTTGGCTGCCAGACTCTGGAATTTGCTCCCTATAAATCTTATACTGGAACCGTCTGAAGTTTTAAATTTGAAAACTGTTTCTTCAGCCAATCCTTAGGTCACTAGTCAGCATGTAGTTGGCGCTCTCGCCAGGCTTTTAGTTCAAATACAGTGCGGGGACACTCTGAACTGCAGTAACCAGGTGCTTTACAAATCTCTAACATAGCATAAGACAACAAGGTAACTTTCCAGGGAGGATCTGAGGGGGATGCATTTTGGGGGGAAAGTTTCATGATGATTTGTCAAATGATGCTAAAGTTATTACCATTCTTATGGAAATGTTGTCCTAACTATAACTGTTCAATGATGACTGCTACTTGGCCTTGATGCATCACACTGTATCAGTTGTGATTCCAGGACAACGGCTGAGCTGGCAGAAACCCTTCAGGCCCAGTCAGCCAGCCCCTGGATTCACTTTGGTGTTCCTAGGATCAAAAATCAGGTCCAGTCCTTTCACTCAGGCAGCAGGGTAGCGGCCCGGGGCAGCATGGCAGCATGGCAGCAGAGCAATAGAGTAGGAGCCCTTCTTGCAGAGAAGCACAGCAGTCCTTCTGAGCCTTCCTCAGGTCCAGAGAGCTGGGTCTTAGGATCCAATATTTATATCTGCTGCCCACTTTGAAGTGGGAGAGGATTTTGGAGGGTTCCACCCCAAGAGGTGTTTGGACTTTACTGACTCCCTGCCCTGGACCTAGCTTGCCTGGGTCACAATAGACTAGTGTCAAACATTTTGTGAATGTGCTCAGGTAGAGCCTTTGTGTTATGCAAGTATGGTAGTTTACATCTTCTCCCCCTTATCAAGTGAGAGATGGTCCATCTTGCCAACACCAGTGATCCTTTTGAAGAACCGGGGTTTAACCCAGCGGCGTCAGGGCCACGCCTAAGATCTTCGAGTTCACCTGTCTTGGTATACAGAGACACGGAATACTTCTGGATGGCATCAGAGACCAAGTTTATTAGCTGCAGCTAGTAACAGTGATCCTAGAAATACATCACGGTGTAAATTCTCAGGAGACTGCTCATTTTACTAAGGCGAGACGTCTCCTTTTATACCCAATGTTCACATTATTAATGTAACCCACTGCACAAAATTCTAGCCAATAAGGTACATTTTCAAACAAAGTGTCACATAACAAAAACTCAATTTACAGTATCCCAACCCAAAAGTTAATTATTAGGAATGTCCCAAATTCAATCTCCACAAGCCGGACAAACCTATAATTGAAAGCATAACCCATGTAATGAAGAAACATAAAAAAAGAAATGGTAACAGATGCTGAACAAGATAAGGCATGTGCAAGGAAACTAAAAGTTAACGATGTCCTGAACATTGATTGGCAATCTCAGACAAAGATCGATTAGGGAAATTGGCTTTGCGGGGTCAGTTTCAGGTGCAGAGGTCAGTTTCTTACAGTTCATTTCAGAGTCAAAAAGAAACCTAGTTAATGTATACATGAACTAAGAAGGCCAGGCCACTTTATTCGCCAGGCTACCTTCACAGGCCTACGTGAGGGCAACACAAAATGGTGGCACAGAACAAAATGGAGTCAGAATTGAGAATTACAGAACCTCAGACCCTCCTTTTTCCATTACGTAGGCAATAATATAAGACTCATGTTAATCTGAATCTAGGTCTATGTCGATATTCATTAGGTCATCAAGGTGTTGCTGTAGCATCATCTTATTATTCTCTACTTCTCTCGGGACAGGTCTCCGAACACACATAGTAGCACAAAGACTACAAATGGCGGGACCACACTGGATGCAAAGACAACAAGAGAAAAGGATGGTTAAAATCATACCAAGGAATGTCAAAATCTTCCATCCCCATTTGGACAGCAGTCCCCCAAACCATCCCGTCAATGACCAGTCTCCTTCGTCTACATGGATAGACTCAGAGATTTTATACAACCTAGAGATGGCTTGGTACACTGTAGGGGCATTATCTGGTATGTAAACACAGCAACTGGATTCAATCAATTTACATACTCCTCCTCGATCTGCAAGTATGATGTCTAATACCATACGGTTCTGCAAAGTCATAAGGCGGTCCGCTTGAAGCTCAGCTGTAACATTACTAAGAGAACCTGCTGTCTCATTAATAGTAGCTTCAACAACGCGGACAAGCTGTCGAATATGCCTACTATTGATCATAGGACCCCAAAAGGGCAAGAAGCCCTTGAAGAAATCTCCTACTTCGTGTGCTGCGGTATCTGCCTTATTGAAGACACCTCTACCATATCTCGTTCTATGATAGTCTGAAGCAGTGGTGTATGTAGGGGGAAGTAGAAACGTCAAATTACACGTTCCTGAAAAATCAGGTGGCAACCATGTGTAGGCTCTGTCATGACAAACAAAATATGTGCCTTTAGCTGGCACAAACGGTGGAGAAGTCCGAGATGAATAGACATAGGTTTGAGCACACACACTCTTACCTAGCTGAGCTTTCGGATTCCGACCATTACCTTGAAAACAAAAGTGGCCTCGGTGGGGTACAATCCAAATAGGGGGAGACCTTTTTCGTCTCTCCTTCTCTGTCAAACTGGTACTATATCCAGTCACGTTCCAACCAACGTAAGCCTGCACCTCATCCTTAGGGATAGCATTATATGCATCAATATCTCGGATCATAGCTACTATTCCCCTTATTAAGGCACTATTGCTCGAGTTATCTTTAAGGGAACGTAAGGGGCGTACCTCATTTGCATAGATAAACATGGTCTGAAAAGCCCACACAGACCCATTAAAAGAAAAAGGCAAAACCAAATATGGCATACCTCTATCTATCGTATGAGGCATAAGACCACAAACCCAACGATTAGTGGTATTTACTACTAACTGATGTTGATGCAACAGCTGTATAAACGAGTTGTTGACAAATTCTGATCTCCTTGTCTGTTCATGTTCAGGCAACGCATACAACTGGTGCAAAGATACAGTAGTGAAAGAAAGCATAGGTTGGGAGGTGGGTTTCAGATGTCTGTTGTGTAGCATAGACAGTCCAACCCACACAAGCTAATGTGATACTTAAAAACATCAAAAAGCACAATATTATAAAACATTTGCTATGTATCAAAGTACAAAATCTTGTCTTAAGATCTATTCTCTCAACATCTCTTTCAGTTACAACAGACTCCATCCTCTAACGTGCTGCTCGCGGCAATTTTCCTTCTTCACTCAAGTGTGCGTCCAGGCGTCCTAGACGTCCCTAGAACCGCAGACCTTTCGGCAATACGCGGGCCAGCCCTTAAGTTCTTATACCGCGACCCTGCAGCTGAACCCGGATGGTGGTTCGAAAAAGAAAAAGAAAAATAGTCTCTTGTCTGAAAGAGTGTAATTCACAAAAAAATTCAAATTTTATTTGTCCTTTTTAGACCTTAAGTTGTAGCGTTCTTTACCAGGCACAGTTTGATCCTGAAAGAGTGTCTCTGGGTGCGTAGTATCAAGTCTCAAACACGCCGGCACAGCTTCTTGCAAGATTTTATCATCCGCACGTTCTGACTGATTCCATTCCAGATGTGCATCGCTAAAAGGTACAAATCTTGGAACCCTTTCACTCTCGGAATCGGCAACACCTTCCCGGACCCACTTATCGTGCGGTAAGGGCAAAGGTATCTTTTTACAAGGGTACCATGTACCCAGTTTTTCTTGCCGAACACCTTAATAGCAGTCCGAGTTGATAACAGGACTTGGTATGGACCGGTCCATCTTGGTTCTAAGTTCTTTGACCTCTGGAAATTCTTGGTTAGAACCCAGTCGCCAGGTTGAATCGTGTGGCCTGCGTCTACAGAAACTGAAGGCAAAGTGTCATGGACCTGTTGGTGAAGAACACGCAATTTAGCAGTCAAATCATGTAAGTAGTCAACCAACATAGGGTACTCGATATCACTGTACTTCTTAGGTCTCGGCACACCCCAGACATTCGCCGGGCGTCCAAAAACAATCTCGTATGGGCTAAGTTCCACGCGAGAATGTACTGTCGTTCTCGTGGACAAAAGTGCCAATGGTAAGGCATCGGGCCATGTAAGACCAGAGCTCGCTTGCACCTTGGCCAACTTCAGCTTCAGAGTGCCATTATAGCACTCGACCAGGCCTGCTGACTGGGGGTGATTCGCAGCGTGAAATTTCTGTTTAATACCCAGACCCGCACATACTTTCTTCATAATCTGACGCACAAATTCACTTCCATTATCACTCCATACCATCCTCGGCAAGCCATATCTGGGAAAGAATTCTTTGAGCAAAACCTTGGCTGTAGACAAGGCAGTATTATCCTTTAGGGGGTAGGCCTCTATCCATCTGGAAAAGGCACAAACAACCACAAGGTCATACTTCAAGTTATTGCATCTTTCCATATGAATATATTCTATCTGCAGCACCTCGAACGGATACGTTGGAGCAGCAAAATGACCCGCTGGAGTTGGGGTTTCCTTTCCAGGATTATGCATCAAGCAAATCATGCAGTGTTTAACCAAATTCTTAGCACGCTTAGGAATTCCACCATTCTGCCATACCGGAGCCAACAACTTACATATCCCTTTTGAACAAATGTGAGCCAACCCATGAGCCATAGTAACCACCGGAACCACATATACATCCGGCAACAACCATCGCTGGTGCTCTGACAACTCAACCCAACAGCCTGTTGAATCCAACATTCCCATACTCTCTCTCCACATACTCAATTCTTTCTCAGTAGCTTCTGCCTGAATCATCTTCACACTTTCTGTTGTATCCTCACACATTCCTCCTTCCACAACCCATCTGGCAGGACCTGCAACATACATCCGACTCGTCACATCTTTCGCCGTTTCTCTCGCTACTTCATCTGCAATCGCATTCCCTTGACCCACATCATCCGTAACCTTCTTATGCGCACTACATTTCACTATCGCAATTTGGATCGGCAAAGTAAGTGATTCAAGAAGTTCACTCACTAATTGTCCATGCTGAATTTTCGTACCATGGGAAGTAAGAAATCCTCTCTCTTTCCACAAGTGACCAAAACTGTGAGCCACGCCAAATGCATATTGGCTATCAGTATAAACATTCACTCTCTTTCCTTTTGACAACACACACGCTCTAGTCAATACTATCAACTCCGCTGCTTGCGCTGAATTCTGTGCAATACGTGCTGTTTCAACAATCGTGTGCAAAGTTGTGACAGCATATGCTGCAGTCGTCTCTCCATTCGGAAGCTTAAAGCACGAACCATCTACCCATAGGGTACCATCAGGATTCGAAAGAGGAGAATCTTTCAGATCAACTCTACCCTTCGTTTCCTCCTCTGTCCGGAGAAAACAGTCATGCTGTTCCTGAGCATCTGTCTCTACAAAAATCGGCAACAATGTAGCTGGATTCAATGTGTTGCACCGCTTGATGTGCACATGGCTAGCCAAAAGCGTCAATTCATAACCTGACAAACGCGCACTGGTAAGATGTTGAGTCTTCGTTCTATTCAACAGGGTATCCACTGCCTGTGGGACCATCACAATCAATGTATTATCCAATACCAAACCAGCAGATTGTCGGATAGAAAGAGCCACTGCCGCTGTAGCTCTTAGACAACTAGGCAACGCCCTAGCTACCGGATCTAAAGTAGCTGAAAAATACGCACATGGGCGCTGCTTGTCTCCAAATTGTTGCATCAACACTGACAACGCACAACCTTCTCTCTCGTGTACATAAAGTGTAAAAGGTTTACTGTAGTCGGGGGTACCCAACACCGGAGCAGAACACAATGCATCACGCAATTCGGAAAAACTCTTCTGACATTCGTCAGACCAAGGAAGAGGGTGTAGTGTGTCCTTAAGAGTAAGTGCCAACAAAGGTTTCGCTAGCAAAGAAAAATTCGGAATCCACTGTCTACAATACGAGGTGATACCTAAGAAGGCACGCACCTCTCTCTGTGTGCATGGCACAGTCATTTGGGCAATCGCTTGAATACGCTCTGGGGTCAATCGCCTTCCCTCCTTCGACAAGAGATGACCTAAGTAGGTCACTTCTTGGCGGCAATACTGCAACTTCGAAGGTGACACTTTATGATGAAGGTCAGACAGGTGTCGCAACAAAGAAAGAGTAACTTCTTTACAAATCTCTTCATCATCAGCAGCAACCAACAGATCATCAACATACTGGATAAGAGTAACACCAGAAGGCAATGCAAGAGTATCAAGCTGAGTTTTCAAAGCCTGACTGTAAATGGAGGGACTCTCACAATAACCTTGAGGAGCGCGCTTAAACCGGAAACTGTGGCCTCCTAAAGAGAAGCCAAAAATATCCCTACTTTCCTCAGCAATCAGAATACTGAAGAAAGCGTTCTTCAGATCAATAACAGAAAACCAAGCAGCTAAGGCAGGGATCATAGTCAATAAAGCAGTAATGTCCAGGACGACAGGAAACTGTGGCACAACGATCTTATTGACCTCTCGAAGGTCGATCACAAACCGATACACAGGTGGCTGAGAAGAGTCAGTACGCTTAAGGACAGGCAGAACAGGACTGTTACACACATTACCTCTCGTTTCTTCAACCACACCTTTCTCAACCAAATCATAGATAATCGCTAAAAGAGCTCTTTCGCCATCACTGGAAATTTTGTACTGGGGAATGCGAGGTAATTTAGCATTCAACTTAAGGGTAACAACGTAGGGTGGAATCTGCAAGAGACCAACATCATTGGGACCTGTAGCCCAAAGTGTATCAGGGAGAGAACGCAGTTCCCGTGGAAGGCGATCCTTAGACAGATACATCGGGGAAATCACTTTCTTACCCACCGTAAGATATACTCCCGAAGGAGAACAATGTAATGTCGCATGCAATCTTTTCAACAAGTCCAAACCCAACAGATTCTCGCCACAGCCCGTCGTTAGAATAAGGGGAGCCTCCAATTCACAGGGACCAATAGAAAGGGGCAAAGGACAAGAAACCGGATTACGGACTGGGGCGCCAGAAAATCCTACTGAAACATTGGTCAAGCCAGACAAAGGTGCGCCTGGGAGTTTAGAGTGCATGATAGAACTCTTTGCTGCACCCGTATCCAAAAAAAAAGGTTCTACCACACCTGATGTAATCACTTCAACTTAAGGTCCACTCTGGTCTACTGGAACTGACACTACTCCCTCCCTTTGTCCATGGCTGTCCTAACTATCATTAAAACCAGCACTCTCACCTCCAACATAATAATCATCAGTGTAGTACTGAGCGGACTGGACGGTCGGAACATTCTGTTGGTCAAAATAATTCATAGAATTCTGAGGGGAAAAGGAACGTTAATTCTGGGGAAACGTACCACGTCCCCTACCCCTGGGTACTTGTTGGAAACCACCACGACCTCTCAGACCAGACATACCATTCGCACGCTGTGGCATGATCGGGCAACTATTCTTGAAGTGACTTTCTTCTTTAAAATAATCACACTGATTAGGGCCTAGCGGGAGTCGTGAAGCAAAAGACTCAGGCTTCTGAAACAGTTTCTGAAACTGTGGGGGCTGCTGAAACAGGGAAGGTTGCTGAAACTGACGCTGAATAGGGCGAGGCGGATAAGCCTGCTGCAGAAGAACTTTCGTTTTTAATTCTCTAGTCTTCTTCTCTACTTTATCCTTCTCATCTTTATCTCTATTCTCATAGTATTGTGCAGTAGCCAATATCTGAGCCGAAGAAGAAACAGCCCATGAACTCTCAGAGTCCTTTAACTTATTAGAAAGTTCAGGAAGTAAATTAAAAACACACTTATCTACAAACAACCTCTGACCACCTTCTGTACTCATATCCTGACCACTATGATCAATGAATGTTTCCTCAAACCTAGTGAAGAAATCAGACACACTCTTGTCTTTCTTTTGTTTGCATGCTGCTAACTTGTCCCAATTCACCCGCAGAGGAGGCATCATAGTTTTCATTAAATTAATAATCCTACCAGATAGTTCTGCAACTAAGGGTTCAGGTTTGGCACCTCCTACCTGCCGACCATCTGCAGCAGTAATATTAACCCACGTATCTCCTAACTCTAGCGTGTGATCCTCGTGACGGATCTTCGCCCACAAGGGTTGAGGAACTACATTACCCATCAACATATCTATGTCAGCTAAATTCATAACACACGCATCAACTGTCTGAGACAACTCCTTATATTAACCAGCAGGATTTTTATGGGGGTCAGGCAAAGTCTGCTTAAGAGCCAGGACCTCAGCTCTCTTCCAAGGGACATGCACCCACACTCGCTGAAAATGAGCCGGTGCAGCCGCAATACCATGAGCGGCATCAGCCACAACTGCCTCTCTCCATACAGGGGGAACCTCTCTCATAGGATACTGCTTCACTTTTCTCTTAATAGAAGGGTCAGGTTTGAACAATGACTGAGGTGGAAGTCTAGACCTAAAAGTGAGTAGTGTCTCTACCGCTTCCTCAACATCAGAATCCACTATCGTCCCTTTAGCAAATTCAGACTGAACATTAAGGAATTCCAGTGGAATTGAACCCAACTCATTATCTTCCCACTCCTGACGAAGGAAGGTACACATGACATCAAAAACATACCTTTGTTTTGGTGCCTCCCACTGTAGGAAGATATCCATAACCACTTGTGGACTGTACTTGGAGGTATTCGAAACCCATCTACGAGCAAGGAGATCTAACACTGCCCGCTCTTCGGGAACAGGGAGCTGACTACGTCTCTGCTTACGTTCAGAAACAGGGGTCATATTCAGTGACCCAAAGAAAGGAGACAAAAGACTAGTGACATTCTCAGTCATTTGTTGCGGAGCAGAAGGAGAAGAAGTTGACATGAGGACAGGAGACAAAGTGTTTTGAGGTGACAGAGACGTAGGGACAGAAATAAGAAAAGTCGAAGATAAAGGAGTGTAAGGCAAAGGAGTTTGAGGCAAGGCTGGTGGCAAGGCTGGCGGCCCTGGAGGGGGCTGCGCCGGGGGAGGAAGAACCACCTGTGAAGCAACGGGTGGCTGAACAACAACAGGGGTTGTCTAACGACAACAAGGGGTGCAACAACTGGAGGTAACGGAGGTGCAGTAGCACCCTGCACATAAGGGGTGGTAATCTCAGTAAATGTGACATCAAAGGATCCTTTTCAGGGTCTACAGTCACATTTGAAAGCGGAGGTGGCAAAGCCGGGTAACATTTGTCAATGGCCATGCAATGTTGTCTATCTGACACTTCAATCGCACGATCTTCTTCATCTTCCTTAAACTGCCTAGCAGCTTGCATTACCGAATATTCCTTTCCTTCCTATCTCTCTTAGCTTGCTTAATTTCTCACTGTTTGGCTTCCTTACGCCAAAGGCGGAAAGAGTCAAACATCGCCGGCCGGGCTTTCTTCTTAAATAGCGCAACTTCTAGGTTATCTAAAACATCTGATTCAAAACTACCATGTTGGGGCCATCGTAAAACACCATTTTTCCTTGTATAATGGACCCATAGTTCATTAAAGGACATGGGACCTACACCATGCTTTGAATAGAGCTCATAAGTTGGAGTTCCAACTGGAGGTACCCGACACGAGTCCTCCATTCGGGAATCCCTATTACAACTACAACAAAACCATTTCCTAAATTTGCTAAAACCAGGCATCTTTTAGCTCACTAGTCTTGCTTCAAACTTCAAGGGGTTATCAAAAATGATACACCCGCAAATATACGAACCCCCCGGCTTCGACTATTGCAATGGCCGAATCAATGATGAAGTGGCGGCCGTCCTCCAGAATTTCCTCACGGGGCTCCTCACAATCTTCGGGCTTGGACCAGTACCGCTGAAGTCACCCCACATTGGGCGCCAGTTGAAGAACCGGGGTTTAACCCAGTGGCGTCAGGGGCACGCCTAAGATCTTCGAGTTCACCTGTCTTGGTATACAGAGACCCGGAATACTTCTGGATGGCATCAGAGACCAAGTTTATTAGCTGCAGCTAGTAACAGTGATCCTAGAAATACATCACGGTGTAAATTCTCAGGAGACTGCTCATTTTACTAAGGCGAGACGTCTCCTTTTATACTCAATATTCACATTATAAATGTACACCCACTGCACAAAATTCTAGCCAATAAGGTACATTTTCAAACAAAGTGTCACATAACAAAAACTCAATTTACAGTATCCAAACCCAAAAGTTAATTATTAGGAATGTCCCAAATTCAATCTCCACAAGCCGGACAAACCTACAATTGAAAGCATAACCCGTGTAATGAAGAAACATAAAAAAAGAAACGGTAACAGATGCTGAACAAGATAAGGCATGTGCAAGGAAACTAAAAGTTAACGATATCCTGAACATTGATTGGCAATCTCAGACAAAGATCGATCAGGAAAATTGGCTTTGCGGGGTCAGTTTCAGGTGCAGAGGTCAGTTTCTTACAGTTCATTTCAGAGTCAAAAAGAAACCTAGTTAATGTATACATGAACTAAGAAGGCCAGGCCACTTTATTCGCCAGGCTACCTTCACAGGCCTACGTGAGGGCAACACAAAATGGTGGCACAGAACAAAATGGAGTCAGACTCGAGAATTACAGAACCTCACTTTGTCTCAATGTCTGGGAGCAGTACACAAAGACCAACTGCCAGCAACACCTAGACATGTGCCCAGGAAACAGGCTACAGGTACCAAATGGTTAAAAAAAGAAAATGCATTTTTAGTGTTGTGACTCAAAATCTGACTTTACCATTAAAGAAGGCGTTAAATTACACTTCTTTAGACATCGAACTCAAACTTACTACCTGCTTCCTATTGAAAGTTATCACCTATTAAGTGTAATAAGTTAACCAAATTATCATATGAAAAAGTGAAGGTCTTACAGTAGTGAAAAATGAAAGTAAGTTATTTTCACTACCAGAACATGCAAAAGATAAAAGTACATGCCCAATTATTTTAATACACTGCACCTGGCCTTTTGGCTGTTTAGGGCCTATCCTAGGGGTGACTTAAGTGTATTAAAAGGGTGTATTTTGTCAGGTTGAAATGGTATTTTAAACTGTGCATACAGGTTGCAATGGCAGATCTAAAACATGTTAAAAGGGCTGCTTAACTGGGGGGCACAAGCAGTGCTGCAGGTCCAGTAGTGGCATTTAAGTTATACGTCCTGGGTACATGTAGTACCACTTTCTAGGGACTTACAAATTAAATGTGTTAATTGAGTGTAAGGCAATGTTACCATCTTTAAAGGAGAGAGCACAAGGACTTTGGCACTGGTTAGCAGTGGTAAAGTGTGCACAGAGTCCAAAAAGCCAACAAAAATTGGTTCAGAAAGCAGGAGGGTTAAGGCAAAAGGTTTGGGGATGAGCCTGCAGAAAGGGCCAAGTCCAACACCGATGATACCCAACTACAAGTCAGGATGGAAGGGAATGTTGACCTCACTTGTGCTACCTTTTAATGATGTATGACAGCAGTGACTGACTGGATGATACACAATGAGCTCCATATTAACACAAGTAGGACCAAAGTGCTAACAATGGGTAATGATATGAACAGCTAAGACTTTAACTGATTGCTGACTAATATAAGGCCAGTACCCAAACCGAAAGAAGCCAGGAACAATCTATGTGGTATTTTGGATTATGAGATAACTTTAGCCCCCTCAGACTTACAAAGTTACATGACCTTGGTTTCAAAGTTCTAGAGACCTTAAAACACATACACTCTTGCCCACTGATTGCTAAAAAGCCATTGTTCATGTGGGAATCATTTCTTGCTTGGATTATGAACGTTTCCGGTGTGTAGCGCTACCTAAGTATCTATTATTGAGACACCAGGAATTTTATAAGATGGTGCTGGCTTATTTTAGGCTCCAACAGAAAGGTTAGAGTTACACCCATTTCTTTAAGCTTCATTGTCTTCCTATCAGAAAACTTGTCATATTCAATTTCTTTGCATGCCTTACCATGCATTTCAAGGATCATCGCTTTTTTTTGTCCATAGCATTTTTTTAAATTAAATTCCACCTGTATTCTACGATCCAAAACATTGCTTCTAGAAAATTGTTCTGTAACCTGGAAAACGTGTTTGCTGGCAAGACATTCTCTGTTCCTACAGCAAATTATTTGAACATGTTTCCTCAACAGACCAATAAAAAAGTTCACTCCAAATCTACAAGGCTGATGAATGCTTAGGGTCTGATTACGAGCTTGGCGGTGCAGTAGCTGAACCACCCTGCTCCATCACCGCCAAACCCTTGGTTAAACTGCCTTCCGCATTAGGAGTTTTCTCCTGGTCTGGTGGGTGGTTCTTTGGCATTCCCACAGTGGTGCCTATGATATAGGAACTGTAATGGGAACATCAAAATCGGTACATGCATTGCATGGACTGCTGCAGTCCCTGCAGTGCAGGTAGTGGGATACATGCGCACAGGGGGCACAACATGTGCCCCCTGCATGCAGCCTCAGGCACACAGGCAACAGGGGGCCCTGTAGAGCCCTCTAGGTTTAATCTCAGCCACGATTTTTATGGTGGTGGAACCGCCATGAAATACACGGCAGAGAGGAAACTCGTAATATACTTGGCGGGACCGGGGTGGTCCCACCAAGCATATTGCGACCTCAAGACCACTGCGCCACTACCAAGGATTTCTGATCCCTGGTGGTTGTGGCAGTCCCAGGGTGGCCCGACTCCCCTAGTTGTAGTAGGGCAGTCGGAAGACCGTGGCCTTGCCCCTGCCAGTCTGGCAGTCTGTTGGCCGCTCAACTCATAATTAACCCTCTAGTATTTCAGTCAACTTTTTTGATTTTTTTCATCTATTTTTTCAGTTCTTTTAGTCCAATGTTATTGTCTCTGTAGTTCCTGTGCCTCGTCCGGCAGGTTTGCACTGGGTTCGCTGTTTGTGCTTGATAAATCATACTCATTCCATTGCCCCTGAACTGCATTAGCTTAAGGGGATGTGTTGGTGTACATCTGTTCTCACAACAAAATCTTTGGTTATACTTCAAGAATACCATTTATCTGGAAACTTACACCCAGGGTCGGCCCAAAGCAAAGGTGAGCTGGGCAGCAACCCAAGGCGTCTTTAGCATAGAGGGGTGCCAGAATCTGAAGACAACAGTCTTTATCCAACACGTTCCCAAAATTGACATCAGAATAGATTAAGTGTGGAGAAGAGGAACCTGTGGGGCAAAGGTTAACCACATCATACAGGTGCTACAGTTCCCTCTTACTGCATCTTAAATTCTGCAGTAAGGTCCATTCTGTGTCCCTTCCCTCTTTGATGGGGTCCGTTGGGATGAAGGGCACTCTATATGGTTGGTACAGCCAGCTGCTGGTTTTATGGTGCTGGCCTGGGGGACGCCGCTTGAGACTCACAATGCAGACTTTTCCCATTTGATAGGATCCGACACTCGGAGCATTCTGATACTGGGTTACTGACTGTGGAGCCCCATAGCAAATAAGGTTTATTGAAGTGCTACATATAGGGTGCACTTATAGATCTGATAGTTACCAAGTCAACACTGGTCCAAGGAGCCTCTATGCTGATACGTATTTAAAAATACTCGTGCACCATCATAGGAGACTGTGCTCCAGGATCCTCATTTAACCTTTCAAGACTGGACGTATCATATGAGTAGCAAAGTCCATAATATAAGCATAAGTCCTCATCTCATACCAACCTATGGAAATGATTCAGAATATTGTTATGTGGTGCTGAAGAAGGTGACAGTCTCATTACATGCCCACACTGAAACGTGCGTTGGCCTCTGTTGGATAACAGATCCCAGCCCACAACACCACAGCGGATAACAATCATTGCTGTATTACTGCGGAGGCTTGTTTTGATGTATAGACTACTGGGACTGTTGTATGTATGTTGTGTGTGCTAGTGTTACAGTGTGAATGATACTAAGAATGATAGTGTTGGGTATGAAAGTAGGTGGTTCACCTTAGGTGACGCTATTTTGTTTTTTAACAAAAGCAAAGCAAAGAAATCTATTTTTACAAATGTGTAACAATACATTGAAATGATTTCTGAAATGTGTTTGTAGACATTTTTCCTAATAATGAAATAATTTTCGCAACGATTTATATTGGTAAAATAGTCAAATAAAATAAAAAACACTTGAAAGACGACATAATAAAATTGATCTTAAGACAATTTTTGTATATGTGAATATCTTACCAGAAGTGGACCAGTACCAACTGCATGCATCAGCAAAATTGAAGTAATACAGGCCTGACCCTTATCATTTTCTTGTGGTAGTTTATTCCCCAGGCACCTAGACCTAGAATTATTTGTTCCAGGGGGTTACCTTTGCCTGTGAAGGGAAGAAGACGGAGTAGAAAACATAGGGCCATCCTGCTGGGCTGGCCTATGGCAAAAGAAAAAAGAAGATACTGTGTATTTTTGCCTTTTCCCCTGTGCTGGCGCACAATGCAAAAACAACAGTTGATGGACAGAATGCAGAACAATGTCATACATTCACCCCAGTACAGAGATCTGGGCCTAAATCCATTGCTTTTTTGCTCACCATGCTGTTCCAGTTTGAACCCAGCCATATGCAAATCAGTCTTGACCCTGTGCATCATGGGTACAGTCCAGCCGGAACTGCCAAGCCGGGTCCTCCCTGGACTGGAAAAAAGCATCCTAGGACCGGTTTCGGGGTTTCACCCCTCTTCAGCCAGGATAGCTTGATTCCAGTGGCATGGAGAGCACGGGACCCACGTCTGGGCATACCCTTCCCACTCGGGGTGACAAATGCAAAAACAACAGTTGATGGACAGAATGCAGAACAATGTCATACATTCACCCCAGTACAGAGATCTGGGCCTAAATCCATTGCTTTTTTGCTCACCATGCTGTTCCAGTTTGAACCCAGCCATATGCAAATCAGTCTTGACCCTGTGCATCATGGGTACAGTCCAGCCCGAACTGCCAAGCCAGGTCCTCCCAGGACTGGAAAAAAGCATCCTAGGACCAGTTTCGGGGTTTCACCCCTCTTCAGCCAGGATAGCTTGATTCCAGTGGCATGGAGAGCACGGGACCCACGTCTGGGCATACCCTTCCCACTCGGGGTGAGAAATGCAAAAACAACAGTTGATGGACAGAATGCAGAACAATGTCATACATTCACCCCAGTACAGAGATCTGGACCTAAATCCATCATTTTTTTGCTCACCATGCCGTTCCATTTTGAACCCAGCCATATGCAAATCAGTCTTGACCCTGTGCCTCATACAATGGGCTGCCATGCACCAACGCAGGCCCCTTTGCACCATGGTGCAAGGGTGCCTGAGTAGCAGGGATGATTAGTTTTGTCCTGGAGGGCTCCACTCCCCCCACACCACAGGGGCTGTGGTGGCATACATTGCACCCGGTTGCTGGACCTCAAAAAGGGGCAGATAACTGAACAAATAAATATCACATTTATTATTGTAGGCTTGTCCTAATCTGCAAGCCACAAGGTTCTTGTCAAACTGACTGTTTTGATTAGGAGTGGACTCCTAATTCTTTTCTTCTTCCTGCGACCCAGTGCATCCTTTTCTTAATGTTGCTTTATGATCCTGGCTTCAATTTATAGCTCTGTAGGAGAGCTCAAGTCATCGCGAATTTGTGTACCGTTAAGAACGCGTGCTGGAAGTGCGAGTAACATGTTGAGTATCAGTGGGCACAACTTGTGCTATTGCTGTCGTTCTGAGTCTGAATTTTACAGCTCGGGTTGTTTTAGGCACCTCTTGCTCTGATAACTTTCAGTGGTACTCGCCAAGATAAGCAGCATTATGTTTGAGATTAATGTTTATCTAATGCTGAATTTAGCATCTGCATGCAGTCTCTGGAATGCCTAGTTTGGTAAGCAAGCTCTCTACATTTATGGATTTATGCCAAGTCAATTATTTTTCAAACTAGCTTTATTAGCCTACCGGTCACACTCTTATCTTCTAATAACCTGTTTTATGTAGCACTTTTTACTACTGTGCTGCCGTTTTTAAGCACTCTAACAACTGTTACTTTTGCCCAATTCGATGGTGTTCCGTTTGCTGATCTCTGTGCCTGTTGGTACCTGCAGTTCGACTAAAATACTAAACTAAAACTGAGCAAAATCAACAAGCCAGAATTAACTACTTACATGTGTCACAGGAGAGATAGCATCCTGGTTCCTTCTATAGCTGCTCTGCCTGAATTAAGCGTTGGTGCTTCCTGGCCTATATAATGTGTGTGTGTCTGCACCGCTGTTTGTGCTCTTCGTACTGTGCCGGAAGGAGAGTTTGCGCTGTTGCAGGCAGTTTCCGGAGTATGAGAAGAGTTTGCACCGATGCTACCTTTTGTACACCGACGCATGAGCTTTGTGAGGTATATGGGCTTTGGTTTATAGGGTGCACCAATTGTTGTTTCGCCCATGGCGCTGTTCGTCTAAAGGCCAACCCTGCTTGCACCGCAGAGGAGACATACCTAACGCGACCGCACACTTGCAAACAGCCTGGATGATTTGGACACACTGGGGCAGATTTACAAGAAGGTGACACATCTGTAGAGATGCGTCACTTTCCCTGCGCCAACATGCTAAATCCTTGCATCGCCGTGGCTGCGCCATATTTACAATATGGCGCACCAGAGCGAAAGGATTGACAGATGCGTCAGAAATTCTGACGCATCTATTGACGGAAAAGTCACGCATTGCTGGAGTCGTGTCGCAAGGACAACGCAACTCCAGCAATGCTCAGGGGCACCCTGGGGCAGATTTACAATCCCCTTGCATTACTTTTGCACTGTCGTTGCATCACTTTTGTGACGCAACGGCAGCGTAAAAGTTGCGGCCCATTTACAACGTGACGCATCTAGGAAGATGCGTCACGTTGTGAAGCCCTGCGCCACATTAAACCTGCATCAGGTTTAATGTATGCAGGGTGGGCGTTCTGTCGCAAGAAGCCCCGTAAAAGTGACGCAGTGACATCTACAAGATTTCACTGAGTCACTTTTACGCCCATGCTGCGTCAAAACCCTGCGCCTGCTTAAAGCAGGCGTGAGGAGTGACGCAGCATGTTAGGCATAGGGTGGCCCTAAGCATTGCTGGAGCTGCGTCGTGCTTGCGACACGACTCCAGCAATGCGTGACTTTTCCGTCAACAGATGCGTCAGAATGTGACACATCTGTCAATCCATGTGCTATGGTGCGCTGTATTGTAAATACGATGCATCCATGGTGACGCAAGGGTATTTCATGTTGGCGCAGGGAAAGTGACACATCTCTAGAGATGCATCACCTTCTTGTAAATCTGCCCCCCTATGCCTAACATGCTGCGTCACTCCTTACGCCTGCTTCAAGCAGGCGCAGGGTTTTGACGCAGCATGGACGTAAAAGTTACTCAGTGAAATCTTGTATATTTCACTGTGTCACTTTTACGGGGCTTCCTGCGACGGAACGCCCACCCTGCAAATATTAAACCTGACGCAGGTTTAATGTGGCGCAGGGCTTCACAACGTGACGCATCTCCCTAGATGCGTCACGTTGTAAATGGGCCGCAACTTTTACGCTGCCGCTGCGTCACAAAAGTGACGGAACGACGGTGCAAAAGTGACACAAGGGGCTTGTAAATCTGCCCCACTGTATAATGGACATTCAAAAATGTCTTATCAGGCGTTATGTCATAGACAAACACAAAACAGGAAGAATAGATCAACAAATTAACAAAGAAGGAAAGTCTTTTCAATATTTTAGGACGTGATTTGTGTCAATGGATGGGAGACGCAAATGTGTAACGTATAAAAAATGTCTACATATTGACGGAATATGACTCCGTACATAATATTATCCCATTGTTTGATATGCATTCAATTTATTTCATAGGTGATTTGTTGGGAATCTTTTCATAATTGCTGTTATTTGACATGGACTGGATAGGGATGGCTTCCGTTGTTTTGGAGGGTGGGACGGGCGTTCCGACGGGGCTGCCTCCAATGAGGTCTGTCACTATGATCAGTATACCTTACGTTGTGCCTGGCTTCATTTTACAATTTTGCATATATGTGTCAATTGCTTTTTGTTATACTCGCTGACAGTGTATCATTATGTATTTCCTTTGTCCAGTAATATACAAGAAAATTTGAAAATAAAGATTAAAAAAAATATATATAAAAAAATGTCTACATATACATTTGTGAAATCAAATAGGCCTTTCAAAACACTCAAAATGAATCATGCTAGAGAAGAACTTGTGTACTCTTTTTTTGTCTAGCAAAGCAGTGCAAACTAGTTTTGTACTGTATTGATTTAATCTCTCTGAACGGTCTCCATCCAGTGTTTCTTCAAGTGTTTTGCTTTTGGCCCCCCCCCCCCCCTCCAATGACTCGCTGATTGCAGGACCCGCAGATTGCTTATGATTGGCTTCAATGTCTGAAAGTCGTCACCTTTGACGCCATTGTGATTGTCCGCTTATCGCCAAACAGACCCGAATTAAAAGCAGCGACACTGGGAGAGGCAAATCACAAACACCTCCAACATTGCAACTGTGACACACAACTCGCTCTTCTGTCTGCCATATGTTATCCTGACTTCACACCATGGCTTCGCTTCACACTTCCATTCTGACGCCAACGTGGTGTGAAGAATGACAAATATTTGGAGCTAATGAGAGGAGATGCAACTTTTTCAGCAACACGTGTGAACCCTGCAGTCTCCTTACGGCTCTGCTTCGAAATCCGCCTGACAATCTATTCAAACTCTTTCGGACGTAAAAAAACACATTAACGTTTGGCGACAGTAAATTCATGTTTGGGCAGAAAACGGTTCGGACATGCACAATACATGGCCAACCAATCAACGAAATACCTGTGAAACACAGTACTTTTAGTTCAGAGACTTGCAGTCCGGGCTCATTTCATGGAAGGTGATGTTTTTTAAATTAACCGTGCCCGATAGACATTCTCGAAGATTCTGTCGAATCTCTGCAGATACAAGAAATACAGGGCCATATTATCAAGGACGGCGTTAAAATTATCGCCGCTTGATAATATGCCCTGGAGAATTCCAATAGAAACCCATGTTCACACCGGAACATGGGGGTATATTTACAAGCGGGCGATAAAAAATTATCGATGCTTTTGCGGCCGTTTTCGGCCGAAAAGCGGCGATAATTATATCGCCTAATTAGCAAGGCCACGCTAACGCGTGAAACCTTGCTTTAGCGTGGGGATTCCTAACGCCCAGCTTTACATCTCTAATGAGATGCAAAGTGGGCGTTCCTGACCTAACATGACAGGAGAAATGTCGCTAAGCGACATTTCTCCTATCATCAAGCCCCACGCTATGAAGCATAGCGTCAGGAAAAGTAGCGATAACCCCTGTAATCGCTACTTTCCTTACGCCTGCTTCAGGACTGACTTAGCCATGATATCCTATGGTAGGTGGATATCATGGCTAAGTTTGTGAGTCCCTATCAACAAGCTAACGCCACATTGCGTGAGATTATAGCTGGGTTTCCAGCGATAATCTCACGTTAGGCAGTTAGCGTGAGGATTTTTATCGCTGAGGAGATAAGCGTTGCTAATAGCACGCTATCTCAGCGATAAAAATCCACGTTACCCGGCGATAATTATACTCACGCTAAGAGCGCTGAGCCATAATTATCGCCGGTTGTTGCTGATATGCCCATGGCTTCTATGGGAATTCACAAGGGCATATTATCAAGCCCATTATCGCCGCTTTAGCTGCAGGACTGCAGCTAAAGCGGCGATAATTTTAACGCCGTCCTTGATAATATGGCCCACGTTCTTTTTCGCTTTCGGGATCTCGAGGATCTGTGATGAACGTTTTATGTCCAAGTAATTCCGAAACTGTATTTACTGACACCTCACCTGGAAGTCACACCCGATTCATTTTCTAAGGGTGGCAAAGAGCACCCCCATCAGCTTTTTTTATCTCGTTTTCTCTATTGCTCTACAACCATAATATCGCTCCTCTCTAAGGGTCGAGAACTCCCCACTCTCCTTCTGGCTACCCCCTCTCATTTGTCAGTCCCACCTTTCACTCTGTTGTCTAGGGTTGGACTGGGACAGAAAATAGGCGGGGACAGCAACGTAAAAGTGGATCCAATTAGCGAATTAGATACCTGAAAAAGTGGCCATTGTTTGCTAATTTCAATTTTTGAACTTGCAAAGACACAGACTAAGGGGGGGTATATTTACAAGCCCCTAATGCCCCCAGAGCGTCACTTTTTCTGATGCTCCAGTGGCATTGTGCTAATCCCCATATTTACAAGGTGGTGCTAAGCCAGTTAACGTGGCTTAACATCACCTTGTAAATACGCCCCTTTCTCTCGCAGTCAGCTGTGGCACAGGGGCGTGCATTGGGTGTTGCTGTGGGTGTTCCACCGCAACGCCCATTGTTTTTTGACGCTGTCCCAGATTTACAAGGCTGGGGCAGCACCTCTTAGTGGCGATATGAGGGGAAATTATTCATTTCTCCTCGTTTTTTGCTGTTTCCATATGTGCTGCATTTAGCACACATAGGAAGAGCAAATCGCCATTATTGATTGTTTATGTGCAGGAAGGTGTCCCATCCTGCAAATAAACAATCGCCCCTGCAGCCCAGGCACCCTTGCAAACAAGGCTCAAAGGTGCATGCAATGGCGCTAGGCAGCTTTTGTAGCACCAACACTAGGGGAAACACAGGGGTGTACCGTATTTTTGAAAATACAGCACATCCCAGCATTGTGAACATTTTGGAGTGCGGCGTCGCCAAATTTGGCATAACACCACTCTCTGGCATTTTCTTGTAAATATCCCCGTAAGTGTTTTGTAAGGTAAGGAACACATACAGAGTTGAGCTCGCTGCACGCAATGCTTGTTTTAGCATCAGGAAATCAAGAGCAAAAGCCGGCCCACCAGACCATGAAACAGGCCGACAAACAGACAACTAAACAGGCCCACATACTGGTCTTCCAGCCCAGCCCATCGAGCACTGCCTGATTGCCATATAGGCCAGTCTGACCCTACTGTTGTCTTACTCCTCTCTCTCTCTACATCTCTCTTAAGAATTCACTAACATGCCAGTTAAAGTACAGGACCTGTTCTGCGTTATAAAACGGCCATTTCTAAAGTAGTAGTCTAGTCCTTTCCATTAAGCACAAAAAAGAATTAAAATGTTTCACTAGAGTAATGTTACAAAGTGTGATGTGTGCGTCAAATATTTGTATTTACATGGATTGCCAGCAGTCCCTTTGTGGTAAATAATTTTCATTACCTGGACTTAATTTGATACGGAAACATAATAAAACAGCTCAGTAAAATGAGAGGCAGAATCCGTGGTATCAGAGGTTCGGAATGGGCTTTATTCCAATGAACGATTATAATCGGTTGCTCCAAGTTCCATCACCACGGAGGTTCAGGAAGTGAAGTACATACATTATTGACAAGAAATGACTTTTATAGTACATACATTACAATGAAGCGAATGCAGTAGGCGTAACAATTGATAAGGAAAATGACGATTTCATATGCGTAACCGAAAATGGGTGTAATAAGGAGTAAAAAAGGAAAATAATTGGTTATGATGTCATATATAGGTGGATCTATAAGATAATACTTGGCATAGATGCGCGCGCAGCAGTATGACGTGTGATTGACGTGTAACTAGGGGGTGAAGGGGACTTGACATTTAGCTCTACATGTGGCGACAGAAGTCTGGAGGGTCAAGTCAACCTAATCCCAAATCATATCTAACATCCTATGTTTAAAGAACTATGTTATCCAAAAGAGAGGTCTCTTCGAGTGGAATCTTATTCTATACTGACTATACTGACTGTTAGTGCGTGTACAAGCGTCTAAGTGTCTACACTAGATGCGAGGGCGGAATCTTCCATAGCAACAGGGCTATGAATTACTTGTATGAAGACAGAGAAGTCGGGCCTTTGCTTGGTAGCTGGCAGAATGTTTACTTAAGCTACTAGACAGGAATGCATCGGGCAGGGAACGGAGCAGATAATTTCGAAGGTGAAATACAGTTCTTGGCAGGCAGCAAGCTGATGTCAGGCTTCGTGAGCCGCGCAGAGAATGAGACAAAGTTCATGGTCACAGATGCAGGCTCAGACTGGAGTTTTCAGAGGCAGAAGGCAAGAAGAGTTCGATGACAGAATCAGGGCCTTGCCTGGACTGTAAAATGGCATAAGTGAACCATATAAAGGCGGTGGCCTTTCGTACTTAGGAAGGGAATATCCGGCCTATTCATGGCGGATCTGACAGAGGACATGTTGACGGTGGACGCACATGTGTTTGCGTCTTCATAACTGGAACTGGAGGGAACATACATGTACTTGTAACATGCACATAGAACCGTTGGGGTCCAAGATAGGGGACATAACTGACCAGAAAAATCCATATTTCCACATTCCCTCCTTGTCCCCTACTTGCCCGTCAAGAGATATCAATCTTCATTAATCCATTGATCTGTTCATATAGCATCATTTGTTCTTCTTTCTTCTTCCGGGATCTTGAATGAAAATCTTGATGTGGAATGCACGATGTGGCACACAGACCACAAATCGCTGGTCCACATTGCAGACATAGACAGCAACTGAATAATATGAGAAGGCCAATACCTAGGAAGGATAGGACTCTCCATCCCCAGGCTGATATCACGCTCCAAAACCAACCGGACCAAGTCCAGGTGCCTGGATTCTGGTGTATCTGGCTTACAATCTTATGAAGGCGGGTTATGGCCTTATATACAGATGGCGAATTTTCTGGTATGAATATGCAACAGCTTGATCCGATGACCCTACAAGCTCCGCCCCTATCAGCCAGGATGACGTCAAGGACAAGACGATTTTGAAGCACAACAATCCGCATAGCAGACTGCTCTTCTGTTAAATTGCCTAAGGCGGAAATAGTTTCATTCACTACTGCTTCAAGGGTTCTAGTTAATCTACGTATCAGCTTACTATTAGTAACAGTACCTATATAGGGAAAGATGCCTTTATTGAAATCTGTGTATTTTTCCCATGCTGTTTCAGTGTAATCGACAATCGGGAGATCTCTCCGCTCTCTATTGTGTACTAAATGAATATTTCTATAATAATCAGGAGGAGCTAGGAAAACAGGTGGCAAAAGGAATGCAATGTAGCAGGTACCATCCCAATCTAGGGGTAGACGCATATATGCAGTCTGACCACATATAAAGTAGGAGTGGCGACAAGCTCTAAATGAGGATTTGCCTTGATCACTGAATTCTACTATAGTAGTGCATTTACTATGGCCCATATGTATGGAACCAACTTTTCTTACACACAATTCACCTTTCGCTGGGAATACTGACATGGTTGGTAAAATTAGTTCAACTTCGGATTCGACATTTAGAATCATGAGATTAGGTGTAAAGTTACCTAATCCATATACTTCATTTTCTAGATCAGTTCCTGTTCCTTTGGGGCGACCCTCCTTGTCAGGGTAACAGACTTTGAATAAAACTAGGTTCAGATTTCCCCATACCCAATGGTCTTGATAAACTGCTGTGTCTGAGTCTATGGAATTGATTAAGCTGAACCATGCTCCACAGGAGCCATTATGTGAAAACGGATGTGGAAAGAAAGGCAAGACTCCTTCATAATTCTGATAGGGAGGGAGCCGGCCACATACCCAACAATTAGTTGCATTACTAGTCTGGTGGGAATGATGTAACATACTAATGAAAGTGTTATTGCGCAGCGCAAGTCTATAAGACAATTCATCCGGAGGTAAGTCACTAAAAGAATGTTCAGCAGTAACATTGTAAACATTTCTGGCAATAGGGTGATATATGTGCAACAATATACTTGCAGTAATTATTAAAAGACTCAAGAAAAACAAGATTAATAATGTCACTATGCAGTGGCTACGCAGTGATTTACAATACGCCTGTCGTTTCAACATTTTCCGGGTGCTTTCTCTACTCAGGTCCAAGGGATACATGTCAGAGACAATTCAACCGCTTCACCTTGGAGAGGACTTAAACAATCAAATTGCTCGACTGGTTGGGCCTAAGCTTTAGTTTATAGTGTTCAGAGTTGCTCTGTTCAACGAAAGGAAGTTTTGAGTCAATGGGTGAAGACACACGAGGTGGGCTGTTTACATCTGCAGGAAGTCCATGAAATTTCTTGATATGGCTTGAATGAATCCATCCTTTCTTGCCCTCGATCTTCACGGCTGTCCTTGTGGTCAGTAAAACCAACTTGGGTGTCTTCCACCTGGGCTCCAGCTGAGTCTTTCGGTCGAAATTTCTCACAAATACGAGATCACCCGGAACTACGTCATGGGGTTTCACCTCAGTGTTGTCAGGAAAGGCTGCAGCTACCTGTGAACGACAAGATTGTAGTGCAGACATCAAGGAAGCCAAGTAATCTGTCAGCATATTACAGTCAATATCAGTTATTTTGCGTGGTATAGGCGTCCCCCACATATTTGGTGGTCTGCCGAAGATCACCTCATACGGGGATAGCCCTGTTCGAGAGTGTGCGACCATTCTTGTGAAAAAGAGTGCAACTGGTAGTGCTACTACCCAGTCGACACCTTTCTCCCTACATATTTTGGACAATCTAATTTTCAGTGTCTGATTATGTCTTTCTACGAGACCTGCTGCTTCGGGGTGTCGGACACAGTGGAATTTCCACTGATAACCTAACAAAAGTGAAACGTGTTTCATTAATTCGGATGAGAACGGCTGGCCGTTATCTGAGTGAACAACGCGTGGTAAACCGTATCGTGGGAAGAATTCTCGAACCAACTGTTTGGCAGTAGTCGGGGCAGTGTAATCTGAAACCGGGTATGCCTCCGTCCAGCGGGACAGAGCGCAGACAACTACGAGAACATATTTGAATCCTCGACATCGTTCCATCTGGATATAATCCATCTGGAGGACTTCAAAAGGGTGATTAGGAGGATGAAATCCACCTTGTTCTACGGGAACACTTTTTCCTGGGTTGAACTGGCAACAGATCATACAGGTACGGACCTTTTGTTTGGCTGCTGCTCGTAAATGTTTATTGAACCAAATGTGTTGAATGCTGTCTAGCATAGCTTTTTCTCCTAGATGTGCTGGACTATGTATAGTGTTAATTAAAACTTGGACCATTGAATCAGGAAGGAACCACACGGACTTTTCTTTCATCATCCATCCTTGATCCGTTTGGATCCCTCCTAATTCAGTCCATTTCTTTATTTCTTCTGATGTAGCATGTGTCTGGATGTCAATTACGTCAAAAGTAGGATCTTTAACTGTCATACAATGTGTCAGCGTCGGAACTATTGTCTTTGTCATGTCGGATTTTTGAGTTTGAGCTGTCTGTTTAGCTGTTCTGTCAGCTAAATCATTGCCTTGAGAAATGATATCAGTAACTTTCGTATGTGCTTTGCACTTCATAATCGATATTGCAATCGGTAGATGTATCGCATCTAATAAGGCATGAATGAGGGGTCCGTGCTGAATGTGGGCACCGTGGGAAGTTAAATAACCTCTCTCTCGCCACAGCACGCCGAAGTCATGTACAACTCCGAATGCATAACGTGAATCAGTGTATATGTTGACTTTTTTATTTGTAGCTTGAATACAGGCTTGTGTCAGAGCGACGAGCTCTGCTGCTTGAGCGGACAAAGTATTTATACGATTAGTTTCAATGACTTCAGTATCTGTTGTGACTGCGTAAGCAGCCACCAACTCTCCTGTACTTGTTCTCATACATGAACCATCTACATACAACGTCAGGTCTGGATCTGACAATGGAACATCTGTCAAGTCTTGTCTGGGTTTCGTCGTGATAGTGATAACTTCAATACAATCATGAGCTAATGGGTCTGTTCCATTTACAGGTAAAAGTGTGGCAGGATTCAATGTGTTACAGCGTCTGATTTCTATGTGTGGCTGAAACAATGTAAGCTCGTACCCTGTAAGTCGTGCTATAGTCAAGTGTTGTGTTTGCGTTCTATTTACAAGAACCTCTACTGCATGTGGTACTTGAACTGTCAATGGATGTCCTAACACTATGGCATCGCTTTGTCTGATTGCTAATGCTGTCGCTGCCACTGATTTCAGGCACGCAGGCAAAGCCTGAGCTACGGGATCTAATGTACTAGAAAAATAAGCACATGGTTTGTGTGCTCCTGCTTGTTCCTGTGTGAGTACTGACAAGGCAGTACCTTCGCGTTCTGTAACGAAGAGTGTAAACTGTTTTCTGTAACATGGTGTTGCTAAAACAGGTGCTTGACATAAAGCTTTCTTTAGGCTTTCAAAAGCTTGTGTATGTTCCTGCGTCCAAGGGAGAACAGTCGATGTGGCTGCCTCCTGTGTTGTCAACTGAATGAGTGGTTTTGCTAGAAATGCGTATTGCGGGATCCACTGTCTACAGTATGAAGTGAGGCCTATGAAAGCCCGCACCTCCTTTTGTGTCTTGGGTATTGGCATGTTAGCTATTAACTGAATGCGGTCTGGTGTAAGCTGCCTTCCCTCCTTGGACAGCGAGTGTCCAAGATAAATAACTCGCTGGACACAGAATTGCAGCTTAGAAGGGGACACCTTGTGCCCCTTTTCTGCTAGAAATTGTAAAACTGTCAGTGATGCTTTTTCACAATCAGGTTCGCTTCGGGCGGTGATCAGCAGATCATCGACATATTGAAGCAAGGCAGTGTTAACTGGCATGTGGATACTGTCAAGTTCTCGTTTCAGTGCTTGGCTATAGATGCTGGGGCTTTCTGTAAATCCTTGAGGTGCGCGTGAGAATTTAAAGCTACGTCCATTTAAACTAAATCCGAACAAATATTGGCTTTCCGGATCTATTGGGACGCTGAAAAAGGCGTTTTTAAGATCAATTACAGTAAAGAATGTTGCTTCGGAATCAATAGCTGTCAGTAATGATGAAATATCGGGGACCACAGGGAATTGTGGCACAATACATTTGTTTAATTCGCGCAGATCAATAACCAATCGATATACTGGCGGGGCCTTTGGATCTGTTTGTTTAAGAATCGGAATTATTGGTGAATTACATACATTGGAGTCCGTTTCTACAACCACTCCTTGGGCAATGAGCTCGTCAATGATTTGTAGTAAAGCCACTACAGCATCTGGTGGTAACTTGTATTGTCGCATTCGTGGTAGTACCACTCCTGCCTTTAATGTGACTCGATATGGTGTAATAGTCATGCAACCAACATCAGTAGGGCCTTGTGCCCATAGATGTGTAGGTAAAGTCTGCAGTCGGGGATCCATGTCTCTAGATACATAATGACCTTTAAAATCACGTAAAAACAATCTTACTCCTTCCGGAGAACAACATATTATAGCTCCTAGAGCTTTCAATGTTTTTATTCCTAACAGGTTTTCTGGACATGATTTAGTAAGCAATAAATCTGTAGTTCGGGTCAAAGGTCCTATCGTAAGTGGAAGAGGTTGTGACACTTCATTAACAATAGGTTTTCCTGAAAAACCAAGGGAAATATTCTGAGAGCCTGAGAGGGGTGCCCCTGGAACTTCACTACGTTTTATGGTCGTTCGACTTGCCCCTGTATCGAGTAAAAATTTTCTGTCTTGGCCTAACAATTCACTATGTACATAAGGTCCTTCTTGATCTACAGGGATCTCGATAAGGGGTAAGTCAACTTCCCTCTCTAGGCTGGTTCATGCGTATCGTTGGTAATCAGGATAGTCGTACTGTGCGGTCTGGTACAGTTGTCGTGTCGTGGTTTGTGTGGCAGCAGCAGGCAGCGCTGGTGCAGCTGGCACAAACTGCACAGACTGTGGTGGAGCTGGCATGGACTGTGCATGCTGCGGTGCTCCTTGTTCATTCTGATCCTGTCTAAGTGGTCGTGGTCTTTCTTGTGTTTTACCTATGGCGATATTATGTTTCAAAACTGGACAATCGTGTACGTAATGACCTGGCTTTTTACAATAATTGCATGTCCCTTTTACGGGTCCTGCTGAATCACCGGAATGTGTCATACCCTTTTTATGTCCCTCAGCTGGAACTGTCTGAGAAACTAGCATTTTCATTTTTGTGTCTTTCATGCGTCTGTGTTCATGTTCTTGTTCCTCTCTAATTCTATTGTGATGGTATTGTAACATTTGTAACATTTGTGATGGAGTGTTACCTTGCCAGGTACTCTCGAATTTTAATACTCTATTCTTTACTTGGGGCAGGGCATTCTCCACTAATTTTGTTACAAACAGATGTGGGTATGATTCGCTACTTGCTTTTATGCCACTGTTTATACCAAAACATTTTTCAAATCGGGCATAGTAATCACTAGTGTCTTCATCTTGCTTCTGTTTACAGGCTGAAATTGTACCCCAATCTTCCTTTTTCGTAGTTAATAAACGTGGCAGTTCCTGTACTAGTAAACCTGGTAGTGCTTTAGTTTTATCCCCGAGTCCTGCTCCTGCAGTTCGGGCCTTTTCTTCTGCTTCTAATACTGACCATTCTATCTTTTGGTCTCCTACCTCCCACTCTTTTTCCCTGAGTTTCTCATAAATGCCAGCAGGCATCAATACCTTTAATATTGTCATAATGTCGGGATAGGTATACTCTCCCATGAGTAGCATGTCTTTAATTTCTCGGTGAAAACCCGCTGGATCTTTGTCATGACTGGGTACCACTTTCTTCATTTCTAACAATTCTATTTTTGATATGGGCGTATATACAAATACGCGCTTAAACTCGTTGTCCTCGCCCTTTATTGGGTGCACTTCTCGTAAGGGATTCTGTCTATCCATGTAATACGTGGTTCTTTCCTTGATGGGTAGTGAAACATGTTCTGAACATACAAAAAGAATATACTGCTTTCTTGATTCTAGAATTTCTTTAATCAATTTAGTACCTGAACCTCTCCATCTTTTCATGAGTAATTCAGTCAATATATCAGGTAAGGGACCAGGGTCCGAATGCTGACTCTGATATAGTATAATGAGTTGTTGAATCATATAAATCCCAGCTAACCGCTGTTCATCCGGGGTGAGATTCAAAAATGCGCGTGCTACTGTGTCATCACTATATTTTCCGGGACTGTCAACCCAATGGACAGCTGACCTGGCTAATTCTTGTTCATCCATAGAATCGAGAAAATGATAACCCCTTCGTTCTCGGAGTAATTTATCAGCTGTTTGGAACGAATGCTCGTTAGACCTTATATGTACTATGGGTGTTTGAAATTTTCTGTTATTTTCTAGACACATCGGACGTGTCGGATCAGTAAGACATCTAGTACTATTACAAGATCTTCTTCTACCTACATAGGCTATAGTTTCTGACTGTCCTGTGGGCAGTCCTGATCCTTCTTCCTCGCTTTGATCGAACTGGTCTACCGCTAATCTTTCTTCGTGTAGGCGTTCTATTTCTTTTCGGATCTTTCTGCACATGGCTATTATACAATTTTGTTTATCATGTCTTCCTTCTGATATATTCTGACTCCATCTGGTAAGAGTTTGCATTGCTTCCGGGTCTACCCCTGGTCGGTCTTGATTTCTGATCACACAATTTATGAGGAAACGTAACAGTTCCCCTTGTATCTCCACTTTCTGGTATTCCATAGCTCTGTTAATACATTCAGAATCTCGTCCGGTTTGGACAAAATGATATATATTGTCTAGATGTGCAGTCATTCCTGGTAATTTCCCTAAATACACTGCGGCTCGTCTGATACGTAATGATGCTAGGGTCATTTCGTCCTCTTTTCCGGGCACAGGGTCATATCTACAATCTATCAGAAGTTCCTTAAGCGTACGGGCATTTATGAGTTTGGGGGTACGTGAATGTGCTGACTCTTGAAAAGTAAGTTTATTTATTCGAGGCGGCGTAGAAAAGATATTGGTAGCACCTCCGGTAGCCCCATCTGGGGTATCGGGTGTGAAAGGATTCGTTGAACGTGATACAGCAACTATAGGTGTGGATACAGCTATAGAAGTAGTTGTAGGGGCAGATGCAGAAACAGATGTGCTTGCCGGAACTTGTGTCAGAACTTGATGCTGTAACGATACGGGTACTGGATCTTGGCGTTGAACCTCCCTGCCAGGCGGTCTATGTGGGGCGGGATTAGCATACTCGGGAGCTGCGTCATCTAAATATGAGGAAAGAAAAACATCTTCTGCGGTTCTAGGATGCCCCTTAGGGTGTACCTTTATTGGAAATAATGGGGTTGGCAAGTCTTTTGGTATCTCTGGAGTAGCCTTAGGTAATCCTTCAGCCAGAAGGGGATACATACCACTCATAAGGGCATTTCTTTGTCTGTCTACTTGTTCTGATTTCACTCGTGCACCTTCTTCGATTAATAGATTTTCTCGGACTTCATTTGATTTTTCTTTACTCTTCTCTTCCTGTCTACGTGCTTTTTCTGTTCGTCTATGTGATTCTTTACGCCATAATTCAACGGCGTCTTTCTGTGATTGTCTAACTTTCCTTTTCCATAATTCTTCCTCTACTTTCACGATGCACTCTGCATCCCAGGTCCCCGCTGTGGGCCACCTCTGACTTTCTGGTAATCCCTTGGTGTAGTCTACCCATAAATCAAGAAATAATATAGCGTCTAAGCCATGTTTATGATACATGAAGTACCCTGGAGTGTCCCTAGGAGGAATAGGAACGGCTTCTTCGAGTACCCCTTTTCTAGTTGTGATTTGTCTTAGTTTCGAAAAGAGTGGCATATTGAAAACTGATCTGATACTTGATTTTGAACAAACTTAATACCATAAACACAATAATGAACAGTCATCCATACCACAATATACAGGACGTTTAACACATTAAACATTAAACATTAAACATTTTTTTTTAACCTTTAAAATAACCAACAATGATGATCGTCTGCATAACTAATCACCAAGCATAATTCTTTGACAATAACTAGATACTTCGGAATACTTGATATACTGCTAAACAGTACAGATACACTGCTGAAACAGTGCAGACCGGATTTGTGTACCCCAAACCCGTCTTGACCGGCACAAACTATGTGCACGTCAGAAATGCCTCCCCAGCAATGGTACTCACCGGGTAGCTTCGGAAACGGAAGGCCTCAGAAACTTGACTGAACTTGAACCGGACTGGACTCGACTCGAACACTTCGGACACTGGACTCGACTTGGGACTTCGGACACTGGTGGGCCTCTGTATACCTCGGATCTTGCTCTCTCAGCTAGGCTCTGGTCGGGATACTTCGCACTTCTCACCGCCTCGTCTGGGTGTTGATCGCAGCCTCAGTCGCCCCCGCTCGACCGGAGGGAGATACAGGAAATCCTGCTGGTACGCGTTGTTGTCCGTCCAGCTGTGGCAGGAGACCGGGCCTGCAACTCACCGCCGGCGCGTGAGATGAGAAAGTGTCCCTGTTCGGGCGCCATTCATGTGGTAAATAATTTTCATTACCTGGACTTAATTTGATACGGAAACATAATAAAACAGCTCAGTAAAATGAGAGGCAGAATCCGTGGTATCAGAGGTTCGGAATGGGCTTTATTCCAATGAACGATTATAATCGGTTGCTCCAAGTTCCATCACCACGGAGGTTCAGGAAGTGAAGTACATACATTATTGACAAGAAATGACTTTTATAGTACATACATTACAATGAAGCGAATGCAGTAGGCGTAACAATTGATAAGGAAAATGACGATTTCATATGCGTAACCGAAAATGGGTGTAATAAGGAGTAAAAAAGGAACATAATTGGTTATGATGTCATATATAGGTGGATCTATAAGATAATACTTGGCATAGATGCGCGCGCAGCAGTATGACGTGTGATTGACGTGTAACTAGGGGGTGAAGGGGACTTGACATTTAGCTCTACATGTGGCGACAGAAGTCTGGAGGGTCAAGTCAACCTAATCCCAAATCATATCTAACATCCTATGTTTAAAGAACTATGTTATCCAAAAGAGAGGTCTCTTCGAGTGGAATCTTATTCTATACTGACTATACTGACTGTTAGTGCGTGTACAAGCGTCTAAGTGTCTACACTAGATGCGAGGGCGGAATCCTCCATAGCAACAGGGCTATGAATTACTTGTATGAAGACAGAGAAGTCGGGCCTTTGCTTGGTAGCTGGCAGAATGTTTACTTAAGCTACTAGACAGGAATGCATCGGGCAGGGAACGGAGGCGATAATTTCGAAGGTGAAATACAGTTCTTGGCAGGCAGCAAGCTGATGTCAGGCTTCGTGAGCCGCGCAGAGAATGAGACAAAGTTCATGGTCACAGATGCAGGCTCAGACTGGAGTTTTCAGAGGCAGAAGGCAAGAAGAGTTCGATGACAGAATCAGGGCCTTGCCTGGACTGTAAAATGGCATAAGTGAACCATATAAAGGCGGTGGCCTTTCGTACTTAGGAAGGGAATATCCGGCCTATTCATGGCGGATCTGACAGAGGACATGTTGACGGTGGACGCACATGTGTTTGCGTCTTCATAACTGGAACTGGAGGGAACATACATGTACTTGTAACATGCACATATATATATATATATATATATATATATATATATATGGACAGAACAGGTTCCCAAACTCCAGCAGGTAGGCGGAAACGGGTACAGACCACAACACGCTGAAGAGTATATTTCGTGCAAATTTATTCCATGTAGATCGGCTTGACGCGTTTCGGCCGCGTTACCACGGCCTTGATCACATCATATATATATATATATCTCCTGGAGCCCAGCGGCACCGTCTCACTCACCTGACTGTAGTGGGAGGAGCTGAGAGACTGCTTATCAGGACAGATCTCTAAGCAAACAGTTGAATTCACCAGCCTGTGATACCGGCACTGATGACGGCCACGGAGGCCAGAAACGCGTCTGCCATTGCTTCACGGACTGTTTAGCCAAAGCTGGAAATTTTGCTCATTAAATTCTTTTCCGCATCCGGAGCTGTGTCCTGCTTGCTTTTGTGTTTAAGGTGAGCGTTGGATTGTATATATATATATATATATGTATATATTCACTGAAAAAACCACAGGTTTCAGGGACATTATAGTTAGTTGGACATTTCACTCGTACAAGACCAGAGAAATTCGGCTGTTATAGTTAGTTGAGCTAACTATAACTCACGCCCTCGCAATGCACTGCTGATGACGTCACATATTACATCATTCATGACATGGTCAGTGACATCACTGATGATATCACTGATGACATCTCAAATGACATCAATGATGACATCACTGATGACATCATCCACACGATAATCTGATGCACCTCCTCACACCCTAATATAACCTTTGATACCACCACTCACTGATTCCTAGGTTTACACACACGTCCATTCATTCACCCATACAGTCACTCATACATGCAGTCACTTATCACAACAGCACTATCATTTGCACTCATACACTAATACAGACACTCACACATCGCCACTCATCCATAGAGTTAATCACACACCTAGTCAGTAATGCAAAGAATCATCACACTCCCATTTACTTACGTATACAGTTATACACACACCACCTCACTTATTCATACAGATACTAACACATACTTACTCTCTTATACAATCACTGATACAAGCACACACTCATCCATACAGCCACTCTCACAATCACTCACTCTCACATATAGTCATTTATATATTCCAACACTCACATAAACTGCCTTTCACATATGTAGTTACTCACACATGTACCACTGAGACATCCATTTACTCACCAACAGACCCATACACACACTCACCCACCCATACAGCCCTTCACAGATGCACTCTTGAACCCATACACCCAGTGAATCACCTACTCACACATCTATACACCGAGTCACATACCCTGCCCCCACCCACCCACAGAGACACTCAGGCACCCATACAGATACTCAGACAACCAATCAATAACCCATATAGACATTCATGTAACTACTCCTCAACCCATGCAGCCGCTTACCCACCAACTGACAGGCTGATACAGACATTCACACAGTTTAGTTAATAACCCATGCATTCAGTAAGACATGTTTAATCACTCACTTATACACCCACTCATTCTTCAATACACCTTGGCCTATATATATATAAAACATATTTCAATTTTACAGAAACACACAGTCACTGGATGATGTAATTAGTGATGTCATCAGTGATGTCACTGACCATGTCATGAATAATGTAATATGTGACATCATCAGCAGCGGGGGCGCGAGTTGTAGTTAGCTCAACTAACTATAACGGCCGAATTTCTCTGGTTTTGTACGAGTGAAATGTCCAACTAACTATAACGTCCCTGAAACCTGTGGCTTTTTCAGTGAATTTCTAAGGTTTTTTCAATGCTAATTTCTAACTATAACTTCTCTGAAAGCGGCAGAAAGAGGCCTTGTTGCGAAATCATCCTTTGCCCCCAACTTTTTGTTGACGGGTACTGGTGATAACTGACTCTGACTAACCAGGTCTGGAGCCAGTGCTATGCTAAAAGACACTTAGAATACAGTGAAAACACCTACATACACTAGGGTACACTACTGTGATTGGCAAGACCTCCCCTGTAAGGCCCTAGTATATAATAGGGCAAGGGGATTAAAACTACTTCTAAGTCAGAGGTGCAGAAACATGCTTCTTTAACTAGTAGTCGTGTTTGCAGAGTGGTAGAGAAAGAATGCTGGGCATCCGACCAGCGCTTATGAATTCTGCTGCGTAGAACTTACAAGAGGTACCAGGAGGGCTTCTTGGCCCCCAAAATCCATCAGGAGTAAAGTGGACTTCATCTCCCATCCTGTAGTCTGCCAGGAGGCACGGTTGCAGAGTGGCGGAGAAAGAGGGCATGGCTTCCGAAGACATTTTAGCAATCCTACTGTGTGGGACTTACTGGAGATAACAAGAGGGATACTTTGCCCCCAAGGACATCCTTGGGGGCAAACTACCCCTCCTATTACCTCCAGTAACTACCACACAGCAGTATTGCTAAGATGTCTTCGGAGGCCATGTCCCCTTTGCCCACCACCCTGCAAACGCGCTTCCTGGCACGCTCTTTGATGGTGATTGAAGTGCCCTTCACTGTTGGGAGTCCTTAGGGGCCAACTAGCCTACCTCTTACCTCTAGTAAGCCCCACACAGTGGGATTGCTGAGAGGTGGTCAGAGGCCACGTCCATTTCTCCACCACTCTGCAAACACGCCTCCTGGCACACTCTTGGTTAGACGATGAAGTCCCCTTTCCTCATGAGGATCCCTGGGGTCAAACTAGCCCACCAGGTACCTCCAGTAAGCACCACACAGCTGGGTTGCTACGAGTGGTCTGAGGCCACGCCCCCTTTTTACACCACTTTGCAAATGCAGCTCCTGGCACACTGCTGCTTGGGTGATGAAGTCCACTTGTGTCCTGAGGTCCTCAGGACACAAGAGGACCTCATCACCCCACCAGCAGTGTGCCAAAAGGAGCGTTTGCAGAGTGGTATAAAAAGGGGCATGGCCTCAAACCACCTCCAGCTGTGTGGCACTTACTGGAGGTACCTCGTGGGCTAGTTGGCCCCCAGGGACCCTCAGTATTCAAGGGGACTTAATTCCCTGACTTAGAACGTGCCAGTGGGCGCATTTGCAGAGTTGTGCAGGGAGGGGGCGTGGCCTCCGACGAGATGAGGCTTTTCATTTGGAAAAAAAAAATGTTAGAAGGGGAGCTGTGTGGCCCACCTTCTTTTAATCTTTTTTTGGCCCATGGACCCCTTCCCTGGGGCATGGCCTTGTTTTTTAAAAAAGTAATATGGGAGGGGGGCCATCTGGCCCCCCTTCCCTGGGCCATTTTTGGCCCCGTCGACGGACCCCATTCCCGAAACATTGTCCCCGGGACCTGGCCCACCGCGGGCTTACGAATAATGAAGCGCGGGAGTCCGCGCTTAGTTTTTTTTGTTTTCTCGGTCGGATTCGTGCACCCAGCGCGAATTCGGACGATTTAAAAAAAAATGCTTTTTTTGGCCCTGGTGGTCATTGTGGGACCCGCTGAGAAGGCCTAGGGGGTCAGGGTGTTTCTACCCTTGCCTCCTTTTCTTGTTTTTTATCTCTTTCGCACCCTTTTTCTTGTGACTCGATTACCGAGTCACAAGATGGCTGCCAACACTTTCTGGTTTGGAGTGTTGGCAGCCAACCAGAGTGAAGCTCGTACCCGGGAAGGTTTGCAGATCCTCCTCGGTGCTCAGATATCGATATTTAATTTTTTAACATTTCTCTGGAACTACTGAATGGATGTACACCATTTATAAAAAAGGTCGCTTTCTGAACCAAGACCAACGTTTTTGTCAAATTTGATGTAATTCCATTCAGCAGTTGGGGTTGTAGTCTGCTTCAATATTCCTATTGAAATTAACATGGGGAAAACGCACATTGGGATCCCCTTATTTCTCGGCCCCCGCTCGCTGAATCACCGCGAAACTTTCAAGACAGGAGCTGACCGAAGTGGGCCATTAGTTTTGAAAATTTTGCAAAGATTCGTCAACCAAAGATATTGGCAAAAGAAAAAACGCTTTTCCTATGGTAACTAGGTCCTAACTATAACTACCTACTGGTGACTGCCAGTAGGTAATATATATATATATATATATATATATATATATATATATATATATATATATATATATATATATTCACTGAAAAAACCATAGGTTTCAGGCATGTTATAGTTAGAAATTAGCATTTAAAAAACCTTAGAAATTCACTGGAAAAAACCATAGGTTTCAGGGGTGTTATAGTTAGCTGGACTTTTCCCTCGCACAAAACAATTGAAATTCCCCCGTTATAGTTAGTTCAGCTAACTATAACTTGCGCGCCCGCAATACACTGCTGATGACGTCACATATTACATCACTCATGACATGGTCAGTGACATCACTCATGACATCACTGATCACATCTCCAATGACATCACTGGTGACATCACTGATGACATCATCCAGTGAATGTGTGTTTTTCAGAAAATTAAGTATGTTTTATATATGTATATCTCAAAGTCGATGGAAGAATAAATGGGTATATAAGTGTCTAATTGGATGATTTTTTTGTGAAAAATTGATTGTATAACTAACTGATTAAGTGTATCTTAGTGAATACATGGCTTAGTGAGTAATGTTTAAATATGTAAATATCTGTATCAGTCTCTCACTTTGTGTATAAGTGGCGGCATGTGTTGTGAGTAGCTACATGAGTGTCTATAGAGGTTATTAGTTGGTTTTTTGAGTATCAGTATGAGTGTCTGAGTGTCTGTATGGTTCGGTGGGGGGTATTACGTAGTGCATAGATGCATGAATGAGTGACTCGCTGTTTGTATGTGTTGAAGACAGCATGTGTGCAGGACTGTATGGGAGGATGAGTTTGTGTATGGGTGTGTTAGTGAGTGAATGACTGTCTCAATAGTGTCTTTATGAGTAACTACATATGTTTTAAACTAGTATAATTGACTATTGGTGGTTTTTGAGGGGAATACAAGCGTTGGCAGTGAACTACAATCTGGTGCCACGATCCACTGTGATGTCATTGATTCTGATTGCCAACAGCAAGCAACTCACTAGAGGAAGAAGGTGGGCACTACAAGTACCAGCAGGCCACTTCGAAGGCCACGCCCACTGAGGCGGGGTGTTTGGAATTCAAAAAGATGCCGCCAAAAATGCCTTGCTGTTGCCTTCAAGCCCTATGCCCCTGAGGAAGTGATACACGAAACGCGTCGGGAATGGACTTTTGAATTTGGTGGACTAAGTTGTGATTCACGCTGCTGCTTCCATCAATAAACAGATTTTGGCAAATACTTACCTGTGGTGCGGCGTCTTCCACAGCAGGCAACTTGGTGATGTTTGATGTTTAGCGGCTTGCCTGAGCCGCGGAAGACGACCCGATGCTGTTCACAGCATTCCTGCGAACCCGTCAACCGGCGGATTTGCTAATGGCACGGGTGCCGTTTTTTGAGGGGAATACAAGCGTTGGCAGTGAACTACAATCTGGTGCCACGATCCACTGTGATGTCATTGATTCTGATTGCCAACAGCAAGCAACTCACTAGAGGAAGAAGGTGGGCACTACAAGTACCAGCAGGCCACTTCGAAGGCCACGCCCACTGAGGCGGGGTGTTTGGAATTCAAAAAGATGCCGCCAAAAATGCCTTGCTGTTGCCTTCAAGCCCTATGCCCCTGAGGAAGTGATACACGAAACGCGTCGGGAATGGACTTTTGAATTTGGTGGACTAAGTTGTGATTCACGCTGCTGCTTCCATCAATAAACAGATTTTGGCAAATACTTACCTGTGGTGCGGCGTCTTCCACAGCAGGCAACTTGGTGATGTTTGATGTTTAGCGGCTTGCCTGAGCCGCGGAAGACGACCCGATGCTGTTCACAACATTCCTGCGAACCCGTCAACCGGCGGATTTGCTAATGGCACGGGTGCCGTTTTTTGAGGGGAATACAAGCGTTGGCAGTGAACTACAATCTGGTGCCACGATCCACTGTGATGTCATTGATTCTGATTGCCAACAGCAAGCAACTCACTAGAGGAAGAAGGTGGGCACTACAAGTACCAGCAGGCCACTTCGAAGGCCACGCCCACTGAGGCGGGGTGTTTGGAATTCAAAAAGATGCCGCCAAAAATGCCTTGCTGTTGCCTTCAAGCCCTATGCCCCTGAGGAAGTGATACACGAAACGCGTCGGGAATGGACTTTTGAATTTGGTGGACTAAGTTGTGATTCACGCTGCTGCTTCCATCAATAAACAGATTTTGGCAAATACTTACCTGTGGTGCGGCGTCTTCCACAGCAGGCAACTTGGTGATGTTTGATGTTTAGCGGCTTGCCTGAGCCGCGGAAGACGACCCGATGCTGTTCACAGCATTCCTGCGAACCCGTCAACCGGCGGATTTGCTAATTGCACGGGTGCCGTTTTTTGAGGGGAATACAAGCGTTGGCAGTGAACTACAATCTGGTGCCACGATCCACTGTGATGTCATTGATTCTGATTGCCAACAGCAAGCAACTCACTAGAGGAAGAAGGTGGGCACTACAAGTACCAGCAGGCCACTTCGAAGGCCACGCCCACTGAGGCGGGGTGTTTGGAATTCAAAAAGATGCCGCCAAAAATGCCTTGCTGTTGCCTTCAAGCCCTATGCCCCTGAGGAAGTGATACACGAAACGCGTCGGGAATGGACTTTTGAATTTGGTGGACTAAGTTGTGATTCACGCTGCTGCTTCCATCAATAAACAGATTTTGGCAAATACTTACCTGTGGTGCGGCGTCTTCCACAGCAGGCAACTTGGTGATGTTTGATGTTTAGCGGCTTGCCTGAGCCGCGGAAGACGACCCGATGCTGTTCACAGCATTCCTGCGAACCCGTCAACCGGCGGATTTGCTAATGGCACGGGTGCCGTTTTTTGAGGGGAATACAAGCGTTGGCAGTGAACTACAATCTGGTGCCACGATCCACTGTGATGTCATTGATTCTGATTGCCAACAGCAAGCAACTCACTAGAGGAAGAAGGTGGGCACTACAAGTACCAGCAGGCCACTTCGAAGGCCACGCCCACTGAGGCGGGGTGTTTGGAATTCAAAAAGATGCCGCCAAAAATGCCTTGCTGTTGCCTTCAAGCCCTATGCCCCTGAGGAAGTGATACACGAAACGCGTCGGGAATGGACTTTTGAATTTGGTGGACTAAGTTGTGATTCACGCTGCTGCTTCCATCAATAAACAGATTTTGGCAAATACTTACCTGTGGTGCGGCGTCTTCCACAGCAGGCAACTTGGTGATGTTTGATGTTTAGCGGCTTGCCTGAGCCGCGGAAGACGACCCGATGCTGTTCACAGCATTCCTGCGAACCCGTCAACCGGCGGATTTGCTAATGGCACGGGTGCCGTTTTTTGAGGGGAATACAAGCGTTGGCAGTGAACTACAATCTGGTGCCACGATCCACTGTGATGTCATTGATTCTGATTGCCAACAGCAAGCAACTCACTAGAGGAAGAAGGTGGGCACTACAAGTACCAGCAGGCCACTTCGAAGGACACGCCCACTGAGGCGGGGTGTTTGGAATTCAAAAAGATGCCGCCAAAAATGCCTTGCTGTTGCCTTCAAGCCCTATGCCCCTGAGGAAGTGATACACGAAACGCGTCGGGAATGGACTTTTGAATTTGGTGGACTAAGTTGTGATTCATGCTGCTGCTTCCATCAATAAACAGATTTTGGCAAATACTTACCTGTGGTGCGGCGTCTTCCACAGCAGGCAACTTGGTGATGTTTGATGTTTAGCGGCTTGCCTGAGCCGCGGAAGACGACCCGATGCTGTTCACAGCATTCCTGCGAACCCGTCAACCGGCGGATTTGCTAATTGCACGGGTGCCGTTTTTTGAGGGGAATACAAGCGTTGGCAGTGAACTACAATCTGGTGCCACGATCCACTGTGATGTCATTGATTCTGATTGCCAACAGCAAGCAACTCACTAGAGGAAGAAGGTGGGCACTACAAGTACCAGCAGGCCACTTCGAAGGCCACGCCCACTGAGGCGGGGTGTTTGGAATTCAAAAAGATGCCGCCAAAAATGCCTTGCTGTTGCCTTCAAGCCCTATGCCCCTGAGGAAGTGATACACGAAACGCGTCGGGAATGGACTTTTGAATTTGGTGGACTAAGTTGTGATTCACGCTGCTGCTTCCATCAATAAACAGATTTTGGCAAATACTTACCTGTGGTGCGGCGTCTTCCACAGCAGGCAACTTGGTGATGTTTGATATATATATATATATATATATATATTCACTGAAAAAACCATAGGTTTCAGGCATGTTATAGTTAGAAATTAGCATTTAAAAAACCTTAGAAATTCACTGGAAAAAACCATAGGTTTCAGGGGTGTTATAGTTAGCTGGACTTTTCCCTCGCACAAAACAATTGAAATTCCCCCGTTATAGTTAGTTCAGCTAACTATAACTTGCGCGCCCGCAATACACTGCTGATGACGTCACATATTACATCACTCATGACATGGTCAGTGACATCACTCATGACATCACTGATCACATCTCCAATGACATCACTGGTGACATCACTGATGACATCATCCAGTGAATGTGTGTTTTTCAGAAAATTAAGTATGTTTTATATATGTATATCTCAAAGTCGATGGAAGAATAAATGGGTATATAAGTGTCTAATTGGATGATTTTTTTGTGAAAAATTGATTGTATAACTAACTGATTAAGTGTATCTTAGTGAATACATGGCTTAGTGAGTAATGTTTAAATATGTAAATATCTGTATCAGTCTCTCACTTTGTGTATAAGTGGCGGCATGTGTTGTGAGTAGCTACATGAGTGTCTATAGAGGTTATTAGTTGGTTTTTTGAGTATCAGTATGAGTGTCTGAGTGTCTGTATGGTTCGGTGGGGGGTATTACGTAGTGCATAGATGCATGAATGAGTGACTCGCTGTTTGTATGTGTTGAAGACAGCATGTGTGCAGGACTGTATGGGAGGATGAGTGTGTGTATGGGTGTGTTAGTGAGTGAATGACTGTCTCAATAGTGTCTTTATGAGTAACTACATATGTTTTAAACTAGTATAAGTGACTATTGGTGTATATAAGTGAGTATATGTGAGAGTGAGAGATTGGAAGAGTTCCTGTATGAATAAGTATGTGTTTCTATAAGTGATTGTTTAAAAGACTAAATGTATGTAAGTTTCTGTAGAATTAAGTGTGGTGTTATGTATATAACTGTATATGCAAGTAAATGGATGTTTGATTCTTTATTAGCATGAGTGACAACTCTATGGATGAGTGCCGTTGTGTAACAGGATGTATAGGTGTATGAGTACATATGATGAGTGAGTACATGTATGAGTGACTGTATAGGACTGTTGGTGAATGAGTGGATGTGTATGTAGATCTTAGAATTACTGAATAGGTTGTTGTAACTGGTATTGGTATGTCCATTGTTTTGAACATTTTAGTTTCTAATTTTGAATGTGTGTATCAAAGGTTATATTGGGGTGAGAGGAGGTCTGCCACTCTATCACAAGGATGATGTCATCAGTGAAATCATCAGTGATGTCATCAGTGATGTCATGAGTGATGTCACTGACCATGTCATGAGTGATGTAATATGTGACGTCATCAGCAGTGCATTGCGGGCGCGCAAGTTATAGTTAGCTGAACTAACTATAATGGGGGAATTTCAATGGTTTTGTGCGAGTGAGAAGTCCAGCTAACTATAAGGCCCCTGAAACCTATGGTTTTTTCAGTGAATTTCTAAGGTTTTTTAAATGCGAATTCCTAACTATAACATGCCTGAAACCTATGGTTTTTTCCGTGAATTTCAAAGGTTTTTTAAATGCTAATTTCTAACAGAGATAGGACATGTGAAGAAAGAGGAAAAAACGCAAAGAAAGAAAAAAAAGAAATGCAGAAAGAAGCAACAGATGTCCTCAAAGACGAAGAAAAGTGCAGGAAGGAGGATAACGTGCAGAAAGAACAAACAGAAGAGAAGAAAGAAGCCTTGTTGCAAAATCATCCTGTACCCTCAACTTTTTCAGACGGTTACTGGTGGTAACTGAGTCTGACTAACCAGTCCTAGAGCCACTGCCATGTTAAAAGACACTTAGAATACAGTGAAAACACCTACATACACCAGGGAACACTATGCGTTGGGGTCCCCCTGTGATTAGCATGACCTCCTCCGTAAGCCCCTAGTATATAATAGGGCAGGGGGATTAAAACCACCCCTTAAAACGCACCACAGGGCGTGTTTGCACACATCACCTCAGGCCCCGTCCCCTCTCTTTCCCACTGTGTAAACACTCCCTGTGGCCGTTTTAAGTTGGGAGATTAAGTCCCCTTGAATCCTGAGAGTCCCTAGGGTCCAACTTGCCCACTAGGTACCTCCAGTAAGTGCCACAGAGCTGCGTTGCAGAGAGATGTAAAAAGGGGCACGGCCTAGACCACCTCTCTGCAACGCAGTGCAGTGGCGCTTACTGGAAGCACCTGGTGGGCTAGTTGGCCCCCAGGGTTCCTCAGGATTGAAGGTGAATTATTTCCCCAACTTAAAACGCGCCACAGGGCGTGTTTGCACACGTCACCTCAGGCCCCGTCCCCTCCCTTCACCACTGTGGAAACACGCCCTGTGGCCATTTTTAGTTGGGAGATAAGTTCATTTGAATCCTGAGGGTCCTTTGGGTCCAACTATCCCACTAGGTACCTCCAGTAAGCACCACAGAGCTGTGTTGCAGAGAGATGTAAAAAGGGGCACGGCCTAGACCACCTCTCTGCAACGCAGCGCAGTGGCGCTTACTGCAAGCACCTGGTGGGCTAGTTGGCCCCCAGGGTCCCTCAGGATTTAAGGTGAATTATTTCCCCAACTTAAAATGCGCCACAGGGCGTGTTTGCACACGTCACCTCAGGCCCCGTCCCCTCCCTGCACCACTGTGTAAACACGCCCTGTGGCCGTTTTTAGTTGGGAGATTAAGTTCATTTGAATCCTGAGGGTCCCTAGGGTCCAACTAGCCCACTAGCTACCTCCAGTAAGTTCCACAGAGCTGCGTTGCAGAGAGGTGTAAAAAGTGGCACGGCCTGGACCACCTCTCTGCAACGCAGCGCAGTGGCGTTTACTGGAAGCACCTGGTGGGCTAGTTAGCACGCAGGGGCTCTCAGGATTGAAGGGGAATTATTTCCCCAACTTAAAACGCGCCATAGGGCGTGTTTGCACACGTCACCTCAGGCCCTGTCCCCTCCCTTCCACACTGTGTAAACATGCCCTGTGGCCGTTTTAAGTTGGGAGATTAAGTCCCCTTGAAGCCTGAGGGTCCCTAGGGGCAAAATAGCCCACTAGTTACGTCCAGTAAGCACCATTGCAGAGAGGTGTAAAGAGGGGCACGGCCTGCACCACCTTTCTGCAACGCAGCGCAGTGGCGCTTACTGGAAGCACCTGGTGGGCTAGTTGGCCCCCAGGGTCCCTCAGGATTGAAAGGGAATTATTTCCCCAACTTAAAACGTGCCACAGGGCATGTTTGCACATGTCACCTCAGGCCCCGTCCCCTCCCTTCACCACTGTGTAAACGCGCCCTGTGGTCGTTCTAAATTGAGAGATTAAGTCCCCTTGAATCCTAAGGGTCCCTAGGGTCAAACTAGCCCACTAGGTCCTTCCAGTAAGCGCCACAGAGCTGCGTTGCAGAGAGTTGTAAAAAGGGGTGTGGCCTCAGAACACATCTCTGAAAAGCAGCTCCCTGGCGCATACTGGAGATACCTGTTGGGCTAGTTAGCCCTCAGGGACTCTCAGTATTGAAGGGGAATTAATTCCCCAACTTACAACTCGCCAGGGGGGCGTGTTTGCAGAGTGCTGTAAGGAGAGGGCGTGGTCTCCGGGGCGATGATGTTTTTTTTTTTTAAGAAGGGGGCCTGCCCCCTAATTTATTTTTAGAAAAAAAAATTTTGGAAGGGGGCCTTAATCGGCCCCGGAGACCCCAACCACCGGGCCATGGCTTTTTTAAATTTGTTTGACTTCTAAGTCAGAGGTGCAGAAACATGCTTCTCTAACTAGTAGTCGTGTTTGCAGAGTGGTAGAGAAAGAATGCTGGGCATCCGACCAGCGCTTATGAATTCTGCTGCGTAGAACTTACAAGAGGTACCAGGAGGGCTTCTTGGCCCCCAAAATCCATCAGGAGTAAAGTGGACTTCATCTCCCATCCTGTAGTCTGCCAGGAGGCACGGTTGCAGAGTGGCGGAGAAAGAGGGCATGGCTTCCGAAGACATTTTAGCAATCCTACTGTGTGGAACTTACTGGAGATAACAAGAGGGATACTTTGCCCCCAAGGACATCCTTGGGGGCAAACTACCCCTCCTATTACCTCCAGTAACTACCACACAGCAGTATTGCTAAGATGTCTTCGGAGGCCATGTCCCCTTTGCCCACCACCCTGCAAACGCGCTTCCTGGCACGCTCTTTGATGGTGATTGAAGTGCCCTTCACTGTTGGGAGTCCTTAGGGGCCAACTAGCCTACCTCTTAACTCTAGTAAGCCCCACACAGTGGGATTGCTGAGAGGTGATCAGAGGCCACGTCCATTTCTCCACCACTCTGCAAACACGCCTCCTGGCACACTCTTGGTTAGGCGATGAAGTCCCCTTTCCTCATGAGGATCCCTGGGGTCAAACTAGCCCACCAGGTACCTCCAGTAAGCACCACACAGCTGGGTTGCTACGAGTGGTCTGAGGCCACGCCCCCTTTTTACACCAATTTGCAAATGCAGCTCCTGGCACACTGCTGCTTGGGTGATGAAGTCCACTTGTGTCCTGAGGTCCTCAGGACACAAGATGACCTCATCACCCAACCAGCAGTGTGCCAAAAGGAGCGTTTGCAGAGTGGTGTAAAAAGGGGCATGGCCTCAAACCACCTTCAGCTGTGTGGCACTTACTGGAGGTACCTCGTGGGCTAGTTGGCCCCCAGGGACCCTCAGTATTCAAGGGGACTTAATTCCCTGACTTAGAACGTGCCAGTGGGCGCATTTGCAGAGTTGTGCAGGGAGGGGGCGTGGCCTCCGACGAGATGAGGCTTTTCATTTGAAAAAAAAAAATGTTAGAAGGGGGGCTGTGTGGCCCCCCTTCTTTTAATCTTTTTTTGGCCCAGGGACCCCTTCCCTGGGGCATGGCCTTGCTTTTAAAAAAAGTAATATGGGAGGGGGGCCATCTGGCCCCCCTTCCCTGGGCCATTTTTGGCCCCGTCGACGGACCCCATTCCCGAAACATTGTCCCCGGGACCTGGCCCACCGCGGGCTTACGAATAATGAAGCGCGGGAGTCCGCGCTTAGTTTTTTTTGTTTTCTCGGTCGGATTCGTGCACCCAGCGCGAATTCGGACGATTTTTAAAAAAATGCTTTTTTTGGCCCTGGTGTTCATTGTGGGACCCCCTGAGAAGGCCTAGGGGGTCAGGGTGTTTCTACCCTTGCCTCCTTTTCTTGTTTTTTATCACTTTCTCACCCTTTTTCTTGTGACTCGATTACCGAGTCACAAGATGGCTGCCAACACTTTCTGGTTTGGAGTGTTGGCAGCCAACCAGAGTGAAGCTTGTACCCGGGAAGGTTTGCAGATCCTCCTCGGTGCTCAGATATCGATATTTAATTTTTTACCATTTCTCTGGAACTACTGAATGGATTTACACCATTTATAAAAAAGGTCGCTTTCTGAACCAAGACCAACGTTTTTGTCAAATTTGATGTAATTCCATTCAGCAGTTGGGGTTGTAGTCTGCTTCAATATTCCTATTGAAATTAACATGGGGAAAACGCACATTGGGATCCCCTTTTTTCTCGGCCCCCGCTCGCTGAATCACCGCGAAACTTTCAAGACAGGAGCTGACCGAAGTGGGCCATTAGTTTTGAAAATTTTGCAAAGATTCGTCAACCAAAGATATTGGCAAAAGAAAAAACGCTTTTCCTATGGTAACTAGGTCCTAACTATAACTACCTACTGGTGATTGCCAGTAGGTAATATATATATATATATATATATATATTCACTGAAAAAACCATAGGTTTCAGGCATGTTATAGTTAGAAATTAGCATTTAAAAAACCTTAGAAATTCACTGGAAAAAACCATAGGTTTCAGGGGCGTTATAGTTAGCTGGACTTTTCCCTTCGCACAAAACAACTGAAATTCCCCTGTTATAGTTAGTTCAGCTAACTGTAACTTGCGCGCCCGCAATACACTGCTGATGACGTCACATATTACATCACTCATGACATGGTCAGTGACATCACTGATCACATCTCCAATGACATCACTGGTGACATCACTGATGACATCATCCAGTGAATGTGTGTTTTTCAGAAAATTAAGTATGTTTTATATATGTATATCTCAAAGTCGATGGAAGAATAAATGGGTATATAAGTGTCTAATTGGATGATTTTTTTGTGAAAAATTGATTGTATAACTAACTGATTAAGTGTATCTTAGTGAATACATGGTTTAGTGAGTAATGTTTAAATATGTAAATATCTGTATCAGTCTCTCACTTTGTGTATAAGTGGCGGCATGTGTTGTGAGTAGCTACATGAGTGTCTATATAGGTTATTAGTTGGTTTTTTGAGTATCAGTATTAGTGTCTGAGTGTCTGTATGGTTCGGTGGGGGGTATTACGTAGTGCATAGATGCATGAATGAGTGGCTCGCTGTTTGTATGTGTTGAAGACAGCATGTGTGCAGGACTGTATGGGAGGATGAGTGTGTGTATGGGTGTGTTAGTGAGTGAATGACTGTCTCAATAGTGTCTTTATGAGTAACTACATATGTTTTAAACTAGTATAAGTGACTATTGGTGTATATAAGTGAGTATATGTGAGAGTGAGAGATTGGAAGAGTTCCTGTATGAATAAGTATGTGTTTCTATAAGTGATTGTTTAAAAGACTAAATGTATGTAAGTTTCTGTAGAAATAAGTGTGGTGTTATGTATATAACTGTATATGCAAGTAAATGGATGTTTGATTCTTTATTAGCATGAGTGACAACTCTATTGATGAGTGCCGTTGTGTAACAGGATGTATAGGTGTATGAGTACATATGATGAGTGAGTACATGTATGAGTGACTGTATAGGACTGTTGGTGAATGAGTGGATGTGTATGTAGATCTTAGAATTACTGAATAGGTTGTTGTAACTGGTATTGGTATGTCCATTGTTTTGAACATTTTAGTTTCTAATTTTGAATGTGTGTATCAAAGGTTATATTGGGGTGAGAGGAGGTCTGCCACTCTATCACAAGGATGATGTCATCAGTGAAATCATCAGTGATGTCATTTGAGATGTCATCAGTGATGTCATGAGTGATGTCACTGACCATGTCATGAGTGATGTAATATGTGACGTCATCAGCAGTGCATTGCGGGCGCGCAAGTTATAGTTAGCTGAACTAACTATAATGGGGGAATTTCAATGGTTTTGTGCGAGTGAGAAGTCCAGCTAACTATAAGGCCCCTGAAACCTATGGTTTTTTCAGTGAATTTCTAAGGTTTTTTAAATGCGAATTCCTAACTATAACATGCCTGAAACCTATGGTTTTTTCCGTGAATTTCAAAGGTTTTTTAAATGCTAATTTCTAACAGAGATAGGACATGTGAAGAAAGAGGAAAAAACGCAAAGAAAGAAAAAAAAGAAATGCAGAAAGAAGCAACAGAAGTCCTCAAAGACGAAGAAAAGTGCACGAAGGAGGATAACGTGCCGAAAGAACAAACAGAAGAGCAGAAAGAAGCCTTGTTGCAAAATCATCCTGTACCCTCAACTTTTTCAGACGGATACTGGTGGTAACTGAGTCTGACTAACCAGTCCTAGAGCCACTGCCATGTTAAAAGACACTTAGAATACAGTGAAAACACCTACATACACTAGGGAACACTATGCGTTGGGGTCGCCCTGTGATTAGCATGACCTCCTCTGTAAGCCCCTAGTATATAATAGGGCAGGGGGATTAAAACCACCCCTTAAAACGCACCACAGGGCGTGTTTGCACACATCACCTCAGGCCCCGCCCCCTCTCTTTCCCACTGTGTAAACACTCCCTGTGGCCGTTTTAAGTTGGGAGATTAAGTCCCCTTGAATCCTGAGAGTCCCTAGGGTCCACCTTGCCCACTAGGTACCTCCAGTAAGTGCCACAGAGCTGCGTTGCAGAGAGATGTAAAAAGGGGCACGGCCTAGACCACCTCTCTGCAACGCAGTGCAGTGGCGCTTACTGGAAGCACCTGGTGGGCTAGTTGGCCCCCAGGGTTCCTCAGGATTGAAGGTGAATTATTTCCCCAACTTAAAACGCGCCACAGGGCGTGTTTGCACACGTCACCTCAGGCCCCGTCCCCTCCCTTCACCACTGTGGAAACACGCCCTGTGGCCATTTTTAGTTGGGAGATAAGTTCATTTGAATCCTGAGGGTCCCTTGGGTCCAACTATCCCACTAGGTACCTCCAGTAAGCACCACAGAGCTGTGTTGCAGAGAGATGTAAAAAGGGGCACGGCCTAGACCACCTCTCTGCAACGCAGCGCAGTGGCGCTTACTGCAAGCACCTGGTGAGCTAGTTGTCCCCCAGGGTCCCTCAGGATTGAAGGTGAATTATTTCCCCAACTTAAAATGCGCCACAGGGCGTGTTTGCACACGTCACCTCAGGCCCCGTCCCCTCCCTGCACCACTGTGTAAACACGCCCTGTGGCCGTTTTTAGTTGGGAGATTAAGTTCATTTGAATCCTGAGGGTCCCTAGGGTCCAACTAGCTCACTAGGTACCTCCAGTAAGTTCCACAGAGCAGTTGCAGAGAGGTGTAAAAAGTGGCACGGCTTGGACCACCTCTCTGCAACGCAGCGCAGTGGCGTTTACTGGAAGCACCTGGTGGGCTAGTTAGCACGCAGGGGCTCTCAGGATTGAAGGGGAATTATTTCCCCAACTTAAAACGCGCCATAGGGCGTGTTTGCACACGTCACCTCAGGCCCTGTCCCCTCCCTTCCACACTGTGTAAACATGCCCTGTGGCCGTTTTAAGTTGGGAGATTAAGTCCCCTTGAAGCCTGAGGGTCCCTAGGGGCAAACTAGCCCACTAGTTATGTCCAGTAAGCACCATTGCAGAGAGGTGTAAAGAGTGGCACGGACTGCACCACCTTTCAGCAACGCAGCGCAGTGGCGCTTACTGGAAGCACCTGGTGGGCTAGTTGGCCCCCAGGGTCCCTCAGGATTGAAAGGGAATTATTTCCCCAACTTAAAACGTGCCACAGGGCATGTTTGCACATGTCACCTCAGGCCCCGTCCCCTCCCTTCACCACTGTGTAAAGGCACCCTGTGGTCGTTCTAAATTGAGAGATTAAGTCCCCTTGAATCCTAAGGGTCCCTAGGGTCAAACTAGCCCACTAGGTACTTCCAGTAAGCGCCACAGAGCTGCGTTGCAGAGAGTTGTAAAAAGGGGTGTGGCCTCAGAACACATCTCTGAAAAGCAGCTCCCTGGCGCATACTGGAGATACGTGTTGGGCTAGTTAGCCCTCAGGGACTCTACAGTATTGAAGGGGAATTAATTCCCCAACTTACAACTCGCCAGGGGGGCGTGTTTGCAGAGTGCTGTAAGGAGAGGGCGTGGTCTCCGGGGCGATGATGTTTTTTTTTTTTTAAGAAGGGGGGCTGCCCCCTAATTTATTTTTAGAAAAAAAAATGTGGAAGGGGGCCTTAATCGGCCCGGAGACCCCAACCACCGGGGCATGGCTTTTTAAAATTTGTTTTAATTCTTTAGGAGGGGGCTGCGTTGCCCCCCTCCTCAGGTCAATTCTGGCCCCCGGGGACCTCATCCCCCGGGGCCGGCCTTTGTTTTCTATAATTTTTTTTATATATATTTATAGAAACACCTAGGACATGCTGGACACACCGTACGTATCTATCACCATGACGATTTGCGTGATATTTATTAAAAGGCAACTATGCATACAATGAATGCACATGGAATGTATTTACACCGCTAGTCAATCTCTGACGTGTCTGACGCCCTACCGTGCCTAATCCCGGTTCCCCCGCCGGTGGGTACTCTCCAAGTAGACACCCTTGTCATTTATTTATACAAACATGGGTAGCTATTGATGCGCACATTTAATACACATGCACACCAAGCCATTCAAAGGAGATTTGACAAAAATTCAACCAAAACTATGCAAGAAACCCCCCTCACGGTTAATAAAACACACATCCACCGCCGGATGCGTAATACTTTTTATTTTACTCTCTGGAAAGGAGACGAACCTCACTTGAGAGTCACAGCGCGCTCCTGGCCAAGCCCAATGCTGTGTAACACCCACCAGTGCCCGCAGAGTGCCACACACCCCTGTGTTGTATTCCATTGGCTAGTGCATATGCTATGACACTCTCTAGCCCATGTGCACTGTAACACAACCCCGTGAATATGTCATGCCACACTTGCCTTCGCACGGGTTATATTGCCCCATCTAACGTGCCTATGTTATAACGCACAGCGCTATGCCTTACATATAACAATCTGGGATCCATATCTTTGTCACAGTGCATATGCAACGTTACACTCCCCAGCACATATTTTATTTTACAACTTTAGAGACTAGTTAGGTTGCACAACACTGCCCTGTGCATATTACACCCCAAGGTGCATATCGCATAGCACACGCTAGTGCCTGTGCTATCTCACGCTCTCCAATGAATCTGTCATTGCACACAATGTATTGCATATTATATTTCACGCCCTGGTTCATCTTATATCACACTTTTTGGTGCATAGTTTATACCATACTCTATATCTAGTTTTCCTTTTCAATCGTGCTCTCAGGGCTATATTCTATATAACACTGCGTTCACCTACCCTTTTCACAGGCATTACATTTTGCAATGTGGGGTGGAGGGTCAGGGGGTGTTTCTGCTAAGTGAGCCCGGAGTCACAGTCACAAACGTCCTCTTCTTCCTGAATAAAAGTGAGATTATGCTGCATACTTGTTCATATTTTAAGTAGTTCGCGTAGACACACATTTTAAAAACAATAAAGTTCCTAATACCCACCTTATCTGAACCGTTAGCTTGCTGCCCCATCCACCTCCTCCATCTCCTCTGTTGTCTGAATCCATGGACTAGCCTCCTCCCTCCTGCCACGCATGGTCTGATGTGCTGCCACTGCCCTCCATTTAGCATGATGGACCAGTCCACTTCTCCTGCCCTCCAATGCCCAATTCTATGCCCCATCATTGACCTCCTGCTTAGCTTCTGTGCTTAGCTTGTTGCCTCTATTCTCCTTCCCCATGCCCTCCGATGTGTTTGTGCATGCCCCTGCTCCATCCTTTTTGCCCACCATGTTGCATGGACCTGCCCCTCCTATCTACTCTGAGTGTTCTATTGAGCTGCCACTCCCCTCCCACCTACCTATCATTGTCAAATGACTGTAACCTGTCCCTGCCACCTCCACCCTGCCTGTCCACAATCCATGTCCCTATCTCCTTCCTCCTGTCATCCATGGTCCATTTTACTGCCACACCCTTCTGCCCTCCCTGGTCTGTTGTGCTGCAACTGCTCCTCCTGCTTGCCCCGCGTGGTCTGTTGTGAGGCCCCTTCCCCTGAACTCTCTTGTCTGTGCCCAGGTCCAGACCCTCCCTTATATCCTCCATGGTCCTTTGTGCATGCCCCTGCACCCTACTTCTTGCCCATCATAGCCATTGTGCTGCCACTAACCCTCCCACTTGCCATGCATGGTCTTCTGTGCTGCCATGGCCCCTCCCACCTTCCCTGTGTGGTCAGCTAGCTGCCCCTGACACCCTCCAACCTTCCCTCCATGGTCTGTGTGTCTGCCATCATAGTCTCACTGTTATTCTCCATGGTGTGTCTTGCTTCTAGTGCCCATCCTACCTGACCTTCTTGGTCATCTTGCTGCTCCTCCCCTGCCCCCTTGCCCCCAGCCCTCTGTTTCCATGTGAAGTCCCCTATTCCCTCCCTCCCGGCTTGTCTTTTTCATTGTAATGCCCCTGATCTGTCCCTCCTGTCCTTTATGGTCTGTTATGCTGCAGCTTTCTCTCATGTCTGTCCATTATGGTCAGCTAGCTACCATTACCTCTTTCCCCTCTGTTCTCTGTTGTCCATGTGCATGGTCCTGTCCCCTCCCTATTGATTTCAATGGATTGTTGTGCTGCACTCCCCTCCCGCATGCCCTGTGTGGTGTATTGTGCTGCTGCCAACCCTGATGTCTGCCCTGTAGGGTCAGTTTGGTGCACCTCTCCATGTCCCTCCTGCCCTCTGTTATCCGAGTCCATGTCCCTACCCCAATTCCTCCTGCCTTCCATGATCCAATGTGCCATACTTGCGAACATTTTGAACTTGGTAAGAGGGAGATTTTGAAAACAACTGTGGTATTGATTTTCCCCTTTGAGCTACATTGATAAAGAGGAGATTGTAGACAGAAGACAGATCAAATAAAGCCCATTTGAGCTTAAAAACATTGGGCGTTTCCTTTCTGAATCGGGTCAGTTTGCATGAATGGTTGTACTACCACTGCCTCTTCTTTCTGCCCACAATGGTCTATTATATTGCCACAGCCTCTCTTGCCAGTCCTGTATTGTTGGTTTGTTGCCCCTGCCCCCCTTTCCACTGCCCTACATAGTCTGTTGTGCTGCCACTGCCCTTCCTGCTTGCCCAGTGTGGTCAAATTGTTGCCTCTGCACCCTTCTACCTGCCTTCACATTTAAGAGTCTGTGCCCCTGGCCTCTGACTCTCAACAGTATCCTAATGAACAACTAGATTGCTAACATTCTATATTTATTACAAAAGTGTGGAACGCCTGACGTCATCTTGATGTAATCAAAACTGTAATACCTAGAGCATTTCCTTTAGAAATTACATATATGAGTGGGTCTTATTTGCATCAAAATTATGGTTAGTGCTCTAAAAAACTAAAATGAGGACATATTGTCTGAGTTTTCAAATAGCGACAAAGCACTTTTAAATGATTTGTTATCTTTATGTTTTTTATCCAGTTGACCACTTGATTAAATGTTGCACTTAGGGGAGAGGTTGTGGTGTTACTTCCAGAGCAGCAGTCTTTGCAACTGTGGAACCAGGCTGGAGTTTCTGCTTCAGCTCGACATTCTGTGATTCTGGTCAAATCACTTAATCTCCCCAAGTCTACAACCAAAATGAATTTGTTCTTGTGTGATGTAACCAATGCTCATGTAAAGCACTCCAATACCTGAGAAGTCTGCACTATATAAAACTGCAAAAACACAAAAAATAAAAAGTGTTTTGCACACTTCTGTCATTAGGCTACATGTGGGCTACATGTGGGTGATATTTGGGCTGCATTTGGGCTCTTTTGTCTCCGGTGGCCTTCTTGGGAGATTTATTTGTTATGAAGTTTCCTAATTTCCTCATTTGCTGCAGTCTCCACAGTAGGAAAGGCTTTCAGTTTTTTACATTGATTCCATCAAGAAGGTATTCAGATATGTCACACATTTCCCATAAATTCTGAATGTTAGCACTCTAGTTGCTCATTAGACCACTGTAGTAAAGCTACTGCTCACCAGGGAAGTCTGCTGCTGGTATTCAAAGTGCATGTTTCAGTCTGCATATCAGAATTTTTTAATGAAATAGAAGAGGATTTGAGAAGTCACTCAAAATGTGTCCTCATTTTTCTTTCTGCAGCACTAATCATACTTTCTATGGCAAAATGAACCCCCTCATTTTGTTCCTTTTTAAAATAAATGTTTTCAGAGTTACCACTTTATTCCAATCAAGATGGCGTCAGGTGTGCAATACGTTTGTCATAAGTAGGACTCTAGTTGTTCTTTAGAACACTCTGGGAAGCTGCAGTAGAACACAAAGGATTCAACTGACAGTCTCTGCCCTTGTTGGATGTACATGTTTTACTGAGAATGTCAGACTTCATTCTCACATGACTGAGAAAGATAATGTGAATTTACAGAAAATATGCTCTCAGTTTAGCTTATACATCACCTTCCAAACCTCTGTGGGAAAAGCATGAGAAAATAGTTTTCTCTCATACATGATTCATGATATCCCAGCAGAAGGCTTTTTCACATGGTAAAATCACCTTAGAACACACCACAATTCCTAAAATGAGTATGGTACCATCAACAAATGATTTATAATGTAACTAAAGTCTTAAAACCTTCTATTAACTGCAATGCTTTTTAATGAGGTGCTATCGTGTATATTGGTCCCAAGATGGCTGCCAGCACTTCTTGGATGAAGTGCTGACAGCCAATCAGATCTCACGATGAGATGTGTGGTTAGGCTCCACCCAGATATATATGTGATTTTACTTTTGATTTTCCCAGGAATTACTGAACGGATTTACACCATTTAACCAAAAGGCACGACTCTGAACCAAGGGCTACCTTTTTGCCAAATTTGGTGTAATTCCTTTCAGCAGTTCGGGCTGTAGCTGCGACTAAAGTTTCCTATGGAAAATTGCATGGGGAAAACACATTTTGGGACCCCCCTTTTTTCTCGGCTCCCGCTTGATGGGCTGTTCCATTGAGCAACATGGCCTTATGGGTCATGTAGTCCACAGATAAAATCCCAAATGGGCACCTAAATTGCTTGCCGGTAAAGAAGTTTATAGCTCTGTATGGGCCTCAGCATGCCGTTCTGTTAATTAATCCATGCCCAATGTCCCACACAGCGGCTCTGTGTGAAAAATGCACCACCCTATGAACTGTGGGGCCACGGAGCTCGGTATTCAACGGAGCTGTAATGTGGGACATTTGTACAGGATTGACAAACCGACCTGTCTGCTGAGGCTCATTTGAGGGCTTGGAACTCTGGTATCAGCAAATATTACATGCACCCATTTGGGATGATTATGGGCTGACTTGCACCACAGGATCCACAAATCAACGCGTGCTCATTGGAACAAGCCCATTGGAGGGTGTCAATTTTGTTATTAATTGGGGGTATGTGAGCGTGAGCACATAAACTGTCGAGCCTCTGATGAAAGTGCAGTAGCACTGAAACGCATAAGGCGGATGACACGAAGGCTGCAATTGGATCAGGATGCAGGTTCTGTTTTTACCGATTAAAGCCTTGAGCTGCAGATGTCTGAGTGTGTCTTTGCCTAAGGAGGCAACTTGGAACATATATATATATGTGATCAAGGGCACGGAGTTGCCCGAAACGCGTCATGGCGGTGGTGCAGGGCGTCTTAACTCAATAAATCAAGAAATTGCACCAAAACTGGGTCTGTGATCGTCATTTTGATGTGAAGAACACTCGGACGAGAATCAAGCATATATATATATATATATATGAAAGAAAAGGTTGCCCTCGAGTGGATCCGCACACCAGGTAGGTTAACACACATTTATTGAGGGCGGAACTGTGTGGGTTAGCGGCGAAAAAATGCCCACTGGGGCGAAAGGCAACACTACAATTACCATCATGCAATTCACTTGAAATGAATATAAATTGTGTCATGTGACTGCTTTCTATCGACTGACTCCTGAGGCCTGTGAGCAAGGGCGCAAGGCCCGAAACGCGTAAGGCCACTGATGTTTCCTGGTTTCCTCCTTGTAACGCTGCAACCCTCAATAAATGTGTGTTAACCTACCTGGTGTGCGGATCCACTCGAGGGCAACCTTTTCTTTCATATTTGCGGCGCGTCCAGCCGCGGAGCCGCACTGCCGTGAAAAGCGGATCCAAGACGACACGGCGTGTTGTCAGCTTTGGACAGTTGGGACCGTTTTTGAGGGGTCAGTATACGGCAACGTTTGTGAGGAGGTGACTCTGTGAGACAATCCCACTTGGGCGGAACTGTGTGGGTTAGCGGCGAAAAAATGCCCACTGGGGCGAAAGGCAACACTACAATTACCATCATGCAATTCACTTGAAATGAATATAAATTGTGTCATGTGACTGCTTTCTATCGACTGACTCCTGAGGCCTGTGAGCAAGGGCGCAAGGCCCGAAACGCGTAAGGCCACTGATGTTTCCTGATTTCCTCCTTGTAACGCTGCAACCCTCAATAAATGTGTGTTAACCTACCTGGTGTGCGCCGTGCGGATCCACTCGAGGGCAACCTGTTCTTTCATATATATATATATATAGACATTCACATCTAACAGGAACCCATTTGAAATGAAGTCACACGGAGGTAGGTTAAGCTTGTATCACTTTAATGACAGCTTGTCAGCAGGAACATTACAGGAAACAACATCAATTCTTGTGCCAGATGCGTTTCAGGAATCTAATCCTTTCTTCAGTGGCATTTGGTAGACAAAGGAAAGCGTCTTTTGGTTGCATACTGCTCGAATTTATCGCACTTGCCCCGATGGGCGTCGCCTCACGGCATTCTGGGCGATGTAGTACTCACCGTTGCTGCCCCAGTGGGTGCATTTCCCAAAGTCAAAATTAGTCCATAAAATGATGCACTCAAGTCGTGAAAGTCCCTGCCCCGCTTTGTAGCTGCCAATTGAGCTTCAAACTGACAACCTCCTGCCAGCGTCAGCTTGCCTCCGTCCCATCGATACAGCACCCCGTGGTGCCATGATGGACCCATTAAAGAGTTGAGCTTCGTTCCACAACCGGGTTAGGGCCGTCTTACATCCACATCTAACAGGAACCCATTTGGAATGAAGCTACACGGAGGTAGGTTAAGCTCGTATCACTTTAATGACAGCTTGCCAGCAGGAAAATGACAGGAAACAACATCAATTCTTGTGCCAGACGCGTTTCAGGAACCTAATGCTTTCTTCAGTGGCATTTGGTAGACAAAGGATAGCGTCTTTTGGTTGCATACTGCTCAAATTTATTGCACTTGCCCCGATGGGAGTGGCCTCACGGCATTCTGGGCGATGTAGTATGCACCGTTGCTGCCTCAGTGGGTGCGATTCCCAAAGTCAAAATTAGTCCTTAAATATATATACATATACATATATATATATATATATATATTCACTTAAAAAAACCATAGGTTTCACACACGTTATAGTTAGGAATTAGCATTTAAAAAACCTTTTAAATTCACTTAAAAAACCATAGGTTTCACACATGTTATAGTTAGCTGGACATTTCCCTCGTAAAAAACCAATGAAATTCCCCCGTTATAGCTAGTGCAGGCAACTATAACTCACGCGACCGCAATCCTCTGCTGATGACGTCAGATATTACATCACTGTATTTAGACACCTATTTACCCATGTCTTCTTCCATTAATCTTTAGCTATACATATATTACAAATATTTATTTTTCAGAAAGACACATATGTAATCAGTGATGTAATATCTGACATCATCAGCAGAGGATTGCGGTCGCGTGAGTAATACTTGCCTGCACTAACTATAACGGGGGAATTTCAATGGTTTTTTTCGAGGGAAATGTCCAGCTAACTATAACCTGTGTGAAACCTATGGTTTTTTAAGTGAGTTTGCAAGGTTTTTTAAATGCTAATTCCTAACTATAACGTGTGTGAAACCTATGGTTTTTTAAGTGAATTTGTACGTTTTTTTTAAATGCTAAGTTATGTGTTTATTAATATATTTTTTTTTCAGGTTTTTCACCGTGCGCGCACCGTGCGCGCGCTGTGGGCACGCGGTGCGCTTCGCGCACCGAGCGCCCACGAAGCGTTGTGCGTGCTGTGCACGCAACGTGCGCGCTCCGTGCGCGCACCCCGTGCATTTTCGACAAAAAAATAAATGTTTTTTTCACCCTTGGGGGTCCTTTAGTGACCCCCTGACAAAGGCTAGGGGGTCAGGAACTGTCCACCCTTCCCCCTTTTCACGTTCTCCACCTTTGTTTTTCACTGCCTCAGGCTGCGAGAGACAAAATGGCGGCCACCATTTCCTGATTTCGACCGATTCGAATGTTTACTGACATCTAACAACCAATCAGAATTGCGCTCGCGCACGGTGCGCGCGTATAGATATTGATATGGTTTTAAATGCTATTTTCTCAGGAAATCCTGAACAGATTTACACGAGACCTTAAAAAGGCACTTCCTTGACCTTATGGCTACTTCTCTGCCAAATTTCACGTAATTCTGTTTAGCCGTTCGGGCTGTACCTTCGACTAAAGGTCCTATGGAAAATTGCATGGGGAAAACACATTTTGGGACCCCCCTTTTTTCTCGGCTCCCGCTTGATGGGCTGTTCCATTGAGCAACATGGCCTTATGGGTCATGTAGTCCACAGATAAAATCCCAAATGGGCACCTAAATTGCTTGCCGGTAAAGAAGTTTATAGCTCTGTATGGGCCTCAGCATGCCGTTCTGTTAATTAATCCATGCCCAATGTCCCACACAGCGGCTCTGTGTGAAAAACGCACCACCCTATGAACTGTGGGGCCACGGAGCTCGGTATTCAACGGAGCTGTAATATGGGACATTTGAACAGGATTGACAAACCGACCTGTCTGCTGAGGCTCATTTGAGGGCTTGGAACTCTGGTATCAGCAAATATTACATGCACCCATTTGGGATGATTATGGGCTGACTTGCACCACAGGATCCACAAATCAACGCGTGCTCATTGGAACAAGCCCATTGGAGGGTGTCAATTTTGTTATTAATTGGGGGTATGTCAGCGTGAGCACATAAACTGTCGAGCCTCTGATGAAAGTGCAGTAGCACTGAAACGCATAAGGCGGATGACACGAAGGCTGCAATTGGATCAGGATGCAGGTTCTGTTTTTACCGATTAAAGCCTTGAGCTGCAGATGTCTGAGTGTGTCTTTGCCTAAGGAGGCAACTTGGAACATATATATATATATATATATATATATATATATATATATATATATATATATATATATATATATATGAAAGAAAAGGTTGCCCTCGAGTGGATCCGCACACCAGGTAGGTTAACACACATTTATTGAGGGCGGAACTGTGTGGGTTAGCGGCGAAAAAATGCCCACTGGGGCGAAAGGCAACACTACAATTACCATCATGCAATTCACTTGAAATGAATATAAATTGTGTCATGTTACTGCTTTCTATCGACTGACTCCTGAGGCCTGTGAGCAAGGGCGCAAGGCCCGAAACGCGTAAGGCCACTGATGTTTCCTGGTTTCCTCCTTGTAACGCTGCAACCCTCAATAAATGTGTGTTAACCTACCTGGTGTGTGGATCCACTCGAGGGCAACCTTTTCTTTCATATTTGCGGCGCGTCCAGCCGCGGAGCCGCACTGCCGTGAAAAGCGGATCCAAGACGACACGGCGTGTTGTCAGCTTTGGACAGTTGGGACCGTTTTTGAGGGGTCAGTATACGGCAACGTTTGTGAGGAGGTGACTCTGTGAGACAATCCCACTTGGGCGGAACTGTGTGGGTTAGCGGCGAAAAAATGCCCACTGGGGCGAAAGGCAACACTACAATTACCATCATGCAATTCACTTGAAATGAATATAAATTGTGTCATGTGACTGCTTTCTATCGACTGACTCCTGAGGCCTGTGAGCAAGGGCGCAAGGCCCGAAACGCGTAAGGCCACTGATGTTTCCTGGTTTCCTCCTTGTAACGCTGCAACCCTCAATAAATGTGTGTTAACCTACCTGGTGTGCGGTAGGCCTGGGCGGTAAATTCCGTCCCGTTCGCGGAATTTGCGGAATTTGGGTAATTTCGCGTTCCGCGGAGAACGCCAAATTGGCCAAAAATCTGCGTTCCGCGACTTCGCGAAATTTTTTGCTTGTTCGCGTTCTCAATATGCGTGTTCGCGAGATATTTCACCCCGAGCACGCAAACAGCGATCGCGAACAGGAAAAAAGTATCGCGAACAAGCAATTCCGCGTGTTCGCGGAATTTCTGCGTGTTCGCGGAGATTTTTTACCGTTTCGCGGAGATTTGCGTAACGCGATTACGCAAATTCCGCCCACCCCTAGTGTGCGGATCCACTCGAGGGCAACCTGTTCTTTCATATATATATATATATAGACATTCACATCTAACAGGAACCCATTTGAAATGAAGTCACACGGAGGTAGGTTAAGCTTGTATCACTTTAATGACAGCTTGTCAGCAGGAACATTACAGGAAACAACATCAATTCTTGTGCCAGATGCGTTTCAGGAATCTAATCCTTTCTTCAGTGGCATTTGGTAGACAAAGGAAAGCGTCTTTTGGTTGCATACTGCTCGAATTTATCGCACTTGCCCCGATGGGCGTCGCCTCACGGCATTCTGGGCGATGTAGTACTCACCGTTGCTGCCCCAGTGGGTGCATTTCCCAAAGTCAAAATTAGTCCATAAAATGATGCACTCAAGTCGTGAAAGTCCCTGCCCCGCTTTGTAGCTGCCAATTGAGCTTCAAACTGACAACCTCCTGCCAGCGTCAGCTTGCCTCCGTCCCATCGATACAGCACCCCGTGGTGCCATGATGGACCCATTAAAGAGTTGAGCTTCGTTCCACAACCGGGTTAGGGCCGTCTTACATCCACATCTAACAGGAACCCATTTGGAATGAAGCTACACACGGAGGTAGGTTAAGCTCGTATCACTTTAATGACAGCTTGCCAGCAGGAAAATGACAGGAAACAACATCAATTCTTGTGCCAGACGCGTTTCAGGAACCTAATGCTTTCTTCAGTGGCATTTGGTAGACAAAGGATAGCGTCTTTTGGTTGCATACTGCTCAAATTTATTGCACTTGCCCCGATGGGAGTGGCCTCACGGCATTCTGGGCGATGTAGTATGCACCGTTGCTGCCTCAGTGGGTGCGTTTCCCAAAGTCAAAATTAGTCCTTAAATATATATACATATACATATATATATATATATATGTATTCACTTAAAAAACCATAGGTTTCACACACGTTATAGTTAGGAATTAGCATTTAAAAAACCTTTTAAATTCACTTAAAAAACCATAGGTTTCACACATGTTATAGTTAGCTGGACATTTCCCTCGTAAAAAACCAATGAAATTCCCCCGTTATAGCTAGTGCAGGCAACTATAACTCACGCGACCGCAATCCTCTGCTGATGACGTCAGATATTACATCACTGTATTTAGACACCTATTTACCCATGTCTTCTTCCATTAATCTTTAGCTATACATATATTACAAATATTTATTTTTCAGAAAGACACATATGTAATCAGTGATGTAATATCTGACATCATCAGCAGAGGATTGCGGTCGCGTGAGTAATACTTGCCTGCACTAACTATAACGGGGGAATTTCATTGGTTTTTTTCGAGGGAAATGTCCAGCTAACTATAACCTGTGTGAAACCTATGGTTTTTTAAGTGAGTTTGCAAGGTTTTTTAAATGCTAATTCCTAACTATAACGTGTGTGAAACCTATGGTTTTTTAAGTGAATTTGTACGTTTTTTTTAAATGCTAAGTTATGTGTTTATTAATATATTTTTTTTTCAGGTTTTTCACCGTGCGCGCACCGTGCGCGCGCTGTGGGCACGCGGTGCGCTTCGCGCACCGAGCGCCCACGAAGCGTTGTGCGTGCTGTGCACGCAACGTGCGCGCTCCGTGCGCGCACCCCGTGCATTTTCGACAAAAAAATAAATGTTTTTTTCACCCTTGGGGGTCCTTTAGTGACCCCCTGACAAAGGCTAGGGGGTCAGGAACTGTCCACCCTTCCCCCTTTTCACGTTCTCCACCTTTGTTTTTCACTGCCTTAGGCTGCGAGAGACAAAATGGCGGCCACCATTTCCTGATTTCGACCGATTCGAATGTTTACTGACATCTAACAACCAATCAGAATTGCGCTCGCGCACGGTGCGCGCGTATAGATATTGATATGGTTTTAAATGCTATTTTCTCAGGAAATCCTGAACAGATTTACACGAGACCTTCAAAAGGCACTTCCTTGACCTTATGGCTACTTCTCTGCCAAATTTCACGTAATTCTGTTTAGCCGTTCGGGCTGTACCTTCGACTAAAGGTCCTATGGAAAATTGCATGGGGAAAACACATTTTGGGACCCCCCTTTTTTCTCGGCTCCCGCTTGATGGGCTGTTCCATTGAGCAACATGGCCTTATGGGTCATGTAGTCCACAGATAAAATCCCAAATGGGCACCTAAATTGCTTGCCGGTAAAGAAGTTTATAGCTCTGTATGGGCCTCAGCATGCCGTTCTGTTAATTAATCCATGCCCAATGTCCCACACAGCGGCTCTGTGTGAAAAACGCACCACCCTATGAACTGTGGGGCCACGGAGCTCGGTATTCAACGGAGCTGTAATATGGGACATTTGAACAGGATTGACAAACCGACCTGTCTGCTGAGGCTCATTTGAGGGCTTGGAACTCTGGTATCAGCAAATATTACATGCACCCATTTGGGATGATTATGGGCTGACTTGCACCACAGGATCCACAAATCAACGCGTGCTCATTGGAACAAGCCCATTGGAGGGTGTCAATTTTGTTATTAATTGGGGGTATGTCAGCGTGAGCACATAAACTGTCGAGCCTCTGATGAAAGTGCAGTAGCACTGAAACGCATAAGGCGGATGACACGAAGGCTGCAATTGGATCAGGATGCACGTTCTGTTTTTACCGATTAAAGCCTTGAGCTGCAGATGTCTGAGTGTGTCTTTGCCTAAGGAGGCAACTTGGAACATATATATATATATATATATATATATATATATATATATATATATATATGAAAGAAAAGGTTGCCCTCGAGTGGATCCGCACACCAGGTAGGTTAACACACATTTATTGAGGGCGGAACTGTGTGGGTTAGCGGCGAAAAAATGCCCACTGGGGCGAAAGGCAACACTACAATTACCATCATGCAATTCACTTGAAATGAATATAAATTGTGTCATGTTACTGCTTTCTATCGACTGACTCCTGAGGCCTGTGAGCAAGGGCGCAAGGCCCGAAACGCGTAAGGCCACTGATGTTTCCTGGTTTCCTCCTTGTAACGCTGCAACCCTCAATAAATGTGTGTTAACCTACCTGGTGTGCGGATCCACTCGAGGGCAACCTTTTCTTTCATATTTGCGGCGCGTCCAGCCGCGGAGCCGCACTGCCGTGAAAAGCGGATCCAAGACGACACGGCGTGTTGTCAGCTTTGGACAGTTGGGACCGTTTTTGAGGGGTCAGTATACGGCAACGTTTGTGAGGAGGTGACTCTGTGAGACAATCCCACTTGGGCGGAACTGTGTGGGTTAGCGGCGAAAAAATGCCCACTGGGGCGAAAGGCAACACTACAATTACCATCATGCAATTCACTTGAAATGAATATAAATTGTGTCATGTGACTGCTTTCTATCGACTGACTCCTGAGGCCTGTGAGCAAGGGCGCAAGGCCCGAAACGCGTAAGGCAACTGATGTTTCCTGGTTTCCTCCTTGTAACGCTGCAACCCTCAATAAATGTGTGTTAACCTACCTGGTGTGCGGTAGGCCTGGGCGGTAAATTCCGTCCCGTTCGCGGAATTTGCGGAATTTGGGTAATTTCGCGTTCCGCGGAGAACGCGAAATTGGCCAAAAATCTGCGTTCCGCGACTTCGCGAAATTTTTTGCTTGTTCGCGTTCTCAATATGCGTGTTCGCGAGATATTTCACCCCGAGCACGCAAACAGCGATCGCGAACAGGAAAAAAGTATCGCGAACAAGCAATTCCGCGTGTTCGCGGAATTTCTGCGTGTTCGCGGAGATTTTTTACCGTTTCGCGGAGATTTGCGTAACGCGATTACGCAAATTCCGCCCACCCCTAGTGAGCGGATCCACTCGAGGGCAACCTGTTCTTTCATATATATATATATATAGACATTCACATCTAACAGGAACCCATTTGAAATGAAGTCACACGGAGGTAGGTTAAGCTTGTATCACTTTAATGACAGCTTGTCAGCAGGAACATTACAGGAAACAACATCAATTCTTGTGCCAGATGCGTTTCAGGAATCTAATCCTTTCTTCAGTGGCATTTGGTAGACAAAGGAAAGCGTCTTTTGGTTGCATACTGCTCGAATTTATCGCACTTGCCCCGATGGGCGTCGCCTCACGGCATTCTGGGCGATGTAGTACTCACCGTTGCTGCCCCAGTGGGTGCATTTCCCAAAGTCAAAATTAGTCCATAAAATGATGCACTCAAGTCGTGAAAGTCCCTGCCCCGCTTTGTAGCTGCCAATTGAGCTTCAAACTGACAACCTCCTGCCAGCGTCAGCTTGCCTCCGTCCCATCGATACAGCACCCCGTGGTGCCATGATGGACCCATTAAAGAGTTGAGCTTCGTTCCACAACCGGGTTAGGGCCGTCTTACATCCACATCTAACAGGAACCCATTTGGAATGAAGCTACACGGAGGTAGGTTAAGCTCGTATCACTTTAATGACAGCTTGCCAGCAGGAAAATGACAGGAAACAACATCAATTCTTGTGCCAGACGCGTTTCAGGAACCTAATGCTTTCTTCAGTGGCATTTGGTAGACAAAGGATAGCGTCTTTTGGTTGCATACTGCTCAAATTTATTGCACTTGCCCCGATGGGAGTGGCCTCACGGCATTCTGGGCGATGTAGTACGCACCGTTGCTGCCTCAGTGGGTGCGTTTCCCAAAGTCAAAATTAGTCCTTAAATATATATACATATACATATATATATATATATATATATTCACTTAAAAAAACCATAGGTTTCACACACGTTATAGTTAGGAATTAGCATTTAAAAAACCTTTTAAATTCACTTAAAAAACCATAGGTTTCACACATGTTATAGTTAGCTGGACATTTCCCTCGTAAAAAAACAATGAAATTCCCCCGTTATAGCTAGTGCAGGCAACTATAACTCACGCGACCGCAATCCTCTGCTGATGACGTCAGATATTACATCACTGTATTTAGACACCTATTTACCCATGTCTTCTTCCATTAATCTTTAGCTATACATATATTACAAATATTTATTTTTCAGAAAGACACATATGTAATCAGTGATGTAATATCTGACATCATCAGCAGAGGATTGCGGTCGCGTGAGTAATACTTGCCTGCACTAACTATAACGGGGGAATTTCATTGGTTTTTTTCGAGGGAAATGTCCAGCTAACTATAACCTGTGTGAAACCTATGGTTTTTTAAGTGAGTTTGCAAGGTTTTTTAAATGCTAATTCCTAACTATAACGTGTGTGAAACCTATGGTTTTTTAAGTGAATTTGTACGTTTTTTTAAAATGCTAAGTTATGTGTTTATTAATATATTTTTTTTTCAGGTTTTTCACCGTGCGCGCACCGTGCGCGCGCTGTGGGCACGCGGTGCGCTTCGCGCACCGAGTGCCCACGAAGCGTTGTGCGTGCTGTGCACGCAACGTGCGCGCTCCGTGCGCGCACCCCGTGCATTTTCGACAAAAAAATAAATGTTTTTTTCACCCTTGGGGGTCCTTTAGTGACCCCCTGACAAAGGCTGGGGGGTCAGGAACTGTCCACCCTTCCCCCTTTTCACGTTCTCCACCTTTGTTTTTCACTGCCTCAGGCTGCGAGAGACAAAATGGCGGCCACCATTTCCTGATTTCGACCGATTCGAATGTTTACTGACATCTAACAACCAATCAGAATTGCGCTCGCGCACGGTGCGCGCGTATAGATATTGATATGGTTTTAAATGCTATTTTCTCAGGAAATCCTGAACAGATTTACACGAGACCTTCAAAAGGCACTTCCTTGACCTTATGGCTACTTCTCTGCCAAATTTCACGTAATTCTGTTTAGCCGTTCGGGCTGTACCTTCGACTAAAGGTCCTATGGAAAAATGCATGGGGAAAACGCGTTTTGGGACCCCCCTTTTTTTCTCGGCCCCCGCTTGACTAATCACCCCGAGACTTTCAGGGTAGGAGCGGAGCGGAGCGCCCAACCTATTATGAAAGATTCGCGAGGATTCGTCAACCGGCGCCAAAGTTAATCAAAATAGAATTTTCAGATTTCCTATGGAAACACGGTACTAACTATAACTATCTACTGACGACCGCCAGTAGATAATATATATATATATATATATATATATATATATATATATATATATATATATATTCATTGAAAAAACCATAGGTTTCACACAGGTTATAGTTAGGTGGACATTTCACTCGTAAAAAACCAATGAAATTCCCCCGTTATATTTAGTGCAGGCAACTATAACTCACGCGACCGCAATCCTCTGCTGATGACGTCAGATATTACATCACTGTATTTAGACACTTATTTACCCATGTCTTCTTCCATTAATCTTTAGCTATACATATATTACAAATATTTATTTTTCAGAAAGACACATATGTCATCAGTGATGTAATATCTGACGTCATCAGCAGAGGATTGCGGTCGCGTGAGTTATAGTTGCCTGCACTAACTATAACGGGGGAATTTCATTGGTTTTTTACGAGTGAAATGTCCACCTAACTATAACCTGTGTGAAACCTATGGTTTTTTAAGTGAATTTGCAAGGTTTTTAAATGCTAATTCCTAACTATAACGTGTGTGAAACCTATGGTTTTTTAAGTGAATTTGTACGGTTTTTTAAATGCTAAGTTATGTTTTAAATTTTTTTTTTTCTTCAGGTTTTACACCGTCCCCCAAGGGAAAAAAAAACAATTGTCTTTTTATTAAATCGCGAGGTGCGCGCACCCAGCGCGCACTGCAAACCGTGCGCGCACCGTGCGCGCTCCGTGGGCACCGAGCGCCCACGGTACGCAGTTCGCGCTGGGTGCGGGCACCTCGCGATTTAAAAAAAAAAAAATGTTTTTTTTTCCCTTGGGGGTCCTTCTGTGACCCCCTGACCAAGGCTAGGGGGTCAGGAACTGTCCACTCTGCCCCATTTTCACATTCTCCACCTTTGATTTTCACCCCCTCAGACTGCGAGAGACAAAATGGCGGCCGACACTTCCTGGTTTCGACCGATTCGAATGTTTACCGACAACTAACAACCAATCAGAATTGCGCTCGCGCACGGCAGGGTGCGCGCACCCAGCGCACACGGTGCACGCGTATAGATATTGATATGCTTTTAAATGCTAATTTCTCAGGAAATACTTAACAGATTTACACCAGACCCTCGAAAGGCACTTCCTTGACCTTATGGCTACCTCTCTGCCAAATTTCAAGTAATTGTGTTCAGCCGTTCGGGCTGTAGCTGTGTCTAAAGGTCATATGGAAAAATGCATGGGGAAAACGCGTTTTGGGACCCCCCTTTTTTCTCGGCCCCCGCTTGACAAATCACCCCAAGACTTTCAGGGTAGGAGCTGAACGGAGCACCCCATTAGTTTTGAAAATTTCGCGAGGATTCGTCAACCGGCGCCAAAGTTATTCAAAATAGAATTTTGAGATTTCCTATGGAAACACGGTCCTAACTATAACTATCTACTGGCGACCGCCAGTAGATAATATATATATATATATATATATATATATATATATATATATATATATATATATATATATATATATAAATAGTACAGTCTCCACACTCTCACGAAGTTTCTGCTTCCACTCGTGAAAAAAGGAGAAACGGACCCTCACGGCTCAGGCAGGAAGATTTAATTTCATTTAACTCCCTATGCGACGCGTTTCGAGCACTGAGTGCCCTTGATCACACACAGGGTATTGTATCCGCCATTGTTTTTAACCAGTTACATCATACATCACGTGACCATCACCAAATAAACATAGTAGAGATACTTCGCTTCTCACATCATGTATTATTACGAGGTGGGTGTTTATAACAATCATGAGGTAAAACAAACTTAATTGCACTTATGAACTATTATTTTAGACTGCGTAAAATGCAGTATTGTAAAATTCATTTTTACAGTGGATAGTATAAATATAATAAATACATAGAAATATCACTAAGAACATTTTCTGTATAAAAATATATATATATATATTTTTATATAAAAATATAAAACCACTTAAAACTACAATGTAGGGCATAGTCAATTGTAAACATTCTTATTATATATGTAAACAAATCATTTGTGCAAAGTAATTCAAATGTGCAAAATTTCGCAAATTATGTAACTGCCCCTTTCATATTTTTTGTGCATCAGTTTGGTTCCTTTTCGACATGAAATTTTATATCAGCATTAATGCTTGACACCTTTAACCTCATAAATCAATCTGTTGTAGCGAGATCAACTTTCTAGTTTTATATTTGTGTTTGCTTTTTCTGACTAATCTCAAAAATTGTGGGGTATTGTATGTGTAATCAAAAAAAACTTTATTGATACACATCCCTCACCAATTAATACCAACTACCATCTACCTGCAGAAAAAAGCAAAACATTAAAAAAAGAAGTGTATGTGAATTGTGACTATTTGTAAAATAACTAAACATATAAAGTGAAAAAAGATTATTTTTATGAACGGGAAATACTAATCTAATATCAGGAATTCCAAAGCTTCCAAAGAAAAAACTTTGAAACAGAAATGAAGGTAGTGAGATAAAAAGCACTTATTCCTTAAGCTTACAGAATCTAATCATCTGAATATTCATCCATTTATCTTAGGTAGCTACATCAATGTTCATGTTTTTGTATAGTTTATAAAAAATTATACATATCTTCAGTAGTGTTTAACCCATTTGGATTTTTGCTGTCCAGTTCTAATATCATGCGCGTCTCCAACTTCCTTAGAAGTTTTTCTCTGTTGCCTCCCCTTCGTAGGGGACCTACTGCCTTGATGACATAGTATGATAGACAGTTCAAATCATTGTTGTGGACTGACTTGAAATGTCTAGCGACCGGGTATGCACCATCATTATTTACAATGGCTCTGAGATGCTGCAAGATTCTGACGTGCACCTGCAGCTTGGTGCTACCCACATAGCGTAAGCCGCAAGTGCACGTCAGAACATACACAGCATACTCCGTCTTGCAACCATAACTACCCTCAATCGCAACTGGAGCATCAGAGAAGGGAGTTGTGTAGTGTGTAGTATTCGTGCCAAATTTACAGGCGCGGCATGATGGACATTTAAAAAAACCTGTTTTGGGTTTCAGCCATGTAGTTACCACACTGAGTTCAGGACTTGTTTTTACTAACTCAGTTCTCATAGATCGAGATTTTCTATATGTAATGGTAGGTAATTCAGGTAATCTACTGCCCAGAACACCATCTGTCAAAATAATGGGCCAGTTCTTTTTGATGATTGCTTTTACTCTTCTTTCTTGTTTGCTGAATGTGGTGATGAAACGTGGACATTCATCATCATTGTTAGCAATAGGTTCTTTGGGGGCTAGTAGTGATTCTCTAGATCTTTCATCTGTCTTCTTGAGTGCTCTATTGAGGGTGGAATCACTATATCCTCTTTCTCTTAATCGCCCTATCATGTCTTCTGAGCATTTTGTGTATTCCTGTTGGGAACTACAAATACGTTTAAGTCTTAGTAGTTCACCAAACGGGATGCTTTCAATAAGGTGTTTGGGATGTTTACTGCTCGCATGAAGTATACTATTGCCAGCAGTCGGTTTTCTAAACAGTGTGGTTTCCAATGTACAGTTACTAATTGATACTTGTACATCTAAGAAATCTACTTTGTTTCTGCTAATGTTAGAAGTAAATTTAAGATTGCTGGAGTTGTTGTTGATTGTCCTAACAAATTCCTGTGCACTTACTTCATCTCCATCCCATACACAAAAAACGTCATCAATAAATCTAAGCCAATGGTGGACATGGTCTATGTTGGGTAATTTCCTTAGGACCTGTTCCTCCCACCAGCCAACATGCAAACATGCATAGCTGGGGGAGAAACAGGACCCCATAGCCACGCCCCTTTCTTGCTTCCAAATAGTTTTATCAAACATAAAGAAATTATTGTTAAGACACCAGGCAATCAATTTGCATATCATTTCATTGTGACTGAGATATTCAACTGGTCTTGTGTTGAGAAAATGACTAATGGCTTTGAGACCCGCTGGATGGTTAATGCTGGTATACAATGATTCAATGTCTAATGTTAATAGACACCAGCCTTCTTGCCAACAAATTGAATGTATCTTGCTTAAAAAGTCACCGGTATCTTTCACATAGCTTGGCAAACTTTTTACTAAGTCCTGTAAGTAAAAGTCGATGTATTGTGAAATATGTTCACTCATACTGTTGATTGCAGATATTATCGGTCTGCCTGGTGTTGGGGTGACCATTTTGTGGATCTTTGGTATGAGATACAAGATGGGAATTACTGGATGTTCAATGTGCAGATAGTCAAATTCAGCTGATGAAATTAGACCTTGTCTTTTGTATTGAAACAGTAATTTTTTGATTTCTTCTTTTGCCTTCTTGTATTCACTTCCACTGGATTTGTGGTAACATTGTTCGTCATTTAGTTGTCTCATTGCCTCTATGATATATTCTTTTTTAGGCCAAAGTACAATGTTACCTCCCTTGTCAGACTTATTTATGATCACCTCTTGGTTATTACTTAATTTCTTCATTAACCTTATATATTGCGTAAGGTTATAGTTTTTCTTACATTGACGTTGCTTAGTGATTGTTCGATTCAGTTTTTTTAGATCTTCAATTACACATTCGTGGAAAATATCAATTGCATCTTTGGGCATGATAGGAATAAATGTACTTTTGGATTTAAAAGGACTCTCGCCTGCTCCTTTTTGGGATATGTTGATTTTTTGCAATCGATTTTGTATGCTGTTTTCCTCCCCATCATTGGATTGTGACAAGTTGGAGCATGGAGTCCCTAAGGCATGAAGTGTGAGAAACAGTTCAGCATCAGATGCTGGAACGGCTGGGCATGAGATGGTATCTTTTTGTTTCTCTTTTTCTGCGTCCGTGTCTGCATTTCCTGTTTTGATGGTAAAAAACTTTTTAAGTTTCAATTTTCGAATAAAGCAAAAGATGTCGATTCTGGTACTTGCATAATTAAATGAACTTTCAGGACAGAAATTGAGACCGAGGGCAAGAAGTTGATTTTCAGCTGCTGTTAATGTGATATCAGATAAATTAGTAATTGTTAAATCCATTACCGCTTCTTTCTGTACCATTGCTGTTTTTTCTTTTGTTGTGGTTTTATGCTTCTTTCTTCTTGCTCTCCGTCGTATGTTCCGTTTTTGCCTGTTTGATTGGGACGATTCCTCGGGCGGAGCGTTTGTCTCCGATCTCCCACTAAAAAATCGATCTCTTCCCCCAAGTTTAACACCAACTTTGAGTTTGCATCTCCGTGGCTGCTGAGATCAGAACTGACCATGCTCGAAGTTGATGCTGTGTCGCCTTCACTCTCCGGTACGGTTTCACTTTGATCTTGATGTTGCTCCAATGGGTTCACTGAATTCATGGTGTTAAATTTCAATCTCTTAGCATTGTCGAATTTTCGAGAAAACGTATATATTCGTCCTTGTTCATAATCTGCCTGATCTCGGGTGAACTTGTGTGCTTTACGAATTTTAATGCGATCTTCGTGCTTGCGCAGCCGTTCACTGATTTCTTTGCGCGTTTTACTTATGAGTTCCTTTTGGTCTAAATTTTTGTCAAGTTCTTCATTAATTTTTGCGATATTTTCTAGCAGCTTTTCACGATCTATCACTGCATACTTTATTAGAATTTTGACCAAGTTCATGGATGCCATCAAATTACTTTCCCCCCACTCTAACAGCATAGCAGGGTTGGGTTCCTCGAAACTTGGCGCCAAAAGGATCCTTAGTCCCCTAGGGACTCGTCCCACCTCCTCATACTTGGTGAGGGATTTGTGTTCCCACCATTTTGTTATTTCACCTTTCATCTTCCTTTCCAAATCTTTTAAAAGCTGTTTGGCATTTTGGTCGCTGATATTTGCGCCGCCCTCCTTGTTCCTTATGTTGGTATTAGTTTTAGGCAGATTGCCAAACAATTCATCGGCTGCTGCTTCCCGTTCATTCACTAGGCTGGCTGACATTTTTTTGTAAATATGGCGGGGAGAGTCTGTTTAGGTATATTAGGGTCGGCGTCCGCCGTATCCCTCCACTTGCTGCTGATGAGCCGTACCTCCTCACCTACGCGCAGACATTCATATCACTCACCGCTGGACTGCGTTGTTACCGGGTCCTCCGACCTGGGCAGCTTCGTAATCCTTCTCGGCTTCCGTGATGTATCGCGCTGCTGTAGGGGGCCACCGCTTGTTACTCCTCTCCGGAATCCTCTTGGTTTTCGATTGTATGCGGCGGCCAACTTTCGAGGAAGGGGTACCGTTGTCGGAGACAATCTGCTTCCGTGATAACTATAAATAGTACAGTCTCCACACTCTCACGAAGTTTCTGCTTCCACTCATGAAAAAAGGAGAAACTGACCCTCACGGCTCAGGCAGGAAGATTTTATTTCATTTAACTCCCTCTGCGACGCGTTTCGAGCACTGAGTGCCCTTGATCACACACAGGGTATTGTATCCGCCATTGTTTTTAACCAGTTACATCATACATCACGTGACCATCACCAAATAAACATAGTAGAGATACTTCGCTTCTCACATCATGTATTATTACGAGGTGGGTGTTTATAACAATCATGAGGTAAAACAAACTTAATTGCACTTATGAACTATTATTTTAGACTGCGTAAAATGCAGTATTGTAAAATTCATTTTTACAGTGGATAGTATAAATATAATAAATACATAGAAATATCACTAAGAACATTTTCTGTATAAAAATATATATATATATTTTTTTATATAAAAATATAAAACCACTTAAAACTACAATGTAGGGCATAGTCACTTGTAAACATTCTTATTATATATGTAAACAAATCATTTGTGCAAAGTAATTCAAATGTGCAAAATTTCGCAAATTATGTAACTGCCCCTTTCATATTTTTTGTGCATCAGTTTGGTTCCTTTTCGACATGAAATTTTATATCAGCTTTTCCTGCACCTGAAAATGGCAGAACAGGAGACTTCTTCAGGGAGTGAGGAGGAGACCTTTGTGCCCCCAAGGCAGAGGAAACAAAAGGACTCATTTATTTGGCAATTTTTTACTTTTCCAGAGGGTCAGAAGAACGTGAATGCTCCTAAAGTCACCTGCACTGTTTGTGGAGTGGTCTTATCTAGAGGAGACCCTAAAAAAAATACTCCTTTAGTATTTACTCCATGATAAGGCTCTTTAAAGCAGTGCATCCTGTGGCTTATGCTCGGGCTGCAAGAGACAACCCTCCAGCAGCTCAGCCGAGCACATCATCTGCAGCCGCAGCTTCACATGCTGGATATGCACCCTCTGTTCACGAAGGTGCATATACGGTGCAATGTGTGCAATGCTGTTCTCTGTTATGGTGAGAGCAGCATTAACCTAATAGAGAACAAGATACAGCAGCACACATGCTCCACCCCCTAATTTTTTTCCTTTTTTTTTTTGTTTCTGGTGAACAGTTTATCATTCTTTTATTTTTTTTGTTGCATTTTTTTTTTTTGCTGCTCGACAAAAAACAACAGTTCTTTTCAGAACTCACTTCACTTCTCCAAGAAGAGCTATATTCCTAATATACTGTGTTGTAATTTTTTTAATGAATTTTTTGCCACCGTGCATGCTGCGATTTTTTGAAAAAAAATAAAATGTTTTTTTCACCCTTCGGGGTCCTTCAGGGACCCCCTGACAAAGGCTAGGGGGTCAGGAACTCTCTACCCTGCCCCCTTTTCACGTTCTCCACCTTTCTTTCTCACTGCCACACACAAAATGGCATCTGACACTTCCTGATTTCGACCGATTCGAAAGTTGACTGACATCTAACCACCAATCAGAATTAAGCTCGCGCACGGCACTGTGCGCGCATGGTGCGCGCACGGGGCACGCATATAGATATGTATGTACTTTTAACTGCAATTTTCTCAGGAACTACTGAACAGATTGACACCATATATGCAAAAGGCACATGCCTGATCTGAGGACTACCTCTTTGGCAAATTTCAAGTAATTCTGTTCAGCTGTTCGGGCTGTACCTTCGACTAAAGGTCCTATGGAAAAATGCATGGGGAAAACGTGTTTTGGGACCCCCCTTTATTCTCGGCCCCCGCTTGATGAATCACCCGAGACTTTCAGGGTAGGAGCTGAGCGGAGCGCCCCATTAGTTTTGAAAATTTCGCGAGGATTCGTCAACCGGCGCCAAAGTTATTCAAAATAGAATTTTCAGATTTCCTACGGAAACTCAGTCCTAACTATAACTATCTACTGGCGACCGCCAGTAGATAATAGATAGCGAACAGCGGAAGGATCACGGGTGAGTAGAGTGGCGGGGGAAACGAACGATTTGTATCTCGGAATGCCGCGGGTGCGGCTTCCGGGTTACGATCGCCGTGAAACCCGGCACTCCAAAACCTCGTTGTTTCAAAACTGTATCTAGCAAATTGGGTCAAGTTTAAGCTTACAATTGACACGGAATACACTTGTACCCTAATCGCTATCCCCGCTTGAACATCATACGTTAACATATTCGTCAAACGAACGTATTGGAGACAATCATTCTCCCAGAATTGATCCAAACAAACTCTTTGGTCAAATAACGACGACTAACAGCACACAATTGAAAATTAACAAGGCTCATACACGGATGAGAAACAGAGTGATAGCATTGATTTCAATTGGATAAAGAAGAAACACAAATTATCCAATTTGGCAGAAAGGGACAAAAGCAGAGCCCACAGAGTGAGTGATCTTCTAAACGATGATTCAAACCCTCCACATAACACCAGAACTCGTGAGATTACCGGAGACAAAAAGAAGAGAACCGTCTCATGCATCATCAGAGAGCTACAACAAACTCGCATTCAAGAAGTGAATAAATGGTGGGAAAAAGCAACATTGGAAAAGTATATCGAATTCAAAAGAATCCCTAGAGGATTAAGGATCTTAATAATGCCCACCTTAAATGATCTCGAGGTTGATTTGGTGAAACAATGGCAAATAGACACCAATGAATGCTCTTTCAGATTGATGACTACACTAATCTCACATTCAGAAAGAAAACTGGAAAAACTAACTGGAATCATCAAAGAATTGGAGGAAGAGTTAAATCAATATCTTACAGATGATGATAACAAAAAACTAATTGAATCAATGGAAAAGAAAATTAACAGACACGAGGCTGATGTTGAAAAACGCAAAGCCAGTAAATTCAATAGAGACAGATTGGACTATACAAATGGCCGTATATATACTTTCGCCAGAAAATATGATTCATACAGGAATCGCGTAGTGATGGATAAACACACTGGGTATGAGACAACTGGAACAGCAGAGAGTTTTGATTTAAGCTCAGCAGATGAGGAACAAAATACTTCAAGCTTGGATTTTTCCTGGGAAATGCGCCTAATGCAAATGATCACGCGACAAAGAGGGAGAGGTCGAGGATCAACACAGGGGAGAGGACAATCACAACCCCAAAACGAAGACAAAGAAGAGGGGGCAAGACCCAAAAAAGGAAGAGGAAAGACAAAGCTAAACTGAAAAGAAATCTACCAAAAAATAACTTGATCGTCAACATCTCTAACAAATCCTTGAGTGAAGCACAAATCTCAATGTTGAATAAGGGACTAACGTTCTGCCCCAATAAAGATATGAATTTACCGAATATACGCATCAACCTGTACAAATTTTGTCGAAAAGTGAAGCTCAAAAAATATTTTGAAGAAAAAACTTTTACCAAGTTGCCAACATTTGAAAGCCAGGAAATTTCACCCTTAAGTATAAGAGATATTCCAGTCCTAAGAACAGTTACATCATTGCAAACTGGGTCGAACACATGTGCAGAAATGAACCAATCCTCCAAAGAATTGGATTTACAATTTTGCCACACGATGGGATATGAAGCAAACAGAGGAGGGAACAGTGGTCTAAATATTAGATCGACCTTTTGTCCCCAACTTCCTCCAGGAAATAAGATTGACCTGTTTCACGAGATCATGGTGGAGGAGATCAACAAAATGTCAATCAATCATCCCACCAAAATCCAAAAGAAAAATGCAAAAAAGAAATCATGGAATCTGACACCAGAGGAATATAATGCACTAAGAGAATTAAGAGAAGACCAGAGCATAATAATAAAGGCCTCAGACAAAGGTGGAAATATAGTTATCCAAACTCGCGATAACTATATAAGAGAAGCCAACAGACAACTGAGTATTGAGGAACACTATAAAAAACTTAAAACGAATCCCATCACAACCTGGACGGATGAATACCATTAGAAACTCTTGACATGGAAAGAAAGAAATTTAATTGACTTGGAAGAATATTTATACTTAAAAACTAACCACCCTATTACGGCAACCATTTTTTTTCTTCTGAAAATACACAAATCTACCATAAATCCAACTGGTAGACCCATTGTTAGTTCCATCGGTTCTCTGTTAGAATCAACATCTCGATTCATAGATATCTTTTTGATGAACTATGTTACAGCATTACCATCATACTTGAGGGACACAATGGATTTTTTGAAAAAAATTGAAAAAATTGTCTGGAAAGACAATTACATTATGGCCTCAATAGATGTCTCATCACTGTATACCTCGATTCTGCACACCGATGGAATAGTAGCAGTCAAACAATTCTTGGACACTAGATCAATCATCCATTTTGAACACACAGACATGTTGATACAAATGCTCACTTACAGTCTGACACACAATGCTTTCCTGTTCAGAGGTGATCTCTTTTTACAAAAGCAAGGGACCGCAACGGGGACATCTTTTGCTCCAACGTATGCTAATCTTTTGATGGCCGTATGGGAGACGGAGGTTTTGAAAGAAGAAAAATCAGGCAATGTCAGATTTTGGTCTAGATATATCGATGACTTTTTCATCATTTGGGAAGGCAACAATGATGACCTTCTGAACTTCCTACTTTCTCTCAACACCAATAAGTACAAACTGACCTTCACCTTCACCACAAATGCAACAAACATCATTTTTCTGGATGTTGAAGTTGTCATAAAAGGTAGAAAAATCTGCACCAGAATGCACAGAAAGCCAACTGCTAGCAATAGCATTCTACACGCGAATAGCGGGCATCCACAAAATCTTAAATGGAGCATCCCCTACGGGGAAATGCTGCGGGCGAAAAGAAATTGCTCTGAACTCTCTGACTTCAATGCACAAATAAAAGAAATGAGTGAACGTTTCTTGTTACGAGGATATCCTTTGGAGGTAATAACCACTGCAAAAAACAGAGTTAGCATCAAAAAAAGACCTGACCTCCTACAAACCATCCAAGAGAGTGACAGGACAAGTAACAAAACATCTGAGACAACGACAAGACTAATCATTGATTTAGCAATCAAAGCAATGACCTCCAGAGGATCATACGCAAACATTGGGGAATATTGATGTTAGAGGAAACTGTTCACAAAGTACTGTCCCCCCTACCAAGAATAACTTATAGAAGAACAGCATCCTTGGGTGACTTACTCACACAAAGTCACTTTGAACTTAAACCAGAAATAACTCCATCTTGGTTGAATACTCCAGGATTCTGGAAATGTCTAAAGTGTAAAGCTTGTGACCATGGTAAAAACATGACTACATACCAACTGCAAAATGGCCACACTGAAAAAATCATGGATCACATAACTTGTGAATCAAAATTTGCTGTCTACATTTTGGAATGCCCGTGCAAAAAGTTGTACGTAGGAAGTACTATCAACAAACTCAAACTTTGTATCTTACAGCATCTACGTGCCATCAAGAATAATGATTTCACGTACCCAATGGCAAAACATTTTTTTGAATTCCATTCCAGTGACTGCAAACAACTGAAATATTCAGGAATTAAGATCGTTAAACAAAAAGAAAGAGGCAGCAACAGAATCCTTGACCTACGAAGAACTGAGTCTAAAACGATCCTATCCATTGGTACAGAGAATCCGTGGGGTCATAATCTAGATGCTGAATTACACGTACACCTATGATACTGATAAAAGAGGGAAAAAAAACTTTATTAGTGAGGACATGTAACAAAAATCTTCCTCAAGTCAACACGGGAATTTTGAACTTTGAATTCATAAGCAATTCATTTTTATTAAAAAATAACTGCTATCCAACACTCACTCTCTGTGACGCATATTCATAATCATATTTAAGTTGCAATTTCTGGAAAATACGGGAGAAATCCTATTAGAAATAAAATGATAGATTAACTCTCCTATTATGATGTAAAAATCGCACATGTTATTTTCACCTCTTTGTAGGCAAAATTGATTATGTACTTTACAATCATTGATAAGAATTGCATGTATACAGGACTGAAACTTTGAATTGGATTAACCTTTTTTTCTAGTAGTCATCATTGATAGCAAGAAAAGTGTTAAATAATCGATAGACTCACATTATTGGTTCCCATTCTTGTAAATATATGTATATATATTAATACGTGCAATTTTGTTTAAGCCTTAACAATAGATGATAATACAAAATAACCTTTAGGATAAATTGCACAACTATCATTGTCTATAACTTCTCCCATAAGATACATGGGTACTTTACCATGACCATTATTGCATTATATTATATCATTATATATATATTTTTTGAACTCTTTTGTTCCCATTCCAGAATATGGATTAATTTGGAAAAAACATATAGAAAAACAATCTTTACTTTGAAATTGTCGATGCATTCTATTTTCAGTATGTCTTCACTGTTTACTAATAGTATTTGCACTGGCACTTTAAAATGACATTCTGGGCTCCAGGACTCTATGGTCCAGTAGAAGGCTGGGAGCCGAAACGCGTAGACCGTCCTTACCGTCTATGATGCCTTGTACCAACTTGTGAGGAATAAAGCATTCGTTTGAAGTGTCGTTCGTGGTGCTGTGATCCTTTGCTGAGAACCTCCGGGAGACCGAGGGAGAAGTGGAAGAAATTTCGTTATCTATATATATATATTTATATAGATAAAAAATAAATATGTGTATATATTACCTACTGGCAGTCGCCAGTAGGTAGATATAGTTAGGAACTATTTTCCATAGGAAATCTGCAATATTCTATTTGGAATAACTTTGGCGCTGATTGGGGAATCTTCGTGAAATTTTCCAAACTTTTGGCCAGCTCCAGTCTGCTCCTCTCCTGAAAGTTTCATGGTGATTCGTCAAGCGGGGGCCAAGAAAAAATGGGGGTCCTAAAACGCATTTTACCCATGCATTTTCCCATAGGACCTTTAGCCGCAGCTACAGCCCGAACTGCTGAACGGAATTACGCCAAATTTGGCAAAGAGGTCGTCCTTAGTTCAGACTCGTGCCTTTTGCTTAAATGGTGTAAATCCGTTCAGTAGTTCCTGAGAAAATTAGAGCTAAATGTACATATATATCTATGGCCTCGGAGGATCCGCGCACCCTCCCGATCACAAGCTGAATTTTAATTGGCTGCCAACACTCTGAATCAGGAAGTGTTGGCAGCCATCTTGTGCCTCAGTAGAACTGAGGCACAAGAAACCCCCCAAAAAAGGCGCAAAACCCGAATAGGTGGCAGGGTAGAAACACCCAGACCCCCTAGGCCTGCTCAGGGGGTCCCATAAGGACCCCCAAGGCCCAAAATTCCTATTTTTTTTTTTTTTAAACGGGAGGATGTGCGCTGGATGCGCGCATCCTGCCGATAGAATTTTTTTGTTAGCATATTTGCTACATATGCTAATTTGCCCCCGGGGGCCCAAATCCTGGGGGCATATTGAAAAAGTAGGTGTGGGGGGGTCCCAATCCCCCCACACTGCCCTGGGGACCGCCACCCCCGGGGCACTAACATAAAATAGGTGGGGGCTCACGGCCCCCAGGCCCTGGGACCGCCACTCCGCAGGCCTTCTTTAAAATGGGTGGGGGGGCTCTCAGGCCCCCCCAGCCCCGGGGACCACCACCCCGGGGCAACTTTAAAATAGGTGGGGGGCTCTCAGACCCCCCAGCCCCGGGGACCGCCACCCCCCAGGGCTTCCTTAAAATGGGTGGGGGGCTCTCAGGCCCCCCAGCCCCAGGGACCCCCACCCCAGGGCAACTTTAAAATAGGTGGGGGCTCTCAAGCCCCCCCAGCCCCCAGGACCGCCACCCCACGGGGCTTCTTTAAAATGGGTTTGGGGGCTCTCAGGCCCCCCCAGCCCCGGGGACCGCCACCCCCGGGGCAACTTTAAAATAGGTGGGGGGCGTTCTTAGGCCCCCCAGCCCCAGGGACCCCCACCCCCTGGGGCAACGTTAAAATAGGTGGGGGGCTCTCAAGCCCCCCACCCCAGCCCCAGGGACCACCACCCCCCAGGGCTTCTTTAAAATGGGTTGGGGGCTCTCAGGCCACCCCAGCCCCGGGGACCGCCACCCCCGGGCAACTTTAAAATGTGGGAGGGGCCCACGTGGCTCCCCTCCTTGAGGCTTGTACAGGCCCTGGGGACCGCCAACCCCAGGTCCGGCTCCTGCAGTGTCCCGGGGTGCCCACCCCAGGACACTGCTGTTTGCAATGGCAGGGCGGGAGCCCCGTGGGTCCCACCCTGCCATTGCAAACTGCTTTGCTTCATTGAAGCGAGAGTAGGGAAACCTGCTCTCGCTTCAATGAAGCAAAGCAGATTGGTTTTCCACATGGGGAGCAGCATGTTAGCTGCTCCCCATGTGGAAAAGCAATGCCAGCTCCCGCAGGAGGCGGGGAGCCGGCTGGGACCGGGGGGGGATTGGGGACCCCCACACAGTCCCCAACGAGAGCCAGGCCCCGGGGGATGGGGACCACGGGGCCATAAGTGTCCCGCCTCCCCATTAATACAGAAAAAAAAATACATCAATGGCCGGCCCCAGGGGGTGGTGTACCCGGGGCCCAGAATTGGCCACAGGAGGGGGGCCACGCGGCCCCCTTCCTGTATTTATTTTTTTTTTATTTGAATTTGGGGGTGAGGCCCTGGGGGATAGGGTCCCCAGGGCCACAAAAAAGTAAATGGAAGGAGGGCGTTTTAAATTGGGGCACGTTTTAAATTGGGGAATTAATTCCCCTTCAATTTTGGGGGCCCTGGGGGCCAACTAGCCCACCAGGTACCTCCAGTAAGCGCCACAGGGCTGCGTTGCAGAGAGGTGTTCCAGGCCATGCCCCTTTTTACACCTCTCTGCAACGCAGCCTTGTGGTGCTTACTGGAGGTACCAGGTGGGCTAGTTAGACCCCAGGGAGGCTCAGGATTCAAAGGGACTTAAAACGTGCCACGGGGTGCGTTTGCACAATGGTGAAGGAAGGGGGCGGGGCATGAGGTGATATGTGTGCAAACACGCCCTGTGGCGCGTTTTAAGTTGGGGAATTAATTCCTCTTCAATCCTGAGGTCCCCTGGGGGCCAACTAGTCCACCAGATACCTCCAGTAAGCGCCACGGAGCTTCGTTGCAGAGTGTTGTAAAAAGGGGCATGGCCTCTGAACACCTCTCCGCAACCCAGCTCCCTGGCGCATACTGGGGTACCTGGTGGACTAGTTGGCACCCAGGGGACCTCAGGATTGAGGAGGAATTAATTCCCCAACTTAAAACGCGCCACAGGCCGTGTTTGCACACATATCACCTCAGACCCTGCCCCCTTCCTTCACCATTGTGCAAATATTCCTCTAAAATCAGCTGAACTACGAATTCCGATTTACGCACCTGTTATCAGGAGAGAACCAAGTGCTTCATCTTTTAGCCCAGCACTGACCCTGAATAGTAATTCTAAACATACTTACCAGTAACTTGTATTTCCTTCCATAGGAATCCATTGTGTGGTTTTCACCAGAAAAGTTTCTAAGTGTCCATTTTTGAAACGTACAAATATTCCTCTAAAATCAGCCGAACTACGAATTCCGATGTACTCACCTGTTATCAGGAGAGAACCCAGTGCTGCATCTTTTACCCAGCACTGGCCTGAAAAGTAATTCTAAGCATACTTACCACTAACTTGTATTTCCTTCCATAGGAATCCATTGTGTGGTTTTCAGCAGAAAAGTTTCTAAGTGTCTATTTTCACAAACTAAAAATATTCCTAAAAAATCGTCTGTATGACTTAAACCCATTCTTTCAACTGTTTACAGGAGATTCACCAGTGCCGGATCCAGGATCCACCACTGAATAAGAAAAAGTTACGATAACACTACTTACCTGCTAAGTGAATTTTCTGCCATAGGATAACATTGGTGATTCTATGTGAAAAAATTTCTGTCAACTTTTAAAATACAATAATATTCCTTAAAAGTCACTACTGTAACCAAAACGCTTTTACTCAACTGTTTACAGGAGATGTCCAAGGACTGAATCTAGGATCCAGTCCTGTGGTTAGAAAAGTAATCCGTAAAGTAACTAATTGCATTTGACTAGAAATTCACATTGAGCTCAATGTTGCATTGTGTTTGAAATTGTGTTGCCCATTGCAACAACTGTAACCACTGTACTTAAAAGTCTATTGCCTATTTGCAAAGTATTTAAACTAAAGGAATTCATTCTGAGAAAGTATATTTTGTATTGTAATGTATAATGTATTTATAATGTAATTAAAAAAACATACCTAAAAGTAAATAGTTTAAAAAAATTAGTAAATCAGTATCAAAAAAATAAGTATACCAATTAATACATTAAAAATTGTCATTTACAAAACCTTTGAAATTCACTGAAAAAACCATAGGTTTCAGGCCTGATATAGTTAGGAATTAGCATTTAAAAAACCTTTGAAATTCACTGAAAAAACCATAGGTTTCAGGCCTGATATAGTTAGGAATTAGCATTTAAAAAACCTTTGAAATTCACTGAAAGAACCATAGGTTTCAGGCCTGATATAGTTAGGAATTAGCAGTTAAAAAACCTTAGAAATTCACTGAAAAAACAATAGGTAGTAGGGGTGTTATAGTTAGCTGGACATTTCACTCAAACAAAACCATTGAAATTCCTCCGATATAGTTAGTTGTACTAACTACATCTCGCGCGCCCGCAATCCACTGCTGATGATGTCACATATTACATCATTCATGACATGGTCAGTGACATCACTGATGACATCTCAAATGACATCGCTGATGACATCACTGATAACATCATTCACGTGACAATCAGATACACCTCATCATACACTAGTATAACCTTTCATCTCTCACTGTAAAATACAGAGTGCCAGATTTAAAACCATTGACATACCAATACAAGTTTCTAAACACCCACTCAGTGATTCCTAGATCTATACACACATCTAATCACTTACCTATAGATTCACTCATACATGCTGTCAATGATCAATAGAACGCTATCAAATACACTTATACACTTATATCGGCATTACACACCAGCACACATCCTAATCATTTATGAAGTTATCCTACTCACTTATGCAAACAATGGATCATACTTACTTTTACTTAGCTATACACTTATAAAAACACCACTTCATCTATTCATATAGATAAGAACTCATACTTAGGTGTCGATTCCGATCCTGTAAAACCCGGGTACGAATGGTCGGACGGAGCATTTTTTCCGTCCGACTCGTAACCGGGAAAAACACCTTACAAACTCGCAAGTATGATTCGCCCAGAAACACCATTTCTGTACGAGTCGTAAAAAACACCGACCGGCCAAAAAATACATACAAATCTGAATCTGGACGGCGCATACGCGACGTCCGGACGGAGTCAGGCAGCGTTCTACGGACCAGCAAGTACGATTCGTGCCGACGTCACTCCGCACGCAGCAGTTTTTACGGAAGCCAAAAACTGCCGGGAAATTGAAGACGACGCGAACAAGGAGCACCGGTACGCGACGGACAGCCATGGACCCCAACCTACGCGTCACCCCGACCCTCATAGCCTACCACCTCGTGTACAGAAACCAACGCAGACGCCGTAGAAGGTCAGAACAACCCCCAGGGGCAAAGGGGGGGTGGGGTGCAAGGGGCAAGAAACATAACCCACACCCCACAAAATACAAATACAACCTGCACAATAATTACCTCCATGGTCTGGCCACTACGGGGGGCGTGTCCACCAATCCCACGTCCCGCCACAATGGAAGTGGACGTGGACACGTACCCGTCACCACCACAATGGTGGTACGGGACGTCCCCACGCCCCCCAGAGCGTGGGTACGGACCGTACCATGCCTACCCCTACGTCACACCAACAATGGCGGTACGGCCTGTACCCACGTCCCAAAGGCATGGGTACGGGCCGCACCCCCAAAGTTGGGGTGCCGTAGGGGTACGGGCCGTACCCAGGGCATCAGCGCGTGGGTACGGCACATACCACGCCTACCCCTACGACACACCAAAATGGCGGCACGGCTGGTACCCATGTCCCAAAGACATGGGAACGGGCCGCACCCCCAAAGTTGGGGTGCCGTAGGGGTACGGGCCATACCCAGGGCATCAGCGCGTGTGTACGGCACATACCACGCCTACCCCTACATCACACCAACAATGGCGGCACAGCCGGTACCCACGTCCCAAAGGCATGGGTACGGGCCGCATACCCCAAAGTTGGGGTGCCACAGGGGTACGGGCCGTACCCAGGACATCAGCGCGTGGGTACGGCTCGTACCACGACAGTGGACACATACATAGGGGTGGGTGCCCATCACTCCCAGCAGTGCCCAGACATATGAGGGGTGGGTGCCTATCACTCTCAGCAGTGGCCAGACATATGAGGGGTGGGTGCCTATCACTCCCAGCACTGCCCAGACATACGAGGGGTGGGTGCCTATCACTCCCAGCAGTGCCCAGACATATGAGGGGTGGGTGTAGAGGACCCCCAGCAGTGGACAGAGCCATGGGGGTGTGTACATCACCCTCCGATGAGCCAAACTCCATGGATGCATGAAGGCATACACAATGTGCGACAATGTTGAGAGTGCCGTGACAACACATCACTGACTGCATTGTCCCACTCCCATGAGGATGGATGTCCTTCCCCCACTGCATGACACACCACATGTGGGTGTGATGACAAATTACACATGCATACCCACCCCTGGCGGAGGCAGCACAATACATACACTGAGATCATGCAACAAGACAGTATCCTCATGTCAAACACCACTAAAGTAAGAGAGCCTAAGGGAACACACACTGTCACCCACATACCAGGAATGATAGAAATGCACAGGTGCCAGGGCAGCCAACAAGTTGTAGCCTCCCATGGAAGGAAAAGGGTGGAGTACACACAGATACAATGCCCACAATTGTCAGTCAGGTGCCCAAATACCCTGCAGAACACGTAACACATGTGTGTGAGGCAGGGAGTACACACATGCATAGTGCGGAAAAGGGAAAATGTCCACATGAAGTCATGTCAATACATTCCATACACAAGTACAGTGTCCAGCAAGGATGCCACAAACGATGCAGGTGGAGACATAGCAGAGCATGCATGGCGAAAGTCGAAGGGACGTGTAACACACCCAGGAAATGTTGACACAGCTCAGCACAACAATTGGCAAACACCCTGCAGGGAAGATGGCAGGTGCCACAGAGTAAGGAACACACCTTGGGACAATGTCGCCATGCAGTAAGAGCTAACATCACCTAAGAATACATGCAGTCACCTTGTGACGGCGTGCAGATACCAGGGTCCACCTCATGAGCAGCACACTACTACATTTCCCAGACACACAACACATCATCCCCACCCCAACTCAGGGAGCAGCAGCACCAACAGCAATACCAGAAAAACATTTGTGTGAAAAGGAAAAACAAAAAACCACAATCAGCATTTCGAAGAAAAGTAGCTACAGTACACTCTACACCATGCCCATGCGCCACGCCAGATGCGAAGTCTTGGGGGGGACACGTCGGGACGTGTCTCCCCTAGCTTGCCTGCACAGTGCACTGTACCATATCATCCACAGAGTGGGGGGCATCATGTGGGGGGGAAGAACCAGGCACCGCAGGGAAAGGAGGGGCACGGGTAGGTGTCATGGGTGCAGGGACGGACGACTCCACCACAGGGGGTGGGGCAGCGCCAAAGGAGGAGGTCAGTATGGCGCTGCACACGGCAGCAAGCTCTTCCAGTGTCTCCCCTGCACCTGAAGGAACCACAGGCCCCAAGGAGGGGGGGGGTCGGAGGGATGGGTCGCAGCGCAACTGGGGGAGGGTGTGGACAGGGGGGAATCAACTACCCTGCCCGGGGAATCCCTCAAAAGTTTGCGGGGTGGTGTCACACTGGGGCAGGGGACGGACTGGCCATGAAGGACTCACTGTCCGACTATTGGGCAGGAGAGCCAAGGGGAGTGGGTTCGGAGGTAGTGGCTCGTGAGGACTGCGGACTCCTACTGTGACAGCGTGGCTGCTGTATTACCCCCGACCCAGTGCCTGTGCCTTCTCCCCCCTGTGTGTGTGTGACAGGAGGTGTGCGCTTGGCCTCGATCTGGTGGTGTGCTGCCTGTGTCTGGTGGGGTGCGAGCATGGGGACGTCTGGGTGTGTATGGGACAGGCATGGAAGTGGGAAGTGCGGATGGGGCCGGGGTGGGGGGGACGGAGCGCTGCAGGAGAGCCACTGCTGCCGTCAGTGATGAGTCCATGGACCTCAGCAATATCCGTGTGTCGGACATCGCTGATGACATGCCCTCCATGTACGACACCATCCGTGTCAGCAGTCTGGTGTGGCCATGGAGGACACGCAGGAGCCATGTCTGACCAACCTGCAACTGGCGCTGAATGTCCACAGACTCTGCATGGACGGCAGCAGGGGAGACAGGGGCAGGGGGTGCGGTGCCATGCACGAAGGAGACATGTTTGGTGTACCACAAACTCCCCTCAGAAACCAGAACCCCTCATCCGACTAGCTTAGTGTCCCATTCGTTAGCCGAGGTTGAGCTCGGCGGTCCCAATGTATAGACAACCCAGAACAAGCGCTTGACATTATTCTCACGAATGGTGGGAATCAGACATACCTCGACGTCATTATTCTCAGATCAGTCCACAACAGAATAGACACAGACACGGTAAAGTTAAAAGTGTTCATTCAATGAACCTCGCGTCCTAAGATGCAGTACTGTGGCTAACATAAGCAGACAAATGGTTAAGTTCAGAAGCATCATCAAAGTTGCAATATCATAGACAATGAAAGAAGCAATCATGAGTAAATGACAGTGGAAACAGCAATCTTCCTGTCGCCAGTAAACCAATAGTAGTATCATTCGACTAATAGAAGGTCTCTAGGCTAGAACGGGGGACCCCCCACTCTACAGATCAGCTCAGTGGTATCACATCACAGGATCATCTAGTCTCTTCTCCTGCGAAAGTTCCCCATCACAATGAAACTCAAACATGCTGCACTACAATATGGCAAGCATTCGTCTATCAGGTATCTGCAGCTGCGTGCATGTAATGGCTAAATAGTGGGCCGATCAACTTGCACACAACAACATGCACCGTCTTGTCACCCAGAATGTTTGTGTACACAATGTACAGTACAAGCTTGCTGCTCACTGTGAAGGATGTCACACAACTGACAGTCCTCATGTGAAGCTAACTCGAGTAGGCATTTTAAAAACGATTGCACGCAACTACAGTGTCGCGTGCAAAAGCAGCAAAATTGGCAAGATGGCTCACTAACAACTAACGCGGTGGTGCCAACTTAGCATTGTACATAGGGAGATAGGAATCATGACTACACCCCCCCTTGTTCGTACCACTAACCACTAGGGGCGCTAAATCGAGAACGCAGAGTTCAAGTCTGATACAACGGAACCAAGGGCATGAACTGGAAGTCCATAGAAGGGAAGCGAAAAAGTCGGAAAAGAAATGTCAATGATGAACGATGTTGCAGGGAAATGAACCATGTAAAAGGGGAAAACCATAACATCGATGGATGCACCATGAAATGAGCAGGGCTAAAGTCAGTCTATCAAGGTATAAGCTCAATAAGTCGCAACAGCTTCCAAGAAGAAATCATTTGTATGTTCCGCAAAATTATCTGCCATCCAGTTCAGCAGGGAGAAAGAACACATGTGTTCCTCAACAATCGGGGCATCCAGCACCATTTGTGGACAACAGGTGGGGACATCAAGATAACTTCTGGATAAGAATTCAGTTGCAGCCGTTCCGATGTCCCAATTCCCAAGGACTCCATGTGCTGCAGCACAGGCCGTAATCCCGACGCCAGAGCAGTCCAACTCATGAGCCACTAAGGGGCTCATCAGTCGATCATAATCCGGGTCAGGAGACACCGAGTTACACAGGCACAAATCCAGAGCCCATTCGAATGGACAATCTAGGCAATGAAAGACAGGTTGCACGCAGGTAAAGAAGGGAAACCGGAAGGACAATCCATAGGCACTGCTTAAGGTCGCCAGCGGCAGACTGCCGTAGAATTCAAGCATCTGTTTCCGAAGATGGAGCAGCCGGTGCATGCTGTCTTCTAACGCAAGTTGTGAAGCCACAGCGTAGTACGCAGATCAACAATAGCACCCTAGCCACGAGTGCGAGAAGCAAAGGGAGACCTCCGAAGAAGCTAGAACAAATCGAATGATGAAATGCGGGATCACACCAAACAGAGTATGGAAGGAGGTCACGAGGCCAGAGCACACAATTCTGAAAAAAACATCCAGGCCACCTGTTGACGAGGCATGAAAGATAGTCTGAATCCGAGTCCCAAATATGTAGTGGGAGAGCACTGTCCAAAAGCGCTTGCACCTCTGTGCGCGTGTGAGTTACGTGAAGGACAAATGTTTCTCGGTATGAAGTCAACACAACTTGTTTTTGAGACAATAGAGCCCTTATTCTGCACATCTTGTTGAACTCTGCTTTCAAGGTTGGAATGGAAGGCCAGATGGATACATTTGACAAATAACAACCTAGGCAATCGTAACTGATAAAACTGAATGTGTGTCACAAGGTCAAAAGGAGAAAACTGAAGACAACAATGAACATGAAAATACGTATCTATTTATTTTCTTAGTTAAAATCATTCATAGGAAACTGAATGTGAACAACAAAGTATTCTGCAGATATTTAAGTTAAAATCATGACAATCATAAAAATTGTGTTATACATAAAAAAATCAACAATATTACAAAGTGACTAACTTATAATCGTCGCGCGTTTCGGCGTGAGTGACGCCTTCGTCAGGACAAAGTCACAGTTCCTGTAATCGAGAAAAAGGCTATTTAAACAATAATTTAACAATTTATTCTCATGTAATACATTTAACATTGTAGTCGTGTTTTAACATGACCAACACATATTTATTATAGTTAATTTATGGTATGTCTTCATAGAGAATTACAGTGCGTATGGTGGAATTCTGCTATCAATAAGTGATATCCAGTATTAAACGAACTTCTGTGAAGAAGAGGGGAAAGAAATAGAAATGGTGAAGAAGGGAATGAATACGTGTGAAAGTGAATACGTGAATAGGAAAGCTAGAAATGGATACATCCAGCCGGCCATGCGGGGGTGGGAAAAGGACGTAATGACAGAAAACCACTCGTAGTGATACAGTCACGATGTGAGCAATTCCCGGAAGCATCCCACAGCAAGCTTCTTCATTGAACAGCACATAATTACCATTATCAAGCAGCGCACAAGACGGGGTCATGACTGGCACACAAATCCACCTCAGAATACAAGCTAAATCATGAGCGTGCATATGACATGCACCATGCAATTGAATCTGCCTACACACTACAGAATGATCCGGAGTGGAAGTGCACCCTTCACCTTTTAAATACACCTCCTTGCCGCCTCTCACGCACCTGTTGTCCCCTAGCATGGACACAAGGGACCCGAGCAAGTGGGAGGGCGGTGATGGGACTGGACAGGTCCTCCGCCTGACTCCCCTCGGCCTACGTGCCACTTGCTGCGCCAGACTCCCCAGCACTGGTGCCCCGGTGCTGGATCCCTCCCCCACGTCCGTGCCAGTGTCTCTCTCGGTTTCCCCCGACGATGCTGTGGGCAAGGTGAAGAGACAGGAAATTATCAGACACCTGTAGACATATGACACATGAGTCCAAACTACATAGGACACACCGCATAGCATGAACAGCAACATGAGTGACATCTACAATACCACAAACATATGTAGGCCCTGCACCACACAGTTGGTTTACCCACCATGCCACTGTGAAACAATGGGGAGCATGACACAACAGTAAATTTACTTGATATCAATTGATACAGAGGAGCTACCCTCTGTGGACAGTCGGGCACTGCATCACTGGCATGGCACAGTCTCCTACACCCGCAACTGTCCCCTGATGCCAGGTACACGGATAATGACACCTGACATGTAACTACCGGCGTTGCACGATGTGACTATGTCATGTGTGTGTCAAGTGTTCCCATGAGCTTGCTGTAGTTGTTCCGTGACATGCATCTGCAGTTGCTGCATCCAACATGTGTGTGCATGTGGATGGGCATGGCACACTATTACGCACACCAGGCCACATGTGGAATCAGACGTAACGGGTGTATGCATGCATCGCACATGGCCTTGCGAGACAAGGACATATCTGCGTAGTCTCAATGTATGTGTGATCATTCCTGACATGTACCCCTTCATGGCAAGGTGTGTGGACTGTCCTATTTCAAGGACATGTGACCTGTGCCTCTGGTGTTCCGCAACCGGTCTGTATGGTGAAACATCCTTCTCATGCACATATGTGGTTGTCTGTCACTCCTGTAATACGTCTGCCTGTTCACTTACACTGGCTCACAGCTAGTTCCATGGCATGTCATGTTGACCTTGAGCACCCACGTGTGTAGCTGACTGTTGGCAGGGGTGTCACCTGGCTGGCATACATGTCCTGGATGCATTGCACAGTACAGACTCTGTATGTAGCATATGTGTATTAGCTGTTGAACATGTGCTCAGTTCATTGACAGTGGTGTAGTGCTGTACTCAATCTTCGTTATTCCTTCCAAATTTCTGCAGGGCACCGCCTCTCCCCCGACCAATGCCAGACTTGGCTGCAATGAGGGAACGTGACTGTATACGGCGCTACCACTTCTCCCAACCGTTGATTGACGACTTGACCACAAGGCTGGAACCACACCTCCAACCGCTACACAGGTATCCTACTGCACTGACGAAGATGAAGGTGATGGCAGCCCTACATTTCTTTGCCACGGGTATGTTTCAATTGACCATAGCTGATGTAGGTGGCATGTCCCAAACAATGTTCAGCCGTGTCCTGCATGATGTGTTAGAGGCCATGTTGGTACACCTGGATGAATTCATACATTTCCCGACTCGTGAGCAGTTGACAGGTGTCAAGGGTGAGTTCTATGCCCTGGGAGGGATGCCCCACGTCATTGGGGCCATTGATGGGACACATGTGGCTTTGGTACCACCACACGCACAGGAGGTAGCCTTCCGTAACCGCAAACATTACCACTCCATCAATGCCCTTGTGGTATGTCTTGCTAACATGATGATATCCCATGTCTGTGCCCGTTTTCCAGGATCAGCACACGATGCCTAAATCATGAGGCGTAGCAGGGTGCCTGAAATGATGCTGCAGCTGCGCAACGAACGTGCATGTCTTGTTGGTGGGTATACTCTGTTAGTCCTGTATTCAGCGGTATCTTAATATCTTACTGCTTCTCCTGACCCACTTCTGTCCATGATGTTTCCATGTAGGGGACGCTGGCTATCCGAACATGCCATGGCTGATGATGCCACTCCACAACCCCAGAACAGCTGCAGAACACCGGTACAACGACACCCATGGGCAGACGAGGCGCGTGATAGAGAGGACATTTGGACTCCTGAAGAGCAGATTCCGGTTCCTCCACAAGACCGGCGGCGCACTCCCATATGCCCATGCTGCACAACATGGCAGTGGAGAAGGCCGTGCCACTCATCCTGGATCCGGATGAGCAGGATAATCCACACGTTGAGGATGAGGGGCTCGGGCACGAGGCAAGTGAGGATGAGGATGAGGACATCCGGAGTCAGCTTATCCGCAACTTCTTCTCATGATGGTGAGTCCCTGTGTCTGAGTGTGCACGCTTTGAGCCTTGTGTGGCATGTGTTGCAATGTGTGTGTCGAGCTGACTGTGTGCTAAGTGACTTGGAGGTGTGTTCTGATGTGTCATTCAAGTCATGATGTCATTCCCCAAATTTCAGCGGGTACACATGTTTCATAATTAGCATGGTGACAACATAAATCCTGTAGAGTGCATGTACATGTCTGCGGATTATGAAATGAAATGAAATGAAAACAAATTTATAAAGCACATGGCTGCCCTTGAGCGTCCCAGCGCTGAGTAATACACTGAACCACTACCCCAGGACACCAGGAGGGACCTACAGAGGGAAAAGATGAGTCTTCAAAGTTTTACGGAATTTTGTCAGGTTGGGTTCTTTACCCAGAGCCGTTGGTAAAGTATTCCAGAGTAGACCCGCATTAATGGAAAAGCGACGTCCACCCGTTTTCACCTTTTTTGCTCTGGGTATCACTACAAGGTTCCCAACTTCAGAGCGAAGGGCGCGAGTAGGTTTATAGGAGCGGATCAAATCTCTAAGAATGGGGGGGCCGGATCCTTGTAAGGCCTTAAACACTATGCAGAGGGATTTGAATTTGATGCGTGCTCTAATTGGTAGCCAGTGCAAGGCCTTCAAAGCAGGCCGAGCTGAAGAGCTTTTGGCTGTACCAGTGAGCATCCGCGCGGCTGCATTCTGTGCTCTTTGGAGCACATTCAAAGTGGCTTCAGGTGCCACCAGGAAGAGGGCATTGCTATAGTCCAGCCTCGAGAGCACCAATCCCTGGACCAGAAGTCTCCTAGAATTATCAGGAAGAAGCGGCAGAATTTTTCGGGCTGACCGGAGCAGCCCGTAGCACGTCCCTGCCACTCGCTTGGCTTGAGTAATCAAAGACAGCTCAGGTTCCAGCCATACCCCAAGACTTTTTATAGAGCCCTTGGGGGCCGGAGGGGCTCCCAAACTGGCCGGCCACATAAATTTGGGCAGTGACGAGCACAGATTGCCAAGAAGCATTAGCTCCGTTTTTGACCCATTCAGTTTTAGCCGGGAGTCCGACATCCATGCCATGATGTTGGTAAGGCAGGCAGCGAACTTCACCCCCTGACTTTCCGATAGAGACAGGGAAACAATCAATTGAGTGTCATCTGCATAAGTTGCCATCGTCACACCAAAAGGTGCCACAACCTCCTCCAGCGGGGCCATATAGACGTTAAACAGTGTGGGGCTCAACGAGGAGCCCTGCGGGACTCCACACTGGAGGGGAATAGGCAGGGATCTAAAATCGCCGTCGCAGACCTGATAGAAACGATCACTCAAGTATGACTGAAGCCACTGGAGGGCCAAGCCTCCTACTCCAATCTTTCCCAGACGGTGGATCAGGATATTATGGTCCACCGTATCGAAAGCCGCGCTTAGATCCAGGAGGACCATCGCGGCGGAACCTCCCGAATCTAAGATACATCTGCCTTCTTCCACCATCGCTAACAAGGCCGCGTCAGTTCCCTGACCTGGGCGAAAGCCAGTCTGCGTCCGGCCTAGTAGATTGTTAGCTTCCAGGAAGCCGGAGAGCTGGCGATTAACAAACTTCTCGGCGATCTTATTCAAGCAAGGCAGGAGTGAGATAGGGCGGTAATTTGCCAGATCAGTAGGGTCAAGGTCAGGCTTTTTCAAGAGTGCCTTGACAATTGCCTGCTTCCAGCTGGGTGGGACAATGCCATGAGTGAAGGAGGCATTCAAAAGGTCAATTGCAGGACCAACAATAGAATCCACACATTGTTTGAGGATCCGAATGGGCATGGGATCCAGCGGGGAGCCACTCTTCAGAGCCGAAAGCTCCTCACAGAAGGCCTCCCTTGAAATGGGGGAGATTGTATCTAGTCCCTTCACACCTAAAACCCCCTTGGGGGCTGCTGTGCTCATATTTCCTAAACTAGGGGAAAGGCTAGCTAGGATGTTCCGTATTTTGGTGTCAAAAAACTGAGCCAGCTGATTGCATTTGTTGGAGTTCTCCGCCTGAGAGGTTGGGGAGGTGGGAACCGTAATAAGCTCTTTGAAAATCTTATAGGTTTCCCTAGAAGAGTTGCCTGCCTTATTTATTCGCTCCTCAAAGTAGGCGGCCTTAGTAGATATACGTGCAGCTTTGTATGATCTCATGGCTTCACGATAATTGTCTTTACTATTGGCGGCCCAGTCCTTCCGCCATTCCCGTTCAAGCCTTTTGCAGTTCTTCCTAATCAACCCCAGCTCTGGGGTGTACCAGGATGACTTGAGGCTGTTATTTTTATTTGTGCACTTTTTGACGGGAAGAACCGCATCTAACGCGTGGCGTAGCCAATCATGGAAAGCAGTGTCGGCCTCCAAAGGCCCACAACCAGGGGGGGGAGTGGACTCAGCGAGGGTACGTAAGAGGCTGTCAGTAGGAAGTTGGGACCAAATTCTCTTGTAGATAGGGGGAGTCTTCTGAAGCCGAGAGCGAAAAGGGTCCAAGCTGACATTAAGCTCCCCTACCACCAGGAAATGGTCCGACCAAGGCAAGGGAAGAGGGGATCCTATTTGAAGGTGCGCAATGTTTGAAAACACACAGTCCAACAAGTGACCCTTCACATGCGTGGGTTCCACGTTGTGTAAATTGAGATTAGCTGTTCTAAGTCCCGATCTAAGGTCATTTACACTCTTATCTTTCTGCAGGTCGAAATGGAGATTAAGATCCCCCAAAAGCACAAAGTAGGAGGAGGATGCCGCAAGGACGGGGACATAGTCCAAAATTGAGCTGGCAAATTGTTTAATCGTCCCGGGGGGGCGATAGACCAACAATCCAGCTAAAGAGTAATTAGGAGAAAGCTGTATGTGAAAGTGACCGCTTTCAGCGTCTAGAATAGGAACTCTGACTACTCTACACGAAAACTTGTCCCTATAAATGATGACTAAACCACCTCCTTTTCCTTGCGGTCTATGGAGGCAGTGAATCGAGTAGCCGGGAGGAAGAGAGTTAACTAGGTCAAAGTCTGAGGAGTCTGACGTCCAAGTTTCAGTGAGATATAAGATATCTAAACTAGTGTCTTGAATCAGCTCAGAGATTTGAGTAGAATGCTTAGGTAAGGATCTACAATTAAGTAGTCCTAATTTGAAAGGGTCCTTCACAGGGGTTTTGTTACCACTCTCCTGGTTTCTAAGGGAGGGGCAGTACTCACAGGGTATGAAAAGGGCATCCGGTCTAATTCCGTGTGTGCAATAACGTGAGTCGGTCGGCTTTAGCATGAGTAAGTCTGTTTTTGAGTATTTAGTAAAGTTACCTGTGGAGACCGGCAGGGTCCCTGGTCCAAGGTCCGTTCTGGCCCGGACGGGCCCAGACGGGCTTGCGTCTGGCGCGCCTCCAGCGCGCCATCGGCGCGCCCGCTGCGCCCGCCCGCTGCGCGGACAGGAATTTGCCGCCATTTGTGAAGCGCGAGGGGCAGGAAACGCCCTCGCACTAGACCGCCAACCGAGCAACCGCCTCACCAAAGATGGCGGATGCGTCCGGTCGCGCTAGTTGGCAGTCGAACAAAAGCCCCAGAGCCCTAAAAGCGGCTCAAAGATGCCCCTTAGTCCCTCAAAACATAAGTAGCAGCAACAGAGTAAAAAATACAATTTTTAAAAGCAACAATCATGTAGTTAAAAACGATCCCAATAATTTTTAAAAAGGTAATTACTAGCTCTTCGCTGACTTGTTGTGTGTCTGTCCTCCCCAGCTTCCTGCGGCTGTCGTCTGCTCATGTCATCATTGCACTCCTGCTATTCCTCATGAGTATCGCAACGTGGGCTGGAGCAGAGTTACATGCACAGACATGGTGAAAAGTCATTTTGGGTAAGGAGTGCAGCAAGGCGTTTTGTGGGTGGTACGTGTTTGAGATATGTGGGGACTGCTCCTGTGCATGTTGTGTTACCATGCATACATGTCGACCCACCATGACGTGTTGCATGGCTCCCATGAATTGACACTCAGTCACCCTTCCTGACAGTCATCTGTAATGGATTGTGGATTCTGATGAAGGCATCAATGTGTGTATAACGTCCCTCAGGAGCATACGGGATGCCAATGGTGGACATGGTGTGGGACATCCCCATATGAAGCTCAATGGGGAATTGTACACTCTCCGTGTGCAGCAAGGGGTGTGAGGCTCAACCCCTTCACTTGTGTGCCAGCTCAGTAGGTTGTACCACATCTGTGTGTTGCAGGGGGTGTCCAGTGTAGGTCACACATGGTCAGCCGAATGACCTGTGATACTGTTCCAATGGATGCAATTCCATTTGTGTGAGGCTTAGTAATAAAGGTGTTCGTCACACTCAAAGGTGCCACATCTCTGTCAATGCAGGTTTCTTGCCACTTGGCATGCGGCATCTCTGGCATACTTGCTGTCGATAATGCATAGGAGTCCATGTGTAGTCTAGCGACATGCATGCAGTTGCTCATGGATTAGGCTCTCTATTGGGCACGAAGTACATGGTCGTGTATGTTTTTTAGCAAGGTCGACCACACAATGGGCCATCACCAGCTGCTGAGGGTGTGTCTCCTGTGCGCAGGTCGCCCTTCAGTTTCCTGATCCGGTTTAATGGCTCTTTGGTGATTGTGCATGCATTGTCTTTGGGTGTGCCATGTGACACTGGACACTCCTTACTTTACACACGCGCCTGTTGCATTTGTCCTTCTGACATCCTAGTCTTTGTGTGCAAAATGGGGCATTTTTCAGGGAGATGGCGCCTGCTGCTGCGGGCCCTGCACAAGCACCCAGTGGCCACACACACGAGATGGTGTGCATCATGTTTGGCTCGCTCACATATGCCATGCTAGTCCACAGCATCTGTGCCTCATGCTGAAACGCCCTCTGCATCATGCACATGATCCACAGATAGATCCACTCCAAGTTACGACAGACCATCACCCAGGTACATGACAACATCTGTCTCATATACTGCCCTGCCCTCTACGGTGCAAGTACATCCGCACTCCCAGGAACATGGTCCACTTCCAGGGGGCATCTGCACACCTCAGCTTCTACACCCTGCGCCCCAGCCACCTCACCGTCCACCATAGATAGCTGCAATGGATCACTGTCTGCTGCAGGATGACCTCCACACTCCCCACCCACACTCAGGAGGCAGTCCACAACCCCGACCCCAAACCTACCTTGTGCGTCTGTCATCCTAGATCCCGTTGGGCCATCTCCGTGCATCCAACCTTGCCCTGGCCACCGTTCTTCACATCCACCGTACTCCAGCATACAGGACATTGTTCTCCCACCTGGCAACACATACCTGGGACTCCCTCCCCGGATACCTCCACATGGGCCATGACCTCTACGCCTTGATGATGATCTCCCAAATAGGTGTGTCCACACAGTTTAGCAAGCCCCCCTCAGCAGCCAGAGGCCATCACAGGTGAGTGTTGTGCTCAATGCCTACATTGAATGATACCTTGTGACCCATGTGTGTCCTGTACCAGATTCTGATCCCAGCGTATGGATGGCTGGAGTTAGTTCAACACTCAGGCATAGTCAGACATTTCCACACACATATGTCGTTGAATAATGCAAAATTACAGCAACATCTCATGTGCAGAACAATGTGAATTTATTTTTGGTGGGGTGAGTCTTTTGGTAGATGTGCCAAGGTGCTCTACCGGGGGAATAGAATCCAAAGTTCACAGGGGGGATGGCATCCTTGTCAGTTGGAGTCATCAGAGTCCAGACCACAATGTTGGTCATCATTGGTCAGACTGTGACCAGCAAGTCCATGTAGCAGAGAATGTCATTGGGTGAGGTGCTGCTGTTGCGCCAGAGGACCAGGTGCCAGGCGACCTGGGAGACGGTGATGGTCCGGTAACTCTCACGGTCTTTTACGTGGATGACCCAATTTCCTCCGGGGGCTCTCAGATGCAGGCCTTGACGATGTCAGGGACGCTCCGTCAGACGAATCCTCCTCCTCCTCGTCCCTCCCTGTGTCTGGTGCTGGTCTACGCCTGGTGGTACAGGGAGGGTTTGCCAGGCTTTGGGCGATCTGACGGAGTGATTGTCCCACGTCCCTGTGCACCGCCAGGAGGTCAGCCAGTCTTGCCTCCATCCGTCCTTGGTGTTGTTGATGACTGGCATGATGCTCGACCTGCAGGTTCTTGATCTCATCGAGGGTCCCCTGCATCCCGGAAAGTTTGGACACGACCTGGTCCATGCCTCTGGTGTCACGCCGGTATGAGTCCAGGATGTTGCGTATGTGTGTCATACCGGGGTCCCGAGCTGGCTGGTCAGGTTCGCGCCTCCGCCTGCCTCCACTCCCACCACCCCTGCCCACACGAGCCTGGCCTGCCGTTGTGGGCACATCGGGTCTCCGGGACCCCTGAGGGATGGCATTTGCAGGGTTGCCTGCCTCCTCCTGGGTGCCCGGAGAACCTTGTCCCTCCTGGTCAGACTGGCTGTGTTGTTCAGTGCGAGCAGAGCTCCTGGGTGTCTCCTGGGATGTGGCAGGAATGGGGGTGGTGGTTGGCACAGATGTACCTGACGCAGGTGCTGCAGGGGCTTGTACACCAGAGGGGCCAGGTTGGTCCGGGTCATCCACGGAGTGGTGAGAGTCGTCGCTGCCGGTGGGATCGTCTTCACGCAGTGCCTGGGACTGTGATTCTTCCCCCCCAGTGTTGGGGGGAGATCGTCGACGTTGCCCTGTGTGTGAGAGAGAGACAATGTTAGTGCTGTTTCATGCCACATCCATGTTTCATACATATTCTATTTGACACAGTTCACCCAGGTAGTTGGATGTCCCTAGCATTCCTCTCAGTGTCCACTTGGGGATGGGCATGTTGCGGGGGACAGATTGGGATGTTCTCCTGAGTGTTTGACCTGTACATTGTTGGCTGTGATGCTTATTTGGCTATGGATTGGTCTTGTTGTGTCACATGTCCAATGTGGGAGTGTGTAAATCCGTTGCCTGCCCCGGGGGTGTGTGCTTGTGTTAGGGGGGGGGTTGTGACCGGGCCTGGTGTTGTGTGTAGTGTGAGTTGTCATTGGGTCTCCCAGGTGATGTGTCTGTCCCCTCATGGTGCATGCTGGCATGACAGTGTGTGTGAGTTCCTGTGCTAGATACCTGTGCTTGTGGAGTTGGTGTTTGGGTGAACAATGGTCCCAGGAGGGCCTTGTGCTGCATACAGCAGGGCCCAGTGTCATCTACCTTGTCAGTACTTTGCCAGTCCCTGTGCATTGTGCATGGGTATGTACCTATGCCATTTGGGCTGAGGACATTGTTGTCTGCGTCTCATTTTGACAATATGTTGTGTGGGGTCCACCCTCCCAGCCTCCTGGACATCCAGTCTTGTGTTTGCTGTAGCCTTGGACATGGCCTTGCCTTGATTTGTGACGGGTGAATGGTGACGATAGTGGCATGGGCGTGGTTTCTGGGTGTGGTTGTGTGCGGTGAGTGCTTGGGGGTAGGTGCGTGCATTTGTTGTGGTTGGCAGGCGCGCAACACCCATTGGACTCACAGGGCTTCAGCCCCCCCGTCGTGTGTGGCAGCCCGGGATGAGACAGCTTCCCGGCACACTCACAGCCACACCCGAGCACTTCACAGGTCTTTAACAGGCCATTTGCGTGTTAATGAGGCCTCGCTGTTGTTTCACCCCTTTAACAGCCCCTGCAGCTCCAATCTGCCTATGGCTTAAAAGATTCATCCCCCACGAAATTTTTTCTTAGCCTCCCCCGAAATTTTGCTCTAGTTGCGCCTCTGGTGGTTGGGGTGTGGATGCCATTCCCCCCAAGTTACATGAGTTGTTTGTGTACTCACCAGGCTCTGCGACTCCTTCCACTCCGTGTAGTCCCACCGGCGGTAGCATGGCCATCACCTTCTCCTCCCAGGGATGGTAGTGTACGGGTCTGCGGGGCGGCCCACCTCCAGTGATGTTGGTCTGGGCATGTTCTTCATTCATCTTCCTCTTGACCGCCCTGCGCAGATCGTACCACCTGGCTTGGCATTCATGCCTGGTCCTTCGGACAGGCGCAACAGCATTCACCTTGTCGACAATCCTCTGCCACATGGCAGATTTTGCAGCTATGCTGGTCTGTCTGACCAATGTTCCAAACAGCTGTGGCTCGACTCTGATGACTTTGTTGACAAGGAGCTCCAGTTCCGCCGTGGCGAACTTTGGATTCTTGTCTGTGGGCATGGTGTGGGGTGTGGGTGTGGGTGTGGATGGTTGTGTGTGTGTGTGTGTGAATGTGAAGAGGGGGATGTTTGTGGAAGTGGTTGTGTGAAGGTATGTGAGTGAAGGTGTGGCGAAGGTATGAGTTATGTGGGGTTGTTTGTCTGTGGGGTCTGGCAGCAGTGGGTCTGTTGCAAAGGCTCATGGGGTGTGTGTGTGGGCCCTTTTTATTGGTCCATTTTTGGGAGTGGCTGTGTTTGAATTTTGGTGGGTGTGTTATAAGTGGTGGTTGTGATTTTGGGCCTCTGTTTGCCTGTTTAGATGTGCCAGGTCAGTCTTTGAGATGTATTTTTTCATGTCGACGTGTTTTGTGTTGTTGTGTGAGTCGGATTGCCCTCCTTGTGCTGTTTTACAGTGTCCAGGTTCTGTAAGAGTATTTTTCGCGTAGGTACGATCCATACATATGCGATGCTGGGTGAGGGGGCTGGGGTACGGTGTTGGTGTGTGGCGCGTACATGCGGTGCAGGGGTTTGGTGCCTACATGCGGTGGGGGGGCTGGTGGTACAGTGCGTACATGCGGTGCAGGGCTTCGGTGCATACATGGGGTGGGGGGACTGGGGGGACAGTGCGTACATGCGGTGGGGGGCTGGGGGTACAGTGCGTACATGCGGTGGGGGGCTGGGGGTACGGTGCGTACATGCGGTGGGGGCTGGGGGTACAGTATGTACATGCGGTGGTACGGTGCGTACATGGGGGGGTACGGCGCGTACAGTTGCGGGGCTGGGGTACAGTGCGGACAGGGTGGTGTACGGTGCTGACATATTTGGGGGTGGGGGGGCTGTACGGCTCGTACATGGGCATGAGTTTACCCGTGTACATGTGTGCTACTGCATTGGCTCCGTAGGGGCCTTTTTACGTGCGATTGTGTATTCGGACGGGCGGTCGGGATCGTACTTGCGCGCTCGGACTTGTGTTTTACGATTTGTAAGTGAAACTGTCCGGATCACCTTCGTACACTTTTCCCGACAATATTCGGACGTGGACACTTTCCGACGCGCGTTCGTAGACTTTTCCCAACACTATTCGTAGTTCGTTTTTTTATGTCCCAATCGTACTTGCCAGTTTGTACGGTACTTGTGCGACTCGTACGTAAAAAAACATACGGATGCGGGTCGTACGCAAATTATTTTTAACGGATCGGAATCGGCACCTTAGTGTGTTATAAAAACACTATTACAAGTATACAGTTATCCATACCGTCACTCATAGAATCACTGAGTCCTATGTATACTTATTTATATACAACAACTGACACATACACTGGCTTTTATTTTTCTAGTTTGTTGGACATGTACCATTGAGACATATATTGGCTCATCGCCACACCCATAAAGATATTCACTCACCCAAACAACTGTTATAACATGTAGTTTTAACTTCATATACCTACTGAATCAACTATTCACACATCTTTGGGCAGTCAAACACCCCCCACCGAACCACACACACATTCTCTCTCAGTTAACTAATCAATTACTAATATAGACTTTCACGTAGCTAGTAACCAACTGGTGCAGCAGTTTACACACCAACTGACAAAGTGATACAGATATTCACACAGTTTAGTCACTATCCAATATATTTAGTGAGACACCATAAATTAGTCAAGTAAACAGTCAATCACACTGCTACTAAATCCTCCATCCAGATATTTATATTTATATATCCACTCATTCTTCAATGCAAATTTCTATATATATATATATATATATATAATACATATTTAAATAACGAACCAAACCACATTCACTGGATGATGTCATCAGGGATGTCATCAGTGATGTCATTTGAGATTTCATCAGTGATGTCACTGACCATGTCATGAGTGATGTAATATGTGACATCATCAGCAGTGGACTGCGGGCGCGTGAGATGTAGTTAGTACAACTAACTATATCAGAGGAATTTCAATGGTTTTGTTCGAGTGAAATATCCAGCTAACTATAACACCCCTAAAACCTTTTGTTTTTTCAGTGAATTTCTAAGGTTTTTTAAATGCTAGTTCCTAACTATATCAGGCCTGAAACCTATGTTTTTTACAGTGAATATATATATATATATATATATATATATATATCCACACAAGCAGGTTAGCCCCAAGGAGTGCAACCACCAGAAGATGCGTAGTTCAGTGCTTTTAATGAAAAACTTGCAAGCAGGCAGCCGACAAACGAATGCATAAAACAATCACAATGCCAGACGCGTTTCAGGAGTCCCATTTTCCTTTCATCAGTGGCAAGTAATGGCGGATAAGAGCATTGCTTCTTGCGCGCTATTTATTTCAAATCACCTGCCTCAGTGGGCGTGGCCTTCCTCAAAGCCTTCTGGTGAATGTAGTGCGCCAGGTAATCCCCAGTGGGTGCGCTCGTATCAGTCATACAAATAAAATAAAGTTATTACCCCAGTGGGTTAGAGCATTAACTCGACGGCATGCCTGCCCTGCTTTGCAGATTTTCAAATGAACAAGCTGGCACCAGTCCTGCACAGGCGTCAACTTCCTTCTCTCCGTAAATTGTAGCACCATCGTGGCGCCAACACGGACCTGTTTTCACACAGCGGGTCTCACTCCACGGCTGGGCAACAGCCGATTCAAATCCACACAAGCAGGTTAGCCCCAAGGAGTGCAACCACCAGAAGATGCGTAGTTCAGTGCTTTTAATGAAAAACTTGCAAGCAGGCAGCCGACAAACGAATGCATCAAAAAATCACAATGCCAGACGCGTTTCAGGAGTCCCATTTTCCTTTCATCAGTTCGCTCGTATCCCCACTGGGGATTACCTGGCGCACTACATTCACCAGAAGGCTTTGAGGAAGGCCACGCCCACTGAGGCAGGTGATTTGAAATAAATAGCGCGCAAGAAGCAATGCTCTTATCCGCCATTACTTGCCACTGATGAAAGGAAAATGGGACTCCTGAAACGCGTCTGGCATTGTGATTTTTTGATGCATTCGTTTGTCGGCTGCCTGCTTGCAAGTTTTTCATTAAAAGCACTGAACTACGCATCTTCTGGTGGTTGCACTCCTTGGGGCTAACCTGCTTGTGTGGATTTGAATCGGCTGTTGCCCAGCCGTGGAGTGAGACCCGCTGTGTGAAAACAGGTCCGTGTTGGCGCCACGATGGTGCTACAATTTACGGAGAGAAGGAAGTTGACGCCTGTGCAGGACTGGTGCCAGCTTGTTCATTTGAAAATCTGCAAAGCAGGGCAGGCATGCCGTCGAGTTAATGCTCTAACCCACTGGGGTAATAACTTTATTTTATTTTGTATGACTGATACGAGCGCACCCACTGGGGATTACCTGGCGCACTACATTCACCAGAAGGCTTTGAGGAAGGCCACGCCCACTGAGGCAGGTGATTTGAAATAAATAGCGCGCAAGAAGCAATGCTCTTATCCGCCATTACTTGCCACTGATGAAAGGAAAATGGGACTCCTGAAACGCGTCTGGCATTGTGATTTTTTGATGCATTCGTTTGTCGGCTGCCTGCTTGCAAGTTTTTCATTAAAAGCACTGAACTACGCATCTTCTGGTGGTTGCACTCCTTGGGGCTAACCTGCTTGTGTGGATTTGAATCGGCTGTTGCCCAGCCGTGGAGTGAGACCCGCTGTGTGAAAACAGGTCCGTGTTGGCGCCACGATGGTGCTACAATTTACGGAGAGAAGGAAGTTGACGCCTGTGCAGGACTGGTGCCAGCTTGTTCATTTGAAAATCTGCAAAGCAGGGCAGGCATGCCGTCGAGTTAATGCTCTAACCCACTGGGGTAATAACTTTATTTTATTTTGTATGACTGATACGAGCGCACCCACTGGGGATTACCTGGCGCACTACATTCACCAGAAGGCTTTGAGGAAGGCCACGCCCACTGAGGCAGGTGATTTGAAATAAATAGCGCGCAAGAAGCAATGCTCTTATCCGCCATTACTTGCCACTGATGAAAGGAAAATGGGACTCCTGAAACGCGTCTGGCATTGTGATTTTTTGATGCATTCGTTTGTCGGCTGCCTGCTTGCAAGTTTTTCATTAAAAGCACTGAACTACGCATCTTCTGGTGGTTGCACTCCTTGGGGCTAACCTGCTTGTGTGTATATATATATATATATATATATATATATATATATATATATACATATATATATATATATATATATATATGTATATTCACTGAAAAAAACATAGGTTTCCGGGGCGTTATAGTTAGCTGGACATTTCCCTCATACAAAACCCTAGAAATTCCCCTGTTATAGTTAGTTCAGCTAACTATAACTCGCGCCCCCGCAATGCACTGCTGATGATGTCACATATTACATCACTCATGACATGGTCAGTGACATCATCTCAACTAGCACAGTACCCCAGCACCGTACCCCAGCCCCGTACCTGGATGCACCATACCCCAGCCCCGTACTTGTACGCACCGTACCCCAGCACCGTACCCCAGCCCCATACTTGGACGCACCGTACCCCAGCCCCATACTTGGACGCACCGTACCCCAGCACCGTACCCCAGCCCCGTACTTGGATGCACCGTACCCCAGGCCCATACTCGTATGCACCGTACCCCAGCACCGTACCCCAGCCCCGTACTTGGATGCACCGTACCCTAGCACCGTAGCCCAGCCCCGTACTTGGACGCACCGTACCCCAGCACTGTACCCCAGCCCCGTACTTGGACGCACCGTACCCCAGCACCGTACCCCAGCCCCGTACTTGGACGCACCGTACCCCAGCCCCATACTTGGATGCACCGTACCCCAGCACCGTACCCCAGCCCCGTACTTGGACACACCGTACCCCAGACCCATACTTGTATGCACCGTACCCCAGCACCGTACCCCAGCCCCGTACTTGGACGCACCGTACCCCAGCCCCGTACTTGTACGCACCATACCCCAGCACCGTACCCCAGCCCCGTACTTGGACGCACCGTACCCCAGCCCCATACTTGTATGCACTGTACCCCAGCACCGTACCCCAGCCCCGTACTTGTACGCACCGTACCCCAGCCCCGTACTTGTACGCACCATACCCCAGCACCATACCCCAGCCCCGTACTTGTACGCACCATACCCCAGCCCCGTACTTGTACGCACTGTACCCCAGCACCGTACCCCAGCCCCGTACTTGGACGCACCGTACCCCAGCCCCGTCCCCCAGCATCGCGTATGTACGGACCTTACAACAACATTGCGTATGCAAGCACGGTACAACAACATCGCGTATGTACGCACCTTACATACGTGAAAACGACTCGTACTGAACCAGGACACTGTAAAACAGCACAAGGAGGGTCAATTCGACTCGCACAACACCACAAAATACATCTACAGTAGCAAAAATATCAAAATGACTGACCTGGCACATCCAAACAGGCAAACAGAAGCCCAAACTCACAACCACCTCTTATAACACACCCACCAAAATTTCAAACTCAGGCACACCTACAAATGGACCAATAAAAAGGGCACACACACACAAAACATGAGCCTTTGCAACAGACTCACTGCAGCTACAGAGCACACCCCAACAACTGCACCCATACACCTTAACATATACACCTTCACACAAACTCCTTCACACATACCCCCTCTTCACATTCCCACACACACCTTCATATTCACACCCACACACCCACAACCATCCACACCCTCGCCCCACACCATGCCCACAGACAAGAATCCAAAGTTCACAATGGAGGAGCTGGACATCCTTATCAACGAAGTCATCAGAGTCGAGCCACAGCTCTTTGGAACATTGGTCAGACAGACCAGCATAGCCGAAAAATCACGCCTGTGGCAGAGGATCGTCGATAGGGTGAATGTTGTTGCACCCATCAGAAGGACCAGGAATGAATGCCAAGCCAGGTGGTACTATCTGCGGAGGGCAGTCAAGCGGAAAATGAACGAGGACTACGCCCAGAGCAACATCACTGGAGGTGGGCTGCCCCGCAGACCGATACATTACCATCCCTGGGAGGAGAAGGTGATGACCCTGCTTCTGCCGGTGGAAGTACATGGACTTCAAGGAGTTGCAGAGCCTGGTGAGTACACAAACAACTTACGTAACATGGGGGTAATGGCATCCACACCTCAACTACACCAAATGCATGCAACTACCACCAAGCCCTCACCGGACACAACCACACTCAAAAACAACGCTCATGCCACTAACATGTGTATGTCCCATTCACAAAACAAGGCCATGCCATGTCCCAGGCTACACGAAGCACTAACCAAAGACTGGATGTCCGGGATGCTGGGAGGGTGGGGCTCACAAAACACATTGTTCAACTCTGAATCAGACACCATTGCCCTCAGCCCATATGGCCCAGGTACATACCCATGCACCATGCTCTATGCACAGGGACTGGCAAAGTACTGACAAGGTAGCTGACACTTGGCCCTGCTGTAGGCAGCACAAGGCCCTCCTGTGACCACTGCAAACTCAAACACCAACACAACAAGCTCAGATATCTAGAACAGGAACTCACACTCACTCTCATGGCAGCATGCTCCATGGGGGGACAGATACATCACCTGGGAAACCCACTGCCACATCACACTGCACCCACCAGCAGGCCCTGTCACACACACCCCTTACACAAGCACACACCCCCGGGGCAGGCAATCGATTTACCCACTCTCACAATGGACATGTGACACAACAAGATCAATCCATAGCCAAAAAAGCCTCCAAGCCAGAAATCTACATGTCAAACACTCAGGAGAACATATCAATCTGTCCCCCACAACATACCCATCCACAAGTGAACATTGAGGAGAATGCTAGGCACATACAACTACCTGGAGGAACTGTGCCAACTTGAATATGTATGAAGCATGGATGTCGCATGAAACAGCATCAACATTGTCTCTCTCTCACACACAGGGCAACCTCATGGATCTCCCCCCAACAATGGGGGGGAAGAATCACAGTCCCAGGCTCGGGAGGAACCTGAGCCCACCGGCAGCGATGCCTCTCAACACTCCGCGGATGACCCCAACCCACCTGGACCCTCTGGTGTCCAAGCCCCTGCAGCACCTGCTTCAGGATCATCTGTGCCAACCACCACCCCCATTCCTGCCACATCCCACGAGACACCCAGGAGCCCTGCCCGCACTGAACAACTGAACCAGTCTGACCTGGAGGGACAAGGTTCGCCGGGCACCCAGGAGAAGGCAGACAACCCCGCAACTGCCATCCCTCAGGAGTCCTGTAGACCCGATGTGCCCACAACGGCAGGCCAGGCTCGTGTGGGCAGGGGTGGTGGGAGTGGAGGCAGGCGGAGGCGAGAACCTGACCAGCCATCTGAAGGGACCGGTATGTCACACATACGCAACATCATGGAGGCATACCGGCGTGACACCAGGGCCATCAGCCAGGTAGTGGAGACCCTCACAGAGATTAAGAACCAGCAGGCCGAGCAACACGCCAGTCAACAAAAACACCAAGGACGGATGGAGGCAAGACTGGCTGAGCTCCTGGCGGTGCAAACGGACATAAGCCGTTCACTCCGTCAGATCGCCGACAACATGGGCAACCCTCCCTGTGCCACCAGGCGAAGACCACCACCAGCCACAGGGAGGGAGGAGGAGGAGGATTCGTCTGACGGAGCGTCCCAAGCATCGTCAAGGCCTGCATCTGAGGGTCCCGCGAGGAAGGTGGATCATCCACGGAAAAGACCGTGAGAGGCAGCGGACCATCCACATCTCCCAGGTCACCTGGCCTGGCACCTGTCCTTCATGCGCAACAGCATCACCTCATTCACTGACATTCTCTGCCACATGGACTTGCTGGTCACTGTCTGACCAATGATGACAAACAATGTGTTCTGGACTCTGATGACTTCAAATGCCAAGGATCCCATCTCCCCCTGTGAACTTTGGATTCTAGGCACACTGTATAGCACCTATTTTTTCCCACAAAACACGCCCCCCACCGAGAATAAAAGTAAATTTCTTTAATTAGATGTTGCAGTCATTTTGCATGAGTCCACAACATACGTGTGGGGAAATGTCAAACTATGCCTGAGTGTTGAACTAACTCCAGCCATCCATACCCTGGGATCTGAGTCCGGTACAGGACACACATGGGTCACAATGTATCATCCAAAACAGACATGGAGCACAATACTCACCCGTGATGGCCTCAAGCTGCTGAGGGGGGCTTGCAGTGCAATACTGTGCGGACAGACCATTTTGGAAGAGTATCATTAAGGCGTAGAGGTCATGGCTCATGTGGAGGTTCCCGGGGAGGGAGTTCCAGGTATGTTTGGCCAGGTGGGAGAACTATGTCCTGCATGTTGGAGTTCGGTGGATGTGAATAATGGTGGCCAGGGCAAGGTTGGATGCATGGAGTTGGCCCAAAGGGGTCTTGGATGACAGACATCCAAGGCTGATTTGGGGTCTGGGAATGTGGACTGCCTCCTGAGTGTGGGTGAGGAGTCTGAAGGTCATCCTGCAGCAGACAGTGATCCATTGCAGCTATCTCAGGTGGACAGTGATGTGGCTGGGGCACGGGATGTTGAAGCTGAGGGGTGCAGATGCACCCTGGATATGGACAAGTTTTCCGGGAGTTTGGCTGTACTTGCTCCGTAGAGGGCGGGGCTGTAGTTGACACGGCTGGTGTCGTGGACCTGGGGGACGGTCTGTCCTTGGAGTGGATCTATCTGTGGATCATATGCATCATGCAGAGGGTGTTGCAGCATGAGGTACAGATGCTGGTGAGTTGCATGGCAATTGTGAGCGATGAGTCCATGATGCACACCATCTTGTGTGCGTGGCCACTGGGTGCTGGTGCAGTGCCCTGGTGGGTGGGACACAAGGAGTTGACCCAGCTGTAAGGGGACAATCCTCAGATGATTACCTCAGTCCTGGCCAAGTTCAGCCTCAGGTGGCTGATGTTCAGCCATTCATCAACGGACCTCATGCTTTCTTGAAGGTTGGAACTGGCAATGGCTGTGTCTTTGGTGAGGGTGAGGAGCATGATGATGAGGTTGTGTGCGCATGTGATGGTGGAGAGGGGGGTCATGGACACATTGAAGATTGACACGCTGAGAGATGAGCCCTGGGCTATGTGCCAGATAACGCCACTGTACCACATGCTTATGGCTTGAGTCCCACTCCCATGGCCTTGCTGGTGAGCTACTTGGTGATTTCATCCTGGTCCATCCCCTGGTTACCAGTGTTGGAGATGTGTGAGCTGACAGTGTGTGAGCACATCGTGTATAATGCTGTGGAGAGGTCAAGGGGGGTGGCCTCACCATTGTTGAGCAGGGCAAAGTTGTCGATGTTGGTGGCAGTGATGACGGTTGCAGTGGGGTGATTACTCTGGAAGATGGTCTTGTGCAGGTTACCTGGAGCCTTTTGCGTGGAGGAAGTTTGTCAGTTGCACGTTGAATGTCTTCCTGATGACATGTGCCGGCTAGGTAAGCACGGTGATGTTCCTTGAGAGCCTGCGTTCCTGCCGTCCCATTGTCTAAGCAGGGCCTGGGTCACTGCACGCCTCTATTTACCATGGAATGTGGCTAACTCCAATGATACATACATGACGTGCTGGACGGGGGCTACAAGGATGGGGAATGATGTGGTTGAGATGTTGTGTGGGAAGGGGCCTGTTGGAGATCCCCAGGGGATGTTGCACATGAGCCGGGTGTTGTATCTCCTGATGATGGAAGTCCAAAACCTGTGTGGGGTTGGTCCCGCGTATAATAGTGTGTTCTGCCTCTGTGTGCCAAGGCTTGCGTGTATGTTCATGAGCTTGCAGTGGTAGAAAGTTGCAAGGGATTGGCTCAGCCTTGCAAGGGTGGGGTGTCTTTTGGATGGAGAGCTGATGTCAGTGCACTCACAATGCTGATGAGCTCCTTGATGTCGTGCGGTTTTTTGGCCTCGGCCCCATCTGAAGGATCTCCAATTGTCCTTGCTGATGATATGATGATGGCTGTGTGTGCCGTTTTTCAGGGTTGCAAGGCCACTGATGGTTATTTGTGTTGCAAGCTGTGCACAAGAGTACTGCTAGACGTGTATGAGTCCAGTAGGTCTGCCTTGTCCCAGGTGGCTTAATTGTTGATGTGCGTCACAGGAAAGTCCGTCAACGTGGCTAGATTGTTGGATCAGTTGCGGATCCAGTGTGTGAGGTTGCAGGGTGTGGCGGCAGTGTTGGTTCCAGTGTCCCACACAGGATGTCTGGGTTGACTTACATCAAGCATCTTTGGGGGATTGGTAGCGGGGTGTGTGGCAGTGTGTGTTTGTCGGAGACGTGGATGCTAATGTGGATGGACCAATGATGGATGATGGTGTGGTTCTCATCCAGCCAGAAGTTCCTGGCCCACAGCCACATGTATCCTGTGGATGTGAGGGTGTGCGTGAAGATGGAAGTGTTGATGGCTTTGCGGAATTGTGGATGTAGGCCTGGAGATCTGTAGATGAGTGTTACTCTGAGGGTTTGCAGGGGTTTTGTGCCAAACCGGATTTGTGACCCTGAGTGCGTACTTGGGAATAGATATCAATTCATCCTCCGGGATTGTTAGTGCCATCCCTGCGGGTGCTCTTGTATCCGTCTGAGATGGCAGATGAAGAAGTTGTGTGCTGAGGATGCTTTTATCCAGGTCACTGTCATGAAGGTGATGTGTGGGCCTGTTGTGTTGAGGAGGTAACAGAGTCCAATGGTGTGCTGTTGGACGGAGCCGGTGTGGAGTAGGAGGGACATGACCTGGTTGGTGTGACAGGGCCTGGAAGGCGGGGCAGCGCTGTGTAGGCAGTTGGAGTTGCACACTCAGCATGCGAAGGTGTCGTGTGTGTGCTTATGGTATGCCTGAGAGCAGGCGGTTGATTTTCGGTTGGACATTGCTTGGAGGGTGGCTGCAACATGAGACTGTTGTGTGATGTGGGTCATGCAAGGACATGAGGGTCGTGCAATGTGCACATTGCATGCGCTAACGGTCCTGCTTTTGGCACCGCGTGGCCGCAACAGTGGCACAGACAAGCTGATGACAGCCTTATGAATGGGTGGAGGGAAGAAGGGAGGAGCATCTTGGAGGCGTGTGGGTTGCAGAATCCGGGAACTTGGTGGGCCCTTGCTGCAGGGGCCGCAGCAGCAGGCAGCATGTACTGGAAACTAGGCCGAAAGTAGCACACAAAGACAAGGATGTCAGAAAGGACAACTGCAACAGGTGTACATAAAGGAAGGAGTGTCAGGTTACTCATGGCTCACCCAGAGAAAATGTATGAACAATCACCAAAGATGACTGACACATGGTCATGAAATAGAAGGCCGAGCTGCGCACAGGAGACACACCCTCAGCAGGCGTTGACGGCCCGTTGGGGGGAGCAACCTGCCCAAATACATACACAACCATGGAATTCATGCACAATAGAGATCATTAGCCATGAAGAACTGCATCCATGTTGCCGAACTACACATACACTCATATGCACAATCTTTGACAACTATGCCAGAGATGACGCATGCAAAGTGGCAAGAGACCTGCATTGACAGAGATGAGGCACTTTGGAGGGTGAAGAACACCTTTATTACTCAAGCTCACACTAAGGGAAATGCATCAATATGAACAGACTCACAGGTCATTTGACTGAACATGTGGGACCTACGCCGGACACCCCCTTCACAACACGGATGTTGTAAATCCAAATGAACTGGCACACAAGCTAAGGGGATGAGCCAAACACCTCCTGCTGCACACGGAGAGGCTGCAATTCCCCATTGAGCCAGTTATGGGGATGTCCCACACTATGTCCACCCGTAGCATCCCGTATGTTTCAGAGGGAAGTTTTACACACTTTGATGCCTTCATCAGAATCCAAAATCCATTACAGATGACTGTCACGAAGGGTGACTATCAATTCATTGGAGTCATGCTACATGTTATGTGCCCCATGGTGAGTCAACATGTATGCATGGTAACACAACATGCACAGAAGCAGTCCCCACACATTCCATCACGTACCACCCCCAAAATGCCTTGCTGCAATCCTTACCCAAAATGACATTTCCCCATGTCCGTGCATGGAACGCTGATTCAGCATACGTTGCAATACTCATGAGGAATAGCAGGAGGACAACAATGACACGAGCAGACAACATGCGCAAGAACCTGGGAATGACAAACACACAAGAAGTCAGCTAAAAGATTTATCCCCGCATACATGGTCATATACTAAACATGAACAATGTTGTCCCCATGCTAATTTAAAAGTAAGTGTCTCTCCTAAAATGCGTGGAATGACATCATCACTCGAGTGACACATCAGAACACACATCTAAGTCACTTAGCATACAGTCATCTGGACACACACATTGCAACACATGCCACCCAAGGCTACAAGCGTGCACACTCAGACCCAGTGACTCACCATTATGAGAAGAAGTTGCGTATGAGCTGACTCCGGATATCCTCCTCCTCACTTGCCTCGTGACCAAGCCCTTCATCCTCCATGGGTGGATGTTCCTGCTCATCCTGCTCCACGATGAATGGCACTGCCTTCTCCACTGCCATGTTGTGCAGCATGCAGCACACAAGGAAGATTTTGCAGACCTTCGCCGGTGCATATGGGAGGGACCCGCCTGTCTTGTGAAGGCACCGAAATCGGCTCTTCAGGAGGCCAAACGTCCTCTCAATCACTCGTCTGGTCTGCCTGTGTGCATTGTTGTACCGGTGATCTGCAGCTGATCTTGGGTTGCGGAGAGGTGTCATCAGCCATGGCATGTTGGGATAGCCAGAGTCCCCTACATGGAAACATCATGTAAAAAGTGGGTCAGGAGATGCCGTAAGAGCCAAAGATACCACAACACACAGGACAAACAGAGTATACCCACCAACAAGACATGCTCATTCGTTGTGCAGCCGCAGCATCATTTGTGGCACCCTGCTACGCCTCATGATGTAGGCATCGTGTGCTGACCCTGGAAAACGTGCACAGGCATGGGAAATCAGCATGTTAGCAAGACACACCACAAGGGCATTTATAGAGTGGTAATGTTTATGGTTGCGATAGGCTACCTCCTGTGCCTGTGGTGGTACCAAAGCCACATGTGTCCCATCAATGGACCCAATGACAGGGGGCATCCCTCCCAGGGCATAGAAATCACCCTTGACACCTGTCAACTCCTCAGGAGTAGGAAAATGGATGAATTCATCAAGGTGCTCCAACATGGCTGCCAAAACATCACGCAGGACACGGCTGAACATTGTCTGTGACATGCCACCAACATCAGCTATGGTGAATTGAAACGTACCTGTGGCAAAAAAATGTAGGGCTGCCATCACCTTCATCTTGGGGGTCAGCGCAGTAGGATACCTGTGTCGCAGTTGGAGGTGTGGTGCCAGCTTGTCGGTCAAGTCCTCAAACAACCGTTGAGTGAATCTGTAACGTCGGATGCAGGCACGTTCCCTCATGGTACCCAAGTCTGGCATTGGTCGGGGGACAGGCGGTGCCCTGCAGAAAATTGTATTGAATAACGGAGATTGAGAGCATAACAACATCAATGTCAATGAACAGAGCACATGCTAAACTGCTACTACACATCAGCTAAATACAGAGTCTGGTCTGTGCAATACATCCAGGACACGTATGCCAGCTTGGTGATACTCCTACGAAAAGCCAGATACACCCGTTGATTGGCAAGTCTACATGACATGCCCTGAAACGATCTGAGGGCCAGTCTGAGTGAACAGCCAGAGACATCACAGGAGTGACATACATCCACATAGCTGCTTTTAAAGGATGTCATCTCATACAGACAGCTGACAGCAAGCTAGATGCACAGGTCACATGGAATGTCAAATGTACAGATCAAACACATTGCGATGAAGGGGTACACGTGAAAAACAGACATTGAGACGACACAGAGATGTCCTCATGAAAATATCATGTCCGATGCATACAGACCCTGCTTACGTGGGAATCCACATGTGGCATGGTGTGCGTAGATGAGTGCCATGCCCATGTCCACACAGACACATGTTGGATGCAGCAACAGCAGATGTAGTTGACATAACACTAACAGCAAGCTCATGGGAACACATGACACGCACATGACATAGTCACATCACTATAGTAGTGGTGCCACGTGGTACGGACCGTACACACGCTCTCAGAGCGTGTGTATGGTCCGTATCACTATAGTAGTGGTCCCGTAAGTGTACGTGCGGTACGGACCGTACACACGCTCTCAGAGCGTGTGTACGGTCCATATCACTATAGTAGTGGTGCCATACGAGTACGCGTGGTACGGGCCGTACACACGCTCTCAGAGCGTGTGTACGGTCCGTATCACTATAGTAGTGGTGCCGCGTGGTACGGCCCATACACACGCTCTGAGAGCGTGTGTACGGTCCGTACCACGCGTACCCCTACAGCACCACTACAATGGTGATATGGACCATACACACACTCTCAGAGCGTGTTTACGGTACGTACCACGCGTACCCCTACGGCACCACTACAATAGGGATACGGACCGTACACACGCTCTGAGAGCATGTGTACGGTCCGTACCACGCGTACCCCTACGGCACCACTACAATAGGGATACGGACCGTACTCACGCTCTAAGAGCGTGTGTATGGTCCGTACCACGCGTACCCCTACGGCACCACTACTATAGTGATATGGCCCGTACCCACGCTATGGATGTGTGAGTAAGGTGCGTATCACTATTGTAGTGTTACCGTAGGGGTACGCGTACACGTCCACTTCCGTTGTTGCGTGACGCAGGGATTTGTGGACACGCCCCCCGGCGTGACCAGACCCTGGAGGTAATGTATGTCCTCAATATTTTAGGTTTTAATTTGGGTAGGGGGTATGTTTCCTGCCCCTCACCCCCCCTGGGCCCCTGGGTGTTGTTCTCAACTTCTGCGGCGTGTGCGTCGGGTTCTGTGCACCAGGTCATAGGCTAAGAGGGCCGGGATAACACGTAGGATGGGTCCATCGCTGTCCGTCGCGTACCCGGGCTCCGTTTTCGCGTCGGACTCAGTTTTCTATAGCTGTGTGGAGTGACGTAGGGATGAATCGTACTTGCTGGTCCGTAAAACGTTGCCTGACTCTGTACGGACATCGCGTACGCGCTATCCAGGATCAGACTCGTAGTTAGTTTTTAGCCGTACGGTGTTTTGTTTGTACGAATCGTACGGAAATGCTATTTCTGTACGAATCGTACCTGCTGGATTGTACGGTGGATTTCCTGGGTACGAGTCGTACGGAGAATACGCTCCGTACGACGAATCGTACCAGGGTTTTACAGGATTGGAATCAGCACCTATATGTATTACTTATAATTTTAAATATGTTTTTAACTATGTTTATTTTAAATATATGTATTATTATTTTTTTTACATTATTTTTAAACATTCAAAAAACTATATATATTTAACAACAATATTTTTGACAACGATATTTTTTTCTCAATATTTTTGTACTTACCATAATGTAGATATGACTTTGATGTTTTTGACATCGATATTCCGCCTCCGATATTTTTGACGTCGATATTTTTGACGTCGATATTCTGTCAGAGATTCGTCTCATATATCCAGGCTAGGGTAAAATAACACACGAAAGTGGGTTAAAATGGTGGTAGTCGAAGGTCATCATAGGGTGCCAAACCAAAAGAGTGGCTCTTTCAATACACAATGCTAATGTTGTCTTTCAGGAACAAAGACATCAAGTGGCTGTTCAGGTCTCTGCTGTGCTCCATCATGATGTCATTCGTTACGGTGCTGCATCTGTAAAAGGCATGGGCCTCTGTTATTGCTCTGTAGAATCCACTCACGGCCCATGTGATTATCATTGAAGAGGAGCACAATATTCATGCCAGTATCCTTTGTGACAGTCGGGTAGACGTTCTTGCGGGACTGGGTCACCGTCTGGATTACAGGATATGTAATTCCGTTAATAGGGTTAAAATCTTCTTTACAGGCAGATACACCTTCGTGTCCAAAGCAGATAATCAATTTCTGCCCTTCATTGTCCCTCACAGAATGCCATTCAATCCCAAAGTTCTCCAGCGTTGAAGTGATCTGAAGGACCTCGTACTCAGCAGAAGCCTTGCTCACCCCTTCCAGCACCTTGTGTTTTGCAATGATACAGTTTAAAGAGGCGGTGTCAAGCTCCTTCCCAAACAGCTTGAGGTAGCAGTACTTGGCAGTATTCTGGTTGTAATCCTCAAACTTCATCTGTGTCATCAATACACTGAGCCTCACTGCCTGTTCCGGGGAACACTGAAGACTGCCTGCCAACAAATTGTCTTTTACGTTCAAGAAAAACAGATGCCTGGGTCAGGCAGTTTTTTTTTTTAAATGTATTTATTTTAGAGTTTTATATAGCGTGAACTAGACCCGAGACATCGGGTATCAGAGCGTTTTACATAGCACCAGTTTCATTACAGAAGGACACTTACATTTTTTTTTTGTTAGGCCATGGGGAGATTGTGATTTGCCCAGAATCACAGGGTGTTGAGTGTTGTTGCCAAGACTCGAACCCGGCTCCCCAGCTCCCCAGCTTCCAGGTCAGCTGCTCTAGCCATAAGGCTACATCCTCTCCCAAGGATGTAGCCTTCTCGTTCGCTTTTACGTCCACCTCAACCTCCATGACCATGGCATCCAGCCTTGTAATTAAGAACAGCATGGTGGGTACTGCTGCCAGGGCTGCTCTTGTGTATGCTGCTGCCACACGGCAAATCCAGGTTGCACCAACATCAAACGTAAAGATCCCAACTGGTGCAATGTTGGCTTTTGTCTTCCTTTGTCCTCTGTATACTGTTAGGCTGAAAGGCATGGGAGCTGAGACTAAACAACTACTTCTCTAACATGTCACCTCTTCTCTCAACACGTGGGGCTGAAATTCAGACAAGCGAGGGAGACCGCACTTGTTTTTTAAATTTCTTGCTGCAAATTTGCAATTCAGTTGCAATTTTTGCAGCAACATTTTTAAAAATAGGCTTTTTGGCTCTGGTGGGGTCACCCGGGCTAGGGAGTCAGGGTATTATTACCTTGCCCCTTCACTTTTTGTATAGGAGCCAAGTCTCAAGATGGCTTCCAACACTTCCTGGTTGATGTGTTGGCAGCCAATCAGATCTGTCCAGGAGACCAGGAGGATTTGTGGAGGGGTCACGTCCCTATATATACAAATGTGTTTTTCTTTTAAAACTCTAAAACTACTTAATGGATTTACACCAAATTACACAAAGGGCGCATTCTGAACCAAGGACTACCTTTCTGCCAAACTTGGTGTAATTCCGTTCAGCAGTTTGGGCTGTAGTCGTGCCTAAAATCCTGAAAGAAATTGACATGGAAAGCACACTTTTTTTGACTCCCCCCTTTTTCTCGGCCCCAGCATGCCGGATCATCATGAAACTTTTCATGCATAACCAGAATCACAGGTGCAATATGTATGGAAAATTTCATGAAGATTTGTCATCCGGACGCCAAAGATATAGGCAAGTCAAAAAACACTTTCCCTATGGAAATATATACATATAGGTAGAGAGATATAGATATATTCTCTTTTAACCTGTGGCTTTGTCAAGGTTTGTGATTATATTGTGCTGTTTTAGCATGTGGAGTTTAGTCTGTTATAGGCCATTGATGCATTTTATCATGTATTCTCAGTGCTGCTGTGCTAGAGATATTTTGTAGGAGCTGTGGATGGGTTTTAATTTATTTTATATGTGGGATATTTTGTGGCTGCATGTGCCTGTTGGTGGCTCTGGTGGTGAGTCCAGGACGATGTAGTCAAATATTGTCTTCTGATATCTGCCACCTTTTTACCCTTGTTGTTGTTCCACTATTGTGTGTATGCATGTGTTTTTGTGTGTCTGTGTGATGATTAATTAGCAATCATGTTTTTTTTACTTTTAAACTCCTTTTGATAAACCACATTGATGTTTATTGCTGTTTCGAAGCTCATGTTACTTTTGTTCAATTGTACCTTTTTAGCTATATTTCCTGATATATCTACATTGTGCTTGTGGGTACTTGTAATACTCTGGGGCGGATTCCGATTCCGGCCGCAAAACCTACCGACCGACACGGACCCGGAATGGAGACCGACCGAAACGGACTTGCGCCGTCCGACCCGTGCAGTACTATGCAACGCGTGTGAATTACAACCGACACGTACGGAATACAAGCCGTACGACCGAGCCATAGGGAAAACAGTGATTCGCCCGGAAACCGGATGCGATTAGCACAGACCGACACGCACCATGAATGAACCCGACCGACACGTATCGCGATGTCCGATCTGCGCAGTATGATACAATGCATGTAAAACCAGACCGACTCGCACGGAGCCCAAGCCGCATGACCGACACGCACAGAAAACAGGGACCTGAAGCAATAGAGATCTCCGCGACCGACGCGTATGAAACACAGAAGAAAGTCAGCGTGAAAGACCAGGAGAAGCCCGCACGAGCCAACATCAGCGTCCGTCTCGGTCAGAAGAACGTCTCCTTCATGCCTAGAAAACTCAAAGGAAAAAATACAAAAAAAGGACCAAACAAGAAACGACAAAGTCAATAAATATTTAAAAAAACTTCAAAGAAAGAAACACTCACCACTCCACCTATACAAAGGACACCAATCACTACCATGATCCTTTGCAAATTCAAGACAACAGCCAGCAGAGAACACCATCAGACAGCAACCACAGACACACTCACAACTCACCCATCACACAACTTTCACACCATTAGCACCACACCAAAAGCACTCACATATACACCTAGCAAAACCGACACTTGCCCACCCTCACTTGCACCCTCACACACATCACTCGCCACCACCACCCATCACCATTCCTCAAAGAAGAATCCAAAGTTCACAGATAGTGAGTTAGAAGAGCTGGTAGACGAGATCATCAGAGTAGAGCCACATTTGTTTGGTACATTGGTCCAAAGGACCCCCATGTCACAGAAAATAAAGATGTGGGCGAGGATTGTGGACAAGGTGAACGCACGAGCACCAGGGATGATATCCAGTACAGGTGGTATGACGTGCGCAGGAGGGTTAAGAAACTCATCGAGAAAGACCACACCTTGAGTCAGCGCACTGGCGGTGGCCCTCCTGCCAAACCAGTATACTTCAGATCCTGGAAGGAGAAGGTGCGACACATCCTACCACCATAGAGCGTCCATGGTCTAGCAGACATACTAGAGCCTGGTGAGTACACAACCAACATACTCAATATTGTGTGGCAAGGGGACAGTGAAACCATGCACCGTTAGCAAAGCCACAGTAATCAATAGATAATCATCCCAAGATGTGTATGCTAGTCAGACAAACACAATACCTGCCATCTCATAGTGACTTGTAACTGTGTCATGACATGTACAAACCTACCAACAAATAGAGCAAGGCAGTGGCACAAAGCTAAATAAACACTGTCAGACTGTTTGCCACCACAAACACACTACCTCAGAGTGCAGCTGACTGACAGGAGGGAATAGTGGGTATGCAGGTGAAGTGAGTGTATCCAAAAGCATGATGGGGTTTGTAGTCACAGATAATGCTCCCCCTTCCAATTGGCCCATCAAGACCTCTCTGAACCATGCCCACATCACAGGGAGTGGAAATTGACTGACAAGATGGCTGACACTGGGTCCTGCTGCAGGGAGCAGAAGGCCCTGGTAGGGGTTGAGTGCAAATCAGAAGCAGGACACCACTGCCTGACATCCTGAAAGACAACTTGCACGCCCTCCAATGGAAGCACGCTTCATGGTGGGATGTCTGCCGGGTGGGAAGGAGGACTGACAGCTCTGACCACACTTACCAGCATGTGTAGACACACACACCCCTCAACACAAACTCCACACAACTCACTGGGTATAATGCATTGACTCACACTGTAGTGAAATATCACCCAAAGATAAACCGCACTGGGTGCTGCTGTGTGAAGCACAGGGGCTCTCTTTGGACTTGTAGCCAAACAAATACCAGGACTTCACAGTCAGTCATCTTGCCATTGCTGTCACACTCCCTCACAGGGAATCAGAGTCAAAAGGAAGGAAGTATGATCATGCTGGGAAGGGGGTGTAGCCAAAAGCATGATGGGAGTTGCAGTCACAGACATTCCCCACCCACCCACATGGCCCAGCAAGCTCACACTGAACCATGCTCGCCTCACAGGGAGTGGGAATGGACTGACAAGATGTCTGACACTGGGCTCTGTTGTGGGGAGCACAAGGCCATGCTGGGAACTGGGCACCAACAAACACCAGGGCTGCACAATCAGCCATCTTTCCATTGCTGTCACACACCCTCACAGAGAAGCAGAGTCAAAAGGAAGGAAGTATGGGCACGCTGGGAAGGGGGGTGTAGCCAAAAGCATGATGGGAGTTGCAGTAACAGGCATTCCCCACCCACCCACATGGCCCAGCAAGCTCACACTGAACCATGCTCGCCTCACAGGGAGTGGGAATGGACTGACAAGATGTCTGACACCGGGCTCTGTTGTGGGGAGCACAAGGCCATGCTGGGAACTGGGCACCAACAAACACCAGGACTGCACAGTCAGCCATCTTTCCATTGCTGTCACACCCCCTCACAGAGAAGCAGAGTCAAAAGGAAGGAAGTATGGGCATTCTGGGAAGGGGGGTGTAGACAAAAGCATGATGGGAGTTGCAGTCACAGACATTCCCCACCCACCCACATGGCTCAACAAGCTCACACTGAACCATGCTCGCCTTACAGGGAGTGGGAATGGACTGACAAGATGTCTGACACTGGGCTCTGTTGTGGGGAGCACAAGGCCATGCTGGGAACTGGGCACCAACAAACACCAGGACTGCACAGTCAGCCATCTTTCCATTGCTGTCACACCCCCTCACAGAGAAGCAGAGTCAAAAGGAAGGAAGTATGGGCATGCTGGGAAGGGGGGTGTAGCCAAAAGCATGATGGGAGTTGCAGTCACAGACAATCCCACCCACCCACATGGCCCAGCAAGCTCACACTGAACCATGCGCACCTCACAGGAAGTGGGAATGGACTGACAAGATGTCTGACACTGGGCTCTGTTGTGGGGAGCCCAAGGCCATACTGGGAACTGGGCACCAACAAACACCAGGACTGCACAGTCAGCCATCTTTCCATTGCTGTCACACCCCCTCACAGAGAAGCAGAGTCAAAAGGAAGGAAGTATGGGCATTCTGGGAAGGGGGGTGTAGCCAAAAGCATGATGGGAGTTGCAGTCACAGACATTCCCCACCCACCCACATGGCCCAGCAAGCTCACACTGAACCATGCTCGCCTCACAGGGAGTGGGAATGGACTGACAAGATGTCCGACACTGGGCTCTGTTGTGGGGAGCACAAGGCTGTGCTGTGAACTGGGTACCAACAAACACCAGGACTGCACAGTCAGCCATCTTGCCATTGCTGTCACACCCCCTCACAGGGAAGGAGAGTCAAAAGGAAGGAAGTATGGGCATGCTGGGAAGGGGGGTGTAGCCAAAAGCATGATGGGAGTTGCAGTCACAGACAATCCCCACCCACCCACATGGCCCAGCAAGCTCACACTGAACCATGCGCACCTCACAGGGAGTGGGAATGGACTGACAAGATGTCTGACACTGGGCTCTGTTGTAGGGCGCACAAGGCCATGCTGGGAACTGTGCACCAACAAACACCAGGACTGCACTGACTGACATCCTGAAAGTTACCTGCACCCACTGCAATGGTGGCACACTTCATGATGGGATAACTGGCCTGGAGGAGAAGGAGGTCCTGACTTGAAAACAAATAACACCTATGCTGGCCATACACACATCTTCTATGCTAAAACACATTGCACACGTGGTACCAGTCACTCACAAAGATAATGCCCGGGCAAGATGTCTGACACATGGGCCTGATAAAGGATGTGGCTGAAAATCACACATATGCACTGGCCAACCCAAACACGGTCGCACACACAGCCATTGCAACCGTATGTTCAAACTCACTGTCTGGGGATGCAGTGTCCAGGGGTGCCCCCTGGCCTGGCTGTGGAGGTCTGTCTTGCAGATGACAAGTGTGGAGATCCATATATAGTACATTACACAAAACACACAGGAACTCACATATACATCATTGACAGGGGACATCTAAGAGTGAATGGAATGGACACACCAATATAGATGACACCATAGCATTGTCTCATTCACACTTGGTGATGTTATGAGCTGCATTCCACTCCTACATCGTGCTGCAACATATGCATCCTTCACACAACACACCACTCACTGACATAGACACTGTAGACACAAGGTATAACCTGGACTGCATTGGAGGAGACATGCTACTCACAGCAGCCAAACCGCAACACACACACCACCGGCTCTCACTGTCATGAGCATTGAAAAGCCAGAGTGCTTCTTTGCCCAATCCATGTCACCAAGGAGAACATTGACAAGTCAAATCACATATGCACATACAAAACTCAGCACCAGACGCATTAACGATGGTGACATCATCACTTGTATGAAATGAGATGGGAACTAGGAACACTGTAAAAGAACACTTTCTTGCAAGAGATCACTGGCACACCGGACTGTGACCATGTCATACCAATACACCAATGTGACACACAAAGACTAGCAAAATCTGCTACCACACATGCCCCAATGTTACAACATATCCTCAGTGGAATTGTACGTATGTCCTTGTTATATGTCAAATGTGTACAGGGATGACACATCTGTGTCAGCAACGTGATGGCCCTTGAGTAGTATTTACCATGTACAGCCAAACCGATACATGAGCTGGGCATGCACCCACTTCGACATGCACATTGAAATGTTTCATGTTGGCTGGGCAATGTGCCACAACAATATCAATCTCTGTCCATGACAACTTTGGACAAAGCAGTGTACAGGCACGCATCCTGACGTACAGTAGAAAATTTAATGTATGTGAACCATTGATGCCTGTAGAAACATAACTTACATTGTGTGTCTCTTCCAGGTGGTGCTGGGGACACAGCAGCAAATGAACATTCAACAGGAGCAGGCTGCCCATCATGTCCACATGGAGGCAAAGTGGGATGCACTTACTGCGATGCATTGGGACATACTCCAATGCCTCCGCCAGATAAGCACCAACATGTCCCCACCTCCCTGTGTGGCCACAGCATCTGTTGACGCAAGATCTGCCAGTGCCACAGGGAGGGAGGAAGACTCTGGTGGAGAGTCCTCTGCACCGCAGACGCCTGCACCTGAGGATCCCCCCCAAAGAAGAAGAAGGGTCGTCCAAAGAAGGACAAGTGAGACGCAGATGTCTATGCACATCCCCCAGGGCCTCTTAACCTGTTTTGGAAAAAGTTCTTTGTGAGCAAACCGTTCACCTTGTCGTATCTAACACAACTCTCCTACATGTTATGAAGAGTTCATGTTGGTCCAATGTAGCAGATGACTGTGGACTTTACTCTGGAGATTTCAGCTACCAACACTTCCAACTCTACTGTGAACTTTGGATTCAAAACCCAATGTACAGCACCCACCATGCTGTGCACTATCCTCACACATGTTTGTAAATAAACTCACCAGTACACTATACTTGCCTCTGTTGTGATTCCAACTTGTTATGTGTCATGGAGATGATGATCTGCTAAACAACACAGTACATGCCAAATACTACAGCGATGTGATCACCGTCATGTGAGTCATGGTGATGTGACACATGTGAGGGAGACACACCACTATGGCACCACAACACATACTCACCATGTCGATGTAACTCATCCTACACAATGATGTTAACCTGAAATACATTGAAATGCACAGACACAACACCTATGCACAGTCAGTGGTAACAATCCCACAGGTGAGGTAAGCAAATGTCAGTCAGATGTGGGAAGACAGACAACGCACATAACAATGCATAGCACAGGTTCATTACACATCAGCAACATGTTTATTCCACAATAGTTGCAAGGTAATTCTACGTTACAGTTGACATACGGTCATAAAGTGTCGGATAATTGAAGTCCAGGGGTGTGTGGTACATCACTTGATGGGAATTGACACCTTCCACACTGGTGTTGGATTCTGGGTGTTGGGGGTCAGTGTTGACCAAACAACAAGCAAAGTACCCTGGGAAGGACATACACAAGACACAGTCAAAAGCACAGCAGAACAGGAGAGAAATGCAATACACATGCACAAAACAGGTTAAAATAAACCTACACAGAAACAAGTTAGCAGTTCAACACTATTGTGCAGAACAGACCACCTGAAAGGACACATCACTGTACGCATCCAGTCAAGTGGCACACAGACACACTCAAACAGCAACAGAGCAGCTCCAACACATTACAGGCTACCTCAATACATTGAAATAACAACCCTGTAAACTCACATTCAGGTGAAGAAGTTGTTGATGAGCTGTGTGCGGATGTCACCCTCATCATCATCATCACTGGCATCGTGGCCCAGGCCTGGATCCTCCACAAGTGGCGGAGGTGGGTCATCGTCATCCTGGTTGAGAGGTAACTTCTTCCGCACTGCCATGTGGTATAGCATGCAGCATACAAGGATGATTTTGCACACCTTTGCTGGGTCATATGGGAGGGCCCCTCCGGTCTTGTCCAGGCAGCGGAAGCGGCTTTTCAGGAGACCAAATGTCTGCTCAATCACCCTCCTGGTCCAACCATGTGCCTCATTGTAGCACATCTCGGCTGGTGTCACAGGGTTCCTCAGCAACCACGGCATGTTGGGGTATCCGGAGTCACCTACATACAAACAATTGATCAATTAGCTGAGTTTTGAAAAAGGGTGAAATACAACATTGCCAAACACACACAATGGTAAACAGTCAGTACACACAGACAAGCCAGGCACACTGGTCTGGCATCTGTGACATCAGCGTTGCAATGCAGCTACTCCTTATGATGTAGGCATCGAGCACAGAACCGGGGAAATGTGCACACACATGTGTGATACACATGTCTGCAAGACATACCACCAGAGCATTGATGGAGTGGAAATGTTTCCTGTTCCGGTATGCCTGCTCATGTGCCCGTGGTGATACCAGGTCCACATGTGTACCATCAATAGATCCAATGACATTCGGCATCCTCCCCAGTGTATAAAAAGCCTCCTTTATTTCAGTGAGTTGACCTGGGCTGGGAAACTTGATGTACAGGTCAAGGAAATGCAATGTAACACACGACTGAACATAGGTTGCGACATACCACCAGCAGTAGCCACAGTGTACTGGAAGGTACCAGTAGCAAAGAAGTGCAGGGCTGACATCACCTTCACTTCTGGGGTCAGTGCTGTAGGGTATGTCCGCCCAGGTAGCAGATGTGGCGCCAACTGCTCCGCCAACTCCTCAACTCTTGGCCTGGTGAAGCGGTACCGTCGGATGCAGTCGCGTTCCTGCATGGTTTCAAGGTCTGGGAACGGTCTATGGACAGCTGGTGCCCTGCAATACAGAGATAAACAAAGGAAGATTGTCGATTCATCCACCCATGTGGCTATGACCAAGCAAAATATCACATGATACATCATGACAATACACAATGTACTGAGGTGTGTGCTGTTGGGTATGGACACATATGTCACCTACATGCACATTACCTGACATCTCAAGTCCACATGTCTACATAAGTTCCATGTAGTGCAATGGCCAATCATTGGGCTGTGTCACAGCACCTATGTACTGCTGTCACGTTACAAACACACACCATAGTGACAAGTGAGGCCTGATGTCTCCCAGGCATCACAGCTCTTTGACATGCAGATACCCAGGGTCCCTGTATTGCCACATAGATACTGGCATGACATGGCGTATCATGGACACGCCACAAAACAACCGTGAGTCCCACAGGCAGTGGCCACTGTTGTCTCTGCAAGCCCTACATGGACATCTCGTAGGCACACACACAACATCAATGTTGATGCACAAACCACATGGATGTGGAGACTGTCTCCCATTGGGCACATTTGATCAGCCACATCTGAGACACAACATGCACACAGAGTGTGGGTGTACATCAGAATTGTGGCTATAGGTCTCACTGTTACATACATACCATCACGCCCAGGACTCAGGGTGTATGTGACATGTCCTAAACATATCCACCCTGCAACTGTGTCTATGACTCATTACCATAACTGTACAGTTGCACATCATAGTGGTAATGTGCACAACACACAAAGGATTCTGTCCACATGAACACGTGCACAGCCTGGGAGTGGCTGCACAAAAGTGCCACACAACAAACCAAATGTTGCCCCCCAAAACAAACAGGTAATGCAGCCTTACATGCCATGGGACACAGTGTGGCACATGCTGTAGTGTGGTAGGTGTGCACCTGAGTCCCTGGCAAGTAATTGTGTGTGGAAGCCGTCAAAAAGTCACACTAATGTCAACCGACACGGGTGACTTCTACAGGGACGCATTGCACAGTTCAGGACCGAGCCGTGCGTAAGCTTAGCCATTGACTGCAATGAGAACCGACGCGGGTGACTATCATGCGTATGCATTGCACAGTTCAGGACCGAGCAGTGCGTACGCTTAGCCATTGACTGCAATGAGAACCGACGCGGGTGACTATCATGCGTACGCATTGCACAGTTCAGGACCGAGCCATGCATACGCTTAGCCATTGACTGCAATGAGAACCAATGCGGATCACTATCATGAGTACGCATTGCACAGTTCAGGACCGAGCCGTGCGTACGCTTAGCCATTGAATGCAATGAGAACTGATGTGGGTGACTATCATGCGTACGCATTGCACAGTTCAGGACTGAGCCGTGCGTACGCTTAGCAATTGCATGCAATGAGAACCGACGCGGGTGACTATCATGCGTACGCATTGCACAGTTCAGGACCGAGCCGTGCGTACGCTTAGCCATTGACTGCAATGAGAACCAATGCGGGTCACTATCATGTGTACGCATTGCACAGTTCAGGACCGAGCCGTGCGTATGCTTAGCCATTAAATGCAATGAGAACCGACGCAGGTGACTATCATGCGTACTCATTGCACAGTTCAAGACCGAGCCGTGAGTACGCTTAGCCATTGAATGCAATGAGAACCGACGCGGGTGACTATCACGCGTACGCATTGCACAGTTCAGGACCGAGCCGTGCGTAAGCTTAGCTATTGACTGCAATGAGAACAGATGCGGCTGACTATCATGCATACACGTCATGCAGGCATGGACCGAGCCCTGCGCACGCCTTGGCCATTGAATCGTATGGAGACAGGTGCGTGTGGAATTTTCAAACTAAGCGTTGAACAGTCAGTTGACCGAGCCATGTGCACCCATTGACTCTGGACTGTCATGGAGACGGATGCGGATTCAAAACTTGTATGAGTTGTGCGCTGAAAATTCAGTTGGATGCCTACAACAATGTTGCAATTACTAGGGTTTTATGAAGGTGAAGATTTGAACAATGCGGAAGCCGTGTACAAGTCGTACAATTCCATGGATTGTCCAGATTCATAGAATGCAACCGTGTTGGACCTATCACTTGGGACACATGGCACAGATTCTGCCTCTGCTGCACAGATATAATGCTGGCTGGCCCTCAGGGAGCTCACTTGCCTGCACTACATGCTACTGGACCACATCTCTGCTACCACTGCTGCTGTCTCTGCATCCTCTGGCTACTGCTATGGCACATACTCTGGAGAGGGCCCCAGCCTTCACTGAGGAGGAGAACCAGGCCCTGCTGGACGGGCTCCTTCCACAGTACAGCATGCTGTATGGGAAACAAGGGGAGCAGGTGAGTGTGCAGTCCACTGCCTTCCTAATTGTGCATGTTGTCTGACTAGCAGTACTAGCAGTGTGTACACCAGTGGCAAGCGCACTCACTTGGGGGCATATTAACAATGGCTTTATCTCTGCTTTTTTGGCTTAAAAGCCGAAGAAGCGGAGATAAAAATATCGCCCTATAAACAACAGGGTGCTATCATGCAAAATAGCATGTTAGCACCCTTTTTCACTATGCTTCCCTTTGCATCTCTAATGAGATTCAAAGTGGGCATTCCAGAGCAAAATATTAGGAGAAATGTCGCTAAGCGACATTTCTCCTATTATCAAGCTTCACGCTAACCCTGTTAGAGACAAAAAGCAGCGCTAACCACGGTTAACGCTGCTTTTTTACGTCTTCTAATTTTCAGACTTAGCTATGTGATCCAATGGCAGGTGGATTACATGGCTAAATCCACCATGGGCTATCAACAAGGATATCCCTATCCTTGTAGTTTTATCGCTGCATTACCAGCGATAACCTCCCAAAATGCCGCTATCGCTGGATTTTTTATCGCCTAGGCAGTTAGCGTTGTTAATAATGCGATAACCAGGCGATATTATCCAGCGATAGCAGGCGTTAAAAAAATAATTCTAAGCGCCCTTAGCGTTAATTTTCTTTCATCCCCCAAAGTGTGTAGGTACATGTAATGAACAGGTGTTCTGCAGCTAAAGTGCATTTGTGCAAGCTTCAACTTGCCAGGCAATGTTAACATGTAAGACATGCAGGGCATTTGTTAATTTCCATGGGTGCACTACCTGTGTAACTCATTTTCTTTTGTGATGACGACATGTATATCCAACTGTGTGCAGCACAAATCTGGGGCATGTGTGTTAATGGACTTTTAACTTTGTCATCCTCACAGGTTGATGCCCACCAGAAGCAGGAGATCTGGCTGACCATCGCCTGGGCAGTTCGATCAGTGGGGGTCTACAAGCGTCGGATCAGCAACTGCCAGAAGAGGTGGCAGGACCTTTGGGGCTGGACCTGGAGAATTGCAAGGGTCCAGCTGAAGCTGTCGCCTCCTCGCAGGAGGGGCGGACACCGGACCCTGACCCCCCACATGCTCAGGATTCTGGCGGTAGTCTTCCCGGACCTGGATGGGCAGCTAAAGGCCAGACAGCAGCAAGGAGGGGGTAAGTCCATGCCTAATCTGTGTACTATGTCTGACATGCTATTTGCAGTCTTTTGGCCTGGTCACACTTCCACATAACGCAGGTCTTGTAGTCCAGGACTCATGTCCCTCTATTGTGTGATGCACCCTCCTCATCTGATCCACAGGTGTGGACCCTACAGTCTGTGGCTTGTGTCACAACGGGAACTGTGTCCCTGCAGTAAGCTATGCTTCAGGTTCCGGACAGCATCTGTTACCGTGAATCTGTTGTGTGTTTCATGGGTGGGTCAATTGTTTACACAATGCCTGAGATCTGACATGTGATCTGTGTGTGCCCTTGATATGTGTTCCAATTGCTGGTCTGACTCGCCACATGTGCCTGGGGTATTTCAAACACACCCATGCAGCAGGGGACTCCAAATTGTGGGCCTCAGGAGCATGTATATCAAGTGTGTCACACTTGCTTAGCCACCTGACTACTATCCAGGACTATACATTGTTTCACGTAGACCTGGGCAGTCATGCCTACTCAAGGGCATTTAGAAACACTCTGTAATCCCACTCCTGTGTATCAACTTACAGGTTGTGCTTAGTGACATGTGCCTTCAGGTGTCTGCCTCTGTGTCATTGTGGTGTGGCTCCCTTTTCTGGACAACTGGGGTGTTCATGAGTTTGAGGGTCAGCAGGATATCTGAGATGTGACTATAAAAGACAAGACCTGTGTGACATATAGGTGTGTGATCACTTGACAGTGCACAGTGGTGTATGCAACTGTGAACTTCAGGCAGATGTGTTTCATGCACAGCAGACTGTGATGTGCTCATGTACAGGGAGTTGTGTTCGCAGAGACTCATATGTCTAGTTTGTATGATGTGGGGTCATCTGGGTCCGGGATATGTTGTTTGCAGGGGATGGACACGTGCACTTGTCAGCTGCAGAGTTTGCTTTACCCATGACCTATGATTGTGACACAGTGCATACTGTTGTTGTCTGGATGTCCTGCCCCTGTGACAGGAGACAGTGATGACTGACTCTCCAGGCAAGCCAGTGCCATGGCATTTAACTTGCTATGGGTGATCCGGCATTGGGGTCAAATGTGCTCCGTGCACCCCATTGTGGCATTGACTATCAGGACATGAGAACATCATAGTGTGTGTTGCTGGTATGCATCACAAGCATGTGAAATGAGACTCTGCCCATTCCTTCATCATGACACCTGTACTGAGTCAGTGGCAAGAGATGTGATGTGTGTATAGTGACATACTCCTACTTGTTCACTTGCCTGTCCAACAAAGGTGTAGGTGGTGCATGTCTGCACATTGGGGTATTAGCATCCAACATGCAACAGACATATGTGTGCAAGTCCAGGAGGGATATGAGTGCCATGGTTGATGGTGAGACTGGCAATTGGCTTATTCTAAACAGTGTGAGCACTTTGAGCAGTGTTCAGCTGATGATGCCAGGGCTTGCTCTGTAATGTCCTGTACTCACTGTGGTGTGTGCGGTCAGTGCAGGTGACTGATGTTGTTCTTTTTCTCCTAATTCTATCCAGATACATCCACAGACCAGGAGGAGCCACAGAGCCTGAATGGGACAGAAGGCAAGGAGTTGGAGGGACCAAGTGGCACGGAGGGCGAGTGGAGCCACACTGAGGAGTCCTCAGCACCTTCCACCCCAGCTGAGGGCCACAGCAGCTCGGAGGATGACTCCCTTGTGGAGGCGGGTGTCAGCAGCCACCACACCCCAGCTTGTGAGGCTGTCCCCGCCACCGCAACCACCACCACCATCACCACCCTCCCATTGGCTCCCATCCCAGAGGTCCGTGGAGGCTCCCGTGTTTGGGAGCATGTCTCCTTTGTGCCAGGCACCACACCCCCTGCCCCTGTGTCCCCTGCTGCCCTGAGTGTGGAGTCTGTGGACTTGCTTCGACAGATCCATGTTGGGCAGACATCAATGCTGAGTGTCCTCCATGCACACACCAGTCTGTTGACACAACTGGTGTCGTTTATGGAGGGCATTTCATCGGGCATGTCTGCCCTACAGAGGACCAGTCAGTCCGTGGCTTCCTCCCTGAAAGCAGCAGTGTCCCTCCTCCAACAGTCCCTCACCCCTCCTACCCATGCCCCACCCATGATTCCTATCACCCTACCTGTCCCAAGCACACACACACCAGCACATTCACCCAAACCCACAGACACAGGCAGCACACACACACCCAAACCAAGGTCTAGTCATGCACACAAGCAACCTCAGGGGACTGATACCACACTCATGGGGGATGGTTTGCAAACACACACACAGTCATCCACAACCACTCCGCAGTCCTCCAATACCACTCCCTGCAAGACCCCTTCCCTTGCCTCACCTGCAACCCCATCTCCCAAGAAGCTCTTCCTCTCTGACCTTGGCCTCATCCCCACTGACCCAGCAGATCCAGCTTACAAGGGGAAGAGGAAGTCCCCACACACAGAGGGGAGTGCCCCTCACACCCAGACACCCTCCCCCAGGCGCAATCAGACTGAGGCCCCCACCCGCAAGTCCTCCTGGAGCCTGCAGAGCAAGACCCCACCCCCACCCGCAGCTCCACGACACAGTCTCCACCCTCCATCCCCCAGGCCACCACTCCAGAGGTTCCCCCGTCACACCCTGCCCAAGGTTCCCCCACCCACAGATACACCATCCCCAAAATGCTCTGGCCCACCCCCCTACCACTTGCTCTTCCACCCCCAACCCCCCAGTCAGACTCTTTGTGACACTGATGTGGGGACGATGGACCCCCTCTGTCCTGCCGACCTCACCTGAACCCCATTCCACTCCCATGGAGTTGGGCACTGCAGTGGAGTCCACGACCACCCCGTCTGACTTGGGCACTGCAGTGGGGACCCAGTCCACTCCATCTGAGCTGCCCACTGCAGTTGTGCCGACACCCACCCCATCTGACTTGTGCCCCACAGTTGTGACTGCACCCACTATGTCAGACACCTTCACTGCAGTTGCCAGTGATTCTCCTGCATCCATCACCCCTTCACTGCCTCCTTCTGCTAAGCCCTGATCCTCTCCTTGCGGTGCCTGGCCTGCCCCATGTATGACCCTCCGAGTGGATGTCCCCTGTCCTCAACAGTGCAGGCAAGCAACGTGTGACAGTTATCACTCAAATCACATTGTTGTCATTTGGATATGGACTGGCCATTGGTCTTTGTTTTGAAAGGACATTTGCATTTGCATTGAAATTTGGCTGAATAAAGGAATTGTATTTTTCCTTGTGTATTTGATTTAGCTGTTCATTATGTTGATGATGTTTACCATGACCTTGCAGTGATAATACTGGATTTCCAATGTTGAATACTGAGGTGTTGATGTGAGGTACTCCATGTGGTCCATGAGATATGTATCCTATTCTGGTCGGTATCCATGCCATCCTTTGAAGCTAACTGGGTGTGTCATGATTAACAATTTGTGAACATCTCTGTAAACATTTCATTTGCATAGTCACATCTGTGGCTTGCACACATGCACATATGATGTGCTTCCCATTGTCCAATTTGTCTATTTCCCTGACTGTGGGCGCATCTCCTCTGGACATGCAGGTGTGGGCATCATTGGTGTAGGAGCAACTGGGTCCTCTGTGCAACTTGCTGGACATATGTATTGAGTATGTGCAATGACTTAAGGGACACTCCTGTACCCAGGCTGTTGTGACCAGAGCCTTAATTGGGTGGTAGCTGATGGCTGACTGACCAAGTGTTCTGCTGACATGACTGAAAACTGCTGGGACTATGTTTGGCACAGCTGAGCTTCCACAGGAGTTGAATCCCCTCAAGTAAGTGTGGTGTTCTGTGACATTGCCTGGGCCCATGGTGTGTGTTGTGTGAGCATGTGTGTGTGCGTCCACATCCCTTTTCGTACACAGGCAGTGTTCCCTTGATATGTTCCTTTTGTTGATGCTTGCTGAGTTGTCCTGTGTTCATCCCACATCTTTGTCCTGGGCTACCAGATGTGTGGGTGCATGACACACTACTGTTAATTGGTGTTTCATCATTGGGATTTGTCAGTTCTGAGTGGTAATGATGTGGTCAGATGCAGATGGGACATAGTCAGGGGTCCCCAAGACACTTCTTTGTTCGCAATATCATGTAGTTGTCCCTAGGTGGTACCTTTCAGTGATTGAGACATGTGTATGTGTGTGTGACTGCTCCCACTTGTCCGGTTCAGGGCTGCAATATTGGCTGGTGTCAGCATGTGTGCCTTGTGCTTCTCCTGGGCTTCTGCATTGTCCTGGGACTGTTGCAGGGATTCCGAAGGTTACGGGAGCTTTGACATCATGGCCATGTACCGCATACTGTGTAGTATGTCTGTCATTCACCAGGGATGTAGACTGTCCTTGTGTGATGAGTCTGTGCACCTTAGTTCCTCCCAACATTACTGTGTTTGTCATGGGTGCATGTGCAATGTCACCTGTCCATGTGGGCTTCACAGATGCACATTGATGCAGTTCAGGGTGTGTGGTGTTGAGGGTGGACAGATGTGAATGTTTGCATGGATGGGCCCCTAGCTCCTGTTTGTCCATGGATGACGGGCCATGCTGAGTGATTTGTGTTTGTGTAGGTGTGATGTACGTTTGTGGCATAGGACACATGTCGGGGTTTCACAGTTTGAACGACATCTACCTTTGTCATCACAGTGGACGTATCATGCATGCTTGTGTCACCCCAATGTATGGTCCCTGGGGGTAGTGCTGTTGTGTGTCAGTCTCTTGCTTTGTTAGCTGCTGTTCATTCTGGCTTGTGTCACATGTGTCTGTTGTGCTCCCTCTCATCTCACAATGCCTGATTGCCCACTAAGGGAGACCCAAGGATGGGTTACTTTTGTATGGCACTGTGTCCACATCTGTCTCACTGTGGTTCAGCCCCCCTCATGTGTTCTGTAGTTGCATGGGGATACTGAGACACACACACACACATGTTTTGTCAGATGTGCAGTGTGAGGTTGCCTGTTTGTGTTTGTGCATCTGCACCAGTGCATTGGTATTGCTGTTGTGGGCCATTGTCTGGATGCTGTTTTTGTGATTTTCCCTAAGGTCCCATTGCTGCCATGGAATGGAAGTTTGTGACCTGACACCTACAGTCTACACAGGATGTTTTGATTTGTGTGTCTATTTTCGAGATGTGTGTATACTTTGTGATGGTCACTTCCGCTTTTGTGTCATTGTACACTGTATGCAATTTCAGCCCCCATGGGTGGTGCTTGTCTGCACATGGCTGAGAGTATTTTAGGTTTTCACAGCACTGTTAGCCTCACCACATCTGTGTGGGTATGGGACACAACCACTACTTTGCCACAAAAGTGTTTCATGTGTTGGGACCAGGAATCATACATTCTGTTTGGCATTTGCAGCTTTGACCATGATGACACTTACCTTTTGGTCACTGTGATGAGGGGGGTTTTAGACCCCATCACCACAATGCTCAACATTTGCTGCAGTTTGGAACCACACACTTACCTTTTGTTCTACACAGTGAGGGGGTGTTAGTTTTACATTGACCAGTGCTATTGTGATGCTTGCCTTGTGTAGGCCACACTCAGTTTTTGGTTACACATGTGATGGTAGTTACATTGTATGTTTGAAGTCATAATCACTGTAGTGGGCATTTGTCACAGACTACACACTGTTGTCATGATGTTAGGGGGGATGAATTTTTCTGACACACCTAATGTTGGTGTATGATGGATGTGTGGTGCATCACCCATCCTATGGGTGGAGGTGGCAGGAGTGCTGGGCAACATAGTTCCTATGGATGGGGGTGGCAGGAGTGATGGGCAACAGGTCCCCTATGAGTGGGGATGGCAGGAGTGATGGGCAACATGTCCCCTATGAGTGGAGGTGGCAGGTGTGATGGGCAACATAGTCCCTATGGGTGGGGGTAGCAGTAGTGATGGGCAACATAGTCCCTATGGGTGGGGGTGGCAGGAGTGATGGGCAACAGGTCCCCTATGAGTGGGGGTGGCAGGAGTGATGGGCAACATAGTCCCTATGGGTGGGGGTGGCAGGAGTTATGGGCAACATCAGCCCTATGGGTGGGGGGGGCAGGAGTGATGGGCAACAGGTCCCCTATGAGTGGGGGTGGCAGGAGTGATGGGCAACAGTTCCCCTATGAGTGGGGGTGGCAGGAGTGATGGGCAACATAGTCGCTATGGGTGGGTGTGGCAGGAGTGATGGGCAACAGGTCCCCTATGAGTGTGGGTGGCAGGAGTGATGGGAAACATAGTCCCTATGGGTGGGGTAGCAAGAGTTATGGGCAACATCAGCCCTATGGGTGGAGGTGGCAGGAGTGATGGTCAACAGGTCCCCTATGAGTGGGGGTGGCAGGAGTGATGGTCAACAGTTTCCCTATGGGTGGGGGTGGCAGGAGTGCTGGGCAACATAGTCCCTATGGGTGGTGGTGGCAGGAGTGATGGGCAACATAGTCCCTATGGGTGGGGGTGGCAGTAGTGATGGGCAACATAGTCCCTATGGGTGGTGGTGGCAGGAGTGCTCGGCAACATAGTCCCTATGGATGTGGGTGGCAGTAGTGATGGGCAACATAGTCCCTATGGGTGGGGGTTACAGGAGTGATTGGCAACATAAGCCCTATGGGTGGGGGTGGCAGGAGTGAAGGGCAACATAAGCCCTATGGGTGGGGGTGGCAGGAGTGCTTGGCAACATAGTCCCTATGGATGTGGGTGGCAGTAGTGATGGGCAACATAGTCCCTATGGGTGGGGGTTACAGGAGTGATTGGCAACATAAGCCCTATGGGTGGGGGTGGCAGGAGTGAAGGGCAACATAAGCCCTATGGGTGGGGGTGGCAGGAGTGATGGGCAACAGGTCCCCTATGAGTGTGGGTGGCAGGAGTGATGGGCAACAGGTCCCCTATGAGTGGGGGTGGCAGGAGTGCTGGGCAACATATTCCCTATGGGTGGGGGTGGCAGGAGTGATGGGCAACATAGTCCCTATGGGTGGGGGTGGCAGTAGTGATGGGCAACAGGTCCCCTATGAGTGGGGGTGGCAGGAGGGATGGGCAACAGGTCTGCTATGAGTGGGGGTGGCAGGAGTGCTGGGCAACATAGTCCCTATGGGTGGGGTGGCAGTAGTGATGGGCAACATAGTCCCTGTGGGTGGGTGTGGCAGCAGTGATGGGCAACATAGTCCCTATGGGTGGGGTTGGCAGGAGTGATGGGCAACATAAGCCCTATGGGTGGGGGGTGGCAGGAGTAATGGGCAACAGGTCCCCTATGAGTGGGGGTGGCAGGAGAGATGGGGAATATAAGCCCTAAGGGTGGGGGTGGCAGTAGTGATGAGCAACATACCCCCTATCAGTGGTGGTGGTAGTGGTGATGGCCATGCAACCCCTATGGTGGTCTGTTGCTAGTGGCCAGGATATGGATCCCCTGGGTGTGTGTGAAATTTGCGGGTACGTGTCATTAGATTGTGTGGTGGGTGTCTGACTTACCGTCTGCGCCGTCCGCATCTGTTCCTGATCCGGTCATAGATGTATAGTACTGGTATGACCTGCGCAATGGGATTCATGATGTGTTCGTCTCGTACAGGCTGCTTGTTGCTCCGTCTCGTACCCATTGCTAGCTGGTCCGTCTCATAGCCGTGGATTGTGTTCTGGTGCAAATTGTACCTGATATGCTTCTTTTCCAGATGCTGTGACATGTTGTACTTAGCGACCCGTCCGGCGCGTATGATTTGTGCATCGTACGTGTCTGGCCGGAAACTGCTGTAGATACTGCTTCCGGGCGACTCGGTTCGGCGTTCGGAGGTACGGCTCGGACGGAAAATGAAACTTGAATCACAGCCTACGTGTCGGTCAGATTTGTGTCAGTTATGCGCATCGTACTTCATCGCCCAGACGGACCGGCTCTGGGTACGAGTCGGTCGCAAGGTAAGGCTACGAACAGCTCTCGGAGAGCTGTCTGACCCGGATCGGAATCGGCCCCTCTGTGTTATATGGTTGGGATTAATTTAAATAATGTAATATATTTTTGCTAGCCTTTTCCTCACTCTTATAGGGGTCCCATCGACCACGGAGAGAAACCAAATATTTTTTTCCTTTTTTTAGCATACTCTGCAACATGGAAAGAGCTCTCTGGGCCATGGCTGTTGTTTTTAATAAATTGAATTGATTTTTGCCAGCCTCCACCAGTCTCTCATGTGATCCTCATGGCCAGGGCCATCTTAACAGCATTAAAGGCCCCTGGCCAAAGCAGTGCACTGGGCCCTGCCTATACATCCACTCACAGGTTTGCTTAGGGTTCCTATGTTTGTTGGCCCCCAGGCAACTGCCTAGGGTGCCCATGCATTAAGACAGCACTGCCCGTGGTCCTTGAAGGACACCCATTATTCATTATATATTTTCACTGAGTTTAAGTAGTGCCCTGTCTAGCAAACATGTTAATTTACATGTGGTTATATTTTTGTTATGATGAGGATGACTTGTATTTCTTTGACTAGGATGGCCAAGTTTAATTTCTTCCTTCAAATTTGTATTGTCTATAAGTGGATGAGACTGAGATTAATATGGTAAGAAGTATGTGAATAAGCTGGGCCAATACTCCAGAAACCTCTGTATAGTACTGCTGCTCATGCTGCTTAATGACAATAAATGATGACCAGCAAGAAGTAAAAAATATGTTACCCGAGAAAAAGGCTTCTTCCGAAAAATCAGTCAGTGCTGACATCAAGCCCTCATCCATTTTCTGCCACGGTGTTGTACTTGCTGCACCCTCTTCTGGTTAGGAAGATGTTAGGAGTGGGATGACAATTGGATCAGCAATGTTACCACCACCACCAAAACAAAACTGATGTGTCTCAGTGCTTGAGTGACAGCAAACATGCTTGAAGCAAGTGAGTCTGAAATTGAATTTCCACAGTAAAAGAATTCTTTCCAGGAAACTCAACAGCAGCAAGAGTCTGTTACAAAGGTTCTTCCTGAGATAGGAGCAGAGCAGAAAGCTGGATGCTATTGGCTATTGCAGCTGGAAGCACAGCTGGAATTTGTGTCTGTTACATTGAGCACATCATCTTCACCGAGGAAAAGAAAGGCTACTAATCTATCTTTTCCATACTCCCTTCAGTGGAAAGTAATATGGAGTTGATCAGAGGTTCCTGAAAGCATACTTAGAAGCAAAAAAGATTCACCTGTGATTGTTCATGTAAATAGTGACAGAGGAAGTGCAGATCACTGTCTATAAACCTGCTCCCGTACCTGTTTCCTTCTTTTGAAACCCATAAGACTATCACCAACCACTCCTACTGCTTTTGGCACTATAAGGAAGCTCTTTTTCCCAGACTGGGCCTTCTTTGAACCTAGTCTGAATGAGGACAACAATGCACACTGCACAGTTTGCTGCAAAGCAATGTATAATGAGAAACCAGGTAAGCATTATGGTGCTGGGGACTCAATCGTCTCATATGAAACTCCAACATACAATCCTAAGGAAAAAGAAAGCTGTTGCTGAGACAGGAACAGTTAGAAAGAGGTGGTGATAAGTGCCTAGATACTCTCAGGGGTGACAAGCTATGCCATACAAATCTGCATAACATGATAAAGAAGTTATTGCTTCATGTGAAGCCGCACTGTTGCTCATTATGTGCACTTTTTACCTGCAGCAACTTCAGCTTGGCACAAGGACAAAAGGGATGACAAGGCCACTCAAAGTGTCCAAGTAGCCTACCTCCTCCACAGATGTCATTTGAGGTGGGATTGTCAGAAAAAAACACAAACCAGGCTACACTTAGAAAGTAGTTGTTGTACCACTGATACCATATTCTTGTCTATTTATACAATAGGAAACTGTCCTCTATTTTTCTTTGATGGAAGGAAGGGGTGAATTAATTTATTATTTCACAATGGAAGGCATTAAGTCAGGCATATTTTTCAACTGTTGCTGTGCCAGAGCCACACTATCATGTGCTGGAATTGGCTATTAATGGTGTGAAGGAGAGCGCTGTGCAATTCATTCATCTCACTGCCAATAAGTGAACTAGCTGTAAAGGTACAGATTACATGTGCATTACTACACATTGAGTTTTGTACAAATTTTAGTTACTCATTCCAGAACCAGTTGATGATTCTTATACCTGTCATTATTAGTGTGGTCTTCCCTCAGAAGTTTTGCATTCTCCCCTCCTGTCTTCTGAATTCATTTTTGTTGGCTTTAGGTCTCTATTACCTATACTATACCTCTGTTAACCAGTGCAAAAGTGTGTGATCTCTCCTAAAAACATGGTAAAATTGACTTGCACCTGATTAGCACATTTAATTTACACATCATTTCCTACTAAAGTTGTACTATATTTACCCAGGGCCTTTAAATTAAATGCTGTTGTGAAGTCTGTAGCACTCACTGTGCCACCCCCTAAAGTAACCTTTGAAAACAACTCGGGCCTGTTACTGGAGCTTGTAGTGCAGTTTTAAACTGTCAGTTCAGCCTTACAAACTAAACCTTTTTCCAGGCCAATGCCATCTTTTTTAATACCTAAACGTCGCCCTAAACAGCCCATAGGGCATGGTGCATTGTACTGAACACCTTCACTGCTGAGGCTTAAACCCTCAATGCTGGTACCTTTTTGGGCTAGTTGGGGTAGATTGCACTTAGGCCTCCATAACCTTTTTCCACATAAGGTATCAATGCCAAATTTGCATCCTTTTCTGCAACATCCTCTGGATTCTTAAGGTACCCAAGATTTGTGGATTGCCCTGGAGGACAAAATCTAGCAACTTTTTGAGTTTTTGTGAAATATAGGGAATTAGTGTCTGTTTTTGTTTTCTAAAAATGGCATATTAAATGATTCACTGTGCTTAAGTCATCCTCTTCCTAGCAAACAGGACCATGGAAAGCTGCATAAAAATTCCCAATTTGTTACCACAATGTTGACATTTTTCAGAGGTAACTTATTTTTCCTATTTGTTGTGCATTCAACCTACTTCCAGTTTGTGATGGAAACTGGTATGAAACCCATGGGTGATCCAGGAAAGCTATAGTTTTTTGAAAGGTATACAAAATTCTGAATTCAGCAAGGGGTCATATGTGGAGATCCTCCAAAGACTTCCCAAAGAATCTAGCTGTTGAAATAAAGAAATATTAAAAAAGACAATGATTTTCTGTCTCTGGGGCCAAATTACAAAAGCAACATACAATTACATCTGCTAGAGGCTTTCGGTTGTTGGGTTATATGGGGTTTGTAGGTTGTCTAAGATCCTGAAGTACCCAGCGCCTACAACTGAGCTGCACTTTACAATGGGTTTTTCATTGTGTACCAAGTATACACTAATTCATTTTTTTTTTTTTTAAATAAACTTTTTTATTATTCGCCATTCACATCTCTACATCTTCTTCATCACATTAGTTGCCTTCCATACACAGATACAATTTGCTCTCTCCTTCCCCCGCACATAGGTGTCATATTGTGCAATCATAAGATTTACATTATTCCCTTCCTTTCATTACCGACCTTCCGCAAGCTCCAGCCCTTCAGCACCCCCTCATATCCCGTCCCCTAAATTTTCCAACCCCAAAACTTCTATGCCTTCCCTCCCCCAACTGTACCCTCCCTACCAGTGTGCTCCCCCAGCAGTCGTCAATCTCAATGTATCTTGATCTTTAGGTGTACGCCCACTTTGCGCCTTCGCTGTTGCTCGGCCTCTCCCCTCTTGCTACCCCGTGGTCTCTCCTTCAGCTGTATTTGCAGTCCCTGCGTTTTCCCCTGTGCTTTCTATTACCCGTGATTTAGTGAAGTATACACTAATTCATATGGTGGAATATGTAGAGTGAAAAAAAGGTATCAAGGAAACTTAAGTATTTATGAAATGGGCACCTGATATGGAGTTTTGGAGCTGTGGTTATTTGTCTTTGAATTTCTGGGTACCCATAATAGCATGTGATTCAGAGGGCATTTTTCCAAATCTCTTTTTTCTTACATACTGGCTTACATTTGGAAGAGACAAATGCAGTGACATCCAATTGGTAATCACAAAAGTTCTACTGTGTTCACACATGTCTACCTCACTTGTATGAATAGCCCTAGTTCCTGCAAATGGAAATGGTCCAAAACGCTACATGGACACATCACATTTTCCACACAAAACTGAACTTTTAATTGTGATGTGGGAAGCTGTGGATTTTGAGCCCTAGTTCAGTCAGCACCTAGAGAAACATAGTAAACCTATACATTTTGAAAACTAAACACCTAGGGAAGTCCAGGGAGGGGTGACTTGTATAGCTCTCACCAGATTTTCATACCCAGATGGCCTTGCATACCACAAACATTTGCTATTAATACATTTCCCTCACATTTTGGATAGGAAAACGTCTGGAATCTGTGGAGAATCACAATTTTCCTACCACAATTTTCCTACCACAATTTTCCTACCACAATTTTCCTACCACTCAGCATTCTTCCAAGTCTCACAATAAAAATGGTATCTCACTTGTGAGGGTAGGCCTAATGGCCGTGACAAGAAAGAGCCAAAACAACGCAACATGGGCACATCACATTTTTCCACTCAAAACTGAACCTTTATTTGCAATGTAGATTGCTGTAGATTATAGGCCCTAGATCAGGTGTCACCTAGGGAAATCTATTAAAGCTGTACATTTCTAGACACCCATCAGAATCCAAGGTGAGGAAACGTGTGTGGTTCTCACCTGATTTTCTTACCCAAAACACATTGCAAACCTCATACTTTTACTAAAAAACATATTTACCTCACATCTCTATGCAGGAATGTTAATGAATCCATGGTCCCCTCATGTCTCCTGATAACATTGGTACCCCACTTGTGTGGGTGGGTCAAGAGACCACTACGCAAAAGGCCCCAAAGCAGTACTTGGAGAGATCAGTGATCGAGGCAGCTGCTGTATTTGGGGCTGTGCTCGGCTGCCACCATTGGAAATCTGCCAGCCACATACATTTATGGAAACTAGACACCCAGGGGATTCCACAGTGGTGTGCCCTGCATGAATCCCACAGGCGTTTCTTACCCACAATGCTCTGTAAACCTCAAACTTGGACTAAAATAACGCATTTTCATTACATTTCTGAGATGGAAGCTTCCAGAATTTGGAGGAATCCACAACATTCATACCACCCAGTATTCTCCCCACTTATCCTGATAAAAACACTGCCCTACTTGTGTGGCTGGGCTCAGTGCCCGAGACAGAAGCAGATCAAACCAAGGTCAGTGGGTGTTCCACTATACAGCCACTTAAGTAACTTTTTAAAACATGTATGGAACATGCCATTGCAGTCTGTGTGTAGTTTTAAACTGCCATTTTAACCTGGTACAAAAAACCTTTGGTCAGGCCTAAACCTATTTTTTTATTATATAAAAGTCTCTCCCTAGGGTAGGCCCTACACAGCCCATAGAGCAGGGTGCACTGTATTTAAAAAGTTTGACTTGTACTTTTAAGTTTTTCACTACTGCACGGCCTACCTCTCACATATGATAACATTGGATTAGCTTATTACATGTAATATGTGATAAACTTTTTTTTATTATTTTTTTTATTATTTTATTAATTGAGAGTTTTGCATTAGCGTACAGGATAGACACATTTCAATATTACAATGCAATAATACTCTTCGATATAAACAACAACAGAGCCAAAAAAGAAAGGGAAAACAGTGACAGGTACCTTACAATGATTGGTGTTCAGCATACCAGCATATGGTTTCACTTTGCTCTTACTCCATAGATGAATAGTCCGGGTGCTGTGATTCCTGATTAAGCGCTATGCACAGTGTCAGTTATACAGAATCTACATCAACTTGAGTCAATAAATATTCTCTTAGTAGAGCCCAGAAATCAGTGGATCGGCAAGTTGGCGGTAATTCTTCAGCATATAGGTCCAACTGCTCACAACAGTACACCAAATCTTTTACCCATATATCAGCTTTTGGAATTAATTTGCTTTCCCACGTGAACAAGGCTTGCCTTTTTTGCAAGTAAGAGGGCTACCCTCACTCATTTTCCCACATTGGCCTTTATTTGGGGGACATATCCTAGGAGACACTCAAGTGGTGTGCATTGTAATACCTGCCCTGTCATAGTGTGTATAAGGGTGATGACATTTTCCCAATAACTGAACACCGAAGCACACTGCCATGCAAGATGGAGGAAGTCAGCCCCGCTTTGGCCACACCTTCTACAATTATCTGAGCCCCTAAGACCAATTCTATGTAACTTGACAGGAGTATAGTACACTTGATGCAAACATTTGAAGTGGATAATTCTAAGATTACTATTCGAAGTCAAGCAACCCGTTAGTGAGCAAATCTGCTCTCATTCCCTTTCAGTGATCTGAGGAGTAATCATATAATTCCAGCGCTCCAAGCTCCTATCTGATCCATGAACTGTTTCCCCCTGCACCGCCTTGTATAACTTAGTGATCAGCTTCTTCCTGGTAGGAGCTATCAATAATTGTAGCGACTTAAGTGTGTCCGGCTCATCAGGAAAAGTAGTGTATTGATCCCTTATAGCACACCTCAGTCTATAATAGGTGTACAGGAATGGTGGGGAGGGATTTTGGATATAATTAAATCGTCGCCTGTGATGTACTTTCCCCCAGGGTAAAGATTGCACATGTGTGTGATGTCGGCTTCCTTTAGAGCGGTGATAGGTCCACCTTCCTGCATTACAGATAACGCCACGTGCCCAGCGAGAGGCAGTGCTGGCGCGTACAGCAGGAGTTTGTGTGCCCGTCTACCAATCGCCTGCCAGGCGCAACAGTGGTATCAATTGTGTTGATCTCAGTCCTAGGCGTTTGCCTGTGTGTGTGTGTGTGTGATGATGCTCCTCAACGGTACAGGAAGGGCATCCCCGTCTTCTACAGCCACATGCAGGACAAAGTTGTGTGACTTAAACCAATAATATGCATACTGGGCCTGCGCGCACAAGTAGTATACATAGAAGTCTGGAGCAGCGAACCCTCCTTTTTCATAAGTCAGCGTTAACGTGAGCCAGCTAATTCTAGGTTGCTTATTTCCCCATACGAGCCTCATCAACTGGGTTTGTACTGTTTTAAAAAAATGTTTTGTCAATGGGATTGGGATGTTGCAAAAGAGATATAAAAACTTAGTAAGTATGACCATTTTTATTACAGCTATTCAATCAGCCAGCGACAACGGCAGTCGGGACCACAGGTCCACTTGCTGCACTAGAGTGTTATATGCCTTACCATAGTTCTCCTTAATCACAACCTCAAGATCCCGGTGTACCCATACCCCTAGGTATTTTACCGGGTCGACAGACCATACCAGTGGGTATTCTACCTGGGGTGGGGCCGCGGCAAGTGCCAGAGGAATGATGACAGATTTTCCCCAGTTTATTTGAAGCCCTGAGAATAAGTCAAACTTAATATATTCCTGTATAACCTGGGATTAATTAAGCTGGGGATCGCGAACAAAGAGGACCATATCGTCCGCATACATAGAGATCCCAACCAGCCGATGATTAAAATTAAGGGCAGCGGCCCTATGCCCTTGCCTAATCTTGCACGCTAGAGGTTCCAGAACAAGGGCAAAGAGAAGGGGGGACAGGGGACAGCCTTGTCTGGTACCACGTTCTATATTAAAAGGCTCCGAAGTGAGACCACCCACCCGAACTCTCGGCGAGGCGTCAGTATGGAGGACCTGTATCCAGCGTGTCAAAATATAAGGGAATACCATTCTATGTCAGATGTGCATCATATAACTACACTCTATAGAGTCAAATGCTTTTGCAACATCCAACATAACTGTAATATGTGATAAACTTTGCTCGGGACTAGGTAGAAATGCCATGTTTGGTGTCTAAAGAACTGTAATTTAAAATCATCTCTCATGGTAAAGTCAAATTTCAAGTCACAATTCTGAAACTGCCACTTTTAGAAAGTCGACATGTTCTTCGCCTAACCATTTGTTGCCTGTAGCCTGTATCAGGTGTCACATGACTAAATGAAGCTGGCAGTTGGCCTTTGTGAATTTCACCCCGACAGCAACACAAAGGGGAACTAAGTCGTGGTGGGGTGGGTCACCCTGGCAGGATGGGAAGGGTGGAACTGTGCACAGTCCCATTTACATTTCAAAGGAGCTACCTCAGTACACCCACAAAGAACTTCACACTAGCCTTTTGTGACCCCCAGACCCTATGGAGCCTGGGTAGGAAAGCAGGACATTTCAGAATGATCTTGGGGCTGGGGGGCTCCAGACGTTTCTTTCACTTCAAAGCAGCTGGAATTAGATATAAAAATAGGACTCTCAGACCTACTCTTCAGTACTCTCCTGGGCCTGTGGATCACACAGGCCAGAGGACTGCCCTATTGCTATAGGCTAACCATGCTCTCTGAGAAGGAAAACTGGTCCTACCCCCTTCATCCCAGGCAGAGTGACTCCAAGGGTCAGGTGGCTGATTTCCTGTTCTTAGCTGCAGAGACACAACCAGCTCCTGAATCCCCCTCTAATTGCCCAGTTGACCTGCCTCACTGGCCTCTGCTTGAGTGAGTTCCTGATCCCGAAAGATGCATTCCCAGGTCCTGTTGAATTTCTCCAGTCAAGAAAAGGAGATATTATGAAGTTTTGGTGTCTTTGTGACCACAAATGGTCGTGCCAAGATCTTGCTGCCCATGATGACCGCCAAAGTGCCGACCACCAACACAAAGCTACAGTAAGCCCTACTCACTCGCAGTGACTGCCAGTGACAACAGGCAATACTTGATCTATACTTTGTGCTACAGCATGGGCAGCCTTTGGTGACCGCCAACTCCTGATATGATCTTCGAACTGCAGCGATGACTATCTGCAATGTGTGGCCTGCTCTAGGCACTACAGTGACAGCCATCTGCAACACTCTCCATTCTCCTAGCGGCATCCTACATTGCAAACTGAAAACTTTGTGTGAAGTTAAAGAAGGTTACTGTAGTATCCTGTATATGTAATTATCCTGTTACTTTCTCCCTAGCTGCTCACCCAGTGTGAATGTGCTGTGTGGAATGTTGGTGTGTTATGCTGAATGGAATGTTTGGGTGCCTGTGAGGTGAAGTGTGACAGTCAGGCAGACGGCTCCTGGTGGGGCTAATCTACATGAACATACCAACTTGTAACCAAGACTCAATCACCCTACTTGAACTACATTTCGGCTACTGGACGTCAGTAGCCGAGATGTAGTTTAAGTAGGTTTATTGAGTCTTGGTTACAAGTTGGCAAGTTTGACGGTGTGTAAGTCACCTTGTGCTACACATTCTGGTAGCTGCCCTTTGGTGAGGAGCAGCTGTATGGGTTTTAGTCACCCATCACTTTCAAATTCCTTCACACTCACAGAACGTTTTAAAATCTTCGGGCCCGATTCACAGACCTAACTTAAGACAAAATCCTAAACTTACTACTTTCGATATTCACAGAAGTTAGGATTTTGTCTTAAGTTTGTCTTATGACAAACTTAAGACAAACTTAAGACAGACTTAAGACAGACTTAAGACAAACTTAAGTCTGTCTTAAGTCTGTCTTAAGTTTGTCTTAAGTTTGTCTTAAGTCTGTCTTAAGTTTGTCTTAAGTCAAACTTAAGACAAAATCCTAACTTCTGTGAATACCAAAAGTAGTAAGTTTAGGATTTGGTCTTAAGTTAGTTCTGCGAATCGGCCCCATGAATCTTACAATGGGTTACTTTATTTATGTACGCTTTATTAATATGTTAATATTATTAAATGTTTTAAGCAGTCGTGGGAGCCTTGCGTAGGCTTAAATGATTCACATAGGTCCCTGGACCACTGAATTAGATTCTACATGTATAATTTCCTGTAATTCATTCAGTGCATTTTAACCACACAGAATGTATCTTTTTTAAATCATTGGCACTGGATTGGAGTTAGAAAGGCACATTTGACCTGCCTTCCCCCAAATGGATGCATTTTCTTCAATTTTAGGTGGGCTAGAGCTTACTAAATCCACCCCTCCCAAATATATGTTAATATACTGAAATTTAAAATGTATACATTTATACTTTTTTTTACTTCTCTGTAGATTCATAAAAATATATCTCAAATGTTTAAAATTTAAAAATGTATTTGAGTAGCAGGGGTATCAGTTCATACTCACTTTCATCCACATTGATGCATTAAGTGTGGAGTTCTGTTATATTTCAGGTGTAAACAAGAGGTTTAGGTGCCGATCACGATCCGGTAAAAAATGTCCCCGTACGACTCGTATCGGGTCTTTTTACCGTACGAATCGTACAAGTGCCGTACGAACTGGCAATCACGATTCGCATGGTAAAAAGTCCATACGAACCGCACTGGGAATCATTCCCCACACGTCCTCGGGTCGGAAAATGTGTCCGACACGTCCTCGGACGATTTACCTTACAAACGTGAAAAGCCAAGTCCGACCGAGGAATCACGATCCATCCCGTGCGTCCGAGCGTACAACCGTATGGAAAAAACACCGTCCGCACCGAACTCCTATAGCAACCATGGAGACATGTGCCCGCATACGCGCCCAACACTCCCCCCAGCCCCCGTACGTCCGACACGTACCCCCCGTGTATGTATACCCCCACCCGTCTAGGTACACCCCAGTACGTTCAAGTCGTACCCCCACCCCAGTACGTGTCGTACCACCGTCTATGTACACCCCAGTACGTTCGAGCCCCACCCCCACCCCAGTACGTGTCATACCCCCCGTGTACCTACACCCCAGTACGTTCCAGTCGTACCCCCACCCCAGTACGTGTCGTACCACCATGTACCTACACCCCAGTACGTTCGAGCCCCACCCCCACCCCAGTACGTGTCATACCCCCCGTGTACCTACACCCCAGTACGTTCCAGTCGTACCCCCACCCCAGTACGTGTCGTACCACCGTCTATGTACACCCCAGTACGTTCGAGCCCCACCCCCACCCCAGTACGTGTCATACCCCCGTGTACCTACACCCCAGTACGTTCCAGTCGTACCCCCACCCCAGTACGTGTCGTACCACCCTCTATGTACACCCCAGTACGTTCGAGCCCCACCCCCACCCCAGTACGTGTCATACCCCCGTGTACCTACACCCCAGTACGTTCCAGTCGTACCCCCACCCCAGTACGTGTCGTACCACCGTCTATGTACACCCCAGTACGTTCGAGCCCCACCCCCACCCCAGTACGTGTCATACCCCCCGTGTACCTACACCCCAGTACGTTCCAGTCGTACCCCCACCCCAGTACGTGTCGTACCACCGTCTATGTACACCCCAGTATGTTCGAGCCCCACCCCCACCCCAGTACGTGTCATACCCCCCGTGTACCTACACCCCAGTACGTTCCAGTCGTACCCCCACCCCAGTACGTGTCGTACCACCGTGTACCTACACCCCAGTACGTTCGAGCCCCACCCCCACCCCAGTACGTGTCATACCCCCCGTGTACCTACACCCCAGTACGTTCCAGTTGTACCCCCACCCCAGTACGTGTCGTACCACCGTCTATGTACACCCCAGTACGTTCCAGTTGTACCCCCACCCCAGTACGTGTCGTACCACCGTGTACCTACACCCCAGTATGTTCGAGCCCCACCCCCACCCCAGTACGTGTCATACCCCCATGTACCTACACCCCAGTACGTTCCAGTCGTACCCCCACCCCAGTACATGTCGTACCACCGTCTATGTACACCCCAGTACGTTCGAGCCCCACCCCCATCCCAGTACGTGTCATACCCCCTGTGTACCTACACCCCAGTACGTTCCAGTCGTACCCCCACCCCAGTACGTGTCGTACCACCGTGTACCTACACCCCAGTACGTTCGAGCCCCACCCCCACCCCAGTACGTGTCATACCCCCGTGTACCTACACCCCAGTACGTTCCAGTCGTACCCCCACCCCAGTACGTGTCGTACCACCGTCTATGTACACCCCAGTACGTTCGAGCCCCACCCCCACCCCAGTACGTGTCATACCCCCCGTGTACCTACACCCCAGTACGTTCCAGTCGTACCCCCACCCCAGTACGTGTCATACCCCCGTGTACCTACACCCCAGTACGTTCCAGTCGTACCCCCACCCCAGTACGTGTCGTACCCCCGTGTACCTACACCCCAGTACGTTCCAGTCGTACCCCCAACACAACCTCCTAAGTACGGTGCGCACCCCAGGCCCCAACATCACATCCGCATGTACGAGTCGTACCAACCCACACACAAGGACAGCACCGTACAACCAAATGGCCCATCTACACACCGTACACACGCTCAAAACGCACGTACACAACCAGGACAAAACAAAACAACACAAGAAGACACTATTCGAATGGCACAAAGCCACTAAACATGGCTGATGAATACAGGCCCCAGCTAGGCCCGCAGGACACAAGGGTTCGCTCTCCTGTAATGGAATCTATAAGGAAGTTGGCACGGAAACTGCAAAGTACAAAGACAGCATTTATTAACCCTTAAGGGTGGTCCTACAATCCACACAACACTCTTCAGTATTGCATAGAGTAGCACAAAGAACTTGCGTACACGGTCCCCTTTTATACACAACAGAGGGGCTCATAAGTGGGTGGATACAACATGAGGCAAGGAATGTTACCTTTTATGGACATTTTCGATACAAGATCAATATGTGGGCGGAGCTGGCACACTCCTTGAGCCCGCGAAAACATGGTCAAGCAAGGCTAACTGATAACAGATGTGGTCAAGTCTGGCCATGCGCCAGATGGACAAAGGAGCTATTTATAGACTGTTACTAGGCAGATTACAAGAGCAACTAACACAGAGGTTGGACTCTTCTCGTGGGGAACACGTGGAAGCATGACAATACAAAATGGAGTCCAAACTTCGGTCAACATAACGGAGAAAACATGATCTAGAGAAGGGAATTAATGTCTTTAGTAAATGCTTAATCACATCGAGGTTGCAAATTACAACAGACGACCCTTTCAGCATTTACTGAAGACATCCGGCTTGTTAGAATAATCATCATATATATCAATTATCATCATCTCTTCTACTTCCTTAGCTAAACGTTTCTGATAAGTGACATTGGCAATAGCTTTCGTATCGGGGATACAAAATGATACACATAATGAGCAGAGTGAGGGACCACATTGAACGCAGATACAGCATGAAAACAGAACCGCTACAATAATGCAGAGACCAGTTAGAACCTTCCATCCCCAGGCAGTAATTAACGCCCAAAACCATCCAGAAAAGGACCAAGTGCCGTTTTCTGTATGGATTTCAGCTGCAATTTTATGCAACCTGTTAATTGCATTATAGACTGACGGTGTGTGGTCAGGAATAAACACACAGCAACTACTTCCGATAATTTTACAAGCTCCACCTCTGTCAGCTAGCATAACATCTAATACCATACGATTCTGCAACGCAACAATTCTAGTAATTTGCAATTCCTCCGTAAGATTCCCAAGTGCAGCAGCAGTCTGATTTGTTACAGCTTCTACCACTCTTGTTAATCTTCGGATCTTTCTACTGTTCAGGGCAGCTCCAACAAAGAAAAACAATCCTAAGTTAAAATCAATATACTGCTGCAGACTGGTATCAGTCTGATCTACATCGTCAAGTGATAAAGTACGTTTATACCTATTTACAGTCACATTATTCAATAATTTCAGATCCTTATGATAAGATGCGGGAGCTAGGAATACAGGAGGTAATAGAAATGATACATAGCATACCCCAGACCACCCGGCCGGCAGACGGTAATAACCTTTATTTCCACACACAAAGTACGTATTATGGGAGGCTAAAAAGGTACTATTGTTCAACCCATCAATATTCAGAACAGTAATACAATCACTAACACCAACAGGAATGAAACCCACACTCTGGACACACAGGTCCGCTTGAGCTTGTGCTACTTGAATTACAAACTTGTCCTTTCCCACAGTGTCTCTTGTGTTCGTGAAGATGTAGGGAATGGATTCATTGTCTGGTCGGTACTCTTCCCACTCCCAAATTGTCCCATTCGCTTGTGGATACCCATTTTTGTCTTGATGGCATTCTTTATTGAGTCTGAAGAGCAATCGTCCCACTGTCGGTTTCCGAGTAGCAAAAAGCAAAGTATACCATGCTCTACAAGAGCCATTATGAGAGAAAGGAAGTGGTATAAATGGGGTTCCTCCTTTCTTCTGATGAGCTCTCATCATCCCACATATCCAACAGTTCGTAGCATTCGTAGCAACGTGGGTATGATGCAGCATCTGGATGAAAGTGTTATTCAAGTAAGACTGTCGATGCTTCAACTCTTGATACGGTAATGTATAAAAGTAGTGCTCCTCAGGCACCGAAGTTGTCAACACAAGAATCTTCCGAGCGGGTGTTACATCCTCCACGAACCATGTGGTTATCCCAACAATGGCTACTGTCAACATGAACCCTAATGCACAAAGGATTTTCTTTTTCTCCATGTCAAGGTAAAAATAAAACCCAATATCTTCCTGAAACTAAAAGTCTGTCAGAACTCTTCCCCTTGGGCAGCGGTTGATTTCTTCACCAGCGGGCCAAGACGGGTGTCGCTACACTAATGCAGGGCTGATCCCCCCCCCTTGCCTCATCGGCTCTCTGTTTCACTAACCCAAGGGCCGTTCTGACAGTATGTCCCGGTACTGGAAAACTCACTTCCTTGGTCGAAGATGATATCGCCTTCCTCCAGGAGTCGCGTGGTCCGGAAAGAGCTCCTCGGTGGCGTTTGGCTCCGCAGCACGGCCTGTCTCTGCAGCCAAGATTTCTCGTTGATCGGTCAGCACGGCAGGTTCCACCAATCCGGGCGGCACCTTCCTACAGTGCAGGGAATGGATCCAATTCTTTCTGTTGGAGACTCGCACAGCCGTCCTCGTTGCGAGGAGGACCTGCTCAGGACCCACCCATCTCGGTTCCAAGCTGTTCGTCCTGTCCAATATTTTCACCATCACGTGGTCCCCAGGCCGGAGACCATGTCCTTCACCGGTAGACCGATCAGGGAGCGCCTCTCGGACCTGTTGATGGATAGAAACCAAGTTATCCGTTAACTGTGCCAGATAATCGCTCATCATTACACAAGGTACATTATACACAGCCTTAGGTCTTGGTGGACCCCAAATATTCATTGGGCGTCCGAAAACAATTTCATAAGGTGTAAGGCCAGTTCGAGAGTGTGGTACCGATCTAATTGACAATAACGCCAGTGGCAGAGCGTCTGGCCAAGTCAAAGACGTTGAAGCTTGAATTTTAGCGATCTTAAGCTTCAGTGTACCATTATACTTCTCAACTAGGCCTGCAGACTGAGGGTGAAACACGGCGTGGAACTTCTGAGTGATGCCTAGGCCCTTCAAGACGTACTTTATAACATCCGCTACAAAGTGAGGCCCATTATCACTCCACAGAAGTCTACAAACGCCATATCGAGGGAAGAACTCTTTCAGCAGCAACTTCGCAGTAGTCATTGCAGTATTGTCTTTCGTAGGGTACGCTTCAACCCATTTGCTGAAAGCGCAGACCACTACTAGAACATACTTCAGGTTGTTACAGCGCTCAAGCTGGATGTAATCCATCTGCAAAACCTCGAAGGGCGCAGTAGGTGTCACAAACCCTCCTGCTGGAGTTCGAGTGCCCTTTCCTGGGTTGTACCTCAGGCAGATCATACAAGTCTGCACCACCCTCTTTGCTGTGCTAGCAATCTCTGGATGCTCCCAGACTTGGGTAAGCAATTTCACAATTGCGGAAGCTCCAACATGTGCTAGCCCATGTGCCATCTGAACCATAGGCTGTACAAAAGCCGTGGGTAGTTTCCATCTATCCATCTGCTTATTTCTCCAGCAGCCCTCGTCATCCAGTTCTCCCTCACTAGCCCATTGTTCCCACTCTTTGTCAGAAGCGGTCCTCTGCATTTCCCGCACTTCCTCCTTCGCATCATGCCATCTTTCCACCTGTGACTTTACTACATACATGGCAGTAGCACCGGGCTGCATCGCAGTCTCCCGTGCTACTCGATCTGCCAACGCATTCCCTTCTCCAACTTTATCAACTACTTTCCTATGGGCGCTACACTTAACGATGGCAATTTTCTTTGGGTATGTCAATGCAGTTAAAAGATTATGAACTAACTCTCCATGCATTATCTGTACTCCATGTGACGTCAAAAACCCTCTCTCCTTCCAGAGTAGGCCGAAGTCATGCGCTACTCCGAAGGCATAACAGCTATCTGTATAAACATTCACACATAGTCCTGTACTGAGCTCACATGCTCGTGTTAATGCTATCAGTTCCGCTGCTTGAGCTGATTTCTGTGGTATGCGTGCTGTCTCCACTATCGTTTGCAATGTGGTAATCGCATACGCTGCTGAAGTCGTACCATCTGGTAGCTTCAGACATGATCCGTCCACCCACAGTTCTCCATCTACATCTGGAAAGGGCGTATCCTGGAGATCAATACGACCCTTTGTTTGTTCCTCAGTCACGAGAATACAATCATGCGCTTTCCGCGCCTCAGGCTGGGTTTCGGGGTATGGCAACAATGTTGCCGGGTTTAACGTTACGCACCTTTTTAACGTAATATGAGGAGCCAAAAGCGTCAACTCATATCCCGTTAAACGGGCGCTGGTCAAATGCTGCGTCTTCGTTTGATTGAGCAGGGCATCGACAGCATGGGGGACTAATACCAACAGCTTATGGGATAACACAATTCCCTCGCTTTGGCGTATTGACACAGCTGTCGCCGCAACCGAGCGAAAACACCCCGGTAATGCTCGGGCGACAGGATCAAGTACAGCCGAAAAATATGCACAAGGGCGCTGCTTATCGCCGTGCATCTGCACTAAAACTGACAATGCACATCCATCTTTCTCATGCACATACAACGAAAAGGGTTTTGCATAATCAGGGGTCCCTAACACTGGTGCTGAACAAAGGGCCTGCCGTAGTTGCTGAAAAGCAGTATCACACTCATCTGACCAAGGGATTGGGATAGGCGTGTCCTTTGTCAAGAGGGCTAACAATGGCTTAGCTATGTGCGAAAACCCCAATATCCACTGCCTACAAAAAGAAACAAGACCCAGAAATGCACGCACATCCTTCTGTGTGGACGGTCTCGGTGTATCCAGAATTACTTGGATACGATCCGGTGTGAGTGCACGTCCCTCCTTAGACAAAAGGTGACCCAAATAAGTCACCTTTGGTCTACAGAATTGCAATTTCTTCCTAGATACCTTATGATTGTGGGATGCTAAAAAGGAAAGTAAGGATAACGTACTGTTTTCACACAACTCCAGGGTGTCAGCCGCCAGCAAGATGTCATCGACATATTGAATGAGGGCGACACCCTCGAGCAGAGCAAAGGAATCCAATTGTCGTTTCAAAGCCTGACTGTAAATGCTAGGGCTTTCTGTGTAGCCCTGGGGGATCCTACAAAAACGATAAGATCTATTATTTAATGTAAACCCAAAAAGATATCGGCTATCAGGGTGAATAGGAATGGAAAAGAAGGCATTCTTCAAATCAATCACTGAGAACATGGTTGCCGTAGGCGGGACCAAGGTAAGCAACGTTGTGATATCGGAAACCACTGGGTACTGAGGTATCACGATCTTGTTCACTTCTCTCAAATCAATTATAAACCGATAAACTCTGGCATCCGTATCCTTTTTCAGTATGGGAAGAATCGGACTGTTACAAATGTTGTAGGGGACTTCCTCCACTACCCCTACCGCCATCAAATCCTGCACTATCTGTATAAGAGCCTCCTCACCTTCCTGGGAAATACGGTATTGAGGAAGGCGTGGTAACACCGCCCCCTCCTGGACGCTAATGTGGACCGGTGGAATCACCATTTGTCCCACATCAGTATCCGAAGTTGCCCATAAAGCACGAGGGAGGGTAGCTAACAGCGCATCCTCTGACATCGTACACATCCTTTCTGATCGGGGGTAATTATCATTCAATATTACCCGTACACCAGCAGGGGAGCAGCGGATCGTAGCCCTAAAATGCTTTAACATATCAAGGCCCATAATGTTGTCCGGCGTGTACGGGGCAAGCAGGAACGGACAGGGTGCAGAAAAAGAGTCAACTTTAAACATGAGGGGCTGCGAAAGAGGGCTTCAGGAGAGTGTTCCGTCAAACCCTACCGATGTGACCATTAAGCCGGATGGGGGAGCCCCCGGAACCAATTGCTTAGATAGCGCACTACGTGTCGCTCCTGTATCCACTAGGAACTGATCAGTAGAGCCCAGAACTTCAGCCGATACATAAGGGCCCTTCTGATCAACCGGCACCTCAACTGATTCTAACCCCCATCCAACGCATTCCTATGCATGCTGAGAGTCATGGTACCCCGACCGGTCAATCCCCGACACTTGGTACTGATGCTGGCGATCAAAAACGTTTGATCTATCGCGGTGCTGTCCAGCAGAGTCAAAACGAGCCTGTTCGTTAGAATTCCCTCGAAAGTTCGAGAAACCCCCTCTACCTCGCGGGCCACCATAGGTATGCCCCTGACGCGATGCATGCAACACCGGGCAGTCCCTAGCCCAATGACCCGATTGCTTACAATACGCACATTGGTTCCTATTTAAATCAGATCGGCCCGAGGGAGGACCATAAGATCCTCCCCTACCTCTATTACTACCCCGCCGGGGCGGGCCATAAACTTGTGCCAACATCACCTTTGTTTTCAAATCTTTCGATTTCTTTTCCTCCTGGCCCTTTGCTTCTTGCTCCTGACGTTCATAATACTGGGCGATAGTCAGGAGGGCCGTCGGTGTAGCGGAAGACCAAGAACTTTCACTCGCTTTTAGACGGGCCGCAACTGCCGGCAGCAGATTAGCCACATATTTATCCGCAAAAAGGTGGCGGCCCGTATCGTCAGTAAGCGACTGGCCACTAAAATCATGAAACGTCTCCTCAAAGCGTGTAAAGAAGTCCGCAACTGACTCGTCAGCTTTCTGTTTACATGCAGCTAACATATTCCAGTCAATCTTTTTAGGGGGAATAATTGTCTTCAACTTAGCCACGAGAGCAGCAGGGAGATCTAAAATACTCTGGGGCGGTTTCTGCGCAGGCTTCCGTTCCCTATCCTCATCCTCAAGGTCAGACCACCGGGCCTTAAAGGCAACTGTATCATCTACTTTTCGGACAGATCGCCACATATCCGGTGGTAGAATAAGGCCAAAGAACAGGTCTATATCTGCTAAAGTCATAACGCAAGAATTCAAGGCCCCCTCGACTTCTTCGTAGAAGGCCGCTGGATTCTTGCGGGGGTCAGGCAGCGCATTCTTTAATGCCATCACATCAGCTCTATGCCACGGAGTATAAACCCAATTATACACAAAATATCCCTTAGCATCGGCGGAGGTAATGTCCGAGCTAGTCCCCGCTCCTTTAGGAGGAACATACAAAGGCGCCGCCTCGCGCATTGGCTTAGCATGCACTAGATCGCTCTTATCTGATTGAGAGGTGGATGAGTGGCCTTCTGTAGTACACGAATCCGACTGCGTCTCCTCCCCTGCTCGTTGGCGCGCTTTTTCTTTATGGGCCAGCACCGCGTCCCGCAAGGCGAATAGCCGCCGAGCCGTATCAGGAGCCTTAGAGGGAGAAAAAACACCATCATGTAATGCTTTAGCATCCGATGTCACTTCTTCAGGCTCACAGACACTAGAATATTTCCGAAAAGCAGCAATCACTTCCTCAGCGAAATGACTCAAAAAATACAATCTCTCTCTATCCTGCCACGACCCCCAAGTATGGAACAATTCATCCACGGACACCTTACCCTTAAGTGCACAGAAAGAGATTTGCCGAAGCTCAGCCATATGCTCAGCCGATAACATGGACCGCGTATCTACCTTACCCGGACCCGGGACAGAATCTTGCGGCCTTGGAGCAGATGCGCCAACATAAGGGGGCGGAGAGCGATCTAGTAAATAAAAATCATCATCAAGATTATTAAGGACAGGATAGTGTGGCTGCCGAACAGCATATTGACCCGAAACTTGCAGCCTACGCTCTTTCTCTTGTCTCTCTGTCTGTTCTCTGTCTTCCCGACGCTTCGCTTCCTGGGCTCGCACATGATCATTCTTCCGTTGTTCCTTATCAAACAGCGCTTTCTCGCGCTTCTCTCGCTCACGCACCTCCTTCACCCACAACCGTACACACTCAAACATATCCTGACGAGCACGCCGCTTACACATACACTGTTCCACATACTCAATCTTACGTATATCAAACGATCCATACAAAGGCCATCGCAACTCAGGATCTTTTTTTGTATATTTCCTCCATACTGTGCTGTACATTATGGAAGAAAGACCATGCTTCACGTACATATCCCTATTAGGAGTCCCCTCTGGGGGAGCTGGAGCAGATTCCTCGAGGTTCAACCGGTTTCCAAAACAGCAACACCACTTACGGAGTGCGCTAAAAGCAGGCATGCTCAGGAATAATGCAAAATATGCAATATTATAGAGACTATGGCACTTAATCGTTGCGCCGTTCAAAGTTACACAGCTCCGGAGAAATCTCTCCACATTACCTGCCTATATGTGTTGCAACGCATATATAATCACAAAGACAAATACAAAATATGACTAGTCACCACAAATCAAACTCAAATAGCCAGATCAGGCTTCAAAAACTCGGAGCAAGTACCGTACACCGGTTCTTACCAATCAAGAGTTCAGATTCCAACTGCCAAGCTCCACAATCGCCCAAACGGCTTTCACGGCAGGACCGACAGAAGAGGTCTCAGTCGAGGAGCGGCGCCACCCAGACGGTCAGCTCGGAAGGGAAGGAAGAAAAACCTCGGGATGCCAGGGCTAAGACGCCGCTGGCAGTGATCACGTCCCCGGCCAAGTTCCTCACCTTCGTCGCGACCAGTCCTTCGAGCATCCGAGTCGCCGATGAGCCCCACGTGACGGGCGCCAATTGATGAATACAGGCCCCAGCTAGGCCCGCAGGACACAAGGGTTCGCTCTCCTGTAATGGAATCTATAAGGAAGTTGGCACGGAAACTGCAAAGTACAAAGACAGCATTTATTAACCCTTAAGGGTGGTCCTACAATCCACACAACACTCTTCAGTATTGCATAGAGTAGCACAAAGAACTTGCGTACACGGTCCCCTTTTATACACAACAGAGGGGCTCATAAGTGGGTGGATACAACATGAGGCAAGGAATGTTACCTTTTATGGACATTTTCGATACAAGATCAATATGTGGGCGGAGCTGGCACACTCCTTGAGCCCGCGAAAACATGGTCAAGCAAGGCTAACTGATAACAGATGTGGTCAAGTCTGGCCATGCGCCAGATGGACAAAGGAGCTATTTATAGACTGTTACTAGGCAGATTACAAGAGCAACTAACACAGAGGTTGGACTCTTCTCGTGGGGAACACGTGGAAGCATGACAATACAAAATGGAGTCCAAACTTCGGTCAACATAACGGAGAAAACATGATCTAGAGAAGGGAATTAATGTCTTTAGTAAATGCTTAATCACATCGAGGTTGCAAATTACAACATGGCCAACAAACACTACAAATACACCTTCACTGACCTGCAACTGCCAAAGACAAACAGAGGGCCAAAACACCACCACTACTTATAACACACCCACCCAAAATTCAAACACTGCCACACCCACCCATGGACCAATAAAAAGGGCCCACACACACAAACCATGAGCCTTTGCAACAGACTCACTGCTGCCAGACACCACAGAACCATACAACAAGCTACACCACACCTTGCACTTGCACACCTTCACACAACCACCCTCACAAACACCCCCTCATCACATTCACACACACACACACACACACAACCATCCACACCCCCCCCACCATCCCCACCCACACCCCTCACCATGCCCACTACCAAGAATCCAAAGTTCAGTAACCGAGAGTTGGAGGTCCTTGTTGATCAAATCCTCAGAGTCGAGCCACAGATCTTTGGAACATTGGTCAGAAATACCAGCCTGGCAGCAAAAACAGCCATGTGGCAGACCATCGTCGATGCTGTGAATGCTGTTGCGGACACCAGGAGGACCAGGCAGGAATGCCAGAACAGGTGGTACGATCTGCGGAGGAGGGTCAGAGCCAAGAGGCAGGAGGAACACGACCAGGCCAACGCCACCGGAGGAGGGCCCTCCCGCAGACCCGTACAGTACCATCCCTGGGAGGAGAGGGTGATGGCCATACTGCCGGTGGAGGCAGTCGAAGGATTAGAAGGACTCCGAGACCCGGGTGAGTACACAAACAACGCACATCACATGGGGGGAACGGCATCCACAACCAAAATCACTAACAGGCACGCAACCACCACAAGCCATCGCATTACTCAACCACACTCCATGAGCACGCACATGCCACTGCTGCCACCATGCCCCATGCACCCAGCTGGACAATGGCAAGTCACAGAAGACAACAACACATGACACGGTAACCCGGATGGCGGGAGGCTGGGCCCCAAAAATCACATAGTGCGACTCCGAAGCAGACAACAATGCACTCTGCCCATATGGCCTAGGTCACAGCCAGACAAACAGTGTGTCCCAACACAGGAATGACTTGCCAGCAAATGGCGGACGCCTTGCATCAACACCTGGGGGTGAAGGCACTGTTTTGCACATGACAGCAGCTAATGAACAGCCAACATTGTGAAAGAGTGGCAGCACACACCACCACAGCAGCAGCGCACAGACACACATCACACCCAATGGGTGCCTGGAGATCAGAAACAAACTCACATCAACAAGCCAAGGGCCACTCAAAGATCTGCTAACAGTGTGTGCCCAGGAAGCTGGGCTGAGGTGACAGAGGGTGACACACAGAGGGAGGGAGATGGTGACAGAGAGGGAGGGAGAGGGGGACAGAGAGGGAGGGAGAGGGGGACAGAGAGGGAGGGAGACACAGGGAGAGCAAATCAGCCGTGTGGTGTGTGGGAATGTCTGCTTGTCAGCAGGTAGACTGCGTGCATGTAGCCAAGGGTGGCCCGTGCCAGAACCCCCCCTCTTCACCATGGCAAAACACAGGGCCATGTCACAACCTGTACACGAGCACAATGACAGCTACCTGCATCACATAAGGGTGTGGAACAACTCCATGTGCACATGTACAGTGCTACACGGAAGGCGCCAATGCATGGCTCGCAACACCGGCCCACTCCACTGCTGACTGCAGTCACACTTGACGCAGCAAGTAAGACTGTGCCACACATAGTTAAAGGTGCCAAAGTGGTGCCCAAGGGACACAACCATGCACAAGTGCACTGTGAGTGGAATGCAAGACAGATCCTAATTCCAAGAGGAAATGTGCCAACTTATGAAATGATGAAACATGGATGTTGCATGGACCAAAATTAACATTGTCTCTCTCACACACAGGTCAACGTCGTGGTGCACCCCCCAACACTGGGGGGGAACACTCACAGGACCCGGATCTGCAGGAGCCCGATCCCACCGGCAGCGACCACTCTCACCACTCTGTGGACAACCCCGACCGACCTGGCCCCTCTGGTGTCCAACCGCCTGCAGCACATGCGTCAGGTACAACTGTGTCAACCACCACCCCCACTCCTGCCACATCCCAGGAGACACCCAGGATCCCTGCCCCAACACCACAATGCAGCCAGGCTGGCCAGGAGGGACACGGTGTCCCGGGCACCCAGGAGGAGGCAGGCAACAACGCCAATGCCACCCCTCAGGGGTCCCGGAGACCCGATGTGCCCGCAAGGGCAGGCCAGGCGCAAGTGGGCAGGGGTGGTGGGAGTGGAGGACGGCGGAGGCACGAGCCTGACCAGTTGGCTGGGGATCCGGTATTTTCCCATGTCCGTAACATCCTGGACTCATACCGGCAGGACACCACGGGCATGGCCCAGGTTGTGTCCGTCCTCGAGGGGATCAAGGCCCAGCAGGCCCAGCAACATGCGGAGCTACATGCCTGTCTACTGGTACACCAACGGAGGATGGAGGACAGACAGGCTGAGCAAGTGACGGCATTCCAGGGGATTCACGCTACACTCCATCGGATGGCCGACAACATGGCCGACCCTCCCTGTGCCAGAAGGCGGAGAACATCACCACCCACAGGGAGGGATCAGGAGGAGGAGGAGGAAACATCCGACGGAGCATCCCAGATGTCGTCATGGCCTGCTGGTGAGGTTCCCCGCAGGAGGCCGGGTCGTCCACGGAAAGGACCGTGAGGGTCGGCGCTACATCACCATCTCCCAGGACACCTGGCCTGGCACCTGGCCCACTGGAGCAACAGCATCACAGCATCAAGAGACATTCTCTGCCACATGGCCCTGCTGGTCACTGGCTGACCAATGTTGACAAAGACTGTGGTATGGACTCTGAGGACATCCAATGGCAAGGACACCAACTCCCCTACTGGACTTTGGATTCAAACTTCCCGGAAAGACACTCACTTTGTTTCCCCCCCCCCCAATAATAAATAACACTATGAAGAGTAGATGCCTGCTGGTAGCATTATTACCTAACATGTGTCTTGTAAAGTCAAAACATGCCTGAGTCATCTTTTGTCTTCAACCACCCACACCCTGGGGCCTGAGTCTGGCACAGGACACATGGGTCACAGTGTATTAGGCAAGACAGACATGGAGCACCATACACACCCGTGATGGGCCCAACCAGCTGAGGGGGTTACGGAACAACCGTGCTGACAGACACATTGAGTACAGCAACAGTCATGCGCAGAGGTCAGGGATCCAGTCCAGTGTCCTGGGGGGCACCCAGGTATGTGTAGACAGGTGGCAGAAACATGTCCTGCAAGCTTGAGTCCGGTGGATGCAGAGAATGGGGGCCTGGCCAACGTTGGATGCATGGGGATGGCACATGTCACAATACCCACACAGTCATGGACATCATGCCCAATACACAGTCTCAGCCCACACACACAGCTTGCATCTTGCCACTCGACACATTGACACATAGCCACAATCAGGGAATACCATGCCAGACAAGCAGGATGCACCATGGCAACACACCAGCATTGACTGAGAAGAGGCACCTTGGAGGCATAGGGACACCTTTATTAGTCATGTTTTCGGGATTGCAGAGGCAACTCGAAGTACACATGAACACATCATGTGGAGTAACATGTGGGTCCAACACTGGCACCCCCCTTCAGCAGCACACATGCGTGTTCGCCATGGAACTGGCACACAAGCGTCGGCTAACAGCTAAATACCCACAGCTGCACACGGAGAGCCTGCCATACACCATAGATCCGCGGATGTCGAAGTCCCACACCATGTCAAGCCAATGCTAACCGAATGTGTCCGAGGGCAGTGTCACACACATTGATGCCATCATCACAATCCCCTATCCCATCACTGATGACTGTCAACCAGGCAGACCATCTATTCAGGTGTACACAGCTGCATGTCGTGTCCCATGGGGATGCGACATGGCTGCAGAGGAACCAAACACCGACAGGGGCAGTGTGCACACATCGTGAACAACTGCCACACCCAATACACCCCAGATGCATCCCTTACCCCATGGAGACTTCCAAACGTGTCCGTGCCTGTAACGCTGAGTCAGCCCACGATGTCATGTCCATGAGGAATAGCAGTGCCACAACAATGCAACCAGCAGACGGCATGCGCAGGTACCTGGGGAAGAGAAACACACAAGAAGTCAGCCACAAAAAGCACAGCCACTTGCATGTGCATTTACTCGACACATGTATGGATGACAACATGCTAGGTCACAATTATGACTGCGGAAGTACAACCATCACTGGCACCATCACTCCAGTGACACACCCACACACACCTCTGACTCACGTGCCATACATGCAGGTGGAGACACACATCACAACGCATGCCACACGGGGACCAATGCGTGCACACTCAGACACTGGTACTCACCACTATGCAAAGAAGTCGCGTATGAGCCGAGTCCGGATGTCCTCTTGCGGCTCCACATCCTCCACATCACTAGCCCCATTGCCAAGCCCTTCGTCCTCCACGGGTGGATGGTCCTCGTCATGTTGATTCAGGATGAGTGGCACTGCTTTTTCAACTGCCATGTTGTGCAGCATGCAGCAGACCATGAAGATCTTGCAGACCTTCGCCGGGGCATATGGGAGTGCGCCGCCGGTCTTGTGGAGGCACCTGAATCGGCTCTTCAGCATGCCAAACGTCCTCTCTATCACTCGCCTTGTCCGGCCATGGGCGGTGTTGTATCGGAGCTGGGCCGGCGTGATGGGGTTGCGGAGAGGTGTGAGCAGCCAAGGCATGTTGGGATAGACAGCGTCCCCTACATGGAAAGCACATGGTCATCGTTAGAAGTGGTGAAGCGGTCGTGCTTGTAGGCTATAATGCATACAGGACAGACAGACTGTACCCACCAACAACACATGCCCGTTCGTTGCGCAGCTGCATCATCATGTCAGGCATCCCGCTACGCCTCATGATGTAGGCATCGTGTGCTGATCCTGGAAAACGAGCACAGACATGTGAAATCACCATGTTGGACAGACACACCACAAGGGCATTGATGGAGTGGTAGTGCTTCCGATTGCGGTACGCCACCTCTCGTGCGTGTGGTGGTACCAAAGCTACATGTGTCCCATCTATGGACCCAATGACATGGGGCATCCCTCCCAGGGCATAGAATCCACGCTTGACCTCAGTCATCTGTTCAGGGGTTGGGAACTTGATGAAGTCATCCAGGTGAATCAACATGGCCTCTAAGAAATCATGCAGCACACCACTGAACGTGCTCTGGGACATGCCACCAACATGAGCTATGGTATTTTGAAAGGTACCCGTGGCAAGAAAATGTAGGGCAGCCACTACCTTCAGCTGAGGTGTCAGTGCCGTGAGATACCTGTGCTGCGGTTGCAGGTGTGGTGCCAGTCTTGCCGTCAACTCCAGAATCAACGGTTGGGTGAAGCGGTAGAGCCGGATGCTGTCATTATCCTGCATGGCAGCCAAGTCTGGAATTCTTCGGGCAAGAGGCGGCGCTCTGCAGTAATTTTGAAGTGACAAGGAAGAGTGAGTGCACTACGACAACAACTCATGTGTACTGAGCACATGTTAATCTGGCAATACACACATGCTACATAGGGAGTCAGGTATGTGCTACATGGCCAGGACACGTATGGATGCAAGGTGACACTCCTTCAAAGACCCAGCTACACACGGAGATTGAGAACCTCCCCATGCCACGCCATGGGAATAGCTGTGTCCCAGTGCAAGTGAACAGCCAGACGCAACACAGGAGTGACATACGCCCACACATCAGCAGCAGTAGGATGCCGATTGCAGAGATTGGTAGCGGAACACTGGAGCCACAGGTCACATGACATTACACTAGGCCAGCCCACACACCTTGCCATGAAGGTGCACATGTCATGACTCACCACACATACCTTGTGAGGATGCTGACATGTCCTTGTCACGCTACTCCGTGTCCCATGCATACATGTGCACCTCACATCCGATACCACATGTGGCATGGTGTGCGGAACAGTGTGCAATGACAATCTACACACAGACACATGTTTGTTGCTGCAACGGCTGCAGCTTTTGAGGGTGCTCCAACATCAACCTGATGTGAAGCCCCCACACATACATGACATAGTCACATTGTGCACCGTGGGTAGTGACAAGTCAGGTGTCATAACCCCTGTACCGGGCATCAGGGGACACTTCCGTGTGTTGGTGTCCGTGCCATGCCAGTGACGCTCACCCCAAGTGCGCAGTACGACATGCACACATGTCAAAGGAGTCAAGGGCATGCCTGGCACACATCGCACCATCACACAGTACATCTGTACACATCTCATCATACATCTGGTGCCTTCTCGACTCAGGAGTAATGTTCCACATCACAGGCCTTTCACACCTGTGCCCCACACATGTAGTGATGCACAGACGATGCCTCAATGTCAATTAATGGACAAGTATGTCCATCCATGGACAAGTATGTCCGCCCTATCCCTACCTGTGTGCCGCCTGTCACCACTGTGATGTGTGAATCCCGCTGTACTGCTGCAAAGAGGGCCTGTGTACGTTCCCATATCACTATGGGAGTGCAGCCGTATGTGTACCCATCGTGATGGCGAGCGTACAGGCATGTGTACGGCCCGTACCACTACGAGTACGCATACGCGAGGCCACACATACTGATAGGGAGCGTACACACGCCTATATGCTCCCTATCACTACGAGTACGCATACGCGAGGCCACACATACTGATAGGGAGCGTACAGGCGTGTGTACGCTCCCTATCAGTATGTGTGGTTCGCGTATGCGTACTCGTAGTGGTACGCGCCGTACACACGCATGTACACTCCCTATCACTACGAGTACGCATACGCGAGACCACCCATACTGATAGGGAGCGTACAGGCGTGTGTACGGCCCGTACCACTACGAGTACGCATACGCGAGGCCACACATACTGATAGGGAGCGTACACACGCCTGTATGCTCCCTATCAGTATGTGTGGCCTCGCGTATGCGTACTCGTAGTGAGAGGGAGCATACAGGCGTGTGTACGCTCCCTATCAGTATGTGTGGCCTCGCGTATGCGTACTCGTAGTGATAGGGAGCGTACAGGCGTGTGTACGGCCCGTACCACTACGAGTACGCATACGCGAGGCCACACATACTGATAGTGAACGTAGTCACGCGTGTACGGGCCGTTGCAATGCATTTGGGGTGCCCTAGGGCCCCGGAACGCACCGTACCTGTGTGTGGAGCTCAGAATCACATAGGGGACACATGAGGGACAAGTATTAAGGCCTACATGCATGCTGGTTGTCATGGAGACCAAGTTCTAAATTCAAATTTCTTCTGGAAGGTGAACAGCAGAAGTCAGTTGGAATGAAAATACTTTGTTGCAATGTGTTTGTGGAGCTGACATCATGCAGGAGAATGAAACCGATAGAGTACACACAGACTGCTAGGTTTGAAGGGATTGGTGGAAACATAGGATGCAAATGTGAGTGACCAATCACTCTGTACTCCTGTGCATGAGACAGGGCAGAAAGGCACATATAAGGCAGCCAGGTCCCATGAGGGAGTACTTGCCTGCACATCTTTGAATTCGTCGACCCAGCTGCTGCTACTGATTCCCTGGAACCATGTCAAGGGCTGTGGAGAGGTCACAGCCATTCACCCTGGAGGAGAACATGGCATTGCTGGATGTGATCCTCCCACAGTACCCCATGCTGTATGGGCGACCAGGGTATCAGGTGAGTGCATAGGCCACTGGCACAGACTGTCCCTATGTTGTGACTGTGACTTCTGCCATTGTGTCCTGGTGTGACACACATGCCATGTACTGTTGGGGGGGGTCCCGGGGGGGGGGATGCCTGATGTCTCCCAGCAGTGCCCTGAGACAGGAGGGGTGTGTGCCTATCACTAACAGTAGTGCCCTGAGACAGGAGGGGTGTGTGCCTATCACTAACAGCAGTGCCCTGAGACAGGAGGGGTGGGTACAGAGTGCTCCCAGCAGTGCCCTGAGACAGGAGGGGTGGGTACAGAGTGCTCTCAGCAGTGCCCTGAGACAGGAGGGGTGGGTACAGAGTGCTCCCAGCAGTGCCCTGAGACAGGAGGGGTGTGTGCCTATCACTAACAGCAGTGCCCTGAGACAGGAGGGGTGTGTGCCTATCACTAACAGCAGTGCCCTGAGACAGGAGGGGTGTGTGCCTATCACTAACAGCAGTGCCCTGAGACAGGAGGGGTGTGTGCCTATCACTAACAGCAGTGCCCTGAGACAGGAGGGGTGGGTGTGATGCACAGTCTGAGCCTTGATCATTGATTGTGACATTGCCATCATTCCACCTGTGTACCCACTATGGCACGTACTGCTTTTTCCCTCACCAGAGGATCATGTCCCTATGACAAAGGTGCAATGCGTTGGCTGCATGACATGCCTTGTTGTTACCAGCTAATTTGTTATCAAATGTCTCTCTGTGACATGTGGCTGGTGTATTGATGTGGTGTCACTTGTTCTTCCTCACAGGTAGGCGCCACTGCCAAGGAGCAGATCTGGCTGACCGCCGTCAGTGCCGTGAGGGGTGTGGATGGTCGGAGGCGGAGCCTGTCCCAGGTGAGGAAACGCTGGCAGGATATCCGGTGCTGGACGCGGAGGATTGCACGGGTCCTGCTGGAGGACTCCCCTGAGAGCCACAAGAACCGCGGGCGCCGCCGTCTGAGCCACCTCCACAGGCGTGTGCTGCCGGCGGTCTTTCCAGACTTGGATCGGCGCTTACAGGCGAAGCAGCAGCCGGAAGGGGGTAGGTACATGTGTGTGTTGTGTGTCACCGGCATTTGTAAGGGCACAATAGCATGAATTCACTGCCAGGGTTTAAAGGTGCTGTGCAGATCCATTTTGCCCCAGTATAGCGCTGCGCCCCTGCCACCCTTCCCCTCCTTGCAATGTGTTCCCTGGTCTGTGTGTAGCCACTCCTTCACAAGGTAATGTAGGCTGGCGCTTTGTCCACGAGAACTATGCCTGTAGCATCATGTGTGGGGGTGGTGGGTAACAGGTTTTGGGACCTTGGCTGTGCCCTGTCAAGTTCACTGCATGTGGGTTCCATGTCAGTTGGCACTGATGCTGACTCCAGACATGGGAGTTGGTCTCTCATGTGTCATGCCTTACAGTGCGCATGTCCTATGTAGTGGCCTGTGACATGATGTGCATGAGTGTGCGATACGCATACTGCAGGGATGGTGGCGTGGGTTGCAGTCATTACCATTCAGGAGCATGGAGTTGCGTGGCCACTACTGTCCCCTGGGGCACCTTTTCATCGGTGTTGTATGTGTCATCATAAACGTGGACACTCTCAGTGTCTACAGCGTAGGTTGTGCTCTGTGCCATTGTCCCCTGGCACCATGTATATAGACGTGCTATATTGTACAGGTGTCCACTGTGCAGCCTGACCTGAATGTCCTTCTTCATACTCACAGTTGCTAGTGCCTGTGTGTCTTGTTATACTCATCTGAGGATGGGCACTGGTGCCTCATTATTTGTACAGGCGCACCTTCCCTATTTGGCGTCCAATCTTGCATTTTGCCTGCCCCTGTGTTTATCACCCAGACTATGAGATGTTGGTGCCACCTGTGTCTCAACTATTTGCCTCGTGTAGGGGGTGGTTGGGGCGGGCACAGCCTATATGTCAAATCCAGATTTCTACTTGCTGGGTCTGGGCAGTGTGTGATGTTTGTCTGGACACACACGCAAGGTGCAGTGACCGAGTCATGTTGTGCATGTTTTCTGCATTACTTATGCAGCATGTGTCTCAAGTTCATGGATATGGGCCCTGGTTATCGGTATTTTCGCCAACGGTGTGTGGTGCAGATGCAGTGCTGGATTGTCCCCAGGACATGGGTGCTATGTCAGACTCCGTTTCCTGTCTTTAGCTACTGTCTCATGCTCTCCATGGTATTTCAGTGGCATGGTGGCTCAACCAACTGTGTGTTTCATGCCCTACATCGGTACCTTGTTTCGTAGATGTTAGGGATCTTCCTTTTCAGGCTATGCAATGTTACCTATGTAGATTGGACTCATGTGACAGATGTGTACAGGTGTCTGATTAATTTCTGTCTCTCCACCCTGCCCACAGCATCGTCGGGGGACACAGAGGGAGACATGGACACAGACCAGGCGGAGGGACCGAGCACCAGTGCCAGCCGTGACATCGGGGCTGGCACATCGAGTGGGACAGAGGCGGAGGAGAGTGTGGCCGAGGACCTGTCGACTGGCACATCAGAATACGAAGCTGACAGGTCCGAGGAGGATGTCTCCGAGTGGGCAGAGGCTGCACCAGCAGCTGACAGCGGAACAACACCTCGCACCACCCCCTCAGTTCCCATCAGCCGCCTCCCACTTGCTCGTGTCCCTTCCCAGCGTGCCCGGTCACCGCATGTCTCCTTCATGCCAGGCACCGCACCCCGTGCCCCTGTCTCCACTGCTGCCGCCAATGCTGAGTCTGTGGACATCCAGCGGCAACTGCAGGTTGGTCAGGCTGCGATCCTTAATGTCCTCCATGCCCACGGGCAAACACTCAACAACATCGAGGCATACTTGGAGGGCATTCATTCATCGCAGGCTGACCAACGCAACTTGCTGAGGTCCATAGACTCGACACTGACTGCAGCAGTGGGTCTCCTGCAGCGCGACCTCCCCCCACCTACCCCTGCCCCATCCACACTTCCCACTCCCATGCCTGTCCCACGTACACCCAGACGTCGGCATGCACCCACATCAATAGACACAGGCACCACACCAGCAGGGAAGGTCCACCGCACTCCTCCTGACACGCACACACAGGGTGAGGTAGGCACACCCACTGGGTGGGGGGGCAAACGTGTGACACGCAGCCATAGTGGGAGTCCGCATTCCACCCAGTCCACTCCCTCCAAATCCCCTCCCCTCAGCTCTCCTGGCCACATCTCCCCCAAGGACTCCTTCATGGCCGCTCTGTCCCTGAGCCCCACAGTGACACCACGCCGCAAGCGGTCAAGGAAGTCCTCGGTCACGGTGGTTGATTCTCCCCCCCTGTCTACGCCCTCCCCCGGTGGCGCTGCGACCCATCCCTCTGACCCCCCCCCCTCCTTGGGACCTGTGGATCCTTCGGGTGCAGGGGACTCCCTGGAGGACCTTGCAAAGGTGTGTAGTGCCATCCTGGCCTCCGCCTTTGGCCCTGCCCCACCCCCTGTGGTGGAGTCCTCCATCCCTGCACCCACAACGCCTCCCCTTTGCCCTGATGTCCCTGCGGTGCCTGGTGCTTCCCCCCCCCCTGATGGCCTCACCCCTGTGGAAGACGACGGCATGTGACTGTGCATGCAAGCTAGGTGACACGCATCCCACTGTGTCCCCCATCCAGCTGAGACTTATTGACTGCCCTATGGGCTTTGTGAATATTTAACTGCCTGCAATCCACGGACACTGTGATCATGCTGAATAAAGCTTTATTTTTGTTTTCATTCTGACACTACTGCTATGCTGGTATTGGTGTTGGTTGCGCTGCTACATGGTTTTGGGTGGTGTTTATGTGTTGGGTGTGTGGGAAATGTAGTAGTGGGCTGCTCATTGGGGGGACCCTGGGATCTGTGTGCCATCACAAGGTGTTAGCTAACTTTCTTTGTTCATGTAAGCAGTTACTGCATGGTGCAATTGTCCCAGGGTGTATTCCTCCCTCTGTGTACCCTGATATCTTCCCTGCAGGGTGTTCCCAATCTTTAGCGCAGAGCTGTGTCTACATGAGCTGTGTGTGTGACGGAGCCCTTCTACTTTGGCCATGCATGCAGGGCCATGTCTCCACCTGCAACATTCGTGGCATCCTTGGTGATCACTGTACTTGTGTGTGGAGTCTGTTGACATGAGTTCATGGGGACATGTTCCCTTGTAGGCAGTATGCATGTGGGTACTTCCAGACTCACACACATGTGTTGCACACCTCCTGTCTCTGGGCACTGCTGGGAGTGTTAGGCACCCACCCCTCCTGTCTCAGGGCACTGCTGGGAGTGTTAGGCACCCACCCCTCCTGTCTCAGGGCACTGCTGGGAGGACTCTGCACCCACCCCTCCTGTCTCAGGGCACTGCTGGGAGTGTTAGGCACCCACCCCTCCTGTCTCAGGGCACTGCTGGGAGGACTCTGCACCCACCCCTCCTGTCTCAGGGCACTGCTGGGAGTGTTAGGCACCCACCCCTCCTGTCTCAGGGCACTGCTGGGAGGACTCTGCACCCACCCCTCCTGTCTCAGGGCACTGCTGGGAGTGTTAGGCACCCACCCCTCCTGTGTCTGGGCACTGCTGGGAGGACTCTGCACCCACCCCTCCTGTCTCTGGACACTGCTGGGAGGACTCTGCACCCACCCCTCCTGTCTCAGGGCACTGCTGGGAGGACTCCACACCCACCCCTCCTGTCTCTGGACACTGCTGGGAGGACTCTGCACCCACCCCTCCTGTCTCAGGGCACTGCTGGGAGTGTTGGGCACCCACCCCTCCTGTCTCAGGGCACTGCTGGGAGGACTCTGCACCCACCCCTCCTGTCTCAGGGCACTGCTGGGAGTGTTAGGCACCCACCCCTCCTGTCTCAGGGCACTGCTGGGAGGACTCTGCACCCACCCCTCCTGTCTCAGGGCACTGCTGGGAGTGTTAGGCACCCACCCCTCCTGTCTCAGGGCACTGCTGGGAGTGTTGGGCACCCACCCCTCCTGTCTCAGGGCACTGCTGGGAGGACTCTGCACCCACCCCTCCTGTCTCAGGGCACTGCTGGGAGTGTTAGGCACCCACCCCTCCTGTCTCAGGGCACTGCTGGGAGGACTCTGCACCCACCCCTCCTGTGTCTGGGCACTGCTGGGAGGACTCTGCACACACCCCTCCTGTCTCTGGGCACTGCTGGGTGGACTCTGCACCCACCCCTCCTGTCTCAGGGCACTGCTGGGAGTGTTAGGCACCCACCCCTCCTGTCTCAGGGCACTGCTGGGAGGACTCTGCACCCACCCCTCCTGTGTCTGGGCACTGCTGGGAGGACTCTGCACCCACCCCTCCTGTGTCTGGGCACTGCTGGGAGTGTTAGGCACCCACCCCTCCTGTCTCAGGGCACTGCTGGGAGGACTCTGCACACACACCTCCTATTTCTGGATATGTACGCTTGGAACATACACGGTGGGGGTACGCTCCATGCATACGAGGGTGATGGTATGGGTCGTACTTACACTGTTGGGGTGGGTGTACGGTACGTACATACGCGGTTGGGGGTACGCTCCATGCATACGCGGGTGAGGGTACGGGTCGTACTTACACTGTTGGGGTGGGGGTACGCTCCATGCATACGCGGGTGGGGGTACGGTACGTACATATGAGGTTGGGTTGGGGGTACGCTCCATGCATACGCGGGTGAGGGTACGGGTCGTACTTACACTGTTGGGGTGGGGGTACGCTCCATGCATACGCGGGTGAGGGTACGGGTCGTACTTACACTGTTGGGGTGGGGGTACGGTACGTACATACGCGGTTGGGGTGGGGGTACGCTCCATGCATACGCGGGTGAGGGTACGGGTCGTACTTACACTGTTGGGGTGGGGGTACGGTACGTACATACGCAGTTGGGGGTACGCTCCATGCATACGCGGGTGAGGGTACGGGTCGTACTTACACTGTTGGGGTGGGGGTACGCTCCATGCATACGAGGGTGAGGGTACGGGTCGTACTTACGCTGTTGGGGTGGGGGTACGGTACGTACATACGTGGTTGGGGTGGGGGTACACTCCATGCATACGCGGGTGAGGGTACGGGTCGTACTTACACTGTTGGGGTGGGGGTACGGTACGTACATACGCGGTTGGGGTGGGGGTACGCTCCATGCATACGCGGGTGAGGGTACGGGTCGTACTTACACTGTTGGGGTGGGGGTACGCTCCATGCATACGAGGGTGAGGGTACGGGTCGTACTTACGCTGTTGGGGTGGGGGTACGGTACGTACATACGCGGTTGGGGTGGGGGTACGCTCCATGCATACGCGGGTGAGGGTACGGGTCGTACTTACACTGTTGGGGTGGGGGTACGGTACGTACATACGCGGTTGGGGTGGGGGTACGCTCCATGCATACGCGGGTGAGGGTACGGGTCGTACTTACACTGTTGGGGTGGGGGTACGTTCCATGCATAGGGGGGGTGGGGGTAGGGTCCGTACATCTCTATCCCCACGCTATGTGATGCTTGTGCGGGCCGTACCCAGGCCTTTGCCACGTGGGTACGATCCGTCCCGCCATTGTTGGGGTGACGTGGGTGTGGGCGTGGAACGTCTCGTACCCACGCTCTTGAGGCGTGGGTACGGGACGTACCGGTCTGGTTGTGTTGCCGGTTCGCGTGGTGACGGACTTCCGTTGTGGCGGTCGCTGGCTTAGCTGGACACGCCCCCACCCCCTCGTAGTGACCAGGGCATGGGTGTCAGGTATGTCCTGGGCATGTGTGGTGTGTGACTTTGGTGGGGGTTTTGTGGCCTGCCCTGGTCCTGCCACCCCCACCACCCCCCCCTTTCCCCCTCCCTTAGTTGTTCTGACCTTCTGCGGCGTCTGCGTCGTAACCTGTAGAGGAGGTGGACTGCAATGAGGGCCGGGATGACCCGTAGGTTCGGGTCCATGTCTGTCCGTCGCGTACGGGTCCTCCTTGTTCGCGTCGTCCTGTGTGTCCATCGCGTACTGGTGGTCCTTGTTCGCGTCGTCCTGATTTCCCGGCAGTTTTTGGCAGCCGGAAAATATTCACCGTGCGGGATGACGTCGGTGCGAATCGTGATTCCTGGTTCGTGAATGGCAGGCTGCGCGCGTCCCGACGTCAGGTCGGCCCTTTCCCGGATCGCATTGGTAGGTTTATTTTGTTCGGTCGGGCTTTTTTACGAATCGTATGGAAATGGTGTTCCGTGCGAATCGTAATTCCTTGTTTGTTAATTTTGACGACCGGGTACGCGTCGGACGGAGAATATGCTCCGTCCGACGGTTCGTACCCGGTTTTTACCGGATCGTGATCGGCACCATAGTGTATGCTTGTCGACAATATTGACCTACAATCATATTGTACCAACAACATCACAGAGAAGGTACACTATTACTACTCATAACTCCACCTATACTTACCTCAAGAGGTAAGTATAGCTGGACTTAAGAACACTAATTATAATCTTTGACTGTGCTGTAGAGGTCAATGTAGTATTATTGCTGAGGGACATATGGCATGTGATATAGTGGCACTTTACCCATAAGACTACATTTTATCGTCTGCATTTTGTGTGCCAACAGGCTACATTCAGCAATCCATGTTTATAGCCCTTTTTAGAGTATAGGTGAATTATGTTTCATTGTCACGCGTCACCTACATGTTCACCTTCCAGTAGATTTCGCTTCAGCCTGCAGCCTCAAATTACATGGACTGTCTTATTTCAAATAATATAAATTCTTCAGCCACCATGCTGAGTGGAATTTGCGACATTGTACGTTGTTTACTTTCAGCTGCAGTTATACAGTGATGTCTGGGGGAACCTGACATGATCATTGGTCTTCAGAGCCCTTATCCATATTCAAATGATTCTACATAGAAATTTCATTAGCCAGCATGGAACTGACAGTAGAGAAAATTTGGCATTGGCACAGTAACCAAGGGCACATATCCGTCTTACTGCCAACATCATGGCTTCTCTGCTCTTCTTTTGACCTTAATGCCTGTCTCAATCATGCTTACCAGCTGGAGTATAATTGCTACACTGCTTTTGACATTCAACATGTGCATGCTGTGAGAAGGCGGTTCCTCTAGAAATGTGAACTTTTTGCAGGCCAGTGATTTTCACTGCGGTCTCTTCTGTATTGTTGCATGGACAATAAGAAACAGCAGTTAATTCCAATTTAAAGAAAATTATGCTGTCTAGTTGGCTGTCAGCAACCCTGTTCTTTTTTGTATTGGTGAAACATGTGCTTTTTCTTTTAGATATGTAAATTGTATTTGTGCCTGACACATAAAACAACTGGCGTTTTATAAAGCACATTGGAATGCACCTCTATAAAGTTTACCAGAGAAAATACTTTTTTCTTGGAAACATTCATCTGTTATACCAGGAATCATATTATGTTTTTTTCCTTGAAATGCCATTATAGCTGTCATTAAATCCAGTAGAAATTATTAGGTGGCTTTGGGAATTCTAAAAGCCAAAAAAGAAGATCTTCCAACTGTGTTACTAAAGAGCCCACATCAATTTGACAGAAAAACAATAGTGGCTGCTGCAGCTGACTCCACACTAAAATCCCACTCAAATAGCATAAAGCAGAATAATGATTATTAAAACAAACGTTGCCTCCCTTTACACTCCAGAATCTGTCCCCTCTCAGGATCAAATTGATGCTTTTTTTCTGTCTCTTCCCAGGCCCTCCGATAGTTTTCCCGATCTTTCTTCCCTCGATGTTCCCCTCTCGGAGAAAGAAGTGCTCAACGCTATTACTATTCTCCCTAAAGATAAAACACCTGGCCCTGATGGGTTTACGGTTCGTTTTTATTTGCATTTCAAGGATCTCCTCTTGCCACATCTACTATCTTTGTTTACTTATTTTCTGGCCCAAGGAGAATCCAAAGGCTCCTTTACGCAGGCAATGTTATGTCTAATCCCTAAAAAAGATAAGGACCCCTCCCTTTGTAAAAACTATAGGCCTATTTCTTTAATTAATACCGACTGTAAAATTTATGCTAAAATTCTCGCCTCCTGTATCAACTTAATCATTCCTAACCTTATCAATATTTATCAATCTGGCTTTGTCAAGGGCAGATCCATTACTGACTATTCGAGAACCTTCCTCAATATCATTCACCTTGCTTCAAGGATGGACTCCCCAGTCGCTGCTATTACATTGGACGCTGAGAAAGCATTTGATAGAGTATGCTGGGATTTTATGTTTGGTGCATTACGGTGGCATGGCTTTAGCCCTACTATATTTCGATATATCCAATTATTATACTCTGCCCCCTCTAACTCTATCTGGGTTAATGGTCTTCAATCTCACTACTTCTCTTTGCATAGAGGCACTAGACAGGGTTGCCCTCTTTCCCCTCTCCTTTTCATTCTTGCATTAGAACCCTTCTTAGAAAACATTTGTCGCTCACCATCATATACTGGCTTCACATTTCAGGACATTCATATTAAGTTTACTGCTTACGCTGATGATATTTTACTTTATATCTCTAATCCGACCACATCTTTACCTTCACTCTTTTCGCTGCTTCATGAATACTCTCTAGTTTCTGATTATAAACTCAATATAGACAAATCGGAGGTTCTACCCCTTAACAAATTTTGCCTTCCTTATATGTTTCAAGGATCCGGCTTTGAGTGGAATTCTGGCAGTATTAAATGCCTTGGTATTCTCTACACTAACAATATTAGAGATACCATTAAGCTTAATCAGAAGGATATTGTTAATAAGCTCTCCTCCCTGATTGCTAATTGGTCTCCGCTTTTCTTGTCATGGTGGGGGAGACTAGCCACTATTAAAATGATGCTTCTCCCCATTGTAAATTTCTATCTTTCTATGCTTCCGGTTTCCCTACCTCTTTACTTTTTTAAAACAATAAATCGTATTTTTACTTCATTCTTATGGAATAACCGCAAGGCCAGGATCTCTATTTCCCGTCTGCAACAACCTAAAGAATCAGGCGGAGTCAATTTTCCCAACCTCACTTGCTTTCATTCTGCCTTTACTTTAAAACAGATTTGGCCCTTTTTATCTGACTCATCTGTTGCCCCTCTGACAGCCTGGAGCTCTGTAGAACTTGCGTAACTCTCGCCTTTCTCCTTCAATGCGGCTACTCGCTTATCTCAGCCTCCGCAGCGTTTTCTTACTCCTATCTTTCGACATTCCAGAACACTTGCCCTCACATTGTTTCGCTCTTTTCTTTCACAGTCAGAGTTTCTTTCCTCAACTACAATTTGGTATAACAAATCCTTAAAGATTAATAACAGAGCACTTTTTTGGAAGGAATGGATTGACAAAGGTATTATTACCTTCAATCATCTCCTTGTAAATAATTCCTAACTAGACTACGCTGATATTCGTGTTTCTTTTCGCCTTTCCAATGCATACTCTTCTCAATATATCTTACTCAAAAACTCCTTAAGTCTCATTCTCCCTCAAATCACTTCTCTCCCGTCTTCTGATACAACCCCTTCTCTGTCCCTACCAGACTTCTCTATTCCTCTTAAGGCTGCGGCTATTTATAAACTTCTTGCAAACCCCCGCGTTGATAGAACCAAGTCCAAACTTGAACTTTCTTGGGAAAAGGATCTAGCCCAAGAGTTTCCCCTTCAGGTTTGGAATTCTTTATGGTCTAAGTTACACACTGTCTCCCGTTCTGCTAGCACTACACAGACTTTGTACTTTTTTTACAACAGACTTTTTCTCACTCCCTCAGACTTACATAATTTCAAACTGTCTGACTCCAAACAATGTTGGTCCTACCCTCATACCAATAGTGATTTTTTACACATGTTCTTTTACTGCACGCTAGTTAAATCTCTCTGGTCGCGTATTTGGTCAAAGCTGAATGAAATATTTGCTACTGACTATCCCTTTAAGATTGTCCATATTTTTCTGGGTGGTGCCTCACCTATATGGAATGTTCATTGTAATGCACGCAAATTTGTAGATTTGAATATAGCCATTTCTTTACAGATCATTACTACGAATTGGAAAGACACCTCCAAGATATCATACAATGCCTGGTGGAATCTATTGTGCCATCATCATAGACTTGACCGTGCTTTTGCTACCACTGTACCCCTTTTGATCAAGAAAGATTTGCTATGGTTGCCTTTAACTAATTATCTTTCTCAAGTTACCCCTTGATTATATTGTTTCTACATTTTACCCACTATATTGACATTTTTTTTCTTCTCTTTTTCTCTCTTCTCCTCCTTTCCCTTCCCCTTCCTCCCTCTCTTCCTTTTTACCTCCCTTTGCCCCTTAAACATAATAACTTTCAAAAAAGCTTTTTCCCTTAGTATATCCCCTAGTTCTGTTAGGCATCTCTTATCTTGTTAGAATTTAAATGATTTTATTATCTTGTTTCATTGCCTAATGTTGTTGTTTTGCAATGATGTTTTACTTGGTTTATTATATTTAATAAAGCTTTTTAAACTTAAAAACAAACGTTGCCCTTTCTTCATCCACGCTGCCAGTGTTAGTTGGCCCCCATGAATGCGAAAGTTTTGTCGACAGCTGCTTGGACTTGTGTGAATGTTGTGGACGTGACTACTTCCACCACTGGGAATTTTGATTAAGAGTCCATTAGTTCCAGAATGGTGCCGCTCTCAAGGTAGGTGCCGAAGTTGATACTGACTTTTGACCAGCGTACTTCACTCAGTTTTTCTATGATGACCAGCGCTGGGACAGGGTCACCTCCCGTTATGGCACTCGAGTGGCAGTGTTTGATCTTCTCCTCCACCATGGTGTCCATGCCGGGGCACCACACCTTGCCCCGCAGGCGTGCCTTGGTTTTCTCCATTCCTTGATGCCCAACGTGTGCGAGTCCCATGATTTGATCTTGCAATTTCTTCTGGACCACGAGGACATGGCCTCGCAGCACAACCCCATATTCTCCCTCACTTAGTTCACTACGGACCCTCTAGAGTTGCTGTTGCACTTGATGGGCTTCAGCATTGAGCTCCTGTGCACCATCCAAGAAGTGGGTCCAGCCGTTCGCTTGTATGACTTTCTTGATTCTTGCCAGTGTTTCGTCCATGGTGGTGGCCAGCCCGATTTCTTCTAGTGTTAATGCCTTGGGGCATGCGTCTTCAGTGATAATCCTGATGAATGCTTCGGTGTGTTTTACATCTTGGGGCAGGTGTCACATGTCTGTCACTTCTAGGTGCCTTGAGAGATAATCTGCTGGGTTGTGTGCTCCGGGGTGGAATATGACCTTGAATCCATAGGCACGTAGTTGTACTGCTCACCTTTCTGTACAGGGGGGTGCCAGTCTTGATGTTCCTACAAACAGAGGGATTAATGACTTGTGGTCCGTTACCACTTGGAATTTTTGTCCATAGAGAAACAGATGAAAGTGGTGGCATGCCCACTTAATTGCCAGGGCCCCTCTCTGTCGATCTGGACATATCTTGTTTCTGTGTAAGACAGGGCTTGGCAGGCATCCGCAACTGGCGCCCACATGTCTCTGTTGCTCTCTTGGAGGAGGCCGGCCCGAGACCAATGGGGCTTGCATCTACCACTAGCTGAGTACGCCTTCCCGGGTGAAAGTAAGCCATGACTGTCTTGTCCATTAATGCCGTTTTGATAGCGTGGAATGAGGTGTTGGCCTTGGTGGTCCACTCCCAGGTGCTTCCACAGTGAGTGAGGGCTCGCAGTGGTTCATACAGCGAAGCCAGATTTGGTATGAATCTGCCACAGTAGGTAGCCATTCCCAAGACACTGCAGACTTCGGTGGGCATGGTAGGAGTTTGTGCTGACCGGATGGCAGTTGCTTTTTTGGAATCCACTGGATCACTGATACAATGTTGACTCCTAAAACCTCGGCCTACAAAAATATGGAGGGAAAAATATTGTAGACAAAAATATCGACACCCCATACTTAAACAAGAAATTACACAAACATCAATAAACATATATCATCCACTGAAATATTTTTTTTTTTTTTTTTTGAAACCGTTTATTACAAAGTTCAAAGAATATACAAAGATGGGCCTACAACCTTCAGGCCGGCCGCTAGCAAACAAGAGGAGCATAAGATACACACAGTAGAACGCAGGCAGCGGCAAAGGGAAACATACAGGAGTTAGCCGCGTTGATGGCCACACCATACGGACCCCACATGACGGTTTCTTTTAAACATAAATAACAACAAACAAAATCCAACCACAAGGCAAACCACGATCGAAAACAGCAGCATGTGCTCCCCTAGAAGGGGGACCCTACCAAACCATAGGAGAATCAAGGGGGGGAGAAGGTCAGAACAGGGACTGGGTGGACTCAGTGCCCGGTACCGGAGAGCTAAACCGGCTAAGGGGATGGGGCAGGCGACGGATCGGGCAATAACGGCGGGGCGCAGATTCCACCACGGTAGGCGTTCCAGGGGCCCCACACTTTCACCCATGTCCCAGGCTTACCTCTCGCTACATACACCACCTTTTCCCTAAACATGCACCAGTCCATATTTTCCTTCCAGGCCGAAACAGTCGGGGGCCTCTGGGAACCCCACAGTTGAGCGATATCGCGCTTGGCCACCATATATCCCAGAGTCACCCACCACTTCTGTGGCGCCGAATAGTCGGTTGGTTCCCACACGTTCAACAGGCATCTCCTCGCTTCGGGCAGCAGCGGCGCACGCGTAACCACCCGCAGGACCTCATGCACACCACGCCAGAATCGCTCCACCTCTGGGCATTCCCACAAAATATGAAGAAAGGTCCCCAAAGAACCACACCCACGCTTACACAACCCGTCCACAGCATAGCCCATACGCAATAGCCTTGGCCCCGTTATGTAGACCCTATGGAGTATCTTGAGCTGGACGAAGCGAAGGCGGGCCGGTATGGCCACCTCTTTCGGGGAGGCCACCGCAGAGACCCAGTCCTCGTCGTCCAGCTCCAATCCATCGGCAACCCAAGCCTCGCGAAGGTCAAGCAGCAATCCCACGCGGTCATTGATCAGTTTTTTAGAGATTAACGAGATCGTGCTTTCCAGTACATGTCCATCCAGCACTCTATCTTCCAGAGGGGAGTACTCCGGGATGGAGGCAACGTCCGGGAAGGCGGAGACTAGTGCATGACGGATCTGCATATACCGAAAGTACTCCCTGTCTTGCAACTGGAATTCCGTCTGCAACATCCCGAACGTTTTGAATCCCCCCCTCGTCCAGAGATCCCCCACCCTGCTAATGCCTATCATGTCCCACTTCTCGAAGCCCTTCGAGGTCCACAGGGAGCCCAACTGCTCAGATGCGTTCAGTGGTGACGCCCGGGTCAAACGATCCTTCCACCCCATCGCTACATTAGCCGCGTGCCACACTCGTACCATGACACGCGTGGGGCCCGTAAGACGTGCGTCGAGCGAGCTGGAGTAGAGCGCTCGATTATAGTCACAACCCGGCAGTAGCATCTTATCCATTTCAAAGGCCGGGTTTAGGGCGGGCCCGTATAGGCCGTGATTAATCGCAGCCAGCTGGGAGGCCCAATAATACCGTTTAATATCCGGGAGGGCAATCCCCCCGTCATACCACGGGAGCGTCAGCTTCGCCAGGGCGATACGCGGTCTCCCGTCCCAGAACAGGCGGCGTTGCAAGCTCTCCACCTCGCGGAAGTAGCGCGCCGGGACGAGGTCCATTGTATTCTGTAGAGCGTACAGGAAACGCGGCAGCGACATCATCTTGAACAATGCCGCCCGGCCGAGCGGCGAGAGCGGCAAACGCCGCCAACGCGCGACATCCTCCTTCAGGCGCTGGAGGGGGGGCAGCAGGTTTCGACCATACCGGGCCTCCGCGTCTAGGGTGATGAAGATACCCAGGTACCTAAATCCCTGCGGGGCGATCTGGATAGGACAGCCCCGCGGAAGGATAGGAGCCTCCCCAGAGAGAACATACACGCACGATTTAGCCCAGTTGATGACAAGGCCGGAGTTACGACCAAATGAGTGCAATACATCAACCAGTACTATCAGTGATTTACGTGGGGAAGCCTGGTACAGGAGAATATCGTCAGCATATAGAGACACGCGGTCCTCATACTCGGGGGTCCAGCGGAGACCACGAATAGAAGGTTCCCACCGCAGCCACTCCGCCAGGGGCTCCAGGGCAAGCGCAAAAAGAAGCGGCGATAACGGGCAGCCCTGCCGCGTGCCCCTGCCCAACTCAAACGGAGCCGACACTCTACCGTTCACAACCACCTGCGCCAGTGGGCCAGAGTACAACAATTTAACCCAGCTGATAAACCCTGGGCCAAACCCAAATTTCGCGAGCGTCGCCCAAATATATGGCCATTCAAGTGTGTCAAACGCCATAGTGGCGTCCAAGGATGCCAAGATGGCCGGCTCCCGTATCAACGGGACACGTGCGAGCACCCCATGCAAACGCCGCAGGTTAAGCGCTGTGTTACGGTGGGGAATAAAGCCGGACTGGTCCTGGTGGACCAAGTCACACACCACGCCGACCAGCCGATTGGCCAGAACCTTGGCGAGAATTTTGGGCTCCGCATTCAATAACGAAATGGGTCGATAGGATGTGACCCGGTCCCGTGGCCTCCCCTCCTTGTGGATAACCACGATGGTAGCCAGACGCTGGTCTAGCGGGAGGGAACCCACCGAGTGGGCCGCAAGGAACATAGCACGGAGATGCGGCGCCAGCGTATCCGGTCACAGCTTTTACAACTCGATGGGAAGACCATTAGGACCCATGGCCTTGTCGGAAGCGACCGAGCGTATGGCGAGGGCAATTTCTTCGGAGGTTGGAGCGGCGTCCAACAACACTCTGTCCTCCTCAGAAAGGGAAGGCAGCGCGATATCTCTGAGCAGGGCATGGGAATCCTCTTCAGAGCGGGAAGACACTGGGGAATATACCCCACGGAGATAGTCCGCGAAGCAGGAGACAATTTCCTCCGGTTCAGTGACACACACACCATTCGGTTTCTCAATCAACGGGACAACACGACTCGCTCTCTCTTTTTTATCCAGCCACGCAATCAATTTACCAGCCTTATCACCCACATCATACAGTCTCCCCTGTTGCTCTCTACTGAGGCCCCTGGCCGCCTCCGTGACGAGGGCCTTATAGGCCGCTTGCTTGAGTTGGAGAACATGTAATTTATCCTCCGTCACCCCACGTTCTAGATCCCACTCCAACTCGGTTATCTCAGCTTCCACACGGGTCACCTCCTCCCGCTCGCGCCTCCGGGAGTGGGAAATAAGGGACAGGGCTTCTCCTCGGAGTACTGTCTTGAACGCCTCCCACAGTGAGACCGCCGATGACACAGACCCCACATTCTCGTCAAAATAGCGCTTAAGGGATTTAATCAGCTCTGCGCGAATGGTGGGGTCACGCAGGTACCAGGGATTGATCGGGGCCACTCTACCCTCTCCCCTCGGCAAAACATCAAAGTGCAACAAGAGCGGGGAGTGGTCCGAAATACCCCGTGCCAAATGGCGCACTTCTCCCACCCTCCCTACATAAGCCGCTGGGACCAGGACATAATCTAGCCGTGAGAGACTACCATGGGCCCCTGAATGGAAGGTGTACTGTAGCTGCGTGGGATGTTTTAGTCGCCAACAATCCACCAGCCCCAGGGTATCCAAGAGGCCAGATAACCACTCTTGGGCCCGGGGGAGATCCCTAGGGGGGTGACGATCCACAGTTCCGGAAACTACAGCATTAAAATCCCCCCCCACCACTAGAATCCCCTCCGGAAGGCCAAGGAGGAGGTGCCCCAGGTCCGCAAAGGTGGCCGTCTGCAGCCCCGGTGGGACATATACTGACACAAGAACGACCACTCTGCCCTCCAGTCTGCCCACCAAAACCGTGTAACGTCCCCTATCGTCATGGCGCACCTCATCAATCTCCAACGGGAGCGAGTTTTTAACCATAATGCCCACATCCCTTGAACCGGACGTGAAGCCCGCATGGGCCACAAGGCGGTAGCCCCGTCGATTCATAGCGCAAAAGGAGTTGCCAATGAGGTGCGTCTCCTGCAGAAAAACTATATCGGGCGAAGTTCGCTTCAAGAACTGCAGGACCACACCTCGTTTTATCCTGTCCCCCAGTCCATTAACATTCCAGGACAACAAACTCAGTCCCCTACCCCCCATCATAAACAGAAGTCATCACTCGTCCCCCAGAGAGCACTGTAGGAATAACACAAAGATACGTTTGCCTTGTGGTGTAAACGAACAACACCCCACCCCAACCCACCCATTCCAACAAAACTCCCCCCACCCTGCACCCCTGCATGAGCCCGGACAGCCCCCCCAACTTGCAGTGTGCCTGTCGCCCCTATAAAAAGAAACTAGCTAGACCCCCTAGAGGAGGAAAGAGTACCCCTTCTAGACCCCACACAACCTCCATGGGAGGGGAATGTACAAAGACAGACGCTTGATCGAAAGTAGCATCGTATTCGTCCAGAGTGAGGCCCAATATTGACCCCTCAGTCCCGATCCAGTGGGCCGCCTCCTCCCGCCGCCCCCCCCCCCGCCATCTCGATCACGATCCCCGGACAGAGTGTCCAGCCAGTCCCCGGCCGCTTCGGGACGATCAAAAAAGTGCGTTTGACCATCCACCTCCACTCGCAGCTTGGCCGGGAAGAGCATGGCGTACTTTAAGTTCAGGTCCCGGAGTCGGCGTTTAACGCCGAGGAAGCTCAGTCTTTGCTTCTGGACCGCTTGGGTGAAATCAGGGTAAAAGTTCACCTCCATATTGTCCAACTTAACCGGCCCATGTAGTCTGGAAGCTTGCAGGATAGCGTCTCTGTCCCGAAAGTTAAAAATCCGGGCAATGAGAGGTCGCGGAGGGGCTCCGACCTTCGGCCTTCCCCCGGGAACCCTGTTGGCCCTCTCCACAGCGAAAAATTTACTCAGGCCCCGAGGCTGGAGATGGGTAGCGATCAGGTCCTCCACAAATAGATCCGCCGCCGCTTCCTCCCGTCCCTCGGGTACTCCGATGATTCGGATGTTATTCCTCCGGGCCCGACTCTCGGAATCCTCGAGGCGCCGATCCATAAGTGCGCTCGCCTGACTTAGCCGGCGTACCTCCAGTTGTAGTGCCGCCACCTCAGTCGTAAGGCCCGATGCGGTGTGGGCCAAAGAGTCAACTCGATCGTTGGTCTTGGAAAGATCGGCCCTCACCAGGCCAACGTCTACAAGGACCGCATCGATCTTCTGTGCCAGGGTGTCGAACCGCTGGCCCACCGAGGCCTTCATCTCGGAAATGGCGCCCATGACGTCGTGGAGAGTCAGATCCGTGGGCAAGTCCGGGGCATTAGAAGGGCCCTCAGGGGACTTGTGCGGTCCGCCGGGAGATCCCCTCTGGAGGGTATAGCGGTCCATGCTGTTGGCCGGATGGACAGTGCCACGTCGGGTCGACTTGGTCTTTGACCGATCCCCATCTTGTTTCGTGGCCATCGCCGCTGGTCCCACAATCGAACCAGCAACGCCGTAGAGGGCAAGCAATCACGGCCACGAGCTCCGGGGGGGCCACCCCAGATCGGCGGGGTGGGCCACAGCAGGCAGGCAGGCCGGGTCCCCTAGCGAGGCCACACCAACACAAAAGGCTCCGCGATCTCACTTGCAGAAACGGCGAGAAAGCGAAAGCGAAAGTGCGGGGTACGCGACTCGCCAGGCCCGGCCCGCCGTTGTTGTTCACTTTGCCACTGGGTCACCCCCCAACGCAAATCCGGGGTTCGGCGAGAAGAAGGCCGCAAACCTCAATCGGTGCTCACTCCGGCACCCGAGGTCCAATTCGAAAACGGAAAACGGGTTCCACCTCAGCTCAGGCTCACCAACACAGTTCCCTCAATCGAGGCAGGATGAATTCAGGATAAATGTAGGAGGTTGCGGAGGTCCTCGGGAGCCTCGCCCCTACGCGGCCATCTTGGTTGCGCGCTAGGCTCCTCCATCCACTGAAATATTGATGAAAAAAATATCAACAACAAAAATATAGCTTACAAAAATATCGATAACCTTAAAATAAAATGAAACACATCAAAAATATCAATATCAACAATATCAACTACCAAATATCATTAAATTGCATATAAACTATATCCAAAATAACATTAAAGTAAGAAAAAAACTATTTACAAATATATAATTAAATTACATGTCCCAAATACTTAAAAACTCTAACAATATATATTAAAAGTATTAAATTATTTAAAACAAAAACTATAATAATATTAACACAAATATATAAATAAATTAACTATACAACATTAAATAAATAAACGACGAATGATAAAGGAACTAAAATTATAAAATGTTAACTATAAATAATTAAAATTACATTTATTAACAAATATATTTAAATGACAACAATAAATAACATAAATAGAAACAGTAAATAAACATTATACATATTAAGCTAATTAAAAGATAACTGCTAACATTTTTAAAAAAAGGTATCTCGACTGATACAATTAAACTAGAAAACTTTAACTAATTAAATAAACTCTATAAAAACAACAAATGAATTAACGCAATTTAACTGTATGTTGGCCAAACATGGAGGAAGAGCGTTACTTTGCAATAGAGAAAAGAAGACCTGCATAAACAACTATATAAAAATTTTTACAACACAGGTAAGAACAAAACTTTATACCAATATATGTATATAATTGGCCTTTTTTTCTCATTTAAATAACTAAAATCATTAAATGTTTTTCTTTCAATATTACACATTAAACTTCATTACAAACACACCTGGAAAATACAGTATAAAGATTATTGTGCCCAAAATATTTAACTGAACATCAATAAAAATATAACAAAGTAAATATAAAACTTAACCTTCAAAGAAAGTATTTTTTTTAGATTTTTTAAACAAAATAAAAGTACAAAACATAGCTAACAAATAAGTTTATTTTTACAGATGCTACAAAATTCTACTAAGGGGCCGATTTCGATGGCCGGTCGGACAGCTGTCAGTAGCCTTACCGTTTGACTGACACGTACCCGTTGCCGGTCAGTCCTGTAGAGGAAGTACGATGCGCATAACTGCCAAAAACACGACCGACACGTAGGCTGTGAATCAAGCCCCATTCTCCGTTCGAGCCGTAACTCATAAAGATAAACTGAGTCGCCCGGAAGAAGTATCCATAGCAGCTTCCAGCATGACAAGTACGATGCGTACTTCCTACGCGCCGGACGGGTCATCACGCACGGGACGTCACAGCATCCGGAAAACAAGCATATCAGCAATGATTCGCGCCACAAATCAATACACGGCTACGAGACGGAACAGCTTGCAGCGCTTACGAGATGGAGCAACAAGCAGCGTGTATGACACGAACACATCATGAATCCCATCGCGCAGGTCATACCAGTACCAGGGACTGATGCCGATGGCACAGACGGTAAGTCAGACACCTACAACACAAACAAACGACACGTACCCGCAAAATGGCACACAGACACAGGGGATCCACATCCTGGCCACTAAAAACAGCCCACCATAGGGGTTGCATGGCCAGCACCACAAACACTCCCACCCATAGTGGATATGTTGCCCATCACCACTGCCACCCCCTCCCATAGGGGACCTGTTGCCCATCACCCCTGCCACCCCCACCCATAGGGGACCTGTTGCCCATCACTACTGCCACCCCCACCCATAGGGGACCTGTTGCCCATCACAACTGCCACCCCCACTCACAGGGCTTATGTTGCCCATCACCCCTGCCACCCCCTCACTTGGCTTATGTTGCCCATCACCCCTGCCACCCCCACACATAGGGGACTTGTTGCCCATCACCCCTGCCACCCCCACCCATAGGGGACCTGTTGCCCATCACAACTGCCACCCCCAACCACTGGCGACCTGTTGCCCATCACCCCTGCCACCCCCACTCACAGGGCTTATGTTGCCCATTACCCCTGCCTCCCCCACTCACAGGAGACCTGTTGCCCATCACCCCTGCCAACCCCAGCCATAGGATGGGTGCTGCGCAACACATCCAGCATACGCAAACATCAGGTATGTCCGCAAAATACATCCCCCGTAACATAATGACAACAGTGTGTAGTCTGTGACAAATGCCCACAACAGTGATTATGGCTACGAGCATACAATGTAAGTAACAGCACATGTGTGACCAACACATGAGTGTGACATACACAAGGCAAGCATCACCATAGCACTGTGGCAATGTAAAAAGAACACCCCCTCACTGTGTAGAACAGAAGTTAAGCGGGGGCTCACAAAATGTAGCAGATGTGGAGCATTGTGGTGATGGGGACCAAATCCCCCTCATCACAGTGACCAAAAGGTAAGTGTCATCATGGTCAAAGCTGCAAATAACAAACAGCATGTATGATCCCTGTTCCCAACACATCAAACACTTCTGGGGCAAACTAGTGGTTGTGTCCCATACACACAGAGATGTGGTAAGGCTAACAGTGCTATGAAAACATAACACTCTCGGCCATGTGCAGACAAGCACCACACATGGGGGCTGACAATGCATACAGCGTACAATGACACAACAGCAGAAGAGACCATCACCAAGCATGCACACATCTCGACAATAGACACACCAATCAAAACAACATGTGTAGACTGTAGGTGTCAGCTCACAAACTCACATTCCATGCCAGCAATGGCACCCAACAACCAGGATGAATGTGCACAATGATGTGAAATGTTTCACAGGGACAGCATGCAAAATCACAGAAACAGCATCCAGACAAAGGCCCACAACAGCAATACGAATGCACTGGTGCAGATGCACAAACACAAACAGGCAAACTCACACTGCACATCCGACACAACATGTGTGTGTGTGTCACAGTATCCCCAGGCAACTACACAACACATGAGGTGGGCTGAACCACAGTGACACAGATGTGGACACAGTGCCATACAAAAGTAAACCATCACTGGGACACCCTCAGTGGACAATCAGGCATTGAGAGATGAGAGGGAGCACAACAGACACATGTGACACAAGCTGGAATCAACACCAACTAACACAGCAAGAGACTGACACACAACACCACTACCCCCAGGGACCAGACAGTGGAGTGGCACCAGCATTCATGACACCTCCACTGTGATGACAAAGTCAGGTGTCGTACAAACTGGGAAACCCAGACATGTGTCCTGTGCCACAAACGTACATCACACATACACAAACACAAATCACTCAGCATGGCCCCTCATCCATGGACAAACGGGAGCTAGGGGACCATCCATGCAAACATTCACATCAGTCCACCCTCAACACCACACACCCTGAACTGCAACAATGTGTATCTGTGAAGCTCACATGGACAGGTGACATTGCACATGCACCCATGACAAACACAGGAATGTTGGGAGAAACTAAGGTGCACAGACACGTCACACAAGGACAGTTTACAACCCTGGGGAATGACAGACATACTGCACAGTATGCGGTACATAGCCATAACCTCAAAGCTCACGTAACCTCCAGAATCCCTGCCACAGTCCAAGGACAATGCAGAAGCCAAAGCAAACCACAAGGCACACATTCTGACACCTGCCAGCATCGCAGCCGTGAACCCGACAAGTGGGAGCAGTCACACACACATACAAATGTCTCAATCACTGAAAACTACCACCTAGGGACCACTACATGATATTGCGAACAAACAAGTGCCTTGAGGAACCCTGACTGTGTCCCATCTGTGTCTGACAACATCATCACCACTCAGAACTCAGAACTGACAAATCAAAATGATGATACACCAATTAACAGTAGTGTGTCATGCACCCACACATCTAGTAGCCCATTGGAAAAGTAGTGGGACCAACCCAGTACCACTCAGCAAGCATCAACAACAGGAACATATCAAGGGAACACTGTCTGTGTATGAACAGGGATGTGGACACACACACATGCTCATACAACACACACCATGGGCCAAGGCCATGTCACTGGACAACACACTAACTTGAGGGGACACAACTCCTTTGGAAGACCAGCTGTGCCAAACATATTCACTGCAAGTCCCACTCATGTCTGCAGAACACTTGGTCAGCCATCAGTTACCACAAAATGAAGGCTCTGGTCACAACAGCCTGGGTATGTGAGTCTCGCCTAAGTCATCTGCACATACCCAAAAAACATATGTCTAGCAAGTTGCACAGAGGCCCCATTTGCTCCTATTACAATGATGCCCACACCTGTAGGTCCAGTCTTGATGGGCACAAAGCATGTGGAAGTGACAAATTGGACAATGGGAAGCACATCATATGTGCAGGGGTGCAAGCCACAGATGTGACCATGCAAATGAAATACTCACAGAGAGATGTAAACAAATAGTTGATCCTGACACACCCAGGTAGCTGCAAAGGATGACATGGATACCCACCAGAATTGGATACATATCTCATGGACCACAGGGAGTACCTCACATCAACACATCAGTATGCAACATTGTAAACCAAGCATTACAGGTGCAAGGGCATATAAAACAACATCAACATGATGTACAGCTAAATCAAGTTCACAGGGACAAAGAAAAAATCTTTATTCAGCATATTAAAAGTGAAACGTCTGTTCTAACAAAAGGCCAATGGCCAGTCCATGTGCAAATGCCAAGGAGTGAACTAGAGTGACAAATTCAGTATATGAAAATCTAAACGTCTGTGTAAACAAAAGGCCACTGGCCAGTCCATGTCAAAATGCCAAGGAGTGAACTAGAGTGACAACTGTCACACCTTGCTTGCCTGCACTGCTAAGGACCAGGGTCATCCCCTCGGAGGGGCATACATGGGGGCAGGCCAGGCACCACAGGGACAGGACCAGGGCACAGCAGAAGGAGGCAGTGAAGAGGTGGTGGATGCAGGCGAGACACTTGCAACTGCAGTGGAGCTGACTGAAGTGGTGGGTGCTGTCACAACTGTGGGGCACTAGTCAGATGGGGTGGGTGCCGGCACAACTCCAGTGGGCAGGTCAGATGGAGTGGATTGGTTCACCACTGCAGTGCCCAAGTCAGACTGGGTGGTCATGGACTCCAAAGCAGTGCCTACATCCATGGGAGCGGAATGGGGGACAGGTGAGGTTGGCAGGACATGGGGGGAAACGGTCCCCACATCAGTGGCACCAACTGTCTGACCAGAGAGTGCTAGGGGGGATGGCCTTAGCATTTTGGGGATGGTGTATCTGTGTGTGGGGGAACCCAGGGCAGGGAGTGGCAGAGGGAACCTCTGGAGTGGTGGCCTGGGGAATGGAGGACGGAGACTTTGCCTTGGAGCTGTATGGTGGCGGGGGGTCTTGCTCTTCTTGCGCTGGGGGGACTTGCGGGTGGGCGTCTTGGCCTGACTGCGATTGGGGGAGGGTGTCCGGGTGTGAGGGGCACTCCCTTCTATGTGTGGGGACTTCCTCTTCCCCTTGTAATCAGGATCTGCAGGGTCGGTGGGGAAGAGGCCAAGGTCACAGAGGAAGAGCTTCTGGGGGGATGGGGTTGCAGGTGAGGCAAGGGAAGGGGGCTGGGAGGGAGAGGTCTCAAGGACTGTGGAGAGGTTGTGGATGACTGTGTGTGTGTCAGCAAACCAGCCGCTGTGAGTGTAGAATCAGTCCCCTGCGCTTGCTTGTGTGCACGTCTAGCCCTTGGTTTGGGGGTTTCTGTGCTTGGGACAGGTAGGGTGCTAGGAATCGTCGGTGGTGCAGGGGTAGGAGGGGTGCAGGACTGCTGGAGGAGGGACACTACTGCCATCAGGGAGAAGGCAACGGACTGACTGGTCCTCTGTAGGGCAGACATGCCCGAGGAAATGCCCTCCATGAATGACACCAGTTGTGTCAACAGACCTGTGTGTGCATGGAGGACCATCAGCATCAACGTCTGCCCTACATGGATCTGTCGAAGTAAGTCCACAGACTCCTCACTCAGGGCAGCAGGGGACACAGGGGCAGGGGGTGCGGTGCCTGGCACAAAGGAGACATGCTCACGAACACGGGAGCCCACAGGGACCTCTGGGATGGGAGCCGATGGGAGGGGGGTGGCGGTGGTGGTGGTGGTGGTGGCAGTGGCGGGGGCGGAGACAGCCTCACTAGCTGGGGTTTGGTGGCTGCTGACACCCGCCTCCACAAGGGAGTCATCCTCAGAGCTGCTGTGGCCTTCAGCTGGGGGGGATGGTGCTGACGACTCCTTTGCGTGGCTCAACTCGCCCTCCGTGCCACTGGGTCCACCCGACTCCTCTCCTTCTGTCCCTGTAAGGCTCTGTGGCACCTCCTGGTCCGTGGAGCTGTCCCCTCCTGTGGCCGAGGATGTATCTGGATAGGAATAGGAAGTAAGAGAACAACATCAGTCACCTGCACCGACAGCACACACCACAGTGAGTACATAACATCACAGGGCAAGCCCTGGCATCATCAGCTGAACACAGCTCAAAGTGCCAACACTGTTTAGGATAAGACAATTGTCATTCTCAACATCAACCATGGCACACATATCCCTCCTTGACTTTCACACATATGTCCGTTGCATGTTGGATGCTAACACACCAATGTGCCAACATGCACTACCCACACATTAGTTGTATATGCAATTGAACATGTAGGAGTATGTCACTAAACACACAGCACATCTCTTGCTACTGACTCAGTACAAGTGTCCGGATGAAGGGATGGGCAGAGACTCATTTCACATGCTTGGGATGCATGCCAGCAACACACACTATGATGTACTCATATCCTGATGGGCAAGGCCACAATGGGGTGCATGGTGCACACTTGAACACAATGCAGGCTCACTCATAGCAAGTTAAATGTCATGGCACTGGGATGCCCTGAAAGTCAGTCAACACTGTCACCTGCCACAGGGGCAGGGCATTCAGACAACAACAATATGCAATGACTCACAATCCTAGCTCAGGGGTAAAGCTAACTCTGCAGATGAATGAATGAATGTGGGTTTTATAGAGCGCGTAGTAACCCGGAAGCATCCCAGCGCTAAAAAACCAAGACAGCCGATTCAGAGGTGGTAACCATGGAGAAAGGGGATCAGGGGAAGAGGTGGGTTTTCAAGAGTTTTCTGAAGCGGAGATGACAGGATTCGCTCCTGAGTTTGGGAGGTAGGGCGTTCCACAGTCTAGCCGTGTTCACCGAGAATCGCCGACCTCCTGTGCGTGCCTTTTTTACTCTGTGCAACATATCCAGGACCCAGAAGACCCCACATCATGCAAATCATTCATATGAGTCTCAGCAAACACAAATCCCTGTACATTAACACATCACAGTCTGCCATGCATGTAACCCAGATGCATGAAGGACACAGTTGCATACATCGTTGTGCGCTGTCAGATGATCACACACCTATATGTCACACAGGTCTTGTCTCACAGTCACATCGCAGATGTCATGCTGACCCTCTGAATCATGGACACCCCAGTTGTAAGTAGCAACACAAGCCACACCCTCATGACACAGAGGCAGACACCTGGGGGCACATGTCACTAAGCACAACCTGCAATTTCATACACAGGAGTGGGATTACAGAGTGTTTCTGAATGCCCTTGAGGGGGCATGACTGGCCAGCACTAAGTGAAACAGTGTTTTGCCCTGGACAGTAGTCAGGTGGCTAAGCAAGTGTGACATACTTGATATACATACCCTGATGCCCCAAAATGTGAGTCCCCTGCTGCATGGGTTGATTTGGAATACCCTAGCCACATGTTGCGAGTCAGACCAGCAATTGGTACACATCTCAAGGGCACACACAGATCACATGTCATATCTCAGGCATTGTGTAAACATTTGACCCACCCATGAAACACACAACAGATTCACGGGAACTGATGCTGACCGGTCCCTGAAGCATAGCTGACTGCAGGGACACAGTGCCCTAGTGACACAAGCAACAGACTGGAGGGGCCACAGATGTGGAACAGATGAGGAGGGTGCATCACACAAATGAGGGACCTGTGTTTGGGACTACAAGACCTACGTAATGTGGAAGTGTGACCTGGACAAAAGACTGCTATTTGCATGTCAGACATAGTACACAGATCAGACATGGACTCACCCCCTTCCTGCTGCTGTCTGGCCTTCAGCTACCTATCCAGGTCCGGGAAGACTACTGGACCTACGGAGCATGTGGGGAGTCAGGGTCTGGTGTCCACCCCTCCTGCGTGGAGGTGACAGCTTCAGCTGGACTCTAGCTATCCTCCGGGTCCAGCCCCGAAGGTCCTGCCACCTCTTCTGGCAGTTGCGGATCCGGCGCTTGTAGACCTCCACAGTACGAACAGCCCGGCCGATGGTCAGCCAGATCTCCTGCTTCTGGTGGGCATCAACCTGTGAGGAGGACAAAGTGAAAAAGTACATTAACACACATTCCCCAGATTTGTGCAGCACACATTTGGATATACATGTCATCATCACAAAGGGAAATAAATTACACAGGTAGTGCAACCATGGGGAATGAAAACTCACATGCATGTCTGACATGTTAACAATGCCTGGATAGTGTAAGCTTGCAATAATGCACTTTAGCAGCAGGAAAACTATTCATTACATGTACCTACACACTTTTGGGGCATGAAAGTAGTCAGTGAGAATGCTTGCCACTGGTGTACACACTGCTAGTACTGCTAGCCAGACAACATGCATAATTAGGAAGGCAGTGGACAGCACACTCACCTGCTTCCCTGGTGTCCCATAGAGCTTTCTGTACTCTGGTAGGAGCCTGTCCAGCAGGGCCTGGTTCTCCTCCTCAGTGAAGTCTGGGGCCCTCTCCAGAGTACGTGCAATAGCAGGAGCCAGAGGATGCAGAGACAGCAGCAGTGGTAGCAGGGATGTGGTACAGTAGCATGTAGTGCAGTCAGGTGAGCTCCCTGGGGGCCAGCCAGCCTTATATCTGTGCTGCAGAGGCAGACTCTGTGCAATGTGTCCCAAGTGATAGGTCCAACACGGTTGCATTCTATGAATCTGGCCAATCCATTCAAAAGTACGACACGTACACGCCTTCCGCATCGTTCAAATCTTCACCTTCATGGAACACTTGAAATTGCAACATTGTTGTAGGCATCCAACTGAATTTCCAGTGCACAACTCGTACAAGTTTTGAATCTGCACCCGTCTCCATGACAGTTCTGAGCCAATGGGTGCATCCAGCTCATTCAACTGACTGTACAATGTGTATTTTGAATATACACATGCACCCGTCTCCATACGATTCAATGGCCAAGGCGTACACCTGTCTTGGACCATGCCTGTCTGATGCGTATGCATGATAGTCATCCGCGTCGGACCTCATTGGATTCAATGACAAAGCGTACGCACGGCTCGGTCATGAACCGTGCAATGCGTACGCATTGTCACCCACGTCGGACCTCATTGGATTCAATGACAAAGCATACGCATGGCTCTGTCATGAACCGTACAGTGCGTACGCATGTCACACGCGTCGAACCTCATTAGTGTGACCATTATATGGATGGAACACACTTATGCTGGCCATGGACACCTGCGCACACCTGCCACACTATAGCATTGTCCACACAGTGTCCCATGGCATGTAAGGCTGCATTCCCTGGGTGTTTGGGGGGGCCACAGCTGTTGTTTTGGCTGACACTTTGTGCAGCCACTCCCAGGCTATTATTGTGTACATGGGGGCAGAATCCTTTATGTGTTATGCACATTACCACTATGATGTGCAATTGGACAGTAATGGGCATGAGTCAAGGCCACAGTGTCAGGTTGGATATGTTTAAGACATGTCACATGCACCCTGAGTTCTGGGCGTGATGGCATGTACGTCACAGTGAGACCTGTAGCCCCAATACTGATGTGCACCCACAGTCTGTGTACATGTTGTGTCTCAATCAATCAATCAATCATGGGACTTATATCGCGCACTACTCACCCGTAAGGGTCTCAAGGCGCTTGGGGAAGGGGGTCTGCTACTGCTCGAACAGCCAGGTCTTGAGCTGTTTCCTGAAGGCCAGGTGGTCCTGGGTCATCCGCAGGTGGACGGGTAGGGAGTTCCAAGTCTTAGCTGCCAGGTAGGAGAATGACCTTCCTCCAGCGGTGGCTCTCTGGATGCGAGGGACGACGGCGAGGGCGAGGTTAGCGGAACGTAGCCGGCGGGTGGGCGTGTAGAAGGTGAGGCGGCTGTTGAGGTACCCTGGGCCTAGGTCGTGGAGGGACTTGTGTGCGTGGGTGAGGAGTCTGAACGTGATCCTCTTGTTGACCGGGAGCCAGTGCAGGTCTCTCAGGTGGCACGAGATGTGGCTGCGTCGGGGGACGTCCAGGATGAGTCGGGCGGAGGCGTTCTGAATTCGCTGAAGTCTTTTCTGAAGCTTGGCCGTAGTACCGGCGTAGAGGGTGTTTCCGTAGTCTAGTCTGCTGGTGACGAGAGCGTGGGTGACCGTCTTCCTGGTCTCGGTTGGGATCCATCGGAAGATCTTTCGGAGCATGCGGAGGTTGTGGAAGCAGGCTGAGGAGACGGCGTTGACTTGTCTGGTCATCGATAGGGAGGAGTCCAGTATGACGCCCAAGTTGCGTGCGTGGTCCGTCGGTTCAGGTGCGGTGCCTAGTGCCGGGGGCCACCAGGAGTCGTCCCATGCGGAGGGTGATGGTCCCAGGATGAGGACTTCTGTCTTGTCCGTGTTCAGTTTCAGGCGGCTGATGTTCATCCATTCAGCGACGTCTGTCATCCCTTCGTGCAGGCTGGCTTTGGCGGTGTCGGGGTCTCTGGTGAGGGAGAGAATTAGCTGGGTGTCATCGGCGTAGGAAATGATGTTGAGGTTGTGTTTGCGTGCGATGGCAGCGAGGGGTTTCATGTAGATGTTGAAGAGAGTGGGGCTGAGCGACGATCCTTGCGGGACGCCGCAGATGACTTCGGTGGCCTCGGAGCGGAACGGAGGGAGGCGTACTCTCTGTGTTCTGCCTGAGAGGTATGAGATGATCCATTCCAGAGCCCTCCCTTGGATGCCGGTGTCGTTGAGGCGTTGGACTAGTGTGCGGTGGCAGACAGTGTCAAATGCTGCGGAGAGGTCTAGGAGGATGAGTGCCGCTGTTTCGCCGTTGTCGAGCAGGGCTCGGATGTCGTCGGTGGCTGCGATGAGGGCGGTCTCGGTGCTGTGGTTGGCTCTGAATCCGGACTGTGATGGGTCGAGGGATCCGTTCGTCTCGAGGAAGGCGGCCAGTTGCTTGTTGACGACCTTCTCGATGACTTTGGCGGGGAAAGGAAGGAGCGAGATGGGGCGGAAGTTCTTGAGGTCGGTCGGGTCCGCTGTTGGTTTCTTCAGCAGAGCGCTGAGTTCGGCGTGCTTCCAGCTCTCCGGGAAAGTTGCTGTGTTGAAGGAGGTGTTGATGATGTCTCGGAGGTGGGGTGCGATGGTAGAGGCTGCCTTGTTGAAAACATGATGGGGGCACGGGTCGGTCGGAGATCCGGAGTGGATGGTGTTCATCATGCGTGACGTGTCTTCGGGGGTCACCTCGGTCCATGTCTGGAGGGTGGCGGCGGGGTGCGAAGGTACGGCCGATGGGTGCGGGGGTGAAATGTCGAAGCTGTTGTGGATGTTGGCGATCTTGCGGTGGAAGTACGAGGCGAGGGAGTCGCAGAGGTCCTGTGAGGGAGTGATGTCGTTGTTGCCGGTGCTGGGGTTGGAGAACTCCTTGACGATGTTGAAGAGCTCCTTGCTGTCGTGGGCGTTCTTGTCCAGTCGTTCCCGCAGAGATTTCTTCTTGGTGGTGCGGATGAGCTGGTGATGTCTGCGAGTGGCGAGTTTCAGTGCGAGTTTCAGTGTCTCAGATGTGTCTGATCACATGTTACCAATGGGTGACAGTCTCCACATCCATGTGGTATATGCATAAACCTTGATGGGGTGTGTGTCTAAGAGACGTACATGTAGGGCCGGCAGGAACAACAGTGGCCACTACCTGTGGGACTTACGCTTGCCTTGTGGTGTGTACGTGCTACGCCATGTCCATTGCTGTGTTGATGTGGCAATAGAGGGAGCCTGGGTTTCTGCATGGCAAAGATCTGTGATGCCTGGGAGACATGAGGCCTCAATTGTCACTGGGGTGTGTTTTTTTAACGTTGCAGCAGCACATAGGTTGGGTGACACAGCCAGATGATTGGCCCCTTGCACTACATGGCACTCATGTGGACATGTGGAATTGAAATGTGAGATGGTGGTCTTGTAGGTGACATATGTGTCCATGACCAACAGCACACACCTCAGTACATTGTGTAATGTCATGAACTATCATGTGATAGTGATCATGGTCATGGCCACATGGGTGGATGTACTGACAATCTTCCTTTGTGCATCGCTGTACTGCAGGGCACCAGCTGTCCATCGTCCGTTCCCAGACCTTGCAACCATGCAGGAACGCGACTGCATCAGACGGTACCGCTTCACCAGGCCACTGATTGAGGAGTTGGTGGAGCAGTTGGTGCCACATCTGCTACCTGGCCGGACATACCCTACAGCACTGACCCCAGAGGTGAAGGTGATGGCAGCCCTGCACTTCTTTGCTACCGGTACCTTCCAGTACACTGTGGCTACTGCTGGTGGTATGTCGCAAACTATGTTTAGTCGGTTGCTACGCAATGTCTTGGAGGGGATGTTGCAATTCCTCGACCTGTATATCAAGTTCCCGAGCCAAGATGAACTCCCTGAAATTAAGGATACCTTTTATACACTGGGGAGGATGCCAAACGTCATTGGATCTATTGATGGGACACATGTTGCCCTGATACCACCACAGGCACATGAGCAGGCATACCGGAACAGGAAGCACTACCATTCGATCAATGCTCTGGTGGTCTGTCTTACTGACATGTTGATCACACATGTGTGTGCATGCTTCCCTGGTTCGGCGCACGATGCCTACATTATGAGGAGTAGTCGCATTGTAATGCTGATGTCACAGATGCCAGCTCAGCGTGCCTGGCTTGTCAGTGTTTACTGACTGTTTCTCATTGTGTGTGTTTGTCGGTGTTGTATTCCGCACTCCTACAAAACTAAGCTACTTGATCATTTTTGTGTGTGTAGGTGACTCTGGATACCCCAACATGCCGTGGTTGCTGACACCCCTCAGGAACCCTGTGACACCAGCCGAGCTGCGCTACAATGAGGCACATGGTCGGAGCAGGAGGGTGATTGAGCGGACATTCGGCCTCCTGAAAAGCCGCTTTCGCTGCCTGGACAAGACCGGAGGGGCCCTCCCATATTAGCCTGCAAAGGTGTGCAAAATAATACTGGTCTGCTGCATGCTACACAACATGGCGGTGCGGAAGAAGGTGCCTCTCATCCTGGATGACGATGACGACGACCAATGTACGGCACCTGTGGAGGATCCCGGCCTGGGCCAAGATGCCAGTGATGATGAAGATGATGGTGACGTCCGCTCCCAGCTCATCAACAACTTCTTCACCTGAATGTGAGTTTCCAGGGTTGTTATGTGAATGTATGGAGGTAGCCTTGAATGTGTTGAGCCAGCTCTGTTGCTGCCTGAGTGTGTCTTTGTGCCACTTGACTGGATGCGTGCTGTGATGTGTCCATTTAGGTGGTGTGTACTCCACAATAGGGTAGTACTACTAACTAGTGTTTGTGTAGGTGTTTTGCAACATGTTATGTGCATATGTATTGCATTTCTCTCCTGTTCTTCTGTGCTTTTGACTGTATCTTGTCTGTCCTTCCCAGGGTACTTTGCCTGTTGTGTGATCAACACTGACCCCCAACACCCAGATTCCAACACCAGTGTGGAAGTTGACAATTCCCATCAACTGATGTACAACACATCCCTGGACTTCCATTCTCCAACACATTGTGAGTGTGTGTCCACTGTTACGTAGAATTACCGTGCAACTAGTGTGGAATAAACATGTTGCTGATGTGTAATGAATCTGTGCTATGCTTTGTTATGTGCGTTGCCTGTTTTCCCACATCTGAGTGACATCTGCTTACCTCACCTGTGGACTTGTTACCACTGACTGTGCTTCGTGTTGTGTCTGTGCATGCCAATGTGTTTCAGGTCAACATCATTGTGTGTGATGAGTAACATGGCCATGGTGAGTATGTTTTGTGTTGCCATAGTGGTGTGTCTCCCTCACATGTGTCACATCCCCATGACTCACCTTACGTTGGTCACATTGTTGCAGTATTTGGCATGCACTGTGTTGTGTAGCAGATCGACATCTCCCTGAACATGACAAGTTGAAATCACAACAGAGGCAAGTATGGTGGACTGGTGAGTTTTTTTACAAACATGTACAAGTGAAGTGCACAGGATGGTGGGTGCTGTACAGTGGTTTGGGAATCCAAAGTTCACATTGGAGTTGGAAGTGCTGGTAGATGAAATGTCCAGAGTAAAGTCCACAGTCATCTGCTACATTGGCCCAACATGAACCCTCCATGTCATGTGGGCGAGTTGTGTGCGATTGGACAAGGTGAACGGGTTGCGCACAAAGAACATTGTCCAGAACAGGTTTGGAGACCCTGGGGGATGTTCTGGGACATCTGCCTCTCACATGTCCTTCTTCCGACGACCCCTCTTCTTCCGGGGGGGGGTATCCTCATGTGCAGGCCTCTGCGATGCAGGGGACTCTCCGCCAGAGTCCTCCTCCCTCCCTGTGGCGCTGGCAGATGGTGTTGCGACAGATGCTGGGGGCACACAGGGGGGTGTGGACAGGCTGGTGTTGATCTGGTGGAGGCATTGTAGTATGTCCCGATGCACCACAGTGATGTCATCCCACTTGGCCTCTATGCGGGCATGGTGGGCAGCCTGCTCGTGTTGCATGTCCTTGAGGATCCCCACTTCCTGGCCAAATCCTCCGGTGCTATCCTGGTACGCATCTAAGATACGTGCCATTTGGGGGTCATCATGCAGTCCAGACCCCTCTGCAAGGCGCGCCCTGTGCCTCCCACCCCTCCCAGCACCCCTCTCCACACGGGCAGGACCAGCAGCGGTACGCACAGGTGACACTGGGACCCCTTGGGTGGTGTTGCTGGTGGTGTTGGCTGTAGCTTCTGGGGGGTCCTGTGTCCCAGTGCTGTGGGTGTTGATTGTCCTTGGTCTGTCCATGTTGGCGGGGGTGCCCTGTCGGTGTCCAGATGCTGGAGGTGTGGGTACAGGGGGGGCAGATGTTGCTGCTGCTGGTGCTGCATGATGGCTCACACCGGAGGAGCCAGGTTGGTCGTTGTCATCCGCAGAGTACAGTGAGAGAGTCAGACCAGAAAGCTCAGTGTCCACCAGAGTCTGGGACTGGGTATCCTCGTCATTTGGTGCTGGGTGCCCAGCACCACCTGTGTTTGGAAGAGACACACAATGTGATTTATGTTTCTACATGCATCGTTGGTTCACAAACATGTCATTTTCTACTTTTCAAACAGATGCCTGCCTGTACACTGCTTTTTCCCAGCTTGTCACAGACAGAGTTTGATATTGTTGGCCATTTCCCAGCATGGCCTTGTGCTCCCCACAACAGAGCCCAGTGTCAGACATCTTGTCAGTCCCTTCCCACTCGCTGTGAGGCGAGTATGTTTCAGTTTGATCTTGCTGGGCCATGTGGGTGGGTGTAGGTTGTCTGTGACTGTGAGTCCCATCATACTCTTGGCCACACCCCCCTTCCCAGCATGCCCATGCTTCCTCCCTCTTGACTCTGCTTCCCTGTGAGGGGGTGTGACAGCAATAGCAAGATGGCTGACTGTGTAGTCCTGATGTATGATGTTGGCCATTTCCCATCATGGCCTTGTGCTCCCCACAACAGAGCCCAGTGTCAGACATCTTGTCAGTCCCTTCCCACTCCCTGTGAGGCGAGTATGGTTCAGTTTGATCTTGCTGGGCCATGCGGGTGGGTGTAGGTTGTCTGTGACTGCAAGTCCCATCATACTCTTGGCTACACCCCCCTTTCTAGCATGCCCATGCTTCCTCCCTCTAGGCTCTGCTTCCCTGTGAGGGGGTGTGACAGCAATGGCAAGATGGCTGACTGTGTAGTCCTGATGTACAATGTTGGCCATTTCCCAGCATGGCCTTGTGATCCCCACAACAGAGCCCAGTGTCAGACATCTTGTCAGTCCCTTCCCCCTCCCTGTGAGGTGAGTATGTTTCAGTTTGATCTTGCTGGGCCATGTGGGTGGGTGTCGGTTGTCTGTGACTGCGAGTCCCATCATACTCTTGGCTACACCCCCCTTCACAGCATGCCCATGCTTCCTCCCTCTTGACTCTGATTCCCTGTGAGGGGGTGTGACAGCAATGGCAAAATGGCTGACTGTGAAATCCTGGTGTTTGTTTGGCTACAAGTCCCAAGTGAGCCCCTGTGCTTCACACAGCAGCACCCAGTACGGGGTATCTTTTGCTGATATTTCAATGAGGTGTGTGTCAATGCATTGTACCCAGTGAGTTGTGTGGAGTTTGTGTTGGGGGGGTGTCTCTCCATGCTGAGTAGTCTGGTCAGGGCTGTCTGTTCTCCTTCCCATCATGAAACGTGCTTCCATTGTAGGGCATGCAAGTTGTCTTTCAGGATGTCAGTCAGTGGTGTCCTGCTTCTGATTTGCACACAAGCCCTAGCAGGGCCTTGTGCTCCCCACAGCAGGAGCCAGTGTCAGCCATCTTGTCAGTCATTTTCCACTCCCTGTGATGTGGGCATGTTTCAGAGAGGTCTTGATGGGCCAATCAGGAGGGTGTGCATTATCTGTGACTACAGGCCCCATCATGCATTTGGCTACACTCACTTCACCTGCATCCCCACTATTCCTTCCTGACAGTCAGCTGCACTGTGAGGTGGTGTGTTTGTGGTTTCAAACTGTCTGGCAGGGTCTATTTGGCTTAGTGCCACTGGCTTGCTCTATTTGTTTGTAGGTTGGTGCATGTCATGACAGAGTCCCCAGTCACTATGAGATGGCACGTATTGTGTGTGTCTGACTGGCATACACATCTTGGGCTGATTATCTATTGGTTAGTGTAGCTTTACTTGGAGTGCATGGTTTCACTGTCCCCTTGCCACATAATCTTGAGTATGTTGTTTGTGTACTCACCAGGCTCTGGGATGTGTGTTAGGCCACGGACGCTCTCTGGTGGAAGGATGTCCCTCACCTTCTCCTCCCAGGTCCTGAAGTAGACTGATTTGGAAGGAGGGCCACCGCTGGGCGTGATCTTTTTCGATGAGTTTCTTGGCCCTCCTGCGCACGTCATACCACCTGTTCTGAATGTCATCCTTTGTGCGCCTTGCTGGTGCTTGTGCATTCACCTTGTCCACAATCCTCGCCCACATCTTGATTTTCTGTGATATGGGGGTCCTTTGGACCAATTTACCAAACAAATGTGGCTCTACTCTGATGATCTCGTCTTCCAGCACTTCTAACTCACTATCTGTGAACTTTGGATTCTTCTTTGGAGGCATGGTGATGGGTGGTGACGGTGAGGGATGTGTGTGTGAGGGTGCAAGTGATGTTGGGTTGGTGTTGTTTTTGCTGTGTGTATGTGTGAGTGCTTTTGGTGAGGTGCTAATGGTGTGTGAATTGTGTGATGGGTGAGTTGTGAGTGTGTCTGTGGTTGCTGTGTACTGGTGTTTGCTGCTGGCTGTGTCTCCTGTTTGCAAGGGATGATGGTAGTGATTGTAGTCCTTTATATAGTTGGAGTTGTGGGTGTGTCTTTGTCCCATTTTTTTTGTGGTATTTATTGGCTTTGTCATTGCTTGTTTGGTCCTTTTTTTGTCTTTTTGCCTTTGTGTTTTGTAGGCATGAAGGAGACGTTCATGTGACGGAAACGGACGCTGCTGTTGTCTCGTGCGGGCTTCTCCACCTCGTTCACGCTGCCTGTCTTCTGTGTTTGGTACGCGTCGTTTGCGGCGGTCTCTTTTGCTTGTGTGCCGGGTTGTCTGTGCGTGTCGGTCATGCGACTTGTTCTCGGTCTGGTTTTACACGGATTGCATCGTACTGCGCTAATCGTACATCGCGGGTACGGGTCGGTCGAGTTTATTCCTGGTACGTGTCGGTCGGTAAAAATCGCGTCGGTTTTCGGGCCGATCACTATTTTCGCTACGGCTCGGTCGTACGGCTTGTATTCCGTATGTGTCAGTTGTAATTCCCATGCGTTGTATCGTCCTGCACGGGTCGTACGGCGGTGGTCCGTGTCGGTCTGTATTCGGTCCGGGTCCGTGTCGGTCGGTTCGTTTTGCAGCCGGAATCAGAATCGGCCCCATAATGTCAAAATCAACAAAAACCACTTCATGAACGAAAACAAGTAAGTATATAATTTATATTACAAAGGGGCCGATTCCGATCCGGGTCAAAAGGGCACTGAACGCGATCCAGCTGGAAAAACTACGAGCCGTACGCGTGTTTTCCGCCCGATTCGTACAGCTGTACGAGCGAGCAAGTACGATGCAAGCTACGTGAAATTCACCGACCGAGTCATTTACGGGTCCGAACCGCTCCGTACGTCTCGGCCAAAAGCTAAGCATGGCATGTAATGGATGCGATTTACGACCGAGCCAGTACAATGCACGTGTCGGACAGCCGGTGCGAGCCAGAGTGTCCGGCTCACAAAATGTCTGGGAAGTTGCCTTTGGGGGTCTGCGTCGGACCCCCTGTCACCCGCAGCCCTACGACTCGGACACAGGGGGAGACCTAAGGGTCTCCCCAACATAGGCATGTACGATGCGGATGGCACCAACGCGTACCCACTGTACGAGGTGTCCTTGTGTGAGATGTACCCATTCAGTCAATGGGAGCCCATGTGCGCATCGTACGACCGGCTCCCATTGACTTCTATGGGAGTCCGACCGAACCGAGTCCGGCAGCATACGGCCGCATCGTACTCGCTCGGTCGGACTGCAGGACTCCGGCTCGGTCAGAAAACACTCTGGATCCGGCTCGGTCAGAGAGCTTTCCGATCCGGATCAGAATCGGCCCCAAAATGTTTTAAAATAATGACTAATGGGCACATGCACAAATGTTTTTTACTGGTAGCAAATGAGCCGATTCACATGATAGCCTCATTTACGACCAATAAAAGTACTTTTAAAACACATCAACTCAAAATGCAAGAGCAAAATAGGTACTGTCAAACTGCAAATAGTTTCCAAATCATTCCTATGGTCCTCTACACCCATAGCAATTAATACCAATAGAGTTTACTCTCTATTACAGATTGTGTATAGATATCAATTTATTTAGCAATTTCTACATGCATTAAAAAATGTGACTCTTAAATAGACATTCTTTAAAAATCATTATTAAAGATTTACTACTCTTTAGCTTCATCCATGTGTTCGTAAATTAGGGAAATAATCGAATAAACGAAAAATATAACCTTTTCACAACTTACTCTTCACTACAACTGCGCCAAAAATCGTGAAAACAGGCAACTTCGAAGAACACTACAAAAATCTACATTAAAGAAAAACATCGACCTAAGTAAGTATATAAAGGAACTAACAAATAGAACAAATAAATGAATGATAAATTAAAAGTGAAAAACAATTTAAACTAATAAATACTTTTCTCTTCACATCTTCTACAAAATGCACCAACAGAATGCATCCACAAAATTAAGTTTTTCAACTACAATTAGTAAGTTTTACTACTAAATACAAAGCAATGCAATAAAATAAAAAATATATGTCAATTTTAATAACATAAACATTTTGTTTTCATACCAACAGAAAATAGAACTGTGAATAAATAACAACCATCAAATAATACCATCAACACAAGTAAAGCAACACCAATGTAAGTATATTTTCATTATTATTAATGTTACTAGCATGTTCATTATTCAAATATGCATAGTTATTAAACATATAGATATATATACATCTTCACAGATGTACCCCAAAAATGGCAGAAGGAGCAAAGGTCATTGCATCCCAAAAGGGGAACCTACTGCTTTGCTACACGGTTCACACCTACACCCAAGAAAAAGTAAAAGAAAATGAAACACATTGGAAATGTAGCAAATATTATTCCAATGCCTGCTATGGGAGAGCTACTACAGTAGATACCAATGTAGTGAATGTTAGAGAACACCACCATCCCCCAATGTAATTGAAGTTGAAGCAAGGGATACCCTAGAGACAATCAGGGAAGCAAACACAAGTTCCCAACAAACAAACACTCAAATATTAAATAATGTTTTGACTAGAGTGCCAGAACATATCACAGGACAACTACCGTCCATCCTCACTTTAAAAAAAATGATACCAAGAACTACAAGAGCTCCAGCTCAAACTCCACCCATCCCTCAAACCTTTGGAGAAACCCAAATACTACCTGAGTATACTATCACCCACAAAGATAAATTCCTTATTTATGGCAATGAAAGTCATGAAAAAAGAATTATTATGTTTGCAACTAATACAAATTTATAGAAACTTAAAAACTGCCAAACGTGGATGATGGATGGCACATTTAAAGTTTGCCCCAAACTTTTCTATCAGCTGTATACCATCCAAGGAGAATATGAGGAGACAAATATCCCCTTTATATATGCATTACTGCCTAATAAACAGAACACAACTTATGTAGAACTACTAACAATAGTAAAACAATTCACAGAAAATAAGTATCTCCAAAGAATTATAATAGACTTTGAGCAGGCAATGATACAATCCACCCTCAAACTATACCTACACACTGCAATACAAGGTTGCTATTACCATTTTAATCAGAGTATATGGAGGCACCTACAGAAATCTACTTTGAGCATAGATTATTTCACAAAAAGCAACTTTGCATATCAAATAAAAAAATTAATAGCCCTGGCCTATGTCCCAACTACTGAAGTAGCCAATTACTACAACTTACTTATAGAAAGTCCATTCTATCAAGCTAATGAAAACAAATTAAGTCCCTTCTTAGACTACTGTTAGAACTGGGGGTCTATAGGTGGCTGAGGTAGGTACCTTAGGGCAAATAGAGAACCTTGCATCTAAGTCAGGTAAAGGAAGGACACCTTCTCAGATAGCCCCTGCTCACACCATCGGTAGCTTGGCACGAGCAGCCAGGCTTATCTTCAAGGCAAATGTGTAAAGTATTTGCAACCACGCTCTCAGTAGCCCAATGGAAACACCACAAATGGACTCCACATGAGTTTCATAAAAACAATTATATGTTTATATAAAAAGATATACGATGAGACCACACGATAAAAATCCAACATATGCGTATTTGTAATATTTCACCTTGCCGGTTATTAGGCCAGCAAGCCCTTGTAGGTTCTTGCAGTATTAATGAGCAACTCTCAATGATCCAATGTAGTCCTAATGCAATGCTATGCAGTTTGTAATGCAAGAATCAGGCACTTTATAATGTCAAAATAATGCAGTTTGTTATGTAACAATCAGACAGTTCGTGATGCAACAATCAGGCAGTTCGTAATGCAAAAATTGCAAAAATAATGCAATGTGTAATGCAACAATCAGGCAGTTGGTAATGCAAAAATAATGCAATGCGCAATGCAACAATAATGTACTCCGGGACCGATCACGGTGCTCTGGACGGTCTTTATGCCACTCTCACTGACTTATGGTCCGATTCTGCCAACATATGCCCCCAACACGGGTATGGTGTAAAATAAAGTGCAGCTCCACACTCCGGTCCTGGTACTGCCACTCCTTGGGAAGTATGGGCTGCAATATGAGCTGGAGCGGAGGCTCGTGCTGCAAGAGTGGGAAAGGTCAAGAGCGTTTCTCTCCGAGCCGGCACCCCGCCCCAGGCGGCAACACACTAGCGCTCGCTGAGCGTTATCTGGGGGTATGAGCCTAACTCTTCTCTCCTCTCCTCGCGACTTGTGCCTCCAATGCGACTTTGTTGATTTTGGGAAGTGGAACTCGGGGCCTCCCCCCGACGGGGATGGTTCGAGGTCCTTCCTTGGAAAAGGCAGGTTAGGGCCGGCAGCACAGCTTCTCTGTGGATGCCGGTCTAGGCCAATGGCAATGACGAATGTCTAATGCTACAACAGGGCACACGCACACAGCGTCGCTGAGACTCCCTTGAGCTCCGGGTGTGCACGGTCACAGGGCAATCCTCACGAAGGTCTCAGGCTGCACGAAGCACATGCAACCAGCGTCGCTGAGACTCACTTGTGTTCCAGGTGCACATGATCACAGGGCAATCCTCACGAAGGTCTCAGGCTGCACGATAGCACACGCACCCAACGTCGCTGAGACTCGCTTGGACTCTGGGTGTGCCCATTCACAGGACTATCCTCACGAAGGTCTCAGGCTGCACAAAGCACACGCACACAGCGTCACTGAGACTCACTTGGATTCCGGGTGCACACAATCACAGGGCAATTCTTACGAGGGTCTCAGGCTGCAAAAAGCACATGCACACAGCGTCGCTGAGACACACCTGTTAACTTTTGTGTTCCTGAGTTTCCAAAACAAGGAGCCAGCTCTTCTCAGACCCTTGGGGATAAGTTACTTCAGGGCACAGCACACAACAAAGTCCTTTCAAGCAGGGGTACACAGCACACAGCAAAGTCCCTTTAGCCTCTCCTTGGTTAAATCAACGAACTGCAGGCCAGCCCCAGAACACACAGCATGGGTCAGTCCTTTTCTTCAGTCTCGTCAGCTGTTTCTTCCTTGGCAGAGGTTCCACTTGACCACAAAGTAGTTTCAATCCTTTTCAGTCTTGGTCAGTTCCATTCCAACGTTCAGGGGTTTCAGCTCTCATAGTTATACCCCTAAATGACTTTGAAGTCTTTGTGTTCAGGGGGCACTGACCCCTGTCTAAATCAGTTCTGGGTGTCTTCCTGCCAGTGGCACCTTCTTCCTTTGATAGTGGGGGTCAGGATCCTTAATTACTCAGCAGGGGATGGAGCCATTGTTTTATGGCGGCAGCCCAGGCCTCTTCCCCTCCAGGGGCTACTCCTCCCCCCTACACTCCAGATGCAGGTCAGTCTGTGGCTAACTCACCTCCTCCCCTGGTTCAAGACATTCCCCAGATCCTATCGCTTTAAATCCAGACAGTCAATCCACAACCAGGCAGAGAACTCAAAAACCCAGCCACTTCTAAACAGTGGTTTCTAAACACACAATGCAAAAACCACCTTCACAAAAAGATGTGTTATTAAATTGTGAGTTCAGGCACACTAAACTTCACCTCTCCATCTTAAGCCTATGGGAAGATAGGCTGGAAACCTATTACACAGCCTCGCCATTCTGTCCTATGGGCAAGACGGCCTTTCAACAGTAAAAACCGAAATGGAGAGTATTTCACTGTTAGGACATGGTACACACCTCAGTACATGTCCTACCTTTCACATACACTGCACTCAGCCCACGGGGGACCTTGTGCCTACCCTGGGGTGTCTGATGTACATACAAAGGGAAGGGTAAGGCCTGGAAAGTGGGTGCACTTGTCAGGACAACACGGCAGTTTAACAATCTGCGCGCAGGCACTGCAGTGGCAGGCCTGAGTTCTCTCTTTAGGGCTACCCGTGTGGATGGCACAATTAGTGCTGCAGGCCCACTAGCACCTTTTGCATTACCAGCCCTGGCACACGTAGTGCACTTTACTAGGGACTTTACTAGTATGGCAAACATACCAATCATGCACAACCAATTACCATTACACTCTACACAGGGAGCACTTGCACTTTGACACTGATCAGCTGTGGCAAAGTGCCCAAAGCATCTAAGCAAGTAAAATGAAATCCATCACAGCATCAAAAATAGAGGAGGTAGAGGCAAACATTCAGGGGTAATCACGCCAAGAAATGCCAGGTATAACAACTACTTTGAAGACACCTGAGTGGGAAGGTTACATAGTTCAGGGCACCGTAGACAACCTAAATTTCAAAGCCCCTGGTGGAAAGTGTACGCCAATACTGTGGCTCAAAAATTCAAAACAAACAACGGGGTGGATGGATGTCATAATGCCTTCCAAGCCACAATAGAGAGAGGACAACCAACACTTCACAAACTCATTGAAGCAATTGAAAATAACAGAGCTATCAATAACTGAGAATAGAGCAATCACTAAGTAAACTAGGCCCTAAATTAAGTAAACAATCTAAAGCTATGTATGGATATCTGCAACATAAATCTAGGCTATATCCAAATACTCAAGGTCTAGAATACCAAGACATTATTGCTAAATCAATTCTTTAAACTAAAAAAAATAGTAAACATTGTTAAGATCTTACAACTATACAACATGTAAACAACGGGTTTCTCTTTTTATTTTAAATATTTAAAATAATTATGTCATAAAATGTCAAATACAACGCAAAATTATATGACATCATATAAATATTTTTAAAAAGATACAATGAAAAAAGATACATTTCCCAACCATATTCATAAAAAAAATACTTACAGTTATGTAGCAGTAGAATATGCTCGAAAACTATAAAATCCACAGCAAATGAATTAAATACGAATCATTGGATAACAAAGCCCAAAATAGAATGCAAAAATACAACTGTAGAAAAAAAGTCTGATGCTGCAAACCTCTTAATGACGAAACCCAAAAATAGTTTAGAAAAAAACGCTTCAACAAACCGAGAAAAAAAGGAAACAATAAAACAAGAAATAAAATGTTCCTTTTTTGTAAATAAACGCGTCGGCAACTCCATCAATTCATCAAAGACAAAACCTGTAAATTAAAAACACCTGCCCACAACACAAATACAAACCCACAAGCATAAACATCAACATTAAGGGGCCGATTCCAATCTCGCTCGGAAGGGATCCAAAAGCGATCCAGCCGGAAAAAAACAAGCCGTATGCGTGTTGTTTAATTGAGTCATACAGCTATACGAGCGAGTAAGTATGATGCGAGAAACATGAAATCGCCCACCAACTCGTATCCGGGTCCGACCCGCTCCGTACGTCTCGTCCGTAAGCAAACCGTGCCGTGTAATGGAGGCGATTTCTGACCGAGCCAGTACGATGCACGATTCAGACAGCCGGATCGAGTCAGAGCCTCTGATACATAAACGCACCGGGAAGCGGACTTCGTGGGTCCGCGCCGAACCCCCCTTCACCCGTGGCCTTACGAATTGGTCGCACATGCATGTATGGTGCGGATGGCACCAATGCGTACACACTACAGGGGGTGCCCTTGTTCGCAACGTGTCTATTCAGTCAATGGCAGCCCGTGTACGCATTGTACGATTGGCTTCCATTGACTTCTATGGGAGTCTGAGCGACCCGAGTCCACCAGCACACGGCTGCATCGTACTCGTTCGGTCGGACTCCAGGGGCACGGCTTGGTCGGAAAACCCTCCGGATCCGACTCAGACAGAGGTCTTTCCCAACGAGATCGGCCCCTAAATATACAATAATACATTTAATAAAACACATAACTAACACTACATAACATTCTAATTATATCCAACACTACGTCAAACACATTAAAACTCAAACTACCAAAACAACACCTAACTACACCAAAAACGATCAAATAATGACCTAACAAATCTATTTCCTCTACTACTACCTTACCCCTACCCTAAAACTAACTTAGAAGTATATAAAATTAAAGTTACCTGAACGGACAAAATGCAGCTTCGAACCGCAAAGTTCCTTCTTTCAAAAAGACATGAGAACGAAACCGATAGATAGAAAAGTGAGGGAAAAGGAAAAAAATGGCCGCCTAATTAAAATGAAAAAAGACTAACTACCTATAGACAACAATGGAAAATATAGAAAAAAATGTTTACAAATATATTTATAACTTTATGTATTGCAATGTTTTTTCCAAATGTTTAAAATAAATTTAAGAAAATATAAAATATACATTAACTATTATTTTATCCAAAAAAGCTAAAATATAACATTTACGGGCCAATTCCGATCTCGGACGGAAGGGCACCGAATCGGGTTCGGCCGTAGCGGATCCGATTCCGATGCTTCTTTTCCGACCGATCCGTACACGGGTACGGACGACGAAGTATGATGCGAAGATGCGCCAATCCTCCGACCGACTCATTCCCGGCTCCGACCCGATCCGTCTGACTCGGTCGCACGCAAACCGACGCGCGCAATAAAGACGATTCTCGACCAAACTAGTACGATGCTCGAATCGGACAGCTCAACTGAGTCGGAGCATCCGGCTCACAAAAGCTCCCGGAGTCAGACTTTGAGGGTCCGCGTCGGACCCCCCGACACCCGCAGCCGTACGACTCGCACACAGGGGGAGACTGATGGCGCATGTGTGGCACGGATGGCACCGACGGGTACCCACTGTATGGGGCGCACTTGTTCGAGACGTACCCATTCATTCAATGGGAGCGCATGTACGCGTCATACAACTGGCTCCCATTGACTTCTATGGGAGTCCGACCGAACTGAGTCCGACAGCATACATGCGCATCTTACCCGCTCGGTCAGACTGTAGGAGTCTGGCTCGGTCGGAAAACACCACGGATCCAGCTCGGTCAGAGTGCTTTCCGACCCAGATCAGAATCGGCCACATAATGTATATTAAAATATATGTTTATTTCATACACTGTAAATGTACAACAAATGTAAAAATTAGATCAAAGATATTAGTTGTACCAAATAATTCTGTTAAACATATTGTAAATTATTTAACACACTAAATATTATTTTATCAAGAATAATATTCAATATACTATATAATAAAATATATACCTTGTCAAATACATATTATACAATGTTTTAAAAATATAACAATTATATCAAATGTTTTATAAAAATGTACACAAAAATGTATACACATGTTTTATTTTTGGTATGAAAAATTATGAAAAATGCAAATAAAACTGTTTACAAATAAAGAACTAAAAATATGTTGCATCATCAATACATGACTATGCTACCAAAAAATGTAATATTTTTCAAAACTGTAAACATTTAAATGTATATATAAAAAATATTATTTGTTTTACATTTATACATGAAACATGAATGTTACAAATATGGTATACCTTATAATAAAATGTGAGCAACATAAAAAATTATGATTAATGTTGTAAATATTATAATACATTTTCTAACAAAAGAAAATTAAAAGAATGTAATAGTGAATGAAAATATAAATTTTTTTCCATAAAAATGTTGAAAATGAAAACTAACATACATCTATTTACTTATTACAATATACAAATAAACTGTACAAAATATTATACATAACAAATAATACATAATTCCTATTGCTAAATTCCAAATATACTAAACTCTGAGAAAAAGCTGAATAATACCCCCCAAAACAGCTGTATAATAAACCATAATAATTTACTATTCCAACTCCAACACCAAATAAACTCAGGGAAAGTGCTGGATAGTTAACCATAATAATCTAGTATTCCAACTCCAAATCCACATAAACTCAAAGAAAGTGCAGGATATTAAACCATAAGAATGTACTATTCTGACTCCTAATCCACATAAACGCAGGGAAAGTGCTGGATAGTAAACCATAATAATTTGCTATTCCAAATCCAACAAAAATCAGGGAAAGTGCTGGATAGTAAACCATGATAATGTACTATTCCTACTCCAAATTCAACTAAACTCAGGGAAAGTGCTGGATAGTAAACCATGATAATTTATTATTCCATCTCCTAATCCACATAAACTCAGGGAAAGTGCTGGATAGTAAGCCATAATAATTTAACTTTCCATCTCCAAATCCAACTAAACTCAGGGAAAGTGCTGGATTGCAAACCATAATAATTTACTATTCCAATTCCAAATCCAACTAAACTCAGGGAAAATGCTGGATAGTAAACCATAATAATTTACTACTCCAACTCCTAATACACATAAACTCAGGGAAAGTGCTGGATAGTTAACCATAATAATATACTAACCCAACTCCAAATCCAACTAAACTCAGGGAAATTGCTGGATAGTAAACCATAACATTTTGATATTCCAACTCCAAATAAAAATAAACTCAAGAAAAGGACTGAACAACCCCCTACCTCTACTTTGATTTTTCAAACGAACAAAATATATTCTTATCAAAAATTGGGTAATATTTTTTTTACATTTATAAAAAGTTCCATACAAATTTGTGTTTATATATATGTTTTAATAATTGCAAATTCTTAACAAAATTTTTAAAATACAAAGTATTTTACATTATTTTATAAATTATTCACAAAATGTTATAAAAAATATATTTACAAGTACAAATTTATGAAAGTAAATATCAAAATGTATAAGAAATTACAATTTTTAATAAAATTAGTATTAAACCCAAAATGTACTTAATACATTTCGCAACACAAATTATTTTGAATCTTAGATAATTAAAAAAACAATTATTTTATAAGTTTTTATTAATCATTCTATATTTCTTAATTTATTTCAAAAAATGAATTTTCTATACAAACATTCTCAAATTACTCACCACCAATAAACCCTATAAACCCAATATCCCACTAATAACATTTAATAAAAATAAAAAAAATCCCCCCAAAATATTCTTATATTACTACCCACACGTATCACCTATAAACCTAACATCCCGCTCCTGAAATATGTACAAATTCAAAATTTATGCAAATTTTTCAACAACATTTTTAAATTACTACCCACCCTTACCCTCTATAAACCCAACATCCTGCTCCTAAAAGTTACATGAAAACAATAAAAATACTAATATTTAAATATAAAGAATATTAAACATTAAAAAATGACTAATGCTAAATTACTTAAAAAAATATGTAGAACATTAAAATAAAATAGAACCCATAAAATCAATATTATTTACATCAACTTTTTTACATCAATATTTTTGCCATCAACATTTACAAATGCAATATTTCTAAATGACAATAAAATCGATATTTTTGACATCGAGAAAACGCACCTCGATATTTTGCACTATCGATATTCTTGACTCAATATTCTTGTAAGTCGATATTTTTCTGTTGATATTCTGTCCCTGCACCGAATCCACTCTTAGCCCTTCTCTTGAAATGATCTCCTCAATGAAGTTGATGGACTCTTGGTAGAAGGAGCGTTTGGCCCTATGGAGGTTTAGGCTACTGTCGGCCAGACGTTGGAGTGTGGCTCGTAGATGTGTGTGGTGGTCCTCCAGGAAGTTCGAAAACACGAGGATGTCATCTTTGAGGTTAATGGTGTCTTGCAGGCCAGATAGGGTCTCCTTTATGGCATTTTGGAAGACTTCTGCAGCCGAGCACACCCTGAAACTCAGCCTCTTGTATCTTCGGAGGCCCACATGGGTGGAGAACGTGATGATATAAAGGCTCTCTTGCTGAAGCTCCAGCTGATGGTATCCAACAATCAGGTCAAGCTTCGAGAACCACATGGTCCCATTGAGGTCCACCACAATGTCGTCCTTTATGGGTGTTACATGCCGCTCTCTTTTGACAGTCTGGTTGGGGAGGCGCATGTTCATGCATAGCCAGATGGGTCCGGGCTGTTTCTAGTTCGGCGGCGACACCCATTGACTCTGACCGCACACTTTCTTGATGATATCCAGGTCTTCTAGTTTCTTCATTTCGGCTTTTACCAGCGGGGGCAAGTGGAATGGCACTCTCCTATGCCACAGAGCTGTTGGCCTGACGAATGGGTCGATGTGTAGTTTAAACTGCATTTCTTTGAGTTTTCCTAGTCCCTCAAACAGTTTCGGGAGCTCCTGCAGAATGGCTTTAGCATAGGAGTCATGCACCTGATTTGCAAAAAAGACTAGGCCCAGATTCACTGCCGTATGGCAGCTGAGCAAAGTTCCCTTTTTCCTCCTAGGGGCCGATTCCGGCCGTTAAACGTACAGACCGACACGGACCGGGAACGGAGACTGACCGACACGGACCGGCGCCGTACGATCCGTGCAGTACGATAGAACGCGTGTGAATTACAACCGACACGTACGTAATACAAGCCGTATGACCGAGCCGTAGGGAAACCAGTGATTCACCCGGAAACCACACGCGATTTGCACCGACCGACATGCACCATGAATGAACCTGACCGATACGTACCCACGATGTCTGACCCGCGCAGTACGATGCAATGCATGTAAAACCAGACTGACTCACACGGAGCCCAAGCCGCATGACCGACACGCACAGAAAACAGGTACCTGAAGCAATCGAGATCTCTGCGACCGACACGTATGAAACACAGAAGAAAGTCAGCGTGAAAGATCCGGAGAAGCCTGCACGAGCCAACATCAGCATCCGTCTCGGTGAGAAGAACGTCTCCTTCATGCCTAAAAAACCCAAAGGAAAAAATACAAATAAAAGGACCAAACAAGCAATGACAATGTCAATAAATATAAAAATAAAAAACTTGGAACAAAGACACACCCACAACTCCACCTATATAAAGACCACAAATCACTACCATGATCCTTTGCAAATTCAAGAGAACAGCCAGCAGAGAACACCATCAGGCAGCAACCACAGACTCACTCACAACTCATCCATCACACAACCTTCACATCATTAGCACCTCTCCAAAAGCACTCACACATAAACCTAGCAAAACTGACACTCACCCACCCTCACTTGCACCCTCACACACACATCACTCACCACCACCACCCATCACCATGCCCATGAAGAATCCAAAATTCACAGATAGTGAGTTAGAAGTCCTGGTAGATGAAATCATCAGAGTAGAGCCACATTTCTTTGGTACATTGGTCCAAAGGATACCCATGTCACAGAAAACAAAGATGTGGGCGAGGATTGTGGACAAGGTCAACGCACAAGCACCAATGTTGCGCACAAAGGATGACAACCAGAACAGGTGGTATGATGTGTGCAGGAGGGTCAAGAAGCTCATCGAGAAGGATCACACCTTGAGTCAGCGCACTGGTGGTGGCCCTCCTGCCAAACCAGTATACTTCAGGTCCTGGGAGGAGAAGGTGCGGGACATCCTACCACCAGAGAGCGTCCATGGACTATAAGACATACCAGAGCCTGGTGAGTACACAACCAATATACTCAATATTGTGTGGCAATACGCACACATCACTTTCAAGGGGACAGTGAAACCATGCACCAGTAGCAAAGAAACAGTAAACAATAGGTAATCATCCCAAGATGTGTATGCTAGTCAGGCAAACACAATACCTGCCATCTCATAATGACTTGTAACTGTGTAATGACATGTACAAACCTACCAACAAATAGAGCAAGGCAGTGGCACAAATCTAAATAAACACTCTCAGACATTTTGCCACCAGAAACACACTACCTCACAGTGCAGCTGACTAACAGGAAGGAATAGTGGGTATGCTGGTTAAGTGAGTGTATCCAAAAGCATGATGGGGTTTGTAGTCACAGATAATGCTCCCCCTCCCAATTGGCCCATCAAGACCTCTCTGAACCATGCTCAGATCACAGGGAGTGGAAAATATCTGACAAGATGGCTGACACTGGGTCCTGCTGTGGGGAGCACAAGGCCCTGGTAGGGGTTGTGCTCAAATAAGAAGCAGGACACCACTGCCTGACATCCTGATAGCCAACTTGCACACCCTGCAACGTAAGCACGTTTCATGGTGGGATGTCTGACCGGGTGGGAAGAAGGACTGACAGCTCTGACCATACTTACGAGCATGTTTCGACACACACACCCCTCAACACAAACTCCACACAACTCACCTGGGATAATGCATTGACTTACACTGTATTGAAATATCAACCAAAGATACACCACACTGGGTTCTGCTGTGTGAAGCACGGGGGCTCTTTTTGGACTTGTAGCCAAACAAACACCAGGACTGCACTGTCAGTCATCTTGCCATTGCTGTCCCACTCCCTCACAGAGAACTAGAGTCAAAAGGAAGGAAGTATGGGCATTCTGAGAAGGGAGGGTGTAGCCAAGAGCATGATGGGAGTTGCAGTCACAGACAATCCCCACCCACCTACATGGCCCAGCAAGCTCACACTGAAACATGCTCACCTCACAGGGAGTGGAAATGGACTGACAAGATGTCTGACACTGGGCTCTGTTGTGGGGAACACAAGGCCCTGCTGGGAACTGTGCACCAACAAACAGCAGGACTGCACTGACTTATATCCTGAAGGTTAACCTGCACCCACTGAAATGGTGGCACGCTTCATGATGGGATAACTGGCCCGGGGGAGAAGGAGGTCCTGACTTGAAAACAAATAACACCGATGCTGGCCATACACACACCTTCTCTGCTAAAACACATTGCACATGTGGTACCGGTCATTTACAAAGTAAATGCCCTGGCAAGATTGCTGACACATGGGCCTGATAAATGATGTCGCTGAAATTCACACATATGCATTGGCCAACCCAAACACGTTCGCACACACAACCATTGCAACCGTATGTTCAAACTCACTGTCTGGGGATGCAGTGTCCAGGGGTGCCCCCTTGCCTGGCTGTGGAGGTGTGTCTTGCAGATGACAAGTGTGGAGATCCATATATAGTACATTGCACAAAACACACAGGAACTCACATATACATCATTGACAGGGGATATCTGACAGTGAATTGAATGGACACACCAATTTAGCTGACACTAGAGCATGGTCTCATTCATACTAGGTGCTGTTGTGAGCTGCATTCCACTCTTATATCGTTCTGCAACATATGCATCCTTCACACAACACACCACTCACTGTCATAGACACTGTAGACACAAGGGTGCCGATTATGATCCGGTAAAAAAATTCCGCGTTCGACTCGTATCCGGTCTTTTTACCGTACGAATCGTACAAGTGCCGTACAAACTGCCAATTACGATTTGCATGGGAAAAAGTCCATACGAATCGCATTGGGAATTATTCCCCACACGTCCTCGGGTCGGAAAATGTGTCCGACACGTCCACGGACGATTTACCGTACAAATGTGAAAAGTGAAGTCCGACCGCGGAATTACGATCCATCCCGTGCGTCCGATGTTACAACCGTATGGAAAAAACACCGTTCGCACCGAACTCCCATAGCAACCATGGAGACATGTGCCCGCATACGCGCCCGTCACTCCCCCCAGCCCTCCTATGTACGAGTCAAATCCCCCCCTTCCGGCCCCCGTACGTTCGAGTCATACCCCCGTGTATGTACACCCGTGTACGTGTCAAACCCCCCGTGTATGTACACCCGTGTACGTTCGAGTCATACCCCCACCCGTGTATGTACACCCGTGTACGTGTCGAGCCCCCCGTGTATGTACACCCGTGTACGTTCGAGTCGTACCCCCACCCGTGTATGTACGGTGCGTGTATGTACGGTGCGTACCCCCAGCGCTACGTGCTGGGGGTACGCACCGTACATACACGGGTGGGGGTACGACTCGAACGTACATGGGTGTACATACACGGGGGGTTCGACACGTACACAGGTGTACATACACGGGTGGGGGTACGACTCGAACGTACACGGGTGTACATACACGGGGGGTTCGACACGTACACGGGTGTACATACACGGGGGGGTTCGACACGTACACGGGTGTACATACACGGGTGGGGGTACGACTCGAACGTACACGGGTGTACATACACGGGGGTTCGACACGTACATACGGGGGCTGGGGGGGTACGGCGCATACCGGGCCACCTACTCTGGCCGTTTCGCGCCGTACTTCGCTTTTCCGGCACTTTTTGGGTGCCGTGAAAATATTGCCGTCCGGACTGCTGTCGGTTCGAATCGTACTTCCTGGGTCGTGAAACGCTGCCTGAAAGCGTCCCGACGTCACGTCGCAGCATTCCCGGATCACATTCGTATGTATATTTTCGTCGGTCGGTGTTTTTTACGAATCGTACGGAAATGGTGTTTCCGTGTGAATCGTAATTCCATGTTTGTAAAGTTTTACGACCGGGTACGAGTCGGACGTAGAAAACGCTCCGACCGACGGTTCGTACCCGGTTTTTACCGGATCGTAATCGGCACCAAGGTCTAACCAGGACTGCATTGGAGGAGACATGCTACTCACAGCAGCAAAACCCCAACACACACAACACTGGCTATCACTGTCATGAGCAAGGAAAAGCCAGAGAGCTGCCTTGCTCAATCCATGTCACCAGGGAGAACATTGACAAGTTAAATCACTTCTGCACATACAAAACTCAGCACCAGTCTCATTAGCTACGGTGACATCATCACTTGTATGAAATGAGATGGGAACTAGGAACACAGGAAAAATAACACATTCTCCCAAGCGCTCACAGGCAAACCGGACTGTGTCCATGTTGTACCAACACACCAATGTGACGCACAAAGAGTAGCAAAAACTACTACCACACATGCCCCAATCTTGCAATATATTCTAAGTGGAATTGCACGTATGTCCTCGTTAAAGGTCAAATGTGTACAGGGATGACACACATGTGTCAGCCACGTGATGGCGCTTGAGTAGCAATGGCCATGTACAGTCAAATCTATACATGAGCTGGTCATGCACACACTTCGCCATGCACATTGAAATGCTTCATGTTGGCTGGACAATGTGCTACAACAATATCAATCTCTGTCCGTTTCAACTTTGGACAATGCAGTGTGCAGGCACACATCCTGACGTACAGTTGCAAATGTCATGTATGTGAACCATTGATGCCTGTAGAAAAATAACTTACATAGTGTGTCTCTTCCAAACACAGGTGCACCGCAGACGCCAACAACTGAGGATCCCCCCCAGAAGAAGATGAGGGGTCGACCGAAGAAGGACAACTGAGACGCAGATGGCCATACGCATCCCCCAGGGACACAAAACCTGTTCTGGAAAATGTTGTTTGTGTGCAAACCGTTCACCTTGTCGTATATAACCCAACTCGCCAAAATGACATGGAGGGTTTATGTTGGACTAACATAGCAGATAACTGTGGACTTTACTCTGGACATTTCAGCTACCAACACTTCAAACTCTTCTGTGAACTTTGGATTCAGAACCAGATGTGCAGCACCCACCATCCTGTGCACTATCCTCACACATGTTTGTAAATAAACTCACCATTACACTATACTTGCCTCTGTTGTGATTCCAACTTGGTATGTGTCAAGGAGATGATGATCTGCTAAAGAACACAGTGCATGCTAACTACCACAGCAATGTGATCACCGTTATGTGAGTCATGGTGATGTGACACATGTGAGGGAGACCACTAGGGCACCACAACACATACTCACCATGGCCATGTAACTCATCGCCTACAATGATGTTGACCAGAAATACAGTGGAATGCACAGACACCACACCTATCCACAGTCAGTGGTAATAAGCCCACAGTTGAGGTAAGCAAATGTCAGTCAGATGTGGGAAGACAGACAACGCACATAACAAAGTGTAGCACAGGTTCATTACACATCAGCAACATGTTTCTTCCACAACAGTTGCAAGGTAATTCTACGTGACAGTGGACACACGGTCACCAAGTGTCGAAGAATTGAAGTCCAGGGGTGTGTGGTACATCACTTGATGGGAATCGACAACTTCCACCCTGGGATTGGATTCTGGGTGTTGGGGGTCAGAGCTGACCAAACAACAGGCAAAGTACCTTTGGAAGGACAGACATAAGACACAGACTAAAGCACAGCATAGCAGGATAGAAATACAATACACATGCACAAAACATGTCACAAGAAACCTACACAGAAACAAGTTAGCATGTCGACACTATTGTGGAGTACAGACTACCTGAAAGGACACATCATTGCACACATCCAGTCAAGTAGCACACAGACACACTCAAACAGCAACAGAGCAGCCCCAACACAGTTCAGGCAAACTCAATACATTGACATAACCCTGTAAACTCACATTCAGGTCAAGAACTTGTTGATGAGCTGTGTGCGGACGTCACCCTCATCATCATCATCACTGGCATCGTGGCTCAGGCCTGGATCCTTCACATGTGGCGGATGTAGTTCATTGTCATCCTGGATGAGAGGCAACTTCTTCCGCACTGCCATGTTTTGTAGCATGCAGCATACAATGATAATTTCTGCACACCTTTGCAGGGTCATAAGGGAGGGTCCCTCGGTCTTGTCTAGGCAGCGGAAGCGGCTTTTCAGGAGACCACATGTCCGCTCGACCACCCTCCTGGTCTGACCATGTGCCTCATTGTAGCTCATCTCTGCTAGTGTCACAGGGTTCCTGAGGGGTGTCAGCAACCACAGCATGTTGGGGTATCCGGAGTCACCTACATACAAACAATTGAAGAATTAGCTGAGTTAGGAAAGAGGGTGGAATACAACATTGCCAAACACACACAATGGTAAACAGTCAGTATACACAGACAAGCCAGACACGCTGGTTTGGCATCTGTGACATCATCGTTGCATTGCGACTTACTCCTCATGATGTAGGCATCGTGCGCAGAACTGGGGAAACATGCATACACATGTGTGATACACATGTCTGCTAGACATACCACCAGAACATTGATGGAGTGGAAATGTTTCCTGTTCCGGTATGTCTGCTCATGTGCCCATGGTGGTACCAGGGCCACATGTGTACCATCAATAGATCCGATGACGTTCGGCATCCTCCCCAGTGTATAAAAAGCAGCCTTTATGCCAGTGAGTTGACCTGGCCTGTTAAACTTGATGTACAGGTCAAAGAAATGCAACATCCCCTCCAAGACATCGCGTAGCACACGACTGAACATAGTTTGCGACATACCACCAGCAGTAGCCACAGTGTACTGGAAGGTACGGGTAGCAAAGAAGTGCATGGCTGCCATCACCTTCACCTCTGGGGTCAGTGCTGTAGGGTATGTCCGGCCAGGTAGCCGATGTGGCGCCAACAGCTCCACCAACTCCTCAATCAGTGGCCTGGTGAAGCGGTACTGTCTGATTCAGTCGCGTTCCAGCATGGTTTCAAGGTCTGGGAACGGTCTATGGACAGCTGGTGCCCTTCAGTATAGAGATGAACAAAGGAAGATTGTCGATTTACCCACCCATTTGGCTATGACCAAGCAAAATATCACCTGATACATCATGACAATAAACAATGTACTGAGGTGTGTGCTGTCGGATATGGACACATATGTCACCTGCATGCCCATCGTCTCACATCTCAACTTCACATGTCTACATAAGTTCCATGTAGTGCAATGGCCAATCATTAGGCTGTGTCACAGTACCTATGTACTGCTGTCACGTTCCACACACCACAGTGACAAGTGAGGACTGGTGTCGCCCAGGCATCACAGCTCTTTGACAGGCAGATACCCAGGGCCCCTGTATTGCCACATGGACACTGGCATGACATGGCGTATCATGTACATGCCACAAAACAACCATGAGTCCCACAGATAGTGGCCCCTGTTGTCTCTGCAGGCCATACATGGATGTCTCTGAGACACACACACAACATTAATGTTGATGCACAAAGCACATGGATGTGGAGACTGTCTGCCATTGGGCACATGGGATCAGATACATCTGAGACACAACATGCACACAGACTGTGGGTGTACATCAGAATTGTGGCTATTGGTCTCACTGTGACATACATACCATCCCACCAGGACTCAGGGTGTATGTGACATGTCCTAAACATATCCACCCTGCAACTGTGTCCATGACTCATGCCCATAACTGTACAGTTGCACATCACAGTGGTAATGTTCAAAACACACAAAGGATTCAGTCCCCATGAACACGTGCACAGCCTGGGAGAGGCTGCACCAAAGTGCCACACAACAAACCAAATGTTACCCCCACTACACACACAGGTAATGCATCCTTACATGCCATGGGATACAGTGTGGCACATGCTGTGGTGTGGTAGGTGTGCACCTGAGTCCCTGGCAAGTAATTGTGTGTGGAATCCGTTAACAAGTCACACCAATGTCAACCGAGCGGTGACTTCTACAGAGATGCACCGCACAGTTGTGGACCAAGCCGTGCGTACGCCTTGGCCAGTGACTGCAATGTGAACCGATGTGGGTGACTTTTATGCATACGCGTCGTGCAGGCATGGACCGAGCTGTGTGCACGCCTTGGCCAGTGACTGCAATGTGAACTGATGCGGGTGACTTTTATGCATACGCGTCGTGTAGGCATGGACCGAGCCGTGCACACGCCTTGGCCAGTGACTGCAATGTGAACCTATGCAGGTGACTTTTAAGCATATGATTCGTGCAGTCATGGACCGAGCCGTGCGCACGCATAGCTCATTGAATCGTATGGAGACAGGTGTGTGTGGATTTTCAAACTACGCGTTGTACAGTTAGTTGACCGAGCCGTGCGCACTCCTTGGCTATGGACTGTCAATGAGACGGACGCGGATTCAAAACTTGTACGAGTCGTGCGCTGGAAGTTGGCTGCCTACAACAATGTTGCAATTCCTAGGGTGTCATGAAGGTGAAATTTTGAACGATGCGGAAGACGTGTATGAGTCGTACAATTCCATGAATTGGCCAGATTCATAGGATGCAACCATGTTGGACCTATCACTTAGGACACATGGCACAGATTCTGCCTCTGCAGCACAGATATAAGGCTGGCTGGCCCCCAGGGAGCTCACTTGCCTGCACTACATGCTACTGGACCACATCTCTGCTACCACTGCTGCTGTCTCTTCATCCTCTGGCTACTGCTATGGCACGTACTATGGAGAGAGCCCCAGCCTTCACTGAGGGGGGGGACCAGGCCCTACTGGACGGGCTCCTTCCACAGTACTGCAAGCTGTATGGGAAACCAGGGAAGCAGGTGAGTGTGCAGCCCACTTCCTTCCTAATTGTGCATGTTGTCTGACTAGCAGTACTAGCAGTGTGTACACCAGAGGCAAGCGTACTCACTGAGTACTTTCAACCCCCAAAGTGTGTAGGTACATGTGTTGAACAGGTGTTCGGCAGCAAAAGTGCATTTGTGCAAGCTTTAACTTCCCAGGCAACGTTAACATGTCAGACATGCAGGGCATTGTCCATTTCCATTGGTGCACTACCTGTGTACCTCATTTACCTTTGTGATGACTACATGTATATCCAACTGTGTTCAGCATAAATATGTGTCATGTATGGTAATGGCCTTTTCACTTTGTCATCCTCACAGGTTGATGCCCACCAGAAGCACGAGATCTGGCTAACCATCACCCGGGCAGTTCGATCAGTGGGGGTCTACAAGCGCCGGATCCGCATCTGCCAGAGGAGGTGGCAGGACCTTCGGGGCAGGACCCAGAGGATCACAAGGGTCCAGCTGAAGCTGTCGCCTCCTCGCAGGAGGGGCGGACAATGGACCCTGACCACCCACATGCTCAGGATTCTGGCGGTGGTCTTCCCGGACCTGGATGGGCAACTGAAGGCCAGACAGCAGCAAGAGGGGGTAAGTCCATGCCTAATCTGTGAAGAATGTCTGACATGCTATTTGCAGTCTTTTGGCCTGGTTACACTTCCACATTACGTCGGTCTTGTAGTCCAGGACTCATGTCCCTCAAATATGTAATGCACCCTCCTCATCTGATCCACAGGTGTGGCTCCTACAGTCTGTGACTTGTTTCACTAGGGCACTGTGTCCCTGCAGTCAGCTATTCTTAAGGTTCCGGACAGCATCTGTTACTGGGACTCAGTTGTGTGCTTCGTGGGTGGGTCAATTGCTTACACAATGCCTGAGATCTGACAAGTGATCTGTGTGTGCCCTTGATTTGTGTTCCAATTGCTGGTCTGACCCACCAAATGTGCCTGGGGTATTTCAAACACACCCATGCAACAGGTGACTCCAAATTTTGGGCCTCAGGAGTATGTATATCAAGTGTGTCACACTTGCTTAGCCACCTGACTACTGTCCAGGGCTATACACTGTTTCACATAGACCTGGGCAGTCATGCCTACTCCAGGGCATTTAAAAACACTCTGTACTCCCACTCCCGTGTATCAACATACAGATTTTTCTTAGTGACATGTGCTTTCAGGTGTCTGCCTCTGTGTCATTGTGGGGTGGCTTCCTTTTCAGGACAACTGGGGTGTTCATGAGTTTGAGGGTCAGCAGGACATCTGAGATGTGACTATAAGAGATGAGACCCGTGTGACATATAGGGGTGTGATCACTTGACAGTGCACAGCAGACTGTGAGGTGCTCATGTTCAGGGAGTTGTGTTCGCAGTCACTCATACGTCTGATTTGTATGATGTGGGGTCATCAGAGTCTGGAATATGTTGTTTGCAGGGGATGGACAAGTGCACTTGTCAGCTGCAGAGTTTGCTTTACCCTTGACCTATGATTGTGACACAGTGCATACTGTTGTCTGGATGCCCTGCCCCTGTGACAGGAGACAGTGATGACTGACTTTCCAGGCATGCCTGTGCCATGGCATTTAACTTGCTATGAGGGATCCTGCATTGGAGTCAAATGTGCTCCATGCCCCCCATTGTGGCATTGACTATCAGAACATGAGAACATCATTGTGTGTGTTGCTGGTATGCATCACAAGCATGTGAAATGAGACTCTGGCCATCCCTTCTTCCTGATACCTGTACTGAGTCAGTGAAAAGAGATGTGATGTGTGTATTGTGACAAACTTCTACATGTTCACTTGCATGTCTAACAACTGTGTAAGTGGTGCATGTCTGCACATTGGGGAATTAGCATCCAACATCCAACAGACATATGGGTGCAAGTCCAGGAGGGATATGAGTGCCATGGTTCATGGTTAGACTGACAATTGGCTCATTCAATACAATGTGAGCACTTTGAGCAGTGTTCAGATGATGATGTCAGGGCTTGCCCTGTGAAGTTCTGTACTCACTGTGGTGTGTGCGGTCAGTGCAGGTGACTGATGTTGTTCTGGTTTTCCTAATTCTATCCAGATACGGCCACAGGAGGGGACAGCGCCATGGACCAGGAGGAGCCGCAGAGCCAGACTGGGACAGCAAGCGAGGAGTTGGAGGGACCCAGTGGCACGGAGGGCTAGTGGAGCCACACCGAGGAGTCTTCACCACCATCCACCCCAGCTGAGGACCACAGCAGCTCGGAGGATGACTCCCTTGTGGAGGTGGGTGTCAGCAGCCAATAAACCCCAGCTAGTGAGGCTGTCCCTGCCACCACCGCCACCACCACCATCACCACCCTCCCATCGGCTCCCATCCCAGAGGTCCATGGAGGCTCCTGTGTTCAGGAGCATGTCTCCTTTGTATCAGGCACTGCACCTCCTGCCCCTGTGTCCCCTGCTGCCCTGAGTGTGGAGTATGTGGAGTGGCTTCAACAGATCCATGTTGGGCAGACATCAATGCTGAATATCCTCCATGCACACACCAGTGTGTTGACACAACTGGTGTCGTTCATGGAGGGCATGTCATCGGGCATGTCTGCCCTACAGAGGACCAATCAGTCCATGGCCTCCTCCCTGATGGCAGCAGTGTCCCTCCTCCAACAGTCCCTCACCCCTCCTACCCCTGCCCCATCCACAATTCCTAGCACCCTACCTGTCCCAAGCATGCACACACCAGCACATTCACCCAAACCCACAGACACGGGCAGCACACAAACACCCAAACCAATGTGTAGACGTGTACGCAAGCAACCTCAGGGGACTGATACCACACACACAGGGGATGGATTGCAAAAACACACACAGGCATCCACAACCACTCTGCATTCCTACGATACCTCTCCCTCCAAGACCCCTTCCCTTGCCTCACCTGCAACCCCATCTCCAAAGAAGCTCTTCCTCTGTGACCTTGTTCTCTTCCCCACCGATCCAGCAGATCCAGCGTACAAGGGGAAGAGGAAGTCCCCACACACATTTGGATATGGACTGGCCATTGGCCTTTGTTTTGCATGGACTATGCATTTGAATTTCAAATTTGCTGAATAAAGTATTTGTAGTTATCCTTGTGAATTTGATTTAGCTGTACATTATGTTGTTGATGTTTACCATGACCTTGCTGTTATAATGCTGAATTTTCAATGTTGAATACTGAGGTGATGATGTGATGAATTCCATGTGGTCCATGAGATATGTATCCTATTCTGGTCAGTATCCATGTCATCCTTTGCAGCAAACTGAGTGTGTCATGATTAACAATTTTTGCACATAGATGTAAACATTTTATTTGCATAGTCACATCTGTGGCTTGCACCCGTGCACATATGATGTGCTTCCCTTTGTCCAATTTGTCTATTTCCCTGACTGTGGGCCCATCTTCACTGGACATGCATGTGTGGGCATCATTGGTGTAGGAGCAACTGTGTCCTCTGTGCAACTTGCTAGACATATGTATTGAGTATGTGCAGATGACTTAAGGGACACTCCCATACCCAGGCTGATATGACCAGAGCCTTCATTGTGTGGTAACTGATGGCTGACTGACCAAGTGTTCTGCTGACATGACTGAGATGTGCTGGGACTATTTTTGGCACAGCTGAGCTTCCACAGGAGTTGAGTCCCCTCAAGTAAGTGTGTTGTTCCGTGACCCATAGTGTGTGTTGTGTGAGCTTTTGTGTGTGTCTCCACATCCCTTTTTCTACACAGGCTGTGTTCCCTTGATATGTTCACGTTGTTGATGCTTGCTGGGTTGTCCTGTGTTCATCCTACATCTTTGTCCTGGGCTACCAGATTTGTGGGTGCATGACACAATGCTGTTCATTGGTGTGTCATCATTGGGATTTGTCAGTTATGAGTGGTGATAATGTGGTCAGACACACATGGGGCACAGTCAGGGGTCCCCATGGCACTTGTTTGTTCGCAATATCATGTAGTTGTCCCTAGGTGGTACCTTTCAGTGATTGAGACAGGTGTATGTGTGTGTGACTGCTCCCACTCATCAGGTTCAGAGGTGCAATGTTGGCAGGTGTCAGCATGTGTGCCTTGTGGTTCTCCTTGGCTTCTGCATTGTCCTGGGACTGTGGCATGGATTCCGAAGGTTACGGGAGCTTTAACGTCATGGCCATGTACCGTATACTGTGCAGTATGTCTGTCATTCACCAGGGTTGTAGACTCTCCTTGTGTGATGAGTCTGTGCACCTTAGATCCTCCCAACATTACTGTATTTGTCATGGGTGCATGTGCAATGTCACATGTCACATGTCCATGTGGGCTTCACTGATGCACATTGGTGCAGTTCTGGGTGTGTGGTGTTGAGGGTAGACAGATGTGAATGTTTGCATGGCTCGGCGCCTACCTCACGTTTGTCCCTGGATGACGGGCCATGCTGAGTGATTTGTGTTTGTGTAGGTGTGATGTACGTTTGTGGCACAAGACACATGTCTGAGTTTCACAGTTTGTACGACATCCACCTTTGTCATCACAGTGGACGTATCATGCAGGCTTTTGTCACCCCAATGTATGGTCCCTGAGGGTAGTGCTGTTGTGGGTCTGTCTCTTGCTGTTTTAGTTGCTGTTCATTCCAGCTTGTGTCACATGTGTCTGTTGGGATCCCTCTCATCTCAAAATGCCTGATTACCCACTAAGGGGTGCCCAATTAATGGGTTACTTTAGTATGGCACTGTGTCCACATCTGTGTCATTGTGGTCCAGCCCCCCTCATGTGTCGTGTAGTTGCCTGGGGATACTGAGACACACACACACATGTTGTGTTAGATGTGCAGTGTGAGGTTACCTGTTTGTGTTTGTGCATCTGCACCAGTGCATTAGTATTGCTGTTGTGGGCCATTGGCTGGATGTTGTTTGGGTGATTTTCGCTGCTGTCCCTGTGAGTCAAATCTCATCATTCTGCACATTCATCCTGGTTGTTAGGTCCCATTGGTGCCATGGAATAGGAGTTTGTGACCTGACAACTACAGTCTACACAGGTTGTATTGATTTGTGTGTCTTTTTTTGAGATGTGTGTATGCATTATGATGTCACTTCTGCTTTTGTGTCATTGTTCACTGTATGCATTGTCAGCCCCCATGGGTGGTGCTTGTCTGCACATGGCCGAGAGTATGTTTGATTTTCACAGCACTGTTAGCCATACCACATTTCTGTGGGTATGGGACACAGCCACTACTTTGCCACAAAAGTGTTTCATGTGTTGGGAGCAGGGATCATACATGCTGTTTGGCATTTGCAGCTTTTACCATGATGACACTTACCTTTTGGTCACTGTGATGATGGTGGGTTTAGATCCCATTACCACAATGCTCAACATTTGCTGCAGTTTGGAACCCAACACTTAACTTTTGTTCTACACAGTGAGGGGGGTTAGTGCACATTGGCACAGTGCTATTGTGATGCTTGACTTGTGTAAGCCACGCTCAGTTTTTGGTCACACATGTGATGGGATTTACATTGTATGTTCGAAGTCATATTCACTGTTGTGGGCATTTTCTCACAGACTACACACTGTTGTCATGATGTTAGGGGAGATGTATTTTGCTGACATACCTAATATTGGTGTATGATGGATGTGTGGCACATCACCCATCCTATGGGTGTGGGTGTTGATATTGATAGTCACACAGCACCCTATGAGGGGAGGTGGCCGTAGTGATGGGCAGCATACCCCCTATGAGTGGGGGTGGCAGAAGTGATGGGCAACAAGTCCCCTATGAGTGGGGGTGGCAGTAGTGATGGGCAACAGGTCCCCTATGAGTGGAGGTGACAGTAGTGATGGGCAACAGGTCCCCTATGAGTGGGGGTGGCAGTAGTGATAGGCAACATACCCCATATGAGTGGAGGTGGCAGTAGGCAACAGGTCCCCTATGAGTGGAGGTGGCAGTAGTGATGGGCAAAAGGTCCCCTATGAGTGGGGGTGGCAGTAGTAATAGGCAACATATCCCCTATGAGTGGAGGTGGCAGTAGTGATAGGCAACAGGTCCCTTATGAGTGGGTGAGGCAGTAGTGATGGGCAACATACCTCCTATGAGTGGGGGTGGCAGTAGTGATGGGCAACATACCTCCTATGAGTGGAAGTGGCAGTAGTGATAGGCAACAGGTCCCCTATGAGTGGGGGTGGCAGTAGTGATGGGCAACATGCCTCCTATGAGTAGGGGTGGCAGTAGTGATAGGCAACAGGTCCCCTATGAGTGGGGGTGGCAGTAGTGATGGGCAACAGGTCCCCTATGAGTGGGGATGGCAGTAGTGATAGGCAACATACCCCCTATGAGTAAAGGTGGCAGTAGTGATAGGCAACAGGTCCCCTATGAGTGCGGGTGGCAGTAGTGATAGGCAACATACCTCCTATGAGTAGGGGTGGCGGTAGTGATGGGCAACATACCCCCTATGAGTGGAGGTGGCAGTCGTGATAGGCAACAAGTCCCCTATAAGTGGGTCTGGTAGTGGTGATGGCCATGCGACCCCTATGGTGGCCTGTTGCAGGTGGACAGGACATGGGTGTGTGTGACATTTGGCGGGTACGTGTCATTTTTTTGTGTGGTGGGTGTCTGACTTACCGTCTGCGCCGTCCGAGTCTGTTCCTGATCCAGTCACAGATGTACAGTACTTGTATGACCTGCGCGATGGGATTCATGATGTGTTCGTCTCGTACACGCTGCTTGTTGCTCTGTCTGGTACCAGTTGCTAGCTGGTCCGTCTCGTAGCCGTGGATTGTCCTCTGGGCGAATCGTACCTGATATGCTGCTTACCCGGATGCTGTGACGTGCTGTACATGGCGACCCGTCCTGCACGTATAATTTGCGCATCGTACTTGTCCGGCCGGAAACTGCTGTGGGAACTGCTTCCGGGTGACTCGAATCGGCGATTGGAGGTACAGCTCATACGGGAAATGCTGCTGGAATCGCAACCTACGTGTCGGTTGAAATTGTGTCAGTTATGTGCATCGTACTTCATTGCCTGGACGCACCAGCTCCCGGAACATGTCGGTCGCAAGGTGAGGCTACGAACAGCTCTCCGAGAGCTGTCCGACCCGGATCGTAATCGACCCCTTAGTGATTCGATTCCTGGCTTTTGTTGGGTGCTTGTAGCTGGTGACTTCTGCTACGATCATGCCTCTTAGGGGGAGTGGCTGAGTCCCTCAATATGTGTAGATCCTTGCTTTTGTGGGAGCCAGTGGGAGGCTTGGGGATAGCCTCTTGTATGACGTTCATGGATGCCCCAGTATCAATCAGCGCTTGGACGGTAGATCCTGCCACTTTGACGGAGCACATGGGGGGAGGTCTCTTATGTTTGTCTGACCGGCTTACAAAGGATATGACAAACATGTCATCATCATCAGCATCCTCCATGGCGAAGTTGTGCCCTTTTGGTGCACCCTCCTCTTGGGCATGAGAGTCGTCGGTCGATGGTTGTCGAAGTTGATGCGTGGTTCCGCATGGTTTTGTGTAAGCTGGTCAGGGTCTGCTGCTCCTGCATACTTTTGCAAAGTGATTTGGCTTCCCGCATCGGAAGCAGGCCTTTCCTTTTGCAAAGCACAGGCCAACTAGTGGATGTTCTGCTCTGCAGTATCCTCATGCCCTACCTATCTGTGTTTTTGTGGCAGAGCGCATGGGGTTCGGGTGGCGTTGGACTGCTTCGACACTCTCTTCTTCGACTTGGGTGTACCTGGGAGCATGTGACGTTGTGGTGCTTCTGGTAAAGGCGGCTTCCATTTCGTCTGCTCGGGTGTCTGACAATTCGTGGGATCAGGCCAGAATGAGTATGTTGTCCAATGATATCCCAGGCTGTAGGAGGATCTGTTTCTGAAGGAGCACTGCGAGACACCCCTTATCACCTTGGCCTGTATTTCTTCTCTTTGATCTGCGAATGTGCATTCTTGCCAGCCGCCATAGCCATGTATAGAACATGTCCACTGAGTCGTGGCTGACTGCTTCGCCTGACGTAACTTAAATCACTCGAAATCGGGGTTGAGCTGGGGGTTGAAATGTCGATTAAGCGCTGCAACTGCAGCCTCATAGTCGTCATCATCCCCTGTGTATGGAAGTTTCTCGAATATGTCGTAGGTCTCTCCACCTCCCTAGTATATTAGCAGTGTACTCTTCACTGTTCCATCTGTCCCCTGTGTGCCTTTGAAATAGTGGTTGAGGTGCCCTATCTAGGCCTTCCAGAGTCGGGCTGCTGTCGCAGGGTATGCAATTTTGCTGAATGGGGATAATGGAGGTACCGCTTCGTGATTGTACTTAAGGTGTTGCTGCAGCAACCTGCTTGCTGTTCTGTGGCTCCTGCTTGCAGGCCCGCTATGCCTGCCTGGGGTTGTGTGCTCATGGCTGCTTGACCTGCTGTGGTCCAACTGTCTTCTGGGGGTGTATCTCTGTTGTGTCTCTTACAGGGTCCACACAATGGAAATTACTGTTCTTCTGCTTTTTTAGTTCTGTATTTCTTTATTATGTTCTATTTCTTAGTTTGTGATGTCTTCACTATTCTCCCCCACTTCGCGGTCAACTCTCCTGTTTCTGCTCCCCTTGCATTTTGTATTAATTACAAAAGTTTTGTTTTGTAGGGGGTGCTGCAGCTGCTTTGTTTTCCGAACTGGCGTGTGACTGCCCCACGTAGGGCCTCAGCATGCTCTCCTGAGAGGTTGGAGGGTAGGTTTAGGTATAGGTATGAATTCATTGTACAGTTAATTAAAACCTTTACAAACGTGCATCTCATGTCATATTTTCACAACAACAGTTTGAACAAAATGTGAATCACCATTAAAAACAGGTTAAAATGAAGTAAAATAAAGCCCCATACTCCCAAGGGTGTTGACTAAAACCTCCGATAGAAAAAGTGCAGACAGTCTGTTTTTCATAGTCATAAGCTTAGTGGCAGAGCAGAAAGAGCTATCCTCATTAGTCGAATGTTTGACAACAGGATAGATAAAGCAGCAAAGGACAAAGTGCTAGGGCGTGCAAGGGAAAGTCCAAAGTGCAGGAACAACATTTTAGCCTCTACAGGGGCTGCAATAATTATCATACGTGTTCCACAGGACAGTCATTTTTTAGACAGATGGTTGCTTTTTTATGAGCATAAGCTTAGCAGCGGAGCAGGAGAAACTGTGCTCATTCATCGGATACTTAGCAGCAGAGTAGAGAAAGTAGGAGAAAACAAAAAGCCAGGGTGTGCTTGGAGAAGTGCAAAGTGCAAGAACGGCATTTTAGCCTCTGCAAAGATTCTGATAAATGTCGTAAGTGTTCCGCCTAACGGTCATTTTTGCAAGACAGCAGAGGGTTGACCCACTGTTGCGTCGGATGTTAGTCCTAGTCTACATCAAGCTGTCTTCCTTTATGGAGTGCATAGTTGAGTAAAACCTTGCAGTAAAATAAAGCAAATGCGTTCATTTAAAACCATTAAATGCCTGGAAGAGACTAATTGTTCTAGATAAAAATAGCTTCTGTGGAGCAATCAATCCAGATCGGATAGTTTTTCGAGTACAGTGCTAGAGTTCCACAACATGCAGCTCCAAGACCGGTTTGGTGGGCTGTTAGAACATGGGACAGCCACCCCCTCAGCCACTCGGGAGTGATTAATCCGTTTAAAGTGAGTGGTGTACCGATGCTTGACAGTGCTAAAGTTCTCAGTAAGCAGTCTTGTGCAGAGGGAGTCAGGGTACCAAGTTTCGCCTGGCTGCATTACCACCTGCTAATTGGTTGGCTTGTCTTTTAATACTTGATTCTACGGCGGTTAGGAATTTTACCAAGCAGCAGCTTAGTTAGACATCCTGCCGGAAAAGCTTGCTAACACCACTTATCTGCAGGACAGAATGTGTTTCTTATTGAAGTGTGGTCTAAGAAGGGTCTGGCATTCCTGTAGAAGAATCCTGCATATGCTAAGCAGGTGCACTATGTCCTCCTCTCCCTCCCCGCAGAGTCGGCAGATTGATGGCTTCGGAGGGTGTAGCCACGGCGGCATGTGGTATGCGGATGGTAATATACCCAGGCGGAGTTTCAAGAACTTCTCTTTGATGGTTCTAGAGAAGCTAGTGTGGAGGTAAGCTTGGGGTGACGCTTTGCTGTAGGACTGTATGGTGAACCAGCCATGAGTGCGCTTGGCATTTTGGTACAAACACAATAGTAGCGATACAGATACAGGAGCATCAGAATCATATATAACAGTATGACATAGTGCAAGAAAGCATGGCCAAGGACGACCGTCCACTGGCTGCCGTGCCCATCTGTGGAGGGGAGACCTTCTATATTGATTTGTACAGTTTCAAACAGTTTGGAGGCTGAATGAATCCTTCCCTCCTCAGAGCAGTGTCAGCCTCTAATGCCGTGGCAAATTGATGCTCTATCCTTCCAACTGGGAAGGTGCTCCAAAGGCAAAAAAAGAAAGTAGAAAAGTGACTAAAATGATTCCCTATACACTCCCCCCTCTCACTAACAAGGTGTGTGGTGGTGACTCTACAGATGATGGCTGGGTGTGTGGCTATGTCGAAGTATAGGGTGCTGGAACTGAAAGAGATGCATGTCTCTAATGGCCGGGTTGCATACCGCCAGTGTGAGAATGGCTACCAGAGGACCCCATTTATATTCAAAGCTTTTAGAGTCATCACAGAATATGTCCGCCATTCTTTCTAGGCAAAGGTTTTTCCAAAGTCGTGCATGCCAGACTGAGGTGGCGGGGGCCGTCTTCCTTTTCCAAGCTGCTGCTTGTGTTATTTTCGCTGCACCTTTACAGGTCCACATGATGGATTTATCCGCCTTGGTCTGGTGCTCTAGAGTGGGGTTCCGTAAACCTAGGAGGACTCCTTCTATGGTGGTCGGGACAGGATAGCCCAGCATAGTGTTAAGTTGAGCCAGGATTTCTTTCCAGAAGGGCCGTATAGTGGGACAATCCCACCAGATGTGCTTGAAATCGCCTCGAAGCCCACAGCCCCTCCATTACCTATCTGACAAGTTCGGGAACAGTTGTTTGAGTTTGGCCGGGTGTAGGTACTAGTCCATTAGAGTTTTTAAATGTGCTTTCCTGAATTCTAGGGAGTGATTACATTTTGAGATGTCAGACCCATTCCTTATCTTGTATGTCCCATTGCAGCAGGCCTTCCCACATGGTCATACTTTTCAAACCCTGTCTTCTCCCTAGTAGCATTATCCCCTATATGAGGGGTGAGTGCCCAATCTTGAAGTTTGTTGATAGTTAAAGTGTTCTTCGGGCGGTAAGTGAAATTCCCGTCTACAGTTATCAAAGGTTAAGAGGTCATAGTTGTGGAATAGGTGGTCAAGCATAAGACAGCCTCCCTCCCTCCAAGCGTCAAATGGGCCTTCGTGCTGGGCTGGTTGAAAGGCCAGATTAAAGTGTATTGGGGTGTAAGGGGAAGGGAACGAGGTCCAGGCCTCATCTCCTGATATGGACTCCAACACCTTCAGGATGGTGCGTGTGGGGGTACTGATGTACACATTCACAGGACGCTCTTTCTTAGGTTTCCAAATCAAATCCCATATCGTCCTACCTGTCACTCCCCTGTCCATATGAAACTAGTGTTCCTCTGATTCACGTTTAAACCACTCCCTCACAATCCGCAGTTGCTCCGCTTTGTAATATAAGCCGATATGTAGCAATCCCTCCCCTCCCTTCGTTCTGGGACGATGCAGGATGGAGAAGGATAAACAGGCCTGTCCTCCCTGTCAAATAAACTTTGTGAGCAGAGATGTGATTCGAGGTAGAAAGGTCGCATCAAGGTCTATGGGAAGGGCTTGGAAGAGGTACAGTAATTTGGGTAGCAGAGTCATCTTGATTGCGTGGATGCGACCCAGCCAAGAGATGAATATTGGCTTCCACCGTTTAAGGTCCTTGAAGCCGGCTACAACCTCGAATTTGGCGAGTTCGAGTTGCAAGGCCGGAAGTGAGTGTGATACGAGTGTCAGTAGCAATACGTCTGCAAAGAGTAAGATTTTGTGATTGTCCCCTCCAAAGGGTATACCATGTATCATTGGTTTATTGTGAATGGACATTGCAAAAGGTTCAATACTCAGCGCAAAAAGAAGGGGTGATAAGGGAAAACCCTTTCTAGTGCCTCTTGTGAGAGAAAACGGGGCCGATAGTAACCCATTGACCTGGACTTGAGAGCGTGGTTTAGCGTAATTGGTCTTAATCATGCGAATGAATTTGTCTGCGAAGTGGTAAACTGAAAGAACCCGAAAGAGGAATGCCCAATCGACTCGGTCGAATGCCTTTTCGGCATCCAGGCCTGCCAATACTGCTAGTATCTCTTTTTTGTGGGCTTTCTCGATTAGGTTTATTGTACGTCTGATTTTATCGTGAGTCTGCCGCCCTTTGATAAAGCCGGACTGATCCGGGTGGATCAGATCTTGCATCAGGTCTTGTAACCGGTTCGCAAGAAAAGTGGAGTACAACTTCGCGTCTAGATTAAGGAGAGCTATTGAACGATAGGAGGCACAGAACTGTACATTTTTTTCGGGCTTGGGGATGATTGTTATCACCGCTTCAGCCATCGACGGGGTCACTGCACCTGTCTACGCCATCTGGTTAAAGGTCTGTGAGGTGAGGTATAAGATCGGGGGCAAAAGTTTTATAAAAACGGGCGGTGAGGCGGTTCAGGCACTGGGGCCTTGTGTAATTTAAGAGCTGAGATGGTCACTCTCACCTCGTCTACCGTGATAGGGGCCGTAAGCATATCGTTTGTAGTTTGTGAGATTCGGGGGAGTCGCAGGGCTTGGAGATAGCTGCCCTGCAAGTCCGGGTCTTTAGGTTCCTTTGTGTAGAGAGTCTTGTAGAATGACCCAAAGAAATCAGCCTTTTTTTTGTCTGCGTGTACTAAGCCCATATTCCTATTGCGAATGCCCCCAACGTATTCCTTCTCTCGTTTTACTCTCAACTGTCTTACTAAGTGCTTGCTAATCTTATTCCCTTGTGTATAGGAGATGTTGCGAAGTTTTAAAAGTGTGTATTCCGCCCTGTTGTTATAGTTAGCTTTGAGCTTGCCTCGTAGTGCGGTGAGAGAATGCAGGGTCACTCTGGAGGGTTTGTCCTTATGTACTTGCTCTGCCTGTTCTAACTCCTTCTCTAGAGCTTCTCTCTTCCGTGCCTGCTGTTTGTTCAGGGTGGAGTTAAGTTCTATACATTTCCCTCGGATGACCACCTTAAAGGCGTCACAAGTGTTACCCGGGGAGGTATCTTCCGGTTTGTTCACCTTAAAGTATTCTGTGATTGCTGCTCGCAATTCCGTCCGTAAGACACTCTCTCGTGTGAGGGAGGTCGGGAAGTACCACTTGTGGGTCTTGGTGATTGAAAGCGGTCAATGATCCGAGATAGCAAGGGGGAAAATCTTGGCCTCAGTAAGCTTACCCATCAGGCGTTGATTAACTATAAAATATAGTTGAGGCAGGAGTAGGTGTTTTGTATGTGTGAATAAAATGTGTAGTCTCTAGTCTGGGGGAATAAGGTGTGCCAAGCATCCTGTAGCCCAAAATCACGCATTCTCTGTTTAAGTTCTGCCGGGAAAGAACCCGTTTAGATCTGTGTGTGAGAGTGCTGTCTAAATCAGGTTGCCAGGTAAGATTGAAGTCACCTATTAGTATTGTAGGCCCTTCAACAAAATGCTCCATTTTATGAAGCAGGGTATTAAGAAAGCTTGTTAGACCCGCGTTAGGTGCGTATGCTGCTATAAAGGTGCAAAGAGTTCCCCTTAGCATGCCTTTGGCCATGACCATCCTCCCATCCTTGTATGATTGAATGTCTAGAGGTTGGAATTTCGTCACTGCGTGGAATAATAGTGCTACCCCTCGGTGCTTGGTATGTGCTGAGGCTCTATAAATAAGGGGGTACATTTTGTGCTTCAGCCTCAGTTCGTCAGCCTTATGTAAGTGAGTCTCTTGGAGAGCCACTATGTTGAAGTGGGGATCTTTGAGGTATTTCCATACCTTTTGCCTTTTCTGCGGGGAGTTGAGGCCTCTAACGTTCCATGAAGCTATAGTAATTTCCATCTATCCCAATGTAACTCCCTCCTCTCGAGCCTAGAGGAAAACCGCCATGCCGTCGTGTACCACAGTGTGAAAAGAGTAACCCCCTGTCCTGCGTTAAATGTGCAAGCTTCACCCTCACCTCCCTGTTGTCGCCGGAGTGGCGTATGCCACCACCAATGCCATCACCACGTCAGCCCCTCCCACCCCCTGACCCCCAGAAAAAAGAAAAAGGAGATCTTGACAATGAATTAACTGAATTAACCATAAGAAACAGTGAAAATTAGTGTGGCGGAGCCCCCTTCCATAGGTGGGATTCCCTTTAAGTTTACTCATGAGAAACGTTACAATTCCCGTTTCCTATGCCCCTCGTACGAACATAAGCAAAATACAAGGCACATGGCTTATAACTGTATACAACCGGTTATCGTAGAACCCGTGGGCGAAGGCCCCAGCAAAAACCAAGAATAAGCAGACCCATTAAAATGTCCCAATGACACCTCATGTGGCAGGGAGTCAAAAAGCAAGATCTCCACCGCCAGCGCTCTCCACATGGGACCCCCTTAGCGCCGTGGAGAAAGAGCGGCCCCTCCGGCATCTCGTGGTGGGCGTCGTGTAGCTAAACGGTCCCCAGGACATGGCCTGTGATTGGATCACCCTGTGGGGTCCCATCGGTTGGTCCCCTCATAGGAGTAGTTCTTGCGGAACCACCACACCTACCAATTCTCTCTAGAATGGTCCACACTAGACCACGCTCACTACCAGTCAGACACACCACCAGTAGCACATTACCACCTATCAAAGGGCACCATCCGTGTGGTATGTGCAGTACGTGCGTACTCACTAAAAAAAGTACCCACATTACTTTTGCCAATGGCACATCTTGGGAGCAGAGGAAATTCACCAACTGTAATAGCAAGAATGTGGTCTATCTCATCACTTGCCCTTGCAAAATGGAATACGTTGGAATGACCACGAGACAGGTTAAGATACGGATTGGCGAACATAAGAGCAATATTCGCTGCAAAAAAAGCACAACAAAGATAGCAAATCACTTCTTAACCATGAATCACAGTGTAGAAGATCTTAAATGGATGGTCATAGAACAATTGAACTCCGAGTCTGGTCTCTTTGAGAAAGAACAACGTTGGGTGTTCCATCTGAGTACACATCTGACGGGCCTCAACGATGAGATACCTTGGTCACAGCTGACTTAGCATCATCATTTTTCATCATTGAAGACATTGGACATAAGCCCGTCTACTTATGCAATTTAGGTTTTTTGAGCAAAATCTATAATTATCGTGTGATGCATGACGTTCCATTTTTAATGCACGCATTTTTTTTTGCACGCATTTGCCTCTTTGTTTTAAACAAGTCCTGTCTTTGAGCAAACGTGTGACGCATTACGTTCCATTTGTTATGCACGTATTTGCCTCTCTGTTTTAAACAAGTCCTGTCTTTTATTATGAGCAGTACCTACTGGTACTTTAAGCCAAAGTTCCCATAACAATTCAACCATGTATTACCAACTAAGGCTTATCAGGCTCTAGTACACTTTTTTCTGAGCAACTTCTGTCGAGACGCTTTGAGACCAATGCGTCACTCATAAAAGCGGCTTCCCCGTTTATTTATTTATTTTTTACCATTCATTTTTCAACGTTTATTTTACATCGTTTTGAGTCTGTGGCATTCGTTCACCCCTTTTTTATGATGCTTTTATTTTAGGAGCTTCATGATAAAGCGTTTAACATTGACCATCACATGCATTCAAATACTATACTTCCGCTGTACCAGCGATCGAGCGGAGTCAACGCTCTAGTTTTTTAGCACGTAGAACACCCGGAAGTAGAATTACGATCCAGGTGCTACGAGTTTTTCTCTTATGAGTGGATAACAGCCTGCATAAATAGAGTGCCGCAGGCACTGTCCCGCACTACGGCGGAACTGCGGGATGGACTCACATCGAGCCAGGTCTATGAAAGGGCACGTAAGTATGGCACAGCCGTTCTGGGGAGCTGACTCTGCGCATTCAGCACGATCAGCGTGTAGAAGGTAACAGCCATTTCCCTGTTCTTTGTTTCTTGCCCCGTTAGCATTACGGTACCTTGACCTAACCACCCGTTCTAAAGGTTCACGAGGCATTGTCCTTGCATATACATAAGTATGTATCAGATTTATACCACGTTGTCTCTTTTGCTCAATAGAAAATTGCTCACCATTCCATAGAGTGTGTGTTTTTTGTTTTTCGTTTGTAGTGTCTTGTATTGTTCTTTTTCTTACAGGTCACCGCACCTCTTTTCTGCAAAGTTAGATCTATGGTTAGATTTCACGTATTGTCACTTAGTGGCGCATCGCTTATGTTTGCAGGTACCACGTATTATGTTTCCTGGGACACTAACCGTCCATTTTTCTTTTCTCTGTTTTTTGTCAGACATACAAGTATACCATTAGGTATCGTATATCAATGTATTATTAGTGGCATTTACACTTATTTTCATAGTCATTTGAATAAGTACACGTTATTTATACAGGAGGGATCTTTGTCTTGTCCTGATGAAGATGCCTTGTCGCATCGAAACATGTTGACAAATTAGGAGTAACCTCACATTACGTAGGGCATCTCCGCACCACTTTCTTTTAACAGTACCAGCCTCCCTTGACCTATTAAAATTTTTGTTTGTCTTAAGAGGCAAGGTCCTTTTTAATACACTTACTCACATTCACTTCAGACCCTCCCTTTGCATCACACATAGCACTTTATCATCAGTGCTACCGCGTAGTCGCAGGTCGTAGCACGCCCCGTCCCGCAGCGGGACGGGAAGACCCCTATGATGAAGCATGACACCATGGGCAATTTTGGTGTGTGAGGGGTATTTAAACAAACACAGAGTGTGTCCAACCATAGTGGGACACGCACACATCACCACCTTAGTGATCTGTACCCAGGTTTATATATTTTCCCCCTTCCTTTAGAGGGGGATCTTTATGTTTGATGACTGATTCTGTATGGAGGATGTATCCACCTCCAATGCCCGTGTTGGGCTTTCCCTCTGCACTCCCTAATCTTGTAATTGATGGGGATTCTTCCAATGATGACTGGCCAGTGTATAAGGTTCTCCTTGCTGTGCTGCTTCAAAGCTGGCTGCGCTAATGCTGTGTCAGGCAGGAGACGTGCATTACTCTGCTGAGGGGCCAGCATATCTGCAGCAACGGGGGCACCACAATGCCGGCAGCTTTGTCATTAGTGCGCCGATCCCGCCATTTGGGTGCAGAGCTCCCACTTCAAGCCACCTCCCGCCGCATTTGACACATCTTCCGGGTGCGCTGTAGCATGCAGTTCGCACTTGGGGTACTTTCACCTTCTCTTATTTGGATGTCTGGACGACCCCTGTCACGAAGGGAGCTCCGGAGATCTGGCCAGTGTGCTACCGGGAGTCCACCACGGTGGACGGCACCATTTTCTCCGACGGAGCTCTGGATGCCTTTAGCACTCCATATCGGCTTTCCCCATGCATAGATATCTTACAGCTGGCCCCAGGAGTTTGTCGGCAACCCGCCGCCCATGGGATTGTGCAGTCTTCGTCGGAAAACTGTAAGTACTCCTTCTTTAAGTGGATTAAACGGGGCGTAGGAGGGAGCCAATCAGGTCCATGTTAGTTGGCCACGCCCCAAGTAATTCTTTTTTAACCGTGTTGTTTACTAATTTATTTAAGCTTGCGAAGGTCCCTGATAGCTCCCAAAGGTGCTGCAGCCCCAGTTGATCAAGTGAGCAGTCTAAGTAGCGTCTGGCTGGGCATGCCTCCTTGGCTTGCAGTTCTTTCCACAAGTAGGCATTTAGCTAATCTGGCAGTTCCCTTTTGATTTTTTACCACCTTTTGATGAATGCTCCTTTACAGACGAGCTCTTGTCTTTGTGTCCCCAACTCCAGCCTCAATTGTGCGGGCGATGTATATCCTGGTAACCCATAAATCATAATTCATACGGATTGCTCTTGCTATAGTGCAATCCAGTGTTTCAGCGTCTGTCCCTCTCATGGCTTCACTTCTGTAAGTGATAGATGGTATAGGTTTCGCCTGGATCACCCTAGTTAAGGGAAGAATATTGTATTTAGGTTTCTTAATGCCACTGCAGTCATTATTCCCCTTTTTTATGGCCTCACGTTGTGCTATGTAGTTCTCTTTGTTATCGATGATAACTCCCAGATATTTATAGTTTTGTACGGATTCCAGTTTGCATGATGCCAGATGCCAGTGGTGATTTGACTTTATTTTGTGGATGCTCACACTCATGACTTTTGTTTTTTCTTAGTTGATGTTGAGTTTTTTATCCTCCAAGGACCGAGGTAATGTTGAGCAGGCGCTGTAGACCTACTGGTGTTCGGCTAATAGGCACTAAGTCGTCCGCATTGAGTAAGTTAGACAACTGGAGGTAACCTAGCTTAGGAGCATGTTAGTTTCTTCCATTGAGAGTGGCTGTTAACTCCGCCATAAAGAGATTAACCCCTTCCATGCTCGGGGAATTCCTGTGCCGTGTGGGCGTTTTTATTAGTGGGCGGGGATTCAGACGGCCGGAAGCCGTCGTGCGCACAGTCCGCACACGCCCACCGTGACACGTGACGGCTCCCGGCTGTCCTGCGCATGGAAGAGGTTAAAAAGTATTGAGGCAAGCATGCAGCCTTGTTTCTGTCCAGAGATTGTTGGGATCTTCTTTGCTAGGTGGTCTCCTGCGCCCAGTTTTACTTGCACCCAGGTGTTACTGCGTAAAAGGATTGACTGTTTTAAAAGTAGCAGTGGAATGTTCTGCCTTTTTAGTTTTGCAACAGTAAGTTTCCGTTTATATGGTTGAACGCTGAGCTGTATTCAATAAAACACAAATATCAGGCTTATTTTTAGCAAGAGCAGCATCTATCAATAATGAGAGGATTGAGATGTTTGTGATAGTCCCCATATTCTTGGAGAAGCCCGTTTGATTTAGCAGGATTGCTGAGATTTCTGTGGCCCAGGACATTAGTTCTTGTAGTAGTAATCCTGCTTAGTATTTGGCTTAATTGTCCAATAAAACCACCATTCGGTAGCTTTTTGGATCATTCCTATTGCCTTTTTTGTAAATAGGTGAAATGATTGTGCCCCTCCATGATAATGGTATCGTTGATGTTTGCAGGATTGATTCAAAATTTGGTTTTAGTACTGAAGCCCAATATACCGGGTCTTGTTTGAACAATATAGGCGGAATCCCATTTGGTGCTGGAGCTCCCTTGCGCCTACTCTTGGGAATTCTTCTGCAAATTTGTGTGGTTGTGATTGTAAAGGCCTGTTTCAATATCATATTGGAGTCACTTTGGGATTTTGATACTGTCAATTCGAGTGAGAGGTTGTTTATGCAGGGTTGAGTTCCTCGGTCTTTGTTGAAATGGTTTTGAAGGAAGATTGTCCATGCCTCTTCTGTTACTTGCGAGTGTTGACCTTTTACCAAAATTGCGAGCTGTTATTATTTTTGATGTCATGCAAGAATTTAGCCCAGAGAGCTTTGTCAGCTTCTTTTTTGAGGCTCCAAGTTAGTTTCCTGCGATTAGCTTTCAATTAGCTCAATTCTTGCAAGGCCGTGGGGTCTAGGGCACCTTTCTTCAGTCTCAGAAGTGCGTGGTTTATCAAAGCCTTGAGCTTTTTCAGTTGTGTATTATTTCCAATGTTGGAGTAGAGGCGTTTGTTTTGAGGGTGAACTGATCTCCTGTTTTGGTGGTTTCCCTTTCTTGCCCAGTATTTATTTCCTAGATTTTTTGTAAACCCCTCCCAGCTTCCTATTCTATCAGGCTCTGCAGCTTGTGCTTCTCCAAAAAGTTGCTTTGCGAATGAGAGGAGGCCTTCCGGGTCATCTGTTTTGCATTTTACTCTTTTCTCATTAGATGTCTATTCCAGGCAATGTGCGTTTACTGACAGTGGTTGAGTTGTTGTTGATGATGCTTCTATCGTAATTTCCTGTGGTAGATGATCGCTGTAGTCTGAGGTTCCGATATGGTAGTCCGTTACTTTTGAGAACATACAGCGGGAGGTAAATGTATAATCTATTGTTGTACTTACTACTGCGTTATGGAATGTTGCTGTCTCTGGGTGGTGTCCTGGAAATCTTCAGTTTAGTGCTTGAAAGTCCAGCTGCTCTAATGTCGCTAGAAGCTTCTGAGCTATTTTCGTGTGTCTTCCGCCTGAGTTGTTATCTTGTGTTGTTGCATTCCATACGAATGGGTCTTCCGGATGTCTTCAACTGTGTTCCTGAATATGTTTAAATTTAAGTCCCCAGTGATGATCAAGCTGTTTTTTTTGTTCTTCCGTTAATATTTTCACTAGTTCCTCCTTCAGCTGCTGGCTGCCTTTAATTTTGTTGCGCAAGTGTAAATAGAGATTTATAAGTATTATCTGCTCATTTTTATCCACCCCCTGTAAGGTGAATCTAAGTGCTTGCATTGCATTTGCGTCATTGGCTCTATTGCGTAGATGTTCCTTCTAGAGCTGCATGTGACAAGGCCTTTATTACTATGGCCAAATTTTGCACTCTTCATTTCTGGTAAGGAGTGCAAGTTGAATCCCTACAGTGCTGTTGGTGATTCGCACCAAGTTTCTTGGAATGAGACAACATTTTTAAGGTAAGATTGCAGTTCCGGGTGCAGAGTCTTATCTCCCATGCTGTTAATGTTCCAGGACCAAAGTTTCAGAGTTTTGTTTGTTCTAGGTGCGGTGAGCCTAGTATGTCACAGGTTTTGACTTTTAGGGCCCGATTCACAGAACTAACTTAAGACAAAATCCTAAACTTACTACTTTTGGTATTCACAGAAGTTAGGATTTTGCCTTAAGTTTGTCTTAAGACAAACTTAAGACAGACTTAAGACAGACTTAAGACAAACTTAAGACAGACTTAAGACAGACTTAAGACAGACTTAATACAGACTTAAGACAGACTTAAGTTAGGATTTTGTCTTAAGTTTGTCTTAAGTCTGTCTTAAGTCTGTCTTAAGTTTGTCTTAAGTCTGCCTTAAGTCAGTCTTAAGTTTGTCTTAAGTCTGTCTTAAGTCTGTCTTAAGTCTGTCTTAAGTTTGTCTTAAGACAAACTTAAGACAAAATCCTAACTTCTGTGAATACCAAAAGTAGTAAGTTTAGGATTTTGTCTTAAGTTAATTCTGTGAATCGGCCCCTTAGTGTTTATGGTCGCAGATAACCAACTCAACACTTGCGGGGCTGTGCTTTTGGTTATATTTGTCCTGTGAGTCTGCTGCTCTCTGAGATCTTTGCTCTCTGAACATTTGCTGCAGGCTCCTCGCAGCACTGAGTATGAACATGTGCTCGGTTGGGCCTGCTCAGGTTTTTTTTGGTTTTCTGTGTGGGCAGTTAGGGGCTCCGGGTATCTTGGTTTGGTAAAGGGCCGTAGCTTAATGCCCCAGGCATTGAGTTTAATATGTTCTTTTAGAACTTTCTTGGCTAGGCCTGGTGTGGCCCAAACTGTTTTAGTTGCTTCCACTCACTGTTGACCTCGAGACTCTACAAATTCAATTGACTCCAGGTCGTTGATTTTTAAATCCTTCAAACTGCTGATGGACCTTATTAGGTGTAAGATGTTTCCCTATTTAATATGTCAACCCATCCCTTTGATTTGTACTCAGGATGGAACACAATTGTTGTAGAGCCCAAATGCGCTATTTGATTGGTTGGTGTGCCCTGTCTGGCTATTAGTTCATCCACTGGCTCAGTGGGTTCACTTGATGTTGTTGTTGCCAGACCGTGTGGGCACTTTTCACATGCTGGATCTATCTCAATACGAGGACCTGTTGTTATGATTGTACCCCCTGGTATGCGTCCTCTGTCTTTCCAGAATCCCAGAATTCGCTCTTGAGGTCAGCGCCACTGCTTGTAGATTTAATAGGGGAAACACTACCTTTTGCTTCTGTCCCGTCTTTCCCAGTCAGGCATTCTAATGACTCTTGGTCGGGTTCTATCGCATCCCCCACCTGCGTTGAGATGTCTTATGTGTCTTCCTTTGGATCGTTTCCAGAGCCATGGCTCTTACCCCTGCAGGTTGAAATAGTCTGTGTTAGTTTTTTATTTCGCCCTTTCCTCCTCTGTTTCCGCCGCTGTTTGGAGGATTGCACACTTGTTGTCAAACTATTTTTTCTGGGGATTTGCTTATGAGTGCTATATTGCTCTTTGAGAGTGTAGTGGCTCTTTGACTCATTGGGTTGTTTGAGTCTATTCTTATCGGGTCCAAAGCCTTCTCGGGCGGCATTTCTTCTGATGTCAGATATGACATAGGGTGGACCAGATCCTGGGTTGTTAAGTTTGTTGCTTATTGCTCGTCAATTCTCGTGGGGGCTGGTCTTTTCGATGGTTTGTATGTCACAGCGTCTCCTTTGTCGGAAAGGAGATTGTCCATTACTGTTGGTAGAGTTGCCAATTTGTCTACAATTATTACGCAGGTGCACCTGGCCTGAGTGAGTTGTGTCTCCAATTGAACCCTTCTGATCAAGTTGTTGAAATCTGCCAGTTTGGCGTTGATGTTTGCGATGAAGATCTAGAGCAAATTGAGGACTGACAGTTGGACATCCATCTTGTCGGATTGGTATTGCATGGCATTTAAGGACATTTGCATTGTGTGCAGCAGTGAGGTCCAAATGTCTTCTTTTCCCTGCAGTTTGTCCAGTTTGATATTAAGCTTTGGGGAGCTATTTCTTCCTTGTGGTTAAACTTGAGGGGTGAGGGATTATGAGGCTACCAGTTAGTCTAATTCCTCTGGTGTCAGGTAAGCTGACTCTGGTTCAGTTTCCTGAACTGTTGGAGTGTGTGGCCCTTGTATTTTTTTGTTTGGTTGGACTTGTGCAGTGCCTTCCAAGAATTGGCCATGCAGTTATTCCTGGTTTGAATTATCAGGCCATTCTGTCATTTGAGGAGTGGGTTGAATTTTTCCGGCTGCCATTTTGGTTGACATGTTGTGGGAGTCTTTGTTGCCCATAGTGGCCTCCATGTGCTCATGTGCGGATGGGGATGAGAGGTTGAGTTGCTTTTCTTGTTTGAAGTCCTCCTCTGAATTTGCCTTGCATTGTTGGGGGTGTTCAGGAGGTCCTGTTTCTCCTTTTAAATTGGTATTGTTATTGGTGGAGTTTCCATATGCTTGTGTCTTCACCTCCTCTTTTCCCATTTGTTGTGGTAGCCGTTTGTCCAGAATTTCTTCCTTGGTGTGTCTGGGAGGGATATGATTGTTGGTGCTTTCTTTTCCTTCCTTCTTCATTGCTGCTGCGTAACTTGAGGCCTGCTCCAGGCGTCTTATTCACTCCTATTTATTTATTTATCAATGTTTGTGAGCGCAATCGGCTCTGGTTGGTCCCGTATGTCTTGGCTTGATTGCCCATATTCCTCATTCCCTTAAGTCTTTTCTTCTTCGCTTGCATCCCATAGTCTTTCTGCACATGACCTTTCCCCGATGACTACAGGCTCTCCACAATCTATCTTCAGCTGCTGTTGCACTATCTGGTGTGCTTTGATTGGTTGGAGAGGAGTGGGGAAGATTGCTTTCTTTGTTGCTACTCAGGCACAGAACCGGCCCGGCGTCTTTTATGAAGGATAATTTGGTGTTCATTTTTGGTTGGCGACATGATTTGGTCAGAATGGTCAAGGTGATTGCACTATTTGCCATGGTGGTTGGCTCTGCCTGCAGGCTGGTGGGGAGTGGTGAGATCAGGAGGATTTCCTTCTCCTTCTTCTTCATCTGTTCTTCTTCGCTTTCTTTAGTAAGTGCCTTCTTTGTTACCCTGTGCGTTCTTTTATTAGGGTTCGCTACCGCCTGCTGCTTTGCCTTCCCCGATCTCATTATTGTAGTTATTATCAATGCCCCATCTAACTTTTTTCCCCGCTTTTCTTTAACTGGTCCTTGCCTGGCGGCGGCTGCCTTGTTGGCTGTTCTCTTTTCTACTTTTTTTCTTTTCTCTTTTTTTCCACTATTTGCCCATTTGACTTGTCTACCACGCAATTCCACGTGGTTTTCTTGGACGTCCTTCCTTGTTCTTGACTACTCTTGCCTCGCTGTCCTTGTTTCTTTGGCGGGTCTGAGTTGGGTCTGGATTGGGTTGGTGTGTAGATGTTGCCTGTGTGGGCTGAGAGCTTGTGTGAGCTGGCACGTGGTCTTGAGCAGTGATGATTGGGAAGAGAAACACCCCCTTTTGGTCTCCCTCAGGAGGCTAAGGTCCACCTTCACCCCAGTCTCTCTCAGCCCTCCCCTTCTCTCACCTCAGGGATGAAGCGGGTGAGACTGTTGACCAGGCAGCTTGGGTCAGGTAAGTCCAGTGAATGCTCACTCAAGTAGTGCCTCCTGCCTTTTGCCTCTGTGCTCCCCAGCCTTGTAGCCTTGAGGACCTTGTCACAATCACAGCTGCAGTCACAGTCCCCAGGGGGTACCCAGGGGGGTGCCCTGCCACTTGGGTTTTTAGATGTTTTCTGTCCCCCCACAGTCTCCTTACCGCCTTGCTGCCTGCCTCAGCTAACTTCACCCCCTGGTGGTTGATCAGGTGGGGATCAGGTGTGGGCAGCAGGGCAGGGCAGGGCAGGACAGAGCTGCTGGCGGCCGACTGGCTGGTTGATGGTGTTAGCAGCAAAGTAGCAGGGCGAGGCAGGGTTTTTGATGGGTGTTGCATGGTGCCACGGAGTGTGCGCAGTAGGCTGGGCCGACAGGTGAACAGGTGTGTGGCTCGATGGATCTCGGTGGCTCAGCGATATCAAGGGCCATCCTGCCGATCTGTGGTCCCCGTGATGTTCGCGTCGCACAGGTCGTTACTTGAGCCGCCCTGCACCAGCAGGCAGAAAAGGGCAGAGCGGGGCCTCTCTGCTTCTCTGTACACCGTGCTCATCCCAGCCCCGTCGCAGTCCGCATGACACGCCACACCACACCCACAAGCTGCACCCGGTGAGAGACCACTAGGATCACCGGGCCGCTTCCGCGGGGGGGTCAGCACAGGTTATCGGCCGATCAGCACAAACAATCAGCAGCCAGGCCGCGTTCTAAATACCCAACACCCAACACCTGCAGCACTGTTGGGGCAAACAGAAGTGCATCACTGAGGCGGAGTAAGGATAGGAGGGGGTTGTGCTGGCTCCTCCGCACTTTTGCTTGCAGGCCTTCCCTCTGCTGTCACGATGCGTGCTGGGTAGGGCCTCAGCCAGACCCCACCACCTGTGACGTCTCCTTCTCCTCACATGAGTCGCTCTGCTCTGGCTCGACAGTGACATGCGGGCGAAGGTTTTGGGGCCAATCTGTGTCGCGGCTTTAGAGGAGGTCGCAGGAGGGCACTCTTCCTGCAGGATCGGTGGAGCCCTGAAGGTGGTGGCCGATTGGGCGTTCTGCTCTACGCAACGCTGGGATGGAGCGATGAGCCTTTGCACACTTACAGGTGAACCGACGAGGCTCAGGTTCGGTACCGTCCTCGTCGCCAATTTGGCACCGCGGGGCCTAGGGGTACCAGGGCCTATACTATAATGACAGGTACATGAACACACTGGTACTAGTGTGGCGGGAAAAACTTGAGCGCGCTCCCTTTTATTTTTCCCCTCGGGACGAGCCCACCCGAGGAGTGTGAGCACTAACAACATTGCAGTGAAGAGCCCAGATGGCTCTCTACATCTCAGACCCACGTGGGGAGCCACATGGGCATGGGTGCACAATAGGGCAGTAGGCAGCTTCTTGTGGCTGTGGTGGCTGTGGTGGCTGAGGAGAAGATTTTTGAGTCTGCGAAAAAGCTGTGAGGCACCCTGCAATATAGAGGAGCTCTGTGATGCTACAGTGCTATGGTGCAGTGTATGTCCTTACCCTGTGTACTTTTGGGGTTTGAAACTTGAGCCACTCTAAATACTTGAGAACTGTTGAGTAACCCTCATACTGGGCACTATACAGCGTTGTATACAAAATACACTGAATTAGTCTGCTGTGGGTGGTTGCGGCGGCCATCGCTGCAAAACAAACCCAGGGGAGGAGGTAAGTGAATGTTGCTGCTGTGGCCGATGGAGCTGTTTTGACTTCATTCAACATAGTTATTTACTACTTACTGCAATTGCAAATGCATACGAAGACTCTGATAATATTTAATTAGTCTAAAACTGATCCCAGACCTTGGCTGGTTGCTGTTTTGATTTGCCTTCTGGTGTTATTGTCGCTGACTGGGGACTCGGGCTGGTCAGGGAATTGCCTGAAGACCCCCTGCCCATATTATGCCCCACAGTGTTCTCTGCACCTGGGGTGGCTGGGCTGTTCTATCTGTTGCAACGCTCCTGGTGAGTTCAGTACTGATCATGCTTTGCTGCTGCCTGATCACTGGCCGTACTCGCTGGGGTGGGTCTTGACCCCCCCCCAGCTTTCCAGGACATTACTTCGGGTATGACATTGGCACCATATAACTATCAGGGTCGTCCCACAGCCCAGGGCCCCGTCCCTTGAATACATTCTTAGGTCACATTGGAGGATAGGGGTTGCAAGCTCAGATAATCATTGTTCTTTTAAGGTTGTGTATTTCAAATGACTATTCATGTATTGCTCTTTCTTTTCATTGTTCCAGCAGGAGGCTATAATGCTCAAGAAACCAAACTAAATAGATTAATGTTTTTCCCCTGATGAAGGGCTGTACCCGAAATGCATTGGGTCTGTTTTTGAAACATTGTTAAAAGTTAAAATTGATGTTTTGAACATATGATTTCATACAACAAACATGTATAGTTTTGAATTTTTGACTTTATTATTAACGGAGTGGACAACTCTTATCCTTGCAAATTTTGTTTTGAAAAGAATACATCAATATGAATTCAAACAATTCTTGATTGAATGTTTGTTCTTTTGAGATAAATGTTTTTACTGCTTGATGTTACAAATCGAAACCTCAGGGACCTTCCGGCAGTGCGCTGTGTGTCAGGGATGGAGGTTCTCCGTATCCTATTTCATACATTAGTAACACAGGCCCAATAGGCTGGACCTTAAGCTCATGGCAGCACGCATTGGTATAAATATATTACATTATTACTCTTTTGTTCACACACCCCATGCAAACGTGTGCAGGTTTGAATCTCACTTTTTGAATCTTAAATGTTTATAAAGGCCTATGACACTTTGCTTTTCCAACATGGTAAACCGCTTCTGTAATCTTTGAGGGTTTCGAGTGTTTCAATTTACCGGCTGTGACATCGGGTGCATGGCATGTTATTAGGCGGGTGGGTGGAAGTTCTCAAAACCCAAGGAAATGATTATCAAGCAATCCTATATAAAGGGTTCATAACTCTGTATCTTATATATTTGTATAACAATGGTTTTTATAATGTGCCAAATCAAGTTTTTCCAGGTTTACTTAATCACATATCTTCCATTGTAGAGATCAAGTCTCAGAAGGGTCAACAAATACACCTTTGCCTAGCATGTCATTTTAATACTAGCTTACCCAGTTAGGGGCATATAAACAAGGGCTTTATCTCTGTTTTTTTGGCTTTAAAAGCCAAAAAAGCAGAGATAAAACTAGCACCCTATCAACAACAGGGTGCTAACATGCAAATTTGCATGTTAGCACCCTTTTACTCTACGCTTCCCCTTGCATCTCTAATGAGATGCAAAGGGGGCGTTCCAGAGTAAAATAATAGGAGAAATGTCGCTAAGCGACATTTCTCCTATTATCAAGAATGTCGCTAACCCTGTTAGAGACAAAAAAAGCAGCGCTAACCGCGGTTAACGCTGCTTTTTTACGTCTGCTAATTTTCAGACTTAGCCATGATATCCTATGGAAGGAGGATATCATGGCTAAGTTTGCCTGTCCCTATCAACAAGGTAACTGTGATTATCGCTGGGTTTCCAGCGATAATCTCACGTTAGCCTGTTAGCGTGTAGATTTTTATCGCTATTGAGATAAGCGTTGCTAATAGCACGCTATCTCAGCGATAAAAATTCACGCTAGCCGGAGATAATTATCCTCACGCTAAGAGCCCTGAGCGATAACTATCGCCGGTTGTTGTTGATATGCCCCTTAGAGAGCAAAAATAGATTGAGCAGTAATGTTGAGATCAGTTATAAGAAGGAATGAACTGGAAGTTCAGCTCACTGCGGTAGACTTGTATGATATAGTAGAAGGGGCAGGGTTAGGCATGCAAGGGACACTCTATAATAGTCTATGTCTTTATTTGAGAAAAAATTGGCAAGCAGACTATTATATGGTGCCAACACAACAAGATGATAGATAGAGTAACAAAACATTTCAACCACGCACTCCCAGTCAAAAGATCTGGGTTTAATCCATTGTTCTTTTGCTCATTATGTCACCCCAGTTTGGACCCAGCAATATGCAAATCAGTCTTGACCCTGCTCCTCATGAGATCAGTGCAGCCCTAACTGCCAGGCCTGGTCCTCCCTGGACAGGAACCAAGCAACCTGGAACCGGTTTGTGGTATCACCCCTCATCAGCCAAGTTAGCTTGAATCCAGTGGCACAGGGAGCAAGGGACCCATGTCTGGGCATACTCTTGGCCACTTAGGGTGAACATAGCAAACACAACAGGATGATGGAGGGAGTGTCACATGTTTTCAACCACTCACCCCAAGTCAAAAGATTTGGGCTTAATCCATTGTTGTTTTGCTCATTATGCCACCTCAGTTTGGACCCAGCCATATGCAAATCAATATTATATGGTGCTGTCATCTGCATCAATTTGATGACCATAATCCAACCGAGATGGCTCCTGCAACACCTGCCAGGGATCACGCCCAAGCTATATCCAGTTGAGTAGTGTACAGCCAACCCCAAACTACTTTGGATTGTTTTGGAAGCTACCTGAACTGATAACATTTTTGGGGTAAGTAATATGTGCAAATATGTCTCTTATGATGGGGTGATTAATGGAGGTAACAGATAGGGGGGCTAGTTTTGTCCAGCTCCATGGCCATTTGTGCTGAAATCAGGCTGTCCTTATTGAAGCAAGAAAAAACGGTGTTGCTAGACTCCTCCGCAAGGCGCGCAGTAATAGCCCCAGAGAGGAGTTAGCATTACTTTTATTTATGTGACCAAATTGTTATTCATCCCATGTTGCTGTGGCTCTCTGTTATGAGCAATGTGGAAGCCTCACTCACTAGAAAGATATTTTTTGACTGTCTGGCCTGTGACAAATGATTCTCTATTCCCTGGCTGGCCTACATAAAAAAAGTCACTGGAAGCTATTGGTGTAGGGTTTGCTGTTTCTGAATCAGCTATAGGTGCACTACCCAGAAGAAAGCAAGCACAGGCCCTGTTAGAAAATTTGCAAGGTATCAGGTTGCATCAAGAATCACAGAAACCTTTTTGGGGGGGATTACACACTTTCTCATTTTAGTACTGTGCCAAGTAATCACCTGCTGAATATTAACAGGAGTTTGGTGCGCTCGCTTTTATTTCGATTTAGAGCAGGGACCTTGAAATACTGCCTTTGCTATCCGCAAGGTTTCCAGTACAACCTGAGCTCACGAGTTTGCCCGTTCAACAATGCATCTAAATAAGCTGGGATTCACTATACTTTCTTCTGTGGGTGTTACCAATTATTTGCGAGGATGTATTTAGCACCCTTTGCAAGACTCAGAAATAATTGTAAATGCCAACAAGCTTTTAAGTGTTTGCAAGAATTAGCTGACAATGAAACTTGTGTAAGTTTGTTTCTGGAGGCAGCCAGAAACAAAACGTTCAAGAAGCACTATGAACTTTGACTAATCTCAGGCACTTTTTTAGACTATTTCTTATGCATGCTTTTACTCATGTTATATATGATACATGCTGCTCACCATTGATGTTCATTTTTTATCTTCTCTGTGTGTATTTTAAACTGCTTTTATGGCGGGTGTTCCTGCCGAATAAAGAAGCTTTGATTGATTGATTGGTTGAATGCTGCAATGTTTTCACTTAATATTCCCTCTTGTAATAGTCTTGATGCATAGCTTTATTGTTCAATGTTCCTGAATGGAATCTGTTCTCTTTTATAGTCTATATTTGTACAGGAGACATTAAGCAAGCAATACTTCTTGTGAGCTGATGAAGGAAAACCCAGATTCTGCTGCAGATTTGGGCCATGAAAAGTAACTATTTGGGAATATGATCACATGATATGTCAGACATGTGGTTCTGTTATTTGCCTTGTTCCAAAAGCATGCAACGCCACTGCACGTGCTAAACCTCCTCTCATACTACAACTCCAGTCTTCCTTCATACACATCAATGTATTAACAGAGCTGCTAGACTGACTATATTAACTATAACTTGCGCCTTCACCATGCACAGCTTATAGCCTTGCATAATACATCACTTACATTACATTAAATCATAGCATTCATAACAATCATGACATCTCAAATTGCATCATTTATAAGAATACTGCACCCGGTAGCATGTCCAATTACAGCTAATGGATTCTGGCTAGCGAATTTACAACAGGGAGTATGGAGGTGAGCAGGTTTTGTCAGGTTTTGACCTGGGTACAAATTAAAGCTTATAATTATAACAATGGGGCTGATTAGAATGGGGGGCGGACTTTTGTCTCTCGCCACCCTATCATAAACAGGACCACCCAACAGGCTGTTGGCGGTCACAACAGAGGCATTACAATGTGACCACCACCATTGCGGTGACAAAACCTATATTTTGCATTGTGGATGGTGCTGCTGCCTGCAGCACATGCCGCAATGCAAAAATGGGATACATTACATATCCCTGCACTATGTGGCAGGCACCATGCAGTGACTGCCACATGGTGCAGGGATATGTAGGGGGGCACCATAGGTTCCCTCCACAACCCACAGCTTGGGGACAGGGGTAAGGGGGGCCCTCTATGGGCCCACAAAGTCCCTTTCCACCTTCCTCTTTATGGCGGATTACCCACCATGAAATGGCAGGCGGAAAGGGAGATTCTAATTCCTACGGCGGTGCCTGGTAGGCACCACCACCGTTGTTGGGATATGATTCCGCTCAATTAGCCTGTCGAATCCATGTCTTTCGGTCTTTCCAACCGTCAAGTAAACCGCCCTCATTGTAATATGGCAAGCAGCAAACTTGCCTACAATGCCAGTGAGACCGTCACCGAAGGGTTGTCTCACCGCCATTGTAATCAGTCCCTATTACTTTAAAATTTCTAATGTTTGTGTAGTTTATGTTGGTTTAGTGTATAAATAATACCTTAAGTTTTTTGGTAGAGTTGAGTATTGTACGGTGTAGTGAAGTTAAGTGTCATAGGCTGTTATAGAGTGAAGTGACATAGAATGGTGTAAGGTGGAGTAGTGTAGACACAAGAGTGTCATAAAGTAGAGTGGAGTAAAGTGTTGTGGAGTGGCATAGAGGGAATTATGTAGCGTGTCATAGAGAGTACAGTGTTATAGAGTGGAATAGTGCCATAGAGTAGCATCAAGTTGCGTAAAGTGTTAAAGAGTGGAGTGGCATAGAGTGGAGTGGTGTAGTGATGTTTCATAGAGTATCCTAATGTTTTGTTGAGTTGGGTGGAGTGGCATATAATGAAGTGGCATAAAGTGGAGTGGCGTAAAGTGAAGCGGGCATAGAGTGGAGTGTCCTGTCATAAAGCAGACTGCAGTGGCATAGAGTGGAGTGGCGTGGCATACTTTAGAGTTGACTGACCTGTCTTAGAGTGGCATGTCGTACAGTGCCTTAGAATGCAGGGGCATAGAGTGGAGTGGCATAAAGTAAAGTGTCTTAGTGTGGAGCAGCATAGAGTCGAGTAGAGTGTCATAGAAAGGAGGGGCATAGAGTTTCATGGAGTGGTGTGGCTAGAGTGGCTAGAGTTGAGTGGCGTATGGTGTTGTGTCATAGAGTGGCATAGAGTGGAGTGGCATAAAGTGGAATGGCGGAGAGTGGAGTAGTGTGTTGTAAAGTAGGCTGAAGTGACATAGAGTGGAGTGCCGTGTCATAGAGTAGAGTTGAATAGCCTGCCATAGAGTGGCATGTCATACAGTAACTTAGAAGGGAGGGGCAGAGAATGGAGTGCCATAGAGTGGAGTTGCATAGAGTGGAGTGGTGTAAAGTGAAGTGGGACATAGGGATGTGGGGTAGAGTGGAGTGGCATGTCGTAGATTGGAGTTGAGTGGCATGTTACAGAGTGTCGTACAGTGGAGTAGAAATAGCATAGAATGGAGTGCCATATAGCGTTCTAGAATGGAGTGGCATGGAGTGTCATAGAGTGGAGTGTTGAGAGTAGAGTTGAGTGTCATAGAGTGGAGTGGCATGTCGCACAGTGGAGTGGCATGTCATAGAGTGGAGTGGCATGTTGTATAGCGTTGAAGAGTGAAGTAGAGTACTGTAGAGTGGCTGGGAATACAATGGAGTAGAGCAGTGGTTCCCAAACTTTTGACTTCTGGGGACCCCCACTTAATCATTACTGGAACCCGGGGACCCCAACTGAAACATTATTCGAATCCAGGGCCCCCTCACGATTCATTACTGGAAGTCGGGGACTGATGATTTGAACCACAAAACAATACACAAAAATACAAAAAGCATTCATCAAACAAATACACAAATAACACATTTTATTTAATTAGAAATCATATAAATAAAGAAGAAATCAAAATGTAATTTTAATAGAATGGTTGGAACTTTTCTAAATTCAATTGAGGCCGCTCATCATCCTTACTATATTCAGTTTGATGCACTTTCACTGCTCCCGCAAATCAATATGAGGATACTAATTACATTTTTAGCCTCCAGTTTCAAATTCCTTCACATTTACAGTATGTTTTAAAATGTTCAATTGTACATTTAGCCTCTTTATATATCTACACTTTATTGATCTGTTAATATTATTCGCTTTTCAAAGTAGTCCCGGACCCCTGAGGAGGCTTCGGGGACCCCCAGGGGTCCCCGGACCCCAGTTTGGGAACCACTGGAGAAGAGTGTTGTAGAGTGGAGTGGTGCCTCGTAGAGATGAGTGAAGTGGCAGGTCATAGAGTTGAGTGGCGTGTTGTGGAGTAGAGAAGAGTGGCATAGAGTTGAGGGGCATAGAGTGGAGTAGAGTGTTCTAGAGTGGAGGTGCTTGAAGTTGAGTGTTGTGCAAGGGAGTGGTGTAGAGTAGAGTGGTGTAGAGTAGAGTTTTGTAGAGTGGAGTGGCATATCATAATGTCAAGTGGAGTAGCATGTCATAGTGGGTTGTGGAGTGCAGCAGATAGGCGTGGAGTGGCACACAGTGGAGTAGAGTGTTCTGGAGTGGTGTAGAGTGGAGTGGCATCTCTTAGAGTTTGGTTGAGTGCTATAGAGTGAAGTGAAATGTTTTAGAGTGTAGTATTGCAGAGTGAAGTGTTGTAGTGGGGACTGTTGTAGAGTTGAGTGCGGTAGAGGGGAGGGGTGTGTCGTAGACTACAGTGGAGTGTCATGGTGTAGACTAGTGTCTTAGAGTGGAGGGGCATAGAGTGTAGTGGTGTAGAGTGCAGTGGCATGGTGTAGACTAGTGTTATAGAGTGGAGGGCATAGAGTGTAATGGGGTAGAGTGGAGTAGCATGCATAGCGTGGAGTGGTATGTTATAAAGTGGAGTGGCATACAATGGGGTAGTGTCCAGTTGAGAGTCATAGAGTGGTGTCATCGAGTGGAGTGTCCAAGGGCCACATGTACGACCATTTTTAGTGGTCACAATCAGAGAATTTGCCCGTGTGTGACCGCTATAATGCCTTTTAGCATGTACTCTATCTATTTTGCGAGTCAGTAACCTATTACCAACTAGCAAAATAGGATTTGCGGGTTGGTATTAGGAAGGGGCGTACCAAGGGCATCCCTTTCTAAAACCTAGTCGCCGTGGGATGTACAATTGTTTTGCGAACGGAATGCGGTCAAAAAACAATCAAAGTTTTCTGCATACTTCAAGTAGATGGTAAGCCACTCCCAAACGGGAAGGGGTCCTCAGGGGACACTTTCTCCTTTGTGATTGGCAGCGTAAATGTTTTTCAAGAGCAGGCAGTGGTCCCTTGGACCACTACCTACTCTTAAAAATTTAAACCATAAACGTTTGATTTTTCTTTTTGAAACACATTCCATTTTTCTCTCAAAAAATTGGCTTTATTTAAAAGCAAACACAGACATGGTGGTTTGCGTTCCCCAGCAGGCCACCATTCCTGTGTTTTTAGTGATTCGCAATGGATCTCAAATTGCAACCTACGTCATGAATATTGATGAGGTAGGTCAATTGCAACCCCATTGGAAATTGCAAAATGTGTCTGAGACACATTAGTACATCGCATTTAGGAAGTTGCGTAATTCTTCAGTCATACATGTGGGCCCTAGAGTAGAGTGGAGGAGAGTGTCATAGAGTGAAGTGTCGTAGACCGAAGTGAAGTGAGATATAGGTGAAGTGACATACAAGGAGTTCAGAGTGACATAGAGTAGAGTGGAGTAGCGCATCGTAGAGTGGAGTGGCATGTCATAGAGTGGCGTGTTGTACAGCCTATTAGAGTGGAGGAGCATAGAGTGGAGTGGCGTACAGTAGAGTGGCAAGTCGTACAGTGTTGTTACAGGCAGTGCCATCTCCTACTGGAAGGGTGAAAGGGGGCTTCTGATTCTTGTTTAAAATAAGTTACCAGTTAATGTAAAGAAAGTTGTCACAATTGGGGTGCATTCTCAAATAGTGTGGTTGACTTTTAAAGGAGGAAGGGATGTGGTTATGGTCACTTATTACAATAATGTGTTTGATTCAACTCGTAGTAGAATTGATCTAGAGCTGACTAATGGGCTAGATACCCTATTAAGTTCCATTAATAAAAACATTCCAATCATTTGGGTTGGGGATTTTAACATTCAAGCATGCCCTTTGTCTGCTATCCAGGTATGTGGGGTAAAAAAATTAGAGGGGGATGATTACATACATTTCCCACACAATGACTATGGTGGAGCCCTGAACTTAATGATTGTTAAGTATGACCTAGAACTGTTACAGTGTGCTCGTGATATTATTGGCAATCAGATACCAACCTTTATAGGTAGGAACGCTTCATCTACCATTGATCATGCGTTAATTTTCTCTAGTGCTAGCAATTTGTGTTCTACTTCGAGGGTAGCCCAGCTGGCACTGAGTGATCACAACTGTATCATAATGACAGTTTTCTTTTGGGGCAGAAAGTATATAGACCATGCAAGTACTATAACTAATATTGCCCTTTTTAGACCTAATGGGGTACGAATTAAATGGGAGGGAGTGGACCCCCTACAAAAACTTTACATGAAATTGTCATAAAATGTGGTGCAGAGATTTCTCATTGTCTCAAAGATGTTGTCAGTCCCATCCAGTTGATAGCTAATTTTATTAAAATTAACACTATAATTAATGGGATATTGACTAAGCCTGGGCAAAGCACTACGCTACGCTCGCGTAGTTTGCGAAGTTCGCGCTACTTCGCACTACGCGAATTGCACGTAGCACAGTGCGAACACGTGTAGCGTAGTGCTGCGGTCATTTTTTGCTTGCTCGCGGTCCTCAACGTCAAGTTGGCGACCGCGAGCAAGCAAAATGACATCCCGGCGAGACTTTTTCCTTGTTCGCCATCAGCAACATCAAGCTGACGATCGCAAGCATGGAAAATAAACCTCCCGGCGAGATTCCCAACACGAGGAGGTCAGGTTTCTCATTGCGAGTGGTCGCGTATGCTCGCGACCGCTCGCGATGAGAAACTACCAGTTCGCATTGAGAAAGCTGCCGCTCGCGTAAAAATCTACTCGAGCAGCAGAAAACTACAGCTCGCACTGTGCAAGATGCCATTTTCAATGATTGCACAGTGCCGGTTGCTTGTCCGCACTGTGCAATCATTGAAAACGACATCTGGCACAGTGCGAACAAGGTACTACGCAGTTCGCGAAGTGCTACGCGTAGCTCGCGTAGTGCAAACTGCACTTTGCATAGCTTCGCGAAGTGCTACTTCGCGAACTACGCCCAGGGTTAATATTGACCCACCGACACCAGGTAAAAAACAGACAACGTAGAGGGTGGCTTGATCATACATGCACACAAGCCATAAATCAATTGAAACAGGAGCTACACTGTCAATCCAGAGACAATGCTCTGATTAAAATTCTGCAGTCTAACTTCTAAATTTCCCCTTTCGGTTAGGAAAAGGGAATTACAGGAGTCAGCATGGGATAAGCTATCCATGGCTGCAAACACTGCTAATAATATACTATTCATGGAAATAGTGAACTCAACATCTTTAAAGTGTGATTCGTTACCTGAGTTGCTATTCCACGTTAGCAGTCAGGCATGGGTATCTCATTTTTCAAGTATTTTTAATCCACCAGATCATGAAGTGAGTAGGACACAGAGTCTAACACAGAGGAACTGGCCCATGAAACACTACATTTGAAGAGGCAAAGTTGGGATTGAAGGGAAATAAGGGGGGAAAGCCCCGGGTCCAGATGGGGTTGCAGTGGATGTATGTAAAGCTGCAACAGACTTATGGGGGTCCATTCTCACTAGGGTATTTAATAGAGCTATGACAGAGCATATCCCTACTTCATGGGGTAAATCTGTTATTATGCTCATTTTCAAGAAAGGCAATAAGTCAGAGGCAAAAATTACCTCCTCATTTCGGTCCTAGTCTCCTCAGTTAAGGCAATGAGCAAAGTCCTTCTAATGAGATTAGAAGAGTGGGCAAATGAAAAGGCGATACTTTCTCCAGCACAATATGGTTTTAGAAAAGGGGTGGGGACTATAGAGCAGTGTATAAATCTGGAGTTACTAATAGGCAAATACACATGTGCCAAAGAAGGGAGAATGTACTTTTGCTTCGTAGACCTTAGCAGTGCATTCAACCTCGTTGACCATTCAATCCTTTGGCCAACCTTGCTTAGCCTTGGTGCACCCAAACCAATTTTTTTTCTTGCGAGGCTCTATGAGATGCTATCAAGTGAGGTATGATATGGGCAGCAGGGCAAATGGACGCAAAATTTTGACGTGAAAAGAGGCATTCATCAGGGCTGTGTCCTCGCCCCACTCCTGTTCTCATTGTTTATTAATGAGATGGACACGGTTCTGCAACTGGTACAAGCCAATGCCCCACAAATCTCTGGGAGCCCGATCCCAGAGTTGCTATATGCAGACAATGCTATATTGTTAACTAGGACCCCGGTAGGCTTACAGCGTTTAATTTACAGTTTTAGTGATTTTATCAATTCAAGGAAACTGATAATTAACAAAGCAAAGACATTTACCTTGGTATGCAGGCCTAAATAAAAGAAATGCTAAACTTTCTATATTGATAATACCCCGATAGATACTGTGAAAACTATTTGTCATCTGGGAGTAACTTTTTTAGGTAGTGGAAATTGGTCACGTTAAATAACCAATGTCCGATCTAAGATGAACAGGAATGCACATGGGGTTTTTAGATGCGTGACAAAAGTAGGCAACCGCCCAATTAAGGATATGCTTCTAACTTACAAGGCTAGATCCATTGCCATTATATTGTGCTCGGGTGTGGGGCTACCACTGTAGTCAGGTATTGCAGCGTAAAGAAAATTCTTTTTGGAAGCGTCTTTTAAGATTACCTTCCTTAGCGTCCGCTGAAATAATACATCAGGAAGTAGGATTACAGTATCTAGCAGATTTGGTTTCTCTGCGACCACTGCTGTTATGGAGGTCCATTTGGGCCAAAGATTAAACTAATTTTACCAAATCTATTATCATTGACTGCCTACTTCTGGAGGAAAAAATGTGTATCCCTGGTTAATATATATCAGTAATACCTACAGTAAACTGTTTAATCTACCAATTTGGTCAAACCCTGTGCAGGTGACTACCTTAACTAAACAGGTAATTAAGCATGTCTTTCTGAACTAGAAACTAGAAATTCGTATGAGACTGGCAGAGAATTTTTTTTATATTTTATATTCTATCAATCAATTGAGTCTAAGATGGAATTTCTAAATTATTTCACTCAGGTGACAAAGCCACCACATTGCTTTGTTCAGTAGACTCAGACTCTGAATAGTACACCATCTAGTCGCTTTCCCTGCAAAGAAATCCTGATCCCAGATTCTACCCCCTGCCCATGTGACGGGCAGTCAAAGCAAAGCACTGTTCACTTTATGCTTTTCAGTGATTTTTACTTGTCTTTATCTAAAACCACTATTTTTAAAGAAAAATGTGAGAACGCCCAAAGCTGCAATGAAATGACTAGCTAACTTTAATGATCTTGGGTCTGTTTTAACGTTGCATCATTTATTTTACAAGCTATAAATGTAAGAAAAAGCATTGTTTGCTGAAAAAATCAGTATGTACTCGACACAAATTTGTTTTATGTAATTTGCTGCTAAAACCATTTTAAACGATTGTTTTTTTATTGTATTTTAACCCTGCAACTGCTTTTGTCATTGTTTGTACCCAATAAAGCTTATATTGAAATAAATTGAGTGGTGTGTCATACAGTGCAGTGGCGTGCCAGACAGTAGAGTAGCATGGAGTGATATAGAGTGGAGAAGTGTGTCGTAGACTGGAGGAACAAGTTGGAGAGTGAAGTAGTGTGTTGTAAATTGGATTGGCGTGTCGTACCGTGGAGTTGTGTAGAGTGTTGGGGAGTGTCATTTACACTTTCCATCAACTTTTTAGATAGACATAGTGTCAAAATGGCTGAGTTCTTGGTTTCAGTGTAAAATATACCTCATTACTAAGTTTTTAAGCTATAGAATGAAATGAGGCACGCTACCAAAATTTGAATAGTTAGGGAAAACTATTTTTACTATTGTGTGTATTTAAAAAAAAGATAACAACGTACTGAGGTAGTAGCTTGGAAGTACCATAGTACCAATTGAAAATAAAAAGATTTTAGACTAACAATAAAACAATAATTTCTTTATTTATTTGTTTTTGTTGCTTATTATTGTTTATTGCTTACTATAAATCCTGTATGTTTTTTTAATTTCAATAAGTATGGCAGTGCTCAATTACTTTTCCCATAGGTGAAAGAACATAGTGATAAACTATATAGCTGACATACAAACCCAGAAAACAGCCAAGGTATGTTAGACAGACGTAGTAGAAAAATGGCTCAGTTCTTAGTTTCAATATAAGATATACCATAATACTATGGGGTATATTCACAAGAACGTGTTTAGCTTAATGCAACTCTCAACATCGTAGCCTATCGTGGGAAAATTACGCCGTGCCAACCAAGTATTCACAACGTGGCAGTAGCATGCGATAGTTACCAGATAACACGCAAAAATCAACGGCACACCCCAAAAATGCAAAACGCGAACGCAAAAAATCATGCGATGAGGCCAATCGTGGTAAAAAAATAGCGAAAACCAGCCACCGGCTTGCAAATTCAACGTGTCAGGTGGGAAAATGCACCATAAAAACCACAGAAACAACACACCAGAAACAAGCCAAAGCACGTAGCAACATGGATGCACCCTAATCGAGCGCAGAGGCCAACGCGAACCCCACAACTCCCACAGACCACCAGCAAGGAACAACGGGGACGGGGTCGGTCGAGGAGAAGAGGGAGAGGGAGACGGGGTGCAGTCTGCAGCAAAACCAGATCAGCATCACGGAGGTGACAGAACACTACCATCACTGACCCACAAGTAGACCACCTGGAATGCAGTCGGAGTGCCGAGAAGGCCAATCGAGGAGGTCAAGAGGCGCTGGCATGATGTGACAACCTAAACCAGGCACAAACCCCGTTGCCAACAGGAAGGCTGCAACGACGACAAGAGGAGGCAGTCCTGCACCACTGGAGGAGCTGGAGGAAACCGAGGCCACAGTCATCAGTGTGGAGACAGTGCAAGGAGTAGGGCGTACGGGCACAGCTCGAGAGGACCTGACACAACATTAACAGGGTGAGTAACGACCAGGGACTGGGGGGATGGGGGGAGATGGGCACAATGGCACACATGCACAACAAGGTGTAGCACACTGCACACCAACAATTACCCTGGATCATGTCCCTCATCCCCTTGACACACTGCAGCACACACACATAGCAAGAACAGCACACCCACATTGACGACAATGTGGTACAATGCGCAAAGCCGACACTATAGAACAGAGAACACAACTGGCTCCACACATGCACAGAAACATGCCTACTACATCTGACAGAGCAGGAAACTGTGAAATGGAAATATACGCATACGACCTCACATCCGTCATGTTGTCCAAATGTAAACTGTCCCGCAGCAGTATTCAGCACCTCCCAAATAGTCACAATGTACATTGTCATACAGACTGCATGTAAACCAGAACAATGCGCTAATGTTAGAACTGGGGGTCTCTAGTTGGCAGAGGTAGGTACCTTTGACCAAATAGGGACCCTTGCTTCTAAGTCAGGGAAAGGGGATTACACTACTGGATAACCCCTGCTCACCACCTTGGTAGCTTGGCACAATCAGACAGGATTATCTCAGAGGGAATGTGTTAAGAATTTGTGAACACATACAGTAATACAGTGAAAACACTACAGATGAACACCACACAGGTTTTAGAAAAATAAGAATTCTTTATATAGACTTAACACAAGACCACAAACGACAAAAATCCACAATACTGTACTCAAAATTGACTTAAAGATGGTAGATGCGACACAGTTCTCACAAAAGTACCTGGATGCGTAAGGCAAAATAAACAAAAGGCTCGAAGCATTGGAGATGTGTCGGTTTCTTGCTTCAGGGGAGACGATGCGTCACGCCTCAAAGGGATGCGTCTCGATCCGTTCTGCAGCCCTGTTGCAATACGGCAAGATGGCGCCTCGATGCGATGCAACAATCCGGTGCAATGCGATAAGATGGCGCCCTTGATGCGACGATGTGAAGATGATGCGTGCACGCCCTGGCAGCCTTGCGGCGACTCTGTACTTTGAAGCCACGACAGGCCCTGCAACACACTTCTCCGGTGATGCTACGGTGACCCTCATGGTGGCGACACGCTTCTCTGGGATGTGACCACAGACAACTGTGACGAGGACACGCTTCTGGGGAGATGCGGCGGTGGCACGCTTCTCCGGCGATTCGACGACTACAGCTGCAGTGGCGACACGCTTCTTCTCGTTGTGTCGCACTTCCAGCGACACGCAAGCTTCTGCAGATAGAATTCCCAGCAAGGAAATTGAGAGGGGAGCTGGTGGTGAAGTCTTTTGTCCCTGAGACTTCAGCAGGAGGCCAGCACAAGTTCAAGCCCTTGGAGAAATATTCTGCAAGTTGATGAAAGTCCTTGAAAGCTCCTTCTCCTCTCCTTGGCACTGAAGACACAACAGTAGGCCAACCCAGCAACACAGCACACTGGCAGGGGGGCACTACAACTCCTACAGCTTCCTTTGGTTCTTCTCCTTCGCAGAGGTTCGTCTTGTTGTTCCAGAAGTGATCTAAAGTCTTGGGGTCTGGGTCCCCATATTTATATTTCTTTTCTCTTTGTTCTCTGAATGCAGAGAGGCCTTTGCCTAGTCCAAACCAGTTCTGGTTAGTCCTGGAGCACTTTGCTGACAAGACTCCTTCTTTCCTTTCACAGTGCAGGCCAGGGACATCAGACGCACCACAGGAGGTGGAGCTTGCATTGTGGAGGGAAGGCACAGCCCTATTCAGGTCCTAGGTGCAGCTCCTCCCACACATCTACATGCAGATCTCTCTATTCAGCCCTGTGCTGACTCACCCTGTCTCCTGGCCTCTGTCACTCAAACTCCAGACAAGGAATACACAACCCAGCAGAGGCAGGCTTGGATGGTTAAGCAAGAAAATACCTACTTTTTGCAAGTGGTATTTTCTAACACAGAATGTTAAAACCAACTTCACTAAAATATGTATTTTATCCTTTTATCAGGAATACTAAACTCGAATTTCTAGCTATTTCCCTGAGTCAGTTAGGATAATCAGATGTAATTATCAAACTGCCCATTCTCATCTATGGGGAACAGGTAGCCTAGCAATAGTGAAAAACGAAAATGGCTGTAATTCACTATTATGACATGCCCGACACACCAGGGCATTTCCTAACTTATACTTACAATGCATTCTGCCCAGTGGCCTAACATAGTGGTGTCTGATATGAAGAAAAGGGAAGGTTTAGGGACTGGAAAGTGGGTGCACTTGGCCAGTCAACATGTCAGTCAGGCCTGAGAGACACTTTACAAGCTGCTTCTGTGGGTGGCACAACCAGTGCTGCAAGCCCACCAGCAGCATTTGATTTACAAGCCCTGGGCACACATGGTGCACTGTACTATGGTCTAACAAGTAAAATCAAATAACCCAATCATGGAGTCACTAATCAATACATCAATTTCCCATAGGGAGCACTTGCACTGTGGCACTGAATAGCAGTGACACAGTGCCCAAAGCATCTACACCAGCAAAACATATAAAAAACTGAGGAGGCAATAAAAAAAAGTGGAAGGGAGACTCACGCCAATGGTACCAGGTCTAACAGCCACCATACATGTCAACACAATGTCAACATGCATCTCCCCTTCACATTGCAGAGGGGCACGCAACACCTCCAGCAGAGCACAGAAGACAACACATCTGTGATGCCGGAGAGGACCACCACACCTTCGACACCGACGCCCTACAACAGCCCATGGACATCCCACGCAACCCACCACCATGACCCGGGCAGCCAAGCTACTTAGAGGAGAACACAGAGGCTGCAACAGACCACACAGCAGGAAGCACCCGCAAGCACAGCTGGCTCATGACACTTCACCCACCCACACATGGCACCCCAATGCCATGTGTCAGCATGCCAAAAGGAGGTGGCTGAACAGGTGTGGGTGGGCTCTGAACCCATGGAAGGCGAACTAGATCACATACGTTGGTGTCTATTGCCCTTTAGGGACCACCTACACCCCACAAAGGATACCCACACTGCCATAGAGACACATGCAGATGCACATTCCTGGGGGCCCGCACATATCAGTCACACACCCACGTTGGCCCTGCGTACGACAGCCCAGGCCACTCCCCTTACTAATTTAGTGGGTGACGACAAAGCTAAATTTACAAACTCAAACCCGATGCCTGCGGTGACATGCCTGCATCTGCTGTACAAAGCACAATGTAATGTCGTAGGGCCCTGGGCCCTCATGCATACAACTAGACCACAGGGACACACGCAGATATTATGTTGAACCGGCTACAGGCACATACTCCCGGCCCCTTTATTGCCAGGGCCACATGTACAGTGACGCCTGTGCTGGATGTGGGTGAGGTGGATGCAAGCCAACCCTCAGGGAGTTGTTGGTGCTGGCAACAAATACAACAGTTAACACAATGAATACCTAAACAGACAACACCAGCATCACAGGGACAACTGCGGAGCATCATGGAGGTAGCCTAAGCAAATCCAGAGGGCACCCAATGAGCAAACAGAAGTGTCCGTGAGTTGCAGTGCACTGAGGTTGAGGTACTACAGCTGAGCGCGCCCATGTGATGAAAAAGTCTTGGATTGTGTCCCTTCGAGATATTCCTAATGCAGATGCAGTGGGTTGTGTTACACCTGCATCATCTTCCTCATCAAAGTCCCAGGTCTCCCACACTGCTTGAGGTGACATCAGTGCGCAACCTGTCCACAGCACAAAACTCAATCAGTAACGGACGATGGCTTGCGATGCACTGAGTCAGTGGCACCTAGAGTGTCTAGCAGGGTATCAGTCTGATGATTGCATCCATGACAGGTGTGAGCAACTCCATAAGTCTGTCAGGACTCGATTTGTTGTGTGAGCCCTGGTGGGCCACAGTTGAGGCGGGAGGCAGTGGACAGCGCAGGGGCACAGACAAATGGCGTTGATGACCCTAAGGCCATTGCCTCAGAGGCCAACCAATATCTCAGAAGAAGGGGTTCCGGACCTGACCAGCACAGAGTTAGTGGCCCCGGATGCACAGCGGCCGGCACAGGCACCCTGCCACAGGACGGTGATTTGTGGTGCACTGAGGTAGGTCCACTCGCAGTGAGCGGCTCCTCATCGATGTCGAAGGTGAATGTGGTGGAGGCTTGCGGGGGACAGAGAAGGTGTCCTCCAGGACACGATGCGGAAGGTCTGATGTTATCCAGAAGCAGCAAATGGTGTAGTGGAAAGCGACAGCCTCGTTTTCACCACCAATTTGGTATCAGCTACATGAGGATGAAAACTAGCCCCTGGTCCAAAGACTCAGACGCCACCAATGTACGACCAGAGAGTGTCCATGAATGTCAGGGAACAGACTTAGTGGCACTGGTGCTGAGAGGGGATGCAGTCTGCGATAATGCCGGTACACTGATACGAAATCCGCCATCGCTAAATCAAGACTCTGTGACTTACTGGACCGCAGTGTAGGCCGGAGGCAGCGGTCAGCAGTGGCCCAAACCCACCTGTCGGCTCGCGATGCACAGAGTTAGTGACACCAGGGCAGTTGTCGGTAGTGTTCGTTCACCTCTGTAACGATGATCCTATTCCCTCCGGACTGCAACGTGTCATCCCCTTATGCCTCTCCTTGCGTGCGGTGATGTGTATTCTGCCTTTGAATATTCGATGTTCAGTTCCAGTTCTGTGACCTACTCGTGCGCAGCATAGGCCGAGGGCAGTAGTCCTCATAGGCCCCTAGACACATGTGGTTGGAATGCTATGCACAGACTTGGTGACACCACATCGAAGGGAGTATAGTGACATGAACTCTGCCTTAAATAATGTTCACTGCCATGGTGTAATCAAGACTCAGTTCCAAATGTGTGACCTACTTGACCGTGGTGTAGTCCGGAGTCGGCAGTAGTGTATGTCAATGAGAAAGGAGTAAAGCGGGCCTGTGTCGTGGAGGCTGTAATGGTCTGAGAGGCTGCCATGGTCACGGGCCTCAGGCTTGGAGTTTGCCAGGCACTTGGTGGGCCCTCCTTGACACATGCCGGTGTCGGAAGGTGATCAGTGTTGCCTGGCTGCACAGGGGTGGGCCTGACAGGTTTGGGGTCCAGCTGGCCGGGGTATGGCAGGCGCCCAGGGTCGCAGGCAACTCTGCTCACGAGGGTGGCGTCGGCCTCATGGCATGGTGAGAGGCGCCGCCCTGGCAGAGATGTTGGGCTTTCCAGAAGAGGACCACGCACAGGGCTATGTGCTTTTTATTCACACCCCTAAGCTGGCCTGGCGTATGCCAGGCCATCCCACTCCACTCACGCTTACGGTAGTACGTAACAGACAACATTTCCGCAAACACCCCCACTGGCTGGGGTGACACTGTCCACTACACTTCATACACCAGAGGTGTATGTCGCCATGGATGTGGGTGTGTTCGGCATACTACAGTCTGTCCAGGATACCTCTGCCACTCTTGGCATTGTGTACTTTCCCAATCATGGTTCTCCTGCATCCTTCACACATGCCTGTTTGCCACCTCTCCCCACATTCAGCTAGTGTGTGGCTGAGGTGCCAATGCCGTTGATGGCTCATGTTCACAGCTTGCCCAGGTTACCATTGTGAGTTGTTCTGTTGTGTCTGGTGGGTAGGCATGTTGTTTTGCATGTTGGTTGTAATTTTGTGATGTGTGCATTGCCAGGGTTGTGAGTTGCATGGTTGTGGAGTTGAGGTGAGTGGGGTGTTCATTTGGAACTTGCCAAGAGGCTGTGAATTTCCCTTGGTGCCATCCTGGGAATGCTGTTTGCCTATGGACTGTCGGAGGATGTAGGAATCATGCACACTGGCTGGGTATTTGGAGGCAAAAACCAAAGGAAATGATGGACGGAGTGTTGAACATTGCAAGCACTCACCCCCAGTCAACTGATCTGGGTTTAATCCATCACCGTTCTTTAGCCAACTCTGCCACCCCAGTTCAGACATGGCCATATGCAAATCAGTCTGACCCTGTGCCTCATGGGAACAGTCCAGCCCGAACTGCCAAGCCATGTCTTCCCTGGACCGGAAACAAGCTTCCTAGGACCGGTTTCTGGCATTTCAGCCTTCTTCAGCCAGGCTTGCTTGAATCCAGTGGCAAAGTGAGCAAGGGACTCACGTCTTAGCATACCCTGCCAACTTATGGCGAACAAAGCAAAAACCAAAGGAAATGATGGACGGAGTGTTGAACATTGCAAGCACTCACCCCCAGTCAACTGATCTGGGTTTAATCCATCACCGTTCTTTAGCCCACTCTGCCACCCCAGTTCAGACATGGCCATATGCAAATCAGTCTGACCCTGTGCCTCATGGGAACAGTCCAGCCCGAACTGCCAAGCCATGTCTTCCCTGGACCGGAAACAAGCTTCCTAGGACCGGTTCCTAGGACAGCCTTCTTCAGCCAGGCTTGCTTGAATCCAGTGGCAAAGTGAGCAAGGGACTCACGTCTGAGCATACCCTGCCAACTTATGGCGAACAAAGCAAAAACCAAAGGAAATGATGGACGGAGTGTTGAACATTGCAAGTACTCACCCCCAGTCAAGTGATCTGGGTTTAATCCATCACCGTTCTTTAGCCCACTCTGCCACCCCAGTTCAGACAGGGCCATATGCAAATCAGTCTGACCCTGTGCCTCATGGGAACAGTCCAGCCCGAACTGCCAAGCCATGTCTTCCCTGGACCGGAAACAAGCTTCCTAGGACCGGTTTCTGGCATTTCAGCCTTCTTCAGCCAGGCTTGCTTGAATCCAGTGGCAAAGTGAGCAAGGGACTCACGTCTGAGCATACCCTGCCAACTTATGGCGAACAAAGCAAAAACCAAAGGAAATGATGGACGGAGTGTTGAACATTGCAAGCACTCACCCCCAGTCAACTGATCTGGGTTTAATCCATCACCGTTCTTTAGCCCACTCTGCCACCCCAGTTCAGACATGGCCATATGCAAATCAGTCTGACCCTGTGCCTCATGGGAACAGTCCAGCCCGAACTGCCAAGCCATGTCTTCCCTGGACCGGAAACAGGCTTCTTAGGACCGGTTTCTGGCATTTCAGCCTTCTTCAGCCAGGTTTGCTTGAATCCAGTGGCAAAGTGAGCAAGGGACTCACGTCTGAGCATACCCTGCCAACTTATGGCGAACAAAGCAAAAACCAAAGGAAATGATGGACGGAGTGTTGAACATTGCAAGCACTCACCCCCAGTCAACTGATCTGGGTTTAATCCATCACCGTTCTTTAGCCCACTATGCCACCCCAGTTCAGACATGGCCATATGCAAATCAGTCTGACCCTGTGCCTCATGGGAACAGTCCAGCCCGAACTGCCAAGCCATGTCTTCCCTGGACCGGAAACAAGCTTCCTAGGACCGGTTTCTGGCATTTCAGCCTTCTTCAGCCAGGCTTGCTTGAATCCAGTGGCAAAGTGAGCAAGGGACTCACGTCTGAGCATACCCTGCCAACTTATGGCGAACAAAGCAAAAACCAAAGGAAATGATGGACGGAGTGTTGAAAATTGCAAGTACTCACCCCCAGTCAAGTGATCTGGGTTTAATCCATCACCGTTCTTTAGCCCACTCTGCCACCCCAGTTCAGACATGGCCATATGCAAATCAGTCTGACCCTGTGCCTCATGGGAACAGTCCAACCCGAACTGCCAAGCCATGTCTTCCCTGGACCGGAAACAAGCTTCCTAGGACCGGTTTCTGGCATTTCAGCCTTCTTCAGCCAGGCTTGCTTGAATCCAGTGGCAAAGTGAGCAAGGGACTCATGTCTGAGCATACCCTGCCAACTTATGGCGAACAAAGCAAAAACCAAAGGAAATGATGGACGGAGTGTTGAACATTGCAAGCACTCACCCCCAGTCAGCTGATCTGGGTTTAATCCATCACCGTTCTTTAGCCCACTCTGCCACCCCAGTTCAGACATGGCCATATGCATATCAGTCTGACCCTGTGCCTCATGGGAACAGCCAAGCCCGAACTGCCAAGCCATGTCTTCCCTGGACCGGAAACAAGCTTCCTAGGACCGGTTTCTGGCATTTAAGCCTTCTTCAGCCAGGCTTGCTTGAATCCAGTGGCAAAGTGAGCAAGGGACTCACGTCTGAGCATACCCTGCCAACTTATGGCGAACAAAGCAAAAACCAAAGGAAATGATGGACGGAGTGTTGAACATTGCAAGCACTCACCCCCAGTCAACTGATCTGGGTTTAATCCATCACCGTTCTTTAGCCCACTCTGCCACCCCAGTTCAGACATGGCCATATGCAAATCAGTCTGACCCTGTGCCTCATGGGAACAGTCCAGCCCGAACTGCCAAGCCATTTCTTCCCTGGACCGGAAACAGGCTTCTTAGGACCGGTTTCTGGCATTTCAGCCTTCTTCAGCCAGGCTTGCTTGAATCCAGTGGCAAAGTGAGCAAGGGACTCACGTCTGAGCATACCCTGCCACCTTATGGTGAACAAAGCAAAAACCAAAGGAAATGATGGACGGAGTGTTGAACATTGCAAGCACTCACCCACAGTCAACTGATCTGGGTTTAATCCATCACCGTTCTTTAGCCCACTCTGCCACCCCAGTTCAGACATGGCCATATGCAAATCAGTCTGACCTTGTGCCTCATGGGAACAGTCCAGCCCGAACTGCCAAGCCATGTCTTCCCTGGACCGGAAACAAGCTTCCTAGGACCGGTTTCTGGCATTTCAGCCTTCTTCAGCCAGGCTTGCTTGAATCCAGTGGCAAAGTGAGCAGGTATTTGGAGGCGACATTGGTGGAGGTTCCATGGTGTTCGGATGTTGCCTGCACATTGATGTGAGACGTGTGCTTTCTGTTGCGGAAATTGTGTGCTGTGTCACCAGGGGGCACAGGTAGGACATGTGTGCTGTGGATTGCCCCCAACACGTGCGTGGATCCAGCTATGGTGTATGGTCCTTGCTTGGTCTCCAGCGGATCCTGCGCATTGTGTTGGACGTATAGGGACTGGGGTACCAGGCTGATGGTGATGTCCAGGACAGGTGTGAGGGTCTTGGATGTGGCTGGCTGTGAGACTCCTCCGACTCTTGCGGGTGTTGGTTGGGGGTACCAGGGACCAACAGGTGCAGCACAGCCAGCAGCTTTGTGTGGGGTAGGATGTTGGTTGTCCCCTGTGTTGGTGCTGTCGGCCTGTTGGGCGATGTTGGTCAGGTTGCGTACAATGGTTTTCTTTTTGAGCCTGTATTGGGCAATGACATTGTCAGGTGCTGGGTCTGTGAGTCTGGTGTGTTTCCTGGGGGTCTGCTGTCTTTGTCAGCACTGCCTCTGTGGAGCTCCGGGGAGGGGGGGGGTGTTCCAGGTGGGGGTTGGGTCCTGGGGTGGTGGCGGTGGGTGTTGTGGCCCTCTTGGTAGTCCGGGCCGCATGACCAGTGGCTCAATGGCATCTGTTGCCCTTACGATGTTGCTGTAGGCTGGGCTTCCTTTTGTGGTGCAGGATGTCATCCGCCTTTGCACCAGGTCTGAGCAGGTGTTAGTTTCCTGCTGCTAAGGCACCTTATCTCCTGCTTTGTGTTCTTATCGCAGTTCTGGCTGGCCAATGTGAATGTTGTGGAGTGGTGTTGTCGCAGCTTTTTGTACGGGAACGCCTACTCTGCATCTTATTAGCGCTAGATTTTGCGGCTGCTATCGCGGGTATACTGGTGCTGTGTGATGTTAACACCAGCTTGTGATTGGGGCGATAAGTTTCTTGCAACTTTGGCTGCGATAAAGTGCCATTAACTCAGCATTAGATCCTTGTGAATATGCCCCTATGTTTTTAAACTATAGGAAGAAATGGGGCACTGAGACACTTTACCAAAGTTCGAATAACATGGGAAAAGTATTTTTATTGTTCTATATATTTTATTAAAAAGGTAACAGAGTATCGCAGGGCTAACTTGGGAGTACTATGGTATCTATTGAAATGTAAAAAAAAACAAGGGTTTAGCAGAAACAATAAAAAATTGTTTTATTGCTTGTCATAAATCCCTTTTTTCAAAACTTAAAGCAATACTTCCTAGAGAGTACTGCTGTACTCCACTATCTTTTTAAAAAATATGTAGAACAATAAAAATAATTCTCCCCAAACATTCACCCTTTCGTAAAGTGCCTCATGTCTTCTCATAGGTGAAGAGATATAGTAATATATATTATATCTTATTTACTGATGAGGGCATGACCCGCTCACCCTAAGCCAAACCGTTGGACTGCCATGGTATTTTTTGGAAGTAAAGGTGAGAAAGGGAGAAAAGCGAGGGCACACCTCGCTTGGACAGTTTTGAACATCCTACCATTTCGAAATCACGCTGCTGCTACCTAGTGACAATTCTTTGCACACAGACATTTTTATTCCGAGATGCAACTTAAACAACAGTGCAACGATGTCAAAGAATGCGATTAAGACAAAATAATATATTCCCCAGGTATGTGGAAAAGTGAAACTGATGCATTTTGGAACCTGTAGTGCCAATATACAAAGTCACATGACTCGATAAATTTGAGCACTGGCAATAATGATGTAATGTCGCCTACCTGTGAACACGGCTTAACAAAGCTGAAACGCGTAAGGTGTGGAGCTGCAGAATTGTATTAAATGGCTGGAACTGTTCTCAACTGGGCTTGGCAAATCTTTCTTTGGATATATGTATATATATAAGTGTGTCAGCTATGCATCACCCCCCTTTGCCAGGCACTAGCAGCCCCATTAGTGTATATTTTGGCCCCACTGGAGTACTTACCGGAGCAAGGTCTTCTGGGAGTTGCAGTCTTCTACGAGGAATGCAACCTAGACTCTGAACTTTGCAAGTGGGATCAGCTGCGCTCTCACCAATGGGAGGGCCGAAGAAGGTACAAAGGAGGGTGGGACTCCATTTCCGCTGTAAAGGCATCTGAAGAAGGCAAACAGTGCCGAAATGCATTATGCCGAATTTTTCCAATAAAGACAGACTTCCTCTGGATCCCCGCTGTGTCCTTCGGTTTCTTTTGAAGGAAGCAACCCATGTGTGATGTTTTGCACGCCTGCCAGAAGCGTGCTAGAAGGACCCGCTCTTCAAGTGTCCCAGGGTTTTTTTGGCAAATTTTCGTTTCTCCAAGGTATTGGTCACCCTCGGATCGCCTCAAGAACCAGCCCAGCTAGTGGCATCCTGCCAGGAGCAGCCCGTGACTTCACGGGGAGACGCAGACATTGTGCTGACGTTTCATCGCCCGGTTGATTCTGGCAACGGAGGCTTGGGCGTTGGGGACCCGAGGAGGACTGGGGAACTTTCACAGCGAAGTGTGTCAGCTATGCATCACCCCCCTTTGCCAGGCACTAGCAGCCCCATTAGTGTATATTTTGGCCCCACTGGAGTAATTACCGGAGCAAGGTCTTCTGGGAGTTGCAGTCTTCTACGAGGAATGCAACCTAGACTCTGAACTTTGCAAGTGGGATCAGCTGCGCTCTCACCAATGGGAGGGCCGAAGAAGGTACAAAGGAGGGTGGGACTCCATTTCCGCTGTAAAGGCATCTGAAGAAGGCAAACAGTGCCGAAATGCATTATGCCAAATTTTTCCAATAAAGACAGACTTCCTCTGGATCCCCGCTGTGTCCTTCGGTTTCTTTTGAAAGAAGCAACCCATGTGTGATATATATATATATATATATATATATATATATATATATATATATATATATATATATATATATATATAATTATTTTACCCACTGGCTGTCGCCAGTAGGTAATCATAGTTAGGACCTATTTTCCACAGGAAGAGCGTTTATTGATTTGCCAATATCATTGGCGCAGTTTAACGAATCTCTATGAAATTGTTTAAACTAATTGGGCGCTCCGGTCAGCTCCTGTCTTGAAATGTTCGGGTTGATTCGTCAATTGGGAGCCGAGAAAAAAGAGGGTTCCAAAACACTTCAAACTAGAAAGTGTTGGCAGCCATCTTGTGGCTTGGGTGAACTGAGTCAGAAGAAAAAAGGTCAAAAATGAAGAAAAGGGTACAGGGTAGAACCACCCTGAGCCCCTAGGCTTGCTCAGGGGGTCCCACAGGGACTCCCAGGACCCTAAAAAGCATTTTTTTATTTTATTTCAGTGGAATTTGCATACCCTACTTGAATCTCATTGAATATTTTTTTTAAACGAAGCTTGGTGTCACTTGCTTTGTTTTAATAGGCCCCCGGGTGGAACAGGTCCCAGGGGCAATGTGAAAAATATATGCGGGGGCTGTGCAGGCCCCAGCAGCCATGGGTACTGCCACCTCTCCTGGACTTTTTGTTATAAAAAGCATGGGGGGCTCCTGCCCCCATGCTGCACAGATGACCACCATCTCCCAGGGGCATTGCAAAATAATGTGTGTGGGCCTCACGGGCCCCCCAAACCCCGGGGAGGTGGAGGTCCATGGGCTAGTTTTAGAAATGATGAGTGGGTGGTTTGAGCCCCTCCCACAGCCCCGGGGACAGCCACCTCTGGGGCTAGCTTTAAAAAATATGTGTGTAGAGGCTTGAGCCCTCACACACTGCCCCGGGGACCACCACCTTCCCAGGGCACACTTTAATCTAATATGGGGGTCCATTGCAGCCCCGGGGACCAACACCTTCCATGGGCTCTGTACAATTTGGGAGGGGGGCCATGCAGCCACCCTCCAGGAGCCCTCCTGGGCCCTGGGGACTGCCACCCAACCAGGGCCGGCTCCAGCAATGTCCCAGGGTGCCCACACCCGGGACATTGCAGTTTGAATTGGCAGGGAGGGAGCACTGCTCCCGGTCTGCCATTGCAAACCTGTGCTTCGCTTCATGGAAGCAAGAGCAGAAAACGTGCTCTCGCTTCCATGAAGCAAAACAGATTTGCTTTTGGGCAAGAGGAGCTGCATGTTTGCAGCTACCTTTATCCAAAAGCAATGCTCGCTCCCGCCGGAGGCAGGCAGCCAGCAGGGGCAGCAGGGGCTTTGGAGCTCCCCCCACGGTTCCCAACATGAGGCCAGGCCCAGGGGATGGGGTCCCCAGGGCCAAAAGGGGCCAAGGGAAGGGGGGCCACGCTGCCTCCCTCCTGTAAACTTTAAAAAAAGGGAAAAGAGAGGCAAAGCCCTGGGGATGAGGTCCCGGGGCTGAAAAAGGACTCAGGTGGTGGGCTGCGCAGCCCCCCCTCCTTTAATTGTAGATTTTTTTTCTTAAGTGGCCATGCCCTGGGGGATGGAGTTCCAGGGGGCCAAAATCGGCCTTGGGAGGGGGACCGCGTGGCCCCTTCCTGTTTGTTATAGAAATAGATATTAAGAGAAGGGGGGCCACACAGCCCCCCTTCAAAAAAAAAGAGAAGTCAGCATCTCGCCAGAAGCCCTACCCCCTCCATGCACCAGTCTGCACACACGCCTCCTGGAGCATTCTGGGTTGGGGGATTAGGTCCCCTTGAATCCTACGGGCCCTTAGGGGCCAACTAGCCCACCAGGTACCTCCAGTAAGCCCCACACAGTGGGATTGCTGGGAGTTGCTCTGAGGCCACACCACTCTTTACACCACTCAGCAAAAGCACCTCTTGGCACACTGCTGGTGGGGGAGTGATGAGGTCCCCTCATGTCCTGAGGCCTTCATTACTAAAGCGAACTTCATTCCCCCAGCAGCAGTGCGCCAGGAGGCACATTTGCAGAGTGGTGTAAAAAGGGGGCATGGCCTCTGACCACTCTCAGGAATCGAGCTGTCTGGGGCTTACTGGAGGTAACAGGAGGGCTAGTGGGCCCCAGTGACCCTCAGGAGGCAAGGGGACTTCATCCCCCAACCAAGAGCATGCCAGGAGGCACGTTTGCAGAGTGGTGGAGAAAGGGGGCATGGCCTGTGTCCACCTATGAGCAATCCCACTGTGTGGGGCTTACTGGAAGTAACAGGAGGGCTATTTGGCCCCCAGGGACCCTCAAGAGGCAAGTGGACTTCATCCCCCAACCCAGAGCACACCTGGAAGTGTGTTTGCAGAGTGGTGGGCAAAGGAGCATTGTCTAATATTAGAACTTAGCAATCCTGCTGTGTGAGACTTAGCGGAGGTAATAGGAGGGGTAGTTGCCACCCAAGGATTTTTCTTGGGGGCCAACTACCCAATCTGCTATCTCCAGGTAGTACCACACAGTGGGATTGCTAAGAGGTCTTCAGAGACCACTCCCTCCTTTCTCCACCTCTCTGCAAACACACCTCCTGGTGGGAGGGAATTTAAGGGCCAAGAAGTCATCTTGGTACCTCCTGCAAGTAATACACAGCGGAACTCCTAAGAGCTGATCGGAGATCCAGCTCCCTTTCTCCACGACTCTGAATGCGTGACTACTAGTTAAAGAAGCATTTGCAATCTAGTAGGTCTCACAATTGCTAATGTTAGGGCTATTGGTGTTGTAAATGTAAAAAAAATCACTAATGTTTTTCCGAGTGTTGTGTGTAGTGGAATTATGTGGTATTTAGTGTATAGGAATTATGTAGAGTGGGAATAATTGTTATGGAAAGTAATTATGTGGAATGGTAGTCTGCGTTGTGGAGTGGTGATCTCAAGATTAGTCTTCCTCGTTTCCATTAGAAGCTAAACTATAAACTCAGTGAGACACAAAAAAGAACGAACCACTGAGGAGCACTTCTGGACCTAGGCAGAGGTATGAGCAGGGCCACTGGAATTATTCGACTGTTCGGCCGCAGCTATTTTTGCATAATTATACATTTTCCCCATTTGCCACATAATCCATTTGCTGCGAGTTCTGCAGATGTTTCTAGCTAAAACGGCTCAAATATTACCAAAAATGCTGCGACAAGTGTTACAGCGTGGTTGAAGCTAGGCCTGGGCGAAAATTTCGTTCCGTTTGCGGAAATTGCGATAATTTGACATTTTCGCGTTCCGCGGAGAGCGCGAAAATGTCAAAATTTCCGGTTTCCGCAGCTTGGCGATAATTTGTTTCTTGCTCGCGCTGTAAAATAATACATTCTCGCGTGCGCGCGATCGCCTTACCTGAATCCCTGCGTTCGCCGACAAGTTTTCTTGATCCGGTCGCGTTCTCCATGAGATGTTGTATTGTTTTTAGCCATTTGCGCTGTCTCGCGACAGTTCGCGCCCGCAGTGACGTCATGCATCGCGCGATCACGTCTTTCTTCTCGCGATCATGCACCGCAAGACAGCTCAAAACAATATGGCAGCGCCCGCAAGCAACCACATGGGTAAGTTGGCGACCCGCAACCATGCAGAAAATCTCGCGAACTTGCGGGAAAAAAACTTCCGCATCTTCGCGATATTTCCGCTTGTTTGCGATAATTTTAAACATTTTCGCGATAATTTGCGAAAGTTAATTTCGCAAATTCCGCCCACCCCTAGTTGAAGGCCCTTTGCAGAGCTGGAATGGTAACCTGTTACTTAATGCTAAATGTGAGTGTTAAATTGGTACTAATGGTGCAAAACCCCTCAATTGCCTCTTTCTGCACCTCTCTTGCCTCTTTCTGCACCTCTCTTGCCTCATTCTGCACTTCTCTTGCCTGTTTCAGCACCTTGCTTGCTCCTTTCTGCACTTCTGTTGCTTCTTTCTGCACCTCTCTTGCTTCTTTCTGTACTGCTTTTGCCTCTTTCTGCACCTCTGTTGCTTCTTTCTGCATGCCTGTTGCTTCTTTCTGCACTCCTCTTCCTTCTTTCTGCACCTCTCTTGCCAGTTTCTGCACCTCTCTTGCCTCTTTCTGTACTTCTCTTGCCTATTTCAGTCCTCACTTTCTTCTTTCTGCACTTCCATTGCTTCTTTCTGCACCTCTACTGCTTCTTTCTGTACCCCTTTTGCCTCTTACTGTACCTCTGTTGCTTCTTTCTGCATGCCTCTTGCTTCTTTCTGCACCCCACTTCCCTTTCTCTGCACTTCTCTTTCTGTACCTCTGTTGCCTGTTTCTGTACCTCTCTTGCCTCTTTCTGCACTTCTTTTGCCTCTTTCTGCACCCCTCTTGCCTCTTTCTTCACCCCTTATCTGCACCTCTCTTGCCCGTTTGTGCAACTCTCTTGCCTCTTACTGCAGTTCTTGTGCCTCCTTATGCACTTCTTTTGGCTCTTTCTATACACCTCTTGCCTGTTTCTGTACTTCACTTACCTTTTTCTGCACCTCACTTGCTTCTTTCTGCACCCCTCTCGCCTCTTTCTGCACCCCTATTGTCTCTTTCTGCACCCCTGTTCCCTATATTTTTACCTCTCCTGCCTGTTTCTGCATGTTTGTTGCCTCTTTCTGCACTTCTCGTGCCTCTTTCTGCACACCTGTTGCTTCTTTCTGCACTTCTTTTGCCTCTTTCTGTACCCCTTTTACTGCTTTCTGCACCTCTGTTGCTTCTTTCTGCACTTCTCCTTCTTCTTTCTGCACCTCTCTTGCTTCGTTCTGTACTCATTTTACATCTTTCAGCACCCTTCTTTCCTCTTTGTGTACCTCTCTTCCCTCTTTTTGTATCTCTCTCACCTCTTTCTCTACCTCACTTGCCTCTTTCTGCCCTTCCCTTGGTTTTTTCTACACCTCTGTTGCTTCTTTCAACAATTCTCTTGCTTCTTCTTGCACAGTTCTTGCCTGTTTTTGCTCCTCTCTTCCCTCTTTCTGCACCTCTCCTACTTCTTTCTGCTCCCGCCAAGCCATAGCAAACTGCAATGTCCCTGGGATCGGTACCCCAGGACGTTGCTGGACCTGAACCTGGGAGGCAGCGGTCCCCAGGGCCATTTACGGCTCATTGAGGGGGGCCACGCGGCCCCCTCCGACAGTGTTTGAGCCCCAGGGAGGTGGCTTTGTGTAGGGGCTTGAGCCCTCCCACACTTTACTTTTAACCCCTTCACTGCTAGGCCTTTCTCCCCCTGTGCTAAGTCTTTTTTTGGCTATTTGGGGTAGGTTGCGCTTATTCCCCTGTAACGTTTTGACCACATAAGGTATCCACGCCAAATTTGCGTCCTTTTCATCCAACATCATGGGAATTCTAAAAGTACCCAGAGTTTGTGGATTCTCCTGGTGGAGACCCAGAAATAAGCCAAAACATTTTGTTTTTGAAAAATGGGAAAAAAGGGCTACAGATGAAAGCGTGTGGTTCTTTCCCTGCAAATGGTATCAACAAAGGGGTTGTCGGACTGAAATCACAATTTCCCCAGCTTTCAGGGACAAGCAGACTTTTGTTAGAAAACGACATTTTTTACACAGTTTTGGCATTTTTCTGGGACATAGCCCGTTTTTGCTATTTTTTTGTACTTTCAACCTCCTTCCAGTTAATTGTAGAAATGGGTATAAAAGCAATAATGGATCCTGGAAAGCTATACATTTTAAAATAATAGACAAAATTCCTAATTCAGCAAGGGGTCATTTGTGTGGATCCTTCAAGGTTTATTTATAGAAACTAACAGTTGAATGTAGCAAAAATTGAAAATTACTTGAAAAAAACTGCCATTTGTGTCAACATTTTCACCTGTAACTTCTTCCAATTATGACAGCTGTTTGAAAGCAATATACCGTTACATCTGCTGGACCTTTCTGGCTGTGGGGATATATAGGACTTGTAGGTTCACCAAGAACCTGACAAACCCAGAGCCCATAACTGAGCACTCTCTTGCAATCTTTTTTTAATATGTACCGGGTATATAACAATTAAGTTGGGAAAATGTTTACATGGAAAAATCGGTATGAAAGACACCTATGTATTTCTGAACTTGGAACAAAATATACAGTTTAGAAGCAGTAGATACTTGCACATTTCCGAAATTGTGAGTACCCACACTAGCATGAGAATTATAGGTAATTTTTCAAAATGACTTCTTTTTTACACATTGTCTTTCATTTGGAAGGCATAAATACATTGAAAGTCAATAGGAAATAACAGTTGCTCTACAATTCTGTATTACCCTAAGTATCCCAATAAAAATGGTACCTCACTTGTGTGGGTAGGCCTCGTGCCCGGGACAGGAAACGTCTCGAAACCCAAGGTGGACACACTTTATTTTTACAGTGAAAACTGACCCTTTATTTGCAAGGTGCCTAGCTGTAGATTTTGAACCCTAGCTCTGTCGACACCTAGGGAAACCTAACAAACCTACACATTTTTAATAACTAGACACACAGGGGAATCCAGAATGGGGTGACTTAACTGTCTCTCACCATGTTCTATTACCCAGAATCCCTTGCAAACCAAATAATTTGTTTTGAAAAAACACATTTTCCTCACATGACATTTCTGAGGTGGAAAGTTCTGGAATCTGCGTGGATCCACAAAATTCCACCCACCCCGCGTTCCCCAAAGTCTTCCAAGAAAACTAGTACCTCACTTCTGTGGGTAGGCCTAGTGCCCGCGACAGGAAACGGCCCAAAACGCTACATGGAGATACCACATTTTCACATTGAAAACTGACCCTTTTCTTGCAAAGTGCCTAGCTGTGGATTTTGAACCCTAACACTACCGGCACCTAGGGAAACCTAGCAAACTTATACATTTTTGAAAACTAGACACCAAGGGGAATCCAGGATAAGGTGACTTGACAAGCTCTCATCAGGTTCTGTTACCCAGAATCCCTTGCAAAACTAAACATTTGTCCAAAAAAACCCATTTTCCTCACATTTCTGTGGTGGAAAGTTATGGATTCTGCATGGATCCACAAAAGTTCCGCAAAGTCTTCCAAGAAAAATGGTACCTCACTTGTGTGGGTAGGTCTAGTGCCCGTGACAGGAAATGGCCCAAAAAGCAACGTGGACACTCCAAATTTTCACAGTGAAAACCGACCCTTTTTTTGTTTTTTTTTAAACTCTGTTTATTGATGACAGGGCAAATAAAGTGGTTACAGACTCACGTCTCATCTCACATTGACATAAGCGTAACAACAATCTTTACAGTAAGTTTGGCAGAAAGTTACAAGCCACCATTTCTCACCCACCTCCCTCAATCAGAAGCCGTATCAGGTGCAGTCAGAGGCGGAGTACAAATGTTCCCTCTATACTTATTCTAGGCTCCCCATATTCTCTCCCACTTTTTGGGGCACCCTCAGCTTACATATGTCACCTTCTCAGCCACCATGGCCCCATCCATGTCTCTGCACCAGTCATGAAGTGTCGGAGAGGACTGTGATCCACAGAATTTGGCTATATTGCGTTTGGTGAACATCATCCCAAGTGTCGCCCAATCCTGTGATGCATGATTGAGATCCGTGGGTTCCCAAATATTTAACAGACATCTTTTGGGCTCTGGCAGGACTGAAACTCCACCCACTTGAGAAACAGTTTGCAGAACCGCTGCCCAGTAGTGCACTATTCGTGGGCACTGCCATATTGTATGGTAGAACGTACCCTCCGCCCCATAGTTCCTCAGGCAAAGCAAATTGTTGGCTCCCCTAATCTGTGTAGTGTCACTCTGGTATAGTACGTGCGATGTAGTATCTTCAGCTGCACCAGTCTTAGTCTGGAGGATATCGCTACTTCATGCGGGGAGGCAAGCGCCTCCTGCCAGTCTATGTGTCTGATTCCCCCAGTTTGTAGACCATGTTACACGTGGGGTGTCATGGGATCTGGTAGATTGTTAATGAGTCTGCGGTAAGTGAGAGAAGTTGCCTTCTTGTCCATGTAATCTGTCAATAACCTATCCTCAAGTGTGGTACCCGTTGGTATAGCTGCCATGAGTGCATGCCTGATCTGTGTGTATCTAATATTTCAGACGGCGCCAGTTCATATTGTTACTGAAGGTGGGCAAAGGTAACCACCTCACCCTTGACTCACAAATCACCCACCATAGATATCCTGATAGAGTCCCAGCGATGGAGACCGTTACTATTCCAGTGTCTTCCTAGTCGATGTGCTTCTCAGAGTGGGGTGAGCTGGGTTATAACTCCGTCCCAACCAAGTTTTTTAAGGGCCACGTACCAAACCTGGACTGTGTGCGCCGTGGGCCCAATTAGTGGGGTAGTCTGCTTTTTAGTGAATAGTGCCCTCATTATGCCCCCCTCCCCCATCCCATGTCTGTCCGCTCTAAACGCAGGATCTATTTGCGGGGCGTGTATCCATTGATTAAGTACCTTTAATTACGACGCCCAATAACATAGATGTATATTTGGAAGTGCTATGCCCCCATTGTACTAGCCCCTGACCAATTTATCCATGGCGATGCGTGCCAGTTTGTTCCGCCAGAGTAAATTAAAGACTTCCACCGCTATCGCCTTAAAGTAGCTTGGTGGAACAAGAAACGGGGTATTCTCCAGGGCATAAAGGAACCTGGGAAGCGCCATCATCTTAAACAGTGCCGCTTTCCCAAACAGTGTCAACGGCAGGGACTGCCAATGTATTGCATCACGTTTGAGACGTTCCAGGGATGGCATGAGTTTTTTGTATAAAGTGTTCCAACAGTGGGGTGATAAGGATCCCTAAATATTTAACCCTACCCTTTGCGATCTGTAAATTACACCCCGTCAGGAGTTGCGGTGGTGGGCCATGAAGTACATACATAATCGATTTGGTCCAATTGATGGTGTATCCAGAAACCTGACCATATAAGTCAAAGATATTCAGGAGCACAAGAATGGATTGTCTGGGAGATGCCATATACAACAACACATTATCGGCATATAAGGAGATGCGGTCCTCCCAACCCCCTGCCCAATGGAGCCCCCGGATAGTCAGTTCCCACCTAATCCATGCGGCCAGTGGCTCCAGAACAAGGGCAAACAGAAGCGGTGAGAGGGGGCACCCCTGATGCGTTCCATGCCCCAGCGGGAAGTCCTCCAAAATCTGGCCGTTTGCCATTACATGAGCCAGGGGCTGTGAGTACAGCAGGTGCACCCAGGCACAAAACATATGGGCAAACCCTAAATGTTTCAGGACTGTGAAGAGAAAGGGCCACTCAATAATATCAAAAGCCATACGAGCGTCTAGGGAGAGGATAACAGCTGATTCCTGAATAAATGGTATACGCGCCCTTATGCCATGTAAACGTCTCAGATTAAGGGTCGTACTCCTATTCGGCATGAAGCCGGATTGGTCCGGGTGTATTAGGGTGGTGAGATGGGGGGGTCAATCTAGCTGCCAGGAGTTTAGCAATAATTTCGCCTCTGCATTAATTAACGATATAGGTCGATATGAGGTACAGTCCTCGGCAGGCTTTCCTGGCTTATGAATCGTCACTATGGTGGCAGTATGCTGATCACCCAAGAGTTCTCCTGCCTCCAGGCTGGCCACATACATATTGAGAAGGTACGTGGTGATAGTATTAGCTGTTTTTTTGTAGAGTTCAATGGGTATGTCGTTAGGCCCTACCGCTTTCCCCGACTCCCATAGCTAATTGCAGTTCATTTGTGGTGAGGTCAGCTTCGCGAGTCCAGGCCGCCTCCGGCATCAGTATGGGCATTTTAATATCTTTAAGGAAAGCTTGTGCTTTCCCTGGGTAGAGAAATGGGGGACCCATGCAAGCCATACCTTGTTGGACTCCCCCAGGTGTCTAGTTTTCAGAAATGTGTGGGTTTGGTAGGTTTCCCTAGATGGTCACTGACCCCGGGGCCAAAAACCTATGGGACCCCCCTTGCAAAACCAGGTTGTTTTGTGATAGTTAATTTTGATGTTGCCTCAATAGGTTTTGGGCACTTGCCTGTTGTGGGTACTTGACCCACCCACACAAGTGAGGTCCCTTTTTTCTCAGAAGACTTTGGGGAATGGGGGTGGGTGGGATTTTGTGGATCCACACAGATTCCAGAACATTCCACCACAGAAATGTGAGTCAAATGCATTTTTTGTTTTTACACATTTTTTCAGGTTTTCAAGGGATTCTGGGTAACAGAACCTGGTGATAGCCAGACAAGTCACCCCATTCTGGATTCCCCCGTGTGTCTAGTTTAAAAAAATGTATATGTTTGCTAGGTTTCCCTATGTGCCGGCAGAGCTAGGGTTCAAAATCTACAGCTAGACACTTTGCAAAAAAGGGTCAGTTTTCACTGTGAAAATGTGGTGTGTCCACGTTGCATTTTGGGCCGTTTCCTGTCACGGGCTGTAGGCCTACCCACACACTGAAGACTTTGGGAAATTCAGGGTGGGTGGAATTTTGCAGATCCACACAGATTCCAGAACTTTCCACTATAGAAATGTGAGGAAAGTGTGTTTTTTTAAATACATTTTGAGGTTTGCAAGGGATTCTGGGTAACAAAACCTGGTGAGAGCCAGACAGTCACCCCATCCTGGATTCCTCTGGGTGTCTAGTTTTCAAAAATGTATAGGTTCACTAGGTTTCCCTTGGTGCCTGCAGAGCTAGGGTTCAAAATTTACAGCTAGGCACTTTGCAAAAAAGGGTCAGTTTTCACTGTGAAAATGAGGTGTGTCCACGTTGCGTTTTGGGCTCTTTCCTGTCGCGGGCCCTAGACCTACCCACAAAAGTGAGGTACAATTTTTCTCTGAAGACTTTGGGGAATGTGGGGGGGGTGGAATTTTGTGGATCCGTGCAGATTCCAGAACTTTCCACCACATAAATGTGAGGAAAACATGTTTTTTGGACAAAGTTTGAGGTTTGCAAGGGATTCTGGGTAACAGAACCTGGTGTGAGCCAGACCAGTCACCCATACTGTATTCTCCTTGGTGTATAGTTTTTAAAATTTTACAGGTTTGCTAGGTTTCCCTATGTGCCAGCTGCGCTAAGGCCCAAAATCCACAGGTAGGCACATTGCTAAAAAAAACTCTGTGCCTAGAGGGCTTTCTGCCGCCCTTGAGGGGAATCGAGGGGAGGGGGTTTGCCCTGATATGCCCTCAAGAGGGGCAGAAAGACTCTGGCTATTTTTTGTGGGGGTGTGGGCATTGGTATGCCCATTATGGGCAGCCCCCACCCCCACACATAAAAAAACCCACGTAATCGCTGGCGCCTAGTGGGATTCCTGCCCCTGCCGGGGCCAGATCAGGGGCCACTATCCCCATCTGCCCCCCCGGGGGACAGAAAAACTAGAATTTTTCTGGGGGGGTATTGTCATGCCCATTTTGGGGGGGGGCCTCGGGGGCTGAGGATCTCTTCCCCAGCTCCAGAGGCTTTAGGGGGGGAAAAGAAATCCATCTGGTTCTTGCACCAGAGGGATTTCCAGTGTCATGTGCCAGGATGGCCGGGAGCCGTTCGGCGCACACGAGCACTATTGCACACGACGGCTCCCAGCCGTTGTGCGCACAGAAGGGGTTAAATATAGCCCTGGGGAGGTGGCGGTCCCCGGGGCTGCATGGGGGAGCTGGAGCCCCGTTTTCAGAAAGTGGAGCACTCCCGATTTTTTTTAAATAATTGGAATCTAGTAACTTTATCTACAGTGCTACAGTGGTAGACAAGATGTCTATCATGTCAATGAATTACACGAACTGAATTCAAGTATTTGTACTTGACCACTATGAACTGTTGCTGTAAGCAGATGCTTCCAATTGGTCTATAAAGTACTCTAAATACATCTTATGGGGCCGAACTTTGGAGTCGTCGTTCCTGTAGTCAAGTAAGCAAAGTAGAGAACAGCGTCCTACAACAGATTTTGGGTCTCCCTTCTAGTTCCCCCTTAATCCCACTGTGGCTGGGAGTTAGTTATTAGACAAATTGGAGATGAGATCGGTCTAAGACCCCTAACCTTCTGGTGCAGATTGTGGGTGACCCCAGAATTGGCAGAATATCGGTAAGAAACAAAAGAGTTACTGGGTTTCCCGGGGGTAGAAAAAATTGCTTGGTTTGCACATATAAGGGAAGAGTGCAATAGGCTAGGTAAACTAAGTCTCAGGAGTAATCCCGAGGAAGCGTGCTCTGCAATCTCATGCGCTGAACTGGTGAAATTTCACCGAACACATAAACTGGCAGACATCCGTGGGAACCCGACTTCAGGTCATCTGACAGCCGAATTCCTCACAATAAAAGATGAGTACAAATTTGAGCCAATCCTGGATGACATTCTACATGTCTCAGCAATAAAACTATATGTCGTTTTGGCAGCCGAACATGGCGGACGTGTGCTGAGTGAGCTCCGTCCAGCCCACCGATCATTTGACAGTTATCCTACTTTCCCCGTGCTCGGCGATGATAATTTGAAGCTGCATTGTCCCTGCAATCGCCCCGAGAACTATTTGGGAGCCCGAGGACATCCTGAGGGGATCGAGTGCGTGGCGTTTGGGAGCAGCCTAGCTATGAGAGGTGGAGCCGGGGGGTCGCAGCTGGCTCCGCCGGAGCCGATCGGGAGACGCGCGGCCTACGGGGCCCGCCCATCGCCGCACGACAAAGTCGTCCAGCCTGGATGGTAGCGGAGGACGGGTAGGCCGGCGCGCGAGCTGGAAGTGGCCCTGAGATACGGCGGCTGGGTCCGGGACGCAGACAGAAGCGGGGCTTCGGCAGACGGATCGGGCCGCGCCAGTAAGGAGCCAGCGGGGAGTTGTGACTGGGCCCTGTGGTGGTTTGGGCGGCTGGCGGTGTTGGTGTTTGCCACTCCGGCTTGTAGGCCCGGGCCTGGAGGTGTGCCCCCCCTTGGGCACTGCTTCCACTGTGCGGGAGACCGGCGGTGCAGTCGGCCCGCGGGGGGGTAGCGATTGAGTGGCTCCACTTCCGTGCTTTTTGTCTGCCTCCCTGCCTGGGTCTGTCGGGGACAGTCAGGACTGTGAGCCAAGGTGTGGGCCCTCTCCCCCCTCCCCCCTCTCGGTACACCCTATTGTTGGGGGGTCGGCGGTGCGGTCGGCCTGCAGGAGGGGGGCAGTGGCTCCTTTCCCCCCACCTGGGCTAGGTGAGGGCTGGCACGAATCCCATATCGGCGGTCGGGTGGACCGCGTGGGACTAGCCTGCAGACTTGGGGGCACCCTCGACTTTATGGTGAACTGGTCGGGGATCGGTGGCTGAAGCGGGCCGCGGGGGCAGGGATCCAGCAGTTCGAGCTGGGCTGCGACTCCCCCCCCCGCGCTGAGCTATCCGAGGCTTCGGTGGAAGGAGGCCCTGTGTCCCCTAGTGTACGCTCCTCCCGAGTGTCTACTGGATGTGGGGGACTGGAGGCGACGTAGAGACGAACGGGGGGACTGCGGATTGACCTGCTACGCGTGATCTCTATCCTCCCTGGAGTGGTGTGGCGTGGGATCCTGTTGGGCCCCAGGGACTGACGATAGTGCACCGCACGGCAGGAGTATCGGCGCGCCTCATCCCTCTGAATATAGAGTCCGGGCATTGGCAGTGGCTCCACAGACATATATAAGTCGGGGGTCCCTGGAGAGGTGGGGCCCTACAGAGAGCTGATAGGTGGGGGGGTGCTGAAGAGGCTGTGGGTGGGCTCCCATTCGGAGGCAGGGTCGGACCGCGGGTGCTAGTGGTGTTTGCGCCTGTGCCCTGCCTGGCTCTCCCTGGTACTGCACAGGGCCTCGAGAGCAATCATGACAAGAGTCAAAGGGGGGGGCGGATCGAGCAAGCAAGGCCCTATTGACAAGTTCACGGGTCCGGGGGCGGTGGCAGGGGCCTCCGATGGCTCACCGGGGTCTGTACCAGACAATGCAGCCCTCCTGGCGGCCATCACCCAGTCAAGGGATATGCTGGACGCGAAAATTGGGGCAGTTGGAGCGGACATCATGTTGTTGAGGCAGGATCTGCGCTCGGCGGTGACTCATATTACGGAGGCTGAATCCCAGATCTCAGGGGTGGAGGATGACGTTACAACTTTGAAGCAGAAGGTCGCAAAACTGGAGACGGTCCAGAAGGGTCTTGCACTTCGTGTGGAGGACGCGGAAGGGAGGGCACGACGCAACAACCTTCGGTTTGTTGGCTTTCCGGAGGGTTGTGAAGAGGGCAATACAGAACGATTTCTGACGCAATGGCTGGAGAGCTGGCTTCCTCCTGAGGCCCTGTCCCAGTGTTTTGTGGTGGAGCGGGCTCACAGAGCGCTAGTGCAGAAGCCCCCGGTGGGGGCTCGTCCGCGGCCCATCATCGCCAAGTTATTAAATTACCTAGACCGGGACGCTATCCTGAAGCAAGCTAGGGCGAAGGAATCCTTGCACTATAATAATGCCCGCATCCTTATATTTCCGGATTACACGAGTCTGGTTCAGCAGCAGCGTCAATCTTTCACTGCAGCGAAGGACCGCCTGCGAGACCTTAAACTCCCATATGCCCTGCTCTACCCGGCGCGCCTCAGGGTGGTATTCCGCTCCCGCACCCATTTCTTCGACACCCCGGAGGAGGTGTTTAGGTGGACAGATGAGACGGTGCGAGTAAGGCCTCATACCCCGCCAGGAGGGGAGTCCGACTCGTCATCGAGCGGGAAGGCTAGGAAGGGCCCCCGGGGACTACACCAGAAAAGCAACAGAAGATCTAGATCCCGGAGGCGCTCCCAGTCCTGCGGCGTCTCCTCTCAGGGGGGCTCTGTCTCGGGGCGCCAGTCTCTTGAACCCTAATATAGGATGTTGATGGGGCATTGCAGGGTTGATGTAGCTGTTAACTTGGGGGGAGCTACGATGTGGGTGGGTCTCTCAGCCGCGTCAGTGGGGGTGGGGGACTTACCTAGAAGATATGGGCTGTGAGTTGGGGATCCATTGCTCGGGGCAGGCTTCATCCCCCTGTTGGGGATGGGGCCCGGTCCCGCCGCGACAGATACTTCAGTGTTCTTTGAGGTATGGGGTGGGGGGATTGTTGGGGAGGGGTTGTTTCAGTTCTCAGATCGCACTTCTGCTGGACACTTGTACTGTTACACCTTAGATCCTGAACCCGTTTCCGAGCCCGTATACGTCAGCACACCCGTGGGAAGGGGGAGGAGGTTGTGTGCACTTGTAGATGTCACCTGATGAGAGAGGCGTATATCTAGCGCTCCTCTGCCTGCTACCGGTGCTTGACAATCCCTCCTTTGGATGGACCACGCCTCCCTGCAGCTGCTTCGGCAATCTCCCTAGTTTGGATGTTCGTCGTGTAGCGCGTTGCTACTTGAATCGTGCCTGTCCCGTGTTTGGGAAGTTTCCGGACTGCATTGCTTATCCTCGGTACTCTGGTGTCTTTCTCCAGCGGCACCAGCGCGTGGTTTACGTCCTTTCCTCCGTGTTCTTGGACGAGTCAGACGCCCGGCGGTAGATTGCCTTTCCCGCCTCCTCTCGACCTAGTTCAGTCCACTTTTTGCCAACACCCTCGTCTTCTCCAAAGACGTCCGTTTCTGCTCTCTGAACTACCCTACGTGTTGAGAGAGTTCTCAGTGGGTGCCTGGCTAATTTCTTCACCCTCTTGTCACGTTTCAATCCAGCTGTCAGTACTGAGCCAGTTTTTACTTTCGTTGGATACAGTTCACCTATCGACAAGGTCTTGTGCCTGGTGCTTTATTTCATGGTGCGTGAGAGGCTCGTGTGAAGTACTTCACGAACGTCCTGGAAGACATCGTACAGAGACACAGACACCAACGCCATTCCCATTCTGTTTGGACTCCGTGGCCCGTGAGTTCAGGCCGTTGTCTCAGTGCTTCTGGACTGCTAATTGCACCTCTGCCCGCCATACCTCCCCGGTGAGTCTACGAGAGCACACAGCCTGGGAAAGGGTTTTGTTAGTATAGGGGCGAGTAAGGTACTAGGGGGAGGGGGAAAGTATACACTTGTGCCATACACGTACACCCTCATTTACTTACTGTTCCTCTCTCTTTTTCTGTAGGAACTCTTCACTCCTGAAACCCTGATTCATATTCGCACCCCGCTTTCATTTGATGGTCCACACTGGCTCTTCTCTCATCTGGTTTGGTTGCAAATACAAACTAGGTGGTGCCCTAGGGGGAGAGTAGAGAAATATCTTCGCTCCCGAGGTTGGAACCTCTGCCTGGAACCTTGAGTCCTGACATGTACCTTGCCATTGCAATCCTAGGCTGGCTGGGCTGGGACATAAGCCTTATCATGACAGGAACGCCACAGGGTAGCCACTTAAACCCGGGCTGTCTCTGTATTATTAGTTGGAACGTGCGGGGGGCTCTGGACAAAATCAAGCATGGGGCGATACTTCAACAGGCGAAGAGGGCAGGGGCGGATGTCCTAATGCTACAGGAAACGCACCTGTTGGGTACAAAGGCCCAATACCTACAGCAGTATGGCTTTCAGCAGGTATATCACGCTGGCTTCACAAGGGTATCGAGAGGAGTGGTGATCTTGATACATCGTAGGGTTCCATATGTACACATACGACAGTGGGTTGATCCACAGGGGCGGTATCTATTTATCAGGGGCAGAATTGGGGAGGGTTTCCTAACCCTGGGCAGTGTATATGCTCCCCCTCCGTTACAGTGGAACCTGGTAGAGAAACTGCTCACCTTGTGCGCAGATATGCCGGATGGAGTATCCGTAGTGGGTGGGGATTGGAACGACGTGATGGATCTGACTGAAGATAGGACTAGAATTGGGGGTAACCCGGGGAGTAGTATTCCCACGAAACTACACTCGCTAGTTATGGGAATGGATTGGATAGATGTATGGAGGCAAAAACATGGCGATCGGCGGGGATACACATATCTCTGGGCGGTTCATCACTCACTATCTAGGATTGACTATGTCTTTGTTCCTCGGGCGGATGAGGGTAGGGTGGTGGCAGCAGAAATTATGCCTCGCGGCCTTTCGGATCACTCTCCGGTATCCATTGAGATATGTATCGGTAGGGGGAAGCAACAGTTTCGTTGGAGATTCTCCACTTGGCACCTGCAAAATGCAGAGTATGGGTCCCATATGAGTGAGGCGATTGCTCGGTATCTGTCGGATAACGAGGGATCGGTCACTAGTGCTGCGAGTTTGTGGGAAGCAATGAAGCCCACCTTGCGTGGAGTCGATATATCTTGGTGTGTGGCAGCTCGTAGGAAGCGCAGGCAGGAACTGGTTCAGGCAGAGGCGAAAGTGGAGGCACTTGAACGTCAGTGCCAAGGGGCTTGGAGGGATCAGAACGTGCGGCAATTGCTCTATGCCCAACAGGCCTCGGCTGCCCTTTTGTTGGATGAGGCGCATCAGGTCTGGCTGGCGACGCATAGCCGAGTATATCAATGGGGGGACAAGTCTAGTAAAATGCTGCACCATCTCTGCCAGGGTACCTTCCATGCCCAGGATCTACCGGGTATACGGGACTCGGCTGGGATGCCGATTACGGATCCCCCGGCCTTAGCTGAGAGCTTTGCCGTCTATTTTGCAGAATTATATGCCCCGCGGGAATGTCTACCGGGAGCCACCATAGATAAGTTCCTTGCGGACTTGCCTCCCCTAGGGGTGTCAGATGAGGTGAGGGACCAGTTGGAGGCCCCTTTGACAGATGAGGAGCTGGGCGTGGCACTGGGGGAGCTCAACTCGGGTAAGGCACCGTGACCCAATGGGTTTCCTAGCAAATTCTTTCGCCGTTACAATACGCAAGTGGCCCCGTATTACCGAGCAGTGGTGGAGGAGGCCCGGGAAAGGGGGGTGCTCCCGGCGGATTGGAGGCATGCGGAAGTGGTGGTATTTCATAAGCCAGGTCGGCCTCCGGATCAGCATACCTCCTATCGCCCCATATCCCTATTAAATGTGGAGGCTAAAATATTGGCGAAGGCATTGGCAAATCGTCTTTTGCCTCATATCACTGCCTTAGTGCACCCGGATCAGGCAGGATTTATGCCCCAGCGGACGACCAGACACAACATACGGAGGGCGCATGTGGCAGTGGCAGCTATACAGACGACGGGAGAGCCGGCGGCTTTGCTACTGGCAGATATGGACAGGGCGTTTGATTCCCTCAGCTGGGTTTACCTCTTCGCATTGCTACGTAGAATCAATCTTGGTCCCCGCTTTCTCTCGTACATAACGCTCCTCTACACGGAGCTCACGGCGGCGGTTCGGGTGGCTGGTGTGTCCTCCCTCACCTTCTCCTTGGGGCGGGGTATGAGGCAGGGATGCCCCCTGTCTCTGTACCTTTTCGCTCTGGCCATGGAGCCATTGGCAAGGTGGGTACGCATTGATGCGCAGGTCCGGGCATTTGAGTGGACCCTGGGTCTGTCCGATCGGATCGCGCTATATGCAGATTTTTTCTTACGGATGTGGACAGGACGGGGCCGCGGCTTCTGCGCATCATGCTAATTTTTTGGGAAACGTCGGGCTTGCATATGAACCCTCGCAAGTCCACGTTGTGGGCGCTGGGAGAGCATACGAGAGTGGGTGCGTGGGCTTCCTCAGTTCAGTTGGTGGTGGGGGGTCTGAAGTACCTGGGGGTGTTTCTGTCGGATGTGCCGGCAGTATCCTGGGAGCGGAATGTTGTTCCGGTGTGGGAGCGAGTCCGCTAAGACATTAAATCTTGGTCTAGCATGCCCCTGACTCTGTTTGGGAGATCAGCAATATTTAAGATGGTGGCGCTCCCTCGGCTCCTCTATCAGCTACAGAATCACCCATACCGGATCAAGCCCGGTTGGTTTAGACTGGTGAATTTGGTGCTCAGGCAATTCTTGTGGGAAGGGGGCAGGGTGCGCGTGGCTATACGAACGTGCTTCCTGTCCACACATTGTGGAGGGCTGGTGACCTCGGACATCCTATCATACTACCAAGCATCGCATCTGCTAGTTACTAATGAATGGTGGTACAGGGACAGGGGAGATCCAGCGTATGCGCTGGAGCGGCAACTTATGGGGCGTCTGTTCTGCTTGGGTCTTCGGATCAGATAGAACCCGCTCAGCAGAGCCTCTCTAACCCAGCCAGAACGTTACCCCCTCCCTAGGGCCTATTCACAACAAGTAACCACGTGTATATACCACCTAAGGACAGGAAATTCCTACTATATATATATATATATATATATATATATATCAAGACCTCTTATAATACAAGTGGCGGCCTCGCGATCCCAGACGGACCCAGGACTTCCTACCCAGACGGCAGCCTCAGCCTCGCGGTCCCAAACGGACCCAGGACTTCCTACCCAGACGGCAGCCTCAGCCTCGCGGTCCCAAACGGACCCAGGACTTCCTACCCAGACGGCAGCCTCAGCCTCACGGTCCCAAACGGACCCAGGACTTCCTACCCAGACGGCAGCCTCAGCCTCGCGGTCCCAAACGGACCCAGGACTTCCTACCCAGACGGCAGCCTCAGCCTCGCGGTCCCAAACGGACCCAGGACTTCCTACCCAGACGGCAGCCTCAGCCTCGCGGTCCCAAACGGACCCAGGACTTCCTACCCAGACGGCAGCCTCAGCCTCGCGGTCCCAAACGGACCCAGGACTTCCTACCCAGACGGCAGCCTCAGCCTCGCGGTCCCAAACGGACCCAGGACTTCCTACCCAGACGGCAGCCTCAGCCTCGCGGTCCCAAACGGACCCAGGACTTCCTACCCAGACGGCAGCCTCAGCCTCGCGGTCCCAAACGGACCCAGGACTTCCTACCCAGACGGCAGCCTCAGCACAAGTTCATCCTATGATTACCATAACATACAACTATTTATCAGATCACACAAGAACTGCCAGTTTGAGCACAACCTGTTCTCTGGTTCGAGGGGCTCCTCTCTCCCTTATTCAGTTACCACTTACCTGATCAGGGTTAACATCTGTTCATGTCAAGTCACAGCTGACTAGAAGAATAGGCTACCCTCTTATACAAGAACACGCAGCACATGTTGATTCACTACAAACTGGATACTTTATTACTCATTACACATACAATCACATAACATTACGATATAACACATAACCTGCAAGGAAAAGTGTAAGATTAAGTTGTACACTCTAATAAGAAAGGGTCGACATCACCTTAGTAGTATGTAGCCTGCACTCAGTGGTCATCTAGGCTCCCTTCTCGTCTGTGCCTCGGCTCGCCTGGAATCACCCTTCTCCGAGTCACTGGGACCTCTTCCTTATCGGCTACTCTCTCCTCTCTGGCTATTCTGTTAGGAAAGCATCTGTCTCTCGGTTCTTCTCCGCCTTCAAGATGGCGTCTGTCTTCCCTGGAATAAGTAGTAGCTCTACTGCTAACGGCTAGATGCCGCCTACGGACTGAACATGTAACTGCCTCAGACTTTCACTAATATAGAGGTGCATTTCCTCATGGAAAATTCCGGCCCGTAACCTGCCGCCCACCAAATTCTTGTACCTCCCCGTACCAAGGACACGTTCCCAGCCGGCCGGCCTGATGTAATGTCTTCGGCATGAAGAAAAATACAATCCTTCGATAAGGGCCGGCCTGAACCGGTTCTCTCCAAGCGAATAACACCTCATAACTAAAACATAACTCTTGACCTAGAAGAATCCCAAGCTGCCGGAGCAGAAAGAAAGATGGAGTCTCTCCCGTTTGAGGCCTACCAGGCCTGAATTCAGCACGGCTCCATGAAATACCCTCACTACAGGACAGGTTATCCCTAATACTAACGAATCTATCCCCTAGGATATGTGTGCAAGCCCTGATCTATGGGGAAGAACACAGGATCATGTCGAAGTGCCTAGTAAATAGGCTCCATTCACTACTCTAACCCTTAGACTTGGATGGTAAGAGACTGAAGTCACACTAGTCACCCTTTAACACAAAAAGGCCGGGAAAATCGAGCAGTACATTTCACCCTTGACTTCAGTCTATTATACATTCATTAAACAGAACTAACATCGGTGGAAGAATAATATGAAACAAAACTAACTGATCTATGTCTAGTACCAAGTGTGCAGAATTGAAGTAGTGAAGGAATACACTGAATAAAGCAACAGATAGAAATCAAAACAGCGATAGTAATCAGAATACCTCCTAATATTTGACGTAACATATGTAAATCAGGTAACCAATTAAAGAGCCAGTCAAACCAGCCCTGGTCAATGTGTTTTCTAACTTCTTCCGTCAAGTCATGTAACTTGTCAATATGAGCGCGAATGGATTGTGTATGATCAGACAAGTTAAAACAACAAAGACCCTCAAAATCAGAACAATCGTGTCCATGTTTAAGCAAAAGATAATCAATGGCCGCTCTATTTTGCAAGATAGCTCTACGTTCACCCTGGGCGTCCAATAGCATGTCAGACAGGATTGTAGAAGTATGATTGATGGATTTTACCATCCAGCAGGCCATTTTCCCAATAGATTTGGCATTATAAACTGCCAAAGCAGGAACACCAATAATTGAAATAGCCAGGCTAAGGTATTCAGACTTGGAATATAAATGCAAAGACGAGTCACAATCCTCCTGTAACATCATTGCATCTCGAATCACACGAGAATTGGCATTCGGATGTGACGAGAACATCAGTAAACTGAGTCTCGTAATGGCACAAGGGCCTCCAGAAATATTTGCGGGGACATATGGCCAGGAAGTATTACCACATGAGAAAAGCCATCCGGCAGGTAGTAACATTGTGCGATAATGACTGGGGGTAACTACCAAACTCTTGCAAGTCATATTGTTCTGGACAGAAGCACATGTTTTCGGTGTCCTTTGAAAGCACAAAGTTCGCTCATGAAGGGTAAAGGAAGTAGCACCTTTCAATTTTAGACACAGACATTCAGAAATTGCACTAGGATTACACGTAAGGAAAAAACACAAATCTCCTTGTGTGATATTATAGGTAACTATTTGGGACTGGATGGGGGGTATCTGGTCTGGTATTTCAGTACACAAGGGGCAATACATATGGGTAGCAAAATCGCCCAGAAGAACATTGGGGCGAGCCTTTGAAATATTGAAAATATGAGTCAAAGTTTCTAGCGAAGCAGGGACAGCAACCAGACAGGTTGCCAAGATGTCGTGCACAGATCTCATCGGTGTCAAACAGAAGTGAGGGGCATCAGTCACCCTTTTTGCCAGTAAGGTCCAAAAGTTCGATGACGAATCCCACGCAGCGAAGGAGCGCAACACTCGGGTGCGTAAATCATCCCGGGTTGACGGGATCCCTCCTCTCTCGTCGAACCAACCCGAAAATAGTCCGGCGCCGACACATCCTGCAGCAACAGTCCAGAGAATGATCTGAAAGAGAATCAAATACAGGCATTATTCATTCTCGTAAGTAACATTTGTCAGCTGGGACCGCTTCCCAGCTATCTTTCCCTGGTCTCATAACTAAAATGGTATTGTCGTGACCGGTGGCAATGACCTCTGCTTGTTCAGGGGGATTCTTAGGCGACTGCACCCAAACCCTGGCCCCAGGGTTATCTGTGGAGCCAAAACCTTTCTGGCCTCATACAGTTAGCAACGTTGGGGCAGTGCCTTTTGTGATCTCACCACTGAAAACAGGCATTATTAGCAATTGAGCCACTCGGTCAGTCTGATGTATCAGTAAGTCAACCTCACTGCTATTCAGCAGGAGCACCTTAATCTCTCCCTGATAATCACTGTCAATGATTCCTCCAAGCACCTGAATGCCTTTTACAGCCAGCCCTGATCTAGGGGCGATTAATCCGAAATTCCCGGCTGGTATATGAACACCAACACCGGTTGCAATGATGACCCGATCTTTACTTTTTATAACGGTGTCATCCATGGCATGCAAGTCTAAACCTGCCGACCCTGGGGTCGCTCTACATGGAGCCAAAGCTCCGGGAGTAATTTCCCAGTACATCACAGTCTCTCTGATTTCATTAGGTTGAGCATTAACGTTCGGAGGAAACAAACGCATAAGTGGAGATTCAGCATTGAGAAAAGGACGGTTATTCAAAATCAATTGCGCTTGGGGCAAAAAGTCTCGCCAATTCTTATACTTGTCATCTGTTAATTTGTGCAGTTGGTCCTTCAGCAAGCCATTCAACCTCTCCACAAGACCCGAGGCCTGTGGATAATACGGTATATGGAACACCCATTCAATATTGTTTTCCACACAGAATTCCTGTACCAATCTTCCACGAAAATGGGATGCATTATCAGATTGAATTTGGAATGGCACACCATAATACATCATAATCAATTCCAAGGTTTTAATGGTATTCAATTGGGTAGCTTGCTTACAGGGAAGGGCCACCAACAGGCCACTGTACGTGTCAACAATAGTGCAAACATATTGACAATTCCTACTCATAGGAAGTGGACCGATGTAATCAATCTGCCAAATTTGAGCGGGCAGTTTCCCGCGATGTAAATGACCTTTAACAATTTGGGGCACTTTGCGCTGTCTGATATGCTGACAAACGGGACAATGTAAAATAACATTTTTGATTAAATCTAGGGGAATATAAATTCCTCGATCAGCAGCCCACCTGCTAGTGGCTTTCTCTCCAAAATGTCCTGCCTTCTGGTGGGCCCATTTCGCCAATCCCGCAATATCAGAATCTTGCCTGTCCACCACTGCCTCAGCAATTTTAGATTTCTCATCTGTAATGTTATGAAAAAATTTGTCAAGAGAATCTATCGGGGTGTGAGCATCCACATGGAAGATTGTAACAGTACTCTGTGGGAGCATCTCCCAAATCTCCTGCCATAATTCTTTTCCCCACAATTCTTTTGAATGCAATTTCCAATTATGGGAATGCCAAGTCGGTAACCAAACTGCCAGTCCATTGGCAGTAGACCAAGAATCGGTGAAAATATGACATGTGCCAGGTAACTCTTGTTTCAAAACTTGATAAACAGCATAAAGTTCAGCAAATTGACTGCTCTTACCTTCACCAGTTGTGCTCAGCAGTTTTTGTGTGATCGGATTATAGGACACCGCCTTCCAGTGCCGTTTCGTCCCTATGAACCTTGCTGAACCATCCGTAAACCAGACATGGTTTCTGTCCTCTGCGGACAAATCATCAAAAGGTCTACCCCACTTGACAGGAGACTCCTGTACTAAAGGTACGGAACATTCACTCTCAGTCTCAGTCGATGGCGCTCGCGCCACCTGCTCATGTAAAGATGCAACTCCTTTTTGTCCCACACGCGCCCTGTCTTGTATATACCATTTCCATTTAATCACACTTGCCTCTTGAGCATGTCCAATTCGGTGAGTTTTCGGCGAACTCATAACCCACTGCATGATAGGAATTTCAGGTCGCAAAACTATATCATGTCCCAAAGTCAATTGCTCGGTATCCACCAGAGCCCAATAACATGCAAGTAACTGTTTTTCAAAAGGTGTATAACGCTCACCAGCATCAGGTAACTATTTGGTCCAGAAACCTAACGGTACTCTACTCCTGCCTTGCTTCTGCCACAAACTCCAATTCGCATAAAGGCCCTGTACAGACACATTTAAATCCACATCACCATCACGTACGGGCCATAAATCCAAAGCATGCTGAATTGCCTCTTTTGCTAGGTTGAACGCATCTTGCTGTGGTTTATCCCATTCAAATGCATTCTTTTTACGAGTGACACGGTACAAGGGGGCTAATATTTGACTCAAATGAGGAATATGCTGACGCCAAAAACCAAACAAACCAATGAAGCTTTGGGCTTCTTTCCTATTCCTCGGAACTGCAAAATCAAGAATTTTCTGTTTAACCTGAGGGATCACTTCACGGTGCCCTTCATGCCAATTAATACCCAAAAATTTTACAGCCTGGGACGGGCCTTGTAATTTATCCGGGTTGATTTCCCAACCTTTCTCACGCAGGCACTCAATGACTCTGTCCAATTGGGTCTGAACTTCCTCTTGTGTTTCGCCTTGGATCAAAACATCATCTAAATGCAAAGTCATTCCTTTCAAAATATCAATTCCAATTATGAATTCTAAGAGTGGCACCACTAGTACAGAGTATTCTTTTCTAGGGATTCTACCTATTCTCATTTCAAGTAAAGTTTGAACTGCAGGAGTTTCCTTTCCACCTAATCCGGTAATTGTAAAAGGCTGACCTGTAAACTTCTTTGATTTTCCATGAATAAGAGTGGCCTCCGCTCCTGTATCTACCAATGCTCGGGCCCTTTGGATATTACGATGTCTCCAATAAATATCAATATCTACATAGGGTCTATTATCTCTGTGAGCCCATCTGTGTACTGGAGCTTGACCTATTTCCTAGTCATGCTTACTGCATTCTGTGTACCAGGATAAATCAGGATAAAGACTTTCACGTTTCTTAGGTATCGGTACCTCCTGTTCATATCCATTCCCAGTACGAAATGGATTCGTGTCTTCTGCATTGTACTGCGGGTTTCGATCGGCCAAACTATGACGATCCTCTCTCCTCCTCAACTCAGGGGATTGATCCCTATCATCTCTACGTCTGCTGTAAACATAATCATTTCTCCCCCTTTCTCTTACCTCCTCTCTCTCTCCGTCTCTCTCACGACGGGGGGACATATCACGTGCATAACGTCGATCATCACGACGAACAGAGCGCCCACGGCGGTCGTCATCACCGCTACCGTCAGAACCACCACGATCACACTCAGTCGTCCGAACACGCCGGGCACCCTCCTTCCGATCCAAGCCACGTTTGCGAAACAACTCCCACAAACGAGCAGTAGTCTCACCGTCAATGTCCTCCCTCCGCACACCATCGGCCAGAAGACCAGAAAAGATATCACGTCTAGTAAGTTTATTGTCACCAGGAGTACGAGTGTCAGGCCGGGACTGACGTTCAGGTTTAAACCACTCACCCAACTCACCGAGTTGGCGTACCGATTCCAGTACCGTAGATAACACGTTACCAGTCTGATTAATCAATAAAGTCATCATGACCTGCTTATAAGCAACAGGGGAAGAACGAATGATACGATTCCGCACAGAAGATGTCAACAAACCATCAAGCAACCTGTCAGCAGTACCCAGAAAAATTGCCGTTTTCATCACCTCCTCCTTGAGACGTTGTGCAGCGTCGCGCAAAGTATACCACGGTTTGTCATTCACAGGCCAATCAGACTCAGTAGGATACTTTTGATTACAACCCTCAGTCGCCAATTGAAGTAAAGAAATTTGACCACCACCATTATAGTTACGAAAATGATCCTGTACAGTAGAATCCGAACTCAAGGAACAAAACTTCAAACAATCGCCATTATCTAACATAATGCCAGCAGCGCCCAGTTCATAAAGGCGCACCATCCATGTGAGCAAGGTCTCACCAGCTCGCTGCCGAAATCGCTGCAAAATATCACTAATTTCTTGTTGAGTAAAGTCCTCTAAAGAGTCTAAAGAAACACCCTGCGGAGCAGCGGGAGACTGCTGCAACTTCCGACGAAAAACTGGATGCGCCGAGACCGCGGGATGAGCATCACAAGGAGCTCGACCAGTACACGTAGAGGAACAATCAGTGGAAGAAGCATCGACCCCGCTCGAAGGACGAGCGCAATCACGGGGTGCACCATCAGAGGCGCAAGAAGCAGATTTACAAGCACGGCCGGAGCGAGAGGACTCGCGCTTGGCAGACTCCTCACCCGAGGAAGGAGAATCACTCGAGTTCCAGATATTACCATCCCATTCATCAGGATTCCAATCCAGTCCGGCTTTCGCCACGACCAGACGCACCTTCCGCGTCGAAACCCGACCACGCCGATTCTTGTATTTATAACAAGCAATTCGCACAGCCGCTCTCTCGGCAATAGTTTGGTACGTCTCAAGTTTGTCAGCAAGCAACTTATTTTGACACCGTAACAAAGTATGAGCATTCTGAATCTCAACAAAGTTCGCTTCCAAATCCTTATGCAAGTTCTGCAACTTCAACAACCTCTCATGGAGAAGCCTGTACGCAGACAGAACAATCCAACCTCTGCGCCCTAAAATGGGAAGCTCATCACCCTTAGATACCGGCGCCTTCTGTAAGCAAGTAATCACATTAGCCGGCTCCGCCAGCTCCAAAAAAGAATTCCAATTCTCACTCAAACCAGTAGAATCAGCCCACTCACGGGCTAAGGCTTCATAAGGCGTTGAATCCCATCCGGGAATATCAACGGGCAACTTAAAAGTAGATTTAGATTTTCTAGAAAACATCGTGAAAAAGAAAGAAGAAAAGAAAGAAAAAGAAAAGAAAGAAGAAGAAAAGCTAGACACACAAGTATACCACAAAGAATATACAAACAAAACCACGCACACGCTGAAAGCAAACACGATACAACACGACGCACACAGGTTTCGAAAACGGTTCGTGACGCCAAATATTCTGCTTGGGTCTTCGGATCAGATAGAACCCGCTCAGCAGAGCCTCTCTAACCCAGCCAGAACGTTACCCCCTCCCTAGGGCCTATTCACAACAAGTAACCACGTGTATATACCACCTAAGGACAGGAAATTCCTACTATATATATATATATATATATATATCAAGACCTCTTATAATACAAGTGGCGGCCTCGCGATCCCAGACGGACCCAGGACTTCCTACCCAGACGGCAGCCTCAGCCTCGCGGTCCCAAACGGACCCAGGACTTCCTACCCAGACGGCAGCTTCAGCCTCGCGGTCCCAAACGGACCCAGGACTTCCTACCCAGACGGCAGCCTCAGCCTCGCGGTCCCAAACGGACCCAGGACTTCCTACCCAGACGGCAGCCTCAGCCTCGCGGTCCCAAACGGACCCAGGACTTCCTACCCAGACGGCAGCCTCAGCCTCGCGGTCCCAAACGGACCCAGGACTTCCTACCCAGACGGCAGCCTCAGCCTCGCGGTCCCAAACGGACCCAGGACTTCCTACCCAGACGGCAGCCTCAGCCTCGCGGTCCCAAACGGACCCAGGACTTCCTACCCAGACGGCAGCCTCAGCACAAGTTCATCCTATGATTACCATAACATACAACTATTTATCAGATCACACAAGAACTGCCAGTTTGAGCACAACCTGTTCTCTGGTTCGAGGGGCTCCTCTCTCCCTTATTCAGTTACCACTTACCTGATCAGGGTTAACATCTGTTCATGTCAAGTCACAGCTGACTAGAAGAATAGGCTACCCTCTTATACAAGAACACGCAGCACATGTTGATTCACTACAAACTGGATACTTTATTACTCATTACACATACAATCACATAACATTACGATATAACACATAACCTGCAAGGAAAAGTGTAAGATTAAGTTGTACACTCTAATAAGAAAGGGTCGACATCACCTTAGTAGTATGTAGCCTGCACTCAGTGGTCATCTAGGCTCCCTTCTCGTCTGTGCCTCGGCTCGCCTGGAATCACCCTTCTCCGAGTCACTGGGACCTCTTCCTTATCGGCTACTCTCTCCTCTCTGGCTATTCTGTTAGGAAAGCATCTGTCTCTCGGTTCTTCTCCGCCTTCAAGATGGCGTCTGTCTTCCCTGGAATAAGTAGTAGCTCTACTGCTAACGGCTAGATGCCGCCTACGGACTGAACATGTAACTGCCTCAGACTTTCACTAATATAGAGGTGCATTTCCTCATGGAAAATTCCGGCCCGTAACCTGCCGCCCACCAAATTCTTGTACCTCCCCGTACCAAGGACACGTTCCCAGCCGGCCGGCCTGATGTAATGTCTTCGGCATGAAGAAAAATACAATCCTTCGATAAGGGCCGGCCTGAACCGGTTCTCTCCAAGCGAATAACACCTCATAACTAAAACATAACTCTTGACCTAGAAGAATCCCAAGCTGCCGGAGCAGAAAGAAAGATGGAGTCTCTCCCGTTTGAGGCCTACCAGGCCTGAATTCAGCACGGCTCCATGAAATACCCTCACTACAGGACAGGTTATCCCTAATACTAACGAATCTATCCCCTAGGATATGTGTGCAAGCCCTGATCTATGGGGAAGAACACAGGATCATGTCGAAGTGCCTAGTAAATAGGCTCCATTCACTACTCTAACCCTTAGACTTGGATGGTAAGAGACTGAAGTCACACTAGTCACCCTTTAACACAAAAAGGCCGGGAAAATCGAGCAGTACAGCGTCACACACTGCATACGCTCCTATACTCGGTGTCGTTGAGAGGTGCGCTGCCACCAGTCACACGGATAGTGTTTCAGATCTGGAGGCAGGCTTTGCGCCACATGGGATGGTGGCATACCTTGACTCGGGAGACCCCCCTGTGGCATAATGGGCGCCTGCCCCAATTGGTGGCACTACAGGGATTCAAGGGATGGGACGATATTGGCATTTCAACACTGGGCGATGTATTAAGGGGTACGATGCTTAAATCCTTTCAGGATTTACAGAGGGAGTTCCATATGCCACGGGAGCAATTTTTTACATATCTCCAGCTCCGGCACGCCCTATCATCCACCTTGGTGGGCCTGGAGTCACTTCCGGACTTTAGCCCACTGGAGGCGAAAGTCTTCATGGGGGACCTAAAGGATAAAAAGATCTCCAAGATATATCAATCCCTGGTCATACACAGCTCCTCCACACTGAGCAAACTTCGGGGGGATTGGGAGGCAGATGTGGGCGCCCTAGAGGAGGAGGACTGGAGGGAGGCACTGGCAGCGCCACAGGGTGCAGCAATAGCCATGAGGCTCCGTCTGGTTCAGTTTAAGTACCTCCACAGGGTGTATTTCACAAGAACACGATTGTGGCGGGTGGGACTGATTGCATCCCCGGGGTGTTTGCGTTGTGGTAGGGAGGAAGGCACATTCCTGCACACTATATGGCAGTGCACATCTTTGGATACATTTTAGAGGGGAGTGTTGGCGTGCCTCTCAGAGGTGCTGGGGTGGGAGCTCCCCCGATCGCCGCGGCTGGCTATACTTCACGTCATGGAAGACATAGGGGGCAACATCTACAAACGACATCTTATGTTGTTGGGGTATACACTGGCCGAGCGGGATATCGCAAGGGAGTGGAAGGCGTCACAAGCCCCTTCCATGACGGTATGGAAGAACGGATTAGATTTTTGTATGGGATTAGAGCAGCCCGTCTTTGTGGCCAGGGGCTGCCCACGCAAACATTACAAGATCTGGAAACGGTGGGCAGACTATCGGGGAATTTGGTTAGAGCCACCGGTGGAGGAGGAGACCAATACATTGGGGTAGTTGTTAGTAGGAGCCAGTGGCCATGGGGGGTATGCGGGGGTGCGAGTAATGCGAGTGGGGAAACTGATTGGTGGAAGTGGGAGAGCAAGATTAGGCGCAGTTAGTGCGATCACAGGGAGTTGGGGGTGGGAGGGGGGAGTTTAGGGAGGGGAAATTAAGTGTTCTTGCATATACAATTGTCATTTGCCTGCATGTAAATGTGTAAGAGATATGGTAGACTTCTCTGGACTACAGAGCCCTGCGTGGTGATAGTCAAATTGACAAAATAACTGAAGGACCCCCAAGGATGAAAAAAACAATCTTTTTTTTCTTCAAAAAAGCACGGGCTGCGCGCACTGTGCACGCACGGCATGCACAACGCATCGTGGGTGCTCGGTGCGCGAAGCGCACCGAGCGCCCACAGCACGCGCACGGTGGAATTTCATTGGTTTTTTACGAGTGAAATATCGACCTAACTATAACATGTGTGAAACCTATGGTTTTTTAAGTGAATTTGCAAGGTTTTTTAAATGCTAATTCCTAACTATAACGTGTGTGAAACCTATGGTTTTTTCAGTGAATTTGTACGTTTTTTTAAATGCTAATTTATTTATGTATTATTATTTTTTCTATATATTTATTTTACAATAAACTGCGTATTAATTTTTTTTTTTTTTATTTCACCGTGCACGCACCCCCGTGATTTAAATTTTTTTTTTTCTGCCTTCGGGGTCCTTCAGGGACCCCCTGACAAAGGCGAGGGGGTCAGGAACTCTCTACCCTGCCCCCTTTTCACGTTCACCACCTTCCTTTTTCACTCTCGCACTGAAAACAAACAAAATGGCGGCCGACACTTCCTGATTTCGACCGATTCGAACGTTGACTAACATGTAACCACCAATCAGAATTACGCTCACGCACGTTAGGGTGCTCGCACGGTGCGCGCACCCTGCGCGCGTATAGATATTGATATGCTTCTAAATGCTATTTTCTCAGGAAATACTGAACAGATTTACACCAGACCTGCAAAAGGCACTTCCTTGACCTTATGGCTACCTCTCTGCCAAATTTCAAGTAATTCTGTTCAGCCGTTCGGGCTGTAGCTGTGTCTAAAGGTCCTATGGAAAAATGCATGGGGAAAACGCGTTTTGGGAACCCCTTTTTTCTCGGCCCCCGCTTGACGAATCACCCCGAGACTTTCAGGGTAGGAGCTGAACGGAGCGCCCCATTAGTTTTGAAAATTTCGCGAGGATTCGTCACCCGGCGCCAAAGTTATTCAAAATAGAATTTTGAGATTTCCTATGGAAACACGGTCCTAACTATAACTATCTACTGGCGACCACCAGTAGATAATATATATATATAGGTAGTTATAGTTAAGAGTTATTATCCATAGGAAATCCGCAACATTCTATTTGGAATAACTTTGGCGCCGGTTGATGAATCTTCGCGAAATTCTCAAACTGGTGAGGCGCTCCGGTATGCTCCTATCCTGAAAATCTCAGGGCGATTCGTCAAGCGGGGGCCAAGAAAAAAGGGGGGTCCCACAACATGTTTTCCCCATGCAATTTTCAATAGGAACCTTTAATTGCAGCTACAGCCTGAAATGCTGAACGGAATTACACCAAATTTGGCAAAAAGGTAGCCCTTGGTTCAGAGTCGTCCCTTTTGGTTAAATGGTGTAAATCCGTTCAGTAGTTCCTGAGAAAATCAAAAGTAAAATCACATATATATCTGGGTGGAGCCTAACCACACATCTCATTGTTAGATCTGATTGGCTGTCAGCACTGCATCCAAGAAGTGTTGGCAGCCATCTTGGGACCAATCTACATGATAGTATTTCATTAAAAAGTATTGCCGTTAATAGAAGATTTTGAGACTTTAGTTGCATTATAAATCATTTGTTGATGGTACCATACTCATTTTAGGAATTGTGGTGTGTTCTAAGGTGATTTTACCATGTGAAAAAGCCTTCTGCAGAGATATCATGAATCATGTTTGAGAGAAAACTATTTTCTCATGCTTTTCCCACAGAGGTTTGGAAGGTGATCTATAAGCTAAACTGAGAGCATATTTTCTGTAAATTCACATTATATTTCTCAGTCATGTGAGAATGAAGTCTGACATTCTCAGTAAAACATGTACATCCAACAAGGGCAGAGACTGTCAGTTGATTCCTTTGTGTTCTACAACAGCTTCCCAGAGTGTTTGAAAGAAGAACTAGAGCGCTAACAGTCCTACTTATGTCAAACGTATTGCACACCTGAAGCCATCATGATTGGAATAAAGTGGTAACTCTTAAAACATTTAGTTTAAAAAGGAACAAAATGAGGGGGTTCATTTTGCCATAGAAAGTATGATTAGTGCTGCAGAAAGAAAAATGAGGGCACATTTTGAGTGACTTCTCAAATCCTCTTCTATTTCATTAAACAATTCTGACATGCAGACTGAAACATGCACTTTCAATACCAGCAGCAGACTTCCCTGGTGAGCAGTAGCTTTACCACAGTGATCTAATGAGCAACTAGAGTGCAAAGTGCAAAAATTCTGAATTTATGGCAAATGTGTGACACATCTGAATGCCTTCTTGATGGAACCAAAGTAAAAAACTGAAAGTATTTCCTACTGAGGAGGCTGCAGTAAATGAGGAAATTAGGAAACTTCATAACAAATAAGTCTCCCAAGATTGCCACCAGGGACAAAAGAGCCCAAATGTAGCACAAATATCACCCAGATGTAGCCCAAGTATAGCCCAATGACAGAATGTCCCAGAGTGTTCTTAAGAACAACTAGAGCGCTTACTCTCTTACTTATGACAAATGTATGGTACACCTGAAGCCATCTTGAGTGGAATAAACTGGTAACACTTAAAACATTTAATTTAAAAAGGAACACAATGAGGGGGTTCATTTTGCCATGGAAATTATGATTAGTGCTGCAGAAAGAAAAATTAGGGCACATTTTGAGTGACTTCTCAAATCCTCTTGTATGTCATTAATAAATTCTGACATGCAGATTGAAACATGCATTTTTAATACCAGCAGCGACTTCCGTGGTGAGCAGTAGCTTTACTACAGTGATCTAATGAGCAACTAGAGTGCAAACATTTAGAATTTATGGCAAATGTGTGACATATCTGAATACCTTCTTGATGGAATCAAAGTAAAAACTGAAAGCATTTGCTACTGAGGAGACTGTAGTAAATGAGGAAATTAGGAAACTTCATTACAAATAAATCACCCAAGATGGCCATCAGAGACAAAAGAGCCCAAATGCAGCACAAATATCACCCAGATGTAGCCCACATGTAGCCCAATGACAGAAGTGTGCAAAACACTTTTTATTTTTTGTGTTTTTGCAGTTTTATATAGTGCAGACTTGTCAGGTATTGGAGTGCCTTACATGAGCATTGGTTACATCACACAAGAACAAATTCATTTTGGTTGTAGACATGGGGAGATTAAGTAATTTGACCAGAATCACAGAATGTCGAGCAGCAGCAGAAACTCCAACCTGCTTCCCCAGTTGCAAAGTCTGCAGCTCTGGAAGTAACACCACATCCTCTCCCCTAAGTGCAACATTTAATCAAGTGGTCAACTGGATAAAAAAACATAAAGATAAGAAATAATTTAAAAGTGCTTTGTCGCTATTCGAAAACTCAGAAAATATGTCCTCATTTTAGTTTTTTAGAGCACTAACCATAATTTTGATGCAAATAAGACCCTCTCATATATGGAATTTCTCAAGGAAATGCTCTAGGCATTACAGTTTTGATTACATCAAGATGAGATCAGGCATTCCACACTTTTGTAATAAATATAGAATGTTAGTAATCTAGTTTTTCATTAGGATACTGTTGAGAGGCAGAGGCCAGGGGCACGGACTCTGAAAATTGAAGGCAGGTAGGAGGGTGCAGAGGCAACAATTTGACCACACTGGGCAGGCAGGAAGGGCAGTGGCAGCACAACAGACTATGGAGGGCAGTGGAAAGGGGGGCAGGGGCAACAAACCAACAATACAGGACTGGCAAGAGCGGCTTTGGCAATATAATAGACCATTGTGGGCAGAAGGAAGAGGCAATGGTAGTACAACCATACATGCCAACAGAACCAGGAAACACCCAATGTTTTTAAGCCCAAGTGGTCTTTATTTGATTTGTCTCTTGTCTTCAATCTCCTCTTTTGTTTTGTAACTCAAAAGGGAAAATCAATACCCCAGTTTTTTTTCAAAATCTCCCTCTTACCAAGTTCAAAATGTTCGCAAGTATGGTACATTGCATCATAGAAGGCAGGAGGAATTGGGGTAGGGACATGGACTCGGTTAACAGAGGACAGGAGGGACATGGAGAGGTGCACCAAACTGACCCTACAGGGCTGGCATCAGGGTTTGCAGCAGCACAATACACCGCACAGGGCATACGGGACGGGAGTGCAGCACAACAATCCATAGAAAGCAATAGGGAGGGGACAGGACCATGCACATGGACAACAGAGAACAGAGGGGAAAGAGGCAATAGCTAGCTGACCATAATGGACAGACAGGAGAGAAAGCTGCAGCATAACAGACCATAAAGGGCAGGAGGGACAGACCAGGGGCATTACAATGGAACAGACAAGCCAGGAGGGAGTGAATAGGGGTCTGCACATGGAAACAGAGGGCTGGGGGCAAGGGGGCAGGGCAGGAGAAGCAAGATGACCATGGAGGTCAGGCAGGATGGCACTAGAAGCAAGACACACCATGGAGTGCAAAAGTGAGACTATGATGGCATACACACAGACCATGGAGGGAAGGTGGGAGGGCGTCAGGGGCAGCTAGCTGATCACACAGGAAAGATGGGAGGGGCTGTGGCAGCACAGAAGACCATGCATGGCAAGCGGGAGGGTTAATGGCAGCACAATGGCTATGAGGGGCAAGAAGGAGGGTGCAGGGGCATGCACAAAGGACCATGGAGGATAGAAGGGAGGGTCAGGACCTGGGCACAGACAAGAGAGTTCAGGGGAAGGGGCCTCACAACAGACCACATGGGGCAGGCAGGAGGAGCAGTTGCAGCACAACAGACCAGGGAGGGCAGAAGGGTGTGGCAGTAAAATGGACCATGGAGGACAGGAGGAAGGGGATAGGGGCATGGAATGTGGTCAGGCAGGGTGGAGGTGGCAGGGAGAGGTTACAGTCATCTGACAATGCTAGGCAGGTGGGAGGGGAGTGGCAGCTCAACAGAACACTCAGAGTAGATAGGAGTGGCAGGTCCATGGGACATGGTGGGCAAAAAGGATGGAGCAGGGGCATGCACAAAGACATCGGAGGGCAGGGGGAAGGAGAATAGGGGCAGCAAGCTAACCACAGAGGCTAAGCAGGAGGTCAATGATGGGGCATAGAATTGGGCAATGGAGGGCAGGAGGAGTGGACTGGCACATCATGTTAAATGGAGGGCAGTGGCAGCACATCAGACCATGCATGGTAGGAGAAAGGAAGCTAGTCCATGGATTCAGACAATAGAGGATAGGGAGGAGGTGGATGGGGCAGCAAGCTAACTGTTCAGAGAAGGCAGGTATTAGGAACTTTATTGTTTTTTAAATGTGTGTCTGTGCGAACTACTTAAAATATGAACAGGCATGCAGCATAATCTCACTTTTATTCAGGAAGAAGAGGACATTTGTGACTGTGACTCTAGGCTCATTTGGCAGAAACACCCCCTGACCCTCCACCCCTCATTGCAAAATCTAATACCTGTGAAAAGGGTAGGTGAACGTAGTGTTATATAGAATATAGTCCTGAGAGCATGATTGAAAATGAAAACTAGATATAGTGTATGGTTTAAACTATGCACCAAAAAGTGTGATATAAGATGAACCGGGCGTGAAATATAATATGCAATACATTGTGCGCAATGACAGATTCATTGGAGAGCGCGAGATAGCACAGGCACTAGCGCGTGCTATGCAATATGCACCTTGGAGTGTAATATGCACAGGGCAGTGTTGTGTAACCTAACTAGTCTCTAAAGTTGTAATATAATATATGTGCTGGGGAGTGTAACGTTGCATATGCACTGTGACAAAGATATGGATCCCAGATCGTAATATGTATGGCATAGCGCTGTGCGTTATAACATAGGCATCGAGGAAGGCACGTTAGATGGGGCAATATAACCTGTGTGAAGGCAAGTGTGGCATGACATATTCATGGGGTGGTGTTGCAGTGCACATGGGCTAGAGAGTGTCATAGCATTCGCACTAGCTGGTGGAATACAACAAAGAGGTGTGTGGCACTCGGTGGGCACTGGTGGGTGTAACTCAGCATTGGGCTCCGCGAGGAGCACGCTGTGACTCTCAAGTGAGGTTTGTCTCCTTTCCAGAGAGTCAAATAAAAAGCATTACACATCCGGCAGTGGATGTGTGTTTTATTAACCGTGAGGTGCATAGTTTGGTCGAATTTTTGTCGAATCCCCTTTGAATGGCTTGGTGTGCGTGAGTATTAAATGTGCCCATCAATAGCTATCCATGTTTGTATAAATAAACGACAAGGGTGTCTACTTGGATAGTACCCACCGGCGGGGGCGCCGGGATTAGGCACGGTAGGGCGTCAGACACGTCAGAGCTTCACTAGCGGTGTAAATACATTCCACGTGGATTCATTGTATGAATACTCACCTTTTAATGAATATCACGCAAATCGTCATGGTGATAGGTACGTACAGTTTGTCCAGCATGTCCTAGGTGTTTCTATAAATATATTTAAAAAAATAATGAAAAACAAAGGCCGGCCCCGGAGGATGGGGTCCCTGGGGCCATAAGTGGCCTGAGGAGGGGGGCAGCGCAGCCCCCCTCCTAAAGAATTAAAAAAACAAAAATCAGAAAAAAAATTGGGCGCAGGCCCTGGGGGATGGGGTCCCCATGGCCAATAAATTAGAAAAAGAAGGAGGGCCACACAGCCCCCCTTCTTAAAAAAAATAGATAACTAAAAGACCAGCATCGCGGCGGAGGCCACGCCCCCTCCTTGCAGCACTCTGCAAACGTGCAAACGTGCCGCCTGGCAGTTGTAAGTTGGGGAATTAATTCCCCTTCAATACTGAGGGTCCCTGAGGGCCAACTAGCCCAACAGGTATCTCCAGTATGCACCAGGGCGCTGCATTGCGGACAGGTGTTCTGAGGCCACACCCCTTTTTACACCTCTCTGCAACGCAGCTCTGTGGGGCTTACTGGAGGTACCTAGTGAGCTAGTTGGACCCTAGGGACCCTCAGGATTCAAGGGGACTTAATCTCCCAACTTAAATTGGCCACAGGGCATGTTTACACAGCGGGGAAGGGAGGGGACGGGTCCTGAGTTGATGTGTTTAAACACGCCCTGTGACGTGTTTTAAGAGGTAGTTTTAATCCCCCTGCCCTATTATATACTAGGGGCTTACAGAGGAGGGCATGCTAATCATAGGGGGACCCCAACGCATAGTGTTCCCTAGTGTATGTAGGTGTTTTCACTGTATTCTAAGTGTCTTTTAACATAGCACTGGCTCTAGGACTGGTTAGTCAGACTCAGTTACCACCAGTAGCCGTCTGAAAAAGTTGAAGGTACAGGATTATTTTGGGTGGATGAGTGTGTGTATGGATGTGTTAGTGAGTGAATGACTGTCTCAATAGTGTCTTTATGAGTAACTACATATGTTTTAAACTAGTATATGTGACTATTGGAGTATATAAGTGAGTGTATGTGAGAGTGAGAGATTGGAAGAGTTCCTGTATGAATAAGTATGTGTTTCTATAAGTGATTGTTTAAAAGACTAAGTATGTGTACGTTTCTGCAGAAGTAAGTGTGGTGGTGTGTGTATAACTGAATATGCAAGTAAATGGATGTTTGATTCTTTATTAGGATGAGTGACTATGTGCGTGAGTAACTCTATGGATGAGTGGCGTTGTGTCACAGGATGTATAGGTGTATGAGTACATATGATGAGTGAGTACATGTATGAGTGACTGTATAGGACTTTTGGTGAATGAGTGGATTTGTATGTGGATCTTAGAATTACTGAATAGGTTGTAACTGGTATTAGTATGTCCATTGTTTTGAAAATTTTAGTTTCTATTTTTTAATGTGTGTATCAAAGGTTATATTAGGGTGAGAGGAGGTCTGCCACTCTATCACAAGGATGATGTCATCAGTGATGTCATCAGTGATGTCATTGGAGATGTCATCAGTGGTCATGGGTGATGTCACTGACTATGTCATGAGTGATGTAATATGTGATGTCATCAGCAGTGCATTGCGGGCGCGCGAGTTATAGTCAGCTGAACTAACTATAACGGGGGAATTTCAATGGTTTTGTATGAGTCAAAAGTCCAGCTAACTATAAAGCCCCTGAAACCCATGTTTTTTTCAGTGAATATATATATATATATAACTGTTGGGCTTTGAATGTTGAAATCTCACATGCCTTTGGGAAAGGAGAAATGTTCTCTGAAATGTGTCAGGCAAGAGACAAGCAGTGAACTGGAAAAAAGCCTCGGACTAAAATGCCTGCATTACTCTGAATGAATATGAGACGTTATTTCGCATGCCATTACTTCGCATGCTTTTACTATGCGGTTATTACTTAGCAATAACCGTTACTACGCAAGTTTTTACTTTGCATACCATTACAATGAAAGTGTTATGGTATGCGAAGTAAAAACTTACCTAGTAATAATAATGGTATGCGGAATAACGTGTCATACTACACTTAACCCTAAAACTCTACACTACACTTCACTAACACACAACACTACCCTTAACCCTAAAACACTAACCCCCGACTTTACACTAAACCCTAAAACACTACCCTAGACTTCACTAACCCACAACACTACCCTAAACCCTAAATCACTAACCCCACAACACTACACTAAACCCTAAAACACTAACCCCACGACACTACACTAAACCCTAAAACACTACCCTAGACTACACTAACCCACAACACTACCCTAAACCCTAAAACAATAACCCCCCGACACTACACTAAACCCTAAAACACTAACCTAGACTTCAATAACCCACAACACTACCCTAAACCCTAAAACACTAACCCAACGACACTTCACTAAACCATAATACACTACACAAGTACACAACCCTGCACTACCCTACACAGCCCCTACACAGCCCCACTTACCTCTTTACACATGTGGTTCAAATCTTCTCCCCCTTCATGCTTCCACCGGCTTCCTCCGTCAGACTCTCTTTGCAAATGTCCGCCGTGACTAGTACCCGCCCCCTACGCATGCGTTGTACAACACATGCGATGTAACAGCATGCGTACTAAAGGGACGCGTTGTTACATCGCATGCGTACTAACGCTTCCGTAGTAACGGTACACGAAGAAATGTCCGCGTACTAGTGGATGTTTCCCCTCTGAATAAATGTTGGTGTTCCAACTTACCTGTGTGGAGTGCGGGCTCATTTGCAGGGCAACTCTGACTGATATATATATATATATATTACCTACTGGCGGTCGCCAGTAGGTAGTTATAGTTAGGACCACGTTTCCATAGGAAAACCTCAACATTCTATTTTGAATAACTTTGGCGCCGGTCGACGAATCCTCGCGAATTTCTCAAAATAGGTGGGGCGCTATGCTCCGCTCCTACCCTGAAAGTCTCGGGGGGATCCGTCAAGCGGGGGCTGAGATAAAAGGGGGGTCCCAAAACGCGTTTTTCCCATGCATTTTTCCATAGGACCTTTAGAACGAGCTACAGCCCGAACGGCTGAACAGAATTACTCAAAATTTGGCAGAGAGGTAGTCCCTAGGTCAAGGAAGTGCCTTTTGTAGGTTTGGTGTAAATCTGTTCAGTAGATTCTGAGAAAATAGCCTTTAAATCAATATATATATCTGAGCCCGCTTACGGTACGCTTACCGTACGCTTACGGTAAGCGTACGGTGGCGTGCGCGAGCGCGATTCTGATTGGCTCTTAGATCTTAGTAAACATTCGAATCGGCCGAAACGAGGAAGCGGCGGCCGCCATTTTCTGTGTTTCACTCTGAAAAAAAAAGAGTGAAAACAAGAAAAGGGGGCAATGTGGAGAGTTACAGACCCCCTTACATTTGTGAGGGGGTCAAAGAAGGACTGTAAAGTACAAAACAAACATTTATTGATTTTTAAAAAAAATCACGGGGTACGCGTACGGTAAGCTTACGGTAAGCGTACGGAAGAAACATGGCGTGCGCGAAGGAGATTCTGATTGGCCCATAGATCTTAGTAAACATTCGAATCGGCCGAAACCAGGAAGCGGCGGCCGCCATTTTGTGTGTTTCACTCAGAAAAAAAACAGAGAAAACAAGGAAAGGGGGCAATGAGGAGAGTTACAGACCCCCTAACATTTGTAAGGGGGTCAAAGAAGGACAGAAAAGTACAAAAAAAACATTTATTGATTTTAAAAAAAATCACGGGGTACGCGTACCGTAAGCTTACGGTAAGCGTACGGTAAAAAAAATAAAAAAAAATAAATGAAAAGCAGATTTAAGAGTTTAGAAATTAGGGAGCTCTAAAAAGAGCTGTTGTGTTTATGAAGTCATTTTTTTAGTGGTACCTACAAGTAAGTACCGATGCAGAGTCTAAGGTTCAAGAGGAAGACTCTGTTCCCTTCATCATTGAAGTGCACACCATCTCCTCTATAAATGTCTTGCATGTCATAACGCAAGTTGTTGTGGTAAATGGCACCCATACCATAGTCACGGAGGAAAGCAGAAACAGATTTGTTGACGTGCTTTCTTGCTTTGTCAATCTGCGGACAGAAATGATTGGACCAGTTCCATTTTTGCCTTTGGCATATGTTGGAAAACACAAAGGCAGTTTTAGGGAAAAGTGTAAACAGTTGTGCAAAGGTGTCCTTCATAAGCATTTCCAGACCTACCCCAGTCAAAGTGCCTAGGTCATTGCCACCACAGTGCACTATTATGAGGTCAGGGTGTTGGATTTGAATGAAGGATTTCACCAATGGCATCAATTGGTGCCACTTTAACCCTCTCTGACCAATCCATTTAATGTCTACATTTGGCAAAGCAAGGTCTCTCACCATACCTGTTTTCTCTGCAAACTTTTCACTCCAGAAGACATAGCTGTGCCCTACAATCCACACTGTGAACATCTTCAAAGGAGAACTGGATGCACTCAGGAGGTGTCTTTCAGTAGAATGGCAATATGAAAAGAAAGACAGTTTGGAAATGGAGGCATACATATTTTTTTCAAAACAAAAAGAACTGATTGGCTGTTTCATACCATTCTAGAATAAAAACTAGGCTGTATGTGTAAATTAATAGAAGCATGTTTTGTATTGGTACAAAAAAATGTGTAACCAAAGAACAGTACTATGGATTTGCTGTAAGGTTTGAAAAGTCAAGCACTCTTGCTCTGTGGAATTGAAACATTGTGTGTCGAACTTCTGACCTAACTCTACACAGCAGTGTTCCATGAGCTGTTGCTATGGTAGCAGGCAGAAGTCAAGTTGGGGGAAGGGTACTAGGCAGAAGTCAAGTTGGGGGAAGGGTACTTTTGGAAAAGGGTTGGTTTTCAACCAATAGAAATGTGTGATTACATTTGAAAAAAAGGGGGAAGCACTGAGATTTGAAACTTACATGTATATGTGTGGAAAAATAGAGGGAAAGTTTGCCATTATCTGGTTCTGCTGAGAGGAGAGAGGTGAACACAACAGAGATCCTGGCTCTGATAATCTGCTGTTTGAGTGTCACATTTCTTTCACAACTAACTAATTTTAAAGGTGAGTTTACAGTTTGAGAGGGGATGTATGTGGTAACTTAAGAAATGAATAATAGAAATGGGAATTGTTTTTGTTGTAGTTACACATGGTGGTTTCATAATGTGTCAGTCTGTAAAAGTGATTTACACTTGCCCCGAAAAAAAAAAGAGCAGTAAGTGTGCTTTCAAATTGGCAAAGAAATTTCGTTTTGGGACTAATGTGAAAACATGACTCTGTGTGCATAGAAGAATTATAGGCAGAGATTTATTGCGTCTTGCTCTGGTGATTTCACAGTTGCATTAGATGGAAAGGGGGAGCGAATTTTTGGGGGAAGAAGCAGAGTCTTAGCACACACCCATGTGCTTGCCATGTATAGTCATGCACAGTATTTAGAAGCGAGTGGGGTTTTCAGGTTTAAGTCTGTAATGCAAATACATTCAGCATCACTAAGGCTGGTTGCCCTTGCTGGAGTGTAGGCAGTCACAGAGAATACACATGGTGGTGGTCTGAAAAAACAGCTTGGACATGTGCATTTAAATAAATCAAAAAAAGTGGTTTTATAATGTGTCAGTCTGTAAAAGTGATTTCCAATTGTAAAAAGTGATTTTCACTTGGCCCGAAAAAAAAAGAGCAGTAAGTGTGCTTTCAAAATGGCAAAGAAATTTCGTTTTGGGACTAATGTGAAAAAATGACTCTGTGTGCATAGAGGAATTATAGGCAGAGATTTATTGCGTCTTGCTCTGGTGATTTCACAGTTGCATTAGATGGAAAGGGGGAGCGAATTTTTGGGGGAAGAAGCAGAGTCTTAGCACACACCCATGTGCTTGCCATGTATAGTCATGCACAGTATTTAGAAGCGAGTGGGGTTTTCAGGTTTAAGTCTGTAATGCAAATACATTCAGCATCACTAAGGCTGGTTGCCCTTGCTGGAGTGTAGGCAGTCAGCGCGAATACACATGGTGGTGGTCTGAAAAAAACAGCTTGGACAAGTGCAATTAAATAAATTAAAAAAAAAGGTTTCATAATGTGTCAGTGTGTAAAAGTGATTTTCACTTGCCCCGAAAAAAAAAAGAGCAGTAAGTGTGCTTTAAAAATGGCAAAGAAATTTCGTTTTGGGACTAATGTGAAAACATGACTCTGTGTGCATAGAGGAATTATAGGCAGAGATTTATTGCGTCTTGCTCTGGTGATTTCACAGTTGCATTAGATGGAAAGGGGGAGCGAATTTTTGGGGGAAGAAGCAGAGTCTTAGCACACACTCATGTGCTTGCCATGTATAGTCACGCACAGTATTTAGAAGCGAGTGGGGTTTTCAGGTTTAAGTCTGTAATGCAAATACATTCAGCATCACTAAGGCTGGTTGCCCTTGCTGGAGTGTAGGCAGTCACAGAGAATACACATGGTGGTGGTCTGAAAAAACAGCTTGGACATGTGCATTTAAATAAATCCAAAAAAGTGGTTTCATAATGTGTCAGTCTGTAAAAGTGATTTCCAATTGTAAAAAGTGATTTTCACTTGGCCCGAAAAAAAAAGAGCAGTAAGTGTGCTTTCAAAATGGCAAAGAAATTTCGTTTTGGGACTAATGTGAAAACATGACTCTGTGTGCATAGAGGAATTATAGGCAGAGATTTATTGCGTCTTGCTCTGGTGATTTCACAGTTGCATTAGATGGAAAGGGGGGCGAATTTTTGGGGGAAGAAGCAGAGTCTTAGCACACACCCATGTGCTTGCCATGTATAGTCATGCACAGTATTTAGAAGCGAGTGGGGTTTTCAGGTTTAAGTCTGTAATGCAAATACATTCAGCATCACTAAGGCTGGTTGCCCTTGCTGGAGTGTAGGCAGTCACAGAGAATACACATGGTGGTGGTCTGAAAAAACAGCTTGGACATGTGCAATTAAATAAATTAAAAAAAAAGGTTTCATAATGTGTCAGTCTGTAAAAGTGATTTTCACTTGCCCCAAAAAAAGAGCAGTTTGTGTGCATTCAAATTGGCAAAGAAATTTCGTTTTGGGACTAATGTGAAAACATGACTCTGTGTGCATAGAGGAATTATAGGCAGAGATTTATTGCGTCTTGCTCTGGTGATTTCACAGTTGCATTAGATGGAAAGGGGGAGCGAATTTTTGGGGGAAGAAGCAGAGTCTTAGCACACACCCATGTGCTTGCCATGTATAGTCATGCACAGTATTTAGAAGCGAGTGGGGTTTTCAGGTTTAAGTCTGTAATGCAAATACATTCAGCATCACTAAGGCTGGTTGCCCTTGCTGGAGTGTAGGCAGTCACAGAGAATACACATGGTGGTGGTCTGAAAAAACAGCTTGGACATGTGCATTTAAATAAATCAAAAAAAGTGGTTTCATAATGTGTCAGTCTGTAAAAGTGATTTCCAATTGTAAAAAGTGATTTTCACTTGGCCCGAAAAAAAAAGAGCAGTAAGTGTGCTTTAAAAATGGCAAAGAAATTTCGTTTTGGGACTAATGTGAAAACATGACTCTGTGTGCATAGAGGAATTATAGGCAGAGATTTATTGCGTCTTGCTCTGGTGATTTCACAGTTGCATTAGATGGAAAGGGGGAGCGAATTTTTGGGGGAAGAAGCAGAGTCTTAGCACACACCCATGTGCTTGCCATGTATAGTCATGCACAGTATTTAGAAGCGAGTGGGGTTTTCAGGTTTAAGTCTGTAATGCAAATACATTCAGCATCACTAAGGCTGGTTGCCCTTGCTGGAGTGTAGGCAGTCACAGAGAATACACATGGTGGTGGTCTGAAAAAACAGCTTGGACATGTGCATTTAAATAAATCAAAAAAAGTGGTTTTATAATGTGTCAGTCTGTAAAAGTGATTTCCAATTGTAAAAAGTGATTTTCACTTGGCCCGAAAAAAAAAGAGCAGTAAGTGTGCTTTCAAAATGGCAAAGAAATTTCGTTTTGGGACTAATGTGAAAAAATGACTCTGTGTGTATAGAGGAATTATAGGCAGAGATTTATTGCGTCTTGCTCTGGTGATTTCACAGTTGCATTAGATGGAAAGGGGGAGCGAATTTTTGGGGGAAGAAGCAGAGTCTTAGCACACACCCATGTGCTTGCCATGTATAGTCATGCACAGTATTTACAAGCGAGTGGGGTTTTCAGGTTTAAGTCTGTAATGCAAATACATTCAGCATCACTAAGGCTGGTTGCCCTTGCTGGAGTGTAGGCAGTCACCGCGAATACACATGGTGGTGGTCTGAAAAAAACAGCTTGGACAAGTGCAATTAAATAAATTAAAAAAAAAGGTTTCATAATGTGTCAGTCTGTAAAAGTGATTTTCACTTGCCCCGAAAAAAAAAAGAGCAGTAAGTGTGCTTTAAAAATGGCAAAGAAATTTCGTTTTGGGACTAATGTGAAAACATGACTCTGTGTGCATAGAGGAATTATAGGCAGAGATTTATTGCGTCTTGCTCTGGTGATTTCACAGTTGCATTAGATGGAAAGGGGGAGTGAATTTTTGGGGGAAGAAGCAGAGTCTTAGCACACACCCATGTGCTTGCCGTGTATAGTCATGCACAGTATTTAGAAGCGAGTGGGGTTTTCAGGTTTCAGTCTGTAATGCAAATACATTGAGCTTCACTAAGGCTGGTTGCCCTTGCTGGAGTGTAGCACTCTGGACATGGGCTTTTTAAAAAATCTGAAAAGTGGTTTCATAATGTGACAGTTTGTAAAAGAGATTTTCACTTGCCCAAAAAAAAGAGCAGTTTGTGTGCATTCAAATTGGCAAAGAAATTTTGTTTTGTGACTATTGTGAAAAGAAATGTAGTAATATATTTAAATACAATAAAGGATTTTTTTTTAGTTTTTTTCAGGTATTGCTGAAGAACAGTGAACAAAATTTAAGATGCCTACAAAATCTCGAGTTCAAAAAACGCTAAAAAAAAAACTATATTTGAAGACAACTGGAGGACCAAAGTTAGTAGAAGATGCTCATGTTGGGAAAAAGAAAAAATCTTCTGGTAAGCAGAAAAAAGAATTTCTTAAAAAAATATTCAAAACAAAGAAAAATGTACAAAATGTCTGTACTGGAAAGAATGTTACAAAAGGAAGAGAACAGGAAAAAATTGAGAATTTAGTTAATGCAAATATACCTTCTGCAACTGAAAAGATTTACATAAACAGAAAAACAGCGTTTAAAGAGATACGTAGAAAAATGTTTCAGAGAAGAGTTATGTCCAATTTGATAAAGGATGTGAAGAAATATAAGCAAAAGGCAAAATATTACAAGAGAAAAAAAGAAATTGAAGCCATTGCAGCAAAGGCATTAGAATTAAAAAGGAAACTATTCATATTAATTTTGAATAGGATTCGTACATTAGATAAAATGGTTAATGTACGGAAATCACAAAGCAAAAGCAAAAGAGTAGTGAACAGAACAAACTTTTGTAAAGTGTTTTTAGGAAAGTGGATGCATAGTTCAAGTAGTGAACCTTTTTTTAATGAAGAGAGCTATTTTCAAAGTAATAGTTTGCTGCATGCAGTTGACACCAGAGGTCGTTCATACGAAGTAAAAAATGGTTGCATAATGGAGAAGGAGATAATGGTTCCAAGAGATGAGGTACAAGTGATGGCAGATGAGGCAATGGGGAGACGTCCTAAAGCCCCAGTGTACACTTGGAATTGTAGTAGTATTTGCACTGTGCGTCAGGAATCTATTGACAGATTTCGAGAGTTTCTAAGAGAATATAGTAAAAAAAGTGTAAAACAGAAGATTAAGGTGCTTCAAAGTCTGGATCCATGCAGAGTGAGAGAGAATACTGGTTTGCAGGGTCATTCTCTGGCTTGTCTATCTAGAAAAGTGTGCAATAGTGTTTTCCATCATTTTAGGATGCTGGCTGTTCATCATACTGAAATGAGAAAGTTTGTGAGACGGTTGTATTTTGCCAAAAGTCCAGCAATAAAGTTAAATGAATTGAATAGGGCTCTGTTCCGAGGAACGGTATCAGATGTAGAGAAGGTTGTTGATGAAATTCAGTTTTGTTACTTTGGTCCTGAACAAAACAGTGCAGAGAAGGACACAGTAAATGAGGAAGAAGTGGAAGAGAATGTAGAACCTTCTGTAAGTAACACATTTAATGATCACATAACAAAATTTGCAATAGTCTCTAATGAAAGACCAAATGTTACTTGTATTTGTTGCCGCAGAACTCATTATAGAAAACAAACTAGGAATGTTGATCTCTACAGAAAGAGTGAAAATGAAGATAATTATAAGTGGATGGATTTTGCCACATATATATTTCTTGAAAATTGTTTTGAATTGGGTGAAGATCAGCGTATTTGTAAATACTGTTACAACAAGTTAGAGGAAAATAGAATGCCGACCAGAGCTGTACATAATAATTTAGAATTGGATGCTATTCCTGCTGAACTTTCTGAATTAAATACATATGAGTCTATACTCATTCAATGTGTTCATCCGTTCCAGACCATAGTACGTATGGAGCCCAAAACTGGTAAATTACCTCCTTCAGATTTACTGAGAGGTTTAAAAGGTAGAGTGGTGTATTTGCCCTTGGATTTGAAAAAAAATATGGAAACTATTGATGCGGATACTTTGGAAACTGAACCATTAATTATTCTGGTTAATGGTGTACCTACAAAGAATAAGAAGATTTGGCAGGAGCTGGTAGATGTGCGGAAAGTACAAAGAGCAAATTTGTATTTGAAAAAAAATAACAAATGGTATGAATCAATTTATATAGAAGAAGAAGAAGAAGACGAAGATTTTCAAGAAGACACAGAAACACCAACTGGACAAATTGAAAAAGTGGACAAGACAAAGGAAGAAGAAATTTATGAACATTTTAGCATACATCCTCTTCATTCGAAAGAAGTTATGGGAGACAATATTGATCTCTTTCAGATGAAGAAAGCAAAAGGAACTCCCGTGAGTGTATGGGAGGAGAGCTTGGAAGCTCGATGTTTTCCCCAGCTGTTTCCTACGGGAAAAGGAGGACGATACGATGAACGTCCAGAACAGATTCCAGCTTCAGAGCATCGGACTACAAGACTATATGCTGAAGATCCCAGATTTCGACAAAGTATTCCTTATTTGTTTCATCTTTTATTTGAAAGCGACTTGTCTGCACTGTCTTATGCAGTAAATCACATTTTAAAAAGTGGAGTACATTTACAAAATGTGTCTGCTAAGGATTTTATGGAGAAAGTGCAGCACCGAGATGATCATTTGGAAACACAACTGATCAATCTGATGGCTTGTCAGCGTGGGACAAATGAATATTGGTACCGACGCCATGGTGAACTAAAATGCATGTTACGCAATTTAGGAACACCAACATGGTTCCTTACCCTAAGCTGTGCCGAGTACGCTTGGGATGATTTACTGGATTTTCTACGAGAGGCCAATTCAAACATTAAAAACATCGAATACAAGACAGCAGGAGAACTGTGCTCATTGGATCCGGTTAATGTTTGCAGATATTTCAATCATAGATTTGAGGCTATGATGTCCTTCATCTGCAATAAAAAAAATCCACCCCTTGGAGAAGTAGTGGATTTCTTTTGGAGAAAAGAGTACCAGGCAAGAGGTGCTCCTCATATTCATATGCTGTTGTGGATCAAGGATGCCCCAAAGTTTGGAACAGATACTGATGAAGCAGTGTTATCTTACATTGAAGAATATGCAACATGTGGTATACCAAAAAGCACAGAAGAGAACAAGTTAAAGGAGCAAGTTTTACGTTTCCAAAGTCATCGGTGTGGAAAATACTGTCGACGGAAATACAAGAGCAAAGAAAAATACTACACTAAATGTCGATTTGGATTTCCTAGACCTGTTCTTTCAAATGGAAGAGTAAACAGTTTTATGTCAGCTGTGAGACATACTATCACAAGAAAATCACCTAAGAATACCTACAACCTTAAAAGAAAAGAAGAATCAAAAAATATTAATGACTACAACCCAGTCATTTTATCCATGTGGAACGCTAACATGGATATACAGTATGTAGCTGACAATTCCATTGCTGTTGCACGATATGTAACGTCTTACATTACGAAATCAGAAAAAACAGAATTGAAGGAAATGTGGGAAGAGATTTCTCACGAGAAGACTGTCAGTAAGAAGCTGTACAGTTTCAGTTTGAAGATGTTATCGCATCGAGAAATTGGATCCTACGAATGTTCAGATAGGTTATCTTCTGCAAGTCTCTACTCGAAGTCAAGAAGAATAATTTGGGCAAGTTTAGGCCTTGCAGCAATGAGAAATCGGGTACTGAAATCTGTTGGAGAAATTGAATATTTGGCCGAGAATGACCCAGAAAGTACAGATATATTGAAAACAAACATGTTGGACACATATTATCCCAAGAGAAGTCATCATCTGGAGAACATGTGTCTCTATGAAGTGTTGCAGAACTACATTTATTCACGGAAAGCTGCAGAAGACATTAATAATGGAAAATATAAAGTTGTTGGTGAAGAAGGATGTTTGGTGAAGCAAACCAAAGGAAGTTTGATAAATCACCGGAAGCTGAGTTGCGACACTACCGACAAGAAAGAATTTTACTACTTGGCTCTTTTACAGTTGTTTAAACCATGGCGTACAGAGGATGAACTACTGGGAGAATTTCAAAGCTATGAGGATTCATTTAATGCTTGCAAAGACAGCATACAATGCAATACATTCACAACTTATCTGCAAATGTTAAATGAAGAAATTGAACAGGAAACTACAATTGCAGCAGAAATAGCTAGAGACAGTTCTCAGGACAGCCAAAGTTCAGGAACACACAGTCAAGATCCCCTAGGACAACCAATCGTTGAAAATGAAGCATCAATAGCCATGAATGAAGTGGAAACAGCTATGAATCAAGCTCAAGAAGAATTTATAGACTTAGAAAATTTGGAAAGACAACTGAATCAAGAGCAGCAACAAATTTATGAAGAGATCAAAAACAAAATTGATCACGGATTTCTACATGTAAAAAAAGAGTGCTCATGCAAATCATTTCATCCAATCAGGATGTATGTAAGCGGACAAGCTGGCACTGGAAAAAGTTTCCTAATTAAAGTCATCAGAAGCTACCTAAAGCAAAAAACGGATTCTACTTTGTCTTGTGTGGTTACTGCTCCAACTGGGTTAGCAGCATATAACATAAAAGGAATCACCTTACATCGTTTGCTAATGTTACCAGTGGAGCATGAGAACAAAATACAATTCAACAAGCTAACTGGAGAAGCATCCTTGGAAGTTTCACGAGTATTGAAGAAGATGCAAGTTCTCATTATTGATGAGGTGAGCATGGTATCAAACTTAATGCTTGCCTTTGTGCATTTAAGAATGCAGCAAATTTTGAAGACAGACTATGACGTGTTATTTGGTGGAAAACACGTCATAGTTTTTGGAGATCTTTTGCAACTTACTCCAGTTAAAGGACAACCAGTGTTTAATACTGTGACACATGAAGACACGAAGAAGTCATTGGGAAGTATCGGTAATACAAATATTTGGTCCTTCTTTGAGTACAAGGAACTTACAACTAATATGAGGCAAGCAAACGATGAAGAATATGGAAGTATTCTGAAAGATATCAGGATTGGACTACTCACAGAAGCTGGCAAAAAAGCATTACAGACTCGGCTGCTACATAATTTATTTCCAAAGGAAGAAATAGTTGCAGAGAAGATATACAAGAACATTGCAGAAAACAAAAGTGTCATCTGCTTAATGCCTACTCTACGTGAATGCTCAATATTCAATGAGGAGCTTTTGAAATTGGAAAAGGAAGAGATCAGGAAATTGGAAGCAGTGGACAAAATTGAGGATGGAAGAATTACTGTCACAGTAACAGGCAAACTGAAAAATAAATTGGACTCACTAGAGAAGAACATCTCCAAAACAGCTGGATTAGAAAAAAATCTATATGTTTGCATGAACTGTAGAGTGTTTTTAAGGAGAAATTTGGATGTTGAGAAAGGTTTAGTTAATGGAGCGATGGGAAGAGTTGTGGGTTTTATTAATTATCAGAAAAAAGAAGGAATTGAATGTTTAAAAATAAAATTTGATCAGATAGATGAAGTTAAAGATATTTGTCGTTGTACAGTTCGTTTTATGCTTGTGAAAGACTTATATGTACGTAGGAAGCAGTTTCCGTTTTCTCTAGCATATGCTGTAACTATTCACAAGTCTCAAGGATTGACTGTAGATTGTGCATTTGTGAACATTGGTTCAACTGTGTTCAAAGAAGGTATGGCATATGTTGCTTTGTCACGAGTCAAAACATTATCAGGTTTATTCATGATAGACTTTGAAGAATCAAAAGTTAGTGCTGATACAAATTGTGTAAAGGAGTATAATAGATTAAGAAGAAGCTATGCTCCTCATTTAGGTCAGTATCCTGTGTTGGAGAAACGTGTAGTTTCTCGTAAAAGAAAAAATGAGAATATCTGTAGTGAAGATGTAGAGAAGAGGAAAAAAAAGAGGAGTGATGTAATTGCAAGCAAAAAGAAAAAGGAAAATGAAGAACAGGTTGTAGGATGTCATTTTGAAAATAGCTCTGGTGTCAACTGCTACGCAAATGTAGTGCTGAATGTTGCATTTTATCTGGAAAGTTTGCAAGAGCAGATAATAGTAAATCAGGGAAAAAGATTCTGTTCAGAGCTGAGTCTCCTTTTTCAAAAGTTGAGTAAAGATAAAACTCAAATAGAAAGTGCTACTGACATTAGAAAACTTTTAGATGTATGTTCAGGACGAACACAGTTTTCTCAAAATGAACAGCAAGATGCACATGAATTTTTGATGTATTTTCTTCAGGTAGTGGAAGAAGAAGGTGTTCCCATTGACATTTTTTTTGGTCTCTCTTATAAATGGGAACATAGTTGTGATAATTCTTATAATATATGTGGCTCTATTGTTGATAATGAAAGGTTTATTTATTTGACATTGCCAGAGAGTAAAACAGTCACTTTTGCAAAATTAGTTAAAGATGCTAATCATAGCATGAAATGTGGTGAGTGTAATTCTGACATGTTTTCAACATTAATTTTAAAGGAATACGGACAGTATGTAATTTTAATGATGCAACGATGTAGAGCTGATGGTTCAAAATTGGATACTTTAATAAAGAAGTTTACAGGACAGCAATTATCAATTTCAGGAAAAACTTTTGTAACTGTTGCAATAATTTTCCATGATGGACCTACTGTTACTTCTGGACATTACACAGTTTATCTAAAATGTGAAAAAGGCTGGACACTGTGTAATGATTCCCAATTGATTTTCAAACAACGTTTGCCTTTTGATTTAGCAAATTCCTATCTAATCTTCCTGAAACCTAAATTTTAGAGAGACTTGGCAAGATCTGGACAAAATAATTTTACCATTTTACTGGATTACCATTGCAATTTTGTAAAAAAAAAGATTTTTAAAATTATCATTTGGCCTAATGGAAAGATAACCAATTGTAATGTGGACTTTTTTAATTTTTAATGCAATTTTGAAAAACCAATAATTTAGAGATTATCGGTAACTTCTGCACATTTTAAATTTTGGAATGTTATTGGACTGCCATTGGAAATTTTTTCAAAAATGATTTAAAAAATTACTATTTGGCCATGTGGAAAAGTAACCAATTCTATTGTGGACTAAATAAATTATTCAAAAAATTTTCGTGAACCAAAATGTTACAGAGAATCGGTGAGATCTGGACAAATTAAACTTTAGAATTTTATTGGATTTCCGTTGGAAATTTATTCCAAAAAAAAAATTAAAATTACTATTTGGCCTAAAGGAAATGAAATCAGATGTATTTTGGAGTTATTTGAGATATAATATTGTGATTATAGTTCTGAAACAAACATATCAGACGGTATTTTAAAGAAATAAGTATTGGTATTAGATGATATTTTTTTACAATATTATGCATTTCTATAATGTTAAGTTTAATTAAAAAAAGAATCAGGGCTTTTTTAATACAATCTTTGTGATTGGTATTTTTTTTTGCCCGCTGTAAAATGATGAATGCAATTGCTTTCACAATTTATAGTGAAATGCAATATATTCTGAAAACAGCATAAATAAGGCAAAAAGATTTTTTGGTAAAAAATGTAAATATGTGTACTGTATTATAAAATGTTTAAAAAATATTAATACTTTTTTCTTTTTTTCCAGATAGATATAGAAAATTTTCGAAAACTACAAACATTTTTAAAACTATTTTTTAAAAAAAGAAATGAATAAATATTTTTTCAGTGAGTATGGTAAGTCAATAATAATAATTGTAGTCTCTCAAGGACAATGTAATGTGATAAATGATTTTTAGTGTTTTTTTTTTAAAATAAAAAAAAAGTACGCGCACCGTACGCGTACGGTAAAAAAAAATAAAAAAAAGTTTTTAAAAACATATGTAAAAAAAAGATGAAAGATAAGGTTGGCTCTTAAAAGAACCGTTGTGTTCATGCAGGGACAGAGGAAAGGAAGCATGGGAAAATTATTCAAAGCGACAAATGTGCTGATCTATTTTGTTGTTCACTAGGGAAACACTGGTCTCCCTATGGCAAATTAGATCTTTACAAAATGTGCAATGAATATCAACCTTCCGAAATCGAGGGTTCATTTCCAGAGGGCCAGCAAAAGGAGATTCTCCCCCCACAGATGAAGGGCTCACCTGACCTGCAGAAGAAGGAGTAAGCCCTGCAGGTGATGGTCCAGGCTGAGCTGCTGTGGATGTACTGGCTCGTCTTTCTGAAGAGTTACCTCCAAAAAGATGACCATGTGTCCTTCTGTGTACATCCTGGAGGTGTCTCTTCATGGTGTGATTCCCAAAGGAATACTTCCTGTTAGGATTACCTCTAGAAAGTACACGCTGACACAGCTTGCAAGTAACTAAGGGTGCATTCACCTTTTGCTGGCCTTCTGGAAAAGTAAAATAATCCCAAACATAAGAAGGCTTTTGTTTCCTCGATCTCTGGCTCAAGACAGTGCTGCTAGTGCTAGCCTCACTCTCAGAAGAGCTCTGCTGTTCTGCCATCGTATCCCAAAGACAAACCAGCTCCTTCTCCCAAGGGATCACAAGCAGAAATGAGGGGAATGGGTGTGGTGTAGGAGAGTTCTAGAACTGAAAGTAGTTTCAACCAATCAAAAGTTGTGTTTCAAGATCACATGACCTACCGTACGCTTACGGTACGCTTACGGTACGCTTACGGCAAAAAGTACGCGTGCGCGTAAAAAAGACACGCGCTTGCGCGCATGCGCATAACAGTCACTCCCCGGCACTTCCGCGTAACGTGCGCGTGTGGCGTAAGCGCGCACGCGTCCCACGCGCAGTACGCGCGGCAACGCAAAGTGCGTAACTATACGCAAGCAGCGTAGATAGATTACGGACATTGCGTAAACCGTACGCTTACCGTGAGCTTACGGTACGCGTACCAAAAAAAAATAAAAAAAAATAAAAAGAACTGGAAATAAATTTTACATGTTTATTTTAAAAAATATATTAAAAAAAAATATTTAAGGATTTTAAAAATTAAAGCATAGTCTTTATAAAAGGTAAGTAAATTAAATTAAAAATATGTTTGAAAAAATTGAAGAATAAAAAAAAAATTAGCATTTAAAAAACCTTGCAAATTCACTGAAAAAACCATGGGTTTCACACACGTTATAGTTAGGAATTAGCATTTAAAAAACCTTTGAAATTCAGTGAAAAAACCATAGGTTTCACACACGTTATAGTTAGGAATTAGCATTTAAAAAACCTTAGAAATTCAGTGAAAAAACCATAGGTTTCACACATGTTATAGTTAGCTGGACATTTTACTCGTAAAAAACCAATGAAATTGCCCCGTTATAGTTAGTTCAGCTAACTATAACTCGCGCGCCCGCAATGCACTGCTGATGACGTCACATATTACATCACTCATGACATGGTCAGTGACATCACTCATGACATCACTGATGACATCTCAAATGACATCACTGATGACATCACTGATGACATCATCCTTGTGATAGAGTGGCAGACCTCCTCTTCCCCTAATATAACCTTTGACACACACATTCAAAAATAGAAACTACAATGTTCAAAACAATGGACATACCAATACCAGTTAAAACAACCTTTTCAGTAATTCTAAGATCCACATACACATCCACTCATTCACCAACAGTCCAATTCAGTCACTCATACATGTACTCACTCATCATATGTACTCATACACCTATACATCCTGTTACACAATGCCACTCATCCATAGAGTTACTCACACACATAGTCACTCATGCTAACAAAGAATCAAACATACATTTACTTGCTTATACAGTTATACACACACCACCACACTTACTTCTACGGAAACTTACACATACTTAGTCTTTTAAACAATCACTTATAGAAACACATACTTATTCATACAAGAACTCTTTCAATCTCTCACTCTCACATATACTCACATATATACACCAATAGTCACATATACTAGTTTAAAACATATGTAGTTACTCATAAAGACACTATTGAGACAGTCATTCACTCAATAACACATCCATGCACACACTCATCCACCCATACAGTCCTGCACACATGCTGTGTTCAACACATACAAACAGTGAGTCACTCATTCATACACCTATGCACTACGTAATACCCCCCACCGAACCATGCAGACACTCAGACTGATACTCAAAAAACCAACTAATAACCTATATAGACACCCATGTATCTACTCACCAACCCATGCAGCCACTTATACACAAAGTGAGAGACTGATACAGATATATACATATTTAAACATTACTCACTAAAACATGTATTCACTATGATACACTTAATCAGTCAGTTAAACAATCAATTTTTCAAACACAAATCATCCATTTAGACACTTATATACCCATTTATTCTTCCATTGACCTTGAGATATACATATATAAAACATATTTAATTTTCAGAAAAACCCACATTCATTGGATGATGTCATCAGTGATGTCATCAGTGATGTCATTTGAGATGTCATCAGTGATGTCATGAGTGATGTCACTGACCATGTCATGAGTGATGTAATATGTGACCTTCATCAGCAGTGCATTGCGGGCGCGCGAGTTATAGTTAGCTGAACTAACTATAACGGGGCAATTTCATTGGTTTTTTACGAGTAAAATGTCCAGCTAACTATAACATGTGTGAAACCTATGGTTTTTTCACTGAATTTCTAAGGTTTTTTAAATGCTAATTCCTAACTATAACGTGTGTGAAACCTATGGTTTTTTCACTGAATTTCAAAGGTTTTTTAAATGCTAATTCCTAACTATAACGTGTGTGAAACCCATGGTTTTTTCAGTGAATATATATATATATATATGTATATATATATATAAATCAATACACTAATTCCGGTCAAAACAAATCCAGGCTGTCGCGGGTGGTCCGAGTAAAGACGCTGGAAGTCCTTTATATTCTGTACACCAAAGTTTCTGTTGTCAACAGGAACCACTCGGACACATTCATGTGCTGCAAAAATTCCGTATTTTAATGGCAAGTTTGAAACTGCGCGTTTCGGCTTTACGCCTTGATCACACTTAATGAAGCTCATTGTCGCCATGATTATATTCACTGTTTTCAAAATAAACAAAGGACTAGTTACAAAACCTGTGTATGTACACTACTGCCAACTGTGGTGGCCATTTTGTAATGTATAAGACTGAGTTCATATCTATATGTAGCCAAACTGATATGATACAAATATGTACACAAACATTTATACATCAAGTTTATCAACATTAATGTAACTGAAAGCCGCAATCTTCATATTATTTAGCGGCAATTATGAACATTTTTGATATCACATGTGCGCAACAATTAGGCACCATCCCAGATAGCAAAGCTCCACACAAATAATTACAAAGCATGTTAAATTGAGCCCTAGTGGGCTACAGAGTTAAATGCAACAAATAAATCAGCCATTGCTACCAACTTCTTAACCCAAGTGGGTTTAAGGTGTACATCAGTTCTTAGATCCAATCGTCTCAGTCTATCAAAGTTATTGATCGAATTTGCATATGGCCACACAGAATTTTCAAACAGTAGTCAAATGAAGTGCCACAACCTAAAATATAAAAGGTTAAAATCACTGAAAGCATCTGCTGTGCTATCTCAGTCAATATATCATTATTTGTCATGTAGATGGATTGCCAGCTCTTCACTTGAGTTTAGACCATTTGGTACTAGACTCTCCAAATCTATAATATATCTTGACTCTAGTTTTCTAAGAGACAATTCTCTATTGCCCCTCTCATTCCCAAATGTATCGAATCAATAACAACCATACGAACTAGAGTCTCATCCTGAAAGTGTTTGGCATAAAAATGGCGGGCTACCGGATATTGTTTGCTATTATTTCTTATAGCCCGGATATGCTCCAAAACTCTCTTCTTGGCCTGATGTTTGGTACTTCCCACATACCATTTGTTACAGGGACAAATCAATACATAGATACAATATGTCGTATTGCATGTCAATATTTTTCTAATTTGAAATTCTCTTTTTGAATTCGGTAGTACCAGTCTGTCACAATCAAAACTTCCTTTACAGGCCTTACAATTCCTGCAGCATTTAAAGCCTGGTTTGCCCTTAGAACTTGCCTTCTCACCATCTGTCACATGATTGTGACTTAGCTCATCTTTAAGTGAGCGACTTTTCCTAAATGTTATTTGTGGGTTACTGCCAAGATTTTTCTTTAGATGTTCATCTGTTAGCAACACATGCCAGTGTATGTGAAAAATTCTACGAAATTCGTTCGCCTGTCCTGAAAATGTGGTGATGAATCTTATACTATCATAACCCTCTTCTTTTCTTCTGGGATGTAGCAGTTCATTCCTAGTTAATTCTTCAACTCTTGATTTAGCCTCTACAATAGTTTTATCACTATATCCACATTCCTTGAATCGTTTGCACATAGTCGCCTCCTCATTTTTATAGGCACTAATTGTACTACAATTTCTTTTCGCACGCAATAGTTCTCCATAGGGGATACTGTATACAAGTATCCGTGGATGTGCACTGCTTGCACTAAGGATACTATTGCCAGCAGTTTCCTTTCGAAACAATCTAGTTTCCAATATATTTCCTTTAACTTCTAAAAGTACATCTAGAAATTCCATGGTACTTTTGCTGATATGTTCTGTAAAGGTTAAGTTGTACTTGTTCACATTCAGTTTATCAATAAAACCTTTTGCTGAACTCTCATCCCCACTCCAAATGAAAAGCACCACTAACACTAAGGAAGCACACCAGTAACCGCCATACTGTAAGTGAGAAGGAAGTGATGAGGCAGGCGGTCCCATCGCATCCCTGCCTGAGACTGCCATTGCACGACGTGAGAAGAGAGAGCTGTTGAGACTTAAATCGGAGGATTTAAGGCCACAACGGCATTCTCAGGAACTCTCTGTAAGCAGGGCAAGTTGTGGGTAGTGGATGCCAGGGGCAAAGCAACTAGCTCTCTGAATTAGAGGAGAGAGAATTAGGAGCGGGGCAGCGAGGGGGCTCATTGGCATGTACATATATTGATAACAATGAGTGAAGATGAATGCGCAGCGAGGGAGCAGGAGGCATTACATTTATTTACGGAATCAACTTTCTCTGAATGGACAAACAATGAAAGTGGAACAGCCACACAGTACATCAGCAATTATATTGGCAGAAACCTACAACAGTTATGGAAACTAAAGAAAAACAATGCATTCAGGTGGGGCGAATACCCAGAGGCTTACGGATCATGATAACTTCAACCTATGAATACCCTAATCCAGGACTCTTAAAAGAATGGGCAGAAAATAGTGTAGAAATTTCGATGAATATGGTAGAAATTTTAATCAATTATGCGTAAATTGAAAGGAGCAAAGTAATTGAAAAAATATAGGAATTGACACAAATACTGGATAAGGAAGGGGATCAAATTAGAATCATCAAATTTAAGAGTGATTTGAAAAACCGATTGGCAAAATATGAGAAAAGGAATAAGGACACATTTTTGTGAGATAAACTAGATTATGAAAATGGTCAAATATATACCTTTGCAAAATGATTTGACACAATAAGGAGTCAAAAGGTGCAATGTAGTAACGCAACCCAACAGGAGAACTCACAAAGCAAAAGGAGCAAAAGGAGCTCAGATACGGGCTCAGAATTTGAATAGGAAGAGACCTCAAGAAAAAGAGCAGTCACCACAAGGCTGACGGTTACAGATGAGTTTTTGCATTTTTTACATTTAGACGAATGTGTCTCGTTACTACGCAAGTCATTACATCATGGTCATTACACCGCAATACCCATTCAATGTGGTTGTTACAACGACCGCGTTGTTACGAGGCAATGCCATTACTACGCAAGTCATTACAACGACTTGCAGTAGATGGCGCGCTAACATTAGGAATGTATCATTTACTTTTCCAACACCAGCCTACACAACAGGAGGGAAGGTGTCCTTATGTTAGTGCGCCATCTACTGCAAGTCGATGAAATGACTTGCATAGTAATGGCATTGCTTGGTTACAATGCGGTTGTTGTAACAACGGCGTTGTAATGGCATCGAGGTGTAATGACCGCGATGAAAAGGCCATTTCCCCATTTAGACCAAAGAACAGGCCACCGAACCACGAGAAGACGAGGAAGAACAAGAGGGAAAGGAAACAGTGGAGAGGGGGACAAGGATGCAGAAGGAATACAAGGAGAAACAACAGGGAGATCGATGCATTCCAACATAAGAAAAAAGTCAAACAGTAACAGAAAACAGTACAATCATCAATTTGAGCCCAATAAATCTATCCAGTGAAGATAAGGAAACCTTGGAAATAGGCCTATCGTATTGTCATAAAAATGAATTCAACTATGCCAATAGCAGATGGACATGTATAGATTTGTGAGAAAGCTAAAATTGATGAAAATGCATAAAATGAGGAATACAACACAGAATAGACAAGAAAGAGAAGAAGCACCTCTCCCAGTGGTCCCAGCAAAACTCACAGTATCAGATTTAACAATTTTAGAGGGCCTGTGTTCATTACAGAATGACAATGAGAATGAGGATACAACATCATATGGGCATATAATGAGCGTTACAAGTACAGCATTGCAAGCAGGTGATGATAACTCTTTTATTCCCGGGTCAAGATACATACCACAGATGATGAAGGATAATCTAGATATCTTTTCAGAATGTGTCACACGGGATTTGAGACAACTTTACCAAGAGGTTGCAAATCACAAAAGTTATACAGATCCAGAAGAATTGAACTTTTCCTCACCATAAATAAAATCAAGAAGGGTCCTAGAATTATAGTGATACCCTATGACAATGGAGGAAATGTAGCCTTGTGGGGGAAAGATCTCTATATGAAGGAAACCCTGAACCAATTTAATAACAAGGATTGTTACAAAAGGATTACAATGATGGATTATGAGGGGGTGAAAGAGAAATTCTTTAAAAAGTTTAATACATGGAGGGACCTTTTATTGAGTGAGGATGAATATCAGTTTTTAAAACAAGAACATCCAGTCATTCCAGTTTTCTATATGATCCCCAAAGTCCACAAAGACATACATAACCCACCTGGGTAGCAAATATTATCGGCCCAGGGGAGTCTTTTTTTAAATGTCTCCAAGTACATTGACTACTTTTTGAATCCAATTGTAAGAACACTTCAATCATATTTAAAAGATTCAGCGGACTTCCTTAAAAGAATATATGATGTATATTGGGAACAAAACATGGTGCTTGTGGCTCTGGATATTTCCACTCTCTACAATGGCATCAGACATGGAGTTGGATTGAGAGCAACTGAACATTTCCTTAGAATAAATCCCATGAGATTCTCATATCATAACTGGATGCTGCTTGAAATGATCGAATACTGCCTGAAGAAGAACATTTCCCTTTTTGAGAATGAACTGTTCCAACAGGAACAAGGAACCGCTATGGGCACCTGCTTCGCCCCCAGCTATGCAAATTTACATCTTGGCTGGTGGGAGGAGCAGGTGCTCAGGGCCAGAACTTTGAACAGTGGGCAGAAAAGGTATTATATGGTTGAGGTCCATAGATCACATCTTCATGCTGTGGCAGGGCATGGAGATGGAAGTAGATCAATTCATCTGTGATTTGAATATGAATGAATTGAATACAAATTTTGTGGGACATAAAAGTAAAACATCAATTCAATTTTTGGATATTAAGGTATGTGTAAAGGGGGAAAAACTGGAAACTATAATATAATTTTTAGATAGCCAACAGCAGGAAGCACAATTTTATACACTAGTAGTTCACACCCAACACACTTCATAACAAGCATCCCCTTTGGTGAATTTTATAGAGCGAGGAGAGAATGCAGTACCCTAGAAGAATATGACAAAATTGAAAAAGAAATGAAATGTCATTTTATTCAAAGGGGGTATCCGATGTCAGTTTTGAACGCAGCTCAGAGAAAACAAGGAAATTAAATCCAGAGAGTGTGTTGTTTGAAGCATCAAAAGCTGAGGTTAGAAAGAAAAAGAGGAGACAGAACAGTACACCCAGATTTATAACAACATATAACATGGAACATAAGATATTGAGACAGATTTTAAAAAAACACTGGCACTTTATCAAGGAGGACCCTATAATAGGACAAGAGGTAAAGAAAAATACTAAAATAACATACAGGAAATATAAATAGTTAAGGGACTACCTGGTCAGGAGTGACTGTTTGAGGGACACATTACATCAGACCTGGCTCCCACAGAGAAAGGACTTCCGAAAATGCTTGAAGTACAAAGCCTGCCAACACGGGGATACTATTTCATCTATCCAGACAGTGTCTGATAAAACTGTGAAAGTACAAGGGTTTTTAACTTGTAAAACAAGTTTTGTTGTGTACATTTTAAAGTGTCCCTGCAAGAAATTATATGTTGGTAGTACTACAGTACCAGCACATAAAAGGATACCGCAGCATAGGAGAGCCATAATCAATAGAGGCCGTAGTTACCCCGTGGCCAGGCACTTTGAGAAGCAGCATCAGAGTGATCCATCTTTAATGAAATATAGTTGCATAGGCAAACAAGAGATGGAGATAGAGAAAGGGTGTTGAGGAAGCTAGAAACATAGTTCCTCTTGGAATTGACAGTAAAGAACCTAATGGTTTTAATATGGATGAGGATTTTTTTACTTGCCTGTACTAAATTATGCACCTAGATTTGCACATTCATCAGTAAAGCTAAGAGAGAGCTGAGAGTGCACACCTTTTTTTAAAGAGGTCAAGGCAGCAAAGCACTAGCACTTTATAATTAGCAATGCTATTCGCATTGAGGACAGTTTTTAACTATTTATGAAACCCCCTTTTTTACCAACCTTCAGAGAATAGGCATTTTAACCTAATCTAAAAATGAGAGAGTCAAGGGAGTAGGAGATCAAATTTTATTTAAATACACTAAAATAAGGTGGTACTTATAAATGTCCCTGACAAACAAGGGTGAGGGACTTTCAAGAATTTAAATATCTAAAAGGTTAGAACTGTTCTGCACTTTAGGAATTATTACATCACTCATTAGGCACTTGCACTTTAGAAATGTAGACACGGAGTAAGTTTTGCTCATATTGATAAACTGTATAGTAAGATCTAAGAAACACAGGAAAAAAAGGCAGCTATGGAATATGAGCACTTATGCACTTTATAATCTTGTGGTGAAACATAGGGTCCACCCATAGGAACTATTCTTTTATTATTTTTTGGAACTGCCCAGTAATATATTACAATATTTTGAATGTACAAAATTTAGGGAACTATCCAATTGAAATTGTTCTAAAATGAAAGGTTTGCAATTTTGTGATCAAATTAACACAAGAAAAATATTTTTTTTAAATTGAGGCATAAAATGCATGTTCCAAGATGGCAGTGACGCTTACTGCAATAATGATGCTCGAGTACTGCAGAGCTTTGTCCTCTTTCAATGGGTATTTCCTGTAAAGTGATTACGTATTTAATGGAAAAATGTAATTGGCTCGTCATCATGGACAAGCAGCCAGAACGCGTGGATGAAATCACTCATAAAATAAAAAGCCAGTTTGGAAAACCCACCCAGAGCCGGTGCCATATTTCTTCTGGATGTAAAGGTGTTTGAATATATATATATCCCAGTCATCCTGCCAACTCCAAGGAGAAAGTGGCACGTACTCATGATCGGTATGTATAAGGCTAATTTATTTTCTCTCACGACCCCGCAATGACAGTGAGACGCGTTTCGCCTGTGCCGCTGGCTTTATCAATCTATATATATATATATATATTCACTTAAAAAACCATAGGTTTCACACATGATATAGTTAGCTGTACATTTCACTCGTAAAAAACCAATGAAATTCCAGTACATCACTCATGACATGGTCAGTGACATCACTCATGACATCAATGATGACATCTGAAATTACACATTGTGGATTGCAGTCGCGCAAGTTATAGTTACCTGATCTAACTATAACGTGGAATTTCATTGGTTTTTTACGAGTGAAATGTACAGCTAACTATAACATGTGTGAAACCTATGGTTTTTTAAGTGAATTTGCAAGGTTTTGTAAATGATAATTCCTAACTATAACGTGTGTGAAACCTATGGTTTTTTCAGTGAATTTGTACGGTTTTTTAAATGCTAAGTTATGTATTTGTTTTTTATTTTTTTTTTCTGGTTTTTCACAATGCGCACACCCTGCGCACACGCTTCGCACACCGAACGCCCACATTGCGCAGTCCATGCCGTGCGCGCCTCGCCTTTTTTTACGCAGTAACATTTGTTTTTTTCTCCCTTGTGTGTCCTTTAATTTATTTAATAAATGTGATTGTTACTTCTTTATTTTTATTTTTTATTTTTTTTTGCCGTGCGCGTACGGTAAGCTTACCGTACGCGTAGCCCGCGTTATTTTTTTAAAATTATTAAATTTATTTTTCGTACTTTTGGGTCCTTCTTGGACCCCCTGACAAACACTAGGGGGTCTGCAACTCTCTTCATTGCCCCCTTTTCACGTACCCCACCTTTGTTTCTCAGTGCGAGAGACAGAAAATGGCGGCCGACACTTCCTGATTTCGACCGATTCAAATGTTTACAGTCATGTAACCACCAATCAGAATTGAGCTCGCGCACGGCACCGTGCGCGTACGGTAAGCTTACGGTAAGCGCACGGAGCGCGCTTACAGATATATATATTGATTTAAATGCTATTTTCTCAGGACCTATTGAACAGATTTACACCAGACCTACAAAAGGCACATCCTTGACCTGAGGACTACCTCTCTGCCAAATTTCAAGTAATTCTGTTCAGCCGTTCGGGCTATAGCTGTGTCTAAAGGTCCTTTGGAAAAATGCATGGGGAAAACGCGTTTTGGGACCCCCCTTTTTTCTCAGCCCCCGCTTGACGAATCCCCCCAAGACTTTCAGGGTAGGAGCGGAGCGTAGCGCCCCATTAGTTTTGAAAATTTCGCGAGGATTCGTCGACCGGCGCCAAAGTTATTCCAAATAGAATGTTGCGGATTTCCTATGGAAACACGGTCCTAACAATAACTATCTACTGGCGACCGCCAGTAGATAATATCTCAAATATATATATATATTGATATATATATATTTATATATATATATTATCTGCTGGCGGTCGCCAGTAGATAGTTATAGTTAGGACCGAGTTCCCATAGGAAATCTGAAAATTCTATTTTGAATAACTTTGGGGCCGTTTGATTTATCTTCGTGAAAGTTTCAAAACTAATGGGGCGCTCCGCTCAGCTCCTACCCTGAAAGTCTCGGGGTGATTCGTCAAGCGGGGGCTGAGAAAAAAGGGGGTCCCAAAACACGTTTTCCCCATGCATTTTCCCTTAGGACCTTTAGTCGAAGGTATAGCCCGAAAAGCTGAACAGAAATAATTGAAATTTGGCAAAGAGGTAGTCCTCAGGTCAGGCATGTGCCTTTTGCTTAAATGGTGTAAATCCGTTCAGTAGTTCCTGAGGAAATCAAAAGTTAAATCACATATATATCTAGGCGGAGCCTAACCACACATCTCATCGTGAGATCTGATTGGCTGTCAGCACTTCATCCAAGAAGTGTTGGCAGCCATCTTGGGACCAATATACATGATAGCACCTCATTAAAAAGCATTGCAGTTAATAGAAGGTTTTAAGACTTTAGTTACATTATAAATCATTTGTTGATGGTACCATACTCATTTTAGGAATTGTGGTGTGTTCTAAGGTGATTTTACCATGTGAAAAAGCCTTCTGCTGTGATATCATGAATCATGTTTAAGAGAAAACTATTTTCTCATGCTTTTCCCACAGAGGTTTGGAAGGTGATCTATAAGCTAACTGAGAGCATATTTTCTGTAAATTCACATTATCTTTCTCAGTCATGTGAGAATGAAGTCTGACATTCGCAGTAAAACATGTACATCCAACAAGGGCAGAGACTGTCAGTTGATTTCTTTGTGTTCTACTGCAGCTTCCCAGAGTGTTCTAAAGAACAACTAGAGCGCTAACAGTCCTACTTATGACAAACGTATGGCACACCTGAAGCCATCTTGGTTGGAATAAAGTGGTAATTCTTAAAACATTTAATTTGAAAAAGGAACAAAATGAGGGGGTTCATTTTGCCATAGAAAGTATGATTAGTGCTGCAGAAAGAAAAATTAGGGCACATTTTGAGTGACTTCTCAAATCCTCTTCTATTTCATTAAAAATTTCTGACATGCAGACTGAAACATGCACTTTCAATACCAGCAGCAGACTTCCCTGGTGAGCAGTAGCTTTACTACAGTAATCTAATAAGCAACTAGAGTGCTAACATTCTGAATTTATGGCAAATTTGTGACACATCTGAATGCCTTCTTGATGGAATCAAAGTAAAAAACTGAAAGTATTTCCTACTGAGGAGACTGTAGTAAATGAGGAAATTAGGAAACATCATAACAAATAAGTCTCCCAAAATGGCCACCAGAGACAAAAGAGCCCAAATGTAGCCCAAATATCACCCAGATGTAGCCCAAGTATAGCCCAATGACAGAATGTCCCAGAGTGTTCTAACGAACAACTAGAGCGCTAACAGTCTTACTTATGACAAAAGTATGGAACACCTGAAGCCATCTTGATTGGAATAAAGTGGTAACACTTAAAACATTTAATTTACAAAGGAACAAAATGAGGGGGTTCATTTTGCCATAGAAATTATGATTAGTTCTGCAGAAAGAACAATTAGGGCACATTTTGACTTCTCAAATCCTCTTCTATTTCATAAACAAATTCTGACATGCAGACTGAAACATGCACTTTGAATACCAGCAGCAGACTTCCCTGGTGAGCAGTAGTTTTACTACAGTGATCTAATGAGCAACTAGAGTGCTAACATTCAGAATTTATGGCAAATGTGTGACACATCCGAATGCCTTCTTGATGGAACCAAAATAAAAAACTGAAAGTATTCCCACTGAGGAGACTGCAGTAAATGAGGAAATTAGGAAACTTCATAACAAATAAAGCTCCCAAGATGGCCACCAGAGACAACAGAGCCCAAATGTAGCACAAATATCACCCAGATGTAGCCCAAGTATAGCCTAATGACAGAATGTCCCAGAGTGTTCTTAAGAACAACTAGAGCGCTTACTGTCTTACTTATGACAAAAGTATGGCACACCTGAAGCCATCTTGATTGGAATAAACTGGTAACACTTAAAACATTTAATTTAAAAAGAAACACAATGAGGGGGTTCATTTTGCCATAGAAATTATGATTAGTGCTGAAGAAAGAAAAATTAGGGCACATTTTGAGTGACTTATCAACTCCAACCTGGTTCCCCAGTTGCAAAGTCTGCAGCTCTGGAAGTAACACCACATCCTCTCGCCAAGGTGCAACATTTAATCAAGTGGTCAACTGGATAAACAAATATAAAGATTACAAATAATTTAAAAGTTCCTTGTCGTAATTTGAAAACTCAGAAAATATGTCCTCATTTTAGTTTTTTAGAGCACTAACCATAATTTTGATGCAAATAAGACCCTCTCATATATGTAATTTCTAAAGGAAATACTCTAGGTATTACAGTTTTGATTACATCAAGATGACGTCAGGCGTTCCACACTTTTGTAATAAATATAGAATGTTAGCAATCTAGTTGTTCATTGGGATACTGTTGAGAGGCAGAGGCCTGGGGCACGGACTCTGAAAATTGAAGGCAGGTAGGAGAGTGCAGTGACAACAATTTGACCACACTGGGCAGGCAGGAAGGGCGGTGGCAGCACAATAGACTATGGAGGGCAGTGGAAAGGGGGGCAGGGGCAGCAAACCAACAATACAGGACTGGCAAGAGAGGCTGTGGCAATATAATAGACCATTGTGGGCAGAAGGAAGAGGCAGTGGTAGTACAACCATACATGCCAACAGACCCATTTCAGCCAGGAAACGTCCAATGTTTTTAAGCTCAAATGGGCTTTATTTGATCTGTCTCCTGTCTACATCTCCTCTTTTTCAATGTAACTCAAAGGGGAAAATGAATACCCCAGTTTTTTTTTCATAATCTCCCTCTTACCAAGTTCAAAATGTTCGCAAGTATGGTACATTGAATCATGGTAGGCAGGAGGAATTGGGGTAGGGACGTGGACTTGGATAACAGAGGACAGGAGGGACATGGAGAGGTGCAGCAAACTGACCCTACAGGGTTTGCAGCAGCACAATACACCACACAGCGTATGCGGGACAGGAGTGCAGCACAACAATCCATAGAAAGCAATAGGGAGGGGACAGGACCATGCACATGGACAACAGAGAACAGATGGGAAAGAGGCAATGGTAGCTAGCTGACCATAATGGACAGACAGGAGAGAAAGCTGCAGCATAACAGACCATAAAGGGCAGGAGGGACGGATCAGGGGCATTACAATGGAACAGACAAGCCAGGAGGGAGGGAATAGGGGGTCTGCACATGGAAACAGAGGGCTGGGGGCAAGGTGGCAGGGCAGGAGCAGCAAGATGACCATGGAGGTCAGGCAGGATGGGCACTAGAAACAAGACACACCATGGAGAGCAACAATGAGACTATGGTGGCATACACACAGACCATGGAGGGAAGGTGGGAGGGGGTCAGGGGCAGCTAGCTGATCACACAGGGAAGGTGGGAGGGGCCATGGCAGCACAAAAGACCCTGCATGGCAAGCGGGAGGGTTAGTGGCAGCACAATGGCTATGATGAGCAAGAAGGAGGGTGCAGGGGCATGCACAAAGGACCATGGAGGATAGAAGGGAGGGTCAGGACCTGGGCACAGACAAGAGAGTTCAGGGGAAGGGGCCTCACAACAGACCGTGCGGGGCAGGCAGGAGGAGCAGTTGCAGCACAACAGATCAGGGAGGGCAGAAGGGTGTGGCAGTAAAATGGACCATGGAGGACAGGAGGAAGGGGATAGGGGCATGGCATGTGGACAGGCAGGGTGGAGGTGGCAGGGACAGGTTACAGTCATCTGACAATGCTAGGCAGGTGGGAGGGGAGTGGCAGCTCAACAGAACACTCAAAGGAGATAGGAGTGGCAGGTCCATGGAACATAGTGGGCAAAAAGGATGGAGCAGGGGCATGCACAAAGACATCGGAGGGCAGGGGGAAGGAGAATAGGGGCAGCAAGCTAAGCACATAGGCTAAGCAGGAGGTCAATGATGGGCCATAGAACTGGGCAATGGAGGGCAGGAGGAGTGGACTGGTACATCATGCTAAATGGAGGGCAGTGGCAGCACATCAGACCATGCATGGCAGGAGGGAGGAGGCTAGTCCATGGATTCAGACAACAGAGTATCGGGAGGAGGTGGATGGGGCAGAAAGCTAACTGTTCAGAGAAGGTGGGTATTAGGAACTTTATTGATTTTAAAATGTGTGTCTGTGCGAACTACTTAAAATATGAACAAGTATGCAGCATAATCTCACTTTTATTCAGGAAGAAGAGGCCGTTTGTGACTGTGCCTCCGGGCTCACTTGGCAGAAACACCCCCTGACCCTCCACCCCCATCGCAAAATGTAATGCCCGTGAAAAGGGTAGGTGGACGCAGGGTTATTTAGAACATAGTCCTGAGAGCACGATTGAAAATGAAAACTAGATGTAGTATATGGTATAAACTATGCACCAAAAATAGTGATATAAGATGAACCGGGGCGTGAAATATAATATGCAATACATTGTGCGCAATGACAGATTCATTGGAGAGAGCGAGATAGCACAGGCACTAGCGCGTGCTATGCAATATGCGCCTTGGAGTGTAATATGCACAGGGCAGTGTTGAGTAACATAACTAGTCTCTAAAGTTGTAATATAAAATATGTGCTGGGGAGTGTAACGTTGCATATGCACTGTGACAAAGATATGGATTACAGATTGTAATATGTATGGCATAGCGCTGTGCGTTATAACATACACATCGAGGAAGGCACATTAGATGGGGCAATATAACCCGTGCGAAGGCAAATGTGGCATGACATATTCACGGGGTGGTGTTACAGTGCACATGGGCTAGAGAGTGTCATAGCATACGCACTAGCTGGTGGAATACAACACAGAGGTGTGAGGCAATCGGCGGGCACTGGTGGGTGTAACACAGCATTGGGCTCAGCCAGGAGCACGCTGTGACTCTCAAGTGAGGTTCGTCTCCTTTCCAGAGAGTAAAATAAAAAGTATTACACATCCGGCGGTGGATGTGTTTTTTATTAACCGTGAGGGGGGTTTCTTGCATAGTTTGGTCGAATTTTTGTCGAATCCCCTTTGAATGGCTTGGTGTGCGTGTATATTAAATGTGCCCGTCAATAGCTACCCATGTTTGTATAAATAAACGACAAGGGTGTCTACTTGGAGAGTACCCACCGGCGGGGGCGCCGGGATTAGGCACGGTAGGGCGTCAGACACGTCAGAGCTTCACTAGCGGTGTAAATACATTCCATGTGGATTCATTCTATGCATAGTCGCCTTTTAATGAATATCACGCAAATCGTCATGGTGATAGGTACATACGGTTTGTCCAGCATGTCCTAGGTGTTTCTATATATATATATATTTTTAAAATAATAAAAAACAGAGGCCGGCCCCTGGGGATGGGGTCCCCGGAGCCATAAGTGGCCTGAGGAGGGGGGCAACGCAGCCCCCTCCTAAAGAATTTAAATTAAAAAAAGGCCATGACCCGTGGGTTGGGGTCCCCGGGGCCGATTAAGGCCTTGGGAGGGCCAAACTTATTTTTTTCAACAAAAAAAATTAGGGTGCAGGCCCTGGGGGATGGGGTCCCCAGGGCCAGTAAATTAGAAAAAGAAGGGGGGCCACACAGCCCTCCTTCTTAAAAGAATTAAATAAATAAAAGACCGGCATCGCGATGGAGGCCATGCCCCCTCCTTGCAGCACTCTGCAAACGCGCCCCCTGGCCAGGTGTAAGTTGGGGAATTAATTCCCCTTCATTACTGAGGGTCCCTGAGGGCCAACTAGCCCAACAGGTATCTCCATTGTGCGCCAGGGAGCTTCGTTGCAGACAGGTGTTCCGAGGCCACACCCCTTTTTACACCTCTCTGCAACGCAGCTCTGTGGTTCTTACTGGAGGTACCTACTGGGCTAGTTTGACCCTAGGGACCCTTAGGATTCAAGGGGACTTAATCTCTCAACTTAGAACGGCCACAGGGCGCGTTTACACAGTGGTGAAGGGAGGGGACGGGGCCTGAGGTGACGTGTGTAAACACGCCCTGTGGCGCGTTTTAAGTTGGGGAAATAATTCCCTTTCAATCCTGAGGGACCCTGGGGGCCAACTAGCCCACCAGGTGCTTCCAGTAAGTGCCACTGCTCTGCGTTGCAGAGAGGTGGTGCAGGCCGTGCCCCTTTTTACACCTCTCTGCAATGGAGCTTACTAGACGTACCTAGTGGGCTATTTTGTCGCTAGGGATCCTCAGGATTCAAGGGGACTTAATCTCCCAACTTAAAAAACAGCCCCAGGGCATGTTTACGCAGTGGGGAAGGAAGGGGACGGGGCCTGAGATGACGTGCGCAAACACGCCCTATGGCGCATTTTAAGTTGGGGAAATAATTCCCCTTCAATCCTGAGGGCCCCTGGGGGCTAACTAGCCCACCATGTTCTTCCAGTAAGCACCACTGTGCTGCGTTGCAGAGAGGTGGTCCAGGCCGTGCCACTTTTTACACCTCTCTGCAACGCAGCTCTGTGGCGCATACTGGAGGTATCTAGTGGGCTAGTTGGACCCTAGGGACCCTCAGGATTCAAAAGAACTTAATCTCCCAACTAAAAACGGCCACAGTGCGTGTTTACACAGTGGTGAAGGGAGGGGACGGGGCCTGAGTTAACGTGTGCAAACAAGCCCTGTGGCGCGTTTTAAGTTGGGGAAATAATTCCCCTTCAATCCTGAGGGACCCTGGGGGCCAACTAGCCCACCAGGTGCTTCCAGTAAGCACCACTCCGCTGCGTTGCAGAGAGGTGGTCTAGGCCGTGCCCCTTTTTACATCTCTCTGCAACGCAGCTCTGTGGCGCTTACTGGAGGTACCTAGTGGTCTAGTTGGACCCTAGGGACCCTCAGGATTCAAGGGGACTTAATCTCCCAACTTAAAACGGCCACAGGGCGTGTTTACACAGTGGGGAAGGAAGGGGACGGGGCCTGAGGTGACGTGTGCAAACACGCCCTATGGCGCATTTTAAGTTGGGGAAATAATTCCCCTTCAATCCTGAGGGCCCCTGGGGGCTAACTAGCCCACCAGGTTCTTACAGTAAGCGCCACTGAGCCACGTTCCAGAGAGGTGGTCCAGGCCGTGCCACTTTTTACACCTCTCTGCAACGCAGCTCTGTGGCACTTACTGGAGGTACCTAGTGGGCTAGTTGGACTCTAGGGACCCTCAGAATTCAAATGAACTTAATCTCCCAACTAAAAACGGCCACAGGGCGTGTTTACACAGTGGTGAAGGGAGGGGACGGGGCCTTAGTTATCGTGTGCTAACACGCCCTGTGGCGCATTTTAAGTTGGGGAAATAATTCACCTTCAATCTTGAGGGACCCTGGGGGCCAACTAGCCCACCAGGTGCTTCCAGTAAGCGCCACTGCGCTGCGTTGCAGAGAGGTGGTCTAGGCCGTGCCCCTTTTTACATCTCTCTGCAACGCAGCTCTGTGGTGCTTACTGGAGGTACCTAGTGGTCTAGTTGGACCCTAGGGATCCTCAGGATTCAAGGGGACTTAATCACCCAACTTAAAACGGCCACAGGGCGTGTTTACACAGTGGGAAGGGAGGGGACGGGGCCTGAGGTGACGTGTGCAAACACGCCCTGTGGCACGTATTAAGAGGTAGATTTAATCCTCCTGCCCTATTATATACTAGGGGCTTACAGATGAGGTCATGCTAATCACAGGAGGACCCCAATGCATAGTGTTCCCTAGTGTATATAGGTGTTTTCACTGTATTCTGAGTGTCTTTTAACATAGCACTGGCTCTAGGACTGGTTAGTCAGACTCAGTTACCACCAGTATCCGTCTGAAAAAGTTGAGGGTACAGGATGATTTTGCAACAAGGCTTCTTTCTGCTCTTCTGTTTGTTCTTTCTGCACGTTATCCTTCTTCCTGCACTTTTCTTCATCTTTGAGGACTTCTGTTGCTTCTTTCTGCATTTCTTTTATTTCTTTCTGTGCGTTTGTTCTTCTTTCTTCACATGTCCTATCTCTGTAGGCATAGTTAGAAATTAGCATTTAAAAAACCTTTGAAATTCACTGAAAAAAATATAGGTTTCAGGCACGTTATAGTTAGGAATTAGCATTTAAAAAACCTTAGAAATTCACTGAAAAAACCATAGGTTTCAGGGGCGTTATAGTTAGCTGGACTTTTCACTCGTACAAAACCATTGAAATTCCCCCATTATAGTTAGTTCAGCTAACTATAACTCGCGCGCCCGCAATACACTGCTGATGACGTCACATTTTACCTCACTCATGACATCACTCATGACATCTCAAATGACATCACTGATGACATCATCCTTTTGATAGAGTGGCAGACCTCCTCTCACCCTAATATAACCTTTGATACACACATTCAAAAATAGAAACTAAAATGTTTAAAACAATGGACATACCAATACCAGTTACAACAACCTATTCAGTAATTCTAAGATCCACATACACATCCACTCATTCACCAACAGTCCTATACAGTCACTCATACATGTACTCACTCATCATATGTACTCATACACCTATGCATCCTGTTACACAACGCCACTCATCCATAGAGTTACTCACACACATAGTCACTCATGGTAATAAAGAATCAAACATCCATTTACTTGCATATACAGTTATACACACACCACCACACTTACTTCTACAGAAACGTACACATACTTAGGGCCATATGTAGGTACCTAAACACCGGTCGGTAACGGCCGAAAATCGGTAAATATCCTGTTACCGACCGGTATTTAGGCAATTGAGATGTAGGTGGCTGGATTTCAGGATTCGGTAATTTACCGAATCGGAATTTTAAGAAATCGGTAAAATACCGATTCGGTAAATTACCGAATCCTGAAATCCTATGTAGGGGGCACTCAAGTGAGTGCATTTTTGGTTTCTGGATTCGTTATTTACCACCAACTACAAGTTGATGGTGAATAACGAATACCTTTTAAAAACAATTTTGTGCTTTTTGGAAAGTTCCATGTGGCAGACATACATGCCCTTAAGGCATGTATGTGCGCCACATGTGCACACATGCACGATTCAGGGGTGCAACAGGGTGTCAATGTGACACCATGCCACCCATGAATATGCTCCCCCTATTACCGATTCGGTATTTACCGAATCGGTAATAGTGAATGGCTTCCCATTCATTCCTATGGGCCTCCAGGCCCATAGGAATGAATTGGAAGGGCTGCATTATTACCGAATCGGTAAATACCGATTCATAAATACCGAATATTACCGATTCGGTAATATTTACCGAATGTTTACCTACATTCTATTTACCAATTCATAAATACCGAATCGGTAAAATTCGGTATTTATGAATCGGTAAATAGAAATTATCTACATATGGCCCTTAGTCTTTTAAACAATCACTTATAGAAACACATACTTATTCATACAGGAACTCTTCCAATCTCTCACTCTCACATATACTCACTTATATACAAAACATATGTAGTTACTCATAAAGACACTATTGAGACAGTCATTCACTCACTAACACACCCATGCACACACTCATCCACCCATACAGTCCTGCACACATGCTGTCTTCAACACATACCAACAGTGAGTCACTCATCCATGCACATTTACACTACGTAATACCCCCACCGAACCATACAGACACTCAGACACTCATACTGATACTCAAAAAACCAACTAATAACCCATATAGACACTCATGTAGCTACTCACCAACCCATGCAGCCACTTATACACAAAGTGAGAGACTGATACAGATATTTACATATTTAAACATTACTCACTAAGCATGTATTCACTAAGGTACACTTAATCAGTCAGTTATATAATCAATTTTTCAAAAACAAATCATCCATTTAGACACTTAAATACCCATTTATTCTTCCATCGACCTTGAGATATACATATATAAAACATATTTAATTTTCCGAAAAACACTCATTCACTGGATGATGTCATCAGTGATGTCATCAGTGATGCCATTTGAGATGTCATCAGTGATGTCATCAGTAGGCCTGGGCGGTAAAATCCGTTCCGCTCGCGGAATTTGCGGAATTTGGGTAATTTCGCGTTCCGCGGAGAACGCGAAATTGACCCCAAATCTGCGTTCCGCGACTTCGCGAAATTTTTGGCTTGTTCGCGTTCTCAATATGCGTGTTCGTGAGATATTTCACCCCTAGCACGCAAACAGCGATCGCGAACAGGAAAAAAGTATCGCGAACAAGCAATTCCACGTGTTCGCGGAATTTCTGCGTGTTCGCGGAGATTTTTACCGTTTCGCGGACATTTGCGTAACGCGATTCCGCAAATTCCGCCCACCCCTAGTCATCAGTGATGTCACTGACCATGTCATGAGTGATGTAATATGTGACGTCATCAGCAGTGCATTGCGGGCGCGCGAGTTATAGTTAGCTGAACTAACTATAACAGGGGAATTTCAATGGTTTTGTACGAGTGAAAAGTCCAGCTAACTATAACGCCTCTGAAACTTATGGATTTTTCAGTGAATATATATATATATATAGTGAAGGGGCGTGACGGAAAAGTGAGCCGGATTGAAATTCCTCTTCACCGCCGCAGTGAATTTGTAACATTGTTTCACCGCATGGAGAGCCCGCTACTGTAGCCGAGCAGAGGAAGACGTGAATCTCTTCGCGTTTGGACTCACACCGGGCGGAAGGATCTCCGGAGCGGGTAGGAAATTGACATTCAATTATTATAGCGATGTATTGAACTACGGCAGGTCGAGGGAACACACAGCAGATAATTTTCGAATTTAAAGAAGAATCATGTTTAATGTAGATGCGCGACGCGAAGTGGCCAATGAAATATTCAAAAAGAGAACAGATATTCGCTCAGGTGGGAGCGATGGTGACGGCGGACGAAATGGGACCCGAGGGTCCGATCCCTTAAAGGAACAGTTTGCGCGTTTAGAAAGACTCCATGAACGCGAAATACGGAAATGGAGGGAGGCCACCTCGCTGCAGCACTATATCGATGTGGAAAGAGTCCCTCGTGGTCTCAGAATCTACACTATTCCTGCCTATGAGAACCCGAACCCCAAATTGCTGGAGGAATGGGCAGAGCACACAGCTGCCTCCTCGAAGGGCATGTTACTGATACTGATCAAGTTCGCCTGGAGCGACAGAGACACCACGCTACAGGAGATCATAGCATTGGAAGGGGAGATTGAAAAACAGTGCGACAAAAGTAAAATGGAGGAGTTCAAGGAGGGCATGAAAAAACGCTTAACAACTTATGAACTCAAAATTAGGCAAAGGAAACAAAGCAAGTTTGAGCGCGACGAGCGAGATTATGAACAAGGGCGCGTCTTGACCTTCGCCAAAAGGTATGATTTACCGAGAAGACAATTACTCAGTCGTAGAGGCAAAACAACAATTGAGCAACGTGATACATCAGAATCAGAAGTCACTGATGCTGAATTGAGTAGTGATGAGAGAGAAGTAAGACGTGCTGAAGAAGCAGTGGCGACACCTTTTCACGAGGAATTTCGCATTATCCGGGAAACATGGAGCCGAGGTGGAAGAGGCAAACCAATGCCACAAAGGAAAAAAGCAGACGTAGAACAAGGAGGGGCGGCTGGAGCAAGCAGCAGCACCGCATCGCCTCGGATCACCCGGAGCAGGAGAGGGGCGAGACGGTAACATCAGAGTCTCTTACAGTGGTAAATTTAACACCAAGAGTATTAACGGAGGCGGAATTAAAAGTTTTACAATATGGATTAAGTTTCTGCCCCTCAAGGAGATCTGAATACACGCAAACCAAAATCGATCTGTTCCGATTTGCGCGGAAAATGAAACTCGCAAAATATTTCCAGGGCAAAAAATCTACAAAAGAGAAAGAAATAACATCAATCAGTGAAATGGAAAATCTTACAGCTGGTGATCTAGAAACGTTGGCAGTCATGGAAGATTTGCAACATGAGGGCGACCCCAGACAACTGATCGCAAAGAAAGGTGTGGATCAATCGGAGATTATTCAAATCAATCCAGGTGGCCCATTTAAACCAGCGTCCAAATTTGTGCCGATGATGCCAGCCGACTCCATAGATATATTCACTGAGGCGGTGACACAGGACTTGATTAAATTAAGAGGAAGCAACATGAACAACAGAAGGAGGGGCAATATTACTGCAAAACAAAAACAGGCAATCAAGGATTTACAAAATGATAAATCAATCATCTGTAAACCGTCCGATAAGGGGGGGAATGTTGTCTTGATGACTTTTGACTATTATCAGAAAGAAGCACTGAACCAACTTAATGATACATCTAGTTATATGAGGATAACACGCAAAGAATTTGAAAGCAGTGCAACATCTCACAGGAATCTTCTGAATAGGTGGTACCATAAGGGGATGTTATCTAAAGAAGAATATGGCTTTTTGGAGTGCAGATACCCTAAAATTCCAACATTTTACCACCTACCAAAGCTACATAAAGACCCTGTTAACCCCCCCGGACGCCCAATTGTTTCCTCTTTGGGAAGTTTAACTGAGCACATGTCCCAGTATGTGGATTTCTTTTTGTCTGAACCAGTCACCAAACTCACCTCCTACATCAAGGATACCAAGGATTTTTTGAAACGAGTAGAAAATGTACACTGGGAGAATGACTTTGTAATGATGACTCTCGACATATCTAGTCTATACACTAGTATCAATCATGACCAAGGAATGCAGGCGATTCAACACTTTCTGAATGATCGGCCAATTAATTTGGCAGAACATAATGTAATGATAATTGAGTTTGTGAGATTCTGCCTGCACAATAACATTTTTCTGTTTCAGGATGTCCTGTTTAAACAAATACGCGGTACCGCGATGGGGACCTGCTTCGCCCCCAGCTACGCGAACTTGTTCGTGGGCTGGTGGGAGGAGCAGGTGGCCTGGGCGGAGACCAATGCATGTTGGACTCAAAGAGTCATTTGTTGGACAAGATACATTGATGATTTGTTCATCGTTTTTAATGGAACTGAACAAATGGCAAATGATTATGTTGAAGTACTTAACAACAATGACCTTAACCTTAGGTTCACAGGGGATATCAGTAACGAATGTGTGAACTACTTGGACTTAGTGGTGTTCCCTATGGAAGGTAGACTGTGCACTCGTTTGCACAGAAAGCCGACCGCGGGGAATTCTGTACTGCATGCCCGGAGTTGCCATTTTGAGAAGACCATAAGCAGCATACCCTATGGGGAACTCCTCAGGATTAAGCGGAATTGCTCCCTAGATAGTGACTATCAAATAGCAGCGAGAGAAAGCATGAATAGGTTCAAGCAAAGGGGTTATCATCAGGACATCCTTAATGAGGCTGTCAGAAAAGCAGAAACAAAATCTAGACTTGATTTGATTGAAAGTGAGGATCACATTACTAGACCAGCAAGTAAGATTGACAACAAATTCAGGATAATTATAGATTATTCTGAGGATGCTCAGGTCATCAGAAACATACTAAGAAAGAATTGGTACATCCTAAAAACGGATTCAGTTTTAGGAAAAGATATACCAAAGGCACCACCATTGACATTTAGAAGAGCTAAAACGTTGCGTGATGACCTAGTACAAAGCCATTGTAACAAAGAGAGGATAACACCACCCTTTGGGAGAATAACTGGTTTTTATCCGTGCTTAAAATGCAGGGCTTGTAAAAACAGCAAGAAAACAACACATTATAAAGTCCCAGGTCTTAAGTCCCCCAGAAAGATCAACAAACTGATGAATTGTAATACCAGTTTCACAGTTTACTGCCTGGTTTGCCCCTGTGGTTTATATTACATAGGGAGCACCATTCACCCAACCAAAGTACGCATTTTGGAACATATGAGGGCTATTCACAATAAGGATGTGTCATATCCAGTGGCAAGACACTTTGAATCCCTCCACCAGAGCAATAGGGATCTATTAAGTTTTTTCTGCCTGGATCATGTGCCACTAAATGTTAGAGGGGGTGACAGACAGTTACAACTAAGGAAACTCGAATCCAGGTATATCATTGATGTACAGACCAAAATGCCACTTGGTCTGAACAGTGGGGAGGAGTTGGCTGTCCATCTGTAGTTCAAGGTATCTATGTATGGATCTTGATTATGCTGTGTTTTTATTATTATTTTGATGGAAATTGTTTTTTCAACATATGACAGAACAAAAACCCATCCAGGGTGTGATGTTTTGAAAGGCCCATTCAGGGCAGAATTGTATTGCAACAGAGAACTGTGTTTGCATGTTCAGTAATGGCCGCCAATGTGGACTGAAGCAAGTCCTATGTTGTTGTCTATGTAAATGGAGTATTTATGTCCACTGAAAAGTTGTTGCCTCTAGCAATTGACGAAGGCGATAGCTGAAACGCGTTTTGCTGTAAGCTGGTCCAATAAAGTTTAATTGGACAACTGTTCCCGTGAGTGCTGGTGTTTTTGTACCCGGAGCCTTGACTGAGTGCGGTGTCCGTCGCCACAGAGAAAGCACCCGACCGCGAGTGAAGGGGCGTGACGGAAAAGTGAGCCGGATATATATATATATATATATATATATATATTATCTACTGGCGGTCGCCAGTAGATAGTTATAGTTAGGATCGTGTTTCCATTGGAAATCCGCAACATTCTATTTGGAATAACTTTGGCGCCGATTGACGAATCCTCGCGAAATTTTCAAAATAGGCGGGGCGCTTCGCTCCGCTCCTTCCCTGAACGTCTCGGGGCGATTCGTCAAGCGGGGGCTGAGAAAAAGGGGGGGTCCCAAAACTATGTTATAGTTAGGTGGACATTTCACTCGTAAAAACCAATGAAATTCCCCTGTTATAGTTAGTGCAGGCAACTATAACTCACGCGACCGCAATCCTCTGCTGATGACGTCAGATATTACATCACTGATTAAATATGTGTCTTTCTGAAAAATAAATATTTGTAATATATGTATAGCTAAAGATTAATGGAAGAAGGCATGGGTAAATAGGTGTCTAAATACAGTCATGTAATATCTGACGTCATCAGCAGAGGATTGCGGTCGCGTGAGTTATAGTTGCCTGCACTAACTATAACAGGGGAATTTCAATGGTTTTTCACGAGTGAAATGTCCAGCTAACTATAACATGTGTGAAACCTATGGTTTTTTAAGTGAATATATATATATATCAACTACGTTTGCTTAGCAAAATGAGGGCGCACTCACACAGCAGCTGACCATAACAAGTCTTTATTCTCCACAAACGGATATCCAGCGCTCTGGATTTCAATTAGCCTGACGCGTTTCGGAGTTCTCATCTCCTTCCTCATAGGCTGAAATAGTTCTGGGCTCCCGCCGTCACACTAATCAATGATTGGCTGCCTCCCAATAGGCTACTCAAATGAGCTTAATCCCTCGTTGCATCATGGGATTTGTAGTGTGCGATCGGTGCAATCTTCTGACCCCAGTGATATTATAACCCCAATGGGTTTCTGAGCGTCGGTCCGTTCAAATCCCTGAGGACTGCTGTTCCACAGATGAGGCTCGGCAAATTCCAAACCTCGTGGCCCCATTCATATCCATTGGGTGGTGCTGCCCTCCACGGCCCAAGCTGCCGCGAATACATCAACTACGTTTGCTTAGCAAAATGAGGGCGCACTCACACAGCAGCTGACCATAACAAGTCTTTATTCTCCACAAACGGATATCCAGCTCTCTGAATTTCAATTAGCCTGACGCGTTTCGGAGTTCTCATCTCCTTCCTCATAGGCTGAAATAGTTCTGGGCTCCCGCCGTCACACTAATCAATGATTGGCTGCCTCCCAATAGGCTACTCAAATGAGCTTAATCCCTCGTTGCATCATGGGATTTGTAGTGTGCGATCGGCGCAATCTTCTGACCCCAGTGATATTATAACCCCAATGAGTTTCTGAGCGTCGGTCCGTTCAAATCCCTGAGGACTGCTGTTCCACAGATGAGGCTCGGCAAATTCCAAACCTCGTGGCCCCATTCATATCCATATATATATATATATTCACTTAAAAAACCATAGGTTTCACACATGTTATAGTTAGGTGGACATTTCACTCGTAAAAACCAATGAAATTCCCCCGTTATAGTTAGTGCAGGCAACTATAACTCACGCGACCGCAATCCTCTGCTGATGACGTCAGATATTACATCACTGATTAAATATGTGTCTTTCTGAAAAATAAATATTTGTAATATATCTATAGCTAAAGATTAATGGAAGAAGGCATGGGTAAATAGGTGTCTAAATACAGTGATGTAATATCTGACGTCATCAGCAGAGGATTGCGGTCGCGTGAGTTATAGTTGCCTGCACTAACTATAACGGGGGAATTTCATTGGTTTTTTACGAGGGAAATGTCCAGCTAACTATAACATGTGTGAAACCTATGGTTTTTTAAGTGAATTTGCAAGGTTTTTTAAATGCTAATTCCTAACTATAAAGTGTGTGAAACCTATGGTTTTTTTAAGTCAATATATATATACATACAGATGATATATACATATAATATATATTTTGCAAGAGCATGCATGCACCTTTATTGCTAACTGGGTTGATTTTGGGGTTTTAACAGTTCATTAAACATGCAGTTGTTTAATTTCAAATTATTATTAAACCAAGAGTAAACAACTCATTTTTGTGTCTGCCTATCCGACCATAAACCAGTGTGTTAAGAATGTATTGGTGTTCCATAACTAGGGTTGAAGGAGTAATCAGCCCAAAATGGCAGCTATATTATTTCACATTCAACACTTTTGCTATTGTCCTTTGATTATGTCACTTTTGTCACTAAAGTGAACTGCTTGCAAATTACGAAAATTTTGCTGCCTGTGTAAAACATTTGTTCTGTGATCAAGGGGACGTGTTCACCAAAACACATTGGGCGTCTTGGCTGCAGCAAATTAAATCACCTGCAACATCCACATGGGTTTGTGTATTTGATGTTCTCCATGTTTGGAACAAGGTGTTTGTTGATACATTCATACATACATATATATATATGCAAAACTGCAAAAAATGCCATGATCCCAAAAGAGAGCCAGGCCACGTTTGTTCATTATAAAGGGGAGGTGAGTTGCGTGGTCCCACTCCCTAAATCTCCAGAGAATCCGGGGAGCACATCCCTGGGGCCAAAGACAATTTGTATGAGGAGGGGGGATGTGCGTCCTCCTTTCTGAGCCATTAGAGGCCCTGGGAATCTCAATGTGTGAGCCGATCCTATTGTTTATGGGGAGGAGGGCCCTGGAGAGCCCTCCCCTTGGCCGACATTCATTTTCATGGGAAGGGGGAGTGAGCATTCCCCCCTCCCCATGGGCCAGCTCACAGGCTTTGTCCTGTGGTGTCCACCGTTGGGACATAGTGGTTTCCCTGCCTACTGCAGTGAAGACAGGGAAACTTGCATTTGCTCTCACTTGGTGGGAGCATTCTTAAATCAAAAGGCTCCTGCCCACTGGGAAACATATCTAAATATTTCTCCCTCTCACAGGGAGCAGCATTATTTGTAATGTCGTATCCAGGCTGAACGTGGGGAGTTGGCTAGAGCCACGGTGGCCTTTGGGCTCTCCCCACAGCACCCAACGAGGATATGGTGGGTGCCCTGGGTGGGCAACCGGGCCTCCACCTTTTATTCTGCAGTGTAAAATCGGCATGTAGAGAGAAGCTGCATGTCCCCTGCCCAAGTATTAACACTGACCCCCAGGGGATGGGGTCTCTTGGGCCAAAATCAGCCTAGGGAGGGGGCCATGTGCCACCCACCCCCAAACAAGCACACCAGGCCCCAGGGGATCGGATGCCCGGGGCCTAAATTTGCCCATGGAGGGAGACCGTGTGCCCCACTCCCCCTGTAAAATGCAATGGGCTGGGAGGATGGGGTACCAGGGGCTGAAATGCCCCTCTTTCCCTGAAAGATTTGCCAGGCTCGGGGAAATGGAGTCCCCAGGGTTCAAATCGGCCCAGGGAGGGGAGCATCATGTCCCCCTCATACAAAATGATGCCCGCCCCAGCAAACAAGGCTCACGGTGCCAAAATCATCCTGGGTAGGGGGACCATGTGCGTCCCATCCTCTTTATTTAAAAGAGTGGCCCTGGGGGATTGGGTCCCCAGTGTCTAACAAGACTTGGGGAAAGGGGCCCACATGGCCTCTCCCCTTTATTTAAAACATTGCCCTGGCTCAGGGAGGGGGTTGCACAGTCCCCCTCCCCTTTATTTAAAATAAAGGCCCAGTTGATGGGGCAACCAGGGCAAGGCCATATGCCCAAGAGGGGTGTTGGTTGCAGGGCCTGATCGCAGGCCAGGAACTGCTGCCAACTTCCCGCCACGCATGACCTTTTTACATTAAAAAAACCCTAGAAATTTTAATGAAAATAAGCAAAGGTTAAAATAACATTATAATGGTATATATAGGTAAATGTATCAGTGATAATAGTAAAATCTTACACTAAACAAAAACACAGAAATTCACCAGTTATAGTTAGCAGTGCTAACACTAACTGGTGCCTCTCCATACACTCCTTAATATGACCTCACATATGACATCACTGATGATATGTTCTATTACATCATTTATGACATCATTGATGACAACTCAAATGATATCATAGATTGTATCACTGTTGACATCACTGATGACATCATCCGAGCTTCTTTCGTACATATTGTTCTATACATAGGTATAATTGGAGCAATGAAAGTAGGTGCAAAATGTCTCAGAAGAATACAAAGTGTCTTTACTGCTTTCATACATACAACCCCTATAGGTAAAGTAAGCTTGTGTTATTTGCAACATTCACCCTATACCATACACTTCATGGGTATTCGAGTTCATGTTGACTATGAACTACAGATAAAATGGTAACTTATAGTGCACACGGTGTTCAATCTGTATACAACTCTTCAGTTAAAATCAAGTTGCTCCAGATGCTCAAGCCATGTTACTCCACTATTGCCCTACTACGTACAGTCTTTAGCTGTATCAAACCCCTGACAGTCTCTGAACATTTATTTAGAAATGAAAGGGATATGAGTAGAGAAGTGGAGACTGTTAAAATTTTTACTTTGTGGAGAGAGTTTACTCAGTACCACACTGTGTGCAGACAGAAAAAATCTCATGAGAAATACACTACACAGCATTAAAAAGTGTCTACTAAGAACAGTGTACACTTGATGCAAAACTTGTCCAAAGAGCGGCTTTTCACTTAAAATCATACTAGCTGCAACCTTCAACACTGTTGTGAAAATTTTACAGATAGCCCATCTTCTGAAGCAAAACAAGAACATGTGCGAAGTTTAGTACCTGGTGCACACCGTCTTGCATGTTAAGTAGAAATTGTCATGCTAAGACGGTTCTGTCCAATAACTTAAGTCAGATTACAGTACTTAGCATGTAGTAGGCAGAATCTTTGCCCTGCTGGAAACTTTTTCTGCAGTACTAAATAACTTGTGTGGAACATAATGAACACAAGTCAACTGTCAACTGTCTACTGCAGACAGAGTTAGTCTGAAATGCAAATAACATATATTATACAATATAATACCTCTGTACATCAATGGTGCATTAGCAGCGCATGCATTTTGTAAACAAATATTTTGATTAGCTGTACACAAGCTGTACACAATTAAGTCTGAGGTAATCCCTCACTCCCTTTCACTTTGAGGATGGTCATGCCCGCTGGAGATCTGGGACCACTGCAGTCACAGTCGCTGTACTGCCTGCTGCCTTGCTACCTTGCTGCCTTACTGCCTTGTTGCTCCTCTCCTCCTGTTTCTTCATGCAGCCACATCCTCTAGGGGGTGCTGGGAAGGTGGGTCACGGAGTCCCTATCCTCCACAGAGGAGAGCACCTGCTGCCACAGACAGGACAGTGAGCCTCTTTTGGCCTCTGCCTTACCCCCTGTTATTGTAAAAGCAAAGGCATCCAACTTCCTAACACCTAAGACTGACGGAGATGGGGGGCACACACAGGGCGGCAAGTCCTATGTTAACCAAGCCCAACCATTTCGGCTCCTCCTGGCTCTACCCTCCTGGTAAAATTGGCAGGTCACAGTGAGTCAGTCAAATCGGTGAGGGATGGTGTGGGGTGAAGGCTGCTGTGTGTAGAGATGCTGCGTGGAGGGGGGCCGGGAAGGAAAGGACCGATAGCTCATTAGTTTCCAAACACATTGGTTGCCTCATCGGTTCCTAGTGATCGGTGTAGCCTTCAACCACTGTATGCATGTATGTGCATTAGTGTCACTCCTGCCTTTGGTCAATGGTATAATATTTATTTATGAATTCTAATGCACACCTGCCCTATTTATTAATAACGAGACAGGTGATGTGTCTAATACCACAGATAGTGTCAGTCGCAGGTTCTGGCGTGTTTTATCTTTCATGCCATTGTTCAATGGGGCCTGCATTACAGGATTGTTTCTGACACCTTCCTGCCCAAAAACAGTCCTTTGAGGCATTTTCCTCCTTCTATGTGTGCTGCAGAAGGAATCTGCAAAAAGCAAATAACGATGAGAAATACAGTTATTTCTTCTTGTAATGCCTCTGCTAGGAAGGCATACTATAATGATAATATCCCAGTTTTACTAAGCTTAGTAAATCTAGGATTGCAATCAAACTCCATGAGTGGATGCATGGAACGTCCATGCACCTCCTATGAAACATCTTCCCAAAACACACAGTAATGCAAGACAGCTATTTTCACTGCTTTTCACTTCTCTAGATTGACTAAGTCACACAAGGTGGCTTTCTGTGGCTTAGTAAATCCCACTAAAGGGCTAGCATTGCCTTTCATCACCTTGTGTGATACAAGAGAAATGCAAGCCCTTTGTAAATCTAGGCCTAAGCTTCTATTTTCAGCAAAAATCAGTCAGCAAACATTGTTTCTAAAATACAATGGAAATGTACACATTATCTTGCCAATGTGTGCAATGCATACTGGCATTCAGGCAAAATGGAGATTGGCAGTGCATGCCTAAGAAGATGTGGACAATAGCTCCACCAAATGGATAGCTCTGATGAGACCAGGGCCTCTGAGATCTGTAATATCAGGATAAGGAGTAACCTGCACAAATTCTGACATCTTGAAAAGCACAATAGGAAGCAGATCGACTCACTGGAGCAGCCCTAGGTAAGAAAAAGAAGCTGTGTTTAATTGAGACACCAATATTATATTGAACAGTGCATGTATATTTGAGGAGAAGTACCCATGGCATGCTAAAGAATCCTGTTAATAGCAAAGTCCTGCACTATTTGAGCATTGTGGTAGTGTAAGTAGATGCACCCTAAATAGTATGGTTAACACTCATAGAAATATTAGACATACCTAGACATATGGTGACATAAAAGTGTCACTTCTGGTTCAATTTGATTTTTGCCACAGGAATGTTTAAAGGTTATTAACAAGCATAGTAAAGTTTGTGAATGTTTTTTTGTCAGGCACAGTCTTTAAGCCTGTTCTTATTTCTCATGTCATAAAATGTCAATTGGCACTTTACCAGTGCAGCACGTTGTATGTGTGAGACACTTCTTGAGTAACAAATATGTGTTTGCTGCCTTTCTAGAGTGCCTATTATACACAAAATGTTCTGCTAGGAAACATTATAATTTGCTTTGGCAGTTACATAATGTTCTGAGTGCTGAGTCAGACTCTGAAATAATGGAATATTAAATGAGTTAATTTTCAAAAAGGCTTCAGAAAACTAGTTTTACGTAATGTAAGAAAATGGTTATTAGTTGAGGAAGTCCCAAACTCCTCTCAGGTCAAATACACTAGTTCAATAATTTAAACCTGGGCTCAACCCCTGGTAGTTATAAGACACAGCATACCGGCTTAACCCCTTCGCTGCTAGGCCTTTTCCCCCCCTGTGCTAAGCCTTTTTTTGGCTTTTTGGGGTAGTGCGCGCTTAGGCCCCTGTAACTTTTTGACCACATAAGGTATCCACGCCAAATTTGCGTCCTTTTCTTCTAACATCATGGGGATTGAAAAGGTACCCAGGGTTTGTGGATTCCCCTGGAGGGGTCCCAGAAATTAGCCAAAATACAGCAACATTTTGGTTTTTGGGGGAAAAACAGGCTGCAAATGAAAGCGTCTGGGTTTTTCTCTGCAAATGGTATCAAAAAAGAGTTTGTGGGGCTGAAATCACCCCTTTCCCAGATTTTAGGGAATAACAGACTTTTGTCAGAAAACCAACATTTTTTACACAGTTTTGGCATTTTTCTGGGACATGGCCTATTTTTGCTATTTTTTGTGCTTTCAACCTCCTTCCAGTTAATGGTAGAAATGGGTGTGAAAGCAATAATGGATCCTGGAAAGCTATACATTTTAGAAAAGTAGATAACATTCTAAATTCAGCAAAGGGTCATTTGTGTAGATCCATCAAGGTTTCTTTATAGAAACTAACAGTTAAATATAGGAAAAATTTAAAATTAGTTAAAAAAACAGCCTTTTGTGTCAACGTTCTCACCTGTAACTTCTTCTAATTATGACAGCTCTTTGAAAGCAATATGCCGTTACATCCGCTGGACCTTCCTTGTTGTGGGATATATAGGACTTGTAGGTTCACCAAGAACCCGACGAACCCAGAGTCAAAAAGCTGAGCAGCAATTTGCAATGTTTTTTTTTTATATTCCGGGTATATAGCAATTATTGTGGGAAAATGTATACATGGAAAATCGGTATGAACGACACCTATGTATTTCTGAAATGGGAACAAATTATAGAGTTTAGAAACAGTACATATTTGCACATTTTCGAAATTGGGAATACTCATACTAGCATGAGAATTATCGATCATTTTTCAAAATGACTTCTTTTTTATACAATGTCTTTCATTTGGAAGGCAGAAATGCATCAAAAATCAATACGTAATAACAGTTGCTTTACAAATCTGAATTACCCTGAGTCCCTCGATAAAAATGGTACCTCACTTGGGTGGGTAGGCATAGTGCCCACAACAGGAAATGGCTCAAAACCCAACGTGAACACACCACATTTTCACAATGAAAATGTAACCTTTTTTTGCGAAGTGTCTAGCTGTAGTTTTTGAACACTAGCTCTGCCGGCACCTAGGGAAACCTAGCAAACCTATACATTTTTGAAAACTAGAAACCCAGGGGAACCCAGGATGGGGTGACGTGACTGCCTTCCACCAGGTTCTGTTACCCAGATTCCCTTACAAACCTAAAGAATTGTAAAAAAAAAAACATTTTCCCCATATTTCTGTGGTTGAAAGTTCTGGAATCTGCGTGGATCCACAAATTTGCACCCACCCCACGTTCCCCAAAGTCTTCCGAGAAAAATGGTACCTCACTTCTGTGGGTTGGCCTAGTGCCCGCCACAGGAAACGGCGTAAAATACGGAACGTGGACACAACCTCATTTTCGCAGTGAAAAATTACACTTTTTTGGCAAAGTGCCTAGCTGTAGTTCTTGAACCCTAGCTCTGCCGGCACCTAGGGAAACCTACCAAACCTATACATTTTTGAGAACTAGACACCCAGGGGAATTCTGGATGGGGTGACTTGACTGCCTCCCACCAGGGTCTGTTACCCAGAAGCCCTTGCAAACCTAAAAAATTGTCAAACAAAACACATTTTCCCCACATTTCTGTGGTGGGAAGTTCTGGAATCTGCGTGGATCCACAAATGTCCACCCACCCCGCGTTCCTCAAAGTCTTCCGTGAAAAATGGTACCTCACTTGTGTGGGTCAGCCTAGTGCCCACGACAGGAAACGGTGCAAAACGCAACGTGGTCACACCTCAATTTTGCAGTGAAAAATTACCCTTTTTTTGGCAAAGTGCCTAGCTGTAGTTTGTGAACCCTAGCTCTGCAGGCACCTAGGGAAACCTAGCAAACCTATACACTTTTGAAAACTAGACCCCCAGGGGAATTCAGGATGGGGAGACTTGACTGCCTCCCACCAGTTTTTGTTACCCAGAATCCCTTGCAAACCTAAACAATTGTCTAAAAAACCACAATTTTCCCACATTTCTCTGGTGGAAAGTTCTGGAATCTGCGTGGATCCACAAATTTCCCACACCCCGCATTCCCCAAAGTCTTATGAGAAAAATGGTACCTCACTTGTGTGGGTCGAACTAGTGCCCGCGACAGGAAACGGTGCAAAACGCAACGTGGTGACACCTCAATTTCGCAGTGAAAAATGACCCTTTTTTGGCAAAGTGCCTAGCTGTAGTTTTTGAACCCTAGCTCTGCCGGCACCTTCGGAAACCTAGCAAACCTATACATTTCTGAAAACTAGACACGCAGGAGAATCCAGGATGGGGTGACTTGACTGCCTCCCAACAGGGTCTGTTACCCAGAATCCCTTGCAAACCTAAAAAAATTGTCCAAAAAAAACAAATTGTCCTCACATTTCAGTGGTGGAAAGTTCTGGATTCTATGTGGATCCACAAATTTCCACCCACCCCGCATTCCCCAAAGTCTTACGAGAAAAATGGTACCTCACTTGTGTGGGTCGGCCTGATGCCCGCGACAGGAAGCGGCGCAAAACGCAATATGGTCACACCTCAATTTCGCAGTGAAAAATGACCCTTTTTTGGCAAAGTGCCTAGCTGTAGTTTGTGAACCCTAGGTCTGCCGGAACCTAGGGAAACCTAGCAAACCTATACATTTTTGAAAACTAGACACTCAGGGAAATCCAGGATGCGGTGACTTAACTGCCTCCCACCAGGGTCTGTTACCCAGAATCCCTTGTAAACCTAAAACATTGTCAAAAAATACACATTTTCCCTACATCTCTGTGGTGGAAAGTTCTGGAACCTGCGTGGATCCACAAATTTCTACCCACCCCGCATTCCCCAAAGTCTTACGAGAAAAATGGTACCTCACTTCTGTGGGTCGGCCTAGTGCCCATGACAGGAAACGGCGCAAAACGCAACGTGGACACACCTCAATTTCGCAGTGAAAAATGAGCCTTTTTTGGCAAAGTGCCTAGCTGTAGTTTGTGAACCCTAGCTCTGCCGGCACCTAGGGAAACCTAGCAAACCGATACATTTTTGAAAACTAGACACCCAGGGGAATCCAGGATGGGGTGACTTGACTACCTCCCACCAGGGTCTGTTACCCAGAATCCCTTGCAAACCTTAAAAATTGTCCAAAAATACACATTTTCCCCACATTTCTGTGGTGGAAAGTTCTGGAATCTGCGTGGATCCACACATTTCTACCCACCTCGCATTCCTCAAAGCCTTATGAGAAAAATGGTACCTAACTTGTGTGGGTTGTCCTAGTGCCCGCGGCAGGAAACAGCGCAAAACGCAACGTGGTCACACCTCAATTTTGCAGGGAAAAATGACCCTTTTTTTGGCAAAGTGCCTAGCTGTAGTTTTTTAACCTTAGCTCTGCCGGCACCTAGGGAAAGCTAGCAAACCTATACATTTTTGAAAACTAGACACCCAGGGGCATCCCGGATGGGGAGACTTGACTGCCTCCCACCAGGTTAAGTTACCCAGAATCCCTTGCAAACCTAAACAATTGTCTAAAAAACCACAATTTCCCCACATTTCTCTGGTGGAAAGTTCTGGAATCTGCGTGGATCCACAAATTTCCCACACCCCGCATTCCCCAAAGTCTTATGAGAAAAATGGTACCTCACTTGTGTGGGTCGAACTAGTGCCCGCGACAGGAAACGGTGCAAAACGCAACGTGGTGACACCTCAATTTCGCAGTGAAAAATGACCCTTTTTTGGCAAAGTGCCTAGCTGTAGTTTTTGAACCCTAGCTCTGCCGGCACCTTCGGAAACCTAGCAAACCTATACATTTCTGAAAACTAGACACGCAGGAGAATCCAGGATGGGGTGACTTGACTGCCTCCCAACAGGGTCTGTTACCCAGAATCCCTTGCAAACCTAAAAAAATTGTCCAAAAAAAACAAATTGTCCTCACATTTCAGTGGTGGAAAGTTCTGGATTCTATGTGGATCCACAAATTTCCACCCACCCCGCATTCCCCAAAGTCTTACGAGAAAAATGGTACCTCACTTGTGTGGGTCGGCCTGATGCCCGCGACAGGAAGCGGCGCAAAACGCAATATGGTCACACCTCAATTTCGCAGTGAAAAATGACCCTTTTTTGGCAAAGTGCCTAGCTGTAGTTTGTGAACCCTAGGTCTGCCGGAACCTAGGGAAACCTAGCAAACCTATACATTTTTGAAAACTAGACACTCAGGGAAATCCAGGATGCGGTGACTTAACTGCCTCCCACCAGGGTCTGTTACCCAGAATCCCTTGTAAACCTAAAACATTGTCAAAAAATACACATTTTCCCTACATCTCTGTGGTGGAAAGTTCTGGAACCTGCGTGGATCCACAAATTTCTACCCACCCCGCATTCCCCAAAGTCTTACGAGAAAAATGGTACCTCACTTCTGTGGGTCGGCCTAGTGCCCATGACAGGAAACGGCGCAAAACGCAACGTGGACACACCTCAATTTCGCAGTGAAAAATGAGCCTTTTTTGGCAAAGTGCCTAGCTGTAGTTTGTGAACCCTAGCTCTGCCGGCACCTAGGGAAACCTAGCAAACCGATACATTTTTGAAAACTAGACACCCAGGGGAATCCAGGATGGGGTGACTTGACTACCTCCCACCAGGGTCTGTTACCCAGAATCCCTTGCAAACCTTAAAAATTGTCCAAAAATACACATTTTCCCCACATTTCTGTGGTGGAAAGTTCTGGAATCTGCGTGGATCCACACATTTCTACCCACCTCGCATTCCTCAAAGCCTTATGAGAAAAATGGTACCTAACTTGTGTGGGTTGTCCTAGTGCCCGCGGCAGGAAACAGCGCAAAACGCAACGTGGTCACACCTCAATTTTGCAGGGAAAAATGACCCTTTTTTTGGCAAAGTGCCTAGCTGTAGTTTTTTAACCTTAGCTCTGCCGGCACCTAGGGAAACCTAGCAAACCTATACATTTTTGAAAACTAGACACCCAGGGGCATCCAGGATGGGGAGACTTGACTGCCTCCCACCAGGTTAAGTTACCCAGAATCCCTTGCAAACCTAAACAATTGTCTAAAAAACCACAATTTCCCCACATTTCTCTGGTGGAAAGTTCTGGAATCTTCGTGGATCCACAAATTTCCACACACCCCGCTTTCCCCAAAGTCTTACAAGAAAAATGGTACGGCCTAGTGCCCGCGACAGGAAACGGCGCAAAACACAATATGGTCACACCTCAATTTCGCAGTGAAAAATTACCCTTTTTTGGCAAAGTACCTAGCTGTAGCTTGTGAACCGTAGGTCTGCCGGAACCGAGGGAAACCTAGCAAACCTATACATTTTTGAAAACTAGACACTCAGGGAAATCCAGGATGTGGTGACTTAACTGCCTCCCACCAGGGTCTGTTACCCAGAATCCCTTGTAAACCTAAAAAATTGTCAAAAAATACACATTTTCCCAACATTTCTGTGGTGGAAAGTTCTGGAATCTGCGCGGATCCACAAATTTCTACCCACCCCGCGTTCCCCAAAGTCTTACGAGAAAAATGGTACCTCACTTGTGTGGGTCGGCCTAGTGCCCGCGACAGGAAACGGCGCAAAACACAATATGGTCACACCTCAATTTCGCAGTGAAAAATTACCCTTTTTTGGCAAAGTACCTAGCTGTAGTTTGTGAACCCTAGCTCTACCGGCACCTAGGGAAACCTAGCAAACCTATACATTTTTGAAAACTAGACACCCAGGGGAATCCAGGATGGGGTGACTTGACTACCTCCCACCGGGGTCTGTTACCCAGAATCCCTTGCAAATCTTAAAAATTGTCCAAAAAAACACATTTCCCCACATTTATGTGGTGGAAAGTTCGGGAATCTGCGTGGATCCACAAATTTCTACCCACCCCGCGTTCCCCAAAGTCTTACGAGAAAAATGGTACCTCACTTGTGTGGGTCGGCCTAGTGCCCGCGACAGGAAACGGCGCAAAACACAATATGGTCACACCTCAATTTCACAGTGAAAAATGAGCCTTTTTTGGCAAAGTGCCTAGCTGTAGTTTGTGAACCCTAGCTCTGCCGGCACCTAGGGAAACCTAGCAAACCTATACATTTCTGAAAACTAGACACCCGGGGGCTTCCAGGTAGGTATGGCTTGCGTGGATCCCCCAACGTTTCCTTACCCAGAATCCCCTGCAAACCTCAATTTTAGCTGAAAGAATCCCTTTTTTCACACATTTTTGTGTGGGAAAGTTGTGGCATCACCGAGCTCACACAAATTTCCCACCACCCAGCATTACCCCAGGTCTCCTGAAAAAAATGGTGCCTCACTTGTGTGGGACGCCCAAGAACCCGCGACAGGCAAGGGCCCAAAACGTGGTGAGGCGACATCAAAATTGCCTATCTGAAAACCACCTGGTTTTGCAAGGGGAGTCACCTGGGTTTTTGGCCCCGTGCTCGGCGGCTATCTAGGGAAACCTACCAAACTTACACCTTTCTGAAAACTAGACACCCGGGGGCTTCCAGGGAGGTATGGCTTGCATGGATCCCCAACGTTTCCTTACCCAGAATCCACTGCAAACCTCAATTTTAGTTGAAAAAAATCACTTTTTTTCACACATTTTTGTGTGGGAAAGTTGTGGCATTACCGGGCTCACACAAATTTCCCACCACCCAGCGTTCTTCCAGGTCTCCCAGTAAAAATGGTGCCTCACTTGTGTGGGAGGCCCCAGTACCCGCGACAGGCAAGGACCCAAAACGTAGTGAGGCGACATCAAAATTGCCCATCTCATAACCTCCTGGTTTTGTAAGGGGGGGTCACCTGGGTTTTGGGCCCCGTGCTGGGCGGCCATCTAGGAAAACCTACCAATCCCACAAATTTCTAAAACTAGACACCCGGGGGCTTCCAGGGATGTATCGCTTGCATGGATCCCCCAATGTTTCCTTACCCAGAATCCCCTGCAAACCTCAATTTTAGCTGAATAAATCACTTTTTTCACACATTAAGGAAACGTTGGGGGATCCATGCAAGTCATACCTCCCTGGAATCCCCCGGGTGTCTAGTTTTCAGAAATGTGTGGGTTTGGTAGGTTTCCCTAGATGGCCGCCGAGCACAGGGCCAATAACCCAGGTGACCCCCCTTGCAAAACCAGGTTGTTTGGTGATGGGCAATTTTGATGTCGCCTCAATACGTTTTGGGCCCCTGCCTGTCACGGGTACTTGGGCCTCCCACACAAGTGAGGCACCATTTTTATCGGAAGGCTTTGGGGAACGTGGGGTGGGTGGAATTTTGTGGATCCAGGCAGATTCCAGAACTTTCCACGACAGAAATGTGAGGAAAATGTGGGATTTTTTTACAAATAATTAGGTTTGCAAGGGATTCTGGGTAAAAGAACCTGGTGAGAGCCAGTCAAGTCACCCCATCCTGGATTCCCCTGTGTGTCTAGTTTTTAAAAATGGACAGATTTGCTAGGTTTCCCTATGTGCCGGCTGCGCTAGGGCCCAAAATCGACAAGTAGGCATATTGCTAAAAACAAATCCGTGCCTAGTCTGATTTCTGCCGCCCTGGGGGGAATATCGGGGGGTGGGGTTGCCCTAATATGCACCCATAGGGGGCAGAAACACTGTGGCTATTTGTTTAGGGGTGGGGGCATGGGTATGCACGTTTTGGGCAGCCCCACTCTAATTCAAATTTGCCCCAAAAAGAACCCTGGAGTCTAGTGGGCATTTTGCCCCCCCCAGGTGGGGCACATTGGGGGCTAATGCCCCCATCTGCCCCCCGGGGGAGCCAAAAGTCCAATAGACGCCAGGGAGTTTTTTGGGTAAATTTTAATTAGGGTGGGGGCTTCCCAAAACAGGCATGCCAATGCCTCCACTGTAATTAAAATTTGCCAAAAAAATCCCTGGCGTCTACTGGGCTTTTTGCCCCCCCCCCCGGGTGGCAGATTGGTGGCTAATCCCCCATCTGCCCCCCAGGGGGGGCAGGAAGGCTGTAATTTTTGCAGGGGAGGGCGTCGGGGCATGGGCATGCACGTTTTGGGTAGCCCCCACCCTAATTCAAATTTGCCCCCAAAAAGTCCCTGGCAACTAGAGAGTTTTTTGCCCCCCGCCGGGGCAGATTGGGGGCCAATGCCCCCATCTGCCCCCAGGGGGGGCCGAAAGCCTACTAGACACCCAGGATTTTTTGGAGCAAATTTTAAATAGGGTGGGGGTTGCCAAAAACGGGCACGCCAATGCCCCAACCTAATAAAAATTTTCCCCAAAAATCCCTGGTGTCTAGTATACTTTTTGCCCCCTCAGGGGGGCAGATTGGGGTCTACTGTCCCATCTTCCCCCTGGAGGAGCAGGAAGGCTGTGATTTTTGCGGGGGAGGGGGTGGGGGCATGGGCATGCCTCTTTTGGGCTGCCCCACTCTAATTCAAATTTTCCCCCAAAAAAACCTGGCATCTAGAGGGCTTACTCCCCCGGCGGGGCAGATTGGGGGCTAATGCCCCCATCTTCCCCTCATGGGGTGGCTAAAAGTCCACTAGACGCCAGGGAGTTTTTTGGGCAAATTTTAATTAGGGTGGGGGCTGCCAAAACGGGCATGCCAATGCCCCCACCCTAATTAAAATTTGTCCAAAAACTACCTGGCATCTACTGGGCTTTTTGCCACCCGGGGGGCATATTGGGGGCTAATACCCCCATCTGCCCCCCGGGGGGCAGGAAGGCTGTCATTTTTGCGGGGGAGGTGGTGGGGGCATGGGCATGCCTGTTTTGGGCAGCCCCCACCCTAATACAAATTTGCCTAAAACAAATCCCTAACTAAAGGGCTTTTTGCCCACCCGGGGGTGCAGATTGGGGGCTAATGCCCACATCTGCCCTCCAGGGGGAGCAGAAAGCCTACTAGATGCCAGGGATTTTTAGGGGGAAATTTTAATTAGGGTGGTGGTTGCCAAAAACGGGCATGCCAATGCCCCCACCCTAATAAAAATTTGCCCAAAAAAATCCCTAGCGTCTAGTGGGCTTTTTGCCCCCCGGGGGGCTGATTGGGGGCTTCTGCCCCATCTTCCCCCTCAGGGGGGGCAGAAAGGCTGTAATTTTTGCGGGGGCGGGGACGTGGGCATGCCCCTTTTGGGCTGCCCCATTCTAATTTAAATTTGCAGCAAAAAAAAACCTGCCATCTAGAGGGCTTAATGCCCCCCACCGGCGGGGCAGATTGGGGGCTAATGTCCCCATCTGCTGCCCCCCAGGGGGGGCTAAAAGTCCACTAGATGCCAGGGAGTTTTTTGGGCAATTTTTAATTAGGGTGGTGGCATTGGCATGCCCGTTTTTGGCAACCCCCACCCTAATAAAAATTTGCCCAAAAACATCCCTGGCGTTTAGTGGGCTTTTGCCCCCCCGAGGGGCAGATTGGGGGCTACCGCCCCATCTGCCCCCCGGGGGGGCAAAAGGCTGTTATGGTGGTGGGGGCATTGGTGTGCCCGTTTCAGGCAGCCCCCATCCCCCCCCAAAAATGGGGCAAAAACAAAATCCCTGGCATTTAGTGGGCTTTCTGCCCCCCCGGGTGGCAGATTGGGGGCTACTGCCTCATCTACCCCCCAGGGGGGGCAGAAAGACTACATTTGTGCCTGAGGGGGTCGGGGCATCAGCATGCCCGTTTTGGGCAGCCCCCACCCCTAATGAATAAATTATCACAAAATCCCTGCTGTCTAGTGGGCTTTCTACACCCCCCGGGGGGGCAGATTGGGGGCTACTGCCCTATCTACCCCCCAGGGGGGGGCAGAAAGGCTAAGTGTGTGCCTTCAGGGGTGGGGGCATCGGCATGCCCATTATGGGCAGCCCCACCCCTAATGAATAAATCAACATAAAATCCCTGGTGTCTAGTGGGCTTTCTATCCCCCGGGGGGGCAGATTGAGGGCTACTGCCCCATCTACCCCCATGGGGGGCAGAAAGACTAATTGTGCCCAAAATATTTATGGGGGAGCAAAGGCCCTTGCCCAAGGGGCCGCTCCCCCCTCCCTGGTGCCTAGTGGGTGGACCCCTGCTTGGGGATCACCCTCCTGTGGCGATCCCAAAGCAGGGATCCACTATGGAGGGCTACTATTGGAAAGGGGAGATTCTCCCCTTTCCAAGGATACCTCTCCCGTCTTTCTACGTGCTCAGGGGGCTGAGATAGCCCCCTGAGCAGGTAGAGAGGGAAATTGAAATGAGCCTCTTGGCTCATTTCAGTTTCGGTTTCACTGAAATGATGTCAGCGCGACGTGCGCGCCGATCGTCAATTCAGGGAAACCAGGGGGGGGGGCCTCGGGAGCTGGGGAAGCTCTTCCCCAGCTCCCGAGGCTCTTTTAGCAAAAAGGGAATCTTTCTGGTGCCCGCACCAGAGGGATTTCCAATGCGATGTTTCATGATGAGCTGGACTCGTCATGAGCACACGAGCACTGTGTGCCATGACGAGTCCAGCTCGTCATGAGCACGCAAGGTGTTAATGTAGGAAATTGTGTCAAATATGAAGTAACAGTAAAACTGTCAAAAAGTAAAAACACAACACAATAAAAATGTGTAAGAAATTTGGTTACTGGTTGAGAGGACTGAAACCCTACTCAAGTAGTAACCACAATCCTTGGCTGTCTAGGAGGAATACACAAATTCCAAATACCAACTACACCCAATGTGGAAATGTGGATTTTCCCGATCAGTTATGTCCCCTATCTTGGACCCCAACGGTTCTATATGCATGTTACAAGTACATGTATGTTCCCTCCAGTTCCAGTTTCTAAGACGCAAACATATGTGTGTCTACCGTCAACATGTTCTCTGTCAGATCCGCCATCAATGGGCTGGATATTTGGTTCCTAAGTATGAAAGGCCACCGACTTTATATGGCTAAGTTACTCCATTTTTACAGTTCAGGCAAGTAGGCCCGATTCTGTCCTCAAGCCTTTCCCTGCTCTCTGTCTCTGACAGCTTCAGCTTGAGCTCGCATCTGTATCCATGAACTTTGTCCTACTCCCTGTGCAGCTAACGGTGCCTGCCTCGGCCAGTTTTCGCCCGTCTGCCAAGAAGTTGTATTTCACCTTCGAATTATCTATTTTGCTCTCCAGCCGATGCATTCCTGTCCAGTGATTTAGGTAAACATTTCCTTTAGCTCACAAGCAAAGGACTCAGCCTTTCCGTCCTCCTGCAAGTGATTCATAGCCCTGTTGCCATGGAAAGTTTTCTATCCCTCGCATCTCATATAGACACTTAGACGCTTGTACACGTACACAGTCAGTATAGAATAGATTCTGTCCGAGAGTCTCTTCCTTGTGGATAACATAGTTCTTTAAACATAGGATGTTAGATATGATTTGGGATTAGGTTGACTTGACCCCAGACTTCTCGTCTCCACATGTAGAGCTAAATGTCAAGTCCCCTTCACCCCCTAGTTGCACGTCAATTACACGTCATGCTGCTGCGCGCGCATCTATGCCAAGTATTATCTTATAGATCCACCTATGTCTGATAATTCTAACCAATCATGTTTCTTTTATTCCTTATTACGCCTAGTTTCGATTATGTCACTGTTTTGTCACTTTTCTTATCAAATGTTACGCCTTCTACATTCGTTTCATTGTAATGTACTTATTATAAAAATACATGTCTGTTAATAAATTATTGTACTTCACTTCCTGAACCCTCGTGGTGACGGAACCTGAAGGCCGCGACTCGAGTCGGCCATTTTGAATGGAATAAAGCCCATTAGAAAACCTCTTATACCACGGATTCTGCCTCTTGTTATTTTGAGCTATTTACTTTATTTTAAGATTCCGTATGAAATTCAGTCCGGTAATATTTATTTTATTTACCACATAATGGCGCCCGAATAGGGACACTTTCTCATCTCACGCGCCGGCGGTGCGTTGCAGGCCCGGTCTCCTGCCACAGCTGGACGGACCATAAACGCGTACCAGCAGGATTTCCTGTAAGCTCCCTCCGGTCAAGCGGGGGCGACTGAGGCTGCGATCAACCCAGACGAGGCGGTGAGAAGTGCGAAGTATCCCGACCAGAGCCTAGCTGAGAGAGCAAGATCCGAGGTATACAGAGGCCCACCAGGTTTTCCGAAATCCCGACGTCCAGAGGGTCCGATGTCCGCAGTTATCGAGTCCTGTCCATTCTCTGAGGCCTTCCGTTTCAAGGAGCTACTCGGTGAGTACCATCGCCGGGGAGGCGTGTTGACGCGCACATAGGTTGTGCCGGTCAAGACGGATTTGGGTACACAAATCCGGTCTGCACTGTGTAGCAGTGTATATGTACTGTTTAGCAGTATATCAAGTATTCCGAAGTATTCAGTTATTGTCAAGAATTCATATCAAGTATTCCGAAGTATTCAGTTATTGTCAAGAATTCAGCGTGGTGATTAGTTAGGCAGACTGTCATCATTGTCGATCATTGTTATAATGTTTAATGTTTAATGTTTAAAGTATTCAGAAATGTCTTGCATATTGTGGTATGAATGACTGTTCATTGTTCACTGTTCATTTATGGTGTTTTTCGTATTAAGAAAATTCAAGAGTAAGTATCAGATCAGTTGTCAATATGCCGCTCTTCTCGAAGTTAAGACAGATTACTACCAGAAAAGGGGTGCTTGAAGAAGCAGTTCCTATTCCTCCTAGGGACACCCCAGGGCATTTCATGTACCATAAGCATGGCTTAGATGCCATATTGTTTCTTGATCTATGGGTAGATTATACCAAAGGATTACCGGAAAGTCAAAGGTGGCCCGCAGCGGGAACCTGGGATGCAGAGTGCATCATGAAAGTGGAGGAAGAGTTATGGAAAAGAAAGGTCAGACAGTCACAGAAAGACGCTGTTGAGTTATGGCGTAAAGAATCTCATAGACGAACAGAAAAAGCACGTAGACAAGAAGAGAGGAGTAAAGAAAGTTCAAATAAAGTTCAAGAAAATCTATTAATTGAGGAAGGTATCCGAGTGAAATCAGAACAAGTGAATAGACAAAGAAATGCTCTTATGAATGGTATGTATCCCCTTCTAGCCGAAGGACTACCTAAGGCTGCTCCAGAGATACCAAAAGACTTGCCACCCCCATTATTTCCAATTAAGGTACATCCAAAGGGGCATCCCAGAACCGCAGAAGATGTTTTTCTTTCCTCATATCTAGACGATGCAGCTCCCGAGTATGCTAACGCCACACCACATAGACCGTCTGGCGGAGGGGTTCAACGTCAGGATCAGGTATCTGTCCCCGTGCAACAGCAAGTTCCGACACAAGCGTCGGCAAGCACATCTGTTTCCGCATCTGTCTCCGCAGTCGACTCTACAGGGGTATCGACACCCATAGTTGCTGTGTCACGTTCAACGAATCCTTTCACACCCGACGCCCCAGATGGGGCCACGGGAGGTGCTAGCAGTACTTTTACACCACCCAGAATAAATAAACTTGTTTTTTAAGAGTCAGCACATTCACGTACACCTAAGTTCGTAAATGAACGTACGCTTAAGGAACTCCTTGTAAATTGTAGATATGACCCCGTGGTCGGTAAAGAGGACGAAATGGTCCTGGCATCATTACGTATCAGGCGAGCCGCAGAGTATTTAGCAAGGTTACCAGGGATGACTACGCATCTAGATAACATATATCATTTTGTTCAAACAGGACGAGATTCAGGATGTATTAACAGAGCTATGGAATTCCAGAAAGTAGAGATACAAGGGGAACTGTTACGTTTCCTCATAAACTGTGTAATCAGAAATCAAGATCGTCCGGGGGTAGACCCGAATGCAATGCTTATTCTTACAAGATGGAGTCAGAATATATCAGAAGGGAGACACGATAAGCAAAATTGTATAATAGCCATGTGCCGAAAAATACGTAAAGAAATAGAGCGTATTCATGAAAAGAGATTGGGAACAGACGAGTTTGAGCAAGATGAAGTGTCCGAATCAGGGAATTCCGCAAGACAGTCAGAGACAATAGCCTATGTAGGCAAAGGAAGATACTGTGAAAATACTAGATGTTTTTCTGATCCCATACACTCTGTATGTCCAAATAATAGCAGAACGTATCCGACGCCTGTAATAAATCTGAAATCTCCTGAACATTTGTTTCAAGCCGCAGATAAAATACTACGAGAACGAAGAGGTTATCACCTCCTCGATTCCATGGATGAGCAAGAATTAGCCAGATCAGCCGTTCACTGGATTGACAGTCCTGAAAAATACGGTGATGAGACCGTAGCACACACGTTTTTTAACCTCAGTACAGATGAACAACGTTTAGCTGGAATATATATGATTCAGCAACTCCTCATATTATATAAGAGCCAACATGCTGACCCTGGTCCTTTACCTGATATATTAACAGAACTACTCACGAACAGATGGAGAGGTTCTAGTAATAAGCTAATTAAAGAGATATTAGTGTCACGTAAGCAGTACGTCCTTTTTGTAAATCCAGATTCTCTCTCGCTGCCCCACAGAGAAAGAGTGCCGTACTATATGGATAGACAAAATCCCCTACGAGAAGTGCACCCAATAAAAGGCGAAGACAATGAGTTTCACCGTGTATTTGTTTACACTCCCATATCAAAAATGGAATTATTAGAAATGAAAAAAGTAGTACCTAGTCATGACAAAGACCCAGCGGGTTTCCACCGAGAAATTAAAGACATGTTACTGATGGGAGAGTACACCTTTCCTGATATTATGACGATATTAAAGGTGCTTTTGCCTGCTGGCATATATGAAAAACTGAAAGAAAAAGAGTGGGAAGTGGGAGACCAAAAGATAGACTGGACAGCATTAGCAGAGGAAGAAAGGGGCCGAGCTGCAGGTTCAGGGCTCGGGGATAAAGTTAAACTATTACCAGGTTTACTAGTACAGGTACTACCACGTTTATTAACTACAAAAAAGGAAGATTGGGGTGCAATCACAGCCTGTAAACAAAAGCAAGATGAAGACACAAGCGATTATTATGCTCGATTTGAAAAATGTTTTGGTATAAATAGTGGTATAAAAGCAAGCAGTGACTCATATCCACATTTATTTGTGACAAAATTAGTGGAAAATGCATTGCCTCCAGTGAAGAATAGAATATTGAAATTCGAGAGTACCTGGCAAAGTAACACTCCGTCGCAAATGCTACAAATGTTACAGTATCATCACAATAGAATTAGGGATGAACAAGAACACGAGCATAGACGCATGAAGGATACAAAAATGAAAATGCTAGTTTCTCAGACAGTACCAGCAGATGGTCACAAAAAGGGTGTGACACATTCAGGTGATTCTGCAGTTCCTGTAAAAGGAACCTGCAATTACTGTAAACAACTAGGCCATTATGTACATGATTGTCAAGTCCTGAAACGTAATATAGCTACAGGTATTGCAAAAGAGAGACCACGATTAGTTAGACAAGATCAGAATGAACAAGGAGCTATGCAGCATGGACAGTCCACGCCAGTTCAGCAACAGTCTATGCCAGCCTCACAGCAACCCATACAGTTTGTGCCAGCTGCACCACCGTTGCCTGCTACTGCCACACAAACCACAACACGACAAATGTATCAGACTGCACAGTATGAATACCCTGAGTATCAGCGTTACGCATGAACCAGCCTAGAGAGGGAAGTTGACTTACCGCTTATCGAGATTCCGGTAGATCAAGAAGGACCTTATGTACATAGTGAATTATTAGGTCAAGATAGAAAATTCTTACTCGATACAGGGGCAAGTCGAACAACCATAAAACGTAGTGAAGTTCCAGGGGCACCCCTCTCAGGCTCTCAAAATGTTTCCCTTGGTTTTTCAGGAAAACCTATTGTTAATGAAGTATCACAGCCTCTACCACTTACGATAGGACCTTTGACACGAACTACAGATTTATTGCTTACTAAATCATGCCCAGAAAATCTGTTAGGAATTAAGACTCTGAAAGCACTAGGAGCCATAATATGTTGTTCTCCGGAAGGAGTAAGGTTGTTTTTACGTGATTTTAAAGGTCACTATGTGTCTAGAGACATGGATCCCCGACTACAGACTTTACCAGTACATCTATGGGCACAAGGCCCTACGGATGTTGGCTGCATGAACATTACACCCTATCGAGTTACATTGAAAGCAGGAGTGGTACTACCACGAATGCGACAATACAAGTTACCGCATGATGCTGTAGTGGCTTTGTTGAAAATCATTGATGAGCTAATTGCCCAGGGAGTAGTTGTAGAAACAGACTCCAATGTATGTAATTCACCGATAATTCCGATTCTTAAACGAACTGATCCTACTGCTCCACCAGTGTACCGATTGGTTATTGATTTGCGTGAACTAAACAAGTGTATTGTACCACAATTCCCTGTGGTCCCTGATATATCATCATTGTTGACAGCAATTGATTCCGAAGCAACATTTTTTACTGTAATTGATCTCAAGAATGCCTTTTTCAGCGTCCCAATAGATCCGGAAAGCCAATACTTGTTCGGATTCAGTTTAAATGGGCGCAGCTTTAAATTCTCACGCGCTCCTCAAGGATTTACGGAAAGCCCCAGCATCTACAGCCAAGCATTGAAACGAGAACTTGACAGTATCCACATGCCAGTCAATACTGCACTGCTTCAATATGTCGATGATCTGCTGATCACCGCGAGAAGCGAGCCAGAATGTGAAAAAGCTTCTCTGACAGTTTTACATTTCCTAGCCGACAAGGGGCACAAGGTGTCCCCTTCTAAGCTGCAATTCTGTGTTCAGCGAGTTATTTATCTTGGTCACTCGCTGTCCAAGGAGGGAAGGCAGCTTACACCAGATCGCATCCAGTTAATTGCTAACATGTCAATACCCCAGACACAAAAGGAGGTGCGGGCTTTCATAGGCCTCACTTCATATTGTAGGCAGTGGATCCCTCAGTACGCATTTCTAGCAAAACCACTCATTCAGTTAACCACACAGGAGGCAGCCACATCGACTGTTCTCCCTTGGACTCAGGAACATACACAAGCTTTTGAAAGCCTAAAGGAAGCTTTATGTCAAGCACCTGTTTTAGCAACACCATGTTATAGCAAACCTTTTACACTCTTTGTTACAGAACGCGAAGGTACTGCCTTGTCAGTACTCACTCAGGATCAAGCAGGATCATGCAAGCCATGTGCTTATTTTTCCAGTACATTAGATCCCGTAGCTCAGGCTTTGCCTGCATGTCTGAAATCAGTGGCAGCGACAGCTTTAGCAATCAGACAAAGCGATGCCATAGTATTAGGACACCCATTGACAGTTCAAGTACCACATGCAGTAGAGGTTCTTGTGAACCGAACACAAACACAACACTTGACCATAGCAAGACTTACCGGTTATGAACTGACATTGTTTCAACCACACATAGAGATCCGACGGTGTAATACATTGAATCCTGCTACACTATTACCTGTAATTGGAATAGACCCACTAGCTCATGATTGTGTTGAAATCATTGAAATAAAGACGAAACCTAGACAAGACTTGACAGACGTTCCATTGTTAGATCCAGACCTGACGTTGTATGTAGACGGATCATGCATGAGAGCAAGTACAGGAGATTTAGTGGCCGCGTATGCAGTCACAACAGACACTGAAGTTATTGAGACACATTGTATAGATACTCTGTCAGCCCAAGCAGCAGAACTTATTGCTCTAACGCAAGCCTGTATTCAAGCCACAAATAAGAAAGTTAATGTATACACTGACTCACGTTATGCATTCGGAGTTGTACACGACTTCGGCGTGCTGTGGCGAGAGAGAGGTTATCTAACGTCCCATGGTGCCCACATTCAGCACGGACCCCTCATTCATGCTTTGTTAGACGCAATACATCTACCCACTGCTATATCGATTATGAAATGTAAAGCACACACGAAGGTTACTGATACCATTTCTCAAGGCAATGATTTAGCTGACAGAACAGCTAAACAGACTGCTCAGAATCGCACATTAGACATGACAAAACCAATAGTTCAGACACCAACACAGTGTATGACAATTAAGGATCCCGCACTTGACGTAGTTGACATACAGACACATGCCACAGCAGAAGAAATAAAGAAGTGGACTGAACTAGGAGGGATCCAGACAGATCAAGGGTGGATGACGAAGGAGAAATCTGTATGGTTTCTCCCTGATTCCATGGTTCAAGCCATTATAGCTACAGTTCACAGTCCAGCACATTTAGGAGAGAAGGCTATGCTAGACAGCATTCAGCACATTTGGTTCAACAAACATTTACGAGCAGCAGCTAAACAAAAAGTTCGTACCTGTATGATATGTTGTCAGTTTAATCCAGGAAAGAGTGTTCCCGTAGAACAGGGTGGATTTCAGCCTCCTGACCATCCTTTTGAAGTCCTCCAGATGGATTATATTCAGATGGAACGTTGTCGAGGATTCAAATATGTCCTCGTAGTTGTCTGCGCTCTCTCCCGTTGGACAGAGGCGTATCCCGTATCAGATTACACTGCCCCGACTACTGCCAAGCAGCTAGTTCGAGAATTCTTCCCACGGTACGGTTTACCACGTGTTGTATATTCAGATAACGGTCAGCCTTTCTCATCCGAATTAATGAAACATGTCTCACTCTTGTTGGGATATCAGTGGAAATTCCACTGTGTCCGACACCCCGAGGCAGCAGGTCTAGTAGAAAGACATAACCAGACACTGAAAATCAGACTGTCCAAAATATGTAGAGAGAAAGGTGTCGACTGGATAGTAGCATTACCAGTTGCACTCTTTTACATGAGAATGGTAGCACACTCTAGAACAGGGCTATCCCCGTATGAGGTGATCTTTGGTAGACCACCGAATATGTGGGGGACGCCTATACCACGCAAAATAACTGACATTGACTGTAACATGCTGACAGATTACTTGGCTTCCTTGATGTCTGCACTACAATCTTCTCGTTCACAGGTAGCTGCAGCTTTTCCCGACAACACTGAGGCGAAACCCCATGACGTTGTTCCGGGTAATCTTGTCTTTGTGAGAAACTTCGACAGGAAAAGTCAATTGGAGCCCAGGTGGAAAGCACCCAAGTTGGTCCTGTTGACCACAAGAACAGCCGTGAAGATCGAGGGACGAAAAGGGTGGATTCATTCAAGTCACGTCAAAAAATTTCATGGACTACCTTCAGATATAGACACTGTGCCCTGCACTCCCTCACAGACTGATTCAAAACTTCCTTTTGTTGAACAGAATGACTCTCAGTGCTATAAATTAAAGCTTAGGCCCAAACAGTCGAGCAATTTGATTGTTTAAGTCCTCTCCAAGGTGAAGCGGTTGAATTGTCTCCGACATGTATCCCTTGGACCTGAGTAGAGAAAATACCCGAGAAATGTTGAAACGACAGGCGTATTGTAAATCACTGCGTAACTACTGTATGAGGACATTATTAATTTTGTTTTTATTGAGTATTTTAGTAATTATTACGAGTGTGATTTTGCACATATATCATCCTATCTCTAGACATGTTTATAATGTTGCTGCAGAACATTCTTTTAGTGACCTACCGCCACATGAATTATCTTATAGACTTGCGCTGCGCAATAACACCTTCATTAGTATGTTACATCATTCCCATCAGACTAGTAATGCGACCAATTGTTGGGTGTGTGGCCGACTTCCTCCCTATCAGAATAACAAAGGAGTTCTGCCTTTCTTTCCACATCCATTCACACACAATGGCTCCTGTGGAGCATGGTTTAGTTTATTAAATTCCATAGACCCAGACACAGCAGTTTATCAACAACATTGGATATGGGGAAATCTGAATCTAGTTTTATTCAAAGTCTGTCACCCTAATAAGGAGGGTCACCCCAGTAGAACAGGAACTGATTTAGAAAATGAAGTGTATAAATTAGGTAATTTTACGCCTAATCTTATGATTCTGAATGTCAAATCCGAAGTTGAACTAATTCTGCCCACTATGTCAGTATTTCCAGTTAAGGGTGAATTATGTGTAAGAAAAGTTGGTTCCATACATATGGGCCATAGCCAATGCGTTACTACAGTAGAATATAGTGATCAAGGTAAATCTTCATTTAGAGCTTCTCGCCATTCTTACTTCATATGTGGTCAGACGGCATATATGCGTCTGCCTCTAGATTGGGATGGTACCTGTTACATAGCATTCCTTTTGCCACCTGTTTTCCTAGCTCCTCCTGATTATTATCGAAATGTTCATTTAGTACACAATAGAGAGCAAAGAGATCTCCCAGTTGTCGATTATACTGAGACAGCATGGGACAAGTATGTAGATTTCAATAAAGGTATCTTTCCCTATATAGGTACAATATCAAATAGTAAGCTGATACGCAGACTCACCAAGACTCTTGAAGCTGTAGTAAACGAGACTATAGCCGCCCTAGGCAATCTGACAGAGGAACAAACAGTGATGAGAATTGTTGTTCTCCAGAATCGTCTTGTCCTTGACGTCATCCTGGCCGATAGGGGCGGAGCTTGCAGGGTCATCGGATCCAGCTGCTGCATATTCATACCAGAAAATTCGCCATCCGTATATAAAGCTATAACACGCCTTCATAAGATTGTAAGCCAGATACACGAAAATCCAGGCACTTGGACGTGGTCCGGGTGGTTTTGGAGTGTGATATCAGCCTGGGGATGGAGAGTTTTATCCTTCCTAGGTATTGGCCTTCTTATGCTCTTCAGTTGTTGTTTATGCCTGCAAGGTGGACCAGCGATTTGTGGTCTGTGTGCCACATCATGCATTCCACATCACAGGTCCCGTTCAGAATGCCGGAAGGAAGAAGAAATGATGCTCCATGAGCAAATCAATGGAATGATGAAGATTGATGTCTCGTGAAGGGCAAGAAGGGGACAAGGAGGGAATGTGGAAATGTGGATTTTCCCGATCAGTTATGTCCCCTATCTTGGACCCCAACGGTTCTATATGCATGTTACAAGTACATGTATGTTCCCTCCAGTTCCAGTTTCTAAGACGCAAACATATGTGTGTCTACCGTCAACATGTTCTCTGTCAGATCCGCCATCAATGGGCTGGATATTTGGTTCCTAAGTATGAAAGGCCACCGACTTTATATGGCTAAGTTACTCCATTTTTACAGTTCAGGCAAGTAGGCCCGATTCTGTCCTCAAGCCTTTCCCTGCTCTCTGTCTCTGACAGCTTCAGCTTGAGCTCGCATCTGTATCCATGAACTTTGTCCTACTCCCTGTGCAGCTAACGGTGCCTGCCTCGGCCAGTTTTCGCCCGTCTGCCAAGAAGTTGTATTTCACCTTCGAATTATCTATTTTGCTCTCCAGCCGATGCATTCCTGTCCAGTGATTTAGGTAAACATTTCCTTTAGCTCACAAGCAAAGGACTCAGCCTTTCCGTCCTCCTGCAAGTGATTCATAGCCCTGTTGCCATGGAAAGTTTTCTATCCCTCGCATCTCATATAGACACTTAGACGCTTGTACACGTACACAGTCAGTATAGAATAGATTCTGTCCGAGAGTCTCTTCCTTGTGGATAACATAGTTCTTTAAACATAGGATGTTAGATATGATTTGGGATTAGGTTGACTTGACCCCAGACTTCTCGTCTCCACATGTAGAGCTAAATGTCAAGTCCCCTTCACCCCCTAGTTGCACGTCAATTACACGTCATGCTGCTGCGCGCGCATCTATGCCAAGTATTATCTTATAGATCCACCTATGTCTGATAATTCTAACCAATCATGTTTCTTTTATTCCTTATTACGCCTAGTTTCGATTATGTCACTGTTTTGTCACTTTTCTTATCAAATGTTACGCCTTCTACATTCGTTTCATTGTAATGTACTTATTATAAAAATACATGTCTGTTAATAAATTATTGTACTTCACTTCCTGAACCCTCGTGGTGACGGAACCTGAAGGCCGCGACTCGAGTCGGCCATTTTGAATGGAATAAAGCCCATTAGAAAACCTCTTATACCACGGATTCTGCCTCTTGTTATTTTGAGCTATTTACTTTATTTTAAGATTCCGTATGAAATTCAGTCCGGTAATATTTATTTTATTTACCACACCAGTCATGTGACAAAGAGACAGAGTGCAGGCAATAAATAGCTAAGGCAGGAAAATGCCAACTTTCTCAAAATGGCATTTTCAAAAATGTAACCAAACATCCAACTCCACCATAAAAAAGGATTTTTCATAACAATTCTAAAGACACCAAACATGAACTGTTTACCAGTTCCCATTTAAAAGTTACAGCTTATTAATCGTAATGAGGTATCTCCAATGTTATCCTATACATATGTAAGAACAAGTCATCACATAGACATTTGGTAACAATGCATTGATGTATATCAAATAAAACAACCCAACAATGATTAAATAGTAACTCCCTCTCCTCCTCCCATCCCCTTATTAATGCCCCTGGGCCTCTGCCCTATTAATTCAAAAATCACAGAACACTGTTAAGCTCAGGGGCATAGAAAAGAATGATATGACATGCCTTCAGGGCACCCCCACCCCAACGCACTTATGTTCACAAAATTGGTGCTACGTGCTTACCTCCTCAGATATATCATCTATGGCTGGTTCTCTAAGGTAGTCCAGTAATTGGTCCAAGTTCGAGTCCTGTCCATTGATGGCCTACTCTTCCTCACTTCTCTGAGCAACTCTGCAGTCTTGTATTCTGCATCTGAATCAATTCCTTCCTCCATTTCTCAAACGTAGGGACCCTGGTGTCATTCCAGTGCATGGTAATCTTACTCCTAGCTAGAGCCAGAACTATGAACCCTGCAGTTGTCTTAAATTCTGCAGTTCTGAGGAATGTCCCTTAGAGGCATAACAGGGTTCACAGTCAATCAATCTCTGGGTCACCTCATTAACATAAGTCACTACTTCCCTCCAAGCATCCTCTGTTAATTGGCAGGAGCACACCATATGAAGCATATCCGCTCCTTGTTCTCAGAATTGAGGCTAAGCAGTGTCTGCAGCATGGAAGATCTGAGAAATTTTGCCCAGCATTAGATACACCGTGAGCAGATAATAAAAGTTAATCAACTTAAATCTAGCATTTCTAGATAATGTAAAGTTGCAATTAGGAGGTGGTTAGCTGTTGTTATGTAGCTGAACGCTTTTCTCCTGAGTAATGTTTTGAGAGCATGCAAGAGGAGAACTCTATCAGGTAAGGAGGGAGGGATACTTTTAAACAATTGGGTGGTTCGAGCAGAATAGATTATATTTTGTTGGATATAGGCTATGGCCCATTGCTGTTGACATGGAAGTGGTACAGCGGCAAGATAGCGATCATAATGCCTTGGACCTCACTCTTCATTCATTTGGGTTTATTGGCTCCTCTAATGCTAACAAACTATTTGATAGCAGGCTTATCCCTTTAAGTAATGATCGAAGGCTGAGGTGGATTGTTATCGCCTCAGCGGGGTCCATCCAAGAGCAGATTTATGAGGCTCTTGCCATGGCTCTGGAAGCAGTCCTATTGGTGGGGGAATGTCTTGACAGATCCCACATTGGGTGACCTTGACATAATCCACAATTCTACATTTCGCATTTTTAAAGACCTTTTTATCATGGAATTTAGGTCCCTCCCTAGAAAGGGTAAGTCACTCCATGGTACACCAAAACTTGTAGGGCTGCCCGCAAAACACATTCAGATGCCATTCGGAGCTTCTTATAAAGTCTCTCTAGGCAGGGCTAAATGCAAGTATGAAGTAGAGAAATGGGGGGTCCTCGTGAATGCAGTGAAACTGAAAGATCATCGGCTGTTCTGGAATAATTTGGCCGACAGGAGTCCAGACTTAGCTGCTCCCCTGAACTCGAACATCTCTGAAACAGCGCAAGTCAGCCAAGTTTTGGGGCTGTATGATGGGGGGTTCATGGACAAGGCAAGGACCCATTCTAGTAGTACAGAGGGCCCACTACTATGACAGTGGAATCCCACAGATGGGAGAATGAACTACATAGTGAGGTTGCGTCTGAACCACCCATGTGCAAATTTTCCCTTATTACTGGAAGGGAGGTTACTAAAGTCAGAGTCTGGATCACTTTAGCCTTATTGACAGTTCTCAAAAGCTTTTCTGTTGTATTTTGTTGGATAGACTGTGAGTAGGTTGAGTGTTTAGGCCTCATAAGCCCCCTACAAGCAGGGTATAGATCAGGTACCATTACCATTGAACAAGTATTTCAACTACAGCTCATATACTGGAAGCATGTTGTTTTGGGAGGTGGTTGGCTGCCTTCGACCTTGTCTCAAGGGAGGCCCTCTGGATAGTCTTATTCGAACAGGGCACCCCACATTATCTAGTTGATGTCATCAGGAGACTCCACCAAAAGAATTATGCACAGGTGAGATACAGTAAACATGGGGAGTTGGAAACATCGATACCAGTCATGAGGGTTGTAAGACAGGTCTGTGTCTTTGCCCCAACTCTCTACATTCCTATTATATATTATCGATGTGGTAGTCCAATTAGAGATGGTTAATCATGACACCCCAAACCAGGCAGGCATGAAGATCCCAACCCTCCTGTTCACATATGACACCTTACTGGTATCAAAATCCGCTATGGGTATTCAAAATATTTTGGACCACTTTGGTGTCTTCTGCATGCAGAGAAGGCTTGAAATCAACCTACAAAAAAACAAGTATTTATTTATTTATTTGATAAGTTTTATATAGCGCTGGCTAGACCAGGAGGTATCAGAGTGCTTTACATGAGGAAGAACATTGTTTCAGAACATAGTTACACAGTTACATCAGTTGCTGGAGCGTAGTTACATGAGTTACAAGAGTTACAAAAGCATTGCATGGGCATAAGGATAAACAAAGCAGGCAGGGGAAGAGAAATTCAGGGGAGCGAGGAAATGAATAGGGGAGGTAGACAAAGAATGAAGGAGGGAAGAGATGGGGAGGGGGTAGGAGACACAGTGTGGAGACGAGGAAGTAAGTGTCTGACGTCCGGCTGGGTAGGTGACGGCTCCCAGCGGTAAAGGGATTATTCCCAGTCATCCGTTATGTGTGATTCCCTTGTCATAGTGGACTCTCTCAGCGGGGTCTCTGAGACTCCAGGGCATAAATGCTGGATCCCTCCCCAATAAGGAGAGAGGAGTGCTTTGGCCATGAGCACACTCTGAAGAATAAAGGAGGGAAGAGGTGGGCGAGGGGGTAGGAAACCCAGTGGAAACACAGTGTCCGACGTCCGGCTTTCTATGGCTCCTCACTGGATACACAACTGTTTGGGGGTCTCATCCTGTGTTCCAGCTTGGCAGCAGTCTGAGACCTGTTTGCCTCTATTCATGCACTCCAAGACCTGCTGTTGAGGGGTAACCCCTCCACAGTTGAGTGAGCTCTGGACCCTTGTCGGAGCCTCTTCTGACTGTGGCTCCGGCTTCAGACATGCGACGCACATGAAGAGGAGAAGCGGAGACTGAGTATCCTCCGTGAAGTCCCGGCCTGATTGGAGAAAGCTCCCTGAGCCATGACCGAGACGAGACCACGACCGAGAGCTTGACCGGAGTTCCGTGGAGTCCTTGTGAAGTGAAGCGCAACTACGGAGTGGAGCCTCGGGGCCGCCAGAGTCAACCGGTGAGCAGAGACGCGGCAGCGAGCATCGGCACCGGGGACAAAGGGGACAACAGGACCGGGGCTCCCCAGTGACACCTGAACGGGTTAGAAAGCCCCCAAGCAGCCTGCCCGACTTCAAAATGGTGACCACTGGGACAAATACAGGCATCAATACCTCCGCGAGTGCCAGAGATGGCATACGAGGTAAATAATGTGCAGGAGGGAAGGAGTAACCCCAAGACTGAAGCCCAGAAGGGACAATAAGGGCAGATCAACCCTCTCCCAAGAGGTGAACTGACCAAAGCTACATATAAATGAGCTGTCCTCCTTGAGACTCCTAGGGCAATTGAAATCAATACTCTTCGTGTGCCTCGTTTGTGAAACGCGCCTGACCCTAAAATGGCGTCTGCAGAAGATTATCGCCAGGGGACATAAATAATCACCCTATGGGAGGACCCTTTAGCATCTACAGCCTAGAGGCCGCATAATTGTTTGAAATAGCAGCAACATCTCAGGCATCATAGGAAATCCTCGGGGAAAACATGGCGCCCGCGTGCTGAGCGGTAGCGCGCGTCCTCGGAGAAGGTCTCCGCTCCTCTCTCTCCTCTGCTAGTGTGTTGAGTTTATGAGGCGTCTCGGAGCGAGGGGTTTTCTCACCTCTCCCAGACTGGCTTGGTTTTTCAGCGGATAAGTTTGAGAGCCTTGGATCGGGCTCCCGCCCTCACCTACGCCTCTGTCCCTGGGCTCTCCCTGCCGCGGCGTTGGGAAGCTGCAGCCGTGGAGTTACGACGCGGCCGCAGCGCAGCGGCTCGAGGTCTCCTCCGTGGCAGAACAGTGCAGGGAGTCTGCGGTAAGGTGACGGGGGGTAGAGGGATTGGGACCTTTTCCTTTCAGGCCCCCCCCTCGTCGGAGCCTTCTGAACCCCCGGTGATATGTGGAGCTGAGTCAGGAAATGCTGCTGATCACGGACAGAGTATCGGAGGGGGCAAATCTGTTTCTCTTGAGAGCCCTGATCTAACCTCCTGCAGAAAGAAAGTTGTTAAAGGTAAATTACGAAAGGTTAGGGGCAGAGGAGGGGGGGCGAAGGGCAGGCACGGTACTCAGGCATCTTTTGCTGAGTGTAGCAGCAAGAGTAGATTGCAGGAGGGGGATGTTGCTGCTGATTCATTAGGTCCCCAGAGAGGGCTTGTGAGAGAGGCTGTTAAGGGGAGACAAGGAGAGCTTAAACCATCTCGCATCACACCCTCCTTGCGCTCTTTTTTTAAAGTCCTGCCCCAAGTTCTGTCCATTTCAAAACCCCACCTTTCCAATCAAGATTGCAGCCCTATATGTCCAGGTCTTCACGAGAAAATGGCTTCTCAAATGGTAGCTTCTCCCTCAGCGGATATAATTTTACCATCGCCTGGATTGGACCACGAGGAGCAGGCTGCAGAAGATGTCAGGGCAGCGGAGAAAACGTCACCTAAGGGGGGTGTTAGTCCACAAGTTGTCCTAACCCCACAGGGTGGTTTATTGATAGAACCAGAGAGATTAACATCTACTGAGGCTCTTGTGAAGCAAACTACATGCCCCGATCAATCCCCTGGACTTCTAGATAGGCGAGAGTTTTGCGACAACGGGGCGGCCATAGCCTGTTCTTCGATAGAATCTCTGCTAAACTCTCTAAAAGCAGATATAAAGCAGGGGTTTATGATGTCTGCAGAGAACCAATCTGAGATAAGGGCTGCCTGCGATGTATTGGAGCGTAAAGTAGATCGGCTCAATGAGAGGATAGAAACCCTCGAAGGCAGTGTAGAGGAGCTTAAAACCAACCTAAGTTCAGCCCAAGCAAAAATACACAATTTGCAAAGAGAGGGGGATGTGTTTCGTGAGAGGGTGGAAAGCTTGGAAAATTTTTCGAGAAGAAACAACCTCCGACTTTTGAAGGTTCCCGAGGGAAAAGAGGGGAGCGACATCAAAAGCTTCGTCATAAACCTGCTCAAGGACTCACTCAATCTAGAGGAATCACTAGCTACTTTGGGGAGCGATATCCAAAGGATCCACAGGGACCCCTTCCGCTTAAAACCTGGCAGAGAAAAGCCCAGGAAGATTTTGGTCAACTTTCTTACCTATTCAATTAAAGAAAAAATCTTAACCTTGGCCTTAAAAAATAAGTCTCTAAGAGGCCCTGACTTTCCTTTTGAGATCCGTTCTGACCTGTCTAAAGCCACCTTGGATCGTCAGTGGGAATTAGGTCAAAGGATGGAAAAATTTCGTGCCCTAGGTGCAACATTGCAGATGAGATTTCCTGCTTTTTTGCGTGTGATGTTTAATAACAAAATGCACAATATTAGATCTCCTCTTGAGGCGGACGAGATGTTGAACTCATTAAAAGATCTTCCTCGGGGAGGTGCAGGAACCCTTTAAGATTGAGAAGGCAATGAAGGAAGAGGTGAAAAACAAAAAAAAACAAAAAAAAAATGTGGAGTCTTCCCTCTGCTATTTTTGGGTCACAAAGATGAAGAGGCAGTAAAACCCCTACCAGGTTACAAATCTAATCAGTCTTACATGAGCTGTAGGGGGGTTTTAAAGAATAAAAAAAAAAATAATATATAATAAAACTGTTTGCGTTAAAAAAAGAGGAAAAAGAAATGAAGGGGAAAATATTTCAGAATTTGTAAATATGTTCTGTTTGGGACACACCATGCAGTTTTTGAGTTTGGTGGAGGGGAGGGGGAGGAGAAAGGAGGGTGGAGGAGAAAGAGGGAGTAAAACTGGCATTTCACCTGTCCAGTATAGGTTGGGTAGGGTTTTCCGGGGGGGGGGGGGAGTTGCACGGGGTGGTAAGGGTAAAAATAAAAATAATCCTCTAAAATCCAAGCCTAAGGAAAGCTTTAATAATTTGGTACTGCTTGTCTCATGCCCAAATAAAGGTAGGGAAAGTTATGCCAACTTAGTTGTAGGAAACCTGAAAGAGGAAGTGGGGGGTGGTGACTGCTGGACGAAATGACTCAGCTAAATTTTCTATCTTGGAATGTCAATGGCCTGCGTACTGGGAGCAGGAGAAAAAAGATCTTTCAGTATTTGAAGGACTCCCCGGCGCAGGTCATTGTCATCCAGGAGTCACACCTCCTCAAGGGTGAAACAACAGAGTTCTTGAAAAAGGAAAAATGGGTAGACAGTTTTATTTGCACAGATCAATCAGCAAATATTAGGGGGGTGCTTTTTATTTTTAAAAAACAAGCTAAGGCTCAAATCATTGAGTATAGGGAAGATAGGAGTGGTAGGTGGCTCATTGTAAGGGCAACGTTGGATGGTTTTCTCCTCACACTGGCCGGGTATTACGGCCCCAATCAGGATGATTCCTCCCATCTAAATACTATTCGAGACAATCTATTAGCCTTCCAGGACCCAGTTATTTGGATGGGTGACTTCAACATCGTCTTAGACCCAAAGCTAGATAAGTCTCCCAAATCCAGAGCCTGTGTTTTATCAAGATCTAGACAAGACCTCCTAATAGCAATGTCACAATTGGGGCTCGCAGATGTTTGGAGGGAAAAGGCTGGGGACACACTGGGGGTCTCTTTTCGGAATTTTAAATACAATCACGTGTCTAGGATAGACTATGCTCTCTTTAGTTTTAGTTTGAAAGATCTATTGATAGACATTTCCTACCTTCCCTCACATCTTTCCGACCATTCGGCCATCTCTTTTGTATTGAAGCTTGAGCACAAACAGTGCTATACTTCCTGGTCATTTGACCGCACTATTCTGTTAGAAAATGAGGAAGTCAGCTTTTTACGATCAGAGACACTTCATTTTATGGAGGCAAATATAGGCTCAACAGATCTGCATATTATGTGGGATGCCTTAAAAGCTTTTTGGAGGGGGAGTATCACGCATAGAGCCTCCTATAGAAGGAAGAAATATAGGGAAGGTATTGACAATCTGGAGAGGGAAATGAAGAGCATTGAAAACACCCTGGACCCCCAAATTAGATCAGGGGCACTACACGAAAGACATAGAGAGTTAAAGTTGGACCTAGAAAATGTATTACAAACTAGGGTCTCTAGAAGGTGGGAGGCGAGTAAAATCTCTCATTTTGAGTTTGGTGAGGCTGCCGGAAAAATACTAGCTTGGAAAACCAAATCCGACCAAGCTCGAAACTATATCAGAGAGATTAAGGTGGAGGGGGAAGTTGTTACCCGTATTACTAAGGATGAAATAGGCGGGGCTTTCCGGGACTTCTTTCAGAAAATCTATAAGGAAGATATCCGGGAAGACAAGGCAGAGAGGGAGGCCTGGTTAGATCAAATTTCCCTTCCAAAGTTATCCCCAGAGCATAGTAAGATGTTGGAGAATGAGATCTCCGTTGAAGAAATCAGGAAGGCTTTGGGGCAGGTAAAGCGGGGAAAGGCAACAGGCCCTGATGGGTTACCAGGGGAATTCTATAAGGCCCTCATAGACGAGATCACCCCGGTTTTGGCCTCTGTTTTTAATAACATCCTCTTGAAGGGCCGGGACTTTCCAAAATCCTGGAATGATGCCACGGTGGTCTTAATACCTAAACCAGGGAAAGACTTGAAGGATTGTGGGTCATATCGCCCGATCTCGCTTCTCAACAACGACTATAAAATCTTTGCGGCTATAATGACAACTAGGTTGGGGAAGGCGATAAGCTCTTTAGTTCATGAAGACCAAAAGGGCTTTATAAAGGGCAGACACTTAGCTGACCTCACACACGATCTGGTAGGGGCAATTGATATCGCCACCACTTTTTCTCTGCCTCTGGCTGCCTTTACATTGGATGCGACTAAGGCCTTTGATAGAGTAAACTGGTCCTATCTGGCTGCAGTTTTGAAGAAATTCAATTTGCCCAAAAATTTCTGCCGCATGATTTCACTTATATACAAGGCCCCGACGGCAAGACTCAATGTAAACAATTCTCTAACAGAGTCTTTTGGAATTTCGAGAGGTACAAGGCAGGGCTGCCCACTTTCCCCTCTCCTTTTTAACCTCTATATTGAACCTTTTACACAGAGGAGGCTAGTATTCCATCATTTAGCTTTGGAGGGTGGGAAAGGCGGGTTGCCCTATATGCCGATGACATACTCATTATGACATCAAACCTCGACTCGGCTCTCCCCTCTGTGATTAGAAAAGCTGAGGTGTTTGGTAAAATCTCTGGGTACCACATAAATTCAGAGAAAACAGAAATTATGGCCTGGAATTCCCCCAACACACAGGTGGAGGTAGTGCCCTCCATGCGGTATCTTGGAATTAGAATTACCCAAGATATAAGCAAAATCACCACCTTTAATCTTGACCGAGTATATAAGCAATGTCAGAAACAACTAAAGGCATGGAATCACCTCCCTTTATCCATCTTTGGGACGACAAACCTTATAAAAATGTCTATCCTACCCAAATATACCTTTTTGTTTAACTCTATCCCTATGGCTTTTGACATTAAACAAATATCTAAATGTCAACAAGGTATTAACTCTTTTATTTGGATGAATCGAGCTTCGAGATTGGCCTGGAAAAAGCTGAGGAGAAGGAGAGAGAAAGGAGGCCTTACGTCACCAGACATCCAATACTATGCCTGGGCGTTCCAACTATCCTACTCTAGAATGCTCCTAAAAACATCAGAGGACAACTCTAGAGGGAGGATGTTCCGAGCTATGTTGGAGGGGTCTGATCTTCCATCTGACTGCTTTCTTTTTAAGTTTGGAGACCAGAAATTCTTAAAAAAAATAAAATTAAAAACTCTACAATCTTTGGCTAGGAGTTGGTCCACAATCAGAAATAGAACAGGGTTGTGTTATTTTTCCAACTTAGCACCTATATGGGATTCACCAGGTACTCCCTTATGTCTTAAAGACAGATTGGCAGGTCCAATAAAGGAAGCCGGTTTTTTTAACTGGGGAGAGCTGATAGCTGGTGGTTCAATGCTACCTTGGGAGGCTTTGCGGGAGAAAGTCGGGCCAGGTCTATCTTACTTCAAGTATGTACAGCTGACTAGCTGGGCTCAGGCCTTGAAAAGAAAGGGAGTCTCCTTGTGAAAATACAGCAACTTCGAAAATCTATTGGTGACAAGGCCAGGGGGGGGAAAGGAGGTCGCATGTGGGTATTGGGCGATCTTGGAGGAGATAGATGACGACACAACCCTCCCTGAGGTGTTATGGGGCAGTAACATCGGCGAACAGTGCCAGCAGCTGTGGTAAAACTCATTTAGTTTACTATATAAAATCGTGAAGCCAGCCTGGTTGAGGCGAAACCATCTTTTCACTTTACATCGTGCTTATCTGTCCCCCCAAAAGTTAGCCAAATTTCAACATGGAAAAAAATGCAACAAATGTGACCTAGTTGAGGCCTCGGATGTTCATATGTTTAAAGAGTGCCCAGCCATTAGTCGTTTTTGGGAAAAGGTGATAGAAGCACTATCTTCTATGCTAAATATCACTCTTAGTAATACTCTCCCTTTGATTTTCTTTGGGCTTGACGAAAATATCCTAGGGCCTGCTAGATCCTTCCTGTTTTTTTCAATCCTGTTGGCTAGGAGACAGATTTGCAGATTTTGGGTGGACACAGCTCCTCCAACATATATGGGATGGTTATCGTCCCTATATGAAGTTTCTAAAGTAGACCTGGCTAGACCCTGTAGTATGAAAAAAAAGAAAATTGCCTTTTGGGACTATTTGATACAGTGGAAGTAGGTCTCCCGGGGTTTTTTTTTTTTTTGTTTGTTTTTTTTTCCTTGGGTCCTATGATTATGCCAGCTTCCCTGCTCCATGGATCTATAACAAGGGTCTTCGTTCGTATTTCTGGTCCAAACAGGTTGAAATATGCCTAGATGGAGTTTCTGAAGGTCGTCCTTTTTTGTGTGTTGTTTGCTCCTTCTCCCGCCAATTTGTTTCTTTTGTTTTTTGTGCAATTGTCCATAGCACACTAAAGGGTTTGGTGGGCAGGACAAGATAGCACAAAATGGTGGTTGGCGGATTTCCTTCTTCACACATAAGGGTTTGGCAAATGAGGACAAAAAAAAAAAAAAAAAAGAAAATCATAGGAAATCCTCATTTTGCATCACAAGCAAGCTGTCTCTCCCCCTGGCAGCTATAATGCAGAAATACTTAACCAATGACCCAACTCGCATTTCCCCTTCCACTGTGAGGGTCTTTCTCTACCAGTCCATTTGTCCCTAAAATGGCCTCCATAAGTGTGCCCGTGTCCAAAGCACTCCTACTCCCCTTGTTGGGGATGGATCCAGCATTTATGCCCTGGAGTCTCAGAGACCCCTCTGCAAGAGTCCACAGCGACAAGGGAGCCACACATACTGGAGGACTGGGAAAGATCCCCTTACCGCTGGGAGCCGACTGGTCTTTAATCTCAGCCATACTACCTGCCTAAATACTAACCCCGGGCGTAGCACTACGCTTCGCCCGCGTAGTGTACGTAGCGCTGCCTGCTTCGCACTTTCCGAAGTAGGCGAAGCAGGGCAGCGCTACGCACACGCCGAGGGTGAAGCGTAGCTGCTTGCCACCCGCCACCCACCTCCCGCCCGCCCTTCTTTTAAATAATATAAGCATTGAAAAATAAATTAAAATAAGTCGACTTACCCGTAAGCGCGGCGTCTCCGGGGCTCCTTCTTTCTGTTTCTAATTTCTTCTGGCAAATGCGCATGCGCGGACACCCCCTAACTTTGCAGTATACCCACACTTTTGTTTAGCATGCTCTTTAAAAACTGGCTACAGTCAGTGAAGATTGATCTGGGTGTGCTTAGATGCAGCATTGCTGTAAAATGAGGGGGAATTGACCTGGTTGTGCAATGTATGGGGTTCCATCAGCTCTGAATTTGAGCAGTGGGGGTTTGCCAAGAATGGTATTAGAATCCTCCTTAAAAACACGGTAGCCAGGAGGACAAGAGCTCCATCTGTGGAGTGTTAATGTGAGGAGAGCAAGAGACAACCTTGGTGTATGGATCCCGAATATTGACTCCAGAACGTTCGAGGACATTTATTGTCAAAATGCTTTGAATGCAAACATATCAAAGAAAAAAATATTTAGGATAGGCATCTCGTTTTTTGGGGGGGAAACAAATTTGATAGATTTTATAAAGGTTTTCAAGTGTTCAATTGACATGAAGCATACATTTTTGGTAGAAATAAGTTCAATACAGTAACAGGTATTACACTTTTCTTATTACCTCGCCTTTAGACTGGCCATCTGTAACCTTGCATATCTTCATGGGGATGCCCCATTCAGCGGTCCACCTAGTCCAAATCTTGGTATGATTTTGAGGGAAGCCTCAGGCTACAAAAAATGGAAATTTTAGGTTCATTACATAGTCCATGCCTGTTTTCCAAAGCAATATTTGGGGAGAGTTTTCTGCTTTCCATTGCTGAGCAATGTCTCACTTAGCTAATGTGAGACCTAAGAAAAGAAGATGTCTTTTGCACCTGTTTCCACCAATCCCATCAGTCCAGTGTAACAGTGAATTTAGGAGATCTTGGAAGCTCCCAACCCAGTACCTCCACTAGAAATGCCAGTACCACCCACCCGAAACAGTCCTGAATGGGCATGTACAGACCGTATGTATAAAGGGGACCTCCTCTGATTGACATCAGAGGCAATGTGGTGATGCGATCAATCCTCCTTTCCAAAGTCTCTGTCGGGTAAAATATACCCTATGCAAATATTGGAACTGGATATATTGTAATTGGGTAGAAATTGCCACCTCTCGAGGGAATCGTAGAGCCTCCATCCAGTCATCATCATATATCAGGCCCATGTCAGCATCCCAAGTGGCCCTTAGGGAGTCAATGTTCGTGGGGCTATTGGTCAGTAGCATTTGGTATATTTTGGTTACTTTATGTTCCCGAGATCTCCAATAAGAAGATTGCCCTCTAATGGGCTGAACTCTGGTACACCTGTACGGTCCTCAATGTATGGATGGAGAGCGTGCCGCAACTGCAATTATAAAATTGAGACTGGGGCATGGAGAAGTCTCTGCGTAAGTCCTCAAAGGATTTCAGAACTGGGCCCCTGGCAACATCCCCCAGGGTTGAAATACCTATGGTCCCAAACATGGAATCCCTGAAGGTCCGCTACATGTAGGGGGAGATGATTTAGCCACAACTGGATTTTGCGTGTTAGGCGACCCCACAAGCCCATTCGATGTAGAGTCTGTCTCCATGTCATGACTACCACTTTTGTCGCCGGTGGAAGGTCTTTGGGCTTGGTTCTGCTATATAGAAATGAGTGTACATAGGGGTCTCCAATTAACCATTGTTCAACTCTAAAGTCAGGGTCCTCTCTGGAGCCATACCACCATTCATTCAATATCTGATGGTGTGAGACTGTGTGATATGATTGCATGTCAGCTGCGGCAATGTCTCCACAATATGTGGAATGCATACAGGTGCATAAGGTAACCCTGGTGATGCTACCTCCCCATAGGAAATACATTATGATTGCATTTATTTGATGGAACCATGATATGGTAATTGGATATGGGTATGATTGGAGTTGATATAATAGGCGTGGTAGGGCGACCATATTAAGGATGGTCGACCTGCCATAAAGGAAAAGAGGGAGGGTTGAACACTAATTCACCTATATCTTTACTTACTCGGTTGTTACCTCTATATTATGATGCCAGGAAGAGGATTGATTATATGATATGTGTATGCCGAGATAGGTGAAGCTGTGTGTCACCACTGTAAGACCCTCTGTACATCGGCCACTTCTCATGGGTCCTCTTATTGGCCCTCGCAATGATTTAGAGGCATTCAGATAGAGACCCAATGTTGCGGCAAAAATGCGCAATACTTGGAGTATTCTGGGGCCTGATCTATGGGGATAGGTTAGGAAAAACAGGATATCATCTGCATATAATGCTATAAGATTGGTAATTTCTGGATTCCATTCGAAGCCTCGTATGAGGGCATTCTTTCTGATGAAATCCAATTGGAATGTGGAATTTCGCACTCCGAGTTTTGATTGGTATGCTTGAGTTTAACCAGAGTAGTGGGTGCCATATTGGTGAACCCTTCTGAGCATGAGGGTGAATGAATTACATGAACAACAAGCGTTATTTCCTGTAGGAGTAACGCCCCCAATTGTGCACTCCTTGGGTAATTGTCAATAAAGTTTCAATGATGATTCATACAAATCTTGACAATTTTTTCTTTTTTATTTAGTTCATTTAATTTCATATTATTACATTCATAGTGTTTATTTGATTCCACGTATATTTGCCCAATGCATTTCGGGCTGAGCCCTTCTTCAGGGCACTTTTAATTCAGAAAGCATGAAAATAAAATGTCAAACCAACAATAACCACTGTATGAATATACAAACCTAAGTGAAACAAAGTGCATGAACAAAGGGCCGAGTAAAAACCTGGGGTTATCTATTGATGTGACTAACATTTCTTGTGATCAGTGATGTGTTAATCAACAGATTTGTATGAATCATCATTGAAACTTTATTGACAATTACCCAAGGAGTGCACAATTGGGGACGTTACTCCTACGGGAAATAACGCTTGTTGTTCATGGCATTCTTTCTGACCCATGCAGCTAGGGGCTCTATGGCGAGAGCAAATAATAGGGGGGATAAATGGCATCCTTGTCGAGTGCCGCGTTGTATTGAGAATTGTGCTGACGAGGCCCCCACCACATGAATGGAGGCGGTGAGCTCCGCATATAACAGTCTCACCGAAGCAATATATCGGAATATCGAGTTTTCAAAATTTTAAATATCAACATACACATACACAAATATTGAGTTGGAAATATCATGATACAGAAATATCGACAGCAAGAATATCGTGGTCAAGAATATCGACTTTAAGGTAAGAAATATAATTTTTGATAATATCGAAGGTAGTAAAATCATTTGCAAAAATACAGTTGTTTAGAATATCGATTTTTAAATTAGTGTTATGTATTTGAAAAATTTGTGATTTATTTTTTTGTAGAAGTATTGCTTTCTTTTAATATTTGTGTTACATTTTTAGTAGTTAAGCAATTTAGTTTAATCAAATTTTGCGTATTTTATTTATGTAGCGGGTTGTGGGTTTATAGGGTAATAGGGTGGGAAGTAATTTAATTATAATAAAATAATTAATATTTTTTATTTACTAGTATTTATTTAATTTAGATTTTATATTGTTAATTGTGGGAATAAATGTATTATTAGTTAATTATTGATTGGTTGTTAATTTTTATCGGTTAATTAGTTGGTAATTATGTTAATAGTGTTATTTGTTTTAGGAGTAGGTTGTGGGTTTATAGGGGAATAGGGTGGGAAGTAATTTAATTATAATCAAATTAATAATCTAAATGTAATAATATTTATTGAATTTAGATTTTATAATGCTAATTGTGGAAATAAAGTTAATTATTAAAGATTCATTAATTGTTGTTAATTATTATTAATTAATTAGTAATTATGTTAATTGTGTCATTTTTGTAGGAGCGGGTTGTGAGTTTATAGGGGAATAGGATGGGAAGAAATGTATTTATAGATAACTAATCATTAATTGTTAATTAGTGGTAATTCATTCATTAGAAAATAAATATGGCAATTGTGTAATTAATTTGAGATGTGAGTTGTGGAGTTTATAGTGGTAAAGGTTGGGAAGTAAATTCTTTTAAATTAATAAGTTGTTGTTAATTGATAGTAAATTAATAATGTAAAATTAGTTATGGAAAGGTTGTAATGATTTGTATGTGTGTGTTGTGGTGTTTATTGGGGGTAGAGGGTGGAAAGTATTTTAGGTTTCATTATTTAATAATTAGGTGCTCATTAATATTCATTCATTAATTGATAAACATTTATGGTAATTGTACATTTTTTATTTTAAGTGTGGATTTTAGTTTTATAGGGGTAAAGTTTGGTGAGTATATTACATTTTCATCAGTTTTGATTGTTTTTTTAATTAATAATAATTGTTTATATGATAATTAATTATGTTTATTATGGCGGTACAATGTTTTAGAAATTTAGAAGTGTGTTGTGAATTGTGTGACGTGATAGGGTAGGAAATAAATATAAAATTTAGGTAACAATTAGGTGCCGATTCCGATCCGTTAAAAATAATTTGCATACGACCCGTATCCGTATATTTTTACCTACGAGTCGTAGAAGCACCGTACAGACCCACTGCTGCCAGACCCCACTGACAAACAACTCCACAGAGAAACTACTCCACATCACTCATACCTCCACTACACCTTCACTCACACACCGTCACACAGCCTCCTCCACAAACATCCCCCTCTTCACATTCACACACACACCGTCACATTCACACCCACACACCCACAACCATCCACACCCACACCCACACCCCACACCATGCCCACAGACAAGAATCCAAAGTTCACAACGGCGGAGCTGGACCTCCTTGTCAACGAAGTCATCAGAGTCGAGCCACAGCTGTTTGGAACATTGGTCAGACAGACCAGCATAGCTGAAAAATCTGCCATGTGGCAGAAGATTGTCGCTAAGGTGAATGCTGTTGCGCCCATCCGAAGAATCACGCATTGAATGCCAAGCCAGGTGTTACGATCTGCGCAGGGCGGTCAAGAGGAAAATGAATGAAGAATATGCCCAGACTAACATCACTGGAGGTGGGCCGCCCCGCAGACCCGTACACTACCATCCCTGGGAGGAGAAAGTGATGGCCCTGCTACCGCCGGTGTGAGCACACGGATTCAAAGGAGTCACAGAGCCTGGTGAGTACACAAACAACTTACGTAACATGGGGGCAATGGGGCCCACACCACATATACACCAAATGCATGCAACTTCCCCCAAGCACTCACCGCAAACAACCACACTCAAAAACCACGCTCATGCCACTAACGTCTCCATGCACCCTTCACAAATCAAGGCAAGGCCATGTCCAACCCTACAACAACCACAAACACAAGACTGGATGTCTGGGAGGCTGGGAGGGTGGGCCCCACACAACACATTGTGAAAATGAGACGCAGACACCAATGCCCTCAGCCCATATGGCATAGGTACATAACCATGCACAATGCACAGGGACTGGCAAAGTACTGACAAGGTAGATGACACTTGGCCCTGCTGTATGCAGCACAAGGCCCTCCTGGGACCACTGTACACTCAAACACCAACTCCACAAGCACAGGTATCTAGCACAGGAACTCACACTCACTGTCAAGCCAGCATGCACAATGAGGGGACAGACACATCACCTGGGAGACCCAAAGACAACTCACACTACACACAACAGCAGGCCCGGTCACAACCCCCCCCCTAACACGAGCACACACACCCGGGGCAGGCAACGGATTTACACACTCCCACAATGGACATGTGACACAACAAGACCGATCCAGAGCCAAATAGGCATCAGTGCAAACAATCTACAGGTCAAACACTCAGGAGAACATCCCCACCTGTCCCCCGCAACATACCCATCCCCAAGTGGACATTGAGAGGAATGCTAGGCACATCCAACTACCTGGCGGAAATGTGTCAACTTGAATATGTATGAAACATAGATGTCGCATGAAACACCATTAACATTGTCTCTCTCTCACACACAGGGCAACGTCGTCGATCTCCCCCCAACACTGGGGGGGAAGAATCACAGTCCCAGGCACCGCGTGAAGACGATCCCACCGGCAGCGACGACTCTCACCACTCCGTGGATGACCCCGACCAACCTGGACACCCTCGGGTGCCCAAGCCCCTGCAGCACCTGCGTCAGGTACATCTATGCCAACCACCACCCCCATTCCTGCCACATCCCAGGACACACCCAGGAGCCCTGCTCACACTGAACCACAGAGCCAGTCTGACCAGGAGGGACAAGGTTCTCCGGACACCCAGGAGGAGGCAGGCAACCCTGCAAATGCCATCCCTCAGGGGCCCCGTAGACCCAATGTGCCCACAAGGGCAGGCCAGGCTCAAGTGGGCAGGGGTGGTGGGAGTGGAGGCAGGCGGAGGCGCGAACCTGACCAGCCAGCTCAGGACACCGGTATGTCACACATACGCAACATCCTGGACTCATACCGGCGTGACGCCCAGAGGCATCAACCAGGTCGTGTCAAGACTCTCCGAGATGCAGGGGACCCTCGATGACATTAAGAACCTGCAGGTCGAGCATCATGCCAGTCATCAACAACACCAAGGACGGATGAAGGCAAGACTGGCTGAGCTCCTGGCGGTGCACAGGGACGTGAGCCAATCACTCCGTCAGACCGCCCAAAGCCTGGCAAACCCTCCCTGTTCCACCAGGCATAGACCCGCACCAGACACAGGGTGGGAGGAGGAGGAGGATTCATCTGACGGAGCGTCCCCAGCATCGTCAAGGCCTGCATCTGAGAGTCCCCGGAGGAAGGTGGGTCGTCCACAGAAAAGATCGTGAGAGTCAGCGGTCGATCCCCATCTTCCAGGTCACCTGGCCTGGCACCTGGCCCTCTGGCGCAACAGCAGCACCTCATCCAATGACATTCTCTGCCACATGGACTTGCTGGTCACAGTCTGACCAATGATGACCAACACTGTGGTCTGGACTCTGATGACTTCCAATGCCAAGGATACCATCTCCCCCTGTGAACTTTGGATTCTATTTCCCCGGTACAGCACCTAATTGCATCTACCAAACCACTTATCCCACCGCAAATAAAATTTTCACTTTGGACATGAGACATTGACTCTGATCCAGCACACGTTGCAATACTCATGAGGAATAGCAGGAGGGCAATGATGACATGAGCAGACGACAGCCGCAAGAACCTGGGGAGGACAGACACACAACAATTCAGCGAAGAGCTAGTAATCCGCAGACATGTACATGTACTCTACAGGAATTATGTTGTCACCATGCCCTTAACAAATTTAGTGTCCCAGCTAATATGTGTGGAATGACATCATCACTTGAATGACACTTCAGAACACACCTCCAAGTCACTTAGCACACAGTCAGCTCGACACACACATTGCAACACATGCCACACAAGGCTCAAAGCGTGCACACTAAGACACAGGGACTCACCATCATGAGAAGAATTTGCGGATAAGCTGACTCTGGATGTCCTCATCCTCATCCTCACTTTCCCCGTGCCCGAGCCCTTCATCCTCCACGGGTGGATGATCCTGCTCATCCGGATCAAGGATGAGTGGCACGGCCTTCTCCACTGCCATGTTGTGCAGCATGCAGCACACAATGAAGATTTTGCAGACCTTCACCGGGGCATATGGGAGGGCGCCGCCGGTCTTGTGGAGGCACCAGAATCTGCTCTTCAGGAGTCCAGACGTCCTCTCAATCACTCGCCTCGTCTGCCCATGGGTGTCGTTGTACCGGTGTTCTGCAGTTGTTCTGGGGTTGCGGAGAGGCGTCATCAGCCATGGCATGTTGGGATAGCCAGAGTCCCCTACATGGAAACATCATGTGAAGAAGTGGGTCAGGAGATGCCGTAAGATACAGAGATAGCGCTGAACACAGGACTAACAGAGTATACCCACCAACAAGACATGCTCATTCAGCGTGCAGCTGCAGCATCATTTCTGGCACCCTGCTACGCCTCATGATGTATGCATCGTGTGCGGACCCTGGAAAACGTGCACAGACATCGGAAATCAGCATGTTAGCAAGACACACCACAAGGGCATTAATGGAGTGGTAATGTTTTCTGTTTCTATAGGCTACCTCCTGTGCCTGTGGTGGTACCAAAGCCACATGTGTCCCATCAATGGCCCCAATTACATGAGGCATCCCTCCCAGGGCATAGAACTCACCCTTGACACCTGTCAACTGCTCACAAGTGGAAAAATGTATGAATTCATCCAGGTGCACCAACATGGCTTCTATAACATCATGCAGGACACGGCTGAACATTGTCTGGGACATGCCACCGACATCAGCTATGGTCAATTGAAACGTGCCGGTTGCCAATAAATGTAGGGCTGCCATCACCTTCACCTTGGGGGTCAGAGCTGTAGGATACCTGTGTTGTGGTTGGAGGTGTGGTGCAAGTCGGCGGGTCAAGTCCTCTATCAACTCTTGCAAGAAGCGGTATCTGCGCATGCAGTCATGTTCACGCATGGCATCCAGGTCTGGCATTCGTCTGGGGAGAGGCGGTGCCCTGCAGAGATTTGGAAGGAATAACGAAGAGTGAGTACATTACCACACCAATGTCACTGAGGTGAGCACATCTTCAACAGCTAATGCACATCTGCTCAATACAGAGTCTGTGCTGTGCAATACATCCAGGACACGTGGGCCAGCCAGGTGATACTCCTACGAAGAGCCAGCCACAATAGTTGCATGGCAATGTTGACGTGACATGCCATGAAATAGCTGTTGGCCAGTGTAAGTGACAAGCCAGACACATTATATGAGTGACAGACATCCACATATCAGCATTTGAAGGATGTCATCTCATACAGACAGCTGGCGGGAGTCTAGACGCACAGGTCACATGTTATCTGGAAATGGACAGATGACACACATTTCCATTAAGGGGGCCATTTCAAAAACTGATGTCACAGACATTGAGACAATGCAGCTATTGCCTCATGTCAGGAACTCATCTTCGAACCATCATGACACATGTAACGTGTGAGTCCACATGTGGCATGGTGTGCGTATATGTGTGTCATGCACATATGCACACAGACACATGTTGGATGCTGCAACAGCAGATGGAGTTGACGGAACGCCAACGGAAAGCTCATGGGAACACATGACACACACATGACAGAGTCACATCGTGGCACACTGGGAGTCACATGTGAGGTGTAATTATCCGTGTACCTGCCATCAGGGGACAGTTGCGGGTGTTGCTGACTGTGCCATACCAGTGATGCAGTGCTTGACACGTGTGTCGCACATGCACACATGTGCAGAGTGTGAAGGGGAAGTGTGCCACGTAGTGCCCCATCACACATGACATGTGTAAACAGCTCATCACACATCTATTTTGCCACAACATGAGGAGACATGTGCCACATCACTGCCTGACACACCTAGGCCCTGCACATGAAGGACTGCACTGACAAAGACTTGATGTACAGCCTTGTGCGAGTCTGACACCTCCATTCCTTTCGTGTGCGCCTCCTATCACCAGTGTAAGCTGCGAAATGCAGTACACATGCTCTGAGGGCGTGTGTAGGGCCCGTACTCACGCGTGTACGGCCCGTACACGCGTGAGTATGTGCCGTATCACTAGGCCCTACGGTGCCCCCAACTATAGTGATCGGCACGTACTCACGCGTGTACGGCCTGTACACGCGTGAGTACGGCCCGTATCACTGTAGTTATGGTGCCCTAGGGGTACGTGTGAAAAGTGCCGTACCTGTGTGGGGATTTAAGAATTACAATGGGGACACATGAGGGACAAGTATTAGGGCCTAAATGCATGCTGGTTGTCATGGATACCGAGTTTCAAGTTCAAAATTTTACATCATATGATCTGGAAAAATCAGTTGGCCACATTTAACATTGTTGCAAAGTGGTTGTTGACTTGACATGATGCTGCAAAATCGAAAGATGCAAAGGCTGTCACTGGTGTATGTTTCAAGGGATTGGAGGAAATGTAGGATGCAAATGAGTCTGACCAATCCCTCTGTACTCCTGTAAATGAAAAAGGCCAGCAAGGCAGATATAAGGCAGGCAGAACCCATGAGAGGGCACTTGCCTGCACAACATGTCAGTCGATACCACTGCTGCTGTATTGTCTCCCTCTGGCACCATGTCAAGGACTGTGGAGAGGGCCCAGCCTTTCACCCAGGAGGAGAACGAGGCCCTGCTGGATGTGATCCTCCCACAGTACCCCATGCTGTATGGTCGACCAGGGGAGCAGGTGAGTGCTGACTCCAGTACCTTTGCCTGTGCACCTTTATTGTGTCTGTCACTTCTGCCATTGTGGCCAGGTGTGACAGACATGCAATGTTGGGTGGAGTGGGTCCCGGGGGGGGTGGCTTATGTCTCTCATGCATGGCTTGATGTAGTTCATGTGTGCACTCCTCACTTGCATTTCGCTTACTGTGACATTCACTGCATAGTGCATGGCACATTCCGCCAGTCAAATCCTCTTGGGCATTCTTGTTCTATTGTCCTGCGGTGATTCAGTGGTCACCCCGGTGTGACAGGTGACTGCATCCACAGATGTGTGTGAGAATTGAGTGGAGCTGTGGTGAGAGTGGTGAGAGTGTCCAAATGATGTGTACGCCCCCTGGACATTGATGTGTGAGAATGTTTCTTGTCATGTGGATGAGTGTCTATGTGGATTGTTGCACCACAGCTGCATGGAGGAGGCAACTGCTCAATCCATCTGATGTGTGAAGTAAACCGTGCTGTGTGTCTGACTTGCTGAGCTAGCCTCACACCTGTGACCCCCCCCCCGGCAAGTGGCACATGTGCAGAGTGATGTTTGCATCCGCTGTTGCCAATGGCAGGTGATTGATGTGTGCCTGTGTGTGTCTGTGTACTCTGCTGAGGTTTCGTCAGTGGCCTGGGGCATGTGACTGCTTTGCGATGCTGTCCATCAGGCTTGTGTTGCTTGGGATGCACAGTGTGTGCAATGATCAGGGATTGGTTCTCACCCCTCATGCCACCTGTGTACTTACTATGCCATGTAGTGCATTGGTGGGTCCCCAGTGGAAAAAGTCCCTATGACTAAGGTGCTATTACTTGCCAGCATACTATGCCCTGTTCTACAAATCTAAGATGTTCTAATGTGTGTCTCTGTGACATGGTGCAGGTGTAGTGATGTTGTCCCACTTTGTCATCCACACAGGTATCCCCCTACCACAAGGGGAAGATCTGGAAGGATGCCATCAAGGCCGTGCAATCAGCGGAGGGTCGCAGTCGGCGCCTGCCACAAGTGAGGAAGAGATGGCAGGACATCCGGTGCTGGACCCGGAGGATCGCCCGGGTCATGCTGAAGGAGGAGGCTCCTCGCAAGCATGGCGGGCGCCGGCGCCTGACCCATCAGATGCGGCATATACTGGCGGTGGTCTTCCCTGACCTGGATAGGCGGATACAGGAGTTACAGCAGCAGGAAGGGGGTAGGTACATGTGTGTTTGTTGTGTGTCGCCAGCTTTTGTTGCTGCTCAGTCGCCTGGAGACACTGCCAGGGTATATATGTGCAGTGCATATCCTGTTCCCCCACAGTCAACCTGTGCTGTTCTTCCTCCCTTCCCCTCCTTGACATGTGTTACCTGGTCTGTGTGTTATCACTATTGCACATGGTCGTCTAGGCTGCCAGTTTATCAAGGTGCACACTGCTTTCAGCATCATGTGTGGGGGTGGTCTGCCTGTGCCCTGTCCTGTACAGTCATTAGGGGGTGCATATTTGTTGCCACTGATGCTGAGTCCCAACATAGGAGTGTGAGGTTTCAAATGAACAGACTTGCTGGATGCATTACCAATGTTGTGGCCTCAGACATGATGTGCATGAGTGGGATATATGCATAGTGCTGGGACGGTTGCTCCTGTAACAGTGAGTTCATTCCAGGACCATGGAGCAGTGTGCACACTACAGTCCCATGACACAGCCTGCCCTCCAACTCATGTGTGTCATCCAACACTGTGCACATTCACTGTGGGTTCATAATGGCTCTGCCTCTGTGGCATTGTTCCCTGGCCTAGGTAGTAGTTTTCACATGTGTGATACATTTGCCCACTGGACAGGGATACAGCAGTTTGCTTGTGCATACTCACACTGGGCAGTGCCTGTGTTGCTATTCACAACAATCTGTTGATGTTTGTTTGTGACCAATATGTTTTGCCAGCCCTACAAGGTGATGTCGTGTTCATGAAGCTAGTTTTCAAGCACAGTTATTGTAACCCTGAATAAGAGCTTTCACTTCTTGATTGGTATCAGTCACATTGACTCAGATATGGGTGGGTGTGTGCGGGAGGGGCGTACATGTTCAACCCTGACGTTTCATTGCCAGCTCTGACTTGTGTGTGATGATTCGCAGTACAGAAAGTCATCGTGCAGTGCCCCCGTGATGTTGGCCAGTGCTTGCTGTTGGTGCTTCATTGCCTGTGTCAGTTCTTGGCAATCATGTATCCTGCTTGGACATTTTTGGCACCTGTGTGTGGTTCAGATGCTACACAGTTGTGACTTTGTGTGCTGACATCTGTGGTTACATTGTGCCTTGCCATGAGGGGGAACCCACAGTACAATTGCAGGCCCTGGGTGTGGACATGTGTGCCACTCCAGATGACAGTCAGTAGGTCATATGTGTAGCCAACTGTGTGATCAGGTGACGTATAGCCATGTGACAAATGACATTATTCAAGTTGTTACTCAGAAAATGTCCATTGGCACTCACTACACCTGTCAACATGTCTCAATGTTTCATATGCTTGACCTTGTTGTTTGTTTGTGAAGGACAATGATGTGCCTGTATGACAGATGTCTCCCAAGGAAGTGCACAAGACACCACCTTTACACTTTCCAGGGACACGCTGGCACTTTTTAAAGTAAGACACAGTTTGAACAACACTTGTTTGGAGTTCATACATATACATGTTCCCACAGTGTGCTAGCATTTGGGTTAGTCCTTGGTTGTTGCTGATACCAACTTACGAGTGTCAAGTCATCCAGCCACCCTGGTGCCATGTATATGTACTTACTGCTATGCCATTTCTGCCTAACAGTGGCTGATTTGAATGAGTCTGACAATGACTGTGTACATGTTGTTTGGTCTGCACCTCCTTGTGTGACTTCTGCTATACAGACACATGTGTGTTGTGTTCACAGAGTGCCACATTCACACATGCTAGACATGTCCATTTTGTAAAGGGTTGCGATTCTCCAGGAGTCACAATGTATTTCTTTGGGGTGTCAAAAGTACTCACAGGTCTCAGAGTGTGGGGACACCTTCTGCATTGGCATGTGGTATTTGGCCTTGGGTGCAACAATACTGTTTGTTTCACAGTGAACAAGAGGTGGCATGCCTTCATAGTCTTGCTGTGCTCAACTGATCCCAGACACTAGCTTCTCATGATCTTGTGATTTCAAGTTATTTGCTGTTGTGTCCTAATTTTCTTTGTTTGCAAGTGGCATGGTGCGTCAACCAACTGGGGAGTGCAGGGCTTAAACATGTGGGGAGTATCCTAGATGTTACTCCTGATGCCTTTCCTGATATGCACTGTTGCCTATTTTGTTTGCACTCATGTGTCAGATGTATAGTGGTGACTGATTTTTTCCTGTCTCTTCACCTTGCCCACAGCATCATCGGAGGACACCGAGGGAGACACCAGCACGGACGTGGAGTCGGGATCGAGCAGTGGTGCCACCACTGCTGTGGAGTCGGTGGAATCTAGTGGCACGGAGGACGAGGAGAGTGAGGCGGAGGACCTGCCCAGTACCAACACAGACTACGAGGCAGACGGGTCCGAGGCTGAGCTCCCAGAGGGGGCGGAGGCTGTTCCCAGAGCTGAAAGCAGCAGTACATCTCTCACCGCCCCTCCGTTCCCATCACCGCCCTCCCACTTGCTCGGGTCCCTTCTGTCCATGCTAGGCCACACCGTGTCTCCTTCGTGCCAGGCAGCGCACCCCCTGCCCTTGTCCCCCCTGCTGCCCTCACTGCCGAGTCTGTGGACATTCAGCGGCAGTTGCAAGTTAGGCAAGTTGCAAGTTAGGCAGACATCGATCCTGACAGTCCTTCATGGCCACACCAGACTGCTGACCCAGATGGTGTCGTACATGGAGGGCATGTCATCAGCGATGTCTGACCAACGGATGTTGCTGAGGTCCCTGGACTCGTCACTGACAGCAGTAGCGAGTCACCTGCAGTGCTGCCTCCCCCCCTACCCCTGGCCCATCCACAAGTCCAACACCCATGCCTGTCCCAAGCACACCAAGACATCCACACACACGCACCCCACCAGACACAAGCAGCACACCACCACGTAAGGGCAAGCGCACACCTCCTGACACGCACACTCAGGGGGTAGCAGGCACACCCACTGGATCTGGGGAACACAGGCAGGCACGCAGCCACAGTCCTCATCCACATGACTCACTCCCCAGTCCCTCCGATGTCACTCCCCTTGGCTCTCCTACCCCAGATTCGGAGAAGGAGGCCTACTTTGCTGGGCTGGGCCTCAGCCCCACTAGTTCACCTGGACGCAAACGGTCACGGCACTCCACGGGTAGGGGAGTTAAGTCCCCCAGCCCGTCCACCACCTCCCCCAGTTGCGCTGCAACCCAACCCTCTGACCCCCCCCCCCCCTCCTTGGGGCCTGTTGTTTCTCCGGGTGCAGGGGAGACGCTTGAAGAACTGGCAGAAGTGTGCAGCGCTGAGCTCGCCTCCACCTTTGGCGCTTCCCCACCCCCTGTTGTGGAGTCGTCCGTCCCTGCACCCACAACACCGACCCTTCCCCCTTCTGTCCCTGCGGTGCCTGGTCCTTCCCCACATGATGCCCCCCCCCAGTCGACGACACAGTCTTGTGATGTGCAGGCAAGCTAGGGGAGACGCATGGCCATGTGTCCCCCCCAAGGACTGATGATATGGACTGGCCATTGGCCTTTGTGAATAGTCTCGTTTACACATTATTATTTTCATGCTGAATAAAGCATTTTCTTTTTCTTTGGAAAAGTCATTTCAGGTATTGATGTTGATGCTGATGCTACAGGAGTTGGGGTTGTGGGCATGTGTTATGTTTCAGGGAAATGTTGTGGTCTGCTGCTCATGGGGTGGAACCTGGTATCTGCGTGCCATCACGCGATCTCTGCAAAGATTCTTTGTCATGTATGCTCTTTGTGTTTGGAGACATTGTCCCAAGGGGTGTTCCTTCCTCTGTGGCACCTGACATCTCCCCTGCAGAGAGTTGCACAATTGTTGTGTTGCCCTGTGTCTACATGTCCTTTGTTGGTGATGGATCCCTTCAACTCTGGCCATGCCTGCTCAGCAATGTGTCCGGCTGCATCGTCTGTGCCATCCTTGGTACTCACTGTACTTGTGTATAGAGTATTTTGCCATGCCTTCATGGATAAATGGTCCCTTTTCCGCACAATGCATGTGTGTAATCCCAGCCTAGTACACATATGGTACTTGTTCTGCTGGGTATTTGAACACCTGACTCACAATTGTGGGCATTGTATCTGTGGGAACTCCACACTATTCCTTCCATGACAGACAACATCTTGGTGGCTAACCCAGCACCTGAACATTCCTATCAGTCCTGGGATGTGCGTGACAGTGTGTGTTCTCTTTGGCTCTCTTAGTTTGTTAGGCAGTGACATGACTATACAGTCTTGTGGCATGATCTCAGTGTGTGTATTGTGCTGCATCTGCCAGGGGTGGGTATGCATGTGTTATTTGTCCTCACACCCACATGTGGTGTGTCATGCAGTGGGGGTAAGACCTCCTTCCTCCTGGGAGTGAGACACTGCTGTCAGTGATGTGTTGTTATGGCACTATCATCATTGTCCTAAGTTAGGGATACGTACATTCACCCATGGAGCTGTCGTCATCTGATAATGATGTACACCACCCCCATGTCTCTGTCCACTGCTGGGAGTCCTCGGCACCCACCCCTCATAAGTCTGGGCACTGCTGGGTGTGTTAGGCACCCACCCCTCATATATCTGGGCCCTGCTGGGAGTGATAGGCACCCACCCCTCATATGTCTGGGCACTGCTGGGGGTCCTCTGCACCCACCCCTCATATATCTGGGCACTGCTGGGGGTCCTCTGCACCCACCCCTCATATGTCTGGGCACTGCTGGGGGTCCTCTGCACCCACCCCTCATATGTCTGGGCACTGCTGGGAGTGTTAGGCACCCACCCCTCATATGTCTGGGCACTGCTGGGGGTCCTCTGCACCCACCCCTCATATATTTCTGGGCACTGCTGGGTGTGATAGGCACCCACCCCTCATATGTCTGGGCACTGCTGGGACTCCTCTGCACCCACCCCTCATATGTCTGGGCACTGCTGGGGGTCCTCTGCACCCACCCCTCATATGTCTGGGCACTGCTGGGAGTGATAGGCACCCACCCCTCATATGTCTGGGCACTGCTGGGAGTGATAGGTACACACCCCTCATATGTCTGGGCACTGCTGGGGGTCCTCTGCACCCACCCCTCATATGTCTGGGCACTGCTGGGAGTGATAGTCACCCACCCCTCATATGTCTGGGCACTGCTGGGACTCCTCTGCACCCACCCCTCATATGTCTAGGCACTGCTGGGGGTCCTCTGCACCCACCCCTCATATGTCTGGGCACTGCTGGGAGTGATAGGCACCCACCCCTCATATGTCTGGGCACTGCTGGGAGTGATAGGCACACACCCCTCATATGTCTGGGCACTGCTGGGGGTCCTCTGCACCCACCCCTCATATGTCTGGGCACTGCTGGGAGTGTTAGGCACCCACCCCTCATATGTCTGGGCACTGCTGGGGGTCCTCAGCACCCACCCCTCATATGTCTGGGCACTGCTGGGGGTCCTCGGCACCCACCCCTCATATGTCTGGGCACTGCTGGGAGTGATAGGCACCCACCCCTCATATGTCTGGGCACTGCTGGGAGTGATAGGCACACACCCCTCATATGTCTGGGACTGCTGGGAGTGATAGGCAACCACCCCTCATATGTCTGGGCACTGCTGGGAGTCCTCTGCACCCACCCCTCATATGTCTCGGCACTGCTGGGAGTGATAGGCACCCACCCCTCATATGTCTGGGCACTGCTGGGGGTCCTCTGCACCCACCCACCCACCTGCACCCTTGCTGTGGTACAGCTGATGTGCTGCACCAAGCTGTACACCTACATCCGTGGCGTGTGTACGCCTTGTATCCATCATGTATTGGGGCTGTAGGGGTACGCGTGTACGGACCGTACCCATGCTCTGGGGGCGTGGGTACGGTCCGTACACGCGTACCCCTACATCACCACTGCAATGGTGGTACGGCCCGTACCCATGCTCTGGGGGCGTGGGTACGGGCCGTACCACCATTGTGGTGGTGACGTAGGGGTACGTGTGGTACAGCCCGTACCCACGCTCTGGGGAGCGTGGGTACGGGCCGTACCACCATTGTAGTGGTGATGTAGGGGTACGCGTGTACGGACCGTACCCACGCTCTGGGGGCGTGGGTACGGTCTGTACACGCGTACCCCTATATCACCACTGCAATGGTGGTACGACCTGTACCCATGCTCTGGAGAGCGTGGGTACGGGCTGTACCACCATTGTGGTGGTGACATAGGGGTACGCGTGGTACGGCCCGTACCCATGCTCTGGGGGCGTGGGTACGGACCATACCACCATTGTGGCTGAGACGTAGGGGTACGCTTGGTACGGCCCGTACTCACGCTCTGGGGGCGTGGGTACGGGCCGTACCACCATAGTGGCGGTGACGTAGGGGTACGTGTGGTACGGCCTGTACCCACGCTCTGGGGGCGTGGGTACAGTCCGTACATGCGTACCCCTACATCAACACTACAATGGTGGTACGGGCCGTACACACGCTCTGGGGGTGTGGGTACGTCCCGTACCACCATTGTGGTGGTGACGGGTACGCGTCCACGTCCACTTCCGTTGTAGCGGGACGTGTGATTGGTGGACACGCCCCCGAAGTGACCAGACCATGGAGGTAATTAATGTGCAGGATGTATTAGTATTTTGTGGGGTGTGGGTTATGTTTCCTGCCCCTTGCACCCCCCCCGGCCCCTGGGGGTTGTTCTGACCTTCTGCCGCGTCTGCGTCGGTTTCTGAACACGAGGTCGCAGGCTATGAGGGCCGGGATGACGCGTAGGTTGGGGTCCATCGCTGTCCGTCGCGTACCGGTGCTCTTTGTTCGCGTCGTCCTCAATTTCCCGGTAGTTTTTGGCTCCCGTAAAAAATGCTGCGTGCGGAGTGATGTCGGCACGATTCGTACTTGCTGGTCCGTAAAACGCTGCCTGACTCCGTCCGGACGTCGCGTATGCACCGTCCAGAATGAGATTTGTATGTATTTTTTTGCCGGCTGGTGTTTTTTACGACTCGTACGGAAATGGTATTTCTGTGCGAATCGTACTTGCGAGTTTGTATGGTGTTTTTCCCGGGTACGAGTCGGACGGAAAAAACGCTCCGTACGACCATTAGTACCTGGGTTTTACCGGATCGGAATCGGCACCTTAATGTTGTTGTGTATAAATATTTTATATTAAATATAGTTATTTGTTTGTAAATTATTTTTACAATTTGGTGGTAATTCTTATATTTTTCAACACTAAAGTATATTTATATCATTTGTAATTTTTAATATTTTTATACGTTTTCTGTTTTTTGACATCTGAAGTTGATATTTTATTTGTTTTTAATTTTGAATTGACTTCAGTGGCAATTTCAATTTTTACCTCTCCACCATGCAAAACATTCCCTACTGTTACACTCACTGGAGTGGGAATAGTAAATGTTACCCCTCTGTTATCAAACACTTTCCCTACTGTTGCAGTAATTAGAGTGGGAATAGTAATTTTCACCCCTCCGCTATCCAACTCATGTTCTACTGTTGCACTCACTAGAGTCGGAATAGTAATTTTTACCCCACGCTATCCAACAGTTTCCCTACTGTTGCACTCAATGGAGTGCAAAATATAAGTTTTAATTCATAATATAATGTTTTTATTCGATTTTATTGTATAGGTATATGTAAGTATTTATATACATATTTATTTGTAGATTTTTATATATTTATACCATTTTAAAATAAATGTATTAATTTTTATAAAGTACATATACATTTATATTAAATTTTATATATGTATGTTTACATTTTTTAAATTACATTTATTTGTTACATTTTTTTAAATGTACATTACATCTAAATATTTTTTTAAAGTCTATTCTATTATTTAATTTATTTAACATTATTTTTTAGATATAAAAAAACTATGGGTCCTATCACGATGGCGGGCAGACTGTATCGGGAAACGGGACCGCCCGCCATTGTCGCGGCGGTCCAGCAAGTGGCATTAGGATGCACCCGCCAGACTGGCGGGCGTATTCCGCATTTTAAACATGGCGGAGGGTGGTGCTGCAAGCAGCACCCGCTGCAATGTGTACGATGCATGGTGTGCATTTGAATGCACAACGTGACAGGCACAGCGCGGTGCCTGTCACCTTGTGGTTGCAAATGTGCCCCCCCGAACACCCTGGGGGCCTGCAACGGGGCCCCAAAGACAAAACTGCCTGCCTTTCCATGGCTGAGTCTCCACCATGGAAAGGCAGTTCACCACAATGATGATAATATGGATGGCGGTGCCAGCAAGGCACCGCCACCATATTCCTGGTCTTTTCCGCCCGGTAGGCAATCGGGTGGATTGCCTACCGGCGGAAAACCGTTGGACGGTCTTCCCATCCGCTGGGGTCCCCCCCACCATCGTAATGTGGAGGGGGGAAAAGTCATGCGGGCGGTAGATTTTGGCGGGTGGATAGCCATCGCCATACGGGCGATGGTGATCCGCCCGCAATCATAATGACGCCCTATATTTTGAACATCAATGTTTTTTACATCGATATTATTTTTTTGCTATTTTTGTACTTTACATTATAAAGATAGGATGTCGATATTTTTGACATCGATCTTAATGTGTTGACATTTGTGTATGGGGATATTTTTGTAATCGATATAATGTCACTGATCCGAGGAGCCCATGTTAAGGTGTTGTAATAATATGAACATGTGGGATCACCTGACAGAGTCAACTACTTTATTCATGTCTACAAGGAGAGGGGCTGATGGTCTCTCCAATCTGTTAACAGATGCAATTGCATTATGCACATGACGTACATTATGCTCTATGAGGCATGAAGCCCGCCTGGTCTGGATGGATTAAATTGGAAAGATATGCCTTTAACCTATTCGCTAACACTTTGGCAAGAATTTTGGCTTCAATGTTTAGAAGTGAAATTGAACTGTAAGATGAGCATAATTCCGGTGGCCGCCCAGGTTTTAGGATGACCACGATTTCAGCATGCCTCCAGTCTGGGGCAAGCATTTATTCTCGAGGGCTTCATTAAGGGTTGCAAAGTATCGAGGACCCAGTATTGTTGCGTGCATTTTGAAAAATTCACTGGGAATCCTTTCGGTCCTGGGGATTTACCCGATGCCATATCTGCTGTGGCCAATTCCTCCTGTGTAATGTGCATATCTAACGCCTTTCGTGCGACTGTATTCAGATCTCTGGGCAGTATGTCTCTGAAGAAGTCCTCTATTTGGGATTTAGATATAACTTCATATTTGGTGTATAGAGATCAGAACTCAGCAAATGTTTGCGCTATGCATGCAGAGTCAGTGATCACTTCCCCTGTATGTGAGGTAATGGTGGATAATTGGACTGGTTTTAAAGTGCTTTGGCATAGTCTATGCATGAGCTTCCCGGACTTATACCCCCATTGGTATATCCTGCTTTGCGTGGCTTGCCATATATGTTTAGCCTCCTCTAGTTGGATGCTTTAGTACCTGCGTTGTAGCGTTGTAGTGTACCAGTGTGTTCTAGCGCCTGTGACTTGGCTTGGCTTCAAGCTGTATTAGGGTCTGCTGTTTTTCCCTTTTGACAGCGGTATTATGGCTGATATCAAAGCCCTGAATGGTGGGCTTCATGGCCTCCCATAATATAGTGGCAGATCCTGCTGTTGCCTCGTTTAGTTGAAAGTATTCTGTCAGTGCTTTATATAGGGTATTTTTATAGCTTGGTTTATGTAAATGCCTGGGTTATAAGCACCAATGCATTGAAGACTTACAGGGGCTAATATCTAGTTGTAGATGGACAGAGGAATGGTCTGATAGGCCTCTGGGTAGGATGTCTGACTCTGTTATCCGATGTATATGTTCCCTAGCGATAAAAATGTAGTCTATTCTGGAAAACAACACCTGCAAAGGTCGGAAAAGAAGTGTAGCCAACTGCATATGATTGTAGCACACGCCACATGTCAGTCCACCCCAACGCACCCACCATCGGTCATTCAGTCATTCAATCAATTTTATTTATGATTCAGAACTCCGATGAGTTCCACATAAAAGAAATACAAATAAAAGAAAATTTCAATATATCAAAACATCCTGATCTTAATGCCAGAATAAAATACATGTGAGACCGCAGCAAATATGATTACATTATACAAATAGAATTAAAAGACATTATTTAAAAAAAGCCAAAAAGAAGTCCATTTAATCACGCCACCTAATGTGTAAAGCGCAAGTACATATGAATAAAAACTTTACTCAATCACTTCTAGAATAGTAAAAAACTACAGTGTACCATATTTCAAACAATGTTCTAACATCTTCCTTTATGTATGTCCATTTATTATCCAAAAGCGTATACTACCCTGCAAATATGACCTATCAGGACTAGACATATAGGGGCCGATTCCGATTCCGGCCGCAAAACGTACCGACCGACACGGACCCGGAACGGACACCGACAGACAAGAACCGGCGCCGTACGACCCGTGCAGTACGATGCAACGCGTGTGAATTACAACCGACACGTACGGAATACAAGCCATACGACCGAGCCGTAGGGAAAACAGTGATTTGCCCAGAAAACGGACGCGATTTGCACTGACCGGCATGCACCAGGAATGAACCCGACTGACACGTGGGTACCCAGACCGAATCGCATGGAGCCCAAGCCGCATGACCGACACGCACAGAAAACAGGGATCTGAAGCAATAGAGATCTCTGCGACCAACGCGTATGAAACACAGAAGAATGTCTGCATGAAAGACCAGGAGAAGCCCGCACGAGCCAACATCAGCATCTGTCTCGGTCAGAAGAACGTCTCCTTCATGCCTAGAAAACCCAAAGGAAAAAATACAAAAAAAGGACCAAACAAGCAATGACAAAGTCAATAAATATAAAAAAAAAAAATTGGAACAAAAACACACCCATAACTGCACCTATATAATATAAAGGACACCAATCACTACCATGATCCTTTGCAAATTGAAGACAGCAGCCAGCAGAGAACACCATCACACAGCAACCACAGACACACTCACAACTCATCCATCACTCAACTTTCACACCATTAACAGTTCACCAAAAGCACTCACACATACACCTAGCAAAACCGACACTCACCCACCCTCACGTGCACCCTCACACACACATCACTCACTCACCACCACCCATCACCATGCCCACAAAGAAGAATCCAAAGATCACAGATAGTGAGTTAGAAGTGCTGGTAGACTAGATCATCACAGTAGAGTCACATTTGTTTGGTACATTGGTCCAAAGGACCCCCATGTCACAGTAAACAAAGATGTGGGCGATGATTGTGGACAAGGTGAACGCACAAGCACCAACGTTGTGCACAAAGGACGATATCCAGAACAGGTGGTATGATGTGCGCAGGAGGGTCAAGAAACTCATCGAGAAAGATCATGCATTGAGTCAGCGCACTAGTGGTGGCCCTCCTGCCAAACCAGTATACTTCAGGTCCTGGGAGGAGAAGGTGCAGGACATCCTACTACCAGAGAGCGTCCATGGTCTAGCAGACATACCAGAGTCTGGTGAGTACACAACCAACATACTCAATATTGTGTGGCAAGGGGGCAGTGAAACCATGCACTGTAAGCAAAGCCACAGTAACCAATAGAAAATCATCCCAAGATGTGTATGCTAGTCAAACAAACACAACACCTGCCATCTTATGGTGACTTGTAACTGTGTCATGACATGTACAAACCTACCAACAAATAGAGCAAGGCACTGGCACAAAGCCAAAAAATAACACTGTCAGACAGTTTGCCACAACAAACACACTACCTCACAGTGAAGCTGACTGACAGGAAGGAATAGTGGGTATGCAGGTGAAGGGAGTGTATCCAAAAGCATTATGGGGTTTGTAGTCACAGATAATGCTTCCCCTCCAAATTGGCCCATCAAGACCTCTCTGAACCATGCCCACATCACAGGGAGTGGAAAATGACTGACAAGATGACTGACACTGGGTCCTGCTGTGGGGAGCACAAGGCCCTGGTAGGGGTTGTGCTCAAATCAGAAGTAGGACACCACTGCCTGACATCCTGAAATACAACTTACATGCCCTCCAATGGAAGCACGTTTCATGGTGGGATGTCTGGCCGGGTGGGAAGTCGGACTGACAGCTCTGACCATACTTACCAGCATGTGGAGACACACACACCCCTCAACACAAACTCCACACAACTCACCGGGTAGAATGCATTGACTCACACTGTAGTGAAATATCACCCAAAGATACACCACACTGGGTGCTGCTGTGTGAAGCACAGGGGCTCTCTTTGGACTTGTAGCCAAACAAACACCAGGACTTCACAGTCGGACATCTTGCCATTGCTGTCACACTCCCTCACAGGGAAGCAGACTCTGCTTCCCTGTGAGGGAGTGTTGGGAAGGGGGGTGTAGCCAAAAGCATGATGGGAGTTGCAGTCACAGACATTCCCCACCCACCCACATGGCCCAGCAAGCTCACACTGAACCATGTTTGCCTCACAGGGAGTGGGAATGGACTGACAAGATGTCTGACACTGGGCTCTGTTGTTGGGAGCACAAGGCCATGCTGGGAACTGGGCACCAACAAACACCAGGACTGCACAGTCAGCCATCTTGCCATTGCTGTCACACCCCCTCACAGGGAAGCAGAGTCAAAAGGAAGGAAGTATGGGCATGCTGGGAAGGGGGGTGTAGCCAAAAGCATGATGGGAGTTGTAGTCACAGACATTCCCCACCCACCCACATGGCCCAGCAAGCTCACACTGAACCATGTTCGCCTCAGAGGGAGTGGGATTGGACTGACAAGATATCTGACACTGGGCTCTGTTGTGGGGAGCACAAGGCCATGCTGGGAACTGGGTACCAACAAACACCAGCACTGCACAGTCAGCCATCTTGCCATTGCTGGCACACCCCCTCACAGGGAAGCAGAGTCAAAAGGAAGGATGTATGGGCATGCTGGGAAGGGGGGTGTAGCCAAAAGCATGATGGGAGTTGCAGTCACAGACATTCCCCACCCACCCACATGGCCCAGTAAGCTCACACTGAACCATGTTCACCTCACAGGGAGTGGGAATGGACTGACAAGATGTTTGACACTGGGCTCTGTTGTGGGGAGCACAAGGCCATGCTGGGAATTGGGCATCAACAAACACCAGGACTGCACTGACTGGCATCCTGAAAGTTAACCTGCACCCACTGCAATGGTGGCATGCTTCATGATGGGAGATGGGGAGAAGGAGGTCCTGACTTGAAAATAAATAACCCTGATGCTGGCCATACACTCACCTTCTATGCTAAAACATATTGCACACGTGGTACCAGTCACTCACAAAGATGATGCCCGGGCAAAATGTTTGACACATGGGCCTGATAAATAATGTGGCAGAAAATCACACATATGCACTGGCCAAACCAAACATGGTTGCACACACAGCCATTGCAACCATCTGTTCAAACTCACTGTCTGGGGATGCAGTGTCCAGGAGTGCCCCCTGGCCTGGCTGTGGAGGTGTCTCTTGCAGATGACAAGTGTGGAGACCCATATATAGTACATTGCACAAAACACACAGGAACTCACATATACATCCTTGACAGGGGACATCTGACAGTGATTGGAATGGACACACCAATATGGCCGACACCATAGCATGGTCTCATTCTCACTTGGTGCGGTTGTGAGCTGCATTCCACTCCTACATCGTGCTGCAACATATGCATCCTTCACACAACACACCACTCAGTGACATAGACACTGTAGACACAAGGTCTAACCTGGACTGCATTGGAGGAGACACGCTACTCACAGCAGCCAAACCGCAACACACACACCACCGGCTCTCACTGTCATGAGCATTGAAAAGCCAGAGTGTTACCTTGCCCAATCCATGTCACCATGGAGAACATTGACAAGGCAAATCACATATGCACGTACAAAACTCAGCATCAGACTCATTAACGATGGTGACATCATCACTTGTATGAAATGAGATGGGAACTAGGAACACTGTAAAAAAAACACTTTCTCCCAAGAGATCACAGGCATACCGGACTGCGACCATGTCGTACCAATACACCAATGTGACACACAAAGACTAGCAAAAGCTGCTACCACACGTGCCCCAATCTTAAACATCTCCTCAGTGGAATTGGAAGTATGTCCTTGTTAAAGCTCAAATGTGTACAGGGATGACACACATGTGTCAGCAACGCGATGACCCTTGAGTAGTAATGGCCATGTACAGCCAAATCTATACATGAGCTGGGCATGCACACACTTCGACATGCATATTGAAATGTTTCATTTTGGCTGGACAATGTGCCACAACAATATCAATCTCTGTCCGTGACAACCTTGGACAAAGCAGTGTACAGGCACGCATCCTGACTTACAGTAGGAAATGTCATGTATGTGAACCATTGATGCCTGTAGAAACATAACTTACATTGTGTGTCTATTCCAAACACAGGTGGTGCTGGGGACACAGCAGCAAATTAAGAGGAGTCCCTGTCCCAGACTTTGGTGGACCCTCAGTTCTCTGGTATGGATCCGTCTCTGTCCTCTTCGGATGACGATGAACAACCTGGCACCTCCAGTGTGAGTCATCATGCAGCACCAGCAGTACCAACATCTGCACCCCCTGTACCCACACCACCAGCATCTGGCAACAGACAGGGCACCCCCGCTAACACGGACAGAACACCAACAGTACAGGGCCACAGGTCCCCCAGGAAGCTACGGACAACACCACCAGCAACAACACCCAAGGGGGCCCAGTGTCACCTGTGTGTGCCGCTGCAGGTCCTGCCCATGTGGATAGGGGTGCACGGAGGGGTGGTAGGCAGAGGGCGCGCCTTGCAGAGGGGTCTGGACTGCATGATAACCCCCAACTGGCACGCATCATAGATGCGTACCAGGATAGCACCGGAGGATTCGTCCAGGTAGTGGGGATCCTCAAGGACATTCAACATGAGCAGGCTGCCCATCATGCCCGCATGGAGGCAAAGTGGGATGCACTTACTGCGGTGCATTTGGACATACTCCAATGCCTCTGCCAGATAAGCACCAACATGTCCACACCTCCCTATGTGGCCACAACATCTGTTGCCGCACGATCTGCTAGTGCCACTGGGAGGGAGGATGACTCTGGTGGAGAGTTCTCTGCACCGCAGATGCCTGCACCTGAGGATCCCCCCCAAAGAAGAAGAGGGGTCGTCCAAAGAAGGACAAGTGAGATGCAGATGTCCATGCACATCCCCCAGGGCCTCTAAACCTGTTCTGGACAATGTTCTTTGTGCGCAAACTGTTCACTTTGTTGTATCTAACAAAACTTGCCTACATGACATGGAGGGTTCATGTTTTTCCAATCCAATGTAGCAGATGACTGTGGACTTTACTCTGGACATTTCAGCTACCAACACTTCCAACTCTACTGTGAATTTTGGATTCAAAACCCAATGTACAGCACCCACCATCCTGTGCACTATCCTCACACATGTTTGTAAATAAACTCACCAGTACATTATACTTGCCTCTGTTGTGATTCCAACTTGTAATGTGTCATGGAGATGTTGATCTGCTAAACAACACAGTGCATGCCAAATACTACAACAATGTGATCACTGTTATGTGAGTCATGGTGATGTGACACATGTGAGGGAGACACACCACTATGGCACCACAACACATACTCACCATGTCCATGTAACTCATCCCTCACAATGATGTTGACCTGAAATACATTGGAATGCACAGACATCACACCTATCCACAGTCAGTGGTAAAAATCCCACAGGTGAGGTAAGCAAATGTCAGTCAAATGTGGGAAGACAGACAACGCACCTAACAAAGCATAGCACAGGTTCATTACACATCAGCAACATGTTTATTCCACAATAGTTGCAAGGTAATTGTACGTTACAGTGAACACACGGTCACAAAGTGACGGAGAATTGAAGTCCAGGGGTGTGTGGTACATCAATTGATGGGAATTGGCAATTTCCACACTGTTGTTGGATTCTGGGTGTTGGGGGTCAGTGTTGACCAAACAACAGGCAAAGTACCCTGGGAAGGACAGACACAAGACACAGTCAAAAGCACAGCATAACAGGAGAGAAATGCAATACACATGCACAAAACATGTCAAAATAAACCTACACAGAAACAAGTTAGCAGTTCGACACTATTGTGGAGTACAGACCACCTGAAAGGACACATCACTGCACGCATCCAGTCAAGAGGCACACAGACACACTCAAACAGCAACAGAGCAGCCCCAACACATTTCAGGTTAACTCAATACATTGACATAACAACCCTGTAAACTCACATTCTGGTGAAGAAGTTGTTGATGAGCTGTGTGCGGACGTCAACCTCATCATCATCATCACTGGCATCATGGCCTAGGCCTGGATCTTCCACAGGTGGCAGAGGTAGGTCATCGTCATCCTGGATGAGAGGTAACTTCTTCTGCACTGCCATGTTGTGTAGCATGCAGTATACAAGGATAATTTTGCACACCTTTGCAGGGTCATATGGGAGGGCTCCTCCGGTCTTGTCCAGGCAGCGGAAGTGGCTTTTCAGGAGACCAAAGGTCCGCTCAATCACCCTCCTGCTCCGACCATGTGCCTCATTGTAGCGCATCTCGGCTTGTGTCACAGGGTTTCTGAGGGGTGTCACCAACCACGGCATGTTGGGGTATCCGGAGTCACCTACATACAAACAATTGAACAATTAGCTGCGTTTTGAAAGAGGGTGGAATAAAACATTGCCAAACACACACAATGGTAAACAGTCAGTACACACCGACAAGCCAGGCACGCTGCTCTGACATCTGTGACATCAGCGTTGCAATGCGACTACTCCTCATTATGTATGCATCGTGCGCAGAACCGGGGAAACGTGCACACACATGTGTGATACACATGTCTGCAAAACATACCACCAGAGCATTGATGGAGTGGAAATGTTTCCTGTTCCGGTACGCCTGCTCATGTGCCCGTGGTGGTACCAGGGCCACATGTGTACCATCAATAGATCCGCTGACATTCGGCATCCTCCCCAGTGTATAAAAATCATCCTTTATTTCAGTGAGTTGACCTGGGCTTGGAAACTTGATGTACAGGTCAAGGAAATGCAACATCCCCTCCAAGACATCGTGTAGCACACGACTGAACATAGTTTGCGACATACCAACAGCAGTAGCCACAGTGTACTGGAAGGTACCAGTAGCAAAGAAGTGCAGGGCTGACATCACCTTCTCCTCTGGGGTCAGTGCTGTAGGGTATGTCCGGCCAGGTAGCAGATGTGGCACCAACTGCTCTGCCAACTCCTCAATCAGTGGCATGGTGAAGCGGTACCGTCGGATGCAGTCGCGTTCCTGCATGGTTTCAAGGTCTGGGAACGGTCTATGGACAGCTGGTGCCCTGCAGTACAGAGATGAACAAAGGAAGATTGTCGATTCATCCACCCATGTGGCTATGACCAAGCAAAATATCACATGATATATCATGACAATACACAATGTACTGAGGTGTGTGCTGTTAGGTATGGGCACATATGTCACCTACATGCACATCACCTCACATCTCAAGTCCACATGTCTACATAAGTTCCATGTAGTGCAATGGCCAATCATTGGGCTGTGTCACAAGACCTATGTACTGCTGTCACGTTACAAGCACACACCACAGTGACAAGTGAGGCCTGATGTCTCCCAGGCATCACAGCTATTTAACATGCAGATACCCAGGGTCCCTGTATTGCCACATGGACACTGGCATGACATGGCGTATCATGTACATGCCACAAAACAACCGTGAGCCCCACAGGTAGTGGCCACTGTTGTCTCTGCAGGCCCTATATGGACGTCTCGTAGACACACACACACCATCAATGTTGATGCACAAACCACATGGATGTTGAGACTGTCTCCCATTGGTCACATTTGATCAGCCACATCTGAGACACAACATGCACACAGACTGTGGGTGTACATCAGAATTGGGACTATAGGTCTCACTGTGACTCAGGGTGTATGTGACATGTCCTAGACCTATCCAACCTGCAACTGTGTCCATGACTCATTACCATAACTGTACAGTTGCACATCACAGTGGTAATGTGCACAACACACAAAGGATTCTGTCCCCATGAACACGTGCACAGCCTGGGAGTGGCTGCACAAAAGTGCCACACAACCAACCACATTTTTGCCCACCAAAACACACAGATAATGCAGCCTAACATGCCATGGGACACAGTGTGGCACATGCTGTAGTGTGGTAGATGTGTACCTGAGTCCCTGGCAAGTAATTGTGTGTGGAAGCCATCAAAAAGTCACACCAATGTCAACCGACGTGGGTGAATATCATGAGTACGCATTGAACAGTTCAGGACCGAGCCGTGCGTACGCTTAGCCATTGACTGCAATGAGAACCGATGCGGGTAACTATCATGCATACGCGTCGTGCAGGCATGGACCGAGACCTGCGTACGCCTTGGCCATTGAATCGTATGGAGACGGGTACGTGTGTATTTTCAAACTGCACGTTGTACAGTCACATGACCGAGACGTGTGCACCCATTGGCTCTGGACTGTCATGGAGATGGATGCGGATTCAAAACTTGTACGAGTTGTATGCTGGAAATTCAGTTGGATGCCTACAACAATGTTGCAATTACTAGGGTATTATGAAGGTAAATATTTGAACGATGCGGGAGACGTGTACGAGTTGTACAATTCCATGGATTGGCCAGATTCATAGAATGCAACCGTGTTGGACCTATCACTTGGGACACATGGCACAGATTCTGCCTCTGCAGCACAGATATAAGGCTGGATGGCACCCAGGGAGCTCACTTGCCTGCACTACATGCTACTGGACCACATCTCTGCTACCACTGCTGCTGTCTCTGCATCCTCTGGCTACTGCTATGGCACGTACTCTGGAGAGGGCCCCAGCCTTCACTGAGGAGGAGAACCAGGCCCTGCTGGATGGGCTCCTTCCACAGTACAGCAAGCTGTGTGTGAAACCAGGGGAACAGGTGACATATAGGTGTGTGATCACTTGACAGTGCACAATGGTGTATGCAACTGTGAACTTCAGGCAGCTGTGTTTCATGCACAGCAGACTGTGATGTGCTCATGTACAGGGAGTTGTGTTCGCAGAGACTCATATGTCTGTTTTGTATGATGTGGGGTCTTCGGGGTCCGGGATATGTTGTTTGCAGGGGATGGGCAAGTGCACTTGTCAGCTGCAGAGTTTGCTTTACCCATGAGCTATGATTGTGACACAGCACATACTGTTGTCGTCTGGATGCCCTGCCCCTGTGACAGGAGACAGTGATGACTGACTGTCCAGGCATGCCAGTGCCATAGCATTTAACTTGCTATGAGTGATCCTGCATTGGGGTCAAATGTGCTCCACGCACCCCATTGTGGCATTGACTATCAGGACATGAGAACATCATAGTGTGTGTTGCTGGTATGCATCACAAGCATGTGAAATGAGACTCTGGCCATCCCTTCATCCTGACACCTGTACTGATTCAGTTGCAAGAGATGTGATGTGTGTATAGTGATGTACTCCTACATGTTCACTTGCATGTCCAACAAATGTGTAGGTGGTGCATGTCTGCACATTGGGGTATTAGCACCCAACATGCAACAGACATATGGGTGCAAGTCAAGGAGGGATATGAGTGCCATGGTTGATGGAGAGACTGACAATTGGCTTATTCTAAACAGTGTGAGCACTTTGAGCAGTGTTCAGCTGATGATGCCAGGGCTTGCCCTGTGTTGTGCTGTACTCACTGTGGTGTGTGCAGTCAGTGCAGGTGACTGATGTTCTTTTTTTCCTAATTCTATCCAGATACATCCACGGCCACAGGAGGGGACAGCTCCACGGACCAGGAGGAGCCACAGAGCCTGACTGGGACAGAAGGCGAGGAGTTTGAGGGACCCAGTGGCATGAAGGGCGAGTGGAGCCACACCGAGGAGTCCTCAGCACCATCCACCCCAGCTGAGGGCCACAGCAGCTCGGAGGATGACTCCCTTGTGGAGGCCGGTGTCAGCAGCCACCAAACCCCAGCTAGTGAGGCTGTCCCTGCCACCGCCACCACCATCACCACCCTCCCATCGGCTTCCATCCCAGAGGTCTGTGGATGCTCCCGTGTTTGGGAGCATAGCTCCTTTGTGCCAGGTACCGCACCCCCTGCCCCTGTGTCCCCTGCTGCGAACTTGCTTCAACAGATCCATGTAGGGCAGACATCAATGCTGAGTGTCCTCCATGCACACATCAGTCTGTTGACACAACTGGTGTCGTTCATGGAGGGCATTTCATTGGGCATGTCTGCCCTACAGAGGACCAATCAGTCTATGGCCTCCTCCCTAATGGCAGCAGTGTCCCTCCTCCAAAAGTCCCACACTCCTCCTACCCCTGCCCCACCCGTGATTCCTAGCACCCTACCTGTCCCAAGCATACACACACCAGCACATTCACCCAAACACACAGACACGGGCAGCACACAAACACCCAAACCAAGGGCTAGACGTGCACACAAGCAACCTCAGGGGAATGATACCACACTCACAGGGGATGGTTTGCAAACACACACACAGTCATCCAAACCACTCCGCAGTCTTCTGATACCTCTCCCTCCCATCCCCCTTCCCTTGCCTCACCTGCAAACCCATCTCCCAAGAAGCTCTTCCTCTGTGACCTTGGCCTCTACCCCACCGACTCAGCAGATCCAGCTTACAAGGGGAAGAGGAAGTCCCCACACACAGAGGGGAGTGCCCCTCACACCTGGACACCCTCCCCAGGTGCAGACTGAGGCCCCCCACCCACAAGTCCCCCCAGAGCCAGAAGAGCAATACCCCACCCCGCCCCACAGCTCCACGACAAAGTCTCTGTCCTTCATCCCCCAGGCCACCACTCCACAGGTTCCCCCGCCACACCCTGCCCCAGGTTCCCCCACCCACAGATTCACCATCCCCAAAATGCTCAGGCCCTCCCCCCTACCACTTGCTCTTCCACCCCCACCACCCCCGGTCAGACAGTTTGTGCCACTGATGTGGGGACCGTGTCCCCCCCTCTGTCCTGCCGACCTCACCTGAACCCCATTCCGCTCCCATTGAGCTAGGCACTGCAGTGGAGTCCACGACCACCCCGTCTGACTTGGGCACTGCAGTAGGGACCCAGTCCACTCCATCTGACCTGCCCAGTGCAGTTGTGCTGGCACCCACCCCATCTGACTTGTGCCCTACAGTTGTGACTGCACCCACTACTTCAGTCAGCTCCACTGCAGTTGCCAGTGACTCTCCTGCATCCACCACCCCTTCACTGCCTCCCTCTGCTGAGCCCTGATCCTGTCCCTGCGGTGCCTGGCCTGCCCCCATGTATGCCCCTCCGAGGGGCTGTCCTTATCAGTGCAGGCAAGCAACGTGTGACAGTGGTCACTCAAATCGCATTGTTGACATTTGGATATGCACTGGCCATTGGCCTTTGTTTTGAAAGGACTTTGCATTTAAAAATAGCTGAATAAAGCATTTTTCTTTATCCTTGTGAATTTGATTAAGCAGTACATTATGTTGATGATGTTTAGCATGACCTTGCAGTTGTAATGCTGGATTTCCAATGTTGAATACAGAGTTGTTGATGTGAGGTACTCCATGTGGTCAATGAGATATGTATCCTATTCTGGTCGATATCCATGTCATCCTTTGCAGCTAACTGGGTGTGTCATGATTAACAATTTGTGAACATCTCTGTAAACATTTCATTTGCATGGTCACATCTGTGGCTTGCACACATGCACATATGATGCTTCCCATTGTCCAATTTGTCTATTTTCCTGACTGTGGGCGCATCTCCACTGGACATGTAGGTGTGGGCATCATTTGTGTAGGAGCAACTGGGTCCTCTCTGCAACTTGCTGGACATATGTATTGAGTATGTGCAGATGACTTAAGGGACACTCCCGTACCCAGGCTGTTGTGACCAGAGCCTTCATTGTGTGGTAACTGATGGCTGACTGACCAAGTGTTCTGCTGACATGACTGAGACCTGCTGGGACTATGTTTAGCACAGCTGAGCTTCCACAGGAGTTGAGTTCCCTCAAGTAAGTGTGCTGTTCTGTGACATTGCCTGGGCCCATGGTATGTGTTGTGTGAGCATGTGTGTGTGTGCCCACATCCCTTTTCATACACAGGCAATGTTCCCTTGATATGTTCCTGTTGTTGATGCTTGCTGAGTTGTACTGTGTTCATCCCACATCACTACCAGATGTGTGGGTGCATGACACACTACTGTCAATTGGTGTTTCATCATTGGGATTTGTCAGTTCTGAGTGGTGATGATGTGGTCAGATGCAGATGGGACACATTAAGGGGTCCCCAAGGCACTTCTTTGTTCACAATATAATGTAGTTGTCCCTAGGTGGTACCTTTCAGTGATTGAGACATGTGTATGTGTGTGTGACTGCTCCCACTCATCCGGTTCAGGGCTGCAATGTTGGCAGGTGTCAGCATGTGTGCCTTGTGGCTCTCCTTGGCTTTTGCATTGTCCTGGGACTGTGGCAGGTATTCCAAAGGTTACAGGAGCTTTGACGTCATGGCCATGTACTGCATACAGTGCAGTATGTCTGTCATTCACCAGGGTTGTAGACTGTCCTTGTGTGATGAGTCTGTGCATCTTATTTCCTCCCAACATTACTGTGTTTGTCATGGGTGCATGTGCAATGTCACCTGTCCATGTGGGCTTCACAGATGCACATTGGTGCAGTTCAGGGTGTGTGCTGTGGAGGGTGGACTGATGTAAATGTTTGCATGGATGAGCCCCTAGCTCTCGCTGTCCATGGATGACAGGCCATGCTGAGTGATTTGTGTTTGTGTAGGTGTGATGTACGTTTGTGGCACATGATACATGTCTGGGTTTCACAGTTTGTACGACATCTACCTTTGTCATCACAGTGGACGTATCATGCATGCTTGTGTCATCCCAATGTATGGTCCCTGGGGGTAGTGCTGTTGTGTGTCAGTCTCTTGCTGTGTTAGTTGCTGTTCATTTCAGCTTGTGTCACATGTGTCTGTTGTGCTCCCTCTCATCTCACAATGCCTGATTGCCCACTAAGGGAGTCCAAAAAATGGCTTACTTTTGTATGGCACTGTGTCCACATCTGTCTCACTGTGGTTCAGCCCCCCTCATGTGTTGTGTATTTGCCTGGGGATACTGAGACACACACATACACACATGTTGTTTCAGATGTGCAGTGTGAGGTTGCCTGTTTGTGTTTGTGCATCTGCACCAGTGCATTGGTATTGCTGTTGTGGGTAACTGTCTGGATGTTGTTTTAGGGATTTTCCCCGCTGTCCCTGTGAGTCATATCACATCATTCTGCACATTCATCCTGGTTGTTAGGTCCCATTGCTGCCATGGAATGGGAGTTTGTGACCTGACACCTACAGTCTACACAGGATGTTTTGATTTGTGTGTCTATTTTCGAGATTTGTGTATACTTTGTGATGGTCACTTCTGCATTTGTATCATTGTGCACTGTATGCAATGTCCGCCCCCATGGGTGGTGTTAGGGTTTCACAGCACTGTTAGCCTCACCACATCTCTGTGGGTATGGGACACAACCACTACTTTGCCACAAAAGTGTTTCATGTGTTGGGGCCAGGAATCATACATGCTGTTTGGCATTTGCAGCTTTGACCATGATGACACTTACCTTTTGGTCACTGTGATGAGGGGGGTTTTAGGCCCCATCACCACAATGCTCAACATTTGCTGCAGTTTGGAACCACACACTTAAATTTTGTTCTACACAGTGAGGGGGTATTAGTTTTACATTGACACAGTGCAATAGTGATGCTTGTCTTGAGTATGCCACACTCGGTTTTTGGTCACACATGTGATGGTAGTTACATTGCATGTTCGAAGTCATAATCTCTGTTGTGGGCATTTGTCACAGACTGCACACTAAGAGTGGGCATGGCAGGAGTGCTGGGCAACATAGTCCCTATGGGTGGGGGTGGCAGGAGTGATGGGCAACCAAGCCCTATGAGTGGCGGTGGCAGTAGTGATGGGCGACAGGTTCCCTATGGGTGGGGGTGGCAGGAGTGATGGGCAACAGGTCCCCTATGAATGGGGGTAGCAGGAGTGCTGGGCACCATAGTCCCTATGGGTGGGGGTGGCAGTAGTGATGGGCAACAGGTCCCCTATGGGTGGAGGTGGCAGGAGTGATGGACAACAGGTCCCTTATGAGTGGGGGTGGCAGGAGTGATGGGCAACAGGTCCCCTATGGGTGGGGGTGGCAGGAGTGATGGACAACAGGTCCCCTATGAGTGGGGGTGGCAGGGGTGCTGGGCAACATAGTCTCCATGGGTGGGGGTGGCAGGAGTGATAGGCAACATAAGCCCTATGAGTGGGGGTGGCAGTAGTGATGGGCGACAGGTCCCCTATGGGTGGGGGTGGCTGGAGTGCTGGCCAACATAGTCCCTATGGGTGGGGGTGGCAGTAGTGATGGGCAACATAAGCCCTATGGGTGGGGATGGCACTGGTGATGGGCAACATACACCCTATGTGTGGGGGTGGCAGTGGTGATGGGCAACAGGTCCCCTATGTGTGGGGGTGGCAGTAGTGATGGGCAACATAAGCCCTATGAGTGGGGGGGCAGTAGTGATGGGCAACAGGTCCCCTATGAGTGGGGGTGGCAGTAGTGATGGGCAACAGGTCCCCTATGGGTGGAGGTGGCAGGAGTGATGAGCAACAGGTCCCCTATGAGTGGCGATGGCAGGAGTGCTGGGCAACATAGTCCATATGAGTGGGGGTGGCAGGAGTGATGGGCAACATAAGCCCTATGAGCAGGGGTAGCAGTAGTGATGGGCAACATAAGCCCTATGAGTGGGGGTGGAAGTAGTGATGGGCAACATAAGCCCTATGGGTGGGGGTGGCAGTGGTGATGGGCAACATAAGCCCTATGAGTGGAAGTGGCAGTAGTGAAGGGTAACATATGCCCTATGGGTGGGGGTGGCAGTGGTGATGGGCAACATAAGCCCTATTAGTGGGGGTGGCAGTGGTGATGGGCAACTTAAGCCCTTTGGGTGGGGGTGGCAGTGGTGATGTGAGTGGGGGTGGCACCCGTTGCTAGCTGGGCCGTCTCGTAGCCGCGGATTGTGTTCTGGCATGAATCATACCTGATATGCTTCTTTACCGGGTGCTGTGACGTGCTGTACGTAGCGACCCATCCGGCACGTATGATTTGCGCATCGTACTTGTCAGGCCGGAAACTGCTGTGGATACTGCTTCCGGGCGACTCGGTTCAGCGTTTGGAGGTACGGCTCGGACCGAGAATGAAGCTTGAATCACAGCCTTCGTGTCGGTCGGACTTGTGTCAGTTATGCGCATCATACTTCATCAGCGGACGGACCGGCTCCGGGTAAGAGTAGGTCACAAGGTAAGGCTACGAACAGCTCTCAGAGAGTTGTCCGACCCGGATCGGAATCGACCCCATAGTGGGGGGGCGATAAGTGTCACTTAATATACAACTGGGCCAACGCTTCATTTTATAATGTGCAAAAATATGCTACCCATATTTGTGAACAGGTATATTTAAATTAACGGAGCAGAACACTCCATTGTACATTTATTCAAAAAATGTTTACAAATTGCTTAAAGAAGCTAAAAGCTTTAGAGCATACTAATTCAGACGGGGGTCTAAAAGACAATTACGGGCCTCCTCTGTGGTAGTGATGTTATACTTTTGAAATACAGGTCTTAATAAACGACTAAGTAATTGTTGTAGTGGGGGACTTCTGCATAGATCACATAGTCTATTCTCCCTAGGCAATCCCTCCCATGCTCCTGTTATAATTTGTAATTGGAGAAGACTCATCCTTAACAACAAGATGGTTCTACGTACTCAATGGGGGAGATTCCATAAAACCTATGGTTGTTTTTTTTTTATACATGCAACTCCCCACTATTATACCATTTCTAGATTGCCCTAAACACATCAATATATCTCTCTTGCGACTAACTTCATATATTGTGTTTTTAATTAGAGATTTCAATACAGATTTTAAGTGAGGGCATGTACCATTAGAAACAATTTCAAATAAATCTAAAGTTTCTTATAATTTTGGAAAACAACGCTTTTCTCCTTTAAGCTGACAAAAAATCCTTAACACAACCCGAATTGCGTTTGCGTCATTTTCTAATAAAGCCTTTCCCACCTTAAACATGCTACCATGGTGAACACATAAGTTGAGAGAACCCCAAATTCCAGCCAAAGGGCAGCTATACTTGCTTCACAATTCAATAGTGCCCCTCTACCTTCTCGAATGAATCCCATTGCTGTGCATCCTCCTATTCACATGCATATCTCAAAGTAGGTGGGATTTTAATTTTGTAAACGGACAAAACATGTGCAAGGTGTCTTTGCCCACAGCATTTGTGTAGCCTAGCAAATGCAGATGCCTGCAAAATTGCTTTACTTCTGCACTGGTTACTGTGGTTACTGCTAGATCACTTGCTCAAGAAAATTCTTCCCAAATACAGGTACTGCTTTACAACCTCAAGTTTACTTTTCCCCAGAAACCATCGTAGATTTTTCCTAACCTTACATCCCGAGACCATGATTTTACTTTTTACAATATTTATTTTTAGAAAATGATCGTCACAAAAATGATCTAACTCATTAAGTCGCCTTTGCAAGCCTATTGGAGGTAATTCTTGTAGGGTAGCCTCATCTCCATAAATAAGACATCACAATTCCAAACGGCCTAAATTGGGCGAATCTCCTCTACACTGCCCTACCCGGCTCGTCAGGTCATTGATGTACAAAAAAAAAATGAGAGGTACCAATAGGCACCCTTGCTTCAGCCCATTGTGTGTTACCACTTTACTTGACCGGCACTCATTACCTTCCATCAACACCGGTGTCCATGTAGAAGAATGCAGTGCAATGATCAATATTAGTAGTTGGCCCGGAATCCCCATTTCAGCCAGTTTACAATTATCCCAGAGCTAAAAATAACTTTGGAATTCGGGAGCCCATTTCGATGGCCCAATAAAACCTGTTCAATATCTCCACTTGTAATCAATCTCAAATCCTCAATTCCAGATAAAAGCTGTAAGAGGCAGCTTCTATTAAGGAGGCCCAGCTCTCCATCTAACATGGGAAGCAAAGATCAGGGTTTAAGATGCCCGTCCTGACTTGCAACTTCTTAATGCCTTATCAATATAGATGTGTTCTGCCCCCTGTTCCTCTATCTTTGCTACTGGTGAAAGAGAGGACATAAAAGAGGAAAAAAGAGAACAACCCACCCCAGAGTATTCAGATCATTACCCGTTTTCACTTTTTCCAAACAGCAACTAGTAGAAGTGAGGTGCTGCACACCTACCAAAATCAGAGTCAAATTATCCAAACATCGTCAGATTTAATACTACATTTTTCTAACAAAGTTAAAATAGAATACAAAATTCTCTGTAAGGCATTTAAAATTTCATAAATACTCCCCCGCTCGTATTCTCATTTTCATCCTCATTGCAATTGGCACCCTCATTCATTAGTTGCCAAATTTTGTGTGCCCCCTTGCTTAGGGTCCTCTCAGAATTCAATGTTTCCGATATACGAGAGAGACCAACACTTGAAGGAGTGCTGCTATACAAAAACGGCATTCATGGGCAACTATCAGGACAGTCTGTTGGCATTCTCAACGCTAACTCTTGAACGGTCAGCGATTTTAGTTTGGCCTCCCTCTAATGATTTTTCACCATTGGAATAGCTATATCCAGTAAAGTGATGTCCTCTAAATCCCCAGGGTCCAAACTACATTCCACTCCACGGTGATCATTCTTGGGCATCTGAGACAACCCCCTAGATGAAGACAATCCTGAATTTAACTCTTCTTCTGTGCCATATATAGCCACCGCGCTCATTGACATCAGCGAAACAGCAGATTCATGCACAGCATTTTACCAGTTTCTTTCATTTCGGAACTAACCTTAGCCTCTCATATGTTCAGTTCCATATCTTCAACCAGTATATTTAGAGGAAGTTGTTCAATAGGTTGAGTTAAAATGGGGGATTCCACCAATTTCTGCACAATAAAACTACTTTGGTGTGGAAATTATAATTGAGAGATGCCCATATCAGTGCTTGACCCATTCGCATTAGCTACACTAGGGGACATCCCCTCTTCGTTAATACATGATATCCTATTCCTCAAACCCTAACTGAACATAGCTAACACGGTAGGATGAGATTTCAAAGGGGATAGATGATCTTGTGGATTTTTACACTTTATAATTTTATGTAATTTAAGTGACCTAGAGCAATCGGGTACGCTTCCAACTGGACCAGAAGAAAGCTCTGTACCTGGCTCTGTATATGTAATTAAGCGACCAGAGCGCAAGCATCTAGATGGCATCTTACTTCAATTTGGGCCCTTATTTCCTCTAAGTCTCACGGCCACATGGTTATGCGGTAATGCAGTGCCAAACAGTCTGATGACTCAGCAGCTCCACGGCTCTCACTGCAGCCGCAGTCCGTCACTAGCTCATCACTTACGCTAGCACCGGAAACAGGTCAGAACCACCAGTCCAATCCACTATCGCAGTTTGCTCCTCTGCCGTCGTACTCTGCTGCCGCAGGTCACAAGCCACTTGAATGAAATGAAATGAAGTGAAATGAGGATTTATAGAGCGCGATAGCTACCCTGAGGCGTCCTAGCGCTGGCAGACAGGCGTGTGACGGGAAATTAAGATTAATCAGATTTGTTAAAAAGCAGAGTATTTAACTGTTTACGAAAGGGGAGCAAATTGGGTTCGGATCGGAGATGAAGGGGCAGGGCGTTCCATAGTTTGGCCGAATTGTAGGAAAATAGTCGGCCTCCACATCTGACTCTTGTGATCCTGGGGATAGTGACAAGGAAAGAGGAAGTTGATCTGAGGTGTCTGTTTGGTATATAGGGAGTGGCCAGTGGATGATTTATGAGGGCACCGGCTTTCCAGTAGGCTCGATGAAAGATGCATAGGCTCTTAAATTCAATTCTTTGCCTCACTGGAAGCCAGTGAAGGTTTTTCAATCCGGATTTAATTGAAAGTCGGCGGGGGGTTTGGAGGAGAGTATGGCTGCGCAATTTTGTATGACCTGGAGTTTGTGTATGGTGGTCTGAGGGGCTCCCAGGTAGAGGGCATTCCCAAAATCGAGGCGTGACAAGATCAGACCTTGGATCATGGTCTGTCTTGCCTGAAAGGGTAGTAGGGGGAGAATTTTCCGAATGAGCCTGAGCAGGCCAAAACACGTGGCTGAGAGTTTGGCTGCTTGGCAACTAAAGTTAAGAGATTTGTCAAGCCAAATGCCCAGGCTTTTGATGGAATCCTTGTTTGAGGGGGCGGTTCCAAGGCAGGTGGGCCATAGGTGGTCGATGGTAGGGCTGGGGGGTTACCTAGGAGCATTAGCTCGGTCTTGTCTCCGTTCAATTTGAGACAAGATGATGTCATCCATAAATGCACTGCTTCCAGACATTCTCTCATATGATTGAGAGAGGTGTGTGGCTGGTTGAGAGCTACCACTAGCTGAGTGTCGTCTGCGTATGTAATTATTTTTATTCAAAAGGGACGCACAATCTCAGCTAGGGGGCTCATGTACACATTGAAAAGTGTAGGGCTCAAAGAAGAGCCCTGTGGCACTCCGCACCCGAGCGGCCTGCTAGGGGAGATGGTTTCACCCTCGAAGACCCTGAATGAACGACCTGATAAGAAGGAATTGAGCCAGTCCAAGGCGTTCTCGGAGATTCCTAGGTTCGCGAGTCTTTGCAGTAAGATGGTGTGATTTACAGTGTCAAAGGCGGCACTTAGGTCAAGGAGGATGATGGCGGCAGATCCTCCTTGGTCCATGATCTTCCTTGCCTCCTCTGTAACTGCAATGAGAGCGGTCTCGGTCCCATAAATGTGGGGCGGAATACCGTCTGGGAGGGATCGAGTAAATGGTTGTTTTCTAGGAATTCAACCAGAGTGCTGTTGACGTGTTTGTCAAGAATCTTGCTTAGCCACGGTAGTAAAGAGATTGGCCGATAGTTCACTGGGTTATCTGGGTCCAGGTTGGATTTTTTAAGGAGGGCTTTCACCATAGCCTGCTTCCAGGGGGGTGGAACAGTCCCGGTGGTCAGTGAGGCATTAAGCAGGTTGAGGGTGGTGGGTATAATGTGATTAATTACTGTCAGCAAGTTGCATGGGGGTGCTGGGTCGTTGGGGGAGCCGGATTTGACCTGACGCATGATAGTTTCAAGCGAGGTGGAGTCAAGAGGTGGAAGGTTCCTGAGAGTTACTGAGGTACAAAATTCCGGCTCACCCTGCTTGGCAGGTGGAATGAGGGGTTGGATGTGGGGGAAGGAGGTGTAGATGGTTTGTATTTTTTGGAAGAAGAAGTCAGCCAGGTTGTTACAGCGGGTTTGTGAATTAAGGGGGTTGGGGGGTTTGTCTGGCAGCTTAAGAAGGGTTTTCGCGATTTTATATAGTTCCTTGGGTTTAGAGGTGGCTGTGTTGATTTTGTTTTCAAAGAAGGTTGCCTGGGCGATGTGGATTTCATTTTTATATGTTTTTATTGTGGCTCTGTAAGCTGTTTTCGTGGAGGAAGAGTAGTCTATTCGCCACTTCCTTTCAAGTTTTTTACAGAGGCGTTTCTTTTCCCGTAGGTCGGGGGAGTACCAGGGGGCCGTTCGGGTGTTACGTTTAGACTCCGTGCATTTTAAGGGAAGCACGGCATCGAGTGAGTTCGAGATCCATTTGTTATAGTTTTCATTGGCTAGAATTGGGTCGGGTGTGTAAGGTGGTGTGCAGGCCTCGAGACTTGTTACCCAATCAGATTGGGAGAGTTTTGGCCAGTTGCGTTTCATGTGGGTAACTGTAATGGGGGAAGAGTGGGGGGGAGAGTTTGACCAGGAGAAGGGAATGAGAAAATGATCTGTCCAGGGCAAAGGGAAAGGGGGGCTTACTAAGAGCACTGTACAATTGCTAAAGATGGGATCCAAAAGATGCCCTTTGGAGCGGGTTGGTTTTTGCACTAGCTGCTTGAGCTGAAGCGCAGCGAGGCTAGTGGACAGTTCTAAAGCTATGTGATCAGTAACATCGTCAAGATGGATGTTTAGATCTCCAAGGAGGGTGAAATTGGATGAATTACAGGCCATGTTAGCTAAGGTGTGAGGCAGGCAGTGAAGAAATTGAACCCACGGGCCCAGGCGGTCGATAGATGAGTGTCCCCGTAAACGTGCTTGTTGGTGAGAAGTCAATGGAAAAGGAGAGGCTTTCGCAGTCAGGTATAGGGTTGGGTAAGCTGCGGCACCCAAAGGAGTCTTTATAGATGACTGCTAGGCCACCACCTCTTCCTGAAATACGGTCTTCACGTAGGATTTGATAACCTTGGGGTAGAGCCTTGATAAGGTCAGGTTCAGAATCGGAGTGAAGCCAAGTCTCAGTTAGGAACAGAATATCTGGTTGGAGTTCTTCCAGAAGCATAGATGTCTCTAAAGTGTGCTTTGGGAGTGACCTGCAGTTAAGGAGGAACATGTTCCGCCGTAAGATTTTAATAGGTGGGTCAGGGAGAGGTAAAAATCCACAGTGTGGGCAGACTGTGTATTTATATGCCGGGTTCCAAGTAGAGAGGCAGACAGGGAGTCCCGGTACTTCCAGTTTCAATAAAGTGTTGTGGCTGTAGCTTCTGATGTGAGTGGGTGTCCGAGCAGGGGTTAGCGCCCCAAGCCCCGAACGGCCGCGGACGGGCGCAGACGGGCTTGCCTTTGGCGCACGTGGTGTATGGCATTTAGCTTTTATGCAAGTGAGTGTCAGGGAAACCGGATGTGACGTTGCACCCTCCTCCCCTCTAGCCCGGATGTAATTAAGACCGCGTCTCCCTCCACATAAATCGGGATGATTTCCTGTGGTGGACCGGGGAGAATGGTCGCTGGATTTACTAGCTGGCTCCTCCTCTGGCTCCAGTCCCGCCTAGGACGTACTCCCCTCTCCCTGCGCCAATACCGCAGCTGGAACCTACCTTTGTGCTCCTCAGCACCTTGGTTGCTTGAGTGAAATGCAGGTAATGACCCCCTTTTCCACTGGGGGTAGGACTGCACAAGTGGCGTCACCTGGTGTCCTGCAAGCCACGCCCGGATCGAACCGAGCCACCTCCGTGGGACACCAAGGCCGCTCTCAGCAGTAGCTGACTATCAGCATCTGCACTCTCGGTCTCCAACACAGGACTCTGGTGCAGGTCAGGTGGCCAGGGGGGTAGAGAGTACTGGAGGCAAGATGGCTGAAAAATATGAGGCACAGGACCTCCAGGGGCCGGAGCAGTCAGAGAAGAGCAGACAAGAATGTGGCGCAAGAACAGGCGGGAAAGCAAACACACACAATTGATGGACAGAATGCAGAACAAATCAAAACACTCACCCCCAGTCAAGAGATCTGGGTTAAATCCATCATTCTTTTGCTCACCATGCCACACCAGTTTAGACCTGGCCATATGCAAATCAGTCTCGACCCTGTGAACAGGTGGAGCGGGCGGTGCAGGCGTGAATGCTCACTGTGCTCAGATGCCCGTATGAAGAGCTGACTGTAATGGAGCCTCACTCCTGTCTTCAGGCTTCTGTTGCTTCAAGGGATTGTCGAGTGAGTGCCTCTTGTGCCTTTTGTCATAGCCAGCCACACCCTACTCCTCCAAACCATACAGGGGAGTGCAGGCTTCTGAAAGGACGCAGGGGGGCCACAGCTGAAGGCCGCCAAACAGGCTAACGGGTGTAGCTGATGCTATACAGGAGTCGGCAGCAGGAAACACCGCTTTGCAGTCCACGCCACGCTCCAGCCTCCATGCTCCTGCCCCAAATGCCCCAGGACTGGAGCAGCCGGGACCCAGACTCCACATTAGTCTTGGTCCGTAGCCCAAAGTACAGAATGGCCCAGCACAGACAGCGCAACAAGGGACAGGTGCATCGCCGCTTCAGCAACCTCCTCAGCTACCTCCGCTTCCTCGCTTTCGCTCCTCCTCTCAGGGTAGCCTTCTACTCAGACCACCATCGGTCCAATGCTGGACTCTCTGAATGTATGTTGTGTAGTTGTGGACTGGCATCTGTCTTGGTACAGATTCAAAAATCATTCCAGTTGCCCCCTTTCAATGCAAGGACTTCAGGTATTGAGCCCCCTATATCAAGAATGATTTCGTATGATCGTGTGACAGAGTGGTAGGGGGGTGAATACGCTACCCAGAACTATCGGCTCTCCATTTGGCGTACCCTGTATGAATAGACATCTGCCAAAGGTGTCAACCCATGTGTGTATATGTGTAAAGGAAAGTCTGTGGTGAATTGAGAGAACCACTTCTCTCGAGCCTCTAGTGAAACGTGAATGAAAAACATGTATATAGCCATAGCGGGCCAGGCATGGTACTTTAGAACCTAGCAGGCATGTTGCTTGTAATAATAAAATGCCCCACTCCCAAGTGTTTCGCATGTAAAAGTACAGTCGCACGTTTAATCTCGTCTAAAATACCTCTAATGTTCAAGGTGACTACCGTGACTGTCCCCATTTGGTTTGAGTTATTCAAGTGTGTTGTCATATTATGTGATGGCTGAGATTACGAGATGTAGGACACAAGTACCAGAAGATGCCAATGCTGTACGGACACTGCAGAACCATAACATATAACATTTCTAAAAACTGTAGTTCCTTCCCCCACCCTCTCCCGCCCTAACCCACCCCAATACCTCAAGAAATAATTAAATATCTGTCGCGGAGAGTAAACAGCTCCCATCCCAACAGAGGATGAAGGCTGGAACAGTCCAAAAAAAAACAAAGATACCATCACTGATAAGTGTCCCGGGGATCTGACACGGTCAGTTCTGGAGTAGGCAGCCCTTCTGGGTGTGGGATGAAGTTGATGTTAGTCAGACTCCACTGTCCCTTATCTTATGTAGATTGAGATGTCTGCTAGAGGACACGCGTGAATCATTTGTCCTATGACTTTGTTTGCATGTCACCGTGGGATTGCCAGGAAGACCGCAAGCTGTGTTGTTGTTTCTCCTCTTTATTTTGGTCCTGGTTCAGACGCGGGTCCCCAGAGAAGGAATCCGAGTCTCGGGTCAGTGGTGCGTGGGCTTTGACTGGTCAACGTTTATCTGCCCATTGGAAGACCTCCTCCGGAGTACCAAAAAACATGTTGCTGTTGTTATAGTTGACTCTGAGACAGGCTGGGAAAAGCAGCATATATGGGATTTGTAGTTCTTGAAGGTGTGATTTCGCAGCTGTAAAGCATTGCCTCTGTTGCTGAACCAGTTTGGTATAATCCAGGAAAATCATTATTGGATAAGATTCAAAAGTGAGGGACTTCTGCACCTGGGCCTGCTGTAAGATGGTGTTTCGATCATTGTAATTTAGCGTCTGTGCAATAATTGTCCAAGGACAAGTGCCAGGTGGAGGCTTGGAGGCGAGGCCCCGATGAGATCTCTCTAGGATGAAGCAGGGGGAGAGAGTCCTGTCTGGGATCCAGGACCAGGATTTAAGCCAACATTCCAGGAATTTGCACATGTCGGTGCTCTCACACCCCTCTGGAAGTCCCACAAAATGTAAGTTAAACTGGTGGGCTCTGCCCTCCGCATCCTCCACACATGTAGCGAGACCTCGAGTGAGCATTTCAAGAGTAGTGACATGCTTCTGTAGTGTATTGATAGTATCCTCTGCTCCAGAGATCCAAGTCTCCGCCTGTGTCACACGATCCGCGACATTGCGCCAATATTGTTGTAGATGCATGACATCAGCCCCTACCTATTTTAGCCTCAAGCATATCTCATGACTGCATTATCATGGCCAGGATTGTGGTGGTGTCATTGTCTGTAGGAGAGTTGACACTCAAGGTTGTGTTGCTAGTACTGGTGCTTGTAAATCTGTCCATTGGGCACTGCTTCATTGCAGGGCCAGTGGGTGGGCCTTTCAACATGTTGAGCCCATAAAGTGGACCTGCTGCCAGTGAAACACGCAATGTCAAGTTGTGAAAGGTGCTTCTGTTCACAATGTTCGAGGATGCACGTTGTAAGGGATACTAGGTGCTCAGGGAGGTCTCCCCCACCTACAAGCCACTCAGGGGCCTAGCATGGCTGCCTCCACAGATGAGGTACTACCCTCCCACCTCTAATGGGCCTTGGTCCAACTCTGCTCCTGGGCAAGTCTGGGGGAGTCGCGCCTGACCAATTATGTCCACACACTGATTCAATGCCCAGCCACAGTTTCTATAATGAAGGGCCTCCACCCCGCAGGGTAGTAAACAGGCCCGGTGGCATTATGTTTCTGGCCTTGTCTGGCAGTGGTAATTGTCAGCAGGCACACAAAGGACAATGAACTCTCACCTGTTTGTAAGCTGCCCTAGTACTAGAGATACACTTTCACCATGTGGTCTTGTCATGCGGCAGGCGGCAGTGTCCCCTATCTTCGGCCGCGCCACGCCCAACCTCAAGATGGCGTCTCGAGGAGCAGCCGAGTCAAGCCTGGGGTCGTGTTTGTCTTCAGAACAGTCGTACTCAGGTCCTGCCCCTGCACTCTGCTCTTAGCAGTTCAGAGCAGCACCCTAGAGACAGCCACAGTTCACAACAACTCCTGGTACGTGGCTGCATTCCCCGGGTCACGCATGTCGCCCTTCCTCAACGCAGTTAAGCTGGTTTTGCAGCTTCTTGGTGACAATTACGTGGCTGAACATGGTCCTGGGCACCGGCAACTTCTGTGGAGTCCGCTGCAGGATGGTTGGTTGCCTGTAGCTGGCAGGATTATGCAAGATGTTTTGCGGATACGGGAGCCGGGCTAAGTTATGTCCGCTATGATGGACTGCTTGGTAACGCCCACCAGGCATCTCGTTTTTCACACAAAAATATTGTTGTTTCTTTTTTTCACTATACGATCATGGTATATAACAATGTTTTATTAGATTTTTTGTTATAATTTAAGATTGAAATAGATGTTAAATTATTGATATAATAGTTTTGCATTTATTGTCATATATAGTTTTTTTAGATTGTGAGGTTATTTGGAATTGGGCAGATTGCGTTTTACAAATGAGGGATTACTTGACATTAAATGCTGATTATTTATTACATGTGTAATTATTATACATATTTTAGAAGTTACTTTATGTGTTCAGCTCAATAATTTGCAGTATTATTTTTCGCATTGCAAGGTTATTTGAGGAGTGGGTAGCTTGTGTTTTTAATTAGAAAAAAGTATGTATATTTATATTTATCAATTTATGATACAATTAAAATATGTAATTAAATATTGGGGTTCTTTCATCTATTTTTTACTATAAGGATGTTCATTTCATTTGTCAAACTACATATGTTTTATAGTAATAGTTTACAAATGTATATTATTTACAACAACATGAAATAAAAAAATATCCATTTATTTAAATGATGTATTCTACATTTACATTTTGTTTCTTATTAAATATATATATTGGAGAATGGATATATTTAATTTTATTAACTTCTATTATATATTTTTTTAAAGTTAAAAAACGTATCTTACATTTGAAACCTTATTATTGTTTCTAATGTAGTGTAGAAATAGAAATCTCAAAATTAAAATCAATAATGAACTTCCTGTATTTAATGTATATGATATGAAAAAAAGATTACACCTAAATAATTACCTATAACTTGCACAGTGTTTTATAAATGATTACAATACATTAGCCATGTTAATATTCTTCTTATGAATGTTGCGATTTAAAATGCTATAACTGAAGTTTTATAAAAGGGTATTAGCAGTGCTTGAAGAAGGCGCGTGTTATATTGAATGTAGCTTGGCTAGTGAGTTGACAACAGTGTGCACTGAGGGGTACGCGTTATTGTAATTGGAAGGTGACATAAATTATAAATTTAAGTTATAACTATAACTTTAGAATTTCTAATGTTTGTGTGGTTTAGATTGGGTTTGCATAGAATGGGAAAATTATTAATTAAAAATAAACCTCTATCTTTAGAATTTCTAATGTTTGTGCAGTCTAAATTTGGTTTCTGTACAAAATAATAAATAACGTTTCCTAACTAAGCTTTAACCTCTGCTTTTTACATTGAATTTCAATGTTTTTAAAAATAAAAATGTGTTTCAAATTATCGAGTGGAGTGGCGTTGAGTTGAGTGTCATTAAGGGTCCTATTACTAGTCTGGCGGTCTACAGACCACCAGACTTGTGAGTGCGCATCAGTGGCGGCCTCCGAAAGCCCTATTAGGAGTTGGGCACTAGGGAACCGCAATTCCCTGGTGGTGTAGAGGTATCTATAGGCATATTAGTAGTTTCCTCTCTCCCAGAATGTTCATGGCGGCTCCTCCTCCATGAAAACCCTGGTGGACAGGAAACTGGGCCCCTGCTGCATCTGGATGCCCATAGGGGGACCATGTACTTCAATGTGTGCATGCGCACCAATTCCTGGATGGCATGGACTTTTTAGTCCAATCCAAGCCGGTACTGTTTTTGGCATTACCATTGCACTGACCATTTTTAGAGGCACCGCTGTGAAACACCAAACAAGAGTAAACTCCAAATCTGGCAGGCGGCCTGACCATTGGCTTTGGCAGTGCAACAGTTGGGCTGACCCAGTGCTGCACGCCAAAGTCGTAATTGGGCCCCAAGTGTTGTGTCATACAGTACAGTGTGGAGAGTGCCCTACAGTGTATTCTTGCAGAGTGGAGCATCATAGAGTGGAGTGCTGTGCCATAGACTGTGGTAAATTGTAATAGACTGGAGTGGCGTGGAGGGGATTGGTGTAGAGTAGAGTGGAGTGGCTTGTCTTATAGTAGATTGGAGTGGTGAAGAGTAGAATGGCAAGTTACAGTTTGGAATGTCAAGTCATAGCGTATAGTGTACAGTGTTGTAGAGTTGAGTAGACTACTGCAGATTGTAGGGGCATATCATGGGGTAGTTTTGTAGAGTGAAGTGGTGTAGAGTGTAATCTCGAATTGTACAGTAGATGGAGTGGTGTTTAATAGAGTGGCATGTCACAGTGTCATAGAGTAGCGTTGTGAAACGGAGAGGCGGAAAGTGCCGTGGCTTCTCGTGGACTACAGTGGAGTGGCATGGGATAGGGTGGCGTTCTCTACAGTGTGTAACAGTGGATGCACAGAGTGGAGCGGTGTAGAATGCAACATAGACGGGTCGTGTCTCATACAGCACAGTGGAGTGAAGTGACGTGGAGTGGTGTAGAGGAACTTGTCGCACAGTGTAGTACGGTGTTGTAGGATGGGTAATAGTGGAGTAGAGTAGAGTGCCATAGAGTACAGTGGAGTAAAATGTCATACAGTGTATTATAGTGGAGTTTCTGTTAGACCTGACAGCCTTAGGGTGTTTTTCCCCCAACTTTTTGCCTGCCTCAATCCATTTTTCTAAACTTGTTTTTGCTGGTATTAGGACTCTGTGACTTCACCCCTGCAAACTACTGCTAAAGGGATTGTTCCCTCTCTCGTAAACATAGTAATATTGGTTCACCCCCAATTGGCAGATTTAATATACTTATATGTCCCTAGTAAAGTGGTACCCCTTAGACCCGGGGCAGGTAAATGAAATGCTACAAGTGGGCCTGCAGCACTGATTGTGCCACCTACTTATGTAGCCCTTTAAACATGTCTCAGGCCTGCCATTGCAGAGCCTTTCTGTTCAGTTTACACTGCCAAGTTGACCTGGCAAACCAACCCTTTTGCCAGGCCCAAACCTTCCTTTTTTCTACATATAATCACCCCAAAGGTAGGCCTTATATAACCTAAATGTTAAGGGTGCAATGTATTTAAGAGGCTGGACATGTACTTTAAAGTTTTATTCTCACAGTCGTTTTTCACTACTTCAAGGGCTATCTCTCCCACAGGACAACATTAGAATTACCTTATTACATTTTGTAAGCGTGATTTAGAATTGGTAAAAAATAGGACCTCCAGGTATAGTGTCTCTTGAACCACAATTTATTGTGAGGTCAGATTCTAAACTAACAATCTGAAAATTTCGCTTTTTTAAAGTTGACATGTTCTTACTTTAGTCATTGTGTACCTGCTGCCTGTCTCTGATCTGTCTGAGGGGGGTGACAGCTTAGCTTGGTGTATTCCCCCTAGGCAGTCACACACAATGGGAGCTTAGTTGTGACCTGATATGCCATCTTGGGAGGATAGAAGTGAGGAGCTGGGCCCAAACTTACTTACACCTGAATGGGCCGTGTCCTCTCTCCACACAATGAGCTGCATATCCCCTGTAGTGAGTCTGGAGTCAGGGCAGGAAAAGAGGATCTCTGTGCACTTCAAAGCCCTGTCTTTGAAGTCTCCCACATCTCAAAGGCCTAACAGGGTATAGGTAATGAACCTCTGGCACCATTACTTTAGTACACTTCTCAACCTGTGACCTCTGCCAGGAAGAAGAACTGTTGTGCTGCTGAAAGAACTGCCACTCTGCTGCTCTTTGCTGGACTCCTGCCTTGCTTTTTTGCCCTGCTGCCTATTGCTCTCTCTTGACTGGCTGAGAAGGACTGGGCCTGCTTCACTTGAAACCAGACTGGCTCTAAGGGCTAGCTGGCTGGCCTCTTGATTTGAAATCTTAGGGATATAAAAGAGTTCCAGTCATCTTGCCACTTGACTCTGCAATCTGTGAGTCTGCCCTGTCAAGAGGTGTTATCCAAGTCCTGGGTCCTTAGAAGTAGGCCTAAGGTGTTTGCTATAGGGGAACCGACGCCTCCTCTGCTGTTAGAGCAGAAGCAACACATCCTTGCTGTTGCTGGAACAGAACCGGTGCATCAACTTTGGAACTAATGCATCACCTTCACAACTACCACAACTTGGAACAGGAGCACCACCTTCAGAACAGACCCAACACAGCAGCTGCATGGAGAAGACCAGTGCATCACCTCGACTGCGTGGACAAAATCGGCGCATATCCTCTGCTGCAGGATTAACGCCAATGCCAGGATGAAAGTGCATATGCTCAGCAAGCCTCAATGGGTCACTGTATCCAGCCCTGTTAGACCTGGCATTTCTTGGCGTGATTACCCCTGACTTGTTGCCTCTACCTCCTCTATTTTTGATGCTGTGATGGATTGCGTTTTGCCAACTTAGATGCTATGGGCACTTTGCCACTGCTGATCAGTGTCAAAGTGCAAGTGCTCCCTGTATAAAGTGTAATGGTAATTGGTTGTCCATAATTGGCATGTTTGTCTCCTAGTAAAGTCTCTGTAAAGTGCACTATGTGTGCCAGGGCTGGTAATACAAATGCTACTATTGGGTCTGCAGCACTAATTGTGCCACCCACACAAGTAGCCTTAAAGAGGGAACTAAGGCCTGCCACTGCAGTGCCTGCTCGCAGTTTGTTAAACTGCCTTGTTGTCCTGACAAGTGCACCAACTTGCCAGGCCTTACCCATCCCTTTTTATGCACATCAGACACCCCTATGGTAGGTTCATGGTACCCCCCCGGGCAGGGTGCAGTGTATGTGAAAGGTAGGTCATGTACTAAGGTGTGTATCATGTCCTGACAGTGAAATACTCTCCATTTGGTTTTTCACTGTTGCAAGGCCATCTTGCCCATAAGACAGAATGGTGGAGGCTGAGTAATATGTTTCCAGCCTATCTTCCTATTGGCTTAAGATGGAGAGGTGAAGTTTAGTGTGCCTGAACTCACAATTTAATAACACATCTTTTTGTGAAGGTGGTTTTTGAATTGCGTGTTTAGAAACCACTCTTTTAGAAGTGGCTGGTTTTTTGTTCTCACAAGTCTGTGTGTCTCTGCCTGGTTGTGGATTGACTGTCTGGATTTGAATGTGATAGGATCTGGGGAATGTCTTGACCTAGGGGAGGAGTAGGTGAGACAGCCACGGCTGACCTGCATCTGGAGTGCAGGGGGGAGGAGTAGCCCCTGGAGGTGAAGAGGCCAGGGCTGCTGCCATACGACAATGGCTCCATCTCCTGCTGAGTGATTGAGGACCCAGACACCCACTATCAAAAGAAGAAGAAGGTGTCACTGGCAGGGAGACACCCAGAACTGGTATGGACAGGGGTCAGTGCCCCCTGAACACAAAGACTTCAAATACATTTAGGGGTGTAACTATGAGAGCTGAAAACCCTGAACGTTGGACTGATCAAGACTGAAAAGGATGGAAACTACTTTCTGCTCAAGAGGAACCTCTGCCAAGGAAGAAAAAGCTGAAGAGACTGAAGGAAAGGACGGGCCCTTGCTGTGTGTTCTGGGGCTGGCCTGCAGCTTGCTGATTTAACCAAGGAGAGGCTAAGGGACTTTGCTCTGTGCTGTGTCCCCCTGTTTGAAAGGACTTTGCTGTGTGCTGTGTCCTGAAGTAACTTGTCGCCAAGGGCCAGAGGAGAGCTGGCTCCCCGTTGTAGGAACTCGGGAACATAAAGGTTTCCATGTGAGTCTCAGCGACGCTGCGTGCGTGTGTTTTTTGCAGCCTGAGACCTTTGTAAGAACTGCCACGTGATCATGTGGACCCGGAGTCCAAGTGAGTCTCATCGACACTGTGTGTGTGTGCTTCGTGCAGCCTGAGACCTTCGTGAGGATTGCCTTGTGATGGTGTGCACCTAGAGTCCAAGTGAGTCTCAGCAACACTATGTGCATGTGCTTCCTGCAGCCTGAGACCTTCTTGAGGATTGCCCTGTGATCGTGTGCACCCGGAGTCCAAGTGAGTCTCAGCTACGCTGTGTGCGTGTGCTTCGTGCAGCCTGAGACCTTCGTGAGGATTGCCCTATGATCGTGTGCACCCGGAGTCCAAGAGAGTCTCAGCAACACTCTGTGTGTATGCTTCGTGCGGCCTGAAACCTTCGTGAGGATTGCCCTGTGATTGTGTGCACCCGGAGCTCAAGTGAGTCTCAGCGATGCTGTGTGCTTGTGCCCTGTTGCAGCCTGAGACCTTCGTGAGAATTGCACCGTGACTGTGTGTCCCGGAGCAATCTTGTTCTCTGCTTCAATCGACAGCGTGACCAGAAGTGCCTCCGATCGTCATTGCCATCGGCCCGGACTGGCATCCCCAGAGGAGCTGTGCCGCCGGACCGAGCCTGCCTTTGCCAACGAGAGACCTCAAACCATTCCAGTCGGGGGGGGGCCCGAGTTCCACTGCCCAAGATCAACGAAGTCGCACAGGAGATCCAAGCCACGGGGAGAGGAGAGGAGAGTGAGATTGCACCCTCCAGGTAACAATCAGCGAAAGTGCTTGTGTCGCCAACTGGGGCTGGGTGCGGGCTATGAGAGAAACTCTCTCGGCCTTTCCCATCATTGCAGTGCGAGCCCCCGCTCCAGTCCATATCGCAGCCCGTACGTGCTGAGGAGTGGCAGTACCGGGGCCGGAGTGTGGAACCGCACTTAGTTTTCCATCATAACAGTGTTGTGGGCATGTTTTGGCGGTAGCTGACCGTGAGTCAGTAAGAGTGGCATAGAGACCATCCAGAGCACCGCGATCGGTGCAGAATTGCCATTTTGTTGCATTACGAACTGCCTGATAGTTGCATTACGAAGTGCATTTTTTTCGCATTACGAACTGCCTGATTGTTGCATTACGAAGTGTCTTATTTTTGCATTACGTACTGCCTGATTGTTGCATTACAAAGTGCCTTATTTTTGCATAACAAACTGCCTGATTGGTGCATTACGAATTGCCTGATTCTTGCATTACGAACTGCATAGCCTTGCATTAGGACTGCATTAGATCATTGAGAATAGCTCATTAATATTTCAAGAACCTACCAGTGCTTGCTGGCCTAATAACCGGCAAGGTGAAATATTACAAATACACATATGTTGGAGGCTTATCGTGTGGTCTCATCGCATATCTTTTTTTTTATATAAACATATAAATGTTTTATGAAACTCGTATGGAGTCCATTTGTGGTGTTATCACTGTGTTATTGAGAGCGTGGTTGCAAATACTTTACACATTTGCCTTGGAGATAAGCCTGGCTGCTTGTGCCAAGCTACCGAGGGGGTGAGCAGGGGCTATCTGAGAAGGTGTCCTTCCTTTCCTTGACTCAGAAGCAAGGGCCCCTATTTGGCCTAAGCTATCTACTTCAGCCAACTAGAGACCCCCAGTTCTAACAGGCCCACACTGCATTGTGGTTAGCCTGAACTTTTGACATTTTCCCAAACCAAAGCAATCATATGTCCCAAGTAAGTGCCTATTGCTTCCAAACTCTATTTTACAGTTTATTCTTTAAATAATTCGTTTCTCAGGGTCTACGGATTGGATTATTGTCATTTTGGTCTTGTTTTCGTTATTAAATTAAGTTCTATTTTTCTAAATTGTTCTGGTATCTTTTGTGTGTGGTGTTTTCACTGATTTACTGTTTGAAGCGTTGCACAAATACTTTACACACTGCCTTTAAGTTAAGCCTGTCTACCAGAGTGTGAGCAAATGTTAATTTAAGGTTTGCCTGACACCTACCTTGACTAGGATTGCAGTTGATGGTTGACTAAGGTTCACACTACAGTCCACCAACAACCCAATTTCTAACAGGGGTGTACTGTGGAGTGACGTATAGTGTAGGCATGTCACAGAGTGGAGTGGTGTGTCGTAGAGTGGAGTGGTGTAGAGTGTTTAAGAATGGAGTAGTGTAGAGTGTTTAAGATTGAAGTGGTGTGTCATAGAGTGAAGTGGAGTGTCATAAACTGGAGTGATGTGTTGTAGAGTGGAGGGAGAGGCGTGTCTAAAGTGTTGTAGAGTGCAGGGGCATGAGTGGGGTAGAGTGTTGTAGCATGGCGTGGAGTACAGTGGAGTGTTGTGTTGTAGATTAGAGTGGAGAGGCATGTCACATAATGGCATTACATAAAGTATTGTAGAGTGGAGTAGATTGCCATAGAGTGAAGTAGGGTTGGGTGGAGTGGTGTGGTGTGTTCTAGGGTGGCATGCTGTACAGTGTGTTAGAGAGGAAAGTCATAGAGTGCACTAATGTAGTCTTGAGTAGTGGTTTAGTGTGGAGCGATGTGTCCTACATTACAGTGGAGGAAAGGGGCATGGAGGGGCATAGAGGGAATTGTACAGAGTAGCATTGACTGGAGTACAGTGTAGTAGAGTGGCAAAGAATGGAGTAAAGTGAATTAAAGTGAAGGGACATAGAGTGGAGTACAGTGGAGTGGCATAGGGTGGAGTTCCATAGAGTGGAGTGGCATAGAGTGTTGTGTTGTAGAGTGTCATGGCATACAGTGTTGTGTGGTATAGTGTCATAGCATACAGTAGCGAGGCGTAGAGATGAGAGGGGTAGAATTATGTGGCGTTCAGGGGACGCGCCTTGTTGATTGGAGTCACACGACCACAGAGCCCGCCGTGAGGGGAACGGCCACCGTTGGGGGATTGAACTTTCCACCGCTACTCACCACCATCAGTGCTGCCGTGAGGGGAACGGCCAGCGGTGAAAACTACACTTCCCAGCAGTCCCTGCCCCAGGCGCTCACCGCTGAAGTCATCAGGCAGCGCCTGGGACCTATTTCAACACTGCTGTTGCCCCGCAGCGCGGGACGCGCCTTGTTGATTGGAGTCACACGACCTCAGAGCCCGCCGTGAGGGGAACAGCCACCGTTGGGGGATTGAACTTTCCACCGCTACTCACCGCCATCAGCACCGCCATGAGGGGAACGGCCAGCGGTGAAAACTACACTTCCCAGCAGTCCCTGCCCCAGGCGCTCGCCGCTGAAGTCATCAGGCAGCGCCTGGGACCTATTTCAACACCGCTGTTGCCCCGCAGCGCGGGACGCGCCTTGTTGATTGGAGTCATATGACCTCAGAGCCCACCGTGAGGGGAACGGCCACCGTTGGGGGATTGAACTTTCCACCGCTACTCACCGCCATCAGCGCCGCCGTGAGGGGAATGGCCAGTGGTGAAAACTACACTTCCCAGCAGTCCCTGCCCCAGGCGCTCGCCGCTGAAGTCATCAGGCAGCGCCTGGGACCTATTTCAACACCGCTATTGCCCCGCAGTGCGGGACGCGCCTTGTTGATTGGAGTCACACGACCTCAGAGCCCGCCGTGAGGGGAACGGCCACCGTTAGGGGATTGAACTTTCCACTGCTACTCACCGCCATCAGCGCCGCCGTGAGGGGAATGGCCAGCGGTGAAAACTACACTTCTCAGCAGTCCCTGCCCCAGGCGCTCGCCGCTGAAGTAATCAGGCAGCGCCTGGGACTTATTTAAACACCGCTGTTGCCCCGCAGCACGGGACGCGCCTTGTTGATTGGACTCACACGACCTCAGAGCCCGCCGTGAGGGGAATGGCCAGCGGTGAAAACTACACTTCCCAGCAGTCCCTGCCCCAGGCGCTCGCCGCTGAAGTCATCAGGCAGTGCCTGGGACCTATTTCAACACCGCTGTTGCCCCGCAGCGCGGGACGCACGTGGGTGGCACCCGGGCAAAGCCCGGGCCAAAGGCGGGCCCGTCCTTGCCCGTCGTAGGCCGAAGGAGGCCGGGCTGGGCAACACCTCTGTCACTCGAAGCAGGAGCACGAACTGTAAGTACCGCAGTGGTTGCAGACGAGCAATTGGCTAATCCAGTCCACGGTTTATTGTGCCGTTTTCTGACTGAGTCAGAAAACGGCACAATAAACCGCGGACTGGATTAGCCAATTGCTCGTACAATGGGGAAGAGGAAGTCAGTGGGAAATAGCTTTGAAGAGGCTGGGCGGGGATCAGCGAAAGACCAAGGGATTAAAGTTTGGCCCTCCATTCCCACCTCCATCCCCCCCCCACTCATACTACTAATCTACACCCTGATCTAGGCCCTAGAAAGCGCAGTAGAGGAGATTTAATAGATCGACTCCTCCTGGAAGCCAACAGCGACCATATGGCTGTGAATAGGGAAGAGCAGCCCTCCCGACCCGATTCTGGGCCTAACATAGGCAATTTATATTCTAGGGGCCCTACTCCTACTATCTTTATGACCAGGGTCTTTAAACCTCTAACCCCCCACAGCTATGAAACTCATGAATCCCTTCTTAACAAAGTAATTCATTGGATACGTTATGTGAGGGGTTGCAGGTCAGTAATACGGGAGGACTTGGCAAAGGTAGCGAGGATAAAAAAACAGGGCTCGAGGACAGATTGCATTGAGATTAAGCTATTCAATGCTGAATTAGCCGAAAATCTGGTGGCACTTGAATTTCGCACCTCCCCGCCAGGACTCTCGACAATTCAGTTTTGCAACTTTCCATTATGGTCAATAGTCGGGGAAGCAACAGAGTCAGGCCTATCCTCAGTTGATTGACTGAACAACAATTCCCTTTTAGTTCCCGATACCACTAACAAAGGGGGAAAAAAGGATGATTCAGTCTCCCCTTCAACCGCTAGCAGGGTGGGGCAAGCAGAGAGGGGGTGCATTCCAGATGACCCCTCTAGCGATGCAAGTGTAGGTGGTACCGGAACTGTAGTCAACCTCCAAGGACCACTACTTTCCTCTCCTGGAACATCGCGGGGCTACAAAAAAAACTGCTGCTCCCCGAGTGGAACGCTTTTATAGATGGTCATGATATCTGTCTGTTCCAAGAAACATGGAGCATGGTGCCCCTTCATAAGCCCGGGTTTGCCACCCACTTTATCCCAGCTAATAGATCAGGGAAAGGCCGTCCTGCGGGGGGACTCCATATCTGGATAAATGTTCATCTTAACTGGGTAGTTTCCTTTCACCCAACCCCCTCGATTGATATTTTACATCTGACGATAAAAGGCCCAAAAAAGATCTCAGCTTGGAAATTTTCAATGTCTATGCCAGAGGGTCTCCTGTGGCTCAATTTTCTCCAACTATATCATTATTAGAGAGAGAGTTATCTAAAACTAACCCCAAATCAGTCGTTATTGTGGCCGGGGACTTTAATTGCACTTTCAAACCTCTTTGTACTCTGTATGTTCTGGGCACCGGTGACCAGGTTACTAAATTTGCTATTCCTCCTCTCAGCTTGGCCCCAATCAAGAAATGGTCCCAAAGGGCAACACAATTGTGCGCCCTTACATTGGAGCACAACCTTAGAGCCGTCAATGGCAGGTCACGCTCTGATATCTGTGGGGCCAATACATACAACAGAGCTAGCTGCCCGTCCAGGATAGATTATATCTTGTGGACTTACGACTCTGGCACGACTTAGTAGACATGGAAATTCTACCTTCCCAGGATAGTGATCACAACCTGCTTTGTATGCTTTTAAGCAATTCCTGGTCGGTCTCTAAACCGGTTAATGCAATAAAACTGATAACAAAAGAGGTAGTTCCCTCTCACTGCAACAGATGCCTTAAATGGCACAAGGTTGCACATGACGAGGAGAAACTGTGCAAAATAAAAACTTTGGTAGAGCAGAAGTCTAGGGAGCTCGGTATACTCCAAGAGCCCCCTATGGGTCCACAGAATTCCCCCTTTTTACGCCATTATCAAGATTTTATTGACAAAATGGGTCTTCTTCTTAGTATCCCAGATTCCCGCACTCATAAACCAATTAGTGGGTCCACCAACCTTTGGTATTCCAGGGAGTGCAGGGTGATGAGACGTAAGCTAACAGCTGCCCTCCAAAGTAATAACATCACTATGGTTAGGCATGCGAGAAAAGAGTACGCCAAGTCAATTGTGTTAGCCAAGCACACATGGGAGGAAGCGCATTGGCAGGATCTTCGATCCGCGGCTCTTTTGCGGGATGCTACGTTGTTTTGGGAACTTATCAACAGAGGCAGCCGCATGGGTGAGGCTCCAATCCCCAACCATATCTCTTCACACCAGTGGCATACACATTTTACTAGGCTGTATAGTGTGGTTAATTGCCAGCCACAACTGACAACCGACATGCCCCCCACACCTACCGAGGTCCTTCCACTAGCAGCGATTCCCGTTTCTGTTATGGATTCGGATCTCTTTAAGCCTAATGAGGTCTTTACTGCCATCTCAGGGTTGTCATCCGGGAAGGCGGCTGGCCCGGATGGCATTCTGGGCGATCTCCTCCTTTACGCCCCAAAAATCTGGACAGACTTCATTCTTGTTATAATGAATCTAATTGCTAGAGGCCACCCTGTCCTGGACTCTTGGAAGGGCGCCGAAGTTGTAGCGATATTCAAGAAGGGGAATAGGGAGGAGCCTGCCAACTATAGGCCGATAAGCCTAATAGATGTTATCCAGAAGGTGGTTGGCAGGGTCCTCCTCATTAGGGCCAGGATTTGGCTGGATGACGCATATGTGCTTTCTCATCTCCAGGCGGGCTTCAGACACAGGGTGGGCACGATGGACCAGGTCTTCCGTTTTTTTACGGTCTACTGGAAAGCGGTTGTCATTGGGAAAGGCAGCTGATATCTGGCCTTTATTGACTTAAAGACCGCATTTGACCTGGTCCCTCGCTCCAAACTCTGGTCGGTGCTGTCTGATCTGGGCTTTCCTCCCTTGATTTTGGATATCATCATGCGCCTCCATGAGGGGAACTATGCAAAGATCAGGTGGGGCAACCAGGGCCAGCTGACAGACAGGGTGGCGGTAGACAGGAGAGTCCGCCAGGGCTGCGTGCTGGCCCCAGCCCTGTTCTCTCTCTATATAAATGGGGTGGTCGACTATCTGAGAGATATCCCTTCAGACGCTCCAACTTTGGCAGGGGAGAAAACCCCCACTCTCCTTTTTGCCGACGACACCCTCTTGATGTCAAAAAGCCCAAGCGGCCTGCAAAAGCTCCTTGATAGGTTCTGCCAGTTTTGTGATGTACGAGGTTTAGTAATAAACACCTCTAAAACTAAACTAATGACACTATCTCCATCCAAACGTTTCAAGAACAACATCTCACTTAATGGCACTCCACTAGACATCGTAGACTCCTTTGACTATCTGGGAATTAGGATTAATAAGTCGATGAAATGGAACGATCACATAGCCAAAATGTTCCTCAATCATAAGAGGGTGGCGGGTGCCATTTTAAGAAAACAGCGGCTCTCTTTTAGCAGACCAATTGTCCCGGCACTTGAGATCTATGATGGGAAGGCTTTACCTTCAGCTCTATACGGTGCGGAGCTATGGGGGTTTGAGAACCTATGCGATCTGGAGAAATCAGAGAACCACTTCCTGAGAGGTCTGGTCTCTCTCCCTCCCTCCACTCCCCTGCTACCGCTACGTATGGATCTGGGTAAACATCCCATTAGGGACATCGCAAGATTACGCCCACTGCTTTTTTGGGTCCGCTTGAGACGCACCCCCGAACTGGCTAGCTATGCCGACGCCTTGGATGAGATCATTAAGATAAATACAGGTACCAAGATCAAATGGATCTCCAATCTCAAGCGATTGGTGACTGACATTGGCTATGGTGAGGCATGGCTCAACCAGACCCCACCACCAAAGCAAGTCATCAAAAAAGCATACTGGGTCTGGGTAAAGGGAGAGGAAGCTAGAAACCCTAAGAGAGGTTCTCTCACTAACTTGATCCTTGAGCACAAGCTGGTGGCAAAATCTGAGCAATACCTTGATTATATTCAATGCCCGCGCGATAGAACGCTCTTCATGAAGTTTAGGTTTGGGACCCTCCCACTTAATTCTTGGGTTGCAGGGTGGAATTGTCAGTCTCCAACATCTGCTGACTGCCCTGGGTGCCCTGCCCTTAGCGAATCTATTCCCCATTTCCTCATTGCATGCCCAATGTACAGGGCGGCCAGGAGGAAGTGGCTCAGACTCATCTGCAGGAATCTGGGTTTTGAGAATTATAGGGTGGCACTTCGCTGCCTCTCAACTGATGTCTCTTCCCTGGTGGTGGTCTGCGGGGTAGCTAAATTTCTGGGGTGTGCCTGGTTGATTCGTTCTAAATTGTTAAAACCTCACAAGAGCCCGGTTATTTGAGATACAGGAGCATTGTCCTTGCTATATCTTGAACTGCTCTTATGTTTTATTATCTGTCGGTAATCATTTTTTAACCTTTTAATGTCTGTTGTATATAAATGGATTTTAGAATGTTCCTCAATGTACATACTTTTATGATATTTTTATATCGAATAAAGTTATACAACAAGTGGCGTTCAGTGCGGTGGATTTTCGTAGGTAGATTGGAGTGGTATAGAGTGCAGCATTGTGTCATAGTGTTGGGTGGAGTTGTGTGCCCTGGAGTGGTGTGTCATTGAGTGTCTTAGAGTTGAGGGCAGGTGCAGTCGGTTCAGGTAATAGCAGTGTGGTGGGCGGGTCAGGGGAAGTCAACAGATGACGGAATAGGGAAAATAAAATAAAAAAGAAATAAAACCACTTACCTTGTCATCGCCGCATCGCCGAGTCGGCAATATGGCAAGTGCAAGGTAAATGGTTTTTTAAAACTTTTTATTTTATTTTCTCTATTCCATCATCTGTCACTTCCCTCCACCCTGTCCCACCCGACCCCATCCCACTACCCCTCTACACTTACCTAAACTCGCCATGCCTGGTCGAGGGGCATATAGTGGAGTGCAGTGAAGTGGAGTGGCATGTCGTAAAGTGGAGTGACATGGTGTACAGCAGAGTCAAGTGATGTAGAGTGGAGTGGTATGGAGTGTCAAAGAGTGGAGTTGAGTCCCATACTGTGTAGTGGCATGTAGTACAGCGGAGTGGCTTGTGATAGAGTGGAGTGGGGTGTCATTAAATGGTGTACAGTGGTTTGGCATAGGGTTGAGTGGTGTAGAGTGCCATGGCGCACAGTGTTTGTCGTGGCAATGAGGGTTGTTGTGTAGACTTGAGTGACGGAGTGGAGTGGCATAAACTGGAGTGGCATAGAGTGGAGTTGTGCACAGTTGAGTGATATTTCATAATTTCATAGAGTTGAGTGATATGTCATAGATTTGAGTGGAGTGTTGTAGAAAGGAGTGGCATGGAATGTCACACAGTGGAGTAAAAGGAAATACAGCAAAAAAGAACTCCCTACTGGCAAACAAAAGAGAATGGCAAGGAAATAGTAAATTATGAGAACCAAGGCCATTGTGAACTTATCAGACATTGAGGGCCTCACTTATGAGAAGTGGGACATCGCTGCGTGAAAGCAGCAGTGCGACACTTCTCAGTGCACCCTCCTTGCGACACCAATGAAGCGTCATATTTACAGTATGATGCATGATGTTGCAAGGAATGACAGATACGTCAGTGTTACTGATGTATCTGTCGCCGCAAAAGTGGCGAATCGCTGGAGTTGTGTCAGAAGCGTGACGCAACTCCTGCAATGTTCCTTTCACATAACATAACATAACAGGTGTATTTGTAAAGCGCACGATTACCCGTAGGTGTCCTGGCGCTGAACAACAGATGTTTATTGTTACCCAACTCAATGGTACTCATTTTATCGACCTCAGATGGATGAAAGGCTGAGTGGACCCTCTGGGATTTGAACCTGTGACCATAAGGTCAAACACAGGCCCCTGCAGTGGCTGCTTTAGTCCACTGAGCCACTAGACCCGGCATGGGGCATGCTCCATGTGAAAGGGCCTGCGTCACCCTTACGCCTGCCATGAGGCAGGCCTAATGTTTTGATGTATTGACGTCCTAGAAGAGGTGCAACGAAATCTCATAGATTTCACTGCGCCACTACTACAACCCTTTCTTGCGGGGGAACGCCCACCCTGCATACATTATACCTCACACAGGTATAATGTAGCGCAGAGGTTTATGAAGTGACGCATCTGCCTAGATGTGTCATTTCGTAAATATGGCGCAACACGGCGTATTATTTACACTGCCACTGCATCACTAAAAGTGACGTAACGGTGGTGCAAAAGTGACACAGGCCTTCATAAAAAAGGTTCTAATTATCAGTTGAAGAGAAAATATTTTGTAATTGGGACTGCACTTTTGAGCCAAAACAACAGTCACTTACAGTCAGACTCGGATGGATATTTTCAACTTTTAAGAAAATTTAAATCAAACAACTTTTATTCAATACAGTATGATGACATCAATTATAATGGAAGATCTTTGCATTTTGAACAGGCATCTTTGCAAGTTCCTGTTATGAAACTCATGATGGAACTTGAGCAATTAGTAAAAGAGACAATGGGTATCTGTGAACTATTGATGGAACATGGATTTATTAGAAAAATGTGATTGGATCAATATGGAGGTGATGCAGAGAGATGCATTGGATATATTTTCATATTTGGTCACACAAGCCCTAAAGTTGCTCTAGGAACAAATACAAGGTGATAGTCGGTTGCATGACTGAATCATGCATGCCATTACAATTCATACCTTAACAATCCAGTCATTACAATGAGTGCATCTTTACCATGCCTGCCTTTACAACAAACAAGTAAGTATTTAGCAGGTAAGTATAAAGCCTATTATATATTTTTAGTTATCTGCAAAATACCTACAATTTCTTTGTAAAGGCATGCATTTTTTTAAACACACACACACACACACACACATATATATATATATATATATATATATATATATATATTATCTACTGGCGGTCGCCAGTAGATAGTTATAGTTAGGACCCTGTTTCCATAGGAAATCCGCAACATTCTATTTGGAATAACTTTGGCGCCGGTCGATGAATCCTCGCGAAATTTTCAAAATAGGTGGGGCGCTACGCTCCGCTCCTACCCTGAAAGTCTCGGGGGGATTCGTCAAGCGGGGGCTGAGAAAAAAGGGGGGTCCCAAAACGCGTTTTTCCCATGCATTTTTCCATAGGACCTTTAGACACAGATACAGCCCGAACGGCTGAACAGAGTTACTTGAAATTTGGCAGAGAGGTAGTCCTCAGGTCAAGGAAGTGCCTTTTGTAGGTCTGGTGTAAATCTGTTCAGTAGTTCCTGAGAAAATAGCATTTAAATCAATATATATATGTGGGCGGAGCCAAACCACACATCTCATCCTGAGATCTGATTGGCTGTCAGCACTTCATCCAAGAAGTGTTGGCAGCCATCTTGGGACCAATATACATGATAGCACCTCATTAAAAAGCATTGCAGTTAATAGAAGATTTTAAGACTTTAGTTACATTATAAATTATTTGTTGATGGTACCATACTCATTTTAGGAATTGTGGTATGTTCTAAGGTGATTTCACCATGTGAAAAAGCCTTCTGCTGGGATATCATGATTGAGAGAAAAATATTTTCTCATGCTTTTACCACAGAGGTTTGGAAGGTGATCTATAAGCTAAACTGAGAGCTTATTTTCTGTAAATTCACATTATCTTTCTCAGTCATGTGAGAATGAAGTCTGACATTCTCAGTAAAACATGTACATCCAACAAGGGCAGAGACTGTCAGTTGATTCCTTTGTGTTCTACTGCAGCTTTCCAGAGTGTTCCAAAGAACTACTAGAGCGCTTACCGTCCTACTTATGATAAATGTATGGCACACCTGAAGCCATCTTGCTTGGATTAAAGTGGTAACTCTTAAAACATTTAATTTAAAAAGGAACAAAATGAGGTGGTTCATTTTTCCATAAAAAGTATGATTAGTGCTGCATAAAGAAAAATTAGGGCACATTTTGAGTGACTTCTCAAATCCTGGCATGCAGACTGAAACATGCACTTTCAATACCAGCAGCAGTTTTCCCTGGTGAGCAGTAGCTTTACTACAGTGATCTAATGAGCAAAAAGAGTGCTAACATTCTGATTTTATGGCAAATGTGTGACACATTTGAATGCCTTCTTGATGGAATCAAAGTAAAAAACTGAAAGTATTTCCTACTGAGGAGACTGCAGTAAATGAGGAAATTAGGAAACTTCATAACAAATAAGTCTCCCAAGATGGCCACCAGAGACAAAAGAGCCCAAATGTAGCCCAAATATCACCCAGATGTAGCCCAAGTATAGCCCAATGACAGAATGTCCAAGAATGTTCTTAAAAACAACTAGAGCACTTACTGTCTTCATTATGACAAAAGTATGGCACACCTGAAGCCATCTTGATTGGAATAAACTGGTAACACTTAAAACATTTAATTTAAAAAGGAACACAATGAGGGGGTTCATTTTGCCATAGAAATTATGATTAATGCTGAAGAAAGAAAATGAGGGCACATTTTGAGTGACTTCTCAAATCCTCTTCTATTTCATTAAAAAATTCTGACATGCAGACTGAAACATGCACTTTTAATACCAGGAGCAGACTTCCATGGTGAGCAGTAGTTTTACTACAGTGATCTAATGAGCAACTAGAGTGCTAACATTCAGAATTCATGGCAAATGTGTGACATATCTGAATACCTTCATGATGGAATCAAAGTAAAAAACTGAAAGCATTTCCGACTGAGGAGACTGCAGTACATGAGGAAATTAGGAAACTTCATAACAAATAAATCTCCCAAGATGGCCACCGGAGACAAAAGAGCCCAAATGTAGCCCAAAATCACCCAGATATAGCCCAAATATAGCCCAATGACAGAAGTGTGCAAAACACTTATTATTTTGTGTTTTTGCAGTGTTATATAGTGCAGACTTGTCAGGTATTGGAGTGCTTTACATGAGCATTGGTTACATCACACAAGAACAAATTCATTTTGGTTGTAGACATGGGGAGACTAAGTGATTTGACCAGAATCACAGAATGTCGAGCTGAAGCAGAAACTTCAACCTGGTTCCCCAGTTGCAAAGTCTGCAGTTCTGGAAGTAACACCACATCCTCTCCCCTAAGTGCAACATTTAATCAAGTTGTCAACTAGATAAAAAAACATAAAGATAACAAATAATTTAAAAGTGCTTTGTCGCTATTTGAAAACTCAGAAAATATGTCCTTATTTTAGTCTTTTAGAGCACTAACCATAATTTTGATGCCAATAAGACCCTCTCATATATGTAATTTCTAAAGGAATGCTCTAGGTATTACAGTTTTGATTACATCAAGATGATGTCAGGCGCTCCACACTTTTGTAATAAATATAGAATGTTAGCAATCTAGTTGTTCATTAGGATACTGTTGAGAGGCAGAGGCCAGGGGCACGGACTCTGAAAATTGAAGGCAGGTAGGAGGGTGCAAAGGCAACAATTTAACCACACTGAGCAGGCAGGAAGGGCCGTGGAAGCACAACAGACTATGGAGGGCAGTGGAAAGGGGGGCAGGGGCAACAAACCAACAATACAGGACTTGCAAGAGAGGCTGTTGGAGGGAAGATCTATTACGGGTCAAGGAAGCTAGGGGCGGTCCCCAGAGCCCCGGGAGCCACCACAGAACTGAGCAGGAGAGTGAGTCAGGGACAAAAGGGGCACCTTAATTTGAGCCGGGGTGCCTAGGAACGCTTGCTCCAAAAATGAAGAAAACAGACATATGAGACATGGAATTGGAGGCAGAATACAATGGCAGTTTAATGAGAAGATGCAACTTCAAAGAAACCGCAGAATAGAGACCTAAAGTACAAAATACAGAATCCAGATAATCATACAGCTGTCATGATATTCTCTGTATCTCAATTAATGGACTGACAGAGAGAGAGAGAAAACACATCTATAAATGCATCATGAGAAACAAGTTACACCAAGGAAAATGTTACCTAGGGACACTCACATTTACTCTTAGAGCAAGCATTCCTGCAATTACAATACAACATCTTTTAAATGCAAAAGTAAAGAGAACAATGGTTAAACATAACATGACATTTCATATAGGTAAAATAGAATAAGATACTTCAAGCAAAGCCGAGCAAGACATTTTAAGCAAAGGAAGACAAGAGCTCCCAGTTCTTGGGGAAAACCTGCACAGCCTGTTAACCTACATACAGACGGCGAGGTTGTCCGTCGATATCTGTGGGTGCTCCCTTTTTATATCATTTTGTGGGCTCCTTTGCACGCTACATCTACCTACGTATGCTACCCAAAAGCTTCGTCTGCAGATTTTACCAGACATTTCGTCATTTACCCACTTAATGCTGACAATGGACTGGGTGAAAAGGTCAGTCTCTCAGGCCAATCGCTTATCGTAAGTTCCATAGAGCAAGCAGAAAATAATGGGTATTGTACAGGAATTCAATATATTCATGTATAAAATCTCCTCAGTTCTCCTAACTTGACGCTCTGCGGTTGCCACTTCCTTAAAAGCGGGAAACCTGCCCAGGAAGCAAGTACCAGTCCAGGATGCAGCCTACTGTATGTCGACAGCTTCAGGGGGATGTTGAACTTTGATACCGAGCACGGAGCACTCGGGTAGGGTGGGGGCTACTAGTTTGGAGCAGAAGGCCTCGCAGACCTGCCTTCAGACTGCTATACACTAAAATTGCAGAGCTATGGTCAATTTAACAAAGAGGCCTACATATTGAACAGAAGGGCCTACACAGGGGTTTTATGCTGGCTGAGTGGTAAGGATGTCTCAGGATAATTATATAGCAACACAGGACCCACTGGTCAATTTAATACGGCCTACAAATGCGGCTGGCAGGGCAAGGACAAGGGTCTCATACTTCAGGTGTGGACAGAACGGGCCAGGGGCCCCCTGTGATACAAAATCTACCCTCCTTCAAGGCTGTGGCAATGTAATAGACCATTGTGGGCAGAAGGAAGAGGCAATGGTAGTACAACCATACATGCTAACAGACCCGATTCAGCCAGGAAACGTCCAATGTTTTTAAGCTCAAATGGGCTTTATTTGATCTGTCTCCTGTCTACAATATCCTCTTTTTCAATGTAACTCAAAGGGGAAAATCAATACCCCAGTTTTTTTTCAAAATCTCCCTCTTACCAAGTTCAAAATGTTCGCAAGTATGGTACATTGGATCATGGAAGGAAATGGGATAGGGACATGGACTTGGATAACAGAGGGCAGGAGAGACATGGAGAGGTGCACCAAACTGACCCTGCAGGGCAGGCATCAGGGTTTGCAGCAGCACAATACACCACACAGGGCATGCAGGACGGGAGTGCAGCACAACAATCCATAGAAAGCAAGAGGGAGGGGACAGGACCATGCACATGGACAACAGAGAACAGAGGGGCAAGAGGCAATGGTAGCTAGCTGACCATAATGGACAGACAGGAGAGAAGGCTGCACCATAACAGACCATAAAGGGCAGGAGGGACGGATCAGGGGCATTGCAATGGAACAGACAAGCCAGGAGGGAGGGAGTAGGGGTCTGCACATGTAAACAGAGGGCTGGGGGCAAGGGGGCAGGGCAGGAGCAGCAAGATGGCCATGGAGGTCAGGCAGGATGGGCACTAGAAGCAAGACACAACATGAAGAGCAACAGTGAGACTGTGATGGCATACACACAGACCATGGAGGGAAGGTGGGAGGGGGTCAGGGGCAGCTAACTGACCACACAGGGAAGGTGGGAGGGGCCATGGCAGCACAGAAGACCATGCATGGCAAGTGGGAGGGTTAGTGGCAGCACAATGGCTATGATGGGCAAGAAGGAGGGTGCAGGGGCATGCACAAAGGACGATGGAGGATAGAAGGGAGGGTCAGGACCTGTGCACAGACAAGAAAGTTCAGGGGAAGGGGCCTCACAACAGACCACACGGGGCAGGCAGGAGGAGCAGTTGCAGCACAACAGACCAGGGAGGGCAGAAGGGTGTGGCAGTACAATGGACCATGTAGGACAGGAGGAAGAGGATAGAGGCATGGCATGTGGACAGGCAGGGTGGAGGTGGCAGGGACAGGTTACAGTCATCTGACAATGCTAGGCAGGTGGGAGGGGAGTGGCAGCTCAACAGAACACTCAGAGTAGATAGGAGTGGCAGGTCCATGGGACATGGTGGGCAAAAAGGATGGAGCAGGGGCATGCACAAAGACATCGGAGGGCAGGGGGAAGGAGAATAGGGGCAGCAAGCTAAGCACAGAGTTTAAGCAGGAGGTCAATGATGGGGCATAGAATTGGGCAATGGAGGGCAGGAGGAGTGGACTGGTACATCATACTAAATTGAGGGCAGTGGCAGCACATCAGACCATGCATGGCAGGAGGGAGGAGGCTAGTCCATGGATTCACACAACAGAGGATAGGGAGGAGGGGGATGGGGCAGCAAGCTAACTGTTCAGAGAAGGCGGGTATTAGAAACTTTATTGTTTTTAAAACATTTTGTCTGTGCAAACTACTTAAAATATGAACAAGTATGCAGCATAATCTCACTTTTATTCAGGAAGAAGAAGACGTTAGTGACTGTGACTCCGGGCTCACTTGGCAAAAACACCCCCTGACCCTCCACCCCCTATCGCAAAATGTAATGCCCGTGAAAAGGGTAGGTGAACACAGTGTTATATAGAACATAGTCCTGAGAGCACGATTGAAAATGAAAACTAGATATAGTGTATGGTATAAACTATGCACCAAAAAGTGTGATATAAGATGAACCAGGCGTGAAATATAATATGCAATACATTGTGCGCAATGACAGATTCATTGGAGAGCGCGAGATAGCACAGGCACTAGCGTGTGCTATGCGATATGCGCCTTGGAGTGTAATATGCACAGGGCAGTGTTGTGTAACCTAACTAGTCTCTAAAGTTGTAATATAAAATATGTGCTGGGGAGTGTAACGTTGCATATGTACTGTGACAAAGATATGGATCCCAAATTGTAATATGTATGGCATAGCACTGTGCGTTATAACATAGGCATCGAGGAAGGCACGTTAGATGGGGCAATATAACCCGTGCGAAGACAAGTGTGGCATGACATTTTCACGGGGTGGTGTTACAGTGCACATGGGCTAGAGAGTGTCATAGCATATGCACTAGCTAGTGGAATACAATACAGAGGTGTGTGGCACTCGGCAGGCAATGGTGGGTGTAACACAGCATTGGGCTCTGTCAGGAGCGCGCTGTGACTCGCAAGTGATGTTCGTCCCCTTTCCAGAGAGTAAAATAAAAAGTATTACACATCCGGCAGTGGATGTGTGTTTTATTAACTGTGAGGGGGGTTTCTTGCATAGTTTTGGTCGAATTTTTGTCGAATCCCCTTTGAATGGCTTGGTGTGCATGTGTATTAAATGTGCCCGTCAATAGCTACCCATGTTTGTATAAATAAACGACAAGGGTGTCTACCGGGATTAGGCACGGTAGAGCATCAGACATGTCAGAGCTTCACTAGTTGTGTAAATACATTCCACGTGGATTAATTGCATGCATAGTCGCCTTTTAATGAATATCACGCAAATCGTCATGGTGATAGGTATGTACGGTTTGTCCAGCATGTCCTAGGTGTGTCTATAAATATATATTTTTTAAAAATAATAAAAAACAGTGGCCGGCCCTGGGGATTGGGGTCAAAAAAATATAATTAGGAGACAGGCCCTGGGGGATGGGGTCATCAGGGCCAATAAATTAGAATAAGAAGGGGAACCACACAGCCCCCCTTCTTAAAAAAATAAAATAAATAAAAGACTGGCATCGTGCCGGAGGCCATGCCCCCTCCATGCAGCACTCTGCAAACGCGCCCCCAACAGGCATCTCCAGTATGCGCCAGGGAGCTGCGCTGCAGACAGGTGTTCTGAGGCCAAGCCCCTTTTTACACCTCTCTGCAACGCAGCTCTGTGGCGCTTACTGGAGGTACCTAGTGGTCTAGTGTGACCCTAGGGACCCTTAGGATTCAAGGGGACTTAATCTCTCAACTTAGAACAGCCACAGGGCGCGTTTACACAGTGGTGAAGGGAGGGGACGGGGCCTGAGGTGACGTGTGCAAACACGCACCATGGCACGTTTTAAATTGGGGATATAATTTCCCTTCAATACTGAGGGCCCCTGGGGGCTAACTAGCCCACCAAGTGCTTCCAGTAAGCGCCACTGAGCTGCATTGCAGAGAGGTGGTCCAGGCCGTGCCACTTTTTACACCTCTCTGCAACGCAGCTCTGTGGCACTTACTGGAGGTACCTAGTGGGCTAGTTGGACCCTAGGGACCCTCAGGACTCAAATGAACTTAATCTCCCAACTAAAAACGGACACAGGGCGTGTTTACACAATGGTGAAAGGAGGGGACGGGGCCTGAGTTAACGTGTGCAAAAACGCCCTGTGGCCTGTTTTAAGAGGTAGTTTTAATCCCCATGCCCTATTATATACTAGGGGCTTATAGAGGAGGTAAGGCTAATCACAGGGGGACCCCAACGCATAATGTTCCCTAGTGTATGTAGGTGTTTTCACTGTATTCTAAGTGTCTTTTAACATAGCACTGGCTCTAGGACTGGTTAGTCAGACTCAGTTACCACCAGTATCCGTCTGAAAAAGTTGAGGGTACAGGATGATTTTGCAACAAGGCTTCTTTCTGCTCTTCTTTTTGTTCTTTCTGCACGTTATCCTTCTTCCTGCACTTATCTTCGTATTTGAGGACTTCTGTTGCTTCTTTCTGCACTTCTTTTGTTTCTTTCTGTGCATTTTTTCTTCTTTCTTCACATGTCCTATCTCTGTAGGCATAGTTAGAAATTAGCATTTAAAAAACCTTTGAAATTAACAGAAAAAACCATAGGTTTCAGGCACGTTATAGTTAGGAATTAGCATTTAAAAAACCTCAGAAATTCACTGAAAAACCATAGGTTTCAGGGGTGTTATAGTTAGCTGGACTTTTCACTTGTACAAAACCATTGAATTTCCCCCGTTATAGTTAGTTCAGCTAACTATAACTCGCGCGCCCGCAATGCACTGCTGATGACGTCACATATTACATCACTCATGACATGGTCAGTGACATCACTCATGACATCACTGATGACATCTCAAATGACATCACTGATGACATCACTGATGACATCATCCTTGTGATAGAGTGGCAGACCTCCTCTCACCCTAATATAACCTTTGATACACACATTCAAAAATAGAGACTAAAATTTTCAAAACAATGGACATACCAATACCAGTTACAACAACCTCTTCAGTAATTCTAAGATCCACATACACATCCACTCATTCACCAACAGTCCAATACAGTCACTCATACATGTACTCACTCATCATATGTACTCATACACCTATACATCCTGTTACACAATGCCACTCATCCATAGTTACTCACACACATAGTCACTCATGCTAATAAAGAATCAAACATACATTTACTTGCATATACAGCTATACACACACCACCACACTTACTTCTACGGAAACTTACACATACTTAGTCTTTTAAACAATCACTTATAGAAACAAATACTTATTCATACAGGAACTCTTTCAATCTCTCACTCTCACATATACTCACATATATACACCAATAGTCACATATACTAGTTTAAAACATATGTAGTTACTCATAAAGACACTATTGAGACAGTCATTCACTCACTAACACACCCATACACACACTCATCCACCCATACAGTCCTGCACACATACTGTGTTCAACACATACAAACAGTGAGTCACTCATTCATGCACCTATGCACTACGTAATACCCCCACCGAACCATGCAGACACTCAGACTGATACTCAAAAAACCAACTAATAACCTATATAGACACCCATGTAGCTACTCACCAACCCATGCAGCCACTTATACACAAAGTGAGAGACTGATACAGATATTTACATATTTAAACATTACTCACTAAGCCATGTATTCACTATGATACACTTAATCAGTCAGTTACACAATCAATTTTTCAAAAACAAATCATCCATTTAGACACTTATATACCCATTTATTCTTCCATCGACCTTGAGATATACATATATAAAACATATTTAATTTTCAGAATAACACACATTCACTGGATGATGTCATCAGTGATGTCATCAGTGATGTCATTTGAGATGTCATCAGTGATGTCATGAGTGATGTCACTGACCATGTCATGAGTGATGTAATATGTGACGTCATCAGCAGTGCATTGCGGGCGCGCGAGTTATAGTTAGCTGAACTAACTATAACGGGGGAATTTCAATGGTTTTGTACAAGTGAAAAGTCCAGCTAACTATAACACCCCTGAAACCTATGGTTTTTCAGTGAATTTCTGAGGTTTTTTAAATGCTAATTCCTAACTATAACGTGCCTGAAACCTATGGTTTTTTCTGTTAATATATATATATATATTCACAGAAAAAACCATAGGTTTCAGGCACGTTATAGTTAGGAATTAGCATTTAAAAAACCTCAGAAATTCACTGAAAAAACCATAGGTTTCGGGGTGTTATACTTAGCTGGACTTTTCACTTGTACAAAACCATTGAAATTCCCCCGTTATAGTTAGTTCAGCTAACTATAACTCGCGCGCCCGCAATGCACTGCTGATGACGTCACATATTACATCACTCATGACATGGTCAGTGACATCACTCATGACAAACCTATGGTTTTTTCAGTGAATTTTTGAGGTTTTTTAAATGCTAATTCCTAACTATAACGTGCCTGAACCTATGGTTTTTTCTGTGAATATATATATATATATATATATATATATATATATATATATATATATATATATATCACTGAAAAAACCATAGGTTTCAGGCACGTTATAGTTAGGAATTAGCATTTAAAAAACCTTAGAAATTCACTGAAAAAAACCATAGGTTTCAGGGGCGTTATAGTTAGCTGGACTTTTCACTCGTACAAAACCATTGAAATTCCCCCGTTATAGTTAGTTCAGCTAACTATAACTCACGCGCCCGCAATGCACTGCTGATGACGTCACATATTACATCACTCATGACATGATCAGTGACATCACTCATGACATCACTCATGACATCTCAAATGACATCACTGATGACATCATCTTTGTGATAGAGTGGCAGACCTCCTCTCCCCCTAATATAACCTTTGATACACACATTCAAAAATAGAAACTAAAATTTTCAAAACAATGGACATACCAATATCAGTTACAACAACCTATTCAGTAATTCTAAGATCCACATACACATCCACTCATTCACCAACAGTCCTATACAGTCACTCATACATGTACTCACTCATCATATGTACTCATGCACCTATACATCCTGTTACACAACGCCACTCATCCATAGAGTTACTCACACACATAGTCACTCATGCTAATAAAGAATCAAACATCCATTTACTTGCATATACAGTTATACACACACCACCACACTTACTTCTACAGAAACTTACACATACTTAGTCTTTTAAACAATCACTTATATAAACACATACTTATTCATACAGGAACTCTTTCAAGATCTCACATATACTCACTTATATACACCAATAGTCACATATACTAGTTTAAAACATATGTATTTACTCATAAAGACACTATTGAGACAGTCATTCACACACTAACACACCCATGCACACACTCATCCACCAATACAGTCCTGCACACATGCTGTCTTCAACACATACAAACAGTGAGTCACTCATTCATGCACCTATGCACTACGTAATACCCCCACCGAACCATACAGACACTCAGACACTCATTCTGATACTCAAAAAACCAACTAATAACCTATATAGACACTCATGTAGCTACTCACCAACCCATGCAGCCACTTATACACAAAGTGAGAGACTGATACAGATATTTACATATTTAAACATTACTCACTAAGCCATGTATTCACTAAGATACACTTAATCAGTCAGTTATACAATCTATTTTTCAAAAACAAATCATCCATTTAGACACTTATATACCCATTTATTCTTCCATCGACCTTGAGATATACATATATAAAACATATGTAATTTTCAGAAAAAAACACATTCACTGGATGATGTCATCAGTGATGTCATCAGTGATGTCATATGAGATGTCATCAGTGATGTCATCAGTGATGTCATGAGTGATGTCACTGACCATGTCATGAGTGATGTAATATGTGACGTCATCAGCAGTGCATTGCGGGCGCGCGAGTTATAGTTAGCTGAACTAACTATAACGGGGGAATTTCAATGGTTTTGTACGAGTGAAAAGTCCAGCTAACTATAACGCCCCTGAAACCTATGGTTTTTTCAGTGAATTTCTAAGGTTTTTTAAATGCTAATTCCTAACTATAACGTGCCTGAAACCTATGGTTTTTTCAGTGAATTTCAAAGGTTTTTTAAATGCTAATTTCTAACTATGGCTACAGAGATAGGACATGTAAAGAAAGAAGAAAAAACGCACAGAAAGAAAAAAAAGTAATGCAGAAAGAAGCAACAGAAGTCCTCAAAGACGAAGAAAAGTGCAGGAAGAAGGATAACGTGCAGAAAGAACAAACAGAAGAACAGAAAGAAGCCTTGTTGCAAAATCATCCTGTACCCTCAACTTTTTCAGACGGATACTAGTGTTAACTGAGTCTGACTAACCAGTCCTAGAGCCAGTACTATGTTAAAAGACACTCAGAATACAGTGAAAACACCTACATACACTAGGTAACACTATGCGTTGGGGTCCCCCTGTGATCAGCATGACCTCCTCTGTAAGCCCCTAGTATATAATAGGGCAGGTGATTAAAACTACCTCTTAAAACGCGCCACAGGGCGTGTTTGCACACGTCATCTCAGGCCCCGTTCCCTCACTTCCCCACTGTGTAAACACGCCCTGTGGCCGTTTTAAGTTGGGAGATTAAGTCCCCTTGAATCCTGAGGGTCCCTAGGGTCCAACTAGACCACTAGGTACCTCCAGTAAGCGCCACAGAGCTGCGTTGCAGAGAGATGTAAAAAGGGACACGGCCTAGACCACCTCTCTGTAACGCAGCGCAGTGGCGCTTACTGGAAGCACCTGGTGGGCTAGTTGGCCCCCAGGGGCACTCAGGATTGAAGGGGAATTATTTCCCCAACTTAAAACGCGCCACAGGGCGTGTTTGCACACGTTAACTCAGGCCCCGTCCCCTCCCTTCACCACTGTGTAAACACGCCCTGTGGCCGTTTTTAGTTGGGAGATTAAGTTCATTTGAATCCTGAGCGTCCCTAGGGTCCAACTAGCCCACTAGGTACCTCCAGTAAGCGCCACAGAGCTGTATTGCAGAGAGGTGTAAAAAGGGGCACGGCCTGCACCACCTCTCTGCAACGCAGAGCGGTGGCGCTTACTGGAAGCCCCTGGTGGGCTAGTTGGCCCCCAGGGTCCCTCAGGATTGAAAGGGAATTATTTCCCCAACTTAAAACGTGCCACAGGGCGTGTTTTCACATGTCACCTCAGGCCCCGTCCCCTCCCTTCACCATTGTGTAAACGCGCCCTGTGGCAGTTCTAAGTTGAGAGATTAAGTCCCCTTGAATCCTAAGGGTCCCTAGGGTCAAACTAGTCCACTAAGTACCTCCAGTAAGCGCCACAGAGCTGCGTTGCATAGAGGTGTAAAAAGGGGCGTGGCCTCAGAACACCTGTCTGCCACGCAGCTCCCTGGCGCATACTGGAGATACCTGTTCGGCTAGTTGGCCCTCAGGGACCCTCAGTATTGAAGGGGAATTAATTCCCCAACTTACAACTGGCCAGGGGGTGCATTTGCAGAGTGCTGCTAGGAGGGGGCATGGCCTCCGGCGTGATGCCGGTCTTTTATTTATTTTTTTAAGAAGGAGGGCTGTGTGGCCCCCCTTCTTTTTCTAATTTACTGGCCCTGGGGACCCCATCCCCCAGGGCCTGCACCCTAATTTTTTTGTTTAAAAAAATAAATGTGGCCCTCCCAAGGCCTTAATCGGCCCCGGGGACCCCAACCCCCAGGTCAAGGCCTTTTTTTTTTTTATTCTTTAGGAGGGGGCTGCGTTGCCCCCCTCCTCAGGCCACTTATGGCCCCGGGGACCCCATCCCCCAGGGCCGGCCTTTGTTTTTTATTATTTAAAAAAAAATATATTTATAGAAACACTTAGGACATGCTGGACAAACCGTATGTACCTATCACCATGACGATTTGCGTGATAATAATTAAAACGCAACTATGCATAGAATGAATCCACATGGAATGTATTTACACCGCTAGTGAAGCTCTGATGTGTCTGACGCCCTACCGTGCCTAATCCCGGCGCCCCAGCCGGTTCGTACTCTCCAAGTAGACACCCTTGTCGTTTATTTATACAAACATGGGTAGCTATTGACGGGCACATTTAATATACACGCACACCAAGCCATTCAAAGGGGATTCCACAAAAATTCGACCAAACTATGCAAGAAACCCCCCTCACGGTAAATAAAACACACATTCACCGACGGATGTGTAATACTTTTTATTTTACTCTCTGGAAAGGAGACGAACCTCACTTGAGAGTCACAGTGTGCTCCTGGCTGAGCCCAATGCTGTGTTACACCCACCAGTGCCCGCCGAGTGCCTCACACCTCTGTGTTGTATTCCACCAGCTAGTGCGTATGCTATGACACTCTCTAGCCCATGTGCACTGTAACACCACTCTGTGAATATGTCGTGCCACACTTGCCTTCGCACGGGTTATATTGCCCCATCTAACGTGCCTTCCTCGATGCCTATGTTATAACGCACAGCGCTATGCCATACATATTACACTCTATATCTTTGTCACAGTGCATATGCAACGTTACACTCCCCAGCACATATTTTATATTACAACTTTAGAGACTAGTTAGGTTACACAACACTGCCCTGTGCATATTACACTCCAAGGCGCATATCGCATAGCACGAGCTAGTGCCTGTGCTATCTCGCTCTCTCCAATGAATCTGTCATTGCGCACAATGTATTGCATATTATATTTCACGCCCCGGTTCATCTTATATCACACTTTTTGGTGCATAGTTTATACCATATACTATATCTAGTTTTCATTTTCAATCGTGCTCTCAGAACTATGTTCTATATAACACTGCGTCCACCTACCCTTTTCACGGATATTACATTTTGCGATGGGGGGGTGGAGGGTCAGGGAGTGTTTCTGCCAAGTGAGCCCGGAGTCACAGTCACAAACGTCCTCTTCTTCCTGAATAAAAGTGAGATTATGCTGCATACTTGTTCATATTTTAAGTAGTTCGCACAGACACACATTTTAAAAACAATAAAGTTCCTAATACCCACCTTCTCTGAACAGTTAGCTTGCTGCTTCCTCCACCTCCTCCCTATCCTCTGCTGTCTGAATCCATGGACTAGCCTACTCCCTCCTGCCATGCATGGTCTGATGTGCTGCCACTGCCCTCCATTTAGCATGATGTACCAGCCCACTCCTCCTGCCCTCCATTGCCCAATTCTATGGCCCATCATTGACCTCCTGCTTAGCCTCCGTGCTTAGCTTGCTGCCCCTATTCTCCTTCCCCCTGCCATCCGATGTCTTTGTGCATGCCCCTGCTCCATCCCATGGACCTGTTACTCCTATCTACTCTGCGTGTTCTGTTGAGCTGCCACGTCCCTCCCACCTGCCTAGCATTGTCAGATGACTGTAACCTGTCCCTGCCACCTCCACCCTGCCTGTCCACATGTCATGCCCCTATCCCCTTCCTCCTGTCCTCCGTGGTCCATTTTACTGCCACACCCTTCTGCCCTCCCTGGTCTGTTGTGCTGCAACTGCTCCTCCTGCCTGCCCCATGCGGTCTGTTGTGAGGCCCCTTCCCCTGAACTCTCTTGTCTGTGCCCAGCTCCTGACCCTCCCTTCTATCCTCCATGGTCCTTTGTGCATGCCCCTGCACCCTCCTTCTTGCCCATCATAGCCATTGTGCTGCCACTAACCCTCCTGCTTGCCATGCATGGTCTTCTGTGCTGCCATGGCCCCTCCCACCTTCCCTGTGTGGTCAGCTAGCTGCCCCTGCCCCCTCCCACCTTCCCTCCATGGTCTGTGTGTATGACATCATAGTCTCATTGTTGCTCTCCATGGTGTGTCTTGTTTCTAGTGCCCATACTGCCTGACCTCCATGGTCATCTTGCTGCTCCTGCCCTGCCCCCTTGCCGCAGCCCTCTTTTTCCATGTGCAGACCCCTATTCCCTCCCTCCTGACTTGCCTGTTCCATTGTAATGCCCCTGATCCGTCCCTCCTGCCCTTTATGGTCTGTTATGCAGTAGCTTTCTCTCCTGTCTGTCCATTATGGTCAGCTAGCTACCATTGCCTCTTTCCCCTCTGTTCTCTGTTGTCCATGTGCATGGTCCTTTCCCTCCCTATTGTTTTCCATGGATTGTTGTGCTGCACTCCCTGATGCCTGCCCTGTAGGGTCGGTTTGGTGCACCTCTCCATGTCCCTCCTGTCCTCTGTTATCCGAGTCCATGTCCCTACCCCAATTCCTCCTGCCTACCATGATCCAATGTACCATACTTGCAAACATTTTGAACTTGGTAAGAGGGAGATTTTGAAAAAAAACTGGGCTATTGATTTTCCCCTTTGAGTTACATTAAAAAAGAGGAGATTGTAGACAGGAGACAGATCAAGTAAAGCCAATTTGTGCTTAAAAACATTGGACGTTTCCTGGCTGAAACGGGTCTGTTGGCATGTATGGTTGTACTACCACTGCCTCTTCCTTCTGCCCACAATGGTCTATTATATTGCCACAGCCTCTCTTGCCAGTCCTGTATTGTTGGTTTGTTGCCCCTGCCCCCCTTTCCACTGCCCTCCATAGTCTGTTGTGCTGCCACTGCCCTTCCTGCCTTCCCAGTGTGGTCAAATTGTTGCCTCTGCACTCTCCTACCTGCCTTCAATTTTCAGAGTCCGTGCCCCTGGCCTCTGCCTCTCAACAGTATCCCAATGAACAACTAGATTGCTAACATTCTATATTTATTACAAAAGTGTGGAACGCCTGACGTCATCTTGATGTAATCAAAACTGTAATACCTAGAGTATTTCCTTTAGAAATTACATATATGAGAGGGTCTTATTTGCATCAAAATTATGGTTAGTGCTCTAAAAAACTAAAACGAGGACATATTTTCTGAGTTTTCAAATAGCGACAAAGAACTTTTAAATTATTTGTAATCTTTATGTTTTTTTATCCAGTTGACCACTTGATTAAATGTTGCACCTAGGGGAGAGGATGTGGTGTTACTTCCAGAGCTGCAGACTTTGCAACTGGGGAACCAGGTTGGAGTTTCTGCTTCAGCTCAACATTCTGTGATTCTGGTCAAATTACTTAATCTCCCCATGTCTACAACCAGAATGAATTTGATCTTGTGTGATGTAACCAATGCTCATGTAAAGCACTCCAATACCTGACAAGTCTGCACTATATAAAACTGCAAATACACAAAAAAAAGGTGTTTTGCACACTTCTGTCATTGGGCTACATGTGGGCTACATCTGGGTGATATTTGTGCTGCATTTGGGCTCTTTTGTCTCTGGTGGCCATCTTGGGAGATTTATTTGTTATGAAGTTTCCTAATTTCCTCATTTACTGCAGTCTCCTCAGTAGGAAATGCTTTCAGTTTTTTACTTTGATTCCATCAAGAAGGTATTCAGATATGTCACACATTTGCCATAAACTCTGAATGTTAGCACTCCAGTTGCTCATTAGATCACTGTAGTAAAGCTACTGCTCACCACTGAAGTCTGCTGCTGGTATTAAAAGTGTATGTTTCAGTCTGCATGTCGGAATATTTTTATGAAATAGAAGAGAATTTGAGAAGTCAAAATGTGCCCTAATTTTTCTTTCTGCAGAACTATTCATAATTTCTATGGGAAAATGAACCCCCTCATTTTGTTCCATTGTGAATTAAATGTTTTAAGTGTTACCACTTTATTCCAATCAAGATGGCTTTAGGTGTGCCATACTTTTGTCATAAGTAAGACTGTTAGCGCTCTAGTTGTTCGTTAGCACACTCTGGGACATTCTGTCATTGGGCTATACTTGGGCTACATCTCGGTGATATTTGGGCTACATTTGGGCTCTTTTGTCTCTGGTGGCCATCTTGGGAGATTTATTTGTTATGAAGTTTACAAATTTCCTCATTTACTGCAGTCTCCTCAGTAGGAAATACTTTCAGTTTTTTAGTTTAGTTCCATCAAGAAGGCATTCAGATGTGTCACAAATTTGCCATAAATTCTGAATGTTAGCACTCTAATTGCTCATTAGATCACTGTAGTAAAGCTACTGCTCACCAGGGAAGTCTGCTGCTGGTATTCAAAGTGCATGTTTCAATCTGCATGTCAGAATTTTTTTATGAATTAGAAGAGGATTTGAGAAGTCAAAATGTGCCCTAATTTTTCTTTCTGCACCACTAATCATAATTGCTGTGGCAAAATGAACCCCCTTCTTTTTTTTCCTTTGTAAATTAAATGTTTTAACTGTTACCACTTTATTCCAATCAAGATGGCTTCAGGTGTGCCATACTTTTGTCATAAGTAAGACTGTTAGCGCTCTAGTTGTTCGTTAGAACACTCTGGGACATTCTGTCATTGGGCTATACTTGGGCTACATCTCGGTGATATTTGGGCTACATTTGGGCTCTTTTGTCTCTGGTGGCCATTTTGGGAGTCTTATTTGTTATGATGCTTCCTAATTTCCACATTTACTACAGTCTCCTCAGTAGGAAAAACTTTCAGTTTTTTACTTTGATTCCATCAAGAAGGCATTCAGATGTGTCACACATTTGCCATAAATTCAGAATGTTCGCACTCTAGTTGCTTATTAGATCACTGTAGTAAAGCTACTGCTCACCAGGGAAGTCTGCTGCTGGTATTGAAAGTGCATGTTTCAGTCTGCATGTCAGAATGTTTTAATGAAATAGAAGAGGATTTGAGAAGTCACTCAAAATGTGCCCTAACTTTTCTTTCTGCAGCACTAATCATACTTTCTATGGCAAAAATGTTTTAAGAGTTACCACTTTATTCCAACCAAGATGGCTTCAGGTGTGCCATACTTTTGTCATAAGTAGGACTGTTAGCGCTCTAGTTGTTCTTTAGAACACTCTGGGAAGCTGCAGTAGAACACAAAGGAATCAACTGACAGTCTCTGCCCTTGTTGGATGTACATGTTTTACTGAGAATGTCAGACTTCATTCTCCCATGACTGAGAAAGATAATGTGAATTTACAGAAAATATGCTCTCAGTTTAGCTTATTGATCACCTTCCAAACCTCTGTGGGAAAAGCATGAGAAAATAGTTTTCTCTCAAACATGATTCATGATATCACAGCAGAAGGCTTTTTCACATGGTAAAATCACCTTAGAACACACCACAATTCCTAAAATGAGTATGGTACCATCAACAAATGATTTATAATGTAACTAAAGTCTTAAAATCTTCTATTAACTGCAAGGCTTTTTAATGAGGTGCTATCATGTATATTGGTCCCAAGATGGCTGCCAACACTTCTTGGATGAAGTGCTGACAGCCAATCAGATCTCACGATGAGATGTGTGGTTAGGCTCCGCCCAGATATATATATGATTTTACTTTTGATTTTCTCAGGAACTACTGAACGGATTGACACCAGATATACAAAAGGCACATCCCTGACCTGAGGACTACCTCTTTGCCAAATTTAAAGTAATTCTGTTCAGCCGTTTGGGCTGTACCTTGGACTAAAGGTCCCTATGGAAAATTGCATGGGAAAAACGCGTTTTGGGACCCCCCTTTTTTCTCAGCCCCTGCTTGACGAATCCCCCCGAGACCTTCAGGGTACAAGCGGAGCAGAGCGCCCCACCTATTTTGAAAATTTTGCGAGGATTCGTCAATCGGCGCCAAAGTTATTCCAAATAGAATGTTGTGGATTTCCTATGGAAACACGGTCCTAACTATAACTATCTACTGGCGACCGCCAGAAGATAAGATATATATATATATATGTGTGTGTAAGGTTCTTGCGAGGAATATATCTGTTCAAAGTGGGCAGCGAATGTATTTGCAATTTCTTGAATGTCAGTGATCATGTGTCCTACCCTGTCTGTTAACTCAGGCACCAATCTGCTTGCCAGTTTTATTTTATCTATCCATGCAATCAATTTCCCGGCTTCGTCCCCTTGATCGTATATTCTGCCTAGCGTCTCTCTTCCCAATTTCTTGGCCCTATTCACCACTAAGGCCTGACAAGGTTCCTTTTACTTGCCACGTTATTCTTAGATTGATTTAAAAATCTTCTATTTTGTATGTGGGGCTCTGCATTTGCTGTGGGGAATTTGCACTAAGTGTACTGTGTTTATGTTGCTGCTGGGGAACTGTGCTTTTTAGAGTGGAAGCAATTTTTTATTAAGACACAAACGCTGCTAATTAATTTTATCAAATTTGTGCCTCTTTTATTTTGGTTATTTTAATCAAATCGCCAGCCACATTATTTCCCGATCTTTGGTGGGGTGTATATCACCGCGTTTGCGGCCATTTTACCTGTGCGATGTTTTTTTGCGAGTAGCGCTCTAGCCCTCGCACGTTGCACACGTCCACGCTTCCCTACTTAATGGGCAAGGCTCGGACGCGCAGTGGACGCGCGCAGCGGGCTCGCCGCTTGCGTGCCGAAGGCGCGCACAAGGCAAGCCCGTCTGCGCCCGTCAGCGTCCCGAAAGCGCCGTGCGCCAGGTATGCTGTCCGCAGTCCTGGGGTGTCGGGTGGCATCATTGGTTACACTCGAGGGGGAATTGCTCTCCTTGAGACCTGCTAGCTTTTCTGCTCCGTCCAGCTGGGATGTCGGCTGCGGTCGGCGCCCTATTTGTCCTGAATGTAATTTTCATCTCGACGTTGGTTTGGAGAGATCAGAGGTCGGGTCCGCCTCCTCACAGAAAACTCAAGAGTGCACTCTTATTAAAGCCGGCCTGATCAATTGTAGGTCGCTGGTACGACACTATCAGGACATCTTTGATCTTGTTTTGGACCATCAGCTGGATCTCCTTTTTATCACCGAGACCTGGTTGAATACTTTCTCTAATCCTATTGTCCAAATGGCTGTCCCAGCAGGCTATCTGATCTCTCGGGCTGATCGTTCTACTGGCAGGGGGGGTGGCGTTGCCATTGTGTATAGAGATGTGTGGGAGGTTTCCCAAGAGTCTAGTATTACACTGGGACTAGGTGAATTTTTGGATTTCACTATTGTCTTTTCGGCCCACTTCACGATATGTGGGACATTGGTGTGCAGACCACCCGGCCCTGCGGGTCCTTTTCTCAATGGCTTGGAGGAAGTCATCATTCCCCGTGCCTTGCGTTTTTCCCACTATCTTCTTTTGGGCGACCTCAATATTCACCTTGATCAGACTGATCTGGCTCATACCCAGTCTTTGCTGGATTCTTTAGATCTGGCCCAGCTCTCTCAATGGGTTAAGCACCCAACCCATAGTGGTGGCCATATTCTAGATCCCATCTGCTCCCACTTTCCCATCCACATGAGGATCCTCTTCCTGTTTCCTGGTCAGATCATTTTTTCTCCTGCTTCACGTGGCTTTTGGGAGGTGAGGCGGTTGAGGGTCAGGTCAATGCGCGGCCTGCCACTGCTAAAATCAATCCGGCTGCTTTCTCCACTCTCCTTGAGACTTCAAAATCTGTTCTCCCGGCTGATTTGAGCGGGGCATTGGCCTGTTTTACTGGCTGGATAGAGCGGGCTGTGGATACTCTTTCCCCCCCCCCTCTTGTCGCCATCGCGTGAGGGCTACCCCTTCTAAACCTTGGTTCTCGACTGAACTTAGACTGCTCAAACAACAATGTAAAAAGCTGGAACGCAGTTGGCGTGCTGATTTCTGCGCTTCTGCAAAAAAAGCCCTCAGAGAAGCTCAGAAGGTGTACTACCAGGCCATTAGAAAGGCCAAAAGTCTTTATTACGCTGACCGGATTGAGTCGGCCCATAATAATTCAAGTGAAATCATCTCTATCGTTCAGAGCTTCATGGCCCCTAAGGCTATGGTGTCTAAACCTCCAACTTCTGCCACTTGGTGTGAAACACTTTCTAATTTTTTTATTGATAAAATTCGGACCATACAGGGGTCATTTGTTGGCCAGAACCAGGATGTGGACGTGGCCCCTAGCGCTGGCCCTACGCTTTCTGCCTTTGCCTCTGTCGATCCATCGGAAACCCTGAGAATTTTGAAATCCATGAAATTGGGGTCGCCGGCGGATCCTTGTACAGCTAGACTTCTGGCCTCTACCGCTGAGGCAGTGAAAATGAGGTTAACGTGCTTATTAACCTCTCCCTTCAAGAGGCAGTTGTTCCCTCAGAGTGAAAAGAAGCCAAAATCCTCCCATTGCTGAAAAAACCCTCATTGGACCCGGGAGGTCCAGGGAACTATCGTCCTATCTCTCTACTTCCCTGCCTCGCAAAAATCTGTGAAAAAGCTGTTAATAAACAGCTTACTGATTTTGTCGAAGGCTTCAGTCTCTTGCATCCTGCCCAGTCGGGCTTCAGAGCTGCCTACAGTACCGAATCTGCCTTGTTAGAGGTCTCGGAAGCTATTCGCGAGTGTTTAGACTCGGGAGGGAGGACATCCCTCATAATGTTGAACCTGTCGGCAGCATTTGACACCGTCCCTCATGCTCTGCTCTTGACTCGGCTTGATAATATTGGTGTCACCGGTAGAGCCCTGAAGTGTCTGGAGTCCTTTTTAGAGGGACGGTCCCAACAGGTCTGGCTGCCGCCGTTTTCATCTCTCATGGAGGGTTTCTATCTAGAGTATCGTTGACCACCGCATTTAGATCCCCTCCCACTACTAGGAGTCCCTCTGGTACCGTCAGTAGAATGGAACCCAGGTCTTTGAAGGCGAGTCCCTGAAGACCCGGCGGTACATATACCAACATAAGGGTCAACATGTTTCCTTCCCATTGTCCCGTGATGCCTATGTATCTCCCCCCTGTGTCTACCCAAGTGGACTTCACCATCATAGGAAAGGATTTCCTCAACAGTATACCCGTGCGTCTCAAACCCGAGGTGAAGCCCGAATGTGCCACCAGATTGTATCCCCACCTGTTAAGGGCTTTAAAAGTGTTTCCCACCAGATGCGTTTCCTGCAGTAGCAGTACGCCAGGGGCATGTCTCCTAATATACTGCAGCACCACTGACCTCTTCACTTTGTCCCCCAGACCATTCACGTTCCAGCTCATTAGTTTAAACCCTTGGTCCCATTGCATATTCATTGACAATTACGTGTTACCAGTCTCTCCTTGCTGCAGGTCTATGATGCCTTATGGATTCAATAAAAATATACAACTATTCATTAACCACTCCCAACTCCCCCCTCCCTGCTCCCCTGCACTCTGGGCTCAGAACTGCCCATGACTATCACAATACAGAGTACCTGTCACCCGAAAGTTAAACTAAGTGAAGAAAATTGGAGGTAAACCCTCACCCACTCCCAATACACATTTTAAGTGATTTCCCCTGGATCGGTCAGCTTCATACTTGTATGCATTTTAACATGCCCTGCTTATATGGCTAGTGGAAGTCTATGCAGAACGTGGGCAAAGCCCGAACTTCAAGTTTTAGGTCAAGTGGCTTGGGCAGCCCCATACCTCCTAGTCTCTCTGGGAGCTGTGTTCTGTTGACTCTCTCCAACCATCTAGCCACTCGGCGGTGTCCTCCTGGGCCTCAAAGAATCAGTTTTTTCCCCCGGCCTCCACCCGAAGTCACGCCGGGAACAGCATAGCGTATTTAAGGCCTTTGTCTCTCATTCTCTTCTTGACCCCCAAAAACGACCTGAGCGGCTTTTGAACCACCTGAGTGAAGTCCGGAAAGAAGGTGATCTCTGAGTTCTCCAAATGTATGTGTGGTGCTACTCTGGCTGTCTGTAAGATGACATCTCTATCGCGATAATTCAAAGGTCTGGCCAGTATAGGACGTGGGGGGGCCCTGGTATCGGCCGTCCCCCTGGCACCCTGTGGGCTCTTTCAACCACGAAGATGTTGGACAGGCCTTTAGGTTGTAGTTGGTTGGTGATAAAATTCTCCACAAAGAGATCCGCCGCCTGTCCCTCTGCTTTTTCAGGCACCCCAAGGATACGTACATTGTTACGTCTACTGCAACCTTCATAGTCGTCCAGTTTTCCTTCGGCGAACTTACGGAATGCTTGCAGCTCACAAACTTCGTTTTGTAGTTGGTTAGTGTCCTCTACGAGGCTGGTTGTGGTGGCTTCGATCTGTTTAACCTTCTCCATGTTTGTGGCAAGGTCCGCTCTAATTAACATGACCTCTGAGGAGATCGTGTCCATCCTCTGCTCCACGGACGTGCAAATCTCACCAATAGCTTCTAGGACATCTTTCAAGGAATGTTCTGGGGCACCTTCTTCTGGACCTCCCACCGACTTATCTTTAGGTAGGTGCTGTTCTGTCATGGCTGCCTTTGGGCAGGTGTATCTGTCCAGTTTGTTATTTTGGGGGTTCTTGGGGCCACTGGCGCTTGACATACTGACAGGGCTAGGATGCGTCGCCGTCTAGTGAGTTAAGTACCTGCACCCAGGCGTTTGTATGCTGCTTACGGATTCACCAGGCCTTGGTAAACCGTGCCAGTAAGTTCAGTGATTCAGATCCCCTTTATAAAACCACCTCCAGGGGTCCCTTTGTCTCCCACTGCCGGGTGTACTTCTGCAGCACTGTCCTGATCATCTGCAAAGAGTCTTTACCAATTGACGTATGCTGCTGCTGGGCCCTCTGGACACGCCTGATGGAAAACAGATCCAATATGGCGGCCTTTTCCGGTGTTCAGATGTTACCTCTAAGGGAGTAAGACTCCTGCCGTTACTTCTCCACGACCATTGGCGGTATGATTCGCATCAGGATTGAAGAGAAATTAATTCCCCAACTTAAAACGCGCCACAGGGCGTGTTTGCACACATATCACCTCAGGCCCCGCCCCCTACCTTCACCACTGTTCAAACGCGCCCCGTGGCACATTTCAAATTGGGGAATTAATTCCCCTTCAATACTGGGGGTCCCTGGGGAACAACTAGCCCACCAGGTACCTCCAGTAAGCGCCACAGGGCTGCGTTGTAGAGAGGTGCTCCAGGCCATGCCCCTTTTTACACCTCTCTGCAACGCAGCGTTGTGGTGCTTACTGGAGGTACCTCGTGGGCTTGTTGGACCGCAGGGACCCTCAGGATTCAAAGGGACTTAATCCCCCAACTTAAAACGCGCCACAGGGCGCGTTTGCACAGTGGTGAAGGTAGGGGGAGGGGCCTGAGGTGATATGTGTGCAAACACGCCCTGTGGCGCGTTTAAAGTTGGGGAATTAATTCCTCTTCAATCCTAGATCTATACACACATCTAATCACTTACCTATAGATTCACTCATACATGCTGTCAATGATCAATAGAACACTATCAAATATACTTATACACCTATATCGACATTACACACCAGCACACATCCTAATCACTTATGAAGTGATCCTACTCACTTATGCAAACAATGGATCATACTTACTTTTACTTAGCTACATACTTATACAAACACCACTTCATCTATTCATATAGATAGTAACTCATACTTAGTGTGTTATAAAATCACTATTACAAGTATACAGTTATCCATACAGTCACTCATTCAATCACTGAGTCTTATGTATACTTATTTATATACAACTGACTCATAAACTGTCTTTTATTTTTCTAGTTTGTTGGACATGTACCATTGAGACATATATTTGCTCATCACCACACCCATAAAGATATTCACTCACCCAAACAACTGTTATAACATGTAGTTTTAACTTCATATACCTACTGAATCAACTATTCACACATCTTTGGGCTGTCACACACCCCCCACCAAACCACACACACATTCACTCTCCCATACAAATACTCAGTTAACTAATCAATAACTAATGTAGACTTTCACATAGCTAGTAACCAACTGGTGCAGCAGTTTACACAACAACTGACAAAGTGAAACAGATATTCACACAGTTTAGTCACTATCCAATATATTTATTGAGACACTATAAATTAGTCAATCACACTGCTACTAAATCCTCCATCCAGATATTTATATTTATATATCCCCTCATTCTTCAATGCAAATTGCTATATATATATAATACATATTTAAATAGCGAACCAAACCACATTCACTGGATGATGTCATCAGTGATGTCATTTGAGATGTCATCAGTGATGTCCCTGACCATGTCATGAATGATGTAATATGTGACATCATCAGCAGTGGATTGCGGGCGCACGAGATGTAGTTAGTACAACTAACTATATGAGAGGAATTTCAATGGTTTTGTACGAACGAAATGTCCAGCTAACTATAACTCCCCTATAACCAATGGTTTTTTCAGTGGATTTCTAAGATTTTTTAAATGCTAATTCCTAACTATATCAGGTCTGAAACCTATGGGTTTTTCAGTGATAATATATATATATATATATATATATATATATAACCAACAAAGATATGTAACATCTTAAATTTTAAAATTAACATACAGAAAATAGTTTTTATTAATACTTTTAACTAATTATATCAATTAACTAGTTGTACATATATATGTACATGTGTAACCAAAGTGCCCTGGAGCATTTAGGATGGCACTCGACAGCACCCAGCCATGCGGCTATCCGATGCAGCTTGCCTTCCTGCTTTATTTTCTATTCTTGCTGCCAACGCGTTTCGGGGTATTCAAACCCCTTCTTCATAGGCTGAAAAGGACATCTGAGGCTCGCAATGCAGTGTTTCCGGTTTCTTTTATTGGTATCTCAGCCCACAGTGGGCGTATGCTCAGTGCAGTAATTGTTTGATGCACCATGGGACATGAAGTCTCAGTTGCGAGTGTTAGTGCGCCTTAAAGTAAGTTCAAATGTCCATTTTAAATTTAAAAGACTTATTTTATCCTTAGTAGGTGATAAGGCAGTTCGGCATGCTTAATTAGCATATAGAGCGCTGTGCTCAAAGTCCTGTTGTGCAGAACTGCAGCCTCTCCTAGCTGGCTTTCGCTTCTTACCCAACTGGCGATGGTGCTCTGTCCCCACGGTCAGGCTGCCGTGTGTGAATATGTGTAACCAAAGTACCCTGGAGCATTTAAGACGGCACTCGACAGCACCCAGCCATGCGGCTATCCGATGCAGCTTGCCTTCCTGCTTTTTTTTCTATTCATGCTGCCAACGCGTTTCGGGGTATTCAAACCCCTTCTTCATAGGCTGAAAAGGACATCTGAGGCTCGCAATGCAGTCTTTCCGGTTTCTTTTATTGGTATCTCAGCCCACAGTGGGCGTATGCTCAGTGCAGTAATTGTTTGATGCACCATGGGACATGAAGTCTCAGTTGCGAGTGTTAGTGCGCCTTAAAGTAAGTTCAAATGTCCATTTTAAATTTAAAAGACTTATTTTATCCTTAGTAGGTGATAAGGCAGTTCGGCATGCTTAATTAGCATATAGAGCGCTGTGCTCAAAGTCCTGTTGTGCAGAACTGCAGCCTCTCCCAGCTGGCTTTCGCTTCTTACCCAACTGGCGATGGTGCTCTGTCCCCACGGTCAGGCTGCCGTGTGTGAATATGTGTAACCAAAGTGCCCTGGAGCATTTAGGACGGCACTCGACAGCACCCAGCCATGCGGCTATCTGATGCAGCTTGCCTTCCTGCTTTATTTTCTATTCTTGCTGCCAACGCGTTTCGGGGTATTCAAACCCCTTCTTCATAGGCTGAAAAGGACATCTGAGGCTCGCAATGCAGTGTTTCCGGTTTCTTTTATTGGTATCTCAGCCCACAGTGGGCGTATGCTCAGTGCAGTAATTGTTTGATGCACCATGGGACATGAAGTCTCTGTTGCGATTGTTAGTGCGCCTTAAAGTAAGTTCAAATGTCCATTTTAAATTTAAAAGACTTATTTTATCCTTAGTAGGTGATAAGGGAGTTCGGCATGCTTAATTAGCATATAGAGCGCTGTGCTCAAAGTCCTGTTGTGCAGAACTGCAGCCTCTCCCAGCTGGCTTTCGCTTCTTACCCAACTGGCGATGGTGCTCTGTCCCCACGGTCAGGCTGCCGTGTGTGAATATGTGTAACCAAAGTGCCCTGGAGCATTTAGGACGGCACTTGACAGCACCCAGCCATGCGGCTATCCGATGCAGCTTGCCTTCCTGCTTTATTTTCTATTCTTGCTGCCAACGCGTTTCGGGGTATTCAAACCCCTTCTTCATAGGCTGAAAAGGACATCTGAGGCTCGCAATGCAGTGTTTCCGGTTTCTTTTATTGGTATCTCAGCCCACAGTGGGCGTATGCTCAGTGCAGTAATTGTTTGATGCACCATGGGACATGAAGTCTCTGTTGCGATTGTTAGTGCGCCTTAAAGTAAGTTCAAATGTCCATTTTAAATTTAAAAGACTTATTTTATCCTTAGTAGGTGATAAGGCAGTTCGGCATGCTTAATTAGCATATAGAGCGCTGTGCTCAAAGTCCTGTTGTGCAGAACTGCAGCCTCTCCCAGCTGGCTTTCGCTTCTTACCCAACTGGCGATGGTGTTCTGTCCCCACGGTCAGGCTGCCGTGTGTGAATATGTGTAACCAAAGTGCCCTGGAGCATTTAGGACGGCACTCGACAGCACCCAGCCATGCGGCTATCCGATGCAGCTTGCCTTCCTGCTTTATTTCTATTCTTGCTGCCAACGCGTTTCGGGGTATTCAAACCCCTTCTTCATAGGCTGAAAAGGACATCAGAGGCTCGCAATGCAGTGTTTCCGGTTTCTTTTATTGGTATCTCAGCCCACAGTGGGCGTATGCTCAGTGCAGTAATTGTTTGATGCACCATGGGACATGAAGTCTCAGTTGCGAGTGTTAGTGCGCCTTAAAGTAAGTTCAAATGTCCATTTTAAATTTAAAAGACTTATTTTATCCTTAGTAGGTGATAAGGCAGTTCAGCATGCTTAATTAGCATATAGAGCGCTGTGCTCAAAGTCCTGTTGTGCAGAACTGCAGCCTCTCCCAGCTGGCTCTCGCTTCTTACCCAACTGGCGATGGTGCTCTGTCCCCACGGTCAGGCTGCCGTGTGTGAATATGTGTAACCAAAGTGCCCTGGAGCATTTAGGACGGCACTCGACAGCACCCAGCCATGCGGCTATCCGATGCAGCTTGCCTTCCTGCTTTATTTTCTATTCTTGCTGCCAACGCGTTTCGGGGTATTCAAACCCCTTCTTCATAGGCTGAAAAGGACATCTGAGGCTCGCAATGCAGTGTTTCCGGATTCTTTTATTGGTATCTCAGCCCACAGTGGGCGTATGCTCAGTGCAGTAATTGTTTGATGCACCATGGGACATGAAGTCTCAGTTGCGAGTGTTAGTGCGCCTTAAAGTAAGTTCAAATGTCCATTTTTAATTTAAAAGACTTATTTTATCCTTAGTAGGTGATAAGGCAGTTCGGCATGCTTAATTAGCATATAGAGCGCTGTGCTCAAAGTCCTGTTGTGCAGAACTGCAGCCTATGAAGAAGGGGTTTGAATACCCCGAAACGCGTTGGCAGCAAGAATAGAAAATAAAGCAGGAAGGCAAGCTGCATCGGATAGCCGCATGGCTGGGTGCTGTCGAGTGCCGTCCTAAATGCTCCAGGGCACTTTGGTTATACATATATATGTACATGTAGATATTTTAACATTTCAAAATATTATTTTAACAATTACAATTTTCTACATAAATAATATTAACAATTACTGAAAAATCTAATTATAATATATCAAAAACACGTATACCAAAATATTATACTAATAAACATCATAGAAAAATAATGTTTAAAAAAGTACATTTTTAACAATTATTATAAACATTAAAGCAAGTAAAAATATTAAAACAATGAAACATTAACAACACTTTACATATTTTACATTAACTACTCCCATGCCACCATAAGCAGAAAGAGGGAAGGTATTGACCTTGGAGAAGTTATATTTACTATTTCCATGCCAGTCTTAGCAAACAAATTAAGGAACGTATTGGATTTCCGAGTGTTTAGATTTACAATTCCCACTCCAGTCTAAACAACATTAGGGAAAAAACTTTGACTTTGCTTGAGTTAGAGTTACTGTTCCCACTCTATACCAAACAACAGAAGGGAAAGTGTTGGACTTCGTAGGGATTAGATTTACTATAACCATTACAATCAAAGCCACATTAGTGAATGTGCTGGACTTCTAAGCGGTTGATGCATTATTTCTACTCCCATGTAGGCAACAGTAGGGAAAGTATTGGACTTTGTAAGGGCATACATATGTCATTCTAACTAATAATCATTTTTTTTTTTTTTAAATTATAAATTGCAAACTAAGCAAAATGATTAGAAACATATTCAAAATAACATTTAAATAAATTTATATTTAGAAAAATTTACATTGCAACAAAATAATTAAAAATATCAAATACATTAAATATTTAAATAAATGTAAATACATTTCATTTCCATTCCTATTACTCAAAAACCCAAATGCCACAAAATTACATTAAATTATGAACAAACATTAATCAAATAAAAATGACTCCTTAAATAAAAGAAAAGAAAAAAATAATGATAAATATATAATGCAATTTACAGATATTATGAAATAATCCTATCAATAAAATAACAAATGATTTGAATAAAGCAAACTAATTACATGAACATTGATTTGTAATGTATATTTACCTAACTTTCAATTAAATATTTAAATACCAAAAGATATTTTAAAAACAATTACCATTTAAGTAACTTCCCACCCTCTTCCCCTACAAATTAATGACCCAATACTAAAATAAAAAGTACTAATTAAACTTTAAAAAATAAAATATACATTAACATTAACAAATTAAACTTAAATACGATAACAGTTTAACAATTGACATAATTAATAACAAGTACAGCTTGATTTACATTTACAAAATCAATTAATGTTAAAACAATCTGGAAATTCTGATTTAATTAATTACCCTCCCATTTGCACTACAAACCCAACAACCTGCTACTTTATTATAAATTACTAATTAAATGTAAAAAAATAATCACATTTAAAATTCGAAAATATACTTAAATTTCAAAAATGATTCTTATAATAGTAATACCTAAAATTAATGAACACCATTGGAATCTTCATTAACTATGCACATTGAAAAAACTATAAATAATTTCTAGTCAGAACAATTTGTAACAGCATTTTAGATAATTATTATTATATTAACAGCCTCTTTAGCATGATGTAAATGGCCCAGTCACATAACTGAGGCATTAAATACTTGTTCTTTCATCAACTGTGCCAATCTGTAAAGCAAGTAAAGGGACAAGATGCTGTATGCTACACTGATCATATCAGTCTATGTGTAGAGTTGTGTGGAGTTGAAGTTGTGTGTACGATTTTCTCTCTCCCTGTGGAGCTGAGGTTGGATGTATCATCTGTGCTCTTCAAGAAGAGGCATTATATCTGGAGTCCTGAATAAAAGTTACATTTAATACATTAAAAAGAAGTCCTCATGCTACTGAAATCCTTCCCCACCTCATGAAGGAGTTTATTGCAGTGGCAAATGCAGCATATTACAGTACTCATCATCACTGGCAACGTAACAGAAACAGACCTCTTAAGTCCATCAAGCAGTTCATCATTTGTACCCCAGATACGGTTCTTCAGAAAAGTGTACAGCCATCAAAATTTTTTTTTAGAAGATTGGCAAATTATTACTGCAGAATGACAACATGAAAACAATGACCATATTTTAAGCAACACACCCAAGTAAAAATAATAAAACTAACCCTTTGTTGATGATCTTCTAAGATTCATTAACTTAATCCAATAAATCTTTACTCGACCAGTATAAGCCATAAAAGCATATAAAACACCCAAAGAACATGTCATATCACAGCTGTACATAAACATGGCTCAGGATAAAAATACAAACAAATATATAAAACACAGGTGCAGCACAGGATAAAACAGGCACAATTTCATTTCTAAATTAAATAAGCAGCAATCCAAGATAATATGTGCAAAGCACCAAGGGGAGGATTAGGATGCCACAGGAAATGACTCAGACCCTTGTTCGAAGCCATTCCTATGGCATCATAATCAACAGTTTGGATTCATTTCCGACCAACTCCATCCAAATGGGTTGGTCGGAAATGAATCCAAACTGTATTTCCGAATGGCTTCCGATGGGCTCGGAGGGCCCCTTTGTCATTCGGAAAGCCTCCTGTAATCCCAAGGGAGGTTCTTTCTGCCTGGGGGATTACAATGTTGGATTCCGACAGCCTTTCTGTGCCGGCCTTTCAAACACAGAAAGGCTGTTGGAAGTCGACTTTGGAGGCCCCAAGCAGTGCCTTTATGGGTGCAAGGCCTCCGGATGATAGCCCCTGTTGCTCCATGTACCCAGTGACAGGCACCTTGTGGTGCCTGCCACAGGGTACAGAGATGAACTGTGCCTCTTCTCTTTACAGTGAGAGCATGCATTCCAACCATTATAAAGAATAGGAATGCGACCAAACTCTGTTTGGCTGCATCCTAATTGCTGGGTTGGTACTGCAACAGGAGGTCAGTCGGTCCCAGTACCGAATCACTGTCAGATAGACTCTGGTCCGTCCGACATCAATATCAGGCCCTAAATATTCAAAAGAAAACTTCTAAAATACAGAGGAAACAGTAGAAATTATTATAAATAAACCGTATAGATGCTCAACCTAGAAAGAACCTGACAGCAAAAACCTCTATCTTAGGGTCCGCTATGTTAGCAGTAAATAATTAGGGCCATCAAAAACCATTCCTCCGATTGCATCAATAAAAAGACCAACATAAGCATGACTACGTCAGGCGGCCATGTAAAGTCAGAGTGTATCATTACAGTACCAAATACAGAAAGTGCAAAAACAAGGTCAATCCCTGTACAAGTCCTACAGGTCGCCATCTATTGAAATTAAAAACCACTAATCAATGAAGAACGTTTTCCTAAGTCTGAGTGCTCCAGCAAGAAAACTTGCAACCCCAAAACAAATTGTGGGGGAAGACAGCATTTGTAAGAACATCGGAGTTGGTCTTACTTGTGCGAAATGGCTATTTCGCAACATAGGAATAATGTATCGAACTATTAAGACCTGGCAAAAATAAAAAATAAACGTAAAATGTAAAATGTCTTGGTCCGAAAATTTGTCATAGGAACATGGGTTTAAATCAACCAGTTTATGGAAACTGCTGGGGACAGCAAGGGACCAGTGAATTAGGTTTAAACTGAACCTTATTAATAAAAAGCGATGGTCTTCATCAGTAACAAATGACAAATAGGTTTCCACCCGGGGACATGTTTTCAGCAGAATATATTTCTCATTGTGGGTTTGAGTAACCTCCCTGCCTACTCTTTCACTTTGCCAACTGGTTAGGAACAAGTTTGTTTAATTCAACAACTCCCCTGGTCGCAGCTGTCTGGGTTTTTTAATCCAGATCTGTACCACCCATGCTTGTCAACATCTGCTTGACATACCTGAGCCAGGGCATGTCAAGAACGCCGGTGAGTGATCTACCAATTTTTAGCCACCGCAAGATAGGTGCCAGGGCGATGGTGATGGTAATGTAACCTCGGCCCACTTCCTCATGTACCAAAAGGATGGGGTACTAGCCGGGACGGCTAGGAGATAGTGCAGGAATTTGTTTTCAATCAGTTGAATTCATCAACTTAATGAAGGCCACATTGAATGAGGACAACTTCATCCCTGCGTCCCCTACAAAGTATATCACTGACAAGGCTTCTATAGCTATGATAAGTATTGCAAGAGATGCCCTTACCTTTATTGTCTTCAACTAAGAACACCTGGAACTCATTTTCAATGCAAATATCATATTTGGATTGAAATTTAGTTCCAGCTAAACACCTGTTCTTAGTTGCTTCTTTAAACCCAAGTTCACATGGACATATTGGGTTGCTCTTGCTTCTTTGCATAGCCTTATTTTCTTTCCAGACACACTCTTGATCAGTCTTATCCTGCTCTTAATGAAGGCACTTAGCTGAGATCCCACTGATCTTAAAAATTTACACTTCATCACCCATCTGCTGTTCCTGGGAAAAATCACAGACACCCATCAGCACCCAGCTAGATGTGAAGATGAAGAGCCCCCCCTCCAATAAGTTAATAAATTCGAATTCAAGACCCTGTGAAGCACTGTGAAGCATTGAGACAGCTACTAGTAAAGTGTTTGACAATGCTTGAAATAGGTGTGACTCCTTTGCCTTCGTCTTACTTGGCCACTACTCAGTCTTCAAAATCTTTGACTATCAAGACTTAATCAACACCCCCTCCTCATGAATGGGCTGTAACATTAATATCTCACAGTAGTTCACATCATGCCTGAGCTAAAGATTCACATTCAGCAGCTGTGCTCCTCCAGGTCTGTGTCAATCACTGTAACCTTTGCACTCCAAAAGACTCCATCATCTCTTCGGTGACTCTGATTCTCAATTGCTAAGGAATCCCATGAGGTGTGCCTGTCTCACAATCAAAATTAAGCTCTGTCAATAAATTGATCACCAGGTCTACCTGTCAGTTCTTTGGGAAAGGATACAGACTGTCCAAAAGACTGCTGCACCACAGTACCGGACTAAATGAAAAGCCCAACTTGGAGGTCAACTCTTTGAATGTGCAGTGTGGACTTGTCAGCACCAACAAGATTTGAGAACAATCACAGAGCTGCTTTCCCACACTGAGCATCCGCAACATCGCTCCACAACTCACTGCACTGTTATATCTCTGGGAGTCTACATTGGTGTGATCTTCAGCCTCCAACCCACATCACAAAAAAGACACGAACCTCACAGCACCAACTTACACTTCCTTATCCTGAATTCAAAACTGACATTAAACACCAGGTCATCACACATCTTGTCGGGGGCAGTGCCCTGTTTGCTGGCATCTTGGAGAATATTGAAAGTACCTCCAATATGGTCATTAAAGACCGCTGTATCCCACTGCTCATTTCCAGTATTCGCCATGTCACCTTGAAGGCGGTGAATTCTATTACTTCGTTTAACCGTAAAACAAAACTATGATCTGGGTGTGTTACCCAGTACTCGCAGAAGCAGCACTATTAGGCTAGAACCAAGGAAGAGCTGAGTAGGAAAAAACGACTTCAAGCCTTCTGCTCTGCGCCGAGAATCTGGAAATCTAAACGAAATGATTCCCAGCACACTCCCTCCCTCCTTCGATTTGGGGGGAACGGAACATGCACCTGTTCAAGAAGTAAATCACCCTAGTTTATCTACCTCAACTAAAGCTAGAAGTCAACTGCATAAATCTCCCCCCTTTCGGTACTCCCCTTCTATCCTGACCGTGAACGAATGCTTCCTTCCGGTTTCCACTGAAATCCTAATGTTGCTAAAGGGGCTTTTAGCACACGCTGGTACTAGAATGGCTATTTTCAGCTTTCCCCCGGGATTCAAGGTGACAAAATACTCACGTAGACGAGAGCTAGGTCTAGATTTAATCATTTTCATATAGTCTGCCTATGTACAGAAAGTCTCCATAGCTTTATATAGAAAGTCTCCATAGCTTTATAAAGTAAGGCTTAATAGCTTTATATAGAAAGAATTAATAGCTTTATAAAGAAAGTCTCCATAGCATTATGTAGAAAGTCTTAATAGCTTCAAATAGAAAGTCTCCATAGCTTTATAAAGAAAGTCTCCATAGCTTTATGTAGAAAGACTTCATAGCTGTATGAAGTCTCCCTAGCATTATATAGAAAGTCTCCATAGCTTTATAAAGAAAGTCTCCATAGCTTTATGTAGAAAGACTTCATAGCTGTATAAAGAAAGTCTCCCTAGCATTATATACAAAGTCTCCATAGCTTTATGTAGAAAGACTTCATAGCTGTATAAAGTCTCCCTAGCATTATATAGAAAGTCTCCATAGCTTTATAAAGAAAGTCTCCATAGCTTTATATAGAAAGTCTCCATAGCTTTATAAAGAAAGTCTCCATAGCTTTATAAAGAAAGTCTCCATAGCTTTATATAGAAAGAATTCATAGCTTTATAAAGGAAGTCTCCATAGCATTATGTAGAAAGTCTTCATAGCTTCAAATAGAAAGTCTCCATAGCTTTATAAAGAAAGTCTCCATAGCTTTATATAGAAAGAATTCATAGCTTTATAAAGGAAGTCTCCATAGCATTATGTAGAAAGTCTTCATAGCTTCAAATAGAAAGTCTCCATAGCTTTATAAAGAAAGTCTCAATAGCTTTATAAAGAAAGTCTCCATAGCTTTATATAGAAAGACTTCCTAGCTGTATAAAGAAAGTCTCCCTAGCATTATATAGAAAGTCGCCATAGCTTTATGTAGAAAGGCTTCATAGCTGTATAAAGAAAGTCTCCCGAGCATTATATAGAAAATCTCCATAGCTTTATATAGAAAGTCTTCATAGCTTCATGTACAATGCATTCATAGCCTCATATAGAATGCCTTCTTAGCTTCCATGCTGCCATGAGGTCTCAGAGATTAGTTGTAAATTTGCATTATCAGTGATATGGAGAGTCCTCTGGGGAACTACATTGCATCTGAGGACAATTACTTGCCATACTTTATTATTAATGCCATAAGAATAACTGGACAGATGCATTTGCAAATGAGGCAAAGGAAGCAAGCGAGGAAAAGGTAACGCTGCATAATGCTGAAACGGCAGTACATATAGCAACACCAGGATGGGTGCCGAAATAAATTCATTGGACATTTATAAATTCACTGATCACATTGTTTTAGTACAAAATCTACTCAAACGATAAACTATTATTCTAATGCAGTTACGGAGTAAGTAACCTCTTCCACATACAAACACACACTATCTCTATGTCTCTGTTTCTCTCGCGCTCCCTCTCTCACTCACTCTTTCTCCCACCCCACCCCCCCACACACACAGAGTGAATGATAGGTTATGAGCAAATTCCCAATGCCCTAATGCCGCTTTTTTGCGAGGGCCTTGAGAGGAAGCGCTTCAGGCATTGACCAAGACCTCTCTGTACAATAAATCCACAGTGACCTTCATCCCGAGCTTCAAGGTGTTTACAAGGAGTTCGACCTGGTAGCTTCATTATCTTTAAACAGTTTACGATGCCAGATGTCAATGATCCACTTTCAGATATTGAGCAAAATCAATGAAATACTCCTGATCGATCCTGTCGAAAATAATTAAACTTCCAAGTACTTGATATGAAGCTATAATAAAAAGGCGGTGTTGTGGCATAGAAGTGGAGAAAGTAGGTTTTTACACCAACGTAAACGTCTCTCTCAAAAATAACCCGAACAAATGAGATTAAGAGTACACTGCATGCGGCTTTCCAAGTACATTTTATTTTTTCAATGAATGCTTCACCATGGATGTGTCTATTGTTGAACTGAATTCTATGTGCGATAATCTATTTCCCTCTAACGAAAACTGCACTTTCTTCATGTTACAGTTTGTGCTAAAACTAGTGGTCATCCACCTGGGGATACCTCTGCTATCACACATAGTTGCCTCAATATAGGTGCTCCATTTTTTGTTTTTTTTTGCAGATTTATATAGCGCGAACTCGCCCCGAAGGTATTGGAGCACCTTACATGAGCACCAGTTACGTTACACAAGCACACATTCATTATTATTTTTATTTTTTTAGGAAGGCAGGGGGAGATTAAGTGATTTGCCCAGAATCACAGGATGTGGAGTCGATCCCAAGGCTCGAACCTTGGTTTCCCAGCTCCAAAGTCGGCGGTCTAGCCGTGAGACCACATCCTCTGGTTTTGCAAGGGGGTTCACCTGGGTTTTTGGCACCGGGCTCGGCGGCCATCTAGGGAAACCTACCAAACCCACACATGTCTGAAAACTAGACACCCAGCGGATTCCAGGGAGGTATGGCTTGTGTGGACCCCCAATGTTGTTCTACCCAGAATCCCCTGCAAACCTCAAATTTAGCTGAAAAAAATCACTATTTTCTCAAATTTCTGTGTGGGAAAGTTGTGGGATCACTGGGCTGACCACCCAGCACTCCCCCAGGTCTCCTGATAAAAATGGTACCTCAGTCATGTGGGTGGCACAAGTACTTGTGACAGGCAAGGGCCCAAAATGTATTGAGGAGACATCAAAATTACCTATCTGAAAACGACCTGGTTTTGCAAGGGGAGACACCTGTGTTTTTGGCCCTGGGCTCAGCGGCCATCTAGGGAAACCTACCAAACCCACACATTTCTGAAAGCTAGACATCCGGTGTAGCCCACCGATGTATGGCTTGCGTGGATCCCCAAAGTTTTCCTACCCAGAATCCCCTGCAAACCTCAAATTTAGCTGAAAAACACATATTTTCCCCATATTCTAGTGTGGGATCACCATGCCGGCACAAATGTCTAACCACGCAGTATTCCACTCAGTCTCCTGAGTAAAATGATACCTCACTTGTGTGGATGGGGCAAGGGCCTGTGACTGGGAAGAGCCAAAAACATAGGGATTAAGGGTATGGCACAGCGAATTCTAAGCGCTACATTTTTAAAAAGTACGTTTTTAGCCAATTCTACATCAGACAGCCACACAAGTGAGGTATCATTTTACTTGGGAGACTGAGTGGAATATTTTGGCTAATTTCTGGGTCTCCTCCAGGGGACTCAACAAACCCTGGGTACCTTTAAAATCCCCATGATGTTGGAAGAAAATGACTCACATTGGGCACTGATACCGTATATGGTCCAAAAGTTACAGGGGCCTAAGCGCCAACTACCCCAAATAGCCAAAATAAGGATTTTTGGTTGTAGTGAAGAAATCCATTTTTTGTGCCCTCTAGTTGTAATATCATATGTCAAAGAAGATACTTAATATTTCTACCTCATTTTAACTAATTACACGTTATAACAATAATATTAAAAAAAAACATTCTACCAAGATAATAAAATCATTTTCAAAAAGGTGTGTTTGATCCCAACATACTAGAATGCTTTTGTCGTGCTATAGACAACATTAGGATAGTGGGCGGTCGGACCTCCTCCTGCTCTCACGGTGGACAGGAGACCGGCCGACAAGCAGGTTGCAGTCCAACTGCCCAATTACGTTGCAACTGCCGGGATGGCGGTTGCAAAGGGCTCCTTTTCATGGCGATGTGTGCTGCGGGCCAGGAAATGGGCGGCAGCACAAGCCGGCGTGTAAAGGAGCACTTCCTGCACAAGCATGCACTGTGTGCCATACAACAAGTGGTGCATGGCACATGGTGCATAGAGGTGCATTGGGGCACTACATGTGCCCCCTGGGCCACTTTACAGCGGCATAATATGGACAGGGGCCCTGTATGGGGACCCCACAATCTGTTTCCAACAGCTCTATTATGGCGGTCTTTCAGACATGAAAAGGCTGTTGGAAAGGGATCTCATAATCTTGTAAGCAGTGCCTGCCTTGGCACTTCCTCCATTTGGGATTATGATTCTGACCACGGCCCGACAGGATCGCTGATCCTGTTTTAGGAGGTGGTTTTCCCCCCAACTGCCTAGGCTCCGACCACCAGGATTGTAATCCAGCGGTTGGCCCGAAGGGCTGTCGGCGGTCAGACTGCCACCGATGTCCTGTTGGAGTGCAGTCCAACCAACATGAAAATCAACCCTAGGTGTCTTACTCAAGAACTCAATGTATCATGGTTTGCATTTCTCATGACTTTGTCTCCAAAAAGCTGTCCCCATAGATACACAAGTCACTTATATAGAGAAACTGCTTCAAGTTTTAGGATTATATCAAAAATATTGCAGCCCTTGGCTTTGCCTTGATTTAAAGGGTCCTGCCAATTTAGACCCTAACTATTATTTGGAGCAGTTTTTGATATTAATAGTGTATTTGAAAATGAAGAGTTATTTTTCACAAAGTTATACTTGTTTGTGGCTCTTGTTTTGACCAAGTCATGTCGTCTTTTGATGCTTCCATATTTTCTCAGCTTCTTTTCAGTACTTTTCCAAGATGAGTCATTGTTCTATGGACATTGGTCAACCATTCATTGGACAATCATTTTGAGGGTTTGCTTTTAATTTTCACAAAGAATGTTAAAGGTTCTGGTATCATCATCACCAAATGCCTCTTAATCAGGGGGAACTACCTTTACAACGCAACTTTTACAACGCTATGCTATTACAACGCATTTTTTACAACGCAAAAGCTTTTACAGCGCATGCTTTTACAACGCATGCTATTATATGGTAAGTACTTTTACAACGCATATACCATTACAACGCATTCTTTGAAAATGCCTTTACAACGCATGCATTTACAACGCATGCATTTACAACGCATGATGTTATATGGTAAGTACTTTTACAACGCATATACTATCACAACGCATTTTTTAATTTTGGGATTTTAACTTAAATAAATATATATCGTATAATTTAATGTTTTTTTTTAAAAAATAAATTTTAAAAAGTGAGTAGTTTTACAAAATATTAATACTTGAGTATAATTATAAAATAAAAGAGTATTTTTTAAGTTAAATTAATACTTGAGTATTTTTAAAAAAAGAAAGAGTATATTTTAATTTAAATTTAAAAATATAAGTGTGAGTAGTTTAACTAAATATTAATACTTGAGTATTTTTCTAATATAAAAGAGTATTTTTTAAGTAAAATTAATACTTGAGTATTTTTCAAAATACAAAGAGTATAT